>NC_072796.1:36170332-37420332 GCF_028583425.1 Eublepharis macularius | reverse complement strand
CTTAGGTCCAGAACCAGAGACTGGATCAGCACCAGCACATGCCCTCTTGTAGGAGACCGTCTCTGGAGTTCAGGGGTGTGTGATTTGGGGTGATCCAAAGATTGTTTTGGGTTTCAGAGGGCTTATATTTTCACCACTTCCTTATTCAAAGCCATGTCTAGTACTGGGTGCTTGGAGACAGGCCACATTCGAGGCCTTAGGTCCAGAACCAGAGACTGGATCAGCACCAGCACATGTCCTCTTGTAGGGGACAGTCTCTGGAGTTCAGGGGTGTGTGATTTGGAGTGATCCAAAGATTGTTTTGGGTTTCAGAGGGCTTATAGTTCCCCACTTCCTTATTCTCAGCAATGCCTAATACAAGTTTTTTCCAGGCAGGCCACATAGGAGGCCTTAGGTCCAGAACCAGAGACTGGATCAGCACCAGCACATGTCCTATTGTGGGGGACAATCTCTGGAGTTCAGATCTGTGTGATTTGGGGTGATCCAAAGTATTTTTCTGCTGCAGCTGCCGCTCCTTTCTTCTTATTGAATTGTTGGGGGCATCCTATTTTGAAGCTGTTTACTCAAGATCTGAGTAGGTTTTGTAGGATGGCCCAGTATAGGTCCACTTAGAGTGTTGAGTCTTCTGAATATGGAAGTGTATAATATGTGCCCCTGCAAACTTCATTTTGGAGTTACAGCTTTTCAGTTTTCCCACAATATTTTTCTTTGGCTTTGCGAATAGCGAATAAGGAACTGCGAATAAAGAACTGGGAACTGGGAACCAACTTCAGCTTCGTCATTGGACAGCAGTCAGAGAGTCAAGCTGCAAGACTAGGATGCCTACATTTCCCATCAAAACTTGAGGGAAGCTGACAAGTGTCCAACCTGTGTCAGGCGTCCCTTGTGGTTCTGCTCTGAGTGTGTCATGTGTGTCCTCTGTTGCTGTTAATACAGGGGGCAGAGTGAACAATAATCCTTTATGGTCTATCTCTTGAATTTCATAAGGTTGATCAGTAAATCTTTGAAAAGATAATAATAGTTGCATAAGAAGAAATGGGAGACCTTTAAGCTGACTTTGTTGGTGTTCTACATGGTTGTGAGATGGTTTTAGTTAGGGCTGGAATGGGGTATTTCTTATTAGGCCTCAGTTATTCCCTACCACCACTGCAGGCCGCTCATGTTTTCAGTTTTATTTTTGAGAAAACAATGGTGGTGTTCTGCGTTTGGAATCTCATTATTAGCCAGAGCCTATAATACAAGAATGCAAATGACACTGCGTGTTTCTCAGTGGGGGCTAATTGTTAGCAGATGGCTTTGTTCAAGCACCCATCAGATATGCTGAAGGTGGTTTTCCTAGCTAAGGAGAGGGTGCAGATTTGTGTGTGTGCACGTGCACTCACACACAAAGGGAGAGCATGTTTTGAAACAGAGTATCAGGAAGAGACTGATGTGAGTTGACTTTAGTATTGCTGTTTCCACACATCCTTAAAGGGACGGCCCATGCACTGAATGTTGGTGGCTTTTTGCCGCCAATTTCAGGTCGTTTGGCTTCCATTTTTGGGTGCCTTCTTGGGGACACAGAAAAGTGCAGGAAATAGTGTTCTCATAAAAGGCGCCAAAACAAATGGAAGGCAAACAGCCTACTACTGTTTTGAAATTGGAGATGTGTGGAGTGAAGGAGAAAAGCCGCCAGCTTTTGGTGAGTGGGCTGTCCCTTTAAGGATGTGTGGAAATGGCCTGTCTTGAAGGTACAGGCTCTCTTTCCCATTTCTAGACATCTGACATAGGCAGGGGCCACCTTCATGATTCTGGAGCCCTGGACAGAAGTTAAGGATGGCCCCCCTTTTATTCCAACTTATCCTACTCTGAACAACAATAAAATGCCCAGATACCACAACTTTGAAGTGCCCTTCAAAAATGCACTGCAATTTTCTATCACTGCCAGTGGCCATTGCCTCCCCCGAAGGAGGGCCTTGGCAGGCTGCCCCATAGGTAAGGCCATCTCTGGATGTGGGATAGTGGTTCTACTGGCTTGTTTGTAAACAAAACGAGTACTACTAAAACAACAGAAGTCTTCAAATGTGCTCTTCGGCGGCGGGCGGGGATCAAATAAATGCTGGAATTTTTCATCACTCAAAGATGTGAGAGTGTGTAACCAAGAAATGAAATGAACCAAATCAAAATTACGATAGTATTGTAGTTGAAATACATAAGCAGAACAAAGTTAAACAGAACTGAGCACATCTTGGGGATGGGGGGAGCTGTACCTGTAAAAAATAGTAGTGTTGAAGGTTACTATTAAACTGGTAAAATTTCAACCCATTTTGAGTCCCCCCAGGCACTCAACTGGAGGGGGAAATTCTTAATTTGGAATGAGTGGAACCCTTCTAGTAGTTCTGAGCTTGTCTTATATATCAAAGAAATGCACTGATCCTTGCCCTCGCCCCCCAGACAGCTGAAATATATTTTTTAGATTTTTTTTTAAAAAGTTCTCTTAACCAGGATCTGGAAGCAATACAAGGGCATTTTTACAGGCCTTGAGATAGCTTTAATTGCTACCTCAAGCATAACTAGAAGCTCTGATTTCATTTATTTTATTTACTTATTTTAGCCTCTTTGTAAGGGTTGGAGGCGTCTTATATCAAAAGCTCATTCCCGTTTTCTTTGCTCACAAGCACAGGCACCTCCCACTTTAAATGCTCCGTTGTCCCCTTCGACTAAGTATGGAAGCATGTCCTGAAATAATACAGCTATGAAATAGTAAGGGTGGGTGAAGGACCAGTAATGCATTCACAAAAACCACGTTTTCAGGGGGGCATCAGAAGCATAGGAAATGAGATAGTAGCAGTGTCATCCTAAGCACTGCTGCATCCTTTCAAATCCATTGAAGATAATGGGCATAGAAGAGTGTAACTCTGAGTCTCTCTACATGAGACATCTGACACTTGAAGAACGTGTTGGGAGATGCAATGTTAACTGGGAAGGGTAGTTTAAAAAGATAGAGCCAGCAGCAGGGCAAATGCTTTGCTATACACTGGAGATGTGTGAAGGGGCTGTGAAATGCCAAAAGGAAAACTTCAGCCCATTATAACCTCTCCAGGTCCAAGCCTGGCTCTGGAAGGCAGCTCCAGCCTATTTCCATTCCTCGCTGCCTTTTGGTTGCAATCCCACACAGTTTTAGACTGGAGAGGTGAAATTGACAGAGCCTTCCTGGAGGCAAAGATGAAATTAACAAATCCTCTGAGGAGCGATCTCTGCTGGCTCTGCTTTTTAAAACTATGCTTCCCTGCTAACATTGCATCTCCCTACACTTGACGAACATGCACCGAGGCGTCTCGTATAGAGAGACTTTCCATTTTATATCAAGATGGGTAGCCATGTTCGTCTGTCTGTAGCAGTGTCCAATAGCACTTACAAGACTAACAAAATTTTGTTAGCCTTGGTGATTATGGACTTTTTCTCTTTTCTTCTGTTTTGTATGGAAAAACTCTTTGGTATGGCAAAACCACTTTCCTGCATGATGCTTGTTCAAGTTAAAAACTGGATCCCTGTGCATTCAATTCGCATTGAAGTAATCATGGCTGTAGACTGGCCAGATGTGATTAACCGCATAGCTTCTGTACTCTTTGATGTTTCTATATAAGAATTAATTTCAGAAGGAGCAACTTGTGATGCAAACTTGAGGAAAACTGTCCCTGCCTAAATTATTGTTTAAGGAACAGGAGGCATGTCCACCTTTTGCATTTTAAAAATCTTGTATTTCTATACGTGTACAAAAAGCAAAACAGGCTCAGTGATGCTTGTAGGGTTATGTATGAGAGCCCTCTGTACATAAAGCAGGGAAAGAAATCTCAACCCAAACAACCTCCTTCCGTCTTGTACCCTTCAATTCACAGCAAAACAAAACCCTTTTTTATTTCTTCCTTCTGCTAAGCCAGAATATAAAAGCCAGACTATAACCACCATGTTTACCTGCTTGCATTTTTACAATGGGGAGAAAATTGGTAGTGTGAGAAATAAAATAGTTTTTGAAATCTATTAGAAGCAGTTGAAAGAAATACCCTAGCGTTACAAAAAGCTGCAAAACATATATCAGGAAGGGGCAGGAATTCTTTGGGACAAAAACTAACTATGGGCAAAACCTCTAATGAATGTAATGAAAAGCCAAAGAGGGAACAACTTCTGGAGCAGCCTCTCTAGAAGTAACGTGGAAGCAAAGATGAGTTTCAAAATGGAGTGGGATATGAAGGTGGTTATTATGGTTATTATTTTTGCACTGAGATGTGTTGATTCCTGGAAATTGGTCTTTTACCCTTCCTCTGAGCCTCTTAAACCAAGGATAAAATTTCTGGTGGGTGTGGTTGGTATTATTAGGCCAATTTCTCCCTTTTGTAAACTGGTTCTGTTGACAGTCAAGGTTTGATTGCGCTATATGAGACGTCACTGGGCACAGACTTTTCCCAAGTTAAGTTCTGTTAACAATCGTATGAGTCCTTTAAAAAAAATTGAAGTGAGAAACACATTTAACATTTTTGTTTTCAAAACTGTGGATATAACCAGAATAAAACAAAATTGTTCAAAACAAAAATCTTACTCTCCCCCCTTAGAAAACAAATGAACTTGAATATTTTAATATTTTAATTTGAAATTTCAGCACAAATTTTCAATGTTAATTTGAAACTAAGAACCCTAAATCTGAATTGTGTTCACAGATATCAGTTGAAGCCTTTGCAATTGAACTGAGAATTTAGATTTGAAAATTTTATTTATAAAACTTTTCTTGAACTTCAGCAGTAGTTCTTTTATCCTACTGAAGCATGCTCCAGTTGCCTGAGAAATCTGGATTTTCGCGCTTAACTATCTCTTGTCCTCTGATTATGGATATGCATTTTTATAGGAACTCGTATTAACCCAGGGAACTCATATTAACCCAGGTATTACTGCAAGCAAAACAAATTTGTGGACTGATGACCTTGTTCACATGAGATGGAGCTGCTCAGCTAAGCAAGATCAGCAAGAACTAGACCTCTGTTGTGGCTTCAAATGCCTCCCATTAGAAACTGTTTCAGCTTTGGAAAAAAGATGTGTAAAATGTTGAGATTCCCCAAATTTAAGCAAGTGTCTGTATATCTTTTGCCAATTAGCACACAAGTGATGCTCAATGGGCATCGTTTTATGTGTTTGGATGGACTCTTGTAAGATGATGGTGATGAAGAGCAGCAAGCAACAGCCGCCTTTTCAGCACTTGGTAGAGAACAGAGAGGAAGCTGAGCTCATGCTTTGCTTTTCATCTGAGAGCAGGACTCTAAGGAGCCCACTTTCGAATGCCCCTAAGCTCTGTGGGTATAATTGTATGTCTCGGAGGATTTGCATCAACAGTCTGTACAATACTTCTCAGTGTTGCATCACTTCTAGCAGCTTTTGTGTCTTTTCCTCTCTGGCATTAACAGAATCCTAATGGGGAGCTTTGGGGTATAAAATGTCCTAAAATATTAATAGAGTTGTAGTAGAACCATCTCGAATAATATGAAAGCATGAACAGCAGGAGATGATGCAATAAGCATCAAAAGGATTATACTCCCCAGTTGTATTTTAGAACCTTGTTGTCTCTGTTTGTACATGTATAAGAAGCCATGTGTATTCTACAATTTTATGTTAAGAAAATCTAGCTATCAGTGGATAATGCAAACTGAGAAAATATTTGTTTTAAAAAATCATGTGCTCCCTTTCTAAGACTGTGGGCATTAACAGTAACATTAAATGAAATCCCTAAAATATCAGTAACAAATCAAAATTGCTAATTCACCATAACAGCAAAATCATTTAAAATATCATTCATACAGAAGCATGATTGACATAAAATCAGGAAACCAGTGTCCAAGGGAAGTGGGAAGGGGAGAGAAGAATTAAATTTGAGTAAACAGGACAAATTTTACAAGGTGTCTACCAGGAGAACATTCTTTGGTATGGAATTCATAAGGTCTCAGAAAAAAAATCCTCTCCTTGGTAGACTTCAACTTAACTTCTGAAGGCAACTTCTGAAGGGCCTTCAATAATTTGTTATTATTATTATTATTAGAATTATCCGAAACACAATCAACAATAAGCAGAGGTCACATGTTATTATTGATTGGCCTTGCTAAGCTGATACAGGTTTCCACTGGAGACCTAAGTATCAACCAAATATCAGTGTAATATGTATGCTGTTCCAAGTAGCGCCGTCTTTTGCAGTTCTGTTAGTGCCCCGATGACAAGGGGGACTACTGTTGCATTCTTCTTCCACAGTCGGGTGGTTTCTATTGCCAGATCTCTATATTTCATCTTCATCATCATCATCATCATCATCATCATCATCATCATCATCATCAATGTATTATGCTACCTCTCCTGAGTCCTGCTCAGAGTTGCTCTCAAAGTAAAACATCATTAAAATAATATTAACAAACCATTAAAAGCCCAGAAATTAAAAACCAACTACAGCATAGAACATTTAGCAGTCTAAAGCGAACCTCATAAAACGGGCCTCAGTCTAAAGCAGACTGCAAAAACAGTTTTTAAAGATTGTACTTATTTGTACGATCCTGGGTAAAAAGAAATGTTTTGTCCTGGCAACTGAAAGAGAGTAGGATCAGCTCAAGGCAGGCCTCAAGTGGCAGGGTATTTTGTAAGTGAGGTGCTGACACTGAAAAACATGGCATCATCTCCGTAGGTGGAGGCAGGGCCGGCACCACCACTGAGGCGGCAAGGCGGGCACCGCGGGCGCCATGGGGCCAGAGGGAGTGCCGGGGCAGAGGCACACGGCACGGGGCTGGCATGTCTAGCCCGTGGCTGCTGCTGCAGCCGGACAGACCACCGCCACCACTGCCACATGCCCCCGGCCGGGCACAGCAGCCGCGGGCCAGGCACGGCAAGCGGCCGGGGCAGCGTGCAGAGTGCGGGCAGCCTCCTCGCGCCACCCCAGCCACCCGCCGACCAATGGGCCTGGTTTGCTGTGTGATGACGTCAGCACGCAGTCCGGGGGCGCACACACTGTGCACGCGCGCACAGGAGTGTGGCCGCAGGTGCCAAAAACCCTGGTGCCGGCGGTGGATGGAGGGAGCACACAGAGCAGGGGTTGTGAGGAGGATCTCAACTAGCCTGCTTGGGAGTACAGCAGGAGATGGTCCTTCAAATTCCACCAGCTGTTTAGTGCCTGAACCAGCACTTTGAATTGTGCCTTGAAATAATGGAAGCCACTAAAGATCTTTAAACATTTGAGAAATTTCGTCACTCTGGCAATTCCAGTTAGCAACTGGTTTCTCCAGATTCTGTGCCAGTTGAACCTTTCAAATGCATTGCATGTGAGGCTCTCTTTCGAAGATTCATCAGAGGCAAGCTCCACATGCAATGCAATGGAGTTGTTTAGTTTGGTTGTTATTGAGGCATGGATAATTTTTTTCCAAGAAGGACCTGCAACTAGAAAACCAACAGAGGTTGGTAGAAGGTGCTTAAAACTATGGATGCAACTTATTGATTGATGTTATTTATAGTCCACCTTGCTTACAGAGACTCAAGGCAGATTACACAATGCAAGTCAATATGATTAATGGCTGGCACATTCAATAAACAGTACAATAGGGTGCAGGTTGCAGAAATGTGAAAACAAGTATAACAAGTATAAATACGAATACAGAGAAACATTGCTGAAACAAAGCATAAGTAATGAAACATGACATATTTAACAACAGAGAAACTACCCAATAGGAGCATATCTAAATCAACAGACAGTAATCAGTAGTTTAGTCTACAGTCCTTGTCCCTTGACCAAAGAATTTCTCTACTATCTGAGTAAAAAAGCCCTCATGAATAATTCAGTTTTGTATAGTTGGAAGAAAATCAAGAGAGCAGGAGGATCTTTTCAGGCAGGCCATTTCATAAGGTGGGGGCCACTACAGAGAATGTGCATGAATCATAGACTCATAGGATTGGAAGGGACCTCTAGGGTCATCTAGTCCAACCCCCTGCACCATGCCGGAAATTTACAACTACTCCCGTGACTGCCCTGTGACCCCTTCTCCATGCCCAAAAGATGGCAAAACACCTCCAGGATCCCTAGCCATCTGGCCTGTGGAAACAATTGCATGTATGGCATGTATGGGCAACTGTTGATTTAGCCCAACTGCACAGTGGTATCTGCAGAAGGCCCTGTTCAGATGAGCAAAGCTGCCGTACTGGAGCATAGGGATAGAGGAAGTCCTGCAGATATGAATGACCATTAAGGGCTTTGTATGTGATAGGGAAAATCTTGAATTGAGACTGGTAACAGATAGATAGCCAGTGGAGTGACTGTGCAGAATGGGAGTAATATGCATGCTCTGCTTAACTCCTGATAATAACCAAGTTGCGGCATTCTGTACCAGGTGGAGTCTCTGAGCTGACTTTGAGGGGAGATCCAGTATAACCACTAGGCTCTTAACAAAGTCAGCTGGAGTCAACTAAACCCCCCAAAAGGTGGAAAGCGCAATGACCTTCAAGATCTACACTTTCCCAACCAGTATCACTTCCATCTTGTCTGGGTTCGATTTCAGTTTGTTTTCTTTCAGCCATTTAAGCAACTTGGGACCTGCATCACCAGGGGATTTGGATAGCAAAAAATAGATTTGGGTGTCATCTACATATTGATGATATCCAGCTCTGTATCTATGAATGTTTTCTCCTAAAGGCTTTACGTAGAGTTGAATAACACGGGGTACAAGATGGCAGCTTGTGGAACTCCATAGGATAATTCCCACACTGAGGATAGCTGATCGCCAACAGCAACCTTCTGAGTCTGTTCCATGAGGAATGGTTTAAACCAGTCCAAGGCACATTCCCTGATACCTACTTTTGCCCTAAATGCAACAGGAAGGTATGGTCTACTGTATCAAAGGCTGCAAATAGATCCAAGAGGACCAACAAAGATGCATGGCCTTTGTCTATGTTTAGACAGAGGTCATCAACTATCATTTAGTTATATAAGTTATCACACACACACATTTTATATATAACTTATATAACTTATCAACATTCAGGTGTTGATAAGCAATGTGGGACTTAATTTTGAGTTGTGATAACTGTTCCCCCCACCCACCTAAGAGTGAAGCAATACACTTGTGTGCAGAATTTCTTTGGAGAAAAAACGCTTACACACGTACACATACCAACCAGCCACTGAGTAGCCTGCTAATGATTTCTAATGCAGAGATAATCGCCCTAAAAAGCCTGCACTTTAAGGTGGGAATGCAGCCCCACCCAGTATCAGTTGAATATCCTGTCCGTGGTCCAGCAAGTTTCCTACAAACAACACCTCCATTTTGTCTGGATTCAGTTTGAAGGTTTTGGTACCCAAGAGTCTTAGGGTAGGGCCCAAAGTCACTCAGGCCTTTGTCGTTTTGGCTCGTGAATGGTAGCATCTACTCATTATACTTGCTTTTCATCCCAGTAGTAAGAGAACAGTTATCCTTGAGTTGCCCGGGATATTTTTGCAGTGTAGCAGGAAGAAGGTTGCCTGATCAACCTCTCATGGATAAAGAACATATTAGAATTGAAATGTCTGAGAACATCTGTTGTATTCTGTGGAATCTCGATGTTCTGAAATCAAAGATAATCCTTTAAAATGAGAGTCATCTGGACATACCATAATGCTAGTAAGTACACAGTGCATCAAAGTAGTTTTGGGTTTAATTTGTGTGTTTCACACTTATTAGCTGATTCATGAAAGATCCCCCCCCCCAGTATTTCTACATCCTTGACTTTCCCTAGGTGTGTATTTTCATAAGGTAATATAATGTGTGTGAACTAAGTGGTCAGGGACATAGCTATTCCCATGACGATGGCATCTGGAAAAACTTGTCACCCAAGTACATGATCTTCTGTTTCACACGGTACATTTTCCTGTGCAAGCATGTCTCCAAAGAAGGCTTAAATATAAAATACCAACGTCTTGTGTGAACTGTCGTTATGGATTGAAAAGTCATAGCTACACATACAGAACTTGCTGTCATCTGATGTCCTAATACTTAAAAATAGGAAACTCACACAGGCATATGCATATAGATCACTTGGATTTCTCCATACTTCAAGTGGGGGAGCAATGAAAATTCATTCTACATTTCACTAAATTTGTTAGACTTTGAAGTGCTGCAAACACTTCTTTGGCTTGGTGCAATAGACTAACGTAACTTGATTATCCTGAAGGTGATTTCAGATTAATATGTGAATTGACAATATTTTAATGCTGTTGCTAGGGTAATATGTGTGAGTTTGAGAAAAAGAAAAAGAGAGAGAATGAGTGAGAAGAGAGAAAAATATACATACCATGTTTATTTGTGTGTTAGATAGTGATGCCACTCTCCAGGTGGTAGCTAGAGATCTCCTGGAATTACACTTGATCTCCAGGCAACAGAGACCAGTTCCCCAGGAGAAAATGGTTGCTCTGAAGGGTGAACTGTATGGCTTTATACCCCACTGAGGCCCCTCCCCTCCCCAAACCCCGCCCTCTCCAGGCTCCACCCCCCAAAATCTCCAGGAATTTCCCAACCTGTACCTGGCAACCCCAGTGTTAGATGTTCTCTTGATCACCTTTGTTCCCACAGGCGAAACTAGGAATTACTTCCTCTGTAAGTTCTTGGAAGATTTTTGATTGTTTAAAGAGCCATTATTTGTGTTACTGAACCTGCCCTTCCTCCTTCAAACTCCTGGCCCATTTAAAGCCCCCACCTCATTATGTCCTCATAAGTTCTCTGTGAGGTAGATGAGGCTGCGGCTGGTCCAAAGGCATAAAAAGATAATAAATTATAGGAAATAAATGATGGGGTGGAGATGAACTCTTGACAGGTATTTTAAAAGGTATAGAGTGTGAAAACATAAGAGATTCTGTTTTATTTACATTCTTTATCTTTATGATGACTTGGACTGAAGATTTCTTTTGGAAGAAATAGGACTCTTAATGGGGAATCTCTCTGATGATTCATTTAATTCTATGGGATTTATTGTCCAGGCTATTGTATTTGTCTTGCTTTAAAAAATAAGGTCTGTGCATTGATAACAGGTACTGTCTAAACAGCAGTCCCCTCTGTATGGTTTTTTCCCCTTTGTGCTGTGTTTATTTAGAACAAGTGAGCCTTGCGGAATTCTCCATAACAATAACTAGTTGGGATCTCTGGCTAGAAGTTGGGAGGACAGATGGTAAAACAGACCCAGGGCTCCATTTTACAAGGCCTTCCTCAAGTAGCACATGAAGAATGGTAGGGCCATAAAAAGCCGGCCGCCTCTTGCCTTTGTCCTTTCTTGTAACTGACAATTAGCTTCCTTTTTATTATTGCTGCTGCCGTTGGCTTACAAGTGACAAGAGTAATAGCAATTGCTTTGTTACTGTTCTTGTAACATTAGTAAAACCGTGTTAGTGAACTGAGAATAAATGAGCAAAAACTTCTTTAGTCTTAACTAAATCTAACCTACCTCTTCCTTCCACCTCCTCATTTGTTGTCTCTAGTGAGAACTACTCAGGATAGATATGTAGCTTAATGTTAAAATATCAATATCCTGCTTTTCCAGCAAAAGATTCAGAGTGGGTTAGATAAGGTAATCAATAACAAAACTGCAATAAAACAAAATTTCCAAGTTGGAATAAAAGCAACAGAATAGTGGTCAACAATAAACTGAAGCAAAATGAAGGGAGAGCAAACTGGGGCGTCATCTAAAAGCATACAGGCTTTATCAGGCTTCTAAATGCTTAAATGTTGACCTCTGAGGAGGATTCTGGAGTTGTGTCAGGAGGACAACTGAGAGGCCTTATCTCTATTTACTTCTTGCCTTGCTTCTGAAACTCAGGATACTGGAAACTGATCTCCAATTAAATAGGAAGGTTTGTATGGAAAGATGTGGCTGAGTAAGCCTGTACAGGAGCTTTTTTGCACAGGTTTTTTTCTTTGTTTCTAGCACTATACTGTTTTGGTTTATCTCCTGATTTCCACATACATTTTTGCGCCTTTTGTTTTTACTTTGTTTTTTTTGGGGGGGGGAGGGTCTTCCCTGCCCCATTCCCCTCTCCCACCCCAGTGCTTTTGAGATCTTTCACCCTGATCTTTTCCTGGAATATAATTTTGAGTTGCCTTTTCATGAATAATAGTTCTTTCAGTGTTCTTTGTCCTGCCCACTCCCACCCACCTGCATCCCACTTTTTGATGATTTGGCTGCTGTCATCATCAAACCACTCCTTCTCTTGCCCTCCTCCTTCCAGAAGACTAGTGTTTTTTTTTTAAAATTGACCTTTATATCAATATAGTGTTATAAGCATACACAAAGAAATTTGATAGGTTTAGCGGGTTCTCTGAATTCCTACCTTTTATTTTTAAAAAAGTATCTAGCCCCTTCCCTCATGGAGATATGTCTGTTGCCTTATATCTTTGTGAAGGAAGGGGCTAGAGATTTACTTCATTAGAGTGAAAGCTGGGGATTCAGAGAATTAATTAAATTTTGTTGTTATCCTTACAATGATATGTCGACACTATATGTCAATATAGTGAAATTCAAATGACTTTGTTTTTAATTGCAAAAGCACTGATAGGCCAGTGGAGACGAGGTGACCACTTTTGGTGCCAGAGAAAAGGGGTGTGGTTTGAGAGGGAGGCTGTGCTTCACATACAGTTCATAAACAAGCAGGCACAGGGAGGGGCACATCTCCTCTCCCTGATAGCCTGATAGATAATGGAGGAGGAGAGGGGAAAAGTCCCAGGGGAAGTAATGAGGAAGGAGCCTTGAGTCTACATGAGATGACTGAATTACCTGAATGACAGGTCAGCCTAAAGCCTGTTGACAAAGGCCAGGAAGTAGGTGATGATGGACCTACTTTCATTAATTATTAGGTTTCCAGAGAAGTCTGTCTTGTAATGGTTCTAGAAGGCTGGTTATTGTCTTGCAAATTTTGATTGTTAATCATGGCCTGAATTGTTATGAGTCCAGAGCACAAAAACATTTTGGAAACACATGCATTATACAAGTACATTTGGCAGAGAATCCAGGACGTTCCTTTCAGGTATACTGGAGTTTGCTGCCATGTGATGTGAGAAAAGGAAGGAAAATTAAGGGAGCCCATGCCTGCTTCATAATTGCAGTTAACCTTAACATGTGAAATTATCATCAACTATCCTCCCAGAGCCCCGTGGCACAGAGTGGTAAGCTGCAGTACTGCAGCTCAAGCTCTGCTCACGACCTGAGTTTGATCCTGGTGGAAGCTGGGTTCAAGTAGCTGTCTCAAGGTTGACTCAGCCTTCCATCTTTCTGAGGTCGATAAAATGAGTACCCAGTTTCCTGGGGGTAAAGTGTAGATGACTGGGGAAGACAGTGGCAAACCATCCCGTAAAAAGTCTGCCATTCGCTTTGTTCAGCAGATAAGAACTTGCTGGTAATCCCTGGCCCCAGGGAGGCTTGTTCGGCCTCAACCAGGGCTAGGGCTTTTTCGGTTCTGGCCCCAACCTGGTGGAACTCTCTGTCTGAAGACACTTGGGCTCGCCAAGATCTGGTATCATTTTGGCGGGCCTGCAAGACGGAGATGTTCCGCCGGGCATATGGTTGAGGCCAGTATTAGGACCATCATTGAGCCTCCTGTCGCCTTCTCCTATCCAATGACATCCCGTCCGTCTGGGTGTCTCCCTCTTTGTATCTGAGGGCAGGAATGTGCAATAGGCCATCTGATTTATGATTTTATGATATGATTTTGTCTTTATATAATTATGTAATTTATGGATGTTGTACCCCGTCCTGAGCCTGCTTGTGGGGAGGGCGGGCTAAATACCAAATAAAGTAAAGAAAACATCATGATGCGATGTCCCCCATGGGTCAGTAATGACTCGGTGCTTGCACAGGGGACTACCTTTACCTTTTTATCTATTCTCCCAGAACATTTTATAAAAAAACCCATTATCATAGGTTGAGGGGTAGTGACAGTTTCTATGATTTTTCAGCCTCCACAGGATGCTCGGTGCAGACACTGCAATTTTGGATTCATTGTCTTTGCATTTGAATTTTTTAAAACACTTAGGCCCACCATTGTTTGCTCTTTATCTTATTTATCTTAGAAAGTGATGCAAGCTTTTTGCTTAGTAATGGCAGGATTCTTGTGGGGTTTCCTTCATCAACTGTAGGCTGCTTCTTTAGGGAATGTGCTAATATTTACATCAGCCAGTACTATGGGGCCAATAATGTCCCTATGTGGAAACTTTCAAATTATCAGTAAAAGTTGGCTGCTACTAAATACAGCTGCCTGCTTGTGAAACATATTAATATCATAGAGAGAAAAGGCACAGTAGTGTAATAAGCATGGATGCAGAGGAGAGAAAGAATTGCAGACCTTCTTGTGTTAGATACAGGGAGTTTAGGTCTTGTTTCTAATGCCCTCTGCTTTTCTGATAACCAAAGCCTTATTAGAGTGAATACTTTGATTCTTCTATGAAGTTGACAGAAAAGTGAAACAAGGACTGCAGATTTTCCAAAGATTCCTTGAACAGAGAGAAATGCAATAAAAGTATTTCCCCCCCATTTCTGCAGCTGAGTTTTGCCTGTTTTGCTACTAAGGCACACTGCTTTGGTCACTTAAACCAAGTACTGTAAGAAAATATATTAGTAGCTGCCCAGCAAGAAAGCTACTTGCAGCTGTCTGGATAGCAGTAGGGAGGCAAGTATCTGCCTAATAATGTCATTTGCTTCAGCCCTTTTCCTAGGAATGGACTTAATGTCAGATCAGGGCTGTTAACTATAGCCACCTTTGAAGAAAAGATTGCTTGGGAAGCCGGAAGAAGAGAAAGACAGCAGAGCTGGTGTTGGCAAGTCAGTTTTGGCGCTCCACTCAACTGCCTTGGATACCAGCGAAACACCTGAATGGAAGACTTCTGTGTGTCCAAACAAATCATGAAGGTGAAGGATGAGGAATTTTTACCTATAATTAAAGGCATAAGATGGGTAAAGTGGCAGCCTTTAGAGAGAATTCTGTTCATAGTTGTGGCTGTAGGGTAATGGATATAATTGTTATATTTAGATGTGAAGAAGTGTAAGATACTGATAGGTACCAGGGAGACCCAGGGAGTCTTGCTGAAAGGAATATTAAGGACATGCATTGCTCATCCTTATCATCATGTTTCTCCAGCACGGGTCTGATGCCCTCCTTTCCCATGGATTAGGGGAAATGCTTTCCTTTTCAATTAGGATTACTGCACAATATTTGTGGGAAAGGCAATGAATGTATAAACAAAAACACATGTAACCTCTTGTACCTGGTACTTGGACAGAACTTATGTCTCTCTGTGGTTTGCCTATAGCTTTTCTCTGCTGAAACACTCCTAATCAGAATAAGGCTCAGCTCTGAAAAAACGTGTCCACTTTGACTCTTGAAGGCTCACACCCTGGAAACGTGCATGGTCTTTAAGGTGCTACTGGACCTGAATCTTGCTCTTCTACTACAGACCAACAGGGCTACCCCTGAAAAGCCAGGGCTATCTCTGAAAAGCCCGTCTCTTGCTAGTCCGGCTTCCTAAGAATGAAAACAAAATCAAAGATGTGTGTGAATTTACTAGTATCATTTGACTTGAACTGCAACTATGTTTAAATCTTAACTTTCCCCCCAAGAGATGGGGCTGCTCGTGCTGTTAGGATGATGCCATTTGTTAATGTATGTGCTTGCAAGTTGCAATGGGGCTGAAGCAGAAGGAATTCCTGGTGGACTGTGCCTGCTAGTTTATTATCACTCCACATGAAGTAGGCAAACTTACTCCTGTGAATCTGTTCTTAATTACAGTTTACATACATCTTTTAGCAACCACATTCCCAGAAGCTCGAGCTTAGTTTTATAAATGGTTGAGGTATCTGCATTGGCAGCAGAATTTTTCCTAATTTGCTCCCATGTGAATTTACTGAAATGGATGCCTCATCAGTACAGAAGATGCACCTTTTTGCATCTAGATTCGACTCCAAGACTATTTATGCTGAGGTGGGAGAAAACAGAGCTCTAAAAACTCCAAGAAAAAGAAAGCAAGGAAGCAATATCCTAAAGCACTTAGGTTATTCAGAGTAGTTTCCTTTTGTGTTGAAGTTGTAAACCATCAGATTCACAGCTGAGGCATCCTGTGCGATTTAAGAGAGGTGAAGTTTAGCCATAAGCTGTGTTTAGTGCTCTGTAGCCAAGCCCTTAAATCTGCATTGCCTTCCAAAGTTCTTGAGACTTCTGGGCAAATGCAAGTTTGGAGGCAGTAAATCTCGTGATTTCTGTCCCCAACACTGTTTGTGATCAGCATGCCATCAGAACAAATCCAGTGCTATCATGATCTTCATGTGTTTGCACAAGAACAATTGTA
Source organism: Eublepharis macularius (assembly GCF_028583425.1). Lineage (NCBI taxonomy): Eukaryota > Metazoa > Chordata > Lepidosauria > Squamata > Eublepharidae > Eublepharis > Eublepharis macularius. Next base: position 37,403,986 of record NC_072796.1, on the reverse strand, counting down.
CTACAATTCCTCAAGCATGATGTGAGCATGCATAACGCATGCCAACATTCCAGACAGGAAATGGGTTTTGGAATCACAAATTGGACGGCAGCCAGCTGTATAATTAGTCTGCTGTAAATGGATCAATTACAAATCAGACAGAGATAAATCTGCCTATCTCGGCACACTGTCCTGTTTGGTCGCATGTATAGCAAAATATGAGAATTGTTTGTCAGAATCTTCTGTAGCTGCACAGGGTTTAATCTGCTGCCAAAATGACATTCAGAAATGGCTGTATGTCAGGATCTCATCTGTAGAAAACAACTATTCTGTCTGATCTTGGTGATGGGTTGCTTACTAGCCCAGTGCTGACACGGGCATGAAGCCTGCTGGGAGGGAAGTCTCCTGCTGGAGTGGGAGAGCTGGCAGACCTACTTTGGTACATGGTCCCTAAAATATGGCCATGGTGGTTGTCAGAAATATGATGGCGATGAATATGAATTAGCTTAATCCCAACAGTATTTTCATCTCTATACTCAAAATTCTTTCTCTCATAACTAGAGATAGGCATGAACTGAAATACGAACCAAAATTAAGCACGAGCCAGGCCGGTTCATAGTTTGCGAACTACGGTTTGTCAGATCCCATTTCTGAAAAACCGTCACGAACTTTTAGGCTGGTTCATTTGGTTCATTTTTTGGTTTGTCACTGCAGACAGCCTGGTGCCAATCAATCAGTTTCCTAGGCAACAGGGGATGGACTTCCTGCAGACCTTCTGCTGACCTGGAAGTGACCTTCTGCTGGCCTGGAAGTGATGATTTTCTGACCTGGATGTACCGTTTTCATGAACCAAACAAACTGGTTTGCGAACCAGGGGCAGGTTCGTGAAAGTTCATGGTTCGTGAAATTTGATGAACCACGAACCACATGGTTCAGTTTTTTTCCGGTTCGTGCCCATCTCTACTCATAACCTAGACATAGGAATAAATATTTATGAAGAGCTGTATTTTGCAGGATCTCCTACACATATAGAAAATCGGTTTACACTTGTGACTAAGGAAACTATGGTTCTCTCCTATCATACACAGACCACAGTTTGCTTCTCCAGCATTATTCCCCAACAGGGTTCCCCAACGCAGTGCCTACCAGTACTTTTCCTAGTGCCTACAGTGCTTTTCAGAAGGTGACAGGCTACTTTAAGGTAGGGCTTATTATTGGCTGCACTCTTTGAAATGAAAAGGTTTTCCACAGCTGCAATAGCAGCCACAGCCACTGAAGGCTCCAGAGGACTGGTAAGCACCAGGGCTTTCCTTGGTCTGTGGTTCTGTTCCCCTTTCAGGCTTTCCTTCTCTCTATTCCCTCTTTTCTCTCCCCTACCCAGCTTTTCTTTGTTTCTTTTCATTCCCCTTTCTCCGTCCTACCCATTTTTCCTTCATTTCTTTTTATTCTTCTTTGTCTTTGAATAAGGCAGCTTCATGAGTTCAGTGTGGTTGTCATGCAATTCTTTAGCAAAGTGAGAAGGAAGGAATTGCATTTGGTTCCGCCTCCTGTGTTAGCAATTTTGGGTTTGGCTGTACCTCATGTGGCAGCCATTTTGCAGTGGCTCTCACCACCCACTTGCAAAATTCCCAAGCTCAAAAAGGTTGGGGACCCCATTATAGAAGACATAATAGGATTGGGTTGTTGTTTTTTTTGCAAAGTAAAGGCTAACATTCTCACTTACCATATCAGTGGTAATATCCACCTCCAATAGTATACTAGTGTCATTCTCATAGGTAGCCAGAAGTCGCTACATAATAGGAGCTCATACCTGGAACAGTAATTGACTGTCTTATATATACACACTACAGTGGGGACAGGTAGATTCATACAATGTGATGGCTAGTGATGTAGAATAATTTATGTTGCTGAGAAGTCATTGGAGGTCCAACAGTAACTGAAGGTACGTTCTCTCAGATCTGAAGGAAAACTGGGTGGTCCTATTATGTTTCATAGAGTACTCATCTGGTGGGATTTTTGGTGAGGAGAGATTAGTTTATTTTAAGAAAACCTAGTTGAAACCTAATTTGTCATATCCTGGCAGCGTATTTTACTAGTGATGTAAGAATAACCCACACATCACAAATTTAAAACATTTCCTAAATGCAATAGAAATTAATATTTGTAACATTCTTGGCTGATCTCTCCTTACCCTTCTTCCAAGAAGTGAAAATAATAAGGCTTTGCAGGATGTGGCCCAGCTGGATACAGCAATATAGTGAAAGGAAAGAGAAAAAAAAGAACATAAGGTGGTGAAAGGCGTCTTTCTCTCCCATAACACTCCCAACATTCAGCCAACACTGTTATAGCCTTTGGCTAGGATTGCCAAGGCAGGAGGACCTAGGAACGAAAAATTCTGAGAGGAGGACTTGAGGACAGATGAAGCTGTGCGTATGATATGATTTATTTAGATATGATATCAGATGGTGGTGGCAGCAGAGGGAATCTCAGGGGTGGGGGGAGGCTGTGGTGATTCTCAGCAGCTTTGGCTTTAGCACACACAACCCCAAAAGAGAGATGGTTCACTACCACCTCTTCTTAAAAAAATAGGTAGTGCTGCCTTGAGCAGGTTCTCTGGCGAGGCAGCAGAGAAATGTTCTAACTAAAATAAAGCAAGTCCTGCCCCATGCTTTGTGACATCATCTTAAAGTTCCCTAGGGCAGGTTCTAGGGTTATAGTGGATTGATGCCTGAGAGTCGCTGGAGCAGTGCTGCCTCACTTGAACACAAAATGATAGAACCTCTGAATTCAGTTTGAATGTTGCCTCAGAAACACAAAAAACACATTCTCTATTTGAGGTTGCTTCACCAAGACAGATGGCTTTGCTGCTTTAAGGAAATCCTCAGATTCTGCTTCAATATATTCCGTAGCAGTGACTTCTGCTTACTTGTTATTACATTCCTAGATTGTCTTTTCTACCTTAGATATTTATGAGATGCCAGTGTATGCACGTATTTGTTTCTTTTTGCTATAACTCATAATTTTTCTACCCCCCCCATCTCCACATTAGCAGCCATATTTTGAGTATGTCGATGGTAATGGTGATATATCTAGCACAGTAACTCCTCACATGGCTGGCTCATATTACCCCCAAGCCTTCACACACGTCTAGCTAAGAGTGCCTCTAACTGTGAGGAGGCAGGAATTATACTGGGGCTGGGAATGGAGTGGGAGAGGAAGAACACACGTCCTCACTTTCTATACAGGAAGGGTGAGGAGAGGACACTGCTCTCCCCTCCAAAATTAAATCGGAGCAATATGGCTAAAGGAGGACTCCCACAGACAACACCTGTCGCTTCAACATAAACAAGCAAGCCTGTTATTCCCTAGCATCACGATGCTGGCTGGAAGCTTGCCTCTCTCTTCAGGCTGTCACATGGAGAGACAAGAGTTTGGGTTTTTGGCATAGATAAAGAGGACGCCTGCTTTCACAGTCCGACTCTGCTGGCAGATGCAGAGCTGTTATTCAGCCAGGATATAGACAACACGTGCCGAGACACATCACAGAGACTCATTCTGCTTTCTCAGGGCATACAAAGATTCCACTGAATGCCAGCATCTCCAAATGCACTCTGGGCTGGACACTTATTTTCCTGCATTAAAGAGACAACATTTATAAAACTACAAGAGCTAGAGAGTATTCTCAGAGCACAAATTAAATTAAATCAGTTTTCTCAGGGCTTTTTTTCAGCAGGAACGCAGTGGAACGGAGTTCCGGAACCTCTTGAAAATAGTCACATGACTGGTGGCCCCACCCCCTGATCTCCAGACAGAGGGGAGTTGAGATTGCCCTCTGTCTGGAGATCAGGGGGCAGGGCCACCAGCCATGTGACCATTTTCTCCGAGGGCAACCCTCTGAGTTCCACCACCTCTTTTCCTAGAAAAAAAGCGGTTTTTTACCGTTCGTATGTGGGTTATATTCTACACAATGCAGAAGGTGAGAAAACTGCCTTAACTAAAATCTGATTTATTTTTTATTTTATTTTATTTACATTATTTATAGTCTACCTTTCTCACTGAACATTGGAATCTGAGTCCAGTGGCATCCTAGAGACCTACAAGATTTTCAGGGTATAAAGTTTCGAGAGTCACAACTTAGAGACCAACAAGATTTTTAGATATGAGCTTCCGAGAGTCAAAGTTCCTTTAGTCAGATACCTGAAGAAGGGACCTTTGACTTTTGGAAGCTCATATCTGAAAATCTTGTAGTCTCTAAGGTGCCACTGGACTCAAATCCTGCTGTTCTACAGCTACCCACCTGAAACCTTCTCACTGAGATGCAAAGTGGATCATACAGTGCAAGTCAGTACGGTCAATGGCTGCCTGGGACATTCTGTAAACATGCAATATGGTATAGATAGATTGCAGAAAATTGAAAACAAGTAGAAATCCAGTATACAGCTGAAACAAAATATAGGCAATTTAACATGATATATTAAACTACCTAGTAGGAGCATACTTGCAGCAACAGACAGTGCACAGTTGTATAGTCTATAGTCCCTGTCCCTTGTTCCATGATATCTTGGTATAAGCAATTTGTAAAATAATATGAATAGTAACTTTCATTTATAGGTCACTCTGTTTTTCATGCCAGATTAAGTTCTGATATTTTCATTGCTAGAAGACAGCAGGGAGTAAAATAACAAAATTCGGGTCTAGTAGCACCTTAAAGTCCAACTAGATTTCCAGAGTATGAGCTTTCAAGAGTCAAAGCTCTCTTTATCTATACTAATTTTATGAGAACAATTGATGATGTAGTCTATGCCATCTTGTAACATGATTCTCAAAGCTCCTTACTAAACGTTGAAATATATTATAAAATCAGTGACCTGCAAGTATCAGCGGTACAATAGGAATGTTCAGTCAATCAGTCAAGAAGGCAAAGGGGGAAAATATCTACCAATCGGTCCAGAAACAGCAGCAAGACTGACCAGAACAGATTCTGGGAAAACCTCTCACTAGTTGTAAAAAGATTTAACTGGTTTTCAAATTGCTAATTCTAGATAATAAACAGTGAAATCCTAAACTGAATTACTCCGATTTCAATGGGTTTAGACTGGAGTAGCTCTGCTTTGGTTTTCTCTGAAAGAACCTTTAAAACTCTAAACAGTCTGTAATCCAAAGGCATTTGAAGGATCATCATGAAACTACCTGGCTTTGTGCTTTGTCCTCAGATTTTAAATTGTGGTTGTGGCTGCTTGGGTTATTTCTGGTGTGGCTTTCTGTCTGTGGAGTTCTCTCTCTCTCTCTCTGTGTATCTGTTTGCATGGGATCTGGCTTTAAGAGATAGATGAGGACTAGAGGCGGGCACAAACCGAAATACGAACCAAAGTTTATCACAAACTGGGCCGGTTTGTAGTTCGTGAACCAGCAGTTTGTGGGAGCTCATTTCTCACGAACCATGACAAATTTTAGCCTGGTTCGTATTTTGGTTCATCACTGCAGATAGCCTGATGCCGATCAAGCAGTTTTGTCATAGTACACCCTGAGCTTGATGAGTCCTCTGAGGAGGAGGAACTGGAACAGCAGACGCTTGCTGACAGCCTTGCTCCTCCTGGGGAGGAGCAGCCTGTCTCCCAGCAGCCGACCACAGCTGAACAGTCAGAGGCTGTATCCCAACCAGAAGCTCCCCTTCCCCACCCAGAGCCACCGGCCCAGATGCAGCCAGCTTCCTTATCCCCTCCAACATCTCCAGACTACCGAGAGCAACGTCGGCGTAGCAGGGACAGAAGAGACTTACAGACCCGACGTCAATCTGCACGCCTCCGGGCTCTGAACAGGCCAGCCTTCTCAGAGGAAGGAGGGGCTCCAGAGAAGGAGACTTGAAGCAGCTGTGCGAGCTTACCGAATGCCCTTAGAGTATAAAAGCCAGAGGGAGGGCTCCCTTCGGCGTGGCTTCAACGAGTTCTCTAAGCTGCTCCTGTACTGCCTGTGTTTGCTCCTTGGAACTGTCTCTCTGACCTCCGACCCGGCCTGTCCTCGACTACTCCCTTGATTTACGGACTTTGCACATTCCTCGCCTTGCCAGCTGGACCTTGTTACCTGTCAGCAGCACTCTGCAGACTCGGCAACCTCTGGAAGCAGGACAAGTTTCCTAGGCAATGGTGGTGGTAGGGATGGGCTCTCTGCAGACCTTCTGCTGGCCCAGAAGTGATCTTTTCATGAACTGAACGAACCAGTTTGCAAACTGTGGCAAGTTTGTGAAAGTTCGTGGTTCATGAAACGAGATGAACTGCACAGTTCGGAATTTTCCCTGTTCGTGGCCATCTCTAATGAGGACATTTTTATTTTTCTGGGTTATTGGTAAAAAGAAGTTTTTATTTGTCTTTGGCCCAAGGATTGTTTTATTATGGCTTACGGTTTTAATGCTGCTTGTTGCCAGTGTGCTATAGTGATTAGATTAGGACCAGAGAATGGCTGATTCAAATCATCGCTGTGACATGAAGCTTGTTGAGTAGGGTTGTCAGATCCCTATAACCTCCTGGAGGTGGCGGAGACCTGGAACTTTCTGGGAAGAATTTTGCATATGTGCACTCCCAGCGGCGATGTCACTCCCACTGGTGATGACGTCACTTTCGGAAATGACGTATCATACCAGCAGTGGGTGTGCTCCCATGCTTTCTGCTGGGCCAATTCATCCCATCTGGGGCCAGAATTAGCCCTAGTGAAGTATGGGTGCATGCCCACTGCCAGCACGATGATGTCACTTAAAGAAGTGACATCATCACATCCCGCTGGAAGCTTGCCTGCCGCACACTTGCTCTGGAGGTTTTTTTGCCTCCCAGGCCTGCTCGCCATGCCTTTCCCCCCTGCTGGCCAGGTGAGAACTGGCAGGGAGCAGAGGCTGGAAGGCTGCCCTTCCTATCAGGTGAATGGGATCCTTATTGTTGGGAGACCTTGGACAAGTCATGATTTCATTGGAGTTGTTTCCAGTTTCCACAGGCCCAACCTGCTTTCCCTGCAGGCATACAGTATCTATGGGAGAAAAGGATTTTAAACTTCCATGGGATTTTCAGTGCCCACCGAGGTCCAATTCAGCTCAAGGACATGGCGTGAGGACAGGAATGGCTTCCCTCCCTCTTGTGTTGTTTTCCTGAGCTCAAATGGTCCTGGGTAAATAACTGCCCCAGCTGTTTTGGCTCTGGAAGATGGTATGAGGGGGAAGCTGTCCTCAATCTGCCCTTCAGAGAACTGTGTGAGAAGGTACAGTGGGGATTTTGACTTTAGTTTTTATGCTGTTTAAAATTAAAACCACTCTGGTCCCAATCCCATACCTGGCAATGAACTTGCTGTGCCTACTCACCTAGCAGAGTTCTGGTGCTGTTGCCTTTGACACTGTCATTTTGATGGGAGTGAGGCCTGAGGTCCTCCCTGTCCTTTCACAAAAGAGGAAAAAGAGTGGGCTGAATTTTGTCTTTCCCAAAACAATTGATCAACTCTGTCAAAACTTAACAGTCGAAGGACACTGCTGCTGACAGACTGCAGACAAGAACTCTATGTCTTTTAGCTGTGCACTACAGCTAACATGGTTGTTATAGTCATTACTAATATTACTACTTTGATAATAATAATTATTATTTTAAGAATTGTTTGTTCTCACAAGGAGCTATGTTTTATGGAAAGAAATGGGAGTAGCATCAGTGTCACCAGATAACCGTTTTCTGATCCCGGCCCAGGGTAGTCAATGAAACTGAGCACAGACAGAAAGAGCAAATGTTATCATTTAAATTTTTTTACTTCAGTTACTGGGGAGGCAGAGGGAGTTATAAGTCACTGACACACACAGATTTCCCCAAAATGTGTAGTTTGGGTTACATAAATGTATGAAGCAGATCGCTCATAACAATGTAGACTGCAGAACACACAAATAGTGATAGTTTTCACATTTTGTGCCTGTAGTTTTCTGCTTGCATTGTTTTCCCCTTCTTTTTAGGAGATATATAAAAATATTGTGTGTGTGTGTGAGCGCGTGTGCGTGCGTGTGTACACGTACATAAAAGTAAGAGGGTGAGAGAGCAGAAGCTTGGCTTGTGTTTCCAGGACTGTCAGTTCAACACCACTAATGAATAATTCTTAAAATCCCCTCTCATCAGCAACAGACTGACAGATGGATTTCTTGTGTTTCAGGTCATTTTTGCATTCCTGGTACTTAAAGGTCCATGTCAGTGTTTGCAGGATTTAATTAGCAGCAGTGCTTTTTAACATCACTGAACTAATTACTAGTTTCCCAAAAGAAAGTAAAAGAGGGGGGAAAAAAAACCCTCACCTAAATAGAAATTCTATAATAACGAACTTCTCAAACACTGCTACAGAGTGGCTTCTTGGCAGAGAAATAATAGATCCAATGAAAGCATATAATAAGCATCTGTGGAAGTTTCTTCATAAACACAGTTTCACCATTAAGTCTTCATCTTAATCTGCCTTTACAGGCTAAATTGGTTTGGGAAGGTTCTTGTCTCTTCAAGTCCTCTGGTAACAGGGGACCACAGTAATCCAATTTACTGCTGCCTCAATTTTCCAACAAGGTTGCTACTATTAATGGGTTTTTCATCATTAACGGGGAAACATTTTCTCGAGCCGGTCTAAGTACAAAATGGCTTTTTTTTTCATTTAAAAATTGTTTCTGAATTTTAAAGACATTTTTCATGATTAGATCATTTTGTTGCAACACAAAGACAACCGAAACAGTATCAGTGATGGAACTGAACTAAGCAAAGATGCCCGTATTCAATCTGAAGTAGAAATAAATAGAAGAAAGAACTATATATACTTTTTTTTGTTTGAATGGCTGGATTTCCTCCTCCTGGTTTTTAATCACACGACTATTTAGAAGAAGGAACAAAACCCCCACTGCGCTCATACAGTTCTTTGCTTATGTAGTCTTTGGCTACATAAGAACATATCCTCAGTAATGCAGCCAATGGCATTTTATCTGAACTGTTTTAAAAATAGCTAAATTGGTGTATAGATGTGTGAGATTTCACATATTTCCACTCCCTACACTCATCGGGAGGGCTGAAATGCAGGGCTGGCTCAACCAATTTGCTAACATAGATGAAAATTCAATTTTGTTACTACCTTGAAATCTTGGGTTTGTTTGCTCTTCAAAACATTCGTGGTTGGAGGGCCACTTACCATGCAAAATGCATAGAATAAAGGGAAGAGGATGTAACTGGAAAATTGTGAGTGTGTGAGGGGGAAATATGTAGCAACATCCCATACTTTTGGGACAACATGCTCTGGGATAGAGTGTGCATTGTGCGGCCCTGTATATCCCAGTACTCCATTCACTTATATGAAAGAAGAGGGAAGGAGTGGGGGTACAACCAGGAAACATGCTGAGGCGGTGCAATGGTTTTGTGTGGGTAATTGTGTTCCTCCTACAGGGTTTTCCTAACTAGCCCACAGATCCTGGAGTTCGGCCATCCCAGCCAGCCACCTATACTGCCTGTTTGGTTGGGCAAACATGTGGTGTGAAGGACCATATCCCCAGCTTCTTTAGCTTGCTTCACACATTTTTAAAAGACCTAGAATGATGCAGATGGCTACAGCCTTCTTGGTGTGCCTAGAGATACCGGTGAAGAGCAAGTACCACACAAATGTTGGCAGGTATGTCCTGTGACTGGCCCGTTCTGTGGTGTATCTGGGGGTGGCTGGGGCTGGAGGCGGACTGATCCAGGAGCAGGGCACTGAAGTTAACTGGCCCTGGTTGTTACTGAATAAAGACTGAACTTAGTTGGCCATGTCGTCTTCAAGTACTTCATTCTGCTGGGATGAATGGAGGGGCATCCTTTCCCCAGCTTACTATGAACCCCTATGCTACCTGCCTAGGGATCCCAGACCCTCGGTGGGGGATCTCCCGCCCCTGTTCCCCACCCTCACTTACCTGAGCAGCAGGGGGCGCACACCTTCCTTGCATGCTCCCCTGCGGTGTGTGGCATGCTCCCATGTGCTGCAGCCACTGGGATCGTGTCCGTTTCAAAATGGGCCCGATCCACGGCAAAATGGGCCCATTTTCAGCAGCTGTGGTGTGCAGGAGCGCTCCGGTGCTCAGCAGTGCCCCAAAACAGGCCCATTTCAGTGCAGATCGGGCCCGTTTTGAGGCACTCCGCAGCGCCTCAAAAACAGGCCCAATCCACGGCAGAATGGCCCGTTTTGGGTGCGTTCTGCAGTGCCCAGGGCCGCGTGATAACATCACCCCTGAAGTGATGTCATCATGCCTGTGGGGGCGCGCACACACACCCCTCTCCCCAGATGTCAGTGCCAGGCCCCTGTCCCCCGCTGGGAGATTGAGGGGGCCTGGCAACCGTATACCTGCCCCACAGGCAACCCTGAAACTGGAGTTTGGGTTAGCTGGGACTACATATGCCCTTTAGTTATACCCACAGCTTGGGAGCCTCTTTATTGTGGGTGGATCCCAGGAAATTAGGAGCTGTGTGTGAAGGATGGGCCTGCTTGTGTGGATTTTTCCTGGCAAGTTGTCAGCTCTAAGGAAAAAAGACCTATGCGACTGATCCATCCATATTCAGATGCAGCCCCCATTTTTGTAGGATCTGCTTATGGATTAATGTTTTCCCTGTAGCTGGAGTTATGGCACAATAATAAGCAATTTCTTGCATCCAGTAATTTATCACAACCCATGAGAGTGGCATAAGTAGACCATATTAATTTGGGTAGCCATGTACTACAGAAGCAGCTTGTGTACGCATCAGCTACACATATGCTAAACAACTGGATAGCCTACATGTTGTCTATGACATTTTTCTGCAGTTGGGCCTGGAAAGAAGATTTCTGGGTTGGGATTAGGAAAATCTCTTGGGATTATTTCTCTTCCCCCACCCCCCGCCCAGTCAAATAGTGCTACCTTCTCTTCTCACTTACTACTCTATTTTACTGCATTTGCTTTGGAGAGGGGCTGTAACTCAGTGGTAGAACATCTGCTTGGCATGCAGAAGGTCCCAGGTTCGATCCCTGGCATCTCCAGTGAAATGGATCAGGGAGTCGGTGGCTCCTCCTGAGACTCTGGAGAGCCGCAGCCAGTCTGAGTAAACGGTACCTGATGGACTGATGATCCAGGTATCGCTGATAATGGAGCTGCTGCCAGTCTTAGTAGACAATACTGGCCTTGATCGACTGATGGTCTGATTCGGTATAAGGAGCTTCATGTGTTCATGTATTCACTCTTGGTCTGAAGTGTTGACAAGTTGTTCACGTATCATTGCTAGGCAGTCTCTCAGGGCTTTAACGCATGGATATTTGTTCCCTGCTTGGCCTTATATTGTGTCAGATGTTCTTCTGATACATGCACAACATTTGATACCTTCAGTAGTCATCCTAACACTATTGCAGGCTTTGCCCGAGTGACATGGATGCTGGCTTCTCCTAATTTTTTCTTGAAGGCAAGAACACGCTGGGTCTGACTCCCATTCCTCCGCCTGCCTTAGCCCGGCCCCCTGCATGATGATTGATCTGTTTGGCTCCTCTCCTCCCCCTGCCGGCTCATTAGGGGGGCTCAGCCCATCCGCCACGCCCCACATCTTCAGCAGTGTGTAGAATATAATCACAGTCCTCTCACTTTGCTTTGGCCACCCTGAGGAGTGCCTCTCTGATCAGTGCTTACCTTCTATCCATATACACCTTCTGGATTATCTCGGCTACACGGTATAATTATAGATCACAGCTTATAATCACAGCAATGAGGATCACCCAGTGCAAAAAATGCAAAATGGATTATCAGGTCTCAGCACTTGTGCTTTGAGGAGATCCCACAAGACTTCACAACAGATTCTAGCTTTAGTGGCCAATACTAGACAAAGAGTGAGCACATGAACGCATGAAACTGCCTTATACTGAACCAGACCATCAGTCCATCAAGGCCAGTATTGTCCACTGAGATTAGCCGTTTTAGCTGGAACTTGGATATGCTACAGTTGTGGGAGACAAGAGAGGAGGAAAAGTGGCCTCCAGCTCTTCTTTGGTTGCACAGGGGGAAGGGCTCCCTGCTCCCGGTGGGCTTGGGAGCAGGCTGGGGGGGTCTGAGGCTTGTGTGCTTGGTGGCCTCTCCGGACTCTCTGGCCTTGATGCAGCTTCCACTGCTCCTTGTGGTAGCCTCCCTGCACTCTCCCTCTCACCGCTCCACTTCCCTGACGGTGGCTGCATGTGGGGTGTACGTGTGGGCCCACACTGACCTCACTGCACACGGGCACTGGATTGTCTTGCTGGGATGGGCACTCTGCCTCTGACGGGCTTGGGCACTAGGTGTGTGGGCTCACCTGCAAGGCGGCCTCCCCAGCTTTCCAGCCTGCTGAGGCTTCTGATGTTCCACGTGTGTGGGCAGGGGCAGGTGGGTAGGATGGAAGCGCACTTCCATCCCTATGCAAAACAAGTAACATACAACAAAGGAAGCGTTTTTACAGATTTCTTCCAATCAGAACCCTTTTTCCAATAAGAGGTGCAGGAGCTGTGCGGACAATTAACGTCAGAGAGAAATCCAACCCCGGTGCAGAGGTGCATAATGAAACAAGCAACAATGGGCATATCAATGAGCTTTCACTTTTGAAAAGATCAGGAGTGCAGTGAGAGTGCAAAAAGGACCTCAGTCAGGTATCTTCCAGGCTAGATATGCTGAACAGCACTGATACCATCATATGCCTTTTCATCACTGGGTCGCACTGCCACTTGGTCCCCCAATTCACCATGTCATGTATTCTACCATTGTTCCCCCCCCCCCCGGCCACTAAGGGCCGATTTACAGAACATATGGCTCGCTCATAGTTTTAGGGGAGTAGTCGTATTGGTCTGCAGGAGAACAGCAGGTGTTTGAGTCCAGTGGCATTGAGGACAGAGACGTTCCTATGGGAGCTCTAACTCTTGAAAAATGATACCCTGAAACTCTTGTTGGTCTCAAAGGTGCCACTCCTGCTACTCCACTACAGTAATGTTGGTTAGTCTTAAAGGTGCTACTGGACTCTTTTCGATTTTGCTACTACAGACTAACATGGCTAACTCCTCTGGATCTATGACTCCTGCTACTCACTCACAGTGTCATCCTGAACAGAGTTATGCCCTTCTAAGTCTGTTGAAGTCCCTAGGCTTAGAAGGGGGTAACGCTGTTTTAGATTGCACTGTCAGGGGCTTATCACTCAGTGACTTGCACTTGAGGCTTATCTCTGTATTATGTTTACTAGGTGAAGATCACAACTTACTCAGCACAGTAATTCATTCCACCCTGCGTGTAACATGTAGCAATGGTCTTCTGTTACTTTCTGCCCTTTTTCAGGTGAGAACTATCCAACTAGTTGTGCAGTTAGCAAAAGTACTTAAGCAGAAGGACAACAATTGTAGTAGCTGTGCTAAGTTCATGGCAAGTGCCTCCCTAAAGCATTGCATAAGGTGCAGGTCGGCTTGCACAAAAAGCTGCGCAAGATTTTTGTGCATGTCGCTTATTTTGATCCCGCTCTTGAAAAAGCACAGAGCAGCATACTTGGCTGTCTGCTTCCCATTTTATCATCATAACAATCCAGTGAAGTAGCTTAGGAAGAGAGAGGCAGAGAGTGAGTGGCCCAAGGTCACCCAGTGAACTGTATGGCCAAATGGGAATTTGAATCTAGATCTTCCCCGTCCTGGTCTCACATGCTAACCATCACACCATACTGGCTCTCTTTCTGTTCAGCCATCTGCTGATGAGGAGGAAGCTCACTCACTAAGCCTCCCTTTTCAGAGAGCATCTGTTGCCTCTTCCCAGATTCCCTCAGAAAACATGTGTAGGCCGGATTGACTGCTAGCTATCGCAGCCAGCTATTAGAAAGCTGAGGAGGACAAGCTGGCTGTAGATCTAAGTCAGTGGTGCATTAAAGCAACAAATTTCTGTTCCTAGACTTCATACCTAAACCTTTAGTAATGGCCCTAAGAAGAAGGAAATAATGAGCTGGATTGGGTACAAAGGATCCTCGAAGATTCAGGTGTCATATGAATGAGGCCCCAGTGGAGGCAGGGGAAGTCTTAAAATCATACACCAGAGGAAGTGGGCTGTTGCCCACAAAAGCATGTATCAAAATGAATGTGTTAGCATTGTGAGAGCCCTTGTTTTGCTATAAAACACCAACGTGGCTATCTCCAGGAATTTGTTCCTGGAATCACAGAGTAGCCAAAGTAAGTATCCTGGATATTAACATAGATAAACATTTGATTTTAAAGGTTTCCTTTTTCTACAGTAGAACATTCAAGTGAGGAAAAAAAATAATTTATCTTGCTCCAGACATATACAAAACAACATCTGACTGCTGGAGATAGTGATTTTTTTCTCCATCAAATTAAATCAATCTCTCTCTCTCTCTCACACACACACACAGATATCCAAGTAGATTAGCAAAATGGTACAAATAGAACTCCCACAAGAGAAAGTGAGCTATTAATATTCACTCACCTCCCTACTAGGTTGCTGAGTTCAGAATGTACAAGGAACATTTTCTAATTTGCCTCTTTCTTATTCATGTTCTGTAGGTGTCTCCTTGATGGAGTAATTTGTAATTTAGAGCTAAATTAAATGTATCACAAAAGGGTTAACGTAAAATCATCTTGTGCATTCTTTACTCTTTCATATAAATGTGCAAGCTAATTTTCAAAACCACAGAAGTGCAAGTGTAATAATTATTACCTGCAAACATTTGAATATTCAGAAGAGGGAAATTTAGGCTATTTTCACTGATTAGGAAGTCTGTCCTCCTCCTCCAATGCCCGCCCATTATTTGATCCATGTTCTATTTATAAATTGATGATGTCTTTTGCATTCCTAGTATTATGGGTTGCATCCCACAGATCTGTCCTGCTAGTAATGGTGCCTTCCTTTGTTTACCTTGTGATGGGTTAATATTACTACAGGAGTTTGGTGGGAAGAATTTACTAAGACAAGTGTGTCTTCAAATTTGGATCAAGAATCAAGGTAGGTACCTCTTCTTTATCAATACATGTCATTCTTGTCTTGGTTGGTTTTAATAGTTTTAAAATGTGATTTTTGTTATGTATGTTTAATAGTACAATCCTAAACAGAATTACTCCAGTCTGCTCCAGAGACTGGAGTAACTCTGTTAGGATTGCGCTTTTAGTTTGTTGTTAGCCATCTTGGTTGCACTCATGAGGATAGCAAAGCAGAATACAAATTCTGTTCCATAAAATAAGAAAATAAATGATGTGACTGTGGTATGTTAGAATGGATTTCTGTCCAGGAACAGAATTAGGACTGCTTTGCATGGAACATGTAGAAACAGAAGTGGATTCGGGCTTCTGAGCAAGAATGCATAGAATGCATAGGTCCCAGAGTTTATTTAAAACATTTTAATGCCATCTTTCCACCCAGCTTCTCCAAGATGACAAGCTGCTTCTTTTAACTTGTGGTGGAAAGCAGATATGCAGGGCCATTGGTACATATGCTTGCCCTTGCCAATTCTGTAAGGATCAGGTGGCACTCACCTTTGTAGTATCAGGTGGCTCTCCAGTGGCATTCTGGCTGACCCGATCTAATTAATAGCCAATTTTCTCAGTGGGGATGCTGAACAGAGGAAATCCTATTGCATGTCAATATTTTTCTGTTCATGGTAGGGAGAGGGTTAATCTTCTCCCACAAGTAAAGCAATACTGCAGCTGCTAACTCTCTGTGCCAAATTGAAAGGGGACCTGGCCTGAGGGGAAATGTGTCTGGAATTTCTTAATCCCCAAAGTATTATAAAATGAGGGTACTCTAGGGAGTCTCTCAAAGCCTTTGCGTTATGGAAAGATCGGACAATCGGTGAAGTGCTTTTCAGCGACAAGCGTCCCTGAACTGACATTGAAAAGTTCTGGAAGGTTTATGAAGCAGAGTTGGCCAAGCTGTGACTGAGAATCAGACGAAGCATGTTTAAACAAGGAAATCACTGCTGCTGAAGGTGCGGTCTATGGCTGTTTCCACACGTCTTACTGGCCTGCAGGACATGGTGCGAAAGACCCAGAAGACAGCGTCTTCTCTTGCAAAATCGCACCAGGGCCGATTCCAGACAGCCCTCCCCATCCCGAAACGTCGCGCGTCGTTGCGTGGAAAACGCGAAATATCGCGTTTTCTCTCGCGAGTTTTGCACAACGTCGCGCAAAACTCGCGTGAGAAAACGCGATATTTCGCATTTTCTGTGCGACGACGTGCGACGTTTCGGGATGGGAGGGCCATCTGGAATCGGCCCAGGAAGACGCTGTTATCTGGGAGTTTTGTGCGAAATCGCACAAAACTCCCAGATAACAGCATCTTCCTGGCACGATTTCACGCGAGAAGATGCTGTCTTCCAGGTCTTTCGTGTGATGTTCCGCAGGCAGGTAAGACATGTGGAAATGGCCTATATTTCCACAGTCTTGTTTTCATCATCGTAGGCTGTGGTAGATGTGAGCTTAGAAGTATTTAGGCATTCTCCATTTTGTAGGGATTATGCTGAAAGCCATCACATTAATAATATTTCCATGAGGTTTTTTGTGAGTCCTCCCCCCCGCCATCCCTGCTGAGCTGTCAGGTGCAATTCTGGTAAATGGCGGGGCATGTGTGTGCCGTATGGTTTCAGAGGCACCCCCCCCCCAACAAGAAAGGTGGGTGTTCAGCATCCTGTTCTGGATTATTTTCTATCTGATCATATGCTTGGGAGACGGGCCACATAAGTAAGCTGGGCACCCTTTTTCTCTTGTTTAGAAAAACATCCGTGTGAAGGATAAAGTAAGCCACAGCTGGCAGCAATTTTCAGCTGTTGCACTTGCAGAACCACTGCTTGCTGCTAAGCCCAAGTCAAACTAACTTGGTGGAATCCCGTATCACAGGACAATCAGGAGGGATTGTATGGAATGAACCAGCTCTACTCTCTCTCACGCTCAATAATGAAGTCAAGTATATGGCAGTTTCATTGTTGGTGTCAGGTCCAGTATATATCTAAACTGTACTGACTCCATTTTCTAATGCTTCTAGTGTTTAAGTGCTTTCTCCCCAGGTGCACCAGTTCCCAGAAAGCATTCCCACCAGAGGAGATTGTTGTGTCTAACACCGTTCCACCAAGCATTGGCCTTGAAGGAGAGCAGCTTCCCAGGACTGAAAGATGTTGTTTTGAGAACTGTGGGGGGAGGCTGTTCCAGATGGGTATTGTTACTCTGTATCCTATGCTTGCTCTTCATTGGTAACAATGATCATGTACCATCCTGAGTCTCCTATTCAGGACAGTGGACTATAATGGACCTTTTCTGCAATAAAACTTCCTTTGCCAGACACTGGACTTATTCTTGTTTCTAAAGGGAACCTTGCAGAGAGTGCCTTATCTAGCCACAGTCTGACATTTTGTTACCAATCATGCCTGAGTCGGGCCCAGCGGATTCCAAGGTAGTCCCGGACAGGGATCCTTTGTTTGATCCGTATGCGTCCCCCGACAGTCAAACAGTGCAACCCCAAGAATCGCAGGTGCCAGCCGGGGCTGGTGCTTCGACGCCTACACCGCCTCTCATCGACCTCAGCAGTGAGGGGACAAGGCCGAGGGCTACAGCTCTTCCCTTGCTCTCGCTACCCACCCCGTCGGAGTGGGGAGCCCGACCCCGAGAAACACGGGAGCGCCGGGCCGGAGGGCTACATCCAAGGGTTTCGATGGACGGGCGCCGAAGCCTAGAGACGGTCCCTGAGCTGGACAGCAGCCAACCGTGGCTGTTTTGGAACCGGACGACCGAACGGACGGACGGGAACACATCTCACCGCGGCGCCCTGAGTTGGGATTATTCGGAACTTGCCCCGTGGAAAGAGCCAACGGAAGTTCCTGAGCAAAGTTGGGTGCAAATACAAAGCCGTACCCATGCTGTAGACTCCGGCATCTCGGCCGTGACGGGCCTAGCCAAAGGAATTCTAGCAGCGAGATCGCGAGTCGATCAAGGCGATCCTCCGCCCTGGGGGCCGTTTTCCCCGGTGAGTACAACTGAGGGAGGTTCCGTGATGGGGCAACCGGATCCCAGCCGAATGCAACAGTTGGAAGCTAGGCTGATCGATATGGAGGAAAGTTTGGCTCATGCCATTCACCTAATCTCGTCAATGGGGGCAGGAGAGAGAATCTCGCCCGAAGAAATGGCGATACAAATTGCCACCCTTCAAAGTGTCATGTCCTATCCAGTGGAGGTCGACCCGCAGCAGCCGCTACCTTCGGGAGAGGAAGAAACCTACCCTGAAGAACCGGGAGAATCGCCCGCGGAACACCCTGGACTAAACGAAACTCCGCCGAGCGGGGATACTCCAGCTGAGGTGCCCGGAGGGACTCCAACGGAACCCCCTAAATTGGACGGGGATCCGTCTCCCGAGGAGACTCCAGCGGATGAGCCAAGAGAAGGAGAGGGACCAACCCGTCCAACCGAGACGACAGTGATACACCCTCCCGCTTCTCCAACAACAGTTCGGCCGGGTCAGACGGAAGAACTCCCGGCCCCTTCTGAGGAGGAATTACCGCAACGACCGCTAGAAGTGGTTCCTATTCAGCAAACCTCGGGGGAAGTTCTACCGGCGCCACAAGACCAGCCTGTGCGTCCCAGAGACACGACGCCAAGAGGGGCAAGCCCGCGCGGCCCACCACCCATTAAGCCTTCGCCGCTGCGGCCCCTTCCGCTTCGACCACAACTAACCCCGCCGCTGCAGCCGATACGTTTGCCACTGGAGCAGCCCGTAAGACCACCTCCGAACCAACCGATGGGGCCTACACCACTGCGACCCCACCAACCCACCCCTCAGCGGCCAATCATTACTCCGCCGCACCAACCTCAACCGCTACGGCCAGCACCTCCTGCATTGCCACCAGCCAGACCGAGATTGCAGCCGCCTGCCCGACCCAGGCTGCCGCCACCAGCCCAGCCGAGAGCACCACCACCAGCCCAGCCGAGAGCACCACCACCAGCCCAGCCGAGAGCACCACCGCCAGCCCAGCCGAGGCCGCTACCCCCGGCTCACCCGGTGATGCCGCCACCAGCGCAACCAGCACCGCTAGCACAACCGGGTCCCCCCATACCTCAAGTGCCATTGATGCTTCCGGCGGACTTCTACCCAGCACCGGCTCCGAGGCAAGACCTCCCAATGGGTTGGGTGAAACTGGAAGCCACTTTTGATGGGGATCCCTCCAAACTGGGCTTTTTTCTAGTGCAAGTCGTGCAATTCTTCAACCGGTGGGGACACCTCTTTGGCAGCGAGGCCAGCCAAATCGAACATCTCGGCTCCCGCTTACAAGGGAAAGCAGCAGACTGGTACGTAGGACTATATAATATCGGGGCCCCAGAACTCGATACTCTCCAGGGGTTGGTGGATGCTATTCGAGCACAATATGAAGACCCCTTAGAGGAAACCAGGGCCCGAACAGAATTGCAGGCCATTAAACAGGGCAGCATGTCAGCGAGAGACTATATCACGAAATTCCGACAATTGGCTGCCAAATGCCCTAGGTGTGAGGAGTCCACCAAGATCATCCTGTTCAAACAAGGACTAAACCCGAGACTTTTGGACAGAGCCCTCATGCAGGACAATCCCCCTACCTTGTTGGGTTGGATCCAACTTGCATGCGAAGTTGAGAATCGCATTTTGGAAGTCCGTTTGGTTGAACAGCAACAACAAACGGGACAAAGAAGACCCTTGACTTTGCAGAAGGGAGGATGGGGAGCTGGGTACGCCACCCGTGGAGCGAGAGATGCTAGATGGCAACAAGGGCTGTGTTTGCAATGCGGACAAGCCGGTCACTTTGCAGCACAATGCCCCTACCGGCCTGTGCAAAGACCTCCGCTTCAACTAAGGCGCCCAACCCTTGCTCCATTTCCTACTCTTCAACGCCCGATTCCCGCACCTCGAGCGAACAGAGGCCGCGGCGCTTCACAAAGGCCCGCCTCAGAGAGGGGACTAGAAGCGGAAGAAGTTATGGAATACGACCCCGCTTCCCCAAACGCAGAAGTTAATCCAGAGAGCCCCCAGTCGGGAAACGAAATGGATCTGTCGTAAAAGGGCCCAAACGACAGATCCGCCCCAAGCCCGTTCCTGCACCGAACCGGCCACCTGGGTCCATTTTATTCATGCCCGTGACTCTGATCAACCCAGAGAGAAAAATGCACATTCGAGTGCAAGCCCTAATCGACTCGGGCTGCTCAAGAGACATCATAGCCCCTGCTCTAGTCAATGGACTGGTTTTACCAACTCGGGATTTACAAAATCCAGTAATCTTTGAACAAATGGATGGTACCAACATGAATCCTGTTACAACTGAAACCATCCCGGTGATCACAGGCATGGGACAACATTGGGAGAAGAGGTCCTTTGTCATCAGCTCTACTGCCAAGTATCCGTTAATCCTAGGCAGCAAATGGCTATGTGATCACAACCACTACATAGACTGGGTACAGGGATGCATTACCTTCAGCCACGCCAACTGTGAAAATCACCGTTGGAATCAAAACTGGGGCGAAGACCCTACTCAGAAAGAAAAGGCCCTCCTTACCCAAGAAGAAGTCAACCAAATACCCGAACCTTACTGGCCTTTCCTAAACGCTTTCTCGGAGGAGGAAGCGGACACACTGCCCCCGCATCGACGAACGGACTGTGCGGTGGAAATCTTACCAGGAGCCTCGCTACCCAAAGGGAGACTCTACCCCATGAGTCTCCGTGAACGCGAAGAACTCCGGAAATTCATCGACAGCAACCTTCAACGTGGGTTCATCCGCCCAGCCTCTAGCCCCCACGCCGCTCCGGTCCTCTTCGTAAAAAAGAAGGATGGGGGACTCAGACTCTGCACGGATTTCCGAGGACTGAACGCAGTGTCCACCAACAACGCCTATCCTCTACCGCTCATCCGAGACCTTCTCAACGTCGTGGCCCAAGGTAAGATCTTTACGAAATTAGATCTAAAAGATGCCTACTTCCACGTTCGTATCAAGGCAGGGGATGAGTGGAAAACCGCGTTTAATACGCCCCTCGGACAATATGAATACTTAGTTATGCCCTTTGGATTGACGGGAGCCCCGTCTGTATTCATGTCCATGATAAACGAAGTTCTACACGAATTTCTGTACAAAGGGGTGGTGGTGTACCTTGATGATGTTTTAATTTATTCGGACACCGAGGAAGAACATGTTCAAATGGTACAAAAGGTCCTAGCCACCTTGATGAGGAATAAACTGCCCATCAAATTGTCCAAATGTGAATTCCATAAAACAGAACTCACTTACCTTGGGTATTGTATCTCCCAAGAGGGTCTGAAAATGGATCCATCCAAAATACAGGCGATACAAGATTGGCAAACGCCCACCACCCGCAAAGAACTGCAATCCTTCCTGGGTTTTGCCAACTTTTATAGAGACTTCATAGCAAATTTCGCCCAAATCACGCTCCCCTTAACAGAACTGCTGAAAACCAAAGATAAAGGGGACCAAGCTAAGAAGCCCTCTTCCAAATTACAATGGACCCCCGATTGCCAAACGGCTTTCGACTGCCTAAAAGAACAATTTGTAACAGAACCCATCCTCTCCCACCCCAACGAACAATCCCCCTTCATAGTACAGGTCGACGCCAGCGATACGGCGATAGGGGGGGGTTTGCTGCAGAAGGGGGAGGATGGGAAATTGCGTCCTTGTGCGTTCTTGTCTAGAAAATTTTCTGCGGCGGAAAGGAATTGGAATGTGTGGGAGAAGGAGGCCTTTGCAGTAAAAGCAGCCCTTACTAACTGGAGACATTGGCTGGAGGGGGCGCGATACCCTTTTGAGGTCTGGACAGATCATAAAAATTTGGAGGCCCTCCGGAGCCCACGTAGACTGAATGCCAAGCAATTGCGGTGGGCGGAATTCTTTTCGAAATTCAACTTCACTCTAAATTATCTCCCGGGCAAAACTAACTTTCTGGCGGACGCCCTATCGCGCATGCCCCAACATAAGAGCAAACGGGCGGAGACGGTCGACACGGTCTTCTTGCCTAAGCAACTTGGGGGCGTGGTGACTACTCGCAGCCGCGCCAAGCAGCCCCTCCCAGCCAACCAGGAATGGAAATCGAAACTTAAAGCTGAAATAGAGAAGGAGGGGGATAGAGCTCCGCGGAGCAAACTGACCCAATCCCCACAAGGGGATTGGCTGGCCGGGGGCAAGTTGTATGTCCCGGACAGCCTCCGACTGGAAATTTTGCAGCGCTGTCATGATGCTCCCACTGCTGGACATTATGGGTATCTAAAAACTTTACATCTCGTCCAAAGGCAATTCTGGTGGCCGGGCATGCGCAAAGACATTTCCCAATACGTTAGTTCCTGTCCTGTTTGCCTCAGCGCCAAAACCAGAAAAGGGAAGCCTCCGGGTCTCCTGCAACCATTGGAAACACCAAACAAACCCTGGGAAGTAATATCCATGGATTTTATTACTGATCTACCCATCTCAAAAGGACATAATTGTATTTTAGTGGTGGTAGATCTGTTCTCCAAACAAGCCCATTTTATCCCCTGTACTGCTATACCCTCCGCGCGAAAGCTAGCGGATCTGTTTTTAAAACACATCGTGAAATTACATTCTTTTCCGTCCAAGGTGATTTCGGATCGCGGCGGACAGTTCGTTGCCAACTTCTGGCGGGAGCTTTTGAAAATGTTGAATATTGAACAAGGCATCAGTTCAAGCCACCACCCACAAACCGACGGACAATCCGAAAAAACTAACCAAATTTTAGAACAGTTTCTTCGTTGCTACATTAATTTTCAACAAGATAATTGGGTGGACCTTCTCCCCCTAGCCGAATTCTCCTATAACAACAGTGTACACGCTTCAACGGGAGAGGCTCCATTCAAAATTGTGTACGGGACTCACTTCGATCCCTTCCCGTTAGACGCACCCCCTCTCCATTCCTCTAAACTGCCAGATGTATCTTCATGGTGGGGGGAGGCGGCGCAGCAGTGGACTCTTATTAAGAAACACCTTGAAAAAGCCAAACTGGATTACAAAAAATACGCAGATCGCCATCGTGTGGCCGAATGGGAATTACAACCTGGAGATCATGTGTATATTTCCACAAAAAACCTAAAGCTAGCTCAAACCAGCCGCAAACTCGCTCTAAAATTCCTGGGACCTTTTCCTGTGCGCAAAATAATAAATAAGGTGACTGTTGCTGTAACTTTGCCTAAAAACCTGTGCCATGTGCATGATACGTTCCACGTCAGCCTTCTAAAGAGAGCTCCCACCGACAACAAATGGCACATCAAAGCTCCACCCATTCCAACTTTAATTGACGACCAAATACACTATGAGGTACAACAAATCTTGGACTCTAAGCTCAAGCGAAACCAGCTTTTTTACCTCATTCGCTGGAAGGACTTTGATTCTGGTTACGATGAATGGGTGAACTCTGCACATGTTCATGCTCCTAGATTAACCAAAGCTTTTCATACTCGCTATCCATATAAGCCAGGGGGGGATCTATTTTAAGGGGGGCAGAATGTCAGGTCCAGTATATATCTAAACTGTACTGACTCCATTTTCTAATGCTTCTAGTGTTTAAGTGCTTTCTCCCCAGGTGCACCAGTTCCCAGGCAGCATTCCCACCAGAGGAGATTGTTGTGTCTAACACCGTTCCACCAAGCATTGGCCTTGAAGGAGAGCAGCTTCCCAGGACTGAAAGATGTTGTTTTGAGAACTGTGGGGGGAGGCTGTTCCAGATGGGTATTGTTACTCTGTATCCTATGCTTGCTCTTCATTGGTAACAATGATCATGTACCATCCTGAGTCTCCTATTCAGGACAGTGGACTATAATGGACCTTTTCTGCAATAAAACTTCCTTTGCCAGACACTGGACTTATTCTTGTTTCTAAAGGGAACCTTGCAGAGAGTGCCTTATCTAGCCACAGTCTGACATTTGGATCCTAAAATCAATGCCCATTTGTAGCTGATAAGAAGCAACCGGGCACTTCTTCCTTTGCTTTCTCCATCCTGCATTTATGATCCAGACAAAAATACTGCCCATGTACTGATAATTCAAATGACTATTTGCATGTTACATACTCATTCCTGAAAGCTACCATTAACCTCTGTAATTCTTTATTTTTGCATTCTGTTCACTGATTCATGTTTTGCTTTGGCATCCTCAAGATTGCAGGCAACTGCCCAGAATCCTGTTGCTTTCCTCCTTCCCTCTTCCACATCCTGAAACTCAAACTTGCAAACGTACATCTCAAAATATCCTAATGTATTTAACATGTTTGGCAATCTCAATACCAAATTCATTTTCTTCAGATTTATAATTTCCTCTTACTGCTGCCTCCCACATTGAGCTTGGTCTAGTTTTTCTTTGTGGTCTTGGCCACCAGTGAGAAGTAGTGGCCCCTTAGGCCTTTTTTGGGGGGGGGGGTTTCCACAGCAGGCATGGGGGGAGGGTTCTGATGATGGATGAAGATATAAGAACCCATTATATTGTTCATTTGGGAGCCAGTGAATTATTTCGCCTTTTAGCAACCTCTGCTATGTTTCATTAAGAAATAGGTAATCAAACAAGCTGATAATTGAAAAAGGCAGAATATTCCTTGGGCAGTCCAATCCTGTGCATGTTTAGTCAAGCAGACTTACTCCCAAATAGGTGATAGAGTAGCATCTTTTACAAGTAATTTAAAAACAATGTGGTGTTGCTAGAATTATGTTGGAAGTCACAATGGGTGGGCACAGTAATATTTCCCAAGGGAAAGTTGTAATACATTTCTCTTCAACAACAAAAAATAAGAGAGAGCCTATAAATGTAATGGGAGTACTAGTCTAAGGTATATTTTGGCTTCAATAGCTAGCATTTCATTAGACTTTTTGCAGCATTGCTCAGAGAATTAGGAAGCAATCTTAAATCTACTTAGGAGCAAATCCCATTTTGTTCATTAGTGCTCACTTCTGGTTAAGGGTGCACTGGACAGTGGCCTCAGTCTGTTGATCCTTTATGTTATCAATACTTCATTGATCCTTTATATTGTTGATACTATTATTACATGTGAACATAAAGGCTGCAATGTATTACTTAAGATCAAGAAGATAGTACTTAGTTTTAAACACCTTAGTTTAAACAGGATGTTTAAACCAATGTTTAAATAAAAGTCAAGGTATAGGTTTGCATCCAACTAACTTTCTCACTGGTAAAAAAACTCTGTGCTGGCTGGGTACCATGGGTCCTGAATCAACTATGTTGTCCAACAGCTGTTGTAGGGAAGGGTATTAGGTGAGATTGAATGAAAAAGCTGGCTGCATCCAATGCATAGGAATGTACAATTTCTAGTATATTTCTAAAGTACTGTATAAAAATATACCTTACAGTATACGGCAAATGAAACTAGACAGTTTTGTGCAGGGCTTTTTTTCTGGGAAAAGAGGTGGTGGAACTCAGTGGTGGAACTCAGGACCGCATAATGACGTCACTTTGGGTCAGCTGGAACAAGGGGAGAGTTTTTTAAAGTTTAAACTGCCCTTGGCAAAAATGGCCATGTGACCATTTTCAAGAGGTGCCAGAACTCCATTCCACTGCGTTCCAACTGAAAAAAGCCCTAGTTTTGTGAGAGTGAGGTTGACCTATAACTGTGGCGATTCCAGGTTTCATGTGAGAATCTGGTGGTTTGAAGTTTGTAGTTTAATGTGAGCATTCTGACCCACAAGTAAATAAAGGCCACTGCTTTAATAGTGCTACATAAAAAACTTTATAACTCTACATCTACTGGAGCTATAGATTGCTTCCACATGGAGGTGATATTCCAGTTTGTCACCAAAGCTGCAGGTTTTTTTTTTTTTTTAGTATTGTCTCTCTTAATCATCCATTTTCCAGGTTTTCCTTTGCTTTGATATGGTATGTCTCAAACTTGGTTTTATACAATAATTCTGGAAAGTGCCTTTAGGTACGAAAACATTTTTGAAGATCTTGTCTACTTGGTATATTACAATAGTCATCTATCAAGTAGTTCCTCTGAATTCCCAGCTTTTTTTTGTTGTTAAAGTAAGTCTATGCAGTGTTGGCAAGAGAGAGGGGGAGTGTGGGGACAAAATTCCCAGGGCCTGGAGTCCGTTTGAGGGCCCTGAGCTGGGGCTCTCTGACAGCCAACATAGTGCAATTTAACTTCCCCCTCCTGCCTCTGCTCACCTCTGCCCTTTCGGCTGTTGCCAGAGCATTGTGATTACACACACACGAAGTGAGAGATGGATGCTGGCGTTCACCTTCTCCTGCCTACCCCATCCTGCATCTGCATAGCCAGCCACCCTCACATGCTGGGCTGCAGGCAGGGAAGCAGTGCATACATCACGCGTTCCTTCTCCCTCCTACAATGTTCAGCAGCAGTCACTTGCTTGTGACAAGCTGGCCGCCCCTTGTCCTGCGGGAAAGGCAAAAGGCAGCACAGGTGGCTGGGAGACTACCCACGCCATTCGCCTTTCCCCAGGCGTGCTCCCGGGGCTGGCAGTGTGCTCCTGGGGCTGGCAACTGTGCCCGGTGCCGGGGCACCCGGCGGCACCAGGGGCAGACTACCCCCCCTGCCCCTCCCCGTCAATCCAGCCCTGCAATCTGGGGACTCGAATCATCTGTCTCTTCCCCATGGAGGATGGGATGAACTTTTTACATGCCCCCTATTTTCCTTCCCCCATTAAGCATCTTTACAACTTGTGTCTCACTATATTCAAAATTCCCAGTGGTAACTTCCATACATTTAATTTATAATACATGGCAGTGTTCTAGCTAGGTCCCTTGGCTGAGGAATCTTACGATTCCACTTGCTCATTTTCTTTCTGAGTGTACACACTATAATCTTTGTGGACTTTCTGCAAGCGTCCTACATGCAGTCATGAAAGAGTTAAATTGTTGTTCTGTTTGTTTAGTCAGATAGTTAGTTAGGACCACTAGTTAGCATAGGACCACTTAGGCTTCGAGAGAAGTTTCCGCCAGAGAAAGTGGGTGTCTTTAGTCTTAATGAGGGAATTCAGGAATGTCTATTGGATGAGCCAGTTTATTGGGGGGCAATTAGCTAGCAACATATACTAAGGTTTTATTGCGCTTTGTTCAGTTGTCTGCTATGACAGTCCACTACTACTACTACATTAGACCATGCAGTCTAAATTTCTCTCTCTCTAGTACCTAGTTGAGACTATCAAGATGTAGTCAGAAACTGTTTGTTGTTTTTCCTACCAAATGTACCCTTTTTACCCTATTATGTAGTAAAGTATTTTTATAGAGCTAGAATCACAGCAGTCTGTCTACTTATTTCCATTGTGCTATTATCAAACTCTGCAACTCTGCAAACTTATATCTAATTGCTGTGCAACCACCAACACTTTGCTATTGTCCACATTGGTCAGTATGGGTGGTTTGAATGACTTCTCCCTGCAGGCACCCAGGAGACACATCCTGGGATGTTTTTAAAACACCTGCTCGTGGAGGTGGGGGAAAGCCAAGACTCATTCTTTGTTTTAGAGAAGAGATACTTTGGGGGAAGAAAGAGGTTGCCAAGCAACACACATGTGGGTACCACGATGCGCATGGGTGCCAGTTGCAAAAAACAATATACCTATTATCTCTAATAATCTTCTCCCTTCTTTTCCTAAGCAAGATCGTGAGACCAACAGAGCCTGCATGATCGACTGAGAGAAAGAAAGAAAGAAAGAAAGAAAGAAAGAAAGAAAGAAAGAAAGAAAGAAAGAAAGAAAGAAAGAAAGAAAGAAAGAAAGAAAGAAAGAAAGAAAGAAGGGATCGCCACCACAAATACCTTGTTGCAATGTGCCCTGTGTAAATAACTTAAGTAAAATCTGTTCCTTCATAATCCTGTCCCTTTCCCTTTGACAGTTCTTACCAAATGAGCAATTATTATTCTATTCATGATAACAGCAAGCCAGTGATGCTTGGTTTTGATCAGGGTCACATGGAGGCCTAGATGGAATTTGTGTCTGGGGCCCGTGATGTCTCTTGGCTGGTAGGGGAAAGGGGCACACCAGATGACTTTACAACAAGAAGACCTAGAAACATACCTTTTTAAAAATAAAAACGAAAGCTGGGAATTCAGAGCAATTACTAGATAAAGTGTTAACTACTGAATGCTGATTTTTGAAACCTCCCCCCACCCCAAATTCTTCTGGTGACACTATTGGTGGGGAATAGTGGCTGTAGGAGGCTAAAGCAATGAAAGTATAGGAGAATGCTGCTGTATGGATGGTTGGTTGTCTCTGAAAATACCCTCACTTTCTCAGCAGCAATGAAGAGAATTGTTGACATGTGGAATCAGCAATCTTTACGTTCGGGGTGTGACTCAGATACTGGCAAATTCGGATCCCATTCCTGTTTTCTTTTTGGCTTTTTTTGGGTCCCTTTTGTTTCAATTTTTCCTACCTGATGTCAGGGAAAAATAAGGGCAGAACTATTCATGATGCGCAGATACATATAACTTTGCCATAACATCTTAAAAACCTCCAAAGTTATCAGTAGAGACTTCCCTCTGGCATCTTTTCTTTTGCAGGAAGAAAAGCGACTTGGAGGGTGATATTGTGCTGGAAAATGGCCTGAGAAAGATCGTGCTCCATCTTTGACTGCAGGGGCTTAAAGCAGTCTTCAGACTCCTCAGGAGCAAGGGTAACTGGAAGCAGGATCTGGGCATCCATGGAGTTCTATTTGAGGTCAGAGCACAGTTAGGTCCAGGGTCACAATTAGCATAGAAGTATACCGGCCATGTGAGCTGGCAATAATAGCAACAGCAGGATTTGAGTCCAGTGGCACCTTAGAGACCAACAAGATTTTCAGGTTATAAGCCTTCAAGAGCCAGAGCTCTCTTCTTCAGATACTACTTGAACTAGCTCTTTGCTTAGCCCAGGGCTTAAATTGTCTAAAACGAGAGAAGCCCCACCTGTTACTGGGCTTCCTCTAGCCAGGGCTTGATTGAAACCTGATCCTGCAGATCATTAGATGTGCTTATGGAGTGATCTGGTGGCTCAGGAGCTGTTCACTCGCCACTTTGTCGTTGTTGCTCTGCCTCTTCATAGGTTTGCTATCTCTGCTGCTCCAACTGGATGGTGGGAGAACATGGGCGATTGGTGGTCCCCGGTCTGGCTTGGTGAAGTTGGGGGCTGGCTGCCCTGGAGGCTGGAGTGCTGGCAACACCATTTGGAGCTGGGTCTTCAGGGGCAAGTCCTTTGAGGGAGGCCTCAGAATCCAGGGGCTTTGGGTTTGCAGGGGCTTCAGTGTTGTTGGATGTCCCCTGAGCTTCCCCCAGGGTGGTCTCTTGTTCATCCTGGTCATCCTAAAATGAGGAATCCATTCCTGGGGTGGGGTGGGCCTGGGGTGGGGTGGCATCCTGACAGATAGTTTAGCAGCTTTTAAAAAATCTTTCCTAAAGCAACATTATTCTAATTTTTAAAAAGCAAGCTGAAGTCATCATAACTGCACTTGATATACATATTGGTCTCAAGAGTCTTGCTTGTTCTTGGTGGGAGGGATGATAGGTGAAGAGACTGTGGAGGAAGAACAGGGTAGGGAAGACGAGTTAGATCCAAACAACTTCCCCACTCGTGAGAAAAGGGAGGAGAGCGTTCACTTTGATCAAGGGACCTGCATGGACAAAAGCCATATAACACAGGGGCTGTATTAAGGAGGGGAATTAGGCAAGATTGAATAAAACAGCAAGCTGGATCCAACCCACTGAATCTACATACTCTTCTTTTGCTGTGACGTGATGATGATTTCTAGACTGCAACATGACAATCTTAGATTGTAACGCTAGTTTATTAACTGTCAGCAAGATTAAAGCTTCAGTCTGCTTCGCCCCATTAAAATAAATGGGGTTAATGTGCTTTTCTGCATTGGTTTCTGGCTTAAATGTATAATTTGGCAACGCATCACTTGTACTTGGGCAGATATCTTAGAAAAGGCATTAGGCACAAGACAGGTGACATTGCTACTTCATAGCAGTCGTGCAAAGGAACTGCTGGCTCAGTTTGAATGTTTTAGCTTGTTGTGGGGTTGAATTTTGAAAGAAATTATTTGCATAGCAATGTTCAGAAACTCATTACCCAATGTATAACATCTCACAGCAGTGTTTCACACTCTGAACTGTATTAGCGGAGAAATTGTTTGACAAGATGCACTAGATAGCTTACAGTGCCATCCTAAGCGGAGTTTACCCTTCTAAATCCATTGACTTCAGCAGACTTAGAAAGATGTAACTCTGCTTGGGATTTCACTGTTAGTGATTATAGATGAGAATGATGTGCACCTGAATGAATAATTCACTTAGGTAAATTCTTTAAGATCTTAGCCATTTCCCCATCCTTAAAACAGCGCCACAAAAACAGAATCATCACTGCCTGCCTCCGGGTGATGTCAGAAATAGCGGGAGGAAGCCACTAGCATTTGGTGAGTGTTGCACTATTTTAAGGATATGGGGAAACAGCCCTTCATTCTTGCCAAACATCACTGTTGCTCAACCACCAGCTAGGATGTGGCATCTGCTATGGTAGGGACTTGTGAAGTCATTCCAATATGTTTACCACTCGGTGATTTTTTGGCTTGTTTTTGGTTGATAATAAATTAGGTTCCCTTAAGTTTAAGAATCAGCTGCTATAACTCTGGTGATGGGAATCCTTGGGATCTTTAGGGAAGGCATGATTTCCTTTTCTACTATCTGGAAAACATTTAACTCTTGGGATCAAAGCGTCTAGGCTTTGTTCCCTGAACAACAACTACAAAAATATCTAGGAACAGACCTCACTGCATAGATTCATCCCACTTGCTATAAATAAAAATCAGCATGACATTGTTTTGTTTTTTAGTGGTAGCCTTTAAACACTACATTAAATGGGACAATGTGGAAACATGAAACCTTATGACCTTCTCCTCTATAAATCTTTTGGTTGTTCCAGCCCTTTGCCTGTTGCTGTCTCAAGCCAGTATGCTATCCTGTGTAATACAGATTGTAAATGCTTAACTGGCCAGGACCAGGAATCTTCTTCCCCACTGTGTTACACCAGATTTATTACTTCAGAGCAACTCCTGTGCTAGTGCAGTTATCCAAAAGTTGTGAAACAAACTTAGAGACTGTGGGTGAAATGCCAACATCAGTGCGGCAGTAATTTGCGGCGTTAATTAACAGCGGACTGATCAGAAGGCTGGTGTTGTGATATAATGGCTAAGAAACTTGAGTTACAAAATCAGGAAATCCCAAGTTCATTCTTGCCTCAAACTTGCTAGCCTCCTATCTATAATATGGGGATGATGTTAGGGGCCTACCTTACAGATTTGTTCTACAAAAATGTATGCAAACTGCTTTGAACACTCTAAAATGCTAGGTCAATGCAAGATATTACTGTTGGAATGGGTTGGATCCAGCCAGCTTTTTCACTGAATATCATGCAGTAACCCTCCTGTCTGCAGCCTCCATCCCACATGGCTTTTGTACACATAAGTTCTGTGATCACAGCATAGGGTTTGTTTGGTGTTTTTTGGTGGCCAAATGGGACCATTCTTTCATTTTCACCAGCAGAAAATCTTGTTGGCTCCAACCCAGTGTGTGGGAATAGGAAGGTAGGTGAGAAGGAAACTGCTTTTGGATTCTCACTGAATGAATGTTCATAAAGGAGGGAATGTTCCCAAGCGAAAGAACTTGCAGAATGAGGCTATCATATAATGCAACATCTATACTGATGTTTCCTGCAGCAAACAATTTATATTGATTTCTCAATAAAAATATTCTTACCAGTTCACAAGGCAGCTAACAAATGGTGAATAATAATGAAAAGCTTACAATCTATTAAAAAAACCCCTCCCCAAAATAGAATATAGCATCACCGGTCAAGGAAAAGCAGAAATAATCAGCTGGATTAGATTAGAAGCAGCTATATCATAAATAAAATTAAAGATAGCTAGTGCTCCGAAAACCTCTATCTGAAAGCTGAGTTTTCATCTGGTGCAGAAATATTATCAAAGAAGAGGCAGGATGAATCTCTTTCCCTACCCTGCAAAATAGAAAAGAGTCCAGTAGCACCTTTAAGAGTAACCAACTTTATTGAAGCATAAGCTTTCGAGAGCCACACCTCTCTTCGTCAGTCTTAAAGGCGCTACTGGACTCTTTACTATTTTGCTACTACAGACTAACATGGCTAACTCCTCTGCATCTATCCCCTACGCTGCACCGTCAAAGAAAGACTATTCTGTATCTTACACAGAGACTCACACATTAGATGCAAGAAACAGATGCACTCTGTCCCTTTCCTGTGCGTCCAGACAAGAAGCATAACAACACACGTTCTCTCCCCTTCTCACAGGGTCTTGTATGCAAGACCCTGACCTAGCCGCTGCTGGCTGCATTTCTGTACCTGTTGCTGGTTGTGTAAGCTCTTCTGCCGCTGCTGCTCTTCATCCTATTCTGATGCCTCCTGGGCAGGCTGGCTGGCAGGAGGTTCTGGTGAGCTTGATTGGATTTCTTCCTTGTTTCACACTCAGAAAAGCTTGCTCCAACCCAGTATGGGAGACAGGAAAGTAGAGTGGATGTTAGTCTGGCTGGGAAGATGGTCAGTCCAGGGAAGCTTGACATCTGCAGTGTCCATTACTGATGTCCAGGGCATGTACAGTAGATCAGAACAGCTGCACAAGCACTCTAGGCTAAGCCAGCCTGAAAGCTTTGTGTTTACCCCACACTTGGTAACAAGCTGGAAACAAGAAGAATGGTGCAGCCATTCCACAAACTATATCAGCTTCAACCTGGACCAGACCTTCTTTCCCCACCTCATCCCCACGTGTGTGTGTGTGTGTGTGTGTGTGCACGCTAACATGCATGTGTATACTATCCTTTTTGTTTCATATCTCCTATGAAGTCAGATCAAACTCTGTGGGGCTTACTTGTCAGTGAATATACTTAGGACTCTGTTTGATGTCTTTTGTGACAAATTAGAAAGCTGCACACCCAAATACTGTCTGATACAGCAATTGCCAACAGCATTACTCAGCCATGCAGCATCTGAGCCAGTTCTGCAAAAAGGGACATCCAGTTCTCCTGCTGCAATGTACAGACTGCCGTATCCATCTGCCAAATCCAGTTTCATCCACATCTTTAAGTAAGGTGCAAGCTAGCTTCCCATAGAGTCATATAATAACAGCTACAGACAATTTTGCTTGTACTTGTTCTGTCTGTTGTACAATAAATTGTCCCTTACTGAAGTTCCTGGGACAGTGATCTCCAGCGTGGCATCTCTGGGTACCCTGGGCACCTGCTGATGGATTTCCTAGCAACCGTCTGCTTCATCCCCAGAGAACATAGCCAATTCTGGGATTCTTCCACCTCAGTGGAGCTGGAAGCATCATTTTTGTGTCTACAGGGTGTGGTGAGAAAAATTATTTGGGGTGTGGGTGCTTGTTTTCTCACTGCTGCGTCAGGGAAGACTCCCCACTCTTCCCCCTTCGGTTCGTTGAATGGTTCCCCAGCTAAGGTGCTCCTAGGACTGATGCAGCTCACTGCCCATTCCTTAAGAAAGTTGAAACTACACACCAAGGTCAAATCCACATTACTCATTCTAAGTCGCATGTTCCCCGCATTCCCCACGCAATCCCGAGTGCCGGTCACATTACCTCATTAAACAGACGCATTTCATTCGCATTTCTCCCAAATATGTGGTCACAGGTTTTCAACGGGAGTTTCACGGTGGCCGTGAACGGGCCAATGCGCAATTTACGTGGTTTTTTTAAAAACCACCCCCCTTCCTGTCTCTCCGGCCGTTCCGAGAGTTCCTATTGGCTGATTCAACTTGCAAGTGCTCCGTAGTCTGCAAAAGACTGTTTTTGACTTCATAGCATTGGATTTATTGATTATGCTGTTTCTGAATCAAATCTGGTAGTTTGAAAAATCATTTTGGGGTGAATCCATCCTCAGAACGGACTCACAAAACTTCCTTTTTAACTGTTTTTTATTTTTTTTATTTTATATTACTGTAATATCGAAATTATGAAATATTGAAATAATGACACTCCAAGGAAGTGAAACTTCAGTAAAATTATGGCACTGAATTGTCCTGCGTAGGAAATGCCCACGAAAGCTTCCCACATGCTTCCAAATTCCCCAAAAAGCAACAGGAGAGAGCCATCAGTGCTGTCAGTGGGGGGAAAGAGAGGCATCATTATCTTCAATGATGTTTCTTCATAAGGCAAGATCGAAATAACGGAAAAGTGCACTAAAAAAACATTTAAAAAAATGGGCGGGAAAAAAAGGTCCCGCCCAAAAAAGCGGTTTTCGAGCGGCCGTGTGACCGGAGGGACGCATGAGAAAGACGGATTGGAAGCAGGAATGTGAACGAAGAGGAAAAAATCGCGGATTGGAGGCAAACGGAAAATATCCGATAAACATGCGGGTAATGGGTGAATGTGGATTCGACCCAAGTATAATGCTTAATTAAAGAAATGAGCTTTATTCACTACAGGGTCTATAAGCACAAAGCAACTACAGGCAAGATAAAGTACTTAACACTTTACTTTAAGGCAAGGTACACACTTAAGACTTACACCTATGAATACAAAACACACTAAACGCAATACTCTATCCACTTTCATCCTAAGTCATGACATAGCAAGGGTCCCCTTGGACTGTGCTGTGCCCAGCTTGGAGGCTTCCTAAGCGGGAAGCCTCTTCCGCCGTTTGGCCAGTGTCGTTGTCATACACCCCCTTTTATGGTCGTTACATCAGTTGTTTTGTAAACAAGGAGGGGCTGTTTGTTCCCTCTTCAAGGACTCAATGGATCCTACCTTCTCACTTGTCCTTCATTAATTTGGAAAAGGGCATTTGGCACTTGTCCTCAAGTGCTCAGCAAGAAATGAAAGACCTTAAGAAAGGAGAACTTGCTGAACTATAAAGGGCTAAAGTGAAAGGACCTTGGATGTCACGAGGCTCCAGTGGGTCTGAATTCTTTCCCTTTCTTGCTTTTGGGGGAGAAATGAAAGTTAGAGGAGAGAGGCCTCCGTATAAAGTATTTGAGAGCCTTCTTCCCATAGGCCTGGATTGAATGTTGTTAATGGCCTGGGTTTTTCAGAACCAAAACCCAAAATTCTCACGACACAGGGAACACCTATTGAGAAACAGTTGTCCTCCATTGAGGAGTAGGATGTCTGGATTGCAACCTCCTAACATTTTGTGATTGGCCCTGGCACCCATTTTTTAATTGGCTTGCCCTCTTCATGTTTTCTCAAGGTAATGCCCATTCCGCATTCTCAAAATTCCCAAAGCACTGCAGGTTCGCCAGTATTGGGGACTACTTTCCTAGGAAGTATGTTTAGGATAGCATCCCTGGGCTGATCAATGTAAACATGCGTCTGTATGTTAAAGAACAAACTAAAAGGAGCACGATAGAAAGCAAATTAAATATTTGAACAATTGTATGCTCAGCACTGAAGAATGCTGGGTGAAGTGAGGTTAGAGTGAGGGTTTGGGGTAGTTGTTTTTTTGTGTAGAGTGAGGTTGTGTTGTCTTGAAGCTGATTTGTGTTAGACTTGGCCAGCAGAAATCTGTAAAATGCTGCCCCAAGTACAATGCTTGGTAAACAGTTTTCTTACGGTATCAAGATGCAGTTTGCATCACCTGACTTGCCTGGGTTTTTTTTCCTAAGTGTGCATCTCTGCTAAGGTTCTTAGAAATGAACATGGGGTTGTATGTTTAAATGAGGACGTGATCCTGCAGATCGTTCTCATAAGAACATTTGATGGCACAAAACACACAAGTAAACCCAGTATGATTGACAACAGATTAATGATATCATTTCCCCAAATTATACCTCGTCTTTTTCTCAATTGTGGAAGCATTTTCCTTTGAAAGATTAAT
This sequence comes from Eublepharis macularius, assembly GCF_028583425.1. Lineage (NCBI taxonomy): Eukaryota > Metazoa > Chordata > Lepidosauria > Squamata > Eublepharidae > Eublepharis > Eublepharis macularius. The sequence goes on along the minus strand of NC_072796.1, from coordinate 37,368,154 downwards.
ACGCATTTAAGAAGAGCGCTAATTGCTGAAAACAAGCCAATGTAACCGAGCTCTAATTAAATGAAAATGGTGGTGCTAATGCAATTGTGGTGTTAATTAAATAACGATGGTGACAAGTGTCTGCACATAGGAAGAAAAATGATAACAATTCTCCACCTCAGTGGTCCAGTGGACTAGTAACTGAGCTGAATTCAAAGCAAAGGGCTCAAGTAATGCTTTGAATGTTCTGTAGAAATATCCAGGTTTGGAGGAAGCAATGCACATACTTATTCTTTCTTATTCCATATATCTTTGACTGATAGGGCTTCAATAGAGAGAGAGTTTCCTAGTAAAGGTTCCTAGCACACCAACACCCCACTCCTTATATTCTTCAGACTATTTGATAGCATATTTTCCCCCTCTATAACCTTTTCGAATCCAGCTGCCACTGTAATCTTTTGATACGTTCAATGATATAGTTATAGTCTTCTTCATGTCACTTGTCAGCTCTTAATAACTGTGGTGTTCAGCTGAATAGTTCTTTGTGCATGTTCACATGGCAGCTTTGCAGGTACCTTGTTCGGCATTGTAGTGCACGATCGGGAAGCAGCCCCTCAGAGGGCACATTCTTCACCCTCAGGGGTGTCTCCATGCGCAAAGCTGGAAGCTGGCTGTACAGAATGCTTCTCCTGTGCTTGTCTTAGAAGTAGGGGCTACCCCAGGTCCAAACCTCTTGCTTTTGCATGTGGTACTTCACAATGATGTGATAACTTGGTTACATGAGTCCATCAGCTTGTTTTTGTTACAAAACATACAAAGGTGATAGTTTTAGATATGTACTAAGGAGGAGCAGCTACCTTGTGTCCACTGTGTGTAATATCACAGATGGGCAGTTGTGAAGTTCCTCCAATGAGCTTCTTTGAGATGGGATTTTGTGTTTCAGAGTTCTCCCTGCTCATAGGAATTAATTTGGAAATTTGTGAGAAGGTCACAGTTAAATAGCACATCCACCTGGGCAAAGAAGACAGCACGAGTCATTCCTATGTGTAACATTCAGATGTTCAGGGTGGTGTCAGAATTTGGGGCCGCCTCTGAACCCAGTGCTGCCCCTGAAATCTTAGTTACCAGCCATGTACAAAAGCATCTCTTGCCTGCTGAAGTTGGCGTGCCAGCCAAGACTATGCCTAGAAAATAGCTGCGGTGATATATGCCGTGGTAACATTAGCACATATGTTATTCATTTGATGTAGAGGACTGCCTTTGAAGACTATTTGCAAACTTCAGTGAGTTTAGAATGTGGCAGCTCACCCATTAAAAGGAATGAGTCACAGAGAACTCGCCACACCAGTGACAAATTCTGTACTGGTTCCCAGTTTGATCTAAACACAATCCAAAGTATATTTAAATCCTTTGATTAAAGCGCTTGGCTTAGAGAACTGTAGGAACTCCCCTCTCTCCCTTGCCAGTATTCAAAGCATGTGATGTGGCCCTGCTTGAAGCTTCATCTTTGCCAGAGGCAAGACTGATGATGATAAGGGGCAGGTTCTGTTCTGCAAGTGGCACCCTCTTTATGGAGCTCCTGCTTGTTTCTGCAGGCATGGAGGGGGAGAAATCCCAAATATGTTTGTCAATAGTAGAGAGACTGAAAAGTACGATAAACCAAAACCATGGTTATATATCTGTATCAGTTATAACAAAGCACCAAAATAATTTCTTTTAGACCTTGCATCTAGAGCACCTTAAAGCTCTATCACTTAGGACTCAGGAGGAAAATAAATCCTTTCCCAATATCTTTTACTTGAATTGTGTAATTATAATCATCCTCATTGAAATAAAGAGGTTCCCACCCCAAAATCTTTGTATTGATGGTGAGTCCGTACCTCTTTTTTAATCTAAAAACCATACGATTCCTCTTTCAAGGTTGAAAATACGGAAGTTTTAAACACTTATAGATATGGGCTGTTTAAACCCTTAGCTTCCTTCTCCTAAATCCTGAGGCTTGTGTAAGACAATGTTGTCTGAGGGCCAAGCTACAAGTGACGAATGACACTTCAACGGCAAGTGGATTGAGTGGAGCGCAAGTGGAGGGCAAGTGAACAGGGAGAAATACACTTGCCGTTCAAGTGTCATTCGTCACTTGTAGCTTGGCCCTAAGGGTAGACAGCATGCCTGTTGAACCATTTTGCTCTGCATGACAGCTTCCTTGCTCTACCCCCTAACCATTGGTGGTGTTCCACCCAGGCATGCTGAGTTGCTGCTGATTGTGGTCTGTCTGTGAGGTGGCAGCAGAAGGTTGCCAGATGCCTGTGAGGTGTCCTCCTAACCTCTCTGAAGAGCAAAAGCTGCCACCTTCCCCCCACCCCACCCCGCAGTGGAGCTATGTCTATGGCCAGCACAAACTTTATCTCCCCCACACCCTTTTGTACTGGTATATCAACATCTTCACCTGTAGATGTGTTTTGTTTGGTAGTCAGGTCAAAAGGTTACCTACCCTTGACTTAGTCCTTACTTCCAGAAGAGAGAGGTTCATGGGCTTCTGTAGTAGAAGCTCACTTTGTTTCGGAAGAATTGCTTTGGTTCTGAAGAATTGTCATATAAAGTAGCTGCTCCTTCTATAGTTCACTCATGTTAATGGCAATGGATTAAGACCCCTGTTTGTGTGGTAATAGTCTTTCAGGTTATTTAAGGCTAAGTAGACAAATGAAAGGTCTTCTGCACTTGTACTTTTTCTATTTTTTTGTTGCTAGCCTTGGGCATGTGTGAGGCTCCCCTCTGCTCTGGCCCTACCTTAGCTGGTTCAGCCACAGCATCGTCAACCAGGTGGGTCCTGGCTGGGTCTCGGGAGAAGAGCATGGGGTGGGCTAACATCACCCAGCGGTCCCGCAGTGCTCTCTTGGATAGGCTCTGACCTCACGCAGTGCTCTCCTCAAAACTCATCCCTCTGCACCCCTGCTTGTGGGCAGACTTCCCATTTATCCCTTCACCATTCCCAGCCCCGCCCTCAACAACCTAGCTGCTGTCCTAGCTGCCTTGGGTAGCCACACCTGTGGCTGCTCTGCTGCCAGCCTCTCCTGGCTATTTCCAACCCCTCTAGCCTGTCTGCTGGTTTGCTGTGCTGCCGCTCTTCCTCTGCCTGCCTTTGGGCTGAGGTATGGCCTGGTTCTGCTGCTGTCGATCTGCTGCCAGGCAGTTGTCCTTGCTTTCTGCAGCCTCTCTCTCTCTGGCTTGGCTGTTGAACTTCCCACGGGCCGAGGTAAGCGGCTGCCCTGGAGCCCTGCCTGGGAAGTGGGCAGTAGCGAGGACCCAGGAGCCACCACCCAGCCTGCCTCCTGCTGCCAAGGCCTGGCCTGGGCTTCGTGCACCTGTGGCTTCCTTGGTGTTCCTGGCCCCTGTAAGTGCCTCTGTTGCCTGTCTCCTCATTGCTGGGTGAGTGCTAAGGGTTGGCAGCAGGGGTGGCGCAAGGGTTTTTGGCGCTTGTGGCCGGCTGGCCAGGTGCCCCCCCCATGTGCACAAGCGTGCACACGCAAGTGCACGCACTCTGGCCTGCGTGATGACATCATGCATGTGATGTCATCACAGGAGCGCGTGTGCGCTGCCGCCGGCCCGATCTCTGCAGCGGGCGGCTCTGACGGTGCACGGGTGGCCTCCGAGCTCTCCCGCTCGGTTGCCTGCGCCACCGCAGATGCCTGCCTGCAGCGGCTGCGCCCAGCTGGGGACGTGTGCTGGCAGCGGCAGCAGCGCAGGGCCGGAGGGATAGGAGGCTGCAGATCTGTGGCACGTGCTCCCACCCCCCACGCCTCCTCCGGCACTCCCTCTAGCACCCTGCGCCTGAGGCAACCGCCTACCTGGCCTCAATGGGTGCACCAGCCCTGGTTGGCAGGGTAGTGGGGTGGGGACTGTAAGCCTTGTCTTTGGGGTGTCTGACCCTGGGAGGGTTCCCAAGTCTGGCCAACATGCCTGACAGGTGACAGCATATTTCAAGTTTTTTGAAAATGTGGGTATGTTGAAGGATGTTGGGAATTAGAGTTCAACAAGAACAGAAGGAGGGTAGGTGACATTCCAAAAGGGTGATAGAAACAGAAAGGAGTGCAGCAAGTCTACCATAAAACTTTATTAAAGTCTCTTTTACTTATCAATTTTTCTAATGATGAACACTTGTTTTCGGCAGGTTCCCCAGGAAAGGTGGATTAAAAATCCCCTAAATAAATAAACATTAAAAATAAATAAAACCCTAAGATCCCAAGGAAATTCCATACCAGATTCTAAATATTGCCTGTTACGCATTCGTAGGAGCGCTGCATATTATTTTTTGTTAAATGATGATAATGGAGACCTTCTGAACTCATACTGCTTTTTGACATGGAAGCCCTTAGCACAGGGAAGGGCACTCTGCTGGGTGGTCCATACTTGCATGAACAAAGCGGTTCTTCTTTTGTGTAAAAAATGCACTCGGGGCAGTTGGAATGGTTTTAGAGCTGACTCAGTCAACCATGCAGATTTTGGCAAAGAAGCCACAAGGGATTCCTGCGTGAGCAAACACTGTGGCTTGGGATGTGTGCCTGAGCCTGTTCGCTTCGCCTGACGTACAACAGAGCAAGACAATGTTCTGAGAGGCAGTGACTCTTGTCTTGAAGTGAGCACATACTATGTTGCTGGTGGGGATTCTCCTCAAACCTCAGAAGACACAGCCCAACACTAACAGCCTCACCAGACTTGCCTAGGCCTCCATCGTCCTTAGCTTCATTTTGCAGGAACCACTTACACGTGCAAAACAAAAAGCCAGCGTTTCCTTGTCTGTTCAGTTTTTTCCTCAAAGTGTCTTTCAGGACTCCCAGGATAATAGACAAAATAGCACAGTTGAAAAAGGAGGCGGTTGCTTATCATAGGGAGCTGAAGTATGATTGCTAGAGGCTGTATTTGCAGAAAAGAAAGGATTTTGCTGGTCTCCCACAGCAACCAGTATCTAACCTGGAACCTTTAAGACCTCACTGTCCTTTACAAAGTTCTCATGTTATGTTGGTGGGCAACAGAAGAACTTTGAATTAGAGTTGCGAATTTTCAGCCTCCCAGGTGCACCCCAGCCCTTTTTTTGCTTGTGAGTGACTGATGTACAGGGAGAAATAGCTTCAGCCTCCTGCACCACGTTTGCAACCTCAAATCACCCTGTGGAGATCTTTTTTGCTCTGCTGCAAAACTCTGTAAGTTACATATTTTCACAACAGAGGCTTAGTAGTTCCATGGAGCAGCTTGAGGATGTGAAAATTAACGTGTGCATGTGAGAGAGAAGGCTGAAACTATTTCTCCCTGTATTCCAAGTAGCAAGCAAAAAAAAAAAAAGACTGGCATGAGTGTGTGTAGAGCTCTCATTGTGTGTCTGATACAATGCCCTCATGTCATCCATCAACAAACACGTGGATTTTGTAATGTCTAGTGAGGTCCTTTAGGATACAGAGACAGTAAGGCAGTATTTGAGTGGCAGCAGGTAGCACCCCTGAAGTGAACTGATCTGGTGGGCAAGGAGTAACAACGGAACAGTTTAGAGAACAGAATCTCTGAGCTGATTCCCTGAACTGTACAACTCACTACTGTGAATGTTCACATCTGTGTAGCACTGCAATGTAGCACTTGAAGAATCAATGGCATCTCAAGAGACTTTAAAGCCACAACTGAGCGCGAGTCCCATTTTGGCAACTATGTTGACTTCTCATGGCAGTTTTGTTGCAGGCACATTTTATTATTTATTTTATGTTATTTACAGTCTGCCTTTCTCACTGATACCCAAGGCAAATTACATAGTGTAAGTCAGTACAATTAACAGGATTTGGACTGCAGAAATGTGAAAACAAGTAGAAATCTAAAAGAAAGCATAAGATTTAAATGTGACTTGTTAAATGATGCAGAGTGTACCTCTTAGGAATATACTTAAAGCAATAGACAGTACAGACAATAGTGTAGTCCACAGTCTCTATCCCTTTACCAAAGCATTTTTCTGAACCATTTCATTAGCCTTATTGCCCGTGCAAAAAAGCTTTCCAGAATAATTCCATTTTGTTTTGTTTGCGAAAAGCCAGAAGAGTGGGAGCCTTCCTAACCTCATCAAGCAAGCCATTACATAAGCGGGGAGTTACAGTAGGGAATGCATGTGTACAGGCAGTGGTTGATTTTGCTTGTTTGCTGGGTGGCACCTGTAGAAGGCCCTGGTCTGATGGGCGAAGCTGCCATGGCAGAGCATAGGGAGAAAGGCAGCCCTGCAGATGTAGGGGAGGGACCAAGGCCATGAAGGGTTTTGTCTGTGATAGCCAATACCTTGAATTGAACCCAGTAACTGATGGAGTGATTGCAAAATGGGAGTAATATGCATGCTGTGCCTAGCTCCTGATAATAACCATTCTGCACCAACTGGAGCCTGGGGAGACCTATGGAGAATGCATTATAGTAGTCTAGTCACAGTGTGTGGCATACATCCAGGTGATCAGATTGGCCATGTCAAAGTAGGGAGCCATCTTGCAGGCTAGACTGAATTTGAAAAAAAGCATTTTTTGTAGCTGCATTAACCTGCTTCTCCAGCAGCAGTGCTGGATCTAGTATAACCTCTAGGCTCTTAACTGAGTCAGCAAAACCCCATGGAAAAGGAGGGGCCATGGCTCATTGATAAAACTTCTGCTTGGCATGCAGAAGGTCCCAGGTTCAATCCCTTGTGTCTTCAGTTAAAAGGAACTAGTAGTAGGTAATGCAAAAAAAATCTCTTCCCGAGACTCTGGAGAGCTGCTGTGAGTCTGAGAAGGCAATACGAACCTTGATGGACCTGTGGTCTGGTTCAGTATAAGGCAGCTTCATGTGAGTTCATATATATGTTCATATGTGAAGGTAGGAAGCACAATGTTCTTCAAGATCTCCGTCTTCCTAACCAGCATCATTTAAGTCTTGGTTAAATGTCAATTTGTTCACTTTCAACCGTTTGACTTCTGCAACCAGGCAGTGTCTCAGGACTTCTACGGTGTCACCAGAGGGTTTGGACAGAGAGATATAGAACTGGGTATCATCAGCATATTGACATATAGCAGTGAAGGTGAATGCTCAGAAACCACATTGAGAAAGATGGAAGACTTGCATGTTAGGGTTGGAGCTTCCTTACCACATGGTTCCTGCTGGTGCTTTTTAGGCCGTGTGCAAAGCCCAAAGCCAGGGCTTTTTTTCAGGGGGAACGCGGGGGAATGGAGTTCCGGAACCTCTTGAAAATGGTCACATGGTCGGTGGCCCCGCCCCCTGATCTCCAGACAGAGGGGAGTTGAGATTGCCCTCCACGCCGCTCAGTGGCGTGGAGGGCGATCTAAACTCCCCTCTGTCTGGAGATCGGGGGCGGGGCCACCGGCCATGTGACAATTTTCTCCAAGGGCAACCCACTGAGTTCCACCACCTCTTTTCCAAGAAAAAAAGCCCTGCCCAAAGCTATGTGGAAAACAAACTCTTCCTTAACGAAAGGATCTTGCCTCAAACCAAGATCCTTTCTGTCTTTAAACTTTTTGGTCTTGATCATGCCATAGAAAAAAAAAATCTTTCCACATGTTTACGGAGCGTGTTTCAAAAATCCACTAGTATTAGCATGATGCAGAATCCTTCAAATGCAAGTCAGAATTGGTTTCAAAATATTAGCCAAGTGAGTCTGTTGTAGCAAAGCAAAACAGAAATCAAGATTAACCAAGATTATTCCAGCATAGGGTTTTGTGAGGCAGATCTTACTTCTTCAGATGCATATGGTGTGGAAAATCTTTTTAGAGCTTTTTATAACCATAATTACAGAAGGTGGAGGTAGGAAGAGTTCTAGCAGACAGTAAATCATTCAGGTGTGGGTTCCTGTGTAAGGGACTGGAAGGGATGCTGCTAATATAGAACCTGAATGATGAGAGAGATCAGAATTTGCAGCCTGTTATGGGATACAGCTAAACAAAGTGTAATAAAAATAGGATAAACTAAATAATTGTGTTCACAGTTTATAGATGACCAGCATTCTGGATCAGATCATTATTCATTTACAAACTACACTATCAGGTAGAGGGAGGAGTGGCTGATAACTGTTCTAATCAGGGTCTTCCACGTGGACTTATATGTTGTGGCTATTTATCTCAAAGCTGATGCATCAAGATGTACTTTGTAAATGAGATTCTTTCTCTCATTTGCGGGCTTTTTCCTCACTACTGCTGCTTCTAGAAGCAGTGTCTGGGAGTGACCTAGTTGTAAGCTGATTGTATCTTGCACAGCTATAAATCCTGTCTTTGCTCTTTCTCCTTTTAGAGTTATGGAGCTCAAGACACAGTGGGGTGATGGTGATGGTTGTGAAAGGTTCAAATTGGCTATGTCAACATTTGGGTTCTTAGGCTGCTGTTAGTCAATCAACATGGTGTTCCCTGTTCCCTGTTCTTTCAGCACCAGGCTAAATATTGTAGTTAGAGTTCAGCGTGAAATTCTGCATGTATTCCTCTGAGCCACTTGCTAATATTGTCTCTGTTAAAAAAAGGTTCCTATTTGCTATATTTAAGAGTTGTGTAAACTCAGCCTAAGCAAGCAGCTTTATTTTCAGTATTCTGGCCCAAGCAGACAGTGATGCTTTGTAAATCCTGTTTTCTTTAGTATCAAGTAGGAAGTAGCGCAACCAACGTGGTATTATTCTGCTGAACTGTGGTACATATGGGAGACATGTGCTAAGCATGAGTGCTCCCATGCTGCATGTGATTTGTCTGTTTGAAGGCAGTTCACTTCCAGAGAGTCAGTTTTTGTCCTGTGATGGTTTATTTCAAGGACAAATAATCTGTTTTGATTCGGTCACAGTGAATGCTAAGTCCTTGAAGTCAGTGAGCCAGAATGGTGTTTAGGATTGCACTGTTAGTGAAAGAAAATAGTTATCATTGGGCGTCTTGGGTATCTAAATTGTCTTCAAATGCAGGTGAAGATTTGTAGTGCTTCCATAATAACTTACTCTTGTAGATCAGTTTTGTGTGCTGTTACCCTGGCAAACAGATTAAGGTGGGTTGTAAAAACTTTGGTATGAGTGCATTTATTTATTTGTATTGAATGTTTTTATCAAAATATTTTAAAAACAATCATGCACATACCCTTCCAAAAGAAAAAGAATAATTCTCTTCTACTTTTCCCTAAAATATTTTATTTTATTTACTGTACTTATAGTTCACCTTTCTTGCTGAGACTCGAAGCGGATTACAAAGTTTGGAAAACAATGGAATACAGCAATGTAAGATATAAAGTAAACAAGGTGCAGCCAGATTACAAAAATTCAAAGCAATGCAGTAGAACCAAAACAATGCATACAATAAACACGGCAATAACCGACACTACTCCCTTTATGACAGCATTTTTGATCAATTCCACTTACTACAGCCTTATTGTTGTTATAAAAATGATCTCTTGTACAATTGTATTTTATACTTTCTGTGGAATGATAGAACTACGGGAGTGTTCCTGGCCCCCTCAGGCAAGCCGCTCCACAAAGTGGGAGCTACAACAGAAAATGTTCAGATATGAGCAGCTGCTGATCTCACCCATTTGCAAGGTGGCACCTTTAGAAGACTGCTCAGATGAACACAGAGCAGTGGGGCCTATGGAGAAAGGTGGTCCCTTAGATATGTGTGTCCTAGGCTATTAAATGCTTTATAAGGAACAATCAGTTCCTTGAATAGAACCTGGGAATTAAATGGGAACCATTGGAGCATCTGCAGAACAGGTTTAATATGCATTCACCTAGCTCCTGAAAGCAGTCGAGCTGAAGTTTCTGCATTGCCTTCAAGGGCAGACTTGTGTCAAGTACATTACAGTAGTTTAGCCTGGAGGTTACCATGGCAGAGATCCAAGTGACTAGATCAGTTGGGTCAGGGTGGGCAGCTACGATCTGGGCTAAATGCAAAGAGTATTTTTTGCCGCTGAATTAGCTTGTTTCTCCAGGAATTATGTTGGATCAAGTATAGCACTGAGTTAGTGGGGGTCAGCTGAACCCCACCAGATATAGGAAGCACGACTACCTTTCCAACCAACATCACCTCTGTATTGTTAGAATTTAGTTTCAACTTGTTCACCTGCAGCCAGTTGACCACAGCAGCCAGGTACTCACTCATGACAGCTACAGCAACGTCAGGCAGTCTGAAAGAAATATAGAACTGGGTATCAGATTGATGGCATCCAGGCCTCACGCTGATGATAACTGGTCTCCAGCAGCAACCCCCTGTGTCCGATCTGTAAGGAACAATTTGAACCATTCTAGAACACCTCTGGCACCTATTTCTTTCTCCAAATGTCTCAACTGGATGGCATGATCACTGTATCAGAGGGTGCTGATAAACCCCACAACAGCAGCAAAGAAACACAGTCCTTGGCCTTTTCCCTACGTCTTAAAAATAGCGAATACAAGTGAATTCTTCGCATGATTTCTGACGTCACTGTTTCCAAAATGGAGGCAGGCAGTTATGATTCCATTTTCGTGGCGCCACGAAAATGGAATCATAACTGCCCGTCTCTGTTTTGGAAATGGTGATGTCAGAAATCGTGTGAAGAAGCTGCAAATGATCTGTGAATGGGGCGCTGTTTTTAGAAAGTGGGGAAATGGCCCTTGTCTGCTGTCAAATGGACATCATCAACTAAAAACATGAGTACTGTCTCTGTAACATAGACCGGCCTTAAACCTGATTGAAAGGGGTCTAGAGCCTGTGTAGCATCGAGGAAACCTGAAATTGCCCTGCCATCTTGCCCAGGAAGGGCGGATTAGAGACCAGGCAATCGTTGGGCACAGCATTCTTCTCCAGTGATGGTTTTTTGTGTAATGGACAAATAGCTGCTGCCTTTAGAAGCTGAAGAAAAACATCTGGAGTTAGCGATTGCTTTATAATGGACATCAGTGGCCCATTAATCTTACTCGATTTTTCTAGGGCTGAGAGTGCAAATGGTGGCCTTCACAGCCCCCCAGATCCGGTCAACCGGTCCATCAAGGCAGCTTGGCTGAAGGGATCCAACCACATGGACTCATGGATTAATGGTATTCATACCAGAGTCAGCTTTGTTGCTCCTCATGGACCACTCTAGTGTAATTACAGTACATTTTAAAAAACCCATTTTTTAACCCTTTACTCTTGCTGTATTCACAGCATTAATATTCAATGGATGTTTAATCTTCTAGGATCAATAAAGAATGTTGCACAAATATGTTATATTCAAAATCATTCTAGTATGTGAACAATGTGTTATATTGATGTGGTATACCCTGAGCAAAAAAAATGTTAAACCAGTAAGCATAATTCCAGAAAGATTTTTTTTCTGCCACTGAATGTGTGCCTTCCATGAAGATAGTTTCAGATGGGTGGCCGTGTTGGTCTGTAGTAGAAGAGCAAGATTCAGGTTCAGTAAAGACCAACTAGATTTCCAGAGTATAGGCTTTTGAGAGCTCATACCTTGGAGATCTAGTTGGTCTTTAAGGTGCTATTAGACCCAAATCTTGCTTTTCCCCCCTGGTAATGTGCAGACTAGCTCCGAGAATTCAGGTTTTGGAATGCTGTTTTGTAATAAAGGGCCCACTGACTGACTCCATTTAGATCAATAGGAATTTTCCCTCCACAGCCTCTGATAGTCTCTCCCCCCCCTCTCTCTTTCTCTCTCTCTCACACACCATGTTTATACTGCCTTTTCATAAGGTTTATTCATAAATGTATAATAAAGTTTTAGAAAACAACAGTGTAGAACTGCCAGAAGTAAAAGAAAAAAGAAAAACTATATAAACAACTGCAATGCCTTGCTTGAGTGATCCATGCTGTAACTACGGCTGGTACCAAAATGTAAGCTGAGGGAATCTGGAATATGAATTCAAGTTCAAAATGCCTCGCTTTGATGCAAGGTGAATCAAAACCTTCCACATTTGAGCCTCAGCTCATATTTCTTCATTTTCTGGCTCACCCCCACCATTTCTTGCCAGTTGGGGTACACAATAGAATAGCCTTGGAAGTTAGTGTCTAGGAAGCGGTCCCTAGTTATATCTGGACTGTCTTTTTTTCTCTTCCTGCTCTAGCTGCTACGTCAAAGAGCTGTGTTTCCCTCGTGATAAGACCCTGGCCAGAACTTAAACGGGGGCTTTAGAAATGGGAGCATCTGCATTGAATGACAGTGAGAGTTCTGCCAAAAGAAAGGTGCCCTCCCATATTTTTTCATGCCTGTACCACAGGTTAACTATTTGTCTACTGTTGGAAACAGAACATGATACCAGATGGCCCGTCGGGACCTCTGATTTAAAGGATACTCAAGACAGGAGTTCATCTGTTTGGTGCAATGTTGGCTCTCATTGTTAAAATTAGCCTTTGCATCTGAACATCTGTGCATCTATACTGCGAGTACACTATAGAATAAAATTATGCATGCCGTTGCATTATTCTGGGGGAAATGAACTCTCCTTAGGGATATGTGGTTATACTGTGATTTTATTCTCAGCGGAAGTTCTCCACCTGATCTTTTGTTATCTCCCATGGCCTCTGTATATTTGCTAGTAGCGATGCCTGTTTTTCTTTTTCCTTTGATTTCTGTGCATGAAAGCTGCCAGAGATGATTTCACAGTTGTGCAAAGTATGATTTTTTTTAAAAAAAATGCTAGTAGCAAGCAACCCTTTGGGATATGGCTGGGTGGAGGAGCGGTGATAGCTGGGATATGTGATACAAAGGACGTCTCAACTAATAATTATTTTGTTGTCATCAACTCACTCATTCATAAAAGCCAGCTGGAATTCTAAAGAGACTCAAGTTCTCCTCACTCCCCCCCCCCGCAACTCCATCTCAGCTCCATTTTTTCATTTATGACCATAGCTTCAGAAGTAAAGTATTCTATTAAAAGTCATGACTTGGATCCTGCCAAAGATTTCCCCTGATAAAGGGATCCTTGCCCTCTCCCCTTCTCTAGCCCATAATACCCCCCAATGCTACTCATGGGGCAGAGCGACCCCTTCTGGAACAGCATAAAGGGAGAGCTGGGGATCTGCAGTGGGAGGTGGGGATTGGTAGAAATCACCTCCCCTTCCATCTCTGGGATCCAGCCTTCTAAATTGATGCAGGCCCTATGAAAGCAGATGGTTTGGGCATTTTGTATAGAGGTGGGCACGATCCAAAAAAAAATACCGATCAAGCTGATTGTGGATTGGCGCCGGCGACGATCCCGAATTAACGATCCACACCGGTCATCTCCCGTTTCTGATCCGTGGATCGTGGATCGTGGAGGCAAAAGCAGAGGGGCGCCCCGCTGTTCCCAGCGATACAGGAACAGTGGCTGATGCCGGCGGCATCTGTGTTTGTGTTTGGCTGTCTGTGTTTGGCCGTCAGAGCTGCCTGTCATGGTTTGCAGGGATGAGATTGGAGTGCCCATGGCTACAGAACACTCCCTTCCCCCTCCCTCCCTTGAGTGTCTTCTCCCAGCTGGTGACTGCTTTGCTGCTCCGTGGTTGGAAGGAAGCCTTGCTGATCAAGGCAAGCTGGGCTTCCATTCGGGTTTCCAGGGCGACAGAAGGAGGGCAAACACAGCTCAGGCATTCCCCTGGCTCCAGCCCCCCTCCCGACCGCTGGATCGTTGGCCGTGCCCGAGCACGATCCGCCGGGTCCTGATCGCGCGATCGCCATTATCGTGGGTTTTTTTTCTATCGTGATGCGGATCGTGCCCATCTCTAATTTTGTATTCTAAGAGAAAAGGCATTTTCTGTCACTCAAGAGATTCATGCTGTGTGGTGATCTTAGACCTTACCCTGAGATATTTTCCCCCCTGCAGTAATCACATCAGTTGGAAGCATTTGATACCGTATTTTTGTTACTGTTTTCAAACAGGAAGAGAAGAATGGGTTAACTTTAACCACTTTCTTGGATTACTATGCTTTCCCATGACATCAATCCTCTCGAGATCCCATAATTCTTTGAAGAGGAGCCCTACTAATAACTTTCATAGTGTCTTTAATATAATCCCGATTTCTGCTTTAAGCCAGCCGTCTAGGAAGAAAAAAAAAATTACAATTTCCCTTGTGTTAAGCTTCACGTTAGATTTGAAATCTGAAATTTTATGAGTCGAACACTGGGAAATTTTATGAGTAGAACACTGGGAGAGAGGCTTGGGAGATCAAAAGAGCTTTTTATGTTTGCAGCATACTAGGCTTTGTTTGTAAGACAGGATTTTAATTTCTGTCAGAAGCACAGTGCATTTTTGCATGTGAAATAAAACGGTGTACCTAATGTATAGACTTCACATTGTATAATCATGTACTCATATGATATATGGAAAGCTGAGGTCTGAGGAGTGTGCTCAATCTGTGATACAAAACTTTACATGTGGTTTAGTGCTTGCATGGAGCGCCTGCATTTATGGGGTTCCTGGTTGACACCAAGGGCACTTTCTTTCCTTTGCTCAAGCAGAACTAACTACTCTTTTGAAATAGAGGAAAGGGGTGGGGGGCTGACACCAAGCATATGACTTAGGCAACTTCAAACTGTTAGGTAATAGTAACAAACTGTTTGGGAGTTGTCTTTTATTCCTTTTGAATTCTCGCAAAACTAAAAATCAGTAAAAGAGTAACTTTTTAAATACTGTCTTTTAAAATTACAATAAAAATCCCCAAAGGAAAAGGACATAGTAATCTCTCACTAAAAATGTTTCAAAGGGAGAGTCCAATGTAAAGTTTCTGGGCTGGAATTCATCAGCAAATTGGAATCCATTAACAAATTTACTGTGCAAAGGCGGGAGGGGAGATGCTCAGGGAGCTGGCCAGCCGCTCCACCGGTTCATCTCAGAGATATGTAGGCGTGTTTATTTATTAATTATTTTGCTTCAAGTATACCCTGCCTTTCTCCCCAGTAGATCCCCAAAGTGGCTTACAGCATTCTTCTCTCCTCCATTTTTCCTCACAACAACCCTGAGAAGTAGATTAGGCTGAGAGATTGTAACTGGTCCAGGGTCACTCAGCAAACTTCCATGGCAGAGATTCAAATTGACTCAACCTGAGTCATCCAGATCCTAGGCTCTCACTCTAGCCACTACACCAAACTGGCTCTCAGCTTGTTCTGGAGATAATTCTGGTATAGCACTATCTACACTGCTGCTGTAGTGAGCTGTGCAGTGGTGTGACAATGTCATGCCTTCCAGGCCATGGGCAGGCTACTCAAGCCATGTGCCTATGTTGGGCTTGATTATTGCACTCTGTGTCTGCAAAAAGAGAGCTGCCGTAGCACAGAGTTTAAGTGGTTCGGCTGCGAATCAGCACTCTACACTGCGAATCAGCACTTTACTAGTTCGAATCCCATGAGCTCAGTAGATGGCCTTGGATAAGCCAGTCCTCTCAGCCTCAGCTCCTCAGCTGTATTGCGGGGATAATAATAATACTAACTTGTTCACTGCTCTGGGTGAGGCACTAATTGGTCTAGAAGAGCGGTATATAAGCACAGGTTTTGTTGTTGCTATTAAAATGCAGTTGCAGTGGTGTTTTCAGTAGGCCCCTGTGGACCAGAACCCCCCCCCCCATGGCTCAGCAGTGAATGGAATAAAACCTTTTAAAGGGTTATGTCATGCAACAGCAAGCTGCCCTGCACCATTAGTTCTTTCTCCCTCCCTTTAGTGGCTGTGGATCCACATGGATGCTTTGCCTGCAGCCACCCTGCAGTTTTTCCTTTCAAATGGAGAAAATGAGGTTTATATTTTCTTCTGTTCTGAAGTGGAAAAATGGGAACCAGTTTGATATAGTGGTTAAGAGCGTGGGACTCTAATCTGGAGAACCGGGTTTTGATTCCCCACTCCTCCACTTGAAGCCAGCTGGGTGACCTTGAGTAAATCACAGCTTCTAGGAGCTCTCTCAGGGCCAAGCTACACATGACGAATGACACTTGAACAGCAAGTGTATTTCTCCCTGTTCACTTGCCCTCCACTCAATCCACTTGCCGTTCAAGTGTCATTCGTCATGTGTAGCTTGGCCCTCAGTTTTGTTGTGTGGATAATAATGACATACTTTGTAAACCTCTTTGAGTCATCCTGAAGGGCAGTATATAGATCAAATGCTGTTGTTGTTGTTATTATTATTATTAACCCTGTGAGTTGTGTCCAGATTGGGCATGATATCATGTGCCCCTTTGGTTTACTGTGTTGGCTTCCTGCTGCCCATGTGGAGAAAGATCCCTGTGTGGTTGCAGCCATTGTTCACCCTGGGGACCCTGAAATTAATAGGGGGCAGGAAGGAACTAATCCTGCCATGACTCTCTCCTGCATTTTGATTCCAGACAGTAAGTTCAATACTTTCTATTGACCACTATAAAAAGTATGCCCTGTAGCAGTCATAAACAATCAAGGTGACATTACGGAGAGGAGAGGTTAGATCCCACCTGGTTTGATTAAACAAGGTACACATACATAGCACAAGATAAGCTGAGGGCATTTTCACATTAAGTCTTAAACTAATTATTGTGTTTGTCAAACCTTGTATTGGTTAGAATGCTAATTTGTATTATAGAAGCTTCTCTTCTGCTTTCTGTTTTAGCATCCATTACCAGTCCTCATATACCTGGAGAAGGTAAAGGGATGGATGAGCATCAGTAAACTGAAACTTGTACAGGAGGGGGTTACACTCAAAGGAGAAGGCTTATAGCTTGGGGATCCTGTTGGATCCTGGACCGTATAGTGCTTATATCAGCTTCTGTTTATATACCAGGTACAACCATTCCTTGGAAAGTGTGATCTTGCTGTGGTGATTCATGCTGTGATCATATCCAGGTTAGATTACTATAATATACTCTAGATGGGGCTGCCTTTGAAAACTGCCTGAAAACTTCAGCTTGTTCAGAATGCAGCAAGCAGACTACTGTCAGGGGCAGGATACAGGGATTGTATCACCCTGATGCTGAAAGATCTGCACTGACTGTGTGTCTGGGTACGATTCAGAGGAGGGAGAGACAGCTTTGTTTCCTTAGTTGGCTAATTCTTTCAAAGCCCTGCATTGGTTTGGGTGCGTTGGGAGTAGAGATGGGCATGAACCACAAAAAAACCGAACCATGAGGTTCGTGGTTCGTGGGTTTTGATGAACCAGGAACCAGGAACTGGGGCAAGTTTACGAACCAATTCGTGGTTCGTAGGGTTTAAATGCCCCTTTCCTGCCGCTTAGCATCGGCAGGGAAAGGGGCATCTGACAGTTTAAAGGGCCCTTTCCTGCCTTGCAAGGGACAGGTTCCTTTAAACTATCAGCTGGCAAGCGGGAAGGAATCCCCCCCACCGCCTGCCAGCTGATAGTTTAAAGGGACCTGCCGCTTGCAAGCGCAGGAAAAGTTTATATGGCCATTTCCCTGGGGAAATGGCCATTTAAACTGCCCTTTAAGATGACCGAAACGAACCAGTAGACCAGTTTGTGGAAGTTCGTGGAAACAAGCTTCCATGAACCACTGATTTACGAACCATGAACCAGCCTGGTTCGTGTGTTTTTGGGGTCGTAATTCGATTTGTACCCATCTCTAGTTGGGAGCTCTCCCTTGTGCAGGCCTTGAGAACCGCCTTCCCTGGGTTGTGCAGGTCTCGGGAGAGCCAAGCAGCACCTCCCCTAAGCTGTGCTCTGCCTCTGCTCTTGATAGGCCAGGTGCCACCTCTGCATACAAGCCCATTTGGCTACTGGGCTGGCCTGGCCCAGGTAAGAGGGGAGGCTACCGGCTCACCAGGGTAGGTCCCAGTGGCACTAATGGCCCCTCTGCCCCTGACTAACATTCTCCTCACAAGCCTTGCTCCCTGTGCCTTCCTTGACCTTCAGAGGTGAGGTGACCAGAGACAGGGCTTTTTCAGTGGTTGCACCTCATCAGTAGAATGCCCTGCCCCTTGAAGCTTGCCTGATGCCTACCATACTTCTTTTTATGTGCCAGGCCAAAATATTTCTTTTTACTGGGGCTTTATCTGTTAACATTACTTTTATCACCTACTTTTAGCTGAGGAGCTGTTTTGTGAGACTCGTTTTTAGTTGTTTTTTGCTCGGGCTGGGTTTTTAATTGTTTACTGTTTTCCTTTGTAAGCCTCTTGAGTGGTTTTTGTGGAGACACAGCATAGAAAATAGTCCATTAAATTTAAGAGTTGCTACTGTAGTCTTTAAGAACTTGAAAAGAGCAACTCTCCAAATTTTCTTGATAAGAATTTTACTCCTGGTACTAAATTAGCATCAAGAGAGGAAGGAACAAGAGAATCAGGGGTAAGACTTAACAGCGAGAGATTATATTTGACAGTTTTTTCTAAGGCTTCCCAAGTAGCTGTGTTAAAAATCCTTCCCGCTGGATGAAGAAGAATATTGTAAAGAAGGGGCAGCTTTATTTCTCTTTGTTTTATATAGACTATAAACTGGAAAATAATTTGAAGGTGCTATTGTTGCCAGACCAGAATCTGTTTCCATAAGCATAGCGAGTGACGACCAGGGTGCAATCCTGCCATCAATCAGGTCCACTTATTTCAGTGGAATTAATATCTGAATAGGACAGCAGGTTTAAATTAGGCCTGTGTCTTACATTGCTAGCATTCTCTGGTAGCTTTTTACTTTAAATTGTTGGGGCAGAGGAAAGCAGGTATGTTGTTTTTAATGACGCTTTATCTTAGTGATGTGTTCTTATTTTGTATTTTTTTACTTTCTTGTTATGAACTGCTTTATGCTTCTTGTGCAGAAATACAGTATATTCTTTTAAAATAAAAATAATGAGGTGAGGGGTAGCTGCTGCTTCCTTATGGCTGGATCCTATATGGCACAGAAGATTGGATGTTAGAACCACATGATAAATTTTTCCATCAACAACAAACTTTCTAGTGGTGCTGGGATGAGGAATTCGTACAGTGGAAAGTGGCAATTATGCTGTGCAGCAGCTTTGGTCTGCAGGTTGCCAACCTCCAGGTGGTGACTGGCAGAAGATCTCCTGGAATTACACCGGATCCCCAGGCCACAGACAGCAGTTTCCCTGGAGAAAATGCCTACTGTGGAGGGAGGGGGCACTGGCATTATACCCCACTGAGGTCCTTCCCCTTCCCAAACCCTCCTTCTCTAGACTCCACCCCCAAAATCTCCAGGAATTTCCCAGACTGGAGCTGGCAACCCTGAAATTGAGTTTGAGGACTTGGTATTGAAATATACAAAGTAATCCTAGATAGGAGTGTCTCAGAGCACAGAGTGCATTTCCTTTATCGTTTCAGCCTAGCATCAAGTCGATAACACATCTTTGATTCATGGGTAAGATTTCCAGGCAAGTTTCAGCTGTTTCGAAAGATTCTTGAAGCTTCTCTAACTGGAAAATTAAGCCTAAATTCCCATTCTAAATTATTCAATGAGACACAACTGAATTTGCTACCGTAGTTAGAATTTAAGTAATGTTTCATGGCCTATCAGTAATATTCTAAGAGGTTCTGAGTTGCACAACACAATCTGTAATATTAATAAATTATTATTGGTATGAGAGTAATTTTTTAACAGTGAAGTTTTAATGTATTTTACTTTTATACTTTAATAATTTTGTAAAACTTGAGTACTTTGTAAAGTATGTGGTCAATCAATGTACAAAATGATCAAAATTCCTTCCATTCTAGTAGTAATAGTAGTATAACTGGAACAGTAATTGGGGAAAGACTGAGCTCATTAATAAAGGCCTTCCTGATATTGCTTCTACTTAGTTTTTGTTGACTTGTGGTAAATTTTTGAATATTAGCTTAGTGTCAATTTAACTGTGCCTCAGGAGAGCAAACAAAAGAAGTGAATAAACTTGCTGATGTCACCTATTTCATGGCTTATTGACACCCTTGCCTCCCCCCCCCACCAGAACCTTCATTTAAATTTTTTTAAAAGCTCTTTGTCAGCCACAATTGGACTATTCACTCTTTAACTAACAAATTACAGAGAAAACATCGGCTTCCTGTCCTTTCATTTAAGCTCATTGATCATTGGTTCTAGTAAACAAGACAGTTGTGGGCTTTTGTTTAACTTGTGCTCCTATTTTGTGTGCAGTGTTTAAAGTACAGAAAAAGTGCTCTTGAGGTCATTCTGTTCAAATAACACTGGAACAATGGCCGTGGAGCCAGCGGTGGCAACACTGGTTGGAAGGGGCTGGGAGAAATTCGCCTGAGCTTAAATAAGGACCTTGTAATAAATATCCCAACATATAATGGATGACAGAGTTAAAAAGAGTCAAATAACACCCTATGTAGAGGACATACAGCCTGTAGTAGATTAACTGCAGTATATGTGCTCAGTGGAGCCCACACAAGCGATAATTTTACCATGCTCTCCCCCCCCCTCCCCCATTCATCTGGACATGTGTGGTAAAACCCTACTTGCTACTTGGTAGAAGAATACAGATGAACAAGTTACGCTGTGGTGACAGAACACACCCAGGTTACTTGGTTGTCTGTATAAGTTCAAAGCACTTTCTTCTAACATTGAATATGCACATAGGGCTGCTATCTGTGGCTGGAAATCCCCTGGGAGGATGGGGGAGGGAGAGGCTCACTGGTATTGCATCGGTGTGCGACATCACTTCTGGTGAAAACCAAAAATGTCATCATTATGTACGGGGGGAGGGGGGCGAAATAGTATTTGCCCCAGACTTTGGAGGGCAAATTCCAGAGCGTCGCCTCCAATGTAATGATGCCATTTCCGATTTTTGCCAGAACTGATATTGTGCACTGGCACAACACTGGTGCACCCCTCCCCTCAATTTCCCCCATTGTTCTTCCACCAACCTAGGAAGTGGTGGGTGGCTTACTTATATGCATAATAGGGCTGGTTCATAGAGACCTATAGTGAATATTTTAAATATGCTAATATATTTAGTATTTATGTTCAGCATTCAAATTTACTTCATATGGGTGATGACACTGTTCTCTAAAACAGTCTTGTAAGATAGGTCTATATTATCTATCTATGTATTTTTGTATCCTAAGGAGATCAGGGCTGAACATGATGCTCATGCTGAAAGGGAATATGATTGGACAAAACTCACCAGTGAATTTCCTTGCAGAATAGAGATTTGAACCTGGGTCTCCCAAGTCCCAGTCCATCACACTAAACACTACACTGGCTCTTCAATGATAGTTTGCCCAAAGCCACCTAATAAGTTCATGCCTTAGGGGAAGACCAGGAAACTTACTGGTCACAGCTGTTCCACAGAAGCCTTGTTCACAAGTTCCAGTGAACACATTTACAGTGTGTGTACCGTGTACACTTGATTTTTCTTTATACATACATTGAGTAATTCTCATGTTACATTCAACACATGTTCAGCTGAGCGTATGACTGAAACTGCACATTTATCCAGGTACTGATTTTATTTAAGTGAACTAACACTTCTTACAAACAGATGTACATGTATGAGGTATTACATGCATTCACTGTAACATGTGAACACGGCTAGAATCACCACAGTACAGCAGCTCTAAATGTGCTGGGATGTATAGCTGAATTCTGAGGTCTGTCCCCTATTTTGTGGTAAAAGTATCACCTATAAGGTTGCAATCTTTTACTGTGGCCTGATCCTGTGTCTTTTCACCAACAGCTTGAAGCACAAATATCAAGCCAGGCTTTTCCTAAGTAGACGCTATTGACCTTGTTGGACCAGTGGTCTTATTCAGTGTAAAGCAGCTTCCTGTGTGTATACACGACCTGGAAAATGGTAGGAAAACACTTCAGCTGCTTGATATCTTTATGCTGTGGTGCTGTTAAAGGGGCTAAAATAATAAAAGATAGCAATGCTAGGGATTAAAGTGGCAACTTTAAATAATAATACATCTGGGGCAGGAGGAGGGCGCATTTCTGGCCCCTTCGCTTTCACGTGTAGAATGCAGAAAGCAGGATTTTGTGCGTACTGATTTTTAGCATGTAAGAAGCGAGGTAACGTTTTTAATCATACCAGACAGAACCAAAGCAAGCAGAGGTAATAGAAAACACTTGGAATGTCGATATCTTCCTTCTTAAAGACCTATGTGTCAAGCATAAGGAAGTCACACAAAAATCTGTTCTCCCCTCCCCCTCAATCATTAATGCAACAGATTGGTACGGTTGGCCCATACAGAAGAGTATTTAGGTGTCACATGTTCATTTTCTCACTCTCAGCAGGGGAAAACTTGTTCACGGTTCTGCTGATAACATGATAATATCCCTGATGTGCCTAATGATTAATAATGTATTCATAAGGCTCCTTGTGGTTTCTGAATTATTTCCTCTTGCATATGGTATAAAATTCTGCCTAAGCAAAGCCCCGCAGCTGAGATGGGTAAATGAAAGTGGGATTGCCACCTGGTCAGTTAATTTTTTCCCCCTGCCTCCTGCTTGGTGTGTGTGTGGTTTTTAACAACTCAGGCTCTGTGCTAGGCAGAGAACATATATATATACATGAATTAACATATGCAGATGAGTCTTCTACCCTGCCCATCTTCCTGGAGATCTGGCAGCCTGACTCCCGAAAGAGAGGGAGGCAAGCACGTTTCTCCACTTAGGAAGATGCAGGAAATTTTGTACCCAGATTGTGGCCCCTTCGTCTTTTGCCAAATGCCGATCAAGGCTCTTTCGACCTGGCTTGCAGGAATTGTCTGTATATTTCCTACAGGCTGTATCACTTTTTGGAATAAGAAGCTGGATTGTTTGACAGTCTACAAAGAGGGGTGTGCGATTTTTTTTGTGGGACTCTTCCCTCAGGGGACAGCTGGCTGACCTCACATTTGAGAAGGAAGGGGGTTGTTCTTCTCTCTTTGAGCCCTCACATGGCGCTTGCTTTTCCTCCTACCTGGCTGGTCTTCTGGCCTCCTTTTAAAGGAGGATGTCCAGCCTGGGATTGGTCCCAATCTCTCTGAGTGGAAGAGGCTATACAAATGATCAGGGCAGATATGGATAGTTGTGCGTTTCCCCTTCTACCAGGCTGCCACCCAGCCATCTACTCAACTAGGGTTGCTGGTCCCCTAGTGGGGGTGGGGAATCTTCCTCTCACCCCCCACTCACCTGGCTGGCCGGGGTGGGGGAGGCACAGGAATGGTCCTCCCAGCACTAAACAACAACGTCACTTCCAGGAGTGACATCATTACACAGGCCATGGGAGTGGTCCTGCAATTCATGCTGGGTGTATTTGGGCCCCAAAATGGGCCAATTCTTTAAGAATCAGCCCAGCTCAAAACACAGGATCACTCCTGCAGCCAGCATGATGACATCATTCCTGGAAGTGATGTCATTGTGCCATGTCAAGAGTGCGTGCGAGCTTCTTGTGCATGCAACTACCTTCAAAAGGTGAGTGCCAGGTTCCCCACCCCTCCTGCCGGGAGGGTAAGGAGACCTAGCAGCTCTATACCCAACCCCTGTGGATGATGACCATGCCCCGCCCTCTGAGGCCTCAAAAGTGTGTGCCAGCTCCTTGTGGCCTGGCACCACTGGCACAGTCTCCCTGGCTTGTCAGGGTGGGATCAGACCTGCCCTGGGTGCAGGCTGGGTACAGTCAGTCCTCTGAAGCAGCATTGCTGTCTCGATCTAAGCCCCCCAAAGGCCCACAGGCTACCTCCAGCCTTCCACCCTGTAATGTAATGCATTTAATTTGTGTTTTATTTCTATATTTCCTTGCTGGCTTCTGGGGGCCCATTGCTGTTTGCATCCACAGTGGCTGGGACCTCAGCCATTGTGAAGGACTCTTAGCTCCTTGTAGGTACCCCTGGAGTGGGACAGGAAAGTCTGAGGATCGGGGTAGAGCCTGACACATGGTTAAACATCTAGAGAAACCAGGCATTCAAAAATCATGGTCAGCAACTGGCAGCTCTGGAAGAAGAGGAAGATGATGATGATAACTGCGCTTATATACCACTCTTCTAGACAGATTAGTGCCCCTCCCAGAGCAGTGAACAAGTTACTGTTATTATTATCCCCATGATACAGCTGGGGAGCTGGGGCTGAGAGGAGTAGCTTACCAAGGCCACCTACTGAGCTCATGGCAGTAGTGGGAGTTGAACTACTAGAGTGCTGATTCGCAGTCGAATTGCTTAACCACTGTGCTACAGCAGCTCATCTGTGCTACAGATGTCAGCTAGCACACTAACTTCTTATTGTGAAACCAGCTGACCAGAGTTTGTGGGGGAGGGAGGGAGAGCAGTGAGTGCAAATGTGCAACTCCTAGGGTGACTGATAGCAGTGCACTTTGAGAAGGAGGGGCCCTGGCTCAGGGGTAGAGCGTCTGCTTGGCGTGCAGAAAGTCCCAGGTTTAGTCCCCAGCATCTCCAGTTAAAAGGTGACATGAAAGACCACTGCCTGAGACCCTGGAGAGTTGCTGGAGTCTATGTAGACAACACTGACTTCGATGGACCAATTATCTGATTCAGTATACGGCCATATCATGTGTTCATCTGAATGAGAGCGGATGGGATATATTATGGCCCATATTGGAGAGATGGGTGTGAAATGAAGTGCTTCTACTTGGAGCCTTTGCTCTGTGACAATGAGAGCTGAATGAGGGATCTCTGTGGAAGCGACCTGTGTCAAAATGATGACCTCCAAGGTTGCCTACGCCTGTCACTCTGAAATTCCACGCCTGGCCTGGATGTTGTTGATTCTCGATCTCTCCCAGTCTCTTCTGCCTAAACAGGTAGATTCTTCTAGAAAGATTTTCTTTCCCTGTATCTGTGACAACTTCTCTTCTTCCTGTTTTTCAGTGCCTAGTAATGTTTACAGATGGCAATCCAGTTCCCTGAATCCCATGTGGCAGGCACTTTGTGTTTGTTTTCTTCGGGGTAAATCTGTGTACTTTACCATTGTTCCACATGCACACTCTGCTCTATTCATATGCAAGTATCCCAGAGTCCTTTCTCCTCTCACTTGCTCTCTGTCTATATTCCCCAGTCTACTGCATGAACAAAAATTGGCACTCTTTTCCCAGTGAGGGGAAGGAGGGGCTCATTAAAATGTGACTGGTGGGATCATTGCAAGGCTGGCATTAGAATCGGGGAAGGATTTCTTTTTCTTTTTGCCAGTGGAGAGGGAGAGAAGGATGACAGGTGGTCTAAATCCAGCCATGAATTCCCCTTCCTTTCAAAAGTTATTTCTTTTCTAGACACTTACATTCTCCTACAGAATATGGAAAGGAAATTAGCACAAACTGTAGCCTAATAAGATGATAATGCCTTTCATGTTGCTTTCCCCTTCTTGGACAGCTTCCACTGTAGCCCTTAGGTATGCTCCAGGCAAAAACACTGTCAGGTGGAACAGAGGATTGGAGATGGTAATAGAGAAGAAAATCTTGTCTTGCCCTTGATTATACTCCCACCCATTATGCCAAATCTCACACAGAGTTCTCTCTTGCATTCAATTGGAATGTCTGTGTGTGAACTCTTGTGTGTGTGCGTGCGTATTTTTCATGCTGCCTGCATGTTTTGGAAAGAAGTCCACTTCAAGAACAAAACAGATAGGTGCTTGCTAACAGGGTCCCAAACATCCCTCGTTGATCGACAGAGGAAGGCCAAAGGCCTCTTGGTTCGGCACAAATAAAAATTCTACAACAGCTGTGTGTTTTTATCTTTACAGCATGTGCATATTTCCAGCAGTTCTGGGATTATAAAGATAAGAGAATATTGCCTGATTTTGATGATGATAGTGATGATGATGATGATAACTTTTACTCAGCAGGTTGAAAACATTCAATACATTTGGTATTTCAACAATCCTTACAATAGCCCTACAGTGGAGGTCAGTTTTATATCTCTGTATCACAGATGTGGTGGGATGGGGCTAATGTTCAGAAAATGGCAAGTTGCCTACTTTTACACGTAGCTATGGTGGTTTGATTCCTGTTATTTTGCTGTCTGAATACCCCAGATTAGCTCAAGATCATTAAAACTGGGGACAGGATTGGCCTTGGTTAGTACTTAGATGGAAGACCACCATGAAAGACCGGGGTTGCTATGCAGAGGAAGGCAATAACAAACCACCACTGTTACTCTCTTACCTTGAAAACCCCATAAGAAGTTGCCATGTGTTGATTGCATCTTAATAGCACAATGTTATTATTTATTTCACTGGGACTTACTTTCCTGTAAGCATGCTTAGGGTTTTATTTCTCAAGGAATTCTTTGCAATTTTCTACTTATTTACAAATGTACCGGATGAGCAAGTATTATGGGATACAGAAGCAAACACACTGGAAAGCAGTGTTAATCCTAATATAACATCTGTTTTGTACCACACGGTGCTAAACCAGATTGTCAGCCTCATCTAAAACTCAAACTGTAGCCTTCTCTTCCACAGAGTTGTCAAAATAGGGTTCTTTAGCCCTTCAGGTACTTGTGACTTAAATTCCTGGTACCTGAAGGAACCACCTGCCAGTTCACTTCAGAGTGCCGAACTTGTGGGGAGGGGCATCGACTAGTCCAGCCTGCCTCAGAATAGCCAAAACAAATTGTTATACTGATAGTTAGACTTTATTATTTATACAGTGCATAATGTGGGTGTTGTAGAATAGCTAAGACTGAACTACGAACCAAAGCATTTCTCATTCAAATTTTGTCTGTATTTAAAATATACCCTGCTTTTCTCCCCAAAGGGGAGTTTACAAAGCAGTTTACAGCTTCATTTTCACTTCTTCTATTTTGTCCTCACAACAGCAAACCTTGTGAAGCAAGTTAGGCTGAGAGAGAGAGTGATTAGCCTAAGGTCACCAAGAAAGTTTTCATGGCAGATTCAAACCTGGGTCTCCCAGATCCTGGTTAGACATTCTAACCACTAACACAGAAGGTGTCCTGCCCTTGGTCGGCTGGACTTCTCATTTGGCTGGCTGGCCTCTGAGGCAGAGTTGCTGGGGCTGGATGCTGGAGCACAGGACTTGTGCTTAATGGACCTGCGGTCACAGCAGAGCAGTTCTCTCAGGCCTCAGGTGAATAGGCTGAGGGGTGATCTGTATTTTTAGGCAGGTGGTGGAGCTCAGGTTGTGCTCTGGACCGGATTCTGCAAGGAAGTATCACGCTCAGTGTTCTGTTTTGAGTCTGTAGGGAAGGCACATACTGCCAGCCCCACACTTCCCTTCCTTTGCACCACATCTGCCTGGGCCTTTTACTGCCACCATTCCTGTAGTGGGAGAGGCCCAGGTTCATATCCTGCTTGGTGGGTGCCTAGTGGTGATCTCTGAGGGAGGCAGCAAGAACTCGTTTGCAGTCTCTGTTTTCCTCTGGCACTGCCGGGGCATGGTCAGCTGATGCCCCTGCAGCACCAGGCTCTTCCTGACTTAAACTCTTCCTCTGAGCCCTCCAGGTCTGAGTCATTGGCCTGGTCTGAGGGGGTCATGACAGCAGGTGGCTTTAGGCACTCTTTCACAGCCACCCTCTTATTTGCAATTTGGGAAACATAATCCTGCCTCCTTTACAGGGTTGTTGTAAGGAGCAGAATAAACAAGTCGGGGGCCTACAAGGACTTGCGGGGACCATCTCATTTTCCTCCCCCCTATTATGTCCTCTTTCACTTCCCTACCCCCCATAGCCTCTCCCATTTCCCCTTCTTTTTTCTTTCCTTCCCACCTGCCCCCTGTCTTCAGCTCCCCCCCCCAGCCTCTCCCCTATTCCCCTGTTGCATAGTGCTGGATGAGCTGGGCCTGGATGCATGATGGGGAACCTGCAAGGACTTGTGGGGGTACTTCACTTTCCTCTCTCTCTCCTTCCTCACACTATTTCCTTTTTCCCTTCTGGGAGCCTCCATATGCTCATCTTTCCCTATGTCCTTCTCTCCTTTAAACTCATGAAACAATTTACCTTTTTTCTTCTATACTTACTAATTTACTTCATTTATATATTGCCTTCCTCCAGAATCGGGATCCTAGACAGCTTACATCATTCTCCTTACCTACATATTATCCTCACACAACAATCCTGAGAAGTAGGTTAGGCTGAGTTTGTACGACCAGATCAAAATCACCCAGTGAGCTTCCACAGCAGAGAGGTGATTCAAACCTAGGTCTCCTAGATCCTACTCAGAAATGCTACGCTACACTACACTGGCTTGGGGGGAAGGGGTGCTGTTGAACTGTAGAAAGCAGCTAGTCCTGGGTGATAGATCCAGAGGAGTTAGCTGTGTTAGTCTGTAGTAGCAAAATAGCAAAGAGTCCAGTAGCACCTTTAAGACTAACCCAACTTTACTGTAACATAAGCTTTCGAGAACCACAGTTCTCTTCATCAGAAAGTACTATACGGATTCTAAGCAATATTATGTAACTAAGCAAGGCAGTAACTACCAAAATAATTAAGAATATTGTTTGATACAAATGTTAGGATCCGCTTTCAAGCAGGGCTTGGTCCTGGGTTGGCGAAGACATCATGCGGAAAAGGCTGTGATTATATTTAGCAGCAGCACCATTGAATAGGCAAGGCATGGGCTTAGTGACTCGGGTGGAAGCCAGCTGCAGCAGAGAAAGTCTCAGAGGGTTAACCACAAAGTCTGCCTGCAGCTGCTTCAGCTCAATGCTCAGCATTCACATATAGCTTCAGCAAACTGCCTTGTGACATTTTTATTCATGTCCATGATAGAATAGCATTGTTGGAAGTGGATTCCCCCCACCCCCCCATGCTCTCTGGGTACCCATCAATTAAATACGTATGCATAATTTATTTATGACATCCACCTTGTATAATAATTTGGAGAATTTTTGATACTGCATTATATACTGTTCCTTTTGAATGGGTTGTGAATAACATAAGCAAAGATTTAAAGCGGCATTAACCAGCCAGGGATTGCCTGAGCTGTGCATAAAGGCCTGATTCGCACCCGTGGCTTCTAAACCCTTTACTGAGCAGTGACGACAACTTCTGGGAATTCCTCTTGGTCTTCATGCTCAGATCCAAAGAGGAATCCTCTCCAGACTTCTGTGCTGCATTGCCTGTAAACCCATCTACAAAGCTCTTGTAGCCCACTTTCGACCCATCATTTAGCAATCACTTCTTTTGCTATGCACAACTGAGTTGGATTTCATTGGCAAATTTGACAATATGCCCTGATCATCATATCACTTGTTCCTGGATAATACTGTTATTGTAGCAGCATGCACTGGTGCCTTCTACCATACAGATAGCCCCCCACTGTGACCCAGGAATTCCAGAAGAACACTTTCTGCTGATGATCGGGTTACACAAATTCTCCCTGTCAAAAGAATGAGGAAAGAGCATATGAACTAGGTAACTTCAGAACTGAGAATCATCTTATGTCCTGGCATGAAACCTTTAAATAAATTATTGGGTACTCACACAAAGGGCCTAGTCTGCTTTGGAAGGTTATCTTCATGGTAGAAGAGATGGGCTTTCTCATTATGCTATTACAGCTCCACTACTGAATGAATGAATGCATGAATTGAAGCTAGCTCCAAGGGTCCTTCAAGGGATCTCCTCAATGGGAACAGACTGGTTCAGAAAGGTCACACATCACTGGGGCAACCTCAGGGACGTGGTCTTCTCTAATTCAGCCCTTAACTGGCGAGTACAAAAGGCCTAGTTAGAGAGACACCCTTGGATCCCAGTTATTATTTCCCACTCCTCCTTAGACGAAGTTTCCCTGCTTATTTACCTCTTTCAGGTTCTTATTGCCCTTAAGTATGTGTCAGAGCAGATGTTGGAACCCACCAGGCTTAATAATAGAAGTGCTGTCCCTGAAGCAATTCGGCACCTGCCTCAAAGCTCATCTGCAGAGGCACGCCACTAATTGGTATTGATATTGCAATCTCCCAGGTACCATTTACAATTATCTAGCTGGGATGAAGGGCAGTATTTCTAAACATGAGGTCTAGGAATCCCTGAGGGAGGCAGGCTGTGAATCCTTTGTAAGGACTCTAGCAAATGTGGGAAAGGGAGCCCTCTCATTGCTAGCCGTGGTGGCAGAGGCTCCCCACTTCAAGGGAGAGGCAAAGAATAGGTTTCCCCCTCTTTCAAAGGGTAGGAGCTCATACAGTGGCAGCTGCTTGCAGTCACTGAGTTTTCAGATCAAATTAGAGCTGATGGTTTGTGGGGAACCAGTAGTCAAGCCCTAGGAGTGAGTCTAATTTGTTGAGTGGCATCAAGGAAGTGACGTCCTAATACAGTCATCATAGTTGCTTGTGGTATGAAACTGAATTGGTTCTCACTCCGTTTTCTAGTGGAAAGGGTTTCAGACATGGCGTGGAGGGAATGCTCTTCTGTATCCATAAATAATAATAGCCAATGGGAATTTTCAGCTGAAGACCCAAAGTTCAAGTTTTGTGTGATGCTGTTTTTTTTCCCTGTGAGCAGCTCTAAAGTTTTCCCAAGTTTCTTCCTAATCTATTTGGCCTCTATCTAGAGGTGACTAACCAATAAGGAAGTTTCTTTCTATGTCTAGTGCCAAGTTCCTTCTAGTCAACGGTTGAAAGAACTTGGGTCAGCCCCCTTTTTTTGAGTTTCATAAGGTTGGAAGGGATCTTCAGGGTCATCTAGTCCAACCCTCTGCACAATGTAGGAAATTCACAATTATCTCCCCCCCCACACTCCCAGTGACCCCTGCTCCATGGCAAAACATCATTAGGATCCCCAGCCAAAGCGGCCTGGGGAAAATTGCTTCCTGACCCCACAGCAGCGAACAGCATTACCTTGGGCATGTAAAAAAGGGCCATGAGAACTAAGCACTGATGTAACCCTTCCTGCCCTCCCTCTCATGATCTGCCTAGGTTCACAGAATCAGCATTGCTGTCAGGTGGCCATCTAGCCTCTGCTTAAAAACCTCCAAAGAAGGAGCGCCCACCACCTCCTGAGGAAGCCTGTTTCACTGAGGGACCACTCTAACTGTCAGGAAGTTCTTCCTAATGTTTAGCCGACTTTGTAGAATCAGCTACACTCTGCACCCTGATCTTGTAGGATCTTGTAAACTATGTACAAATAATGAAAACAATTTGAAACTTGCTACTGATGAGCAAGGGTCTTGTTATTGTGCTTATGACGGGGGAGGACTGAAGTTTCCACAGGGCGTACATGGCATGCAACATATGTTTTGAAAAGGGGCTGACTGGGGTGCAGTGTGTACCAGCAAGGCAGGAGCAGAGGGCTGGGGGGAGTGCTCTGTGAAATAAAATGAATAAGAATTGAGGTCCGAAAGTTGTTAAAGTTGAAGAACTGCAGTGGTAGGGAATTGGTAGTTCCAATAATTTAGCTGCATTTATTTATTTTCTTCAAACTGCGTACAAGCACCGAAGTGAAGCCACCACTAGCAGTATTCCTTTATTGCCCGTGGCATTTGGTCCCATACGTGGGACCAACTGTTCACCATCAGAGGGGTCAGCTTCAATATGTGGATAGGATTATAGGACTTAACCCTCTTCCCCCAGCCCCTAGTGTGGCACAGTGTTGGACTGGGATCTGGAAAGCCTAGGTTTGAATCCCCTCTCTGCCTTGGAAGATCACTGCGTGACCTCAGGCTGGACATACCCTCTCAGTCTAACCTACCTCACAGGGTTGTTGTGAGGATAAAATGGAGGAGAATTATGTGAGCTGCGTGGATCCCTGCTGGAGAGAAAGGTGGGCTATAAATAACTGTAATGGCCTTTGCCTGAAAGCAATAAACATTCTAGATTCTAGAAGTAAATAAATAAATACTTGACAAGACAATGTGACAGCATGGAGGAGTCCTTTTTCCATTGTCATGCCCTTAAGTTATTGCAACCGAATTGTCTGATGGCATTTTTCACATTTTTCTTCGCTTAGAACATATACAGGTTTTGCAATTTATATTTAAAAAAAACACCCTAATTCAGTTTATGATTTTTTCCCTCTTTGTTATGATTCCTTCTCCCCATTTATTTTCAAAGATGCTATTATCCAGTCTCTGTCACTTCTAGCAGATGTTCAGAAAGGCATAGGTTAGAAAAATGACTAAATGTTTAATGGATCATAACAGAAAAATTACCAGCTCTGGTTCACACCCCTGAGGACAACAGGGTGGCAGCAATCAATCTGACCCTGTGTACCAGCTCACAAATCAGAGGAAGAGGAAATCAACAGCATATATCTGAAGTCTTGAAGTTTTTGATTACATCAAACAGTCCAGGTGAGTTCCTCAAATGTTGTGGGAATTTGACATGCATTTCTTTGAAATAGTTTCAGGCGGTAGCTGTGTTGGTCTATAGTAGATGAGCAAGTTTTGAA
Source organism: Eublepharis macularius (assembly GCF_028583425.1). Lineage (NCBI taxonomy): Eukaryota > Metazoa > Chordata > Lepidosauria > Squamata > Eublepharidae > Eublepharis > Eublepharis macularius. The sequence continues at coordinate 37,336,029 of NC_072796.1, read as the reverse complement.
TCCAGTAGCACCTTAAAGACCAAGGAAGTGTTTCCAGGGTATAAGCTTTCGAGAGTCAAGTTCCCATCATCAGATATGAGTAGGAATGAAGATCTGAGTCATTTTATCCTAGTTAAACGTTGGGAGGGCTGGTACAGAGAAGCAAGATGGGATGTCCGCATCATATTTGAAAAAGGGAGCTTGACTCTTGAAAGCTTATAACCCTGGAAACACTTTCTTGGTCTTTAAGCTGCTGCTGGACTCGAACCTTGCTCATTTCTTTGAAATTTTACTATGCTCAGATTCAAGTAAAAATAGTACGAGAAGATCCTGGGAGTTTTGCAAGTTGTATATCAGTCAGTGTCTGACTGCAGTGGTCAAATGGCTGAAAGTGAACAAATTGAAACTAAATCCAGATAAGACAGAGAAATGATGCTGGTTGGGAAGTCTTGAAGGACAGTGTGCTTTCCACTTTTGATGGGGTTCAGTTGACTTTGGCTGACTCAGTGAAGAGCCTAGGGGTTGTACTGGATCCAGCATTGCTGTTGGAGAAGCAAGTTAATGCGATTGGAAAAAACCCTTTCTTTCAACTTAGTCTGGCCAGAAGATGGCCCCCTATCTTGACATGTCTGATCTGGTCACCTGGATCCATGCCACAGTAACATTGAGACTAGACTGCTGCAATACATTCAACATCAGTCTCCCCTCAAAGTCAACTCAGAGACTCCCATTAGTACAGAATGCTGCAGTTCAATTATCAGGACCAAGACAGTGCATACACATTACTTCCATTCTGCAGTAATTCCATTGGCTGTCCATTAGTTACTGTGCTCAGTTCAAGGTGTTGGTTATCACCTTGTTCCCTCCTATGGAAACCACCTCTCTCCCTATCCTCTGCCATGACCGCTTCGCTCATTTGGCTTCCTGCAGGTGTCACCCTGTAAATCAATGATTGCCCATGCACGCACATTCTCTGTTGTGACCCCTACCTTATGGAATGACCTGCCTGATGAGCTTGGGACAGACCCCCTTCTCCTGGCCTTCTGCAAATTCTGCAGAACTGAATTATTCAGGGGGGCTTTTTTACGCAGGTAAGATTGCTATACTATAACAAAACAATTCAGAAAGATGTTTTGGTAAAGGGATAGGAACTGTAAACCAGTGGTTCCCAACTTTTTTATATGGTCCAAATTTACTTTGTTGGTTCGTGAACCAGTGGTTTGTTGTTGTTCTGATGAACCGAGATGAGCTACTATGATTTTTAGAGTGGTTCATTTGGTTTGTTTCTCGGTTCGTCACTGCAGACAGCTTGGCACTGATCAATCTGTTACCTAGGCAACGGGATGGGGGGAAATGGGCTTTCTGCAGACCTTCTGCAGCCCCGGAAGTGATGTACATATGAACCAAACAAACTGGTTCGCGAACCAGGCAAGTTTATGGCCGTTCGTGGTTAGCGAAATGCAACGAACCATGAACTGCAATGAACCACCATTTCCCCAGTTCGTGCCCATCTCTAATGGTCTAATGATGACCCATCCAGAACCGGCCAAAGAGATAGAGAAGCTGTGGAAGATGCACATGGTGGAGGAGATGCAGGAAGGTGGAAGATGATGGCAAAGAGGTGGGTGGCCAGTGGCTCAGTGCAGTACATCTCCCACAGCAGGTGGAGGGCAGGGAAGCACTCCAGGGGGCAAGAGGTTGGGCTGCTGAAGGAGCAGTGCCAGACAGAGCCTGTGCTCACACATACCATTCTCTCCTCCTCTCACTTTCCCATATACTGAAAGCTTCCACCTATGCTCCAAACTTTCCTCCCTTTTTCACCAACTTTCTTACTACTAAAGCTAAGCTGGTTGCCTCCATAGCGATCCCAATGCTGCAAGGACCACTTCACTCAAACCTAACCAGAAGTACAAGAGGAGGAGGGCAAGCCTGTGGTGCCAACTAGGACTGTGCTGAACATCTCCTGTGGCACTGCTAGCACTTCTGAGGCTCAGATTGGCTTTCTCCTGGCTGCCAGAGGCATTTCATGGCAATTGCTCATTGGATCCTCATTGGATCCCGGTAAGTTAAATGGGCAGTCGGCCCCAGTATTTCACGCTTGTATCTGAGCATTCCCCTCTTGCAACATTGCCTGTATTCCCAAAATGCAGGCAAGTAAATATAACTAAGAAAGAGTGAGCCAACTTTTCCCTCTCTGTCCCAGCTTGGCTTTCTGTTCCTGTACCCCCTCCCTCCAGCCTGCTTCCTCCCATTCTCCCTTCCTCCCTATTTATAACCTCCAGACCAAATCCTTGTGCTAAGCTCCATGTCTCTGTTTTCTACTCCTTAGCCAGCTCCTGGTCTCCGTAGCCCTGCCCTGCCTTAATCCACTTGAGTCCAGGGAGCTTCCCCATCCCGCTACTGCCACACCTTTCACACCACCTGCCAAAGCTTCCCATTTGTTGAGACTATACTGACTGCACCCTTCTGCCCTTGATTCCACCCTGCTCCACCCAGCTCAGCTTTGCTGCTGGGCACAGGGGCCTGCCCTGTCAGGCAGGTTGTTGCCACGTAGCCGGCCACAGAGAGTAAGCAAACAGTTAAGTGCAGTGATGAACAATAGACATAATAAAACCCTCTATGATAGGCGCAGAATAGAAGTTTCTTTATTAAATGGTAAATTATCATGAAATTTGCAGGATATTTGTAGCAAATGGAAGATTTTTACAGAGTCATGAGATTCTGTTTGTAGATCATATGGCTTATTTGCTCTATTTTGCTTTTATGTATTTCCTCCCCTTGACTGACAACACATTCTATTCATCTACAACTATATGATCTCAATGAGAGATAGCTTGCAAGATCTTAATCTACCAGTATCAAAGGGCAAGATTTATTCCCTGTTGTTTGCAAAGAAATTATTTAACAAGGAATGCTTGCAAGTGTGAACATCGTACATAAAAACGACATAACACTTGGGGGGAAATAAGAACTAAGCCAATATTTCCGCAGCAGCTTCAAAGCTAAAGATACTTCCATGTACAGATGCTTTCATTTCTCTTATGTGGCTTCTGTCCCTCTTAATTGAATCTGACACAAGAAACGTAAGTTCTCCTCCTCATCCTGATTATGTTTTGGCTGGAATGTTAAATATGTCCCTATACACGATTTATAATGATTATGTTTTGTAGTCAGTGCCTGGGATATTTGTATTTTTATTCCTGTCTAGCCCTTTTATACGTATGTTGATGTAATAAAAGAAAACGCCATAGAGAAGAAGAAGGGCTGGGGTAGAACTGGTTGCAGAAATGTCATAGTTTTGTTTTAGTGTTAGTTTTTTTTTAGTCTTAGCCAGTGTGGTGTAGTGGTTAGAGTGTCAGACTAGGATCTGGGAGACCCAGGTTTGAATCCCCGCTCTGCCATGGAAGTGCACTGGGTGACTGTGATTCAGTCACACACACTCAGCCTAACCTATCTCACAGGTTGTTGTGAAGACAAAATGGAAGAGAGGAGAATGATATAAGCTGTCTTATGTCCCCATTGAAGAGAGCCACAGCTCTCTTCAGATGCATCTGACAAAGAGAGCTGTGGCTTTAGAAAGCTTATACTACAATAAAGTTGGTTAGTCTTAAAGGTGCTACTGGACTCTTTACTATTTTGCTACTACAGACTAACATGGCTAACTCCTCTGGATCTACGCCTGTACACGTGCATTCTCAGTGGTGACTCCTATCTTGTGTAATGGCCTGACAGAAGAGATAAGGAAAGTTCCCACCCTCTTGACTTTCCACAAACTATGCAAAACTGAATTATTCAAAAGCACTTTTGACTCTGGAAATAGAGCTATCTTGTAAGAAATGGATCCGGCAGCTGTCTTGGTAAAGGGATAGGCCTGTAAACTATATTATTGGGTACTATAGATACTGTCCTATTGAGAATTTGTGCATCATTTAATATGTTCATGTCAAATGAGTTTTGTTTCTGCTGTGTGTCATATCTGTATTCTGTTCTATGCTTGTTTTCAAATGTCTACCATTCCTATGCAGTCATATTGTTTGGTTGAGTTTACCATTTATATTGACTTACACTGTGTAATCTGCCTTGAGTCTCAGTGAGAAAGGCATACACACATGATTTTGGAAATTCTAAAAGCAGTATAAAAAACAGATTTTGATTAGTCTACCCAAATCAATTTTTGACTTTGTGTCTAACTTATACAGTATTTTTTCTGAAAATCAGTGTACGATATTAGTACACAGACAATCCAAGACTCAGCTGAGTTTGTATAAAATGCTTTTTAACAGAGAATAATCTTCCTTCCCTTTCTTTGCTATTTGTTGCTACCCATTGTAGGGTATTTTCCTTGTAAATTTCAATCAGCCCGACAAAACAACATAGCACAGCTATGCAGAAGATGAAAGGAATGCACAAAACTCTTGTACTGTTGTGACCAAAATCTGTAACACAGTTCATGGACTTCACTTTTAGAAGGAAACTTGAAACTCCTATAATATATTAATCGGCATGTCACTGGGCTTTTCCTGGATGGAGAGAAGGCTGGTGAAATGGATTAGACATAGACATTCACATTGCATTGCATAATTCAGAGAGCAGGCCTGGTACACATGATTTGCATTAATAGCTTGCATAGAGACAGCTTCTTACAAGTCCCTCTCATTAAACTCCATGTGGAGGATTGCAAACTGTCAATCAATTACAGCAATTTCCTTTTCCATATTTATTCCATCACTATCACTGACAGTTACCATTAAATGACATTAATACAATACAGTAGCATCTTGCAGTTCTCCAGTGCTCTCTTCATGCAGAGCATCTTGGGATACTTAATCTTCTAAGAAGGTTAAGAGTCTGCTAAAAAGAGAGGGGAGGGGGGGGAAGGTGACCGCTTTCTGTTACCGAGAATGTTCAGGCTTAGGCAGGAGAAAGGAAACAATTCTTGTGGGATGCTCTGATGTTTGTAGGTTGTAGAGTAAGTGACAGAATGCTGCAATTTTATGAGAATGGGCCTTGAGAGCTGGCTGTAAATGTCCTTTTAACACTAGGGAGAGGGAAGAGGGATTTTTTTTACTGATGCAATTACTGAAGAAAGTACATTCATGTCATTTGATTTTTCTTGTGGACCAGGAAAGACTGGTAATAGCTTCATTTTGTATGTATGTAGAATATTTTTGCTTTGGACAAGTGAATTGCGCTATGATGCAAAATGCACCCTAAGGAAAAAAATGTGTGAGTGCTGTGAACATGCATAGTATATAGACTTTACCTTTTTTGTGATTGGGAGCCCAGAAATAAATGGTTTGAATCTTGGAATATGCCACACTCACTTGACTGAATAAGGACAGAAGGGAATTCTGTATACAGTTTTAAGTTAGCTAATATAGGTGATCTAGTATGCTGTAAGTACCTGAAATGGTTTATAAGAGATTTCTGGCTGGCAGCAAACATGTTTTAAAGGGGTTTGGGTGTGTGTGGGGGGGTGGGGGGCGTTGTCTGCTGTTCTATTTTGGATGGCTGCTGTGAGGCTAATGCTTCTTGTCTTTGTGCTTGCCTGCTGCCTGCTTAACTTGTATTTTTGTAAGTGAACAAATCTCAAAAGCGCCATTTACTTTTCCAGAACTCTCCCCTTTACAGGGGAAATCCCTGTACATGGATCTGCTGTTGGTTCAGAATGCAGCAGGGTGATTTCCTGACCCGTGTAAAATATAGAGAATACATTTCACCGGGATTATGTTGACTGCAAAATTATGCTGATTGCAGTTTGCTTCTGGACACAATTAAAGAGTTACTTCTTACCTCTAGAGGCCTGCTGTGTCTGTGACCAGGGTATCTGAAGGACTATCAACTGTTGTATGAACCAGACTGTTCGTTGAAGCCTAGTTGTATGTATCCCCCAAATCAAAGTGGGTGGCATTGCAACCTGAGACAGGACTTTCTTAGTTGTGGTGCCTTGTGATTTCTCTTTCCACAGAGGTCTCTGTCTAACACCAAGTCTGCTTAGTTTCAGCTGCCATGTAAAACCCATTTAACTTTCCAAGTTATTTTGGAATAATAAGAGATGGTTTTATTTTTGTGCTGCTTGTTTGAACAACAAAAACCAACCCTGAACATTTTATACAGAAAAAAAGCAGACTTTAAAATATTTCCATGAACTAACTAAACTTACTGTGTAAACTGCCCTGGATCTTCCTACTGTTTGGGGGAAGAGGGGGAATGTGAAGCCATTTTGAGCTGTGTGTAAAATTGGAAACAGATATATTGGATATATACATAAATTGCTATGAGCACCTCCTATGTCCATCATTTGGGGTGGGGTGGGGAGGAACAACCAGTTTACCGCACAATTATGCAGCGCCTCCTCCCTTGAAGAGTTGCTGAAGTTGAAATAATTACTGGAAATGCTGTAAGACTTCTTTGTTTGGGTTAGCTTTTTGCAGCTGAGATTAAGCTAGTATCTTAGTTTATGATATATTTTATTTACAATTTACCACACTACCTATTATCCTGTTCACTCTATGCAGAGCCAAGGACTAAATTCTTAACAGAATTTTTAATGGGTCTAAACTCCTCTGAGAAGCTGCTTTTTCTCCTGTCTGTTGCATTCGTTTCTTCGCTTTAGCAGCCAAGAAAATTCGGGCTAGAACTGTTTCCAGTGATAGTAATGCTTTTATTTGTATATATGACTCTTATATATGTTAAGACTGTTTTATGTGTGTGGATTGTAATGGTCGTTGGCTACAAGCAATAAACCTACCTACCTACAAGCAATAAACCTACCTACCTACGATTTTTTTTTAAAAAAGATGTCATATGTTTTAAACTGTTGTAATCCACCCTCCTTTGTGGGGAGGGTGGAATAGAAACCCAAAGTAAAACAAATAAATAAATTCTGTTTGGTTTTGAGCATGGTTTACAATCCCATTCTCTTAATTTTGGTTGGATTAACCACTATATTTTAAATATGTGTATGATATTCTTCAAAAGTAATGTGTCAATAATTCCAGGAGAGCAGTCTGGTTAAAAAGGTATACAGATAATACGTTCCCATATATATATAAAAAGATCCTAACTACATCCTCTATCTGATGTGTATTATGTTATATAACAAATTATTTGTACCATCTATTGTGTGGACTGAATCCTTGTAAAGCACTCTTCAGTTACTGGAGCCCGTGGAGGATTTCCATTTAAATGTGAATTAAGTTTTGTCTCAAAAATTAGTTTGCAGTTTCACTGTGACTATTCTTTTATGCATAATCTTTTATAGCTATAAAAGTGAATTGATTCATTGGCAGCAAAGGAGTAGCCATGTTACTCTGTCACAGCAAAAGAAAACAAAACTACAGTGGCAGGTACTAACAACCAGGGCTTTTTTTCAGCTGGAACGCAGTGGAACGGAGTTCCGGAACCTCTTGAAAATGGTCACATGGCCGGTGGCCCCGCCCCCTGATCGCCAGACAGAGGGGAGTTTAGATTGCCCTCCACGCTGCCGAGGGCAATCTAAACTGCCCTCTGTCTGGAGATCAGGGGGCGGGGCCACCAGCCATGTGACCATTTTCTCTGAGGGCAACCCACTGAGTTCCACCACCTCTTTTCCCAGAAAAAAAGCCCTGCTAACAACATTTATTTCATTATGAGTTTTAGTGAGTCCACAGTCCACTTCTCCTGAGACAGCTTGAATAGTTTGAGCTGCTTTTTCGCAATTGGTCTTAATTATTCCATGTCTCTTCCAAAGTGTGATAGTGCTTTGTAATTCAAATATTTTCTGATTGCTTACTCCAGATAGGTTGGTCCACAGGTGCCCTTCTGTTTGTAGAGGAGTGTTCTTTGAATGGAAGGAGACTCCCATTATGAAAGTTTCCTTCCATTAATGGAAGATTCCTCTATTATCCTCACAGGAACCTTTGGATCTTATCTGTAGAATTTAAAATAAAGGGCTCTGTGTTGAAGTGTGGGTAAAAAAATGGCCTATATCCCTCCCATTCTATTGCAAATTTCCGCCTACTATAACATTTGGCTTTATTTAAGAAAGGCCTATTTATAAGGTTAGTTCTTGTGAAACCAAATCGCTTCCACAAAAAAAAGGAGAGCAAAAATTGCTTATAAGGTACTGAATAAAAGAATTGCAACAAGAAGGGCGAATGTTCCCGCATTATATTTCTTTATTTGACATCTCAACCAGTTGCAATTACAAGATGATTTGGTTACATAGAAGATGCTCTATGACCTTTAGCAATGCAATAAGATGTTGATTTTTTTCAACAACATTCACAAAGCATGGGAAAAGACACTTCATCACATGTGTTAGTGTGCAATGTAAAGTAACAACACTAGTAGTTTTATAAAAAGGAAAGAATCTGTTTGAACATTCAGATATCAAAGTAAATGGATGTATGAAAATTAATACGAATCCTGTTCTGTCTTCAAATATTGAAGTAAATGGATGCATGAAAATATATGACTCCTGTTCTGTCTTCAGCGCACTGGATTGAACATCATCTGCATTCTTGTAGGCTTTGTGCCAGAACAGGGATTTTAAACATAAGCCCTTTTGGGGAGTTCTCAGTATGGTCCATGGATTCTCAGCATTCCTCATCTGTGAACATGTTCAAAGATAAAAGTTGCTAACTACCAGTTGCTTGCTACTACAAGGTACTAACTTGCCTTTGTCAGCTACTTTACGCCACAGCATCAGTCTCGTCTTTTTCTGCTACTCCTCTAAATTACAGTGCAACTGTTGAAGGTGAGAATATTAGTGGAATGTTACAAATTATTCAGAGCAGGTAATATGCTATGGCTATAGGAGAAAATATCCTAAATTTTCAGTCTGAGTGTCATGCATACTGAAGGCACCATATACTGTATTTACACAAAAAGATTAGTTTCCCCCCCTAAATGTTCCATCAAGAAAAACTCAGGGCCATCCCACACTTGGATACAAATTACAAAGTAATAAATAACTTTTTTGTGTATACAGTTTTTAAAGTAGAGAAGTTCTACTTACATTCAGGATTGTCTTACTTTTGGGCAAATACAGGTGAATAAACAAATAATGGTTAGGTTTTGTGCTGAGTTTAGATGGAGAACATTTTGGTGCAAAATTATGGTTATGGTCTAGGCATCTGCTGCATACTGATTTTGGAGCTATCGAATTTTTATCCTACGCATTCTCCACAGAGCTCAGGGCAGCCTCCTTTATATTATTATAACAACTCTGTGAGATTGGTTAAGGGGAAAACAGTGACTGGCATGGCCAATTTGGGATTTGAACCGTTTATCACTAGTACAGTTAGAGTCTAACCTCTGTTCCAGACTGGCCCTATGGTGCATTTTTCCTATCTGCTATTTTTCTCAGTGATGGAGCTCTTTCTTTCTATTCTGGATTTTGCATTTGTCCAGGTTCTGAGGCTCAGCTCCTGGACTTACCGGGAGAAAGAGAGGGGAGGCAGTTGGGGGACAGCCACCCAGCCACCCCAACTGGCACCCAGGATCAGAGCAGACCAACAATAGAAGGGGGGAGGGAGGCATCCGTGCCACAAGAGCAGGGCCGGCGCGCCCATGGAGGCCAGGTAGGCGGTGGCCTCGGGCGCGCGGGCACTGGAGGGGCGCTGGAGGGGGTGTTGGGGGCAGGGCCGCCTGTAGCTACTGCTGCAGCCAGCCAGCCAGCCAGCCCCTTGCTGCCGCCACCGCCGCCACACACCTCAGCCGGGCGCAGCCTCTGTGTGCCATTCGAGCAGCAGCTCGCGGCTTCTGCGCCCAGCTGGGGCGCGCGGCGGCGGCAGCACGGAGCTGGCTGGCTGGCTGCAGCAGCAGCTGTAGCCAGCCACGCCAGTTCAGCTGCGCGCTCCTCCGCCCCAGCCGGGCGCAGAAGCCGCGAGCTGCTGCTGGGGCGGCGCACGGAGCAGCCTCCGCGCGCCGCTACAGCAGCAGCCCGCAGCTTCTGCACTCGTCTGGGGCATGTGGCGGCGGCGGCACGGGGCTGCCTGGCTGGCTACAGCTACTGCTGCAGCCAGCCACGCCAGCTCAGCTGCGCGCTCCTCCGCCCCAGCCGAGCGCAGAAGCTGTGAGCTGCTGCTGGGGCAGCGCACGGAGCAGCCTCCACGCGCTGCTCCAGCAGCAGCCCGCAGCTTCTGCGCTCGGCGGTCCGCGCGCAGCCCAGCCCCCCTGTGGTGCGTGATGACGTCTGCGATGACGTCATCACGCCTCCCGTGGGGCGCGTGCGCGCCCGCCGCCGCAGGCGCTGAAACCTCTGGCGCCGGCCCTGCACAAGAGGGCAAAGAAGTGCCCAAGCCTCAGAGAGTCAGGCAAGATAGGTGGAAGCCAGCTAGCCCCACCCTCTGGTGGGAAGGCAGGGGGCCAGGCAGGGAGAGTGAGGACTCCCAGGAGGGGAGTAGACCCAAGGGAAGAGACACAGGAAGCAAAGGCAGTCAGCCAGCAGCCTTACCAGACAGGGAGAAGAGGCAGCCAAGACAGCACAGAGCCACGCCCCAGCCTGCAGGCCATCTAGAAGGTAGTAGCCTGGTCCAGCAGAAGCCAGGAGCAGAACAATCTCAGGTGAAACCACCTGAGGCAATCTGCAAGAAAAGCTTGGCAGGCAGCCAGCCAAGGAGGCACAGGTGAACCTGCCCCAATCAGCCAGCAGAGCAAGCCCAGGTACAACTGCCTGAGTCAGCCAGGGCCCTGGATAGAGTGCAGGAGGGGGGCGTGGCTGACAGATGGAGCAGGGAAGAGATGAAGGAATTAAAGGGAAGTCCACCCACAGGGTGTGATGGGTTGTGTAGGAGCATGGTGGAATTTGGAGAGATTGAGAAGCTGGAAGAAGTAGGAGTGAGAGAAATGAAGAATAGGAAGCAGAGTAAGGCCAGAAGAGGCGAGGAGGGCAGGGGCTTTGAAAGGCGAGGAGAAAGGGGAGGCAGCCAGGACTCTGTCAGGTTGAGCAGGCTTGCTGCGAGTGGACTGAGAGGGAGCGAGGGTGATATATACTCCCCCTCCTTCCACAGAGAGCGAGAGCCTGCACTGTTCCTGACGGCTTCTCAGAATCAAGGTCAGGCGTGCCGGTGCCCAGCATAGTGGCGCTCATGGCGGAGGATGACAGTATTGATATGAGAAAGTGCCTTTTACAACCTTATTGCTGAATGTTTCATCAGCAATTTCTGTTGACCCTCAGTGGCTTCTCCCTCATCTTCTCTGCCATAACTGATTTCTCCAGTGGTTCTTGTATCTCTGTCTTTCTTCCAATGTCAGGCACTTTCACACTCATCCTTCTTTCTTTTGATATATGCCATAGTCTGAGGAGCACTGGTTGCCACTTCCTCGTTTTTTAAAAGAGGTCTTCTGAAGGTATTGCTGTCTTTCTTTTTCTAAAGCTCTGCTTCCATCCTTGTCATTAATGGGCAATAGTTCAGCGATCTCTCCCCTTTTTGTTCACTGCACTCATTTAAAATCCAAACAGTTTCAGCTGTCGAGTTGCCTATTTGTGACTATTTCTGTTTATTCAGCCCCCCTCAACTCTGTCACTGTTCCTTGAATGAGTTGTCAACGCTTTTCTGTATGCTTCTTAGTTAAATCTTTTTTGTGGATAACATTGATTCTTATTCCACATTACATTTTTAAAAATAATGTTTAAAGGTATACAGGGAAGGAAGTCTTCCCCTATAAATTATAATATTGTCTTTGTGCAAACTTGTGCTTGTTCCTAGATTCAGAAATTAAACTTTCATCAAATCACATCATGTCACTTGATCTTTGTTACTCAGAATGGAGGTTCATCTTTAATGCTACATAGTTAGTCTCTTATCTTGATGTGTAAAGGCCCTGTTTGGTTCGGATTGTACTAAGATGTATTAGGATAATAGAGACAAATAAAGAGTAACTTGAAATACATCTGAGATCTGGGACTGGACGTTCTTTTGGCATTTGTGCTGAGGTTATTTGTCTTCTGAGAAACTGGTCACGATGCTTTACAATGCAGGGTTGGCTCTAAGGTTGTTTCACACGTTACAGTTTTCTTTTATAAAGATTATCATTTTGGAAAATGTGTTAATTATAATGTGTGGAGGGTGGCACAATTGGTTTATGAGGACATGGATCGATCATCCACTGCAAACGCTAGCTGCCTGATGTACTTACACAAGTAACATGCCATTCTTCATACATTTATGCTAAGCACATTTTACTGCATGGAGATTATCTCCATATAGGAAAATTGTAATCTGTGAAACAGCTTTTAGAGTATTATATCACTTGTGACTGCCAGACAGTTTAGGAATTTGAATCTTTAAAATGCTGATGGGTGCCTTTGTACATTTTGCAAGGCACAACCTATTTACTCCTATTGAAGGGGAGAGTGTGGTGGGAAATGCGCTTTGGTTTCAAAGAAGGAAGCTGAGTATGAATATTGTATTTAAGGACCTCTAAACTGAATGCAGGCTGTTCCCTTTTGTATAGGGTAACAACTGTAAAGGGTAAGAGCAGAAGGCACTAAGATACATGAATAGTTAGTAAAGAATGGTTTATTTAGATGGTAACTGTTGGGAAAGCTGCAAAATATAATCAGCCTTGTGGAAACCAGGCATCGCTTCTTGCACTCATCATTACTCCCTACAGTCTGCAGCATTCACTTTAGCTTTGGGGAAGATTATTGAAGCTGTCAGAGCCAATATGATTGAGGTAGTTAGTGCCTGTTTACAAAAGAAGTTCATATAATAGTTGCACTGTTAATTAGACTTTGGACTCCAGAATGCACGTAAAATATTGAAAAAAACCTGTGTAATTAAAAATGAGAAGGAATGTTATAGGTTGAGTGGCTGAACCTGCAATTATTATTATTCTTTTAATTGTTATTTATTCTGTACACAACACCATTCATATAAAGCAAACTTTACAAGGTATAAGAGGGAAAAGAGAGGTCCATGCCCTGAGGAGTTTACAACCTAAATTAAATGTGAATATTGCAAAGAAATTCAGGTGCTCCTCTGAGTAAGTTTCCTTTTTCTTCTTCAGTCAACTGGTTTCCAGCCTGTGCTTACCTCTTTCCCCTCTCTTCAGCCATGAGGCTAGGTGTTGAGTGGTCTCCCAGCAGCAGGCCTCATCCCATCCTCTGTTGAAAGGCCAGATCAGAAGGTACCCATAACACGTCTGCTAGGAATGAAACAAAGGCCTGTGATGCTGACACCCTCCCACTAACTTTGGATTTTAATGCTAGGTTTAATTTCCCTCATGAAAGCAGAATGAAAAGGAAAAACAAAACGGAAACAGCCGGGTTGTGGATAGTGGGGGCAGTGGGGAAACGGCAGCTGTTGTATTCATGGTTAATCAGGTGTGTCTGGCTTTATGTAGCATCTGTCTGCTACTGTTACGGTGCCACATGTGAAAGGGAAAGGAAGGAAGAGAGGCATTCATGTTCAAAGCCTTCAGCACTGACCTCTGTTCCTATCTCCTCAGGGTTCAAGCGCTTGTCTATTCATCTTGCCTGATTAATGTAAGATTGCAATTCTGTTCTATCAGACCATCCTAACCATCTTGATTGGATGTTGCTCAGATTGCTATAAAATCTAGACCTTCCATGCTGATTTCCATTTGGTTTCACAAAGAGATCCTACCAAATATGTTTCAGTGAAATACACTGCAAACATTTTTTGCGCAGCAACTTATTAAGGAAGAATTTTCAAGAAGTGTTGTAAAACCAATTGTCCATTCCACCGTGAGCTGTTTTTTCATGGTTAAAGGGATCCTCCCTTTAAGTGTATCCCTTTAGGTGCAACCGCCCATCTGTGGATGCACCTGGCATTTTAAGACTTTCTTGTCTACCTACAGTCTCCATTCCATGTTTTGATCCAATCTCTCGGGCACATTTCTGCTTGATTTTATACAGTAAAGAAAGAAGAAGTTGTATTTTAAATGGCATCTTCTGTAAAAGTCTACTATAGCATTAAGTCCTAGACAAGTTAAGGCCCTTCCATTACTTTTATTATCTGAGATTAAAGTGGGTGCTTCCTCCCCTGGAGAGCCTTAAAGTGCCCTACAGTTGAGGGATGCGTCCTTTTCACAAGACAACAAAACTAAAGTCATGTGAGCTTCAGGAAAATGTCGTATCTCAACCAGCGTGAGAAGCCGAGCATTCAGTGTGCTATATCCCTTTTGCTTGGTAATACTGGCAGGGGACAGAGGATGACTTTTGAGTCCCTCAGTGTGTTGAAACTGGCCAGAGGTATCAGTATTCCTGAAAAATAATCACTTTTGAAACATGGAGTGAAGGTGCTGTGTGGAAGGATTGCCCTCTAGGCCGCCTAGGTTATGTCCTCTGATTATGTCCTCAGTTTGTGGCATGAAATCTGCATAGGTGTAAGAAATTGAAAAATGCCTCTGCACTGCGAGTCGTTAAGAGTTTCCAGCTTGTTAAAACTTTTCATTTCTTTAATAATAATAATTAATATTAATAATATTTGATTTATATACCGCCCTTCAGGACAACTTACTGTCCACTCAGAGCCGTTTACAAAGTATGTCATTATTTATGACATACACAACAATAATCACCCTATGAGGTGGGTAGGGCTGAGAGATCTCCAGAGAGCTGTGACTGACCCAAGTCACCCAGCTGGCTTCAAGTGGAGGAGTGGGGAATCAAACACGGCTCTCCAGATTAGAGTCCCATGCTCTTAACCACTACACCAAACTTTGCGAATTGCAGTCTCCCAGTTGCTGTAGTTCTCATACTACATGATGGCTCTCCCCACTCAATCAAACAGAAAGAGCTGCAGTCTTGTTACTATTCCTTCTCCTAAAACTCTGTTCTTCTACATACTAAATATAGAAGATCAAAGACAACCTTGATGCTGCAACTGGCTTAAAAAGGACACAGGTTTAGTGCCAAAATGATGCTCTGGCTAAGATTATAAACAGTCTCTACCTCAACAGCCCAGAGAGTACATCCTTTGTGGCTTAGTCCAGTAATTAGAATGAATATCAGAATAAACATATGGTACAGGCTAGAGGATACCACAGTGACCTCTGTGTGTGGCTGAAACGTGGAATAGCTCTGGCTGGAGACAAGATTGGCTCAGTATGGAAACATACCCAGCCCTGGTCAAAATCGCTTTCTTGAGCTCTGCCAAATCAGATGCTTCTCTGAGGTTTAGTTGCACCACAGTGTGGTGGTCCTGCATGGCAAACTCAAATTAGGTGGCGCAAGGAATGGCCCAAACTAATCTGAACCTTGAGGCAGCAGTGAATTGGGTAGAGAAGGACGCATTAGACAACCTTCTGTCAAGGTCTGTAGGGGCCCACATGACATGTTCAGAAGCTACTGGCAAGAATAATGAGTTGTAATTAGAGAAGAGTTGTGGTTTGACCGTCTTTCCCTGTGGCTAACACTCCTGCAACCAGGCTCAGCAAGTAGCTATTATTGTGATGTCCTTCCTGGAAATTGGTGTGTCAACATAGTCACATTCTGGAAACTTGGCTTTTATTCACTGGGACATTTCTAAAATGGAAGAAGTCAAGGCATAAGCCTGCCTGGAAGTCTCATCTTCTGACCTTGGATACATTTTTGCACATCCAAGATATACAGGAACTGGCTGTGTTTATCTGGTAATGAAAAAAAGGCATTCTTCACCTCCTTTGGAGCTTTAAACCTGGTCTAAATTTTGGTGAGTTCAAACAGAGCCCTTCTTATACAGCACAGCAACTTTTGAGCTGTCAGATGCAGCACCTTACTGCAACCAGACATACTCTGAAGTTCAGTCCTGGAACCCTCCCCCCCTTTTTTTTACAGCCCCAAGCAAGCAACAATACCAGGAATTTTAGTGAGTCCCCGGTGAGCAGTATTCAGCCTGGTGCGTCACAAATCGCAGAGGCCTGTTACAGTGTGTGAAAATCTTACAAAGGTGAACAGCATACCAGCTTGCCCAGATATTGTTCTTGGAAGTAAATGTTGGAACAACAGCGAACGTGCTTGGGTTTTAGTTGTGTAATAATGCAAAGCATTTCGATGAGACATCCCAGAAAGCTGGATATGCCATCTAGCCATGGAACTGGGAAAAGCTGGAATATCTGCTCTTTGGAATGATGCCTTTCTCTTTTTACATTCAGTTTTATTTGAGCTTTTGAAATATTTTAATGATCTGACTGTGGGAGGCCTAATTGGCAGCAAGACATTCATAAAGCTGTGGTTGGTTGTGACGTTACTTGCTGAGAGAGACATATTTCTGTCATGAACAATATTATTTGAGGGGTTTTTTTTTCAAACTGTCACATAGTGAGAAATCAAGTGGCTAGGATTTGATCTTGGTTTGGGCAACAGCATTTTGTCTTTTCCTCTTTAATTTGTTTTACTTTTGTTTGGAGTCCTTCCTACCCAGCAACTGATAGGATTTTTCATACCAAGTGACTGCATGACTTCGGAAAACCTAGATAAATTCAACACATGATTAGAGATTTTTTTTAAAAACCATGTCTTTTGTGAAGCCAGTGTGGTATAAGAGTTAGAGTACCAGATCAGGATTTGGGAGACCCAGGTTCAAATCCCTGCTCTGCCATGATTGATTGCTAGGTAACCTTGGTCTGGTTACACCCATAACCTTCCTCATGGAGTGGTTTTTGTAAGGATAAAAAGGAGAGGAAAATGATATAAGTTACTTTGGGTCCTCACTGGGGAGAAAGGTGGGGTATAAATGAAGCAAATAAATAAATTGCTAATCTAGAGCAGATAAATTTAAGGTAAGGATAACTCTATACTGTGTGTGTGTGTGTGTTTTATGTACTATCAAGTTGCGCCCAACCTATGGCAACCCTATGAATGAAAGACCTCCAAAACATCCTATCATTAACAGGCCTGCTCAGATCCTGCAAACTGGAGGACGTGAATTCTTTTATTGAGTCAAGCCATCTTGTTTTAGGGCTTCCTCTTTTCCTACTGCCTTCCACTTTTCCTAGCATTATTGCCTTTTCCAGAGAATCTTGGCTTCTCATGATGTGACCAAAGTACAGTAGTCTTTTAGCTTCTAGGGAGAATTCAGGCTTGATTTGATCTAGTACCCACTTATTTGTCTTTTTGACCATCCATGGTATCCGCAGAACTCTCCTCCAGCACCACGTTTCAAATGAATCAATTTTCTTCCTGTCAGCTTTCTTCACTGTCCAACTTTCACATCCATATGTCGTAATGGGGAATACCATAGTTTGGATTATCTTGATCTCGGTCCGCAGAGAGACGTTGTTATCTTTAAGGATCTTTTCTAGTTTCCTCACAGCTTCTCTTTCAATCTCAATCTTCCTCTGATTTCTTTGTTGCGGTCTCCCTTTTGGTTGATGATTGAGCCAAGGAATAGAAAATCTTGAACAATTTCAATTTCCTCATTGTCAGTTTTAAAATTGTGTGATTCATCAATAGTCATTACTTCAGTCTTCTTGATGTTCAGCTGTAATCCTGCTTTGGCGCTTTCTCCTTTAACCTTCAACAGTATTCGTTTCAAGTCTTCATTATTTTCTGCCAGTAACATGGTGTCATCTGCATATCTCAGATTGTATATTCCTTCCACCAATTTTCACTCCACTTTCTTGTAGATCTAATACAGCTTTCATTATGATATACTCTGCATAGAGGTTGAACAGTTAGGGAGATAATATGCATCCTTGTCTGACACCTTTGCCAAGTGGAAACCATTCTGTTTCCCCATATTCTGTCCTGACAATACCCTCTTGTTCTGAGTACAGATTGTACATCAAAACAATCAGATGTTGTGGCAGCCCCATTTCTTTTCACACTTTCCATAGCTTTTCGTGATCCACACAGCCAAAAGCTGTGCTGTAATCTATAAAACACAGGCTGATTTTCTTCTGAAATTCCCTGGTATGTTGCATTAGACGTTGTAAATTTGCAATGTGATCTCTAGTGCCTCTTCCTTTTCTGAATCCAGCTTGAACATCTGGCATTTCTTGTTCCATATACGGTAAGAGTCTTTGCTGTAGAATTCTGAGCATTACTTTGCTTGAATGGGACATTGATGCAATGATCCAATTAGGTGTGTACACCCCCAAAAGATTTGGGGTTTCCCACTTCGGGTATACCCGAAGCGGGAAAAAAATTTGGAATTCCCAAAACCCAAAGCAACAAGCTACTTTGTATTCATGTATTTGAACTGCTTCAGTATGCTCCATAAAGAATTGGAGCATACCAAAGTGATTCAGAGGGGAGGCTTTCTCCCAGCACCCCCACCAACCCCTGCCCCTCACCCCCCACTTAGCTCCCCATCCCCTTCACCCCACTTACCTGGCCGGGCGGGGAAGGCCAGAGCTGCCGGAGCCACCGTCATGCTGCTGCCTCCTCGGCCTGCGCGGCCCTGCATGGTGGTGGGGAGGGCCAGAGCTGCCACCAGCATGCCGCCCCCTCTGGGCCCACAGCAGCTTGCAGCACAGTGGGGTGGGCCGGAGCTGCCTCCTCCACCGCTGAGCGGCCCCACAGGGCAGTGGGGAGGGCCGAGCCACTGCCTCCGTGCTTGCAGGGCAGTGGGGAAGGCTGGAGCTGCCTCCTCCGGCCATTTGTGGGGCAGGAAGGGCCTTCTCCACCTCCTCCGCTGCTGTGTAGCCCCACAAGGCGGCAGGGAGGGCTGGATCTGCTGCCCCCACCATGCCGCATCCTCCAGGCCTGCAGCGGCCTGCAGGGCAGCGGGGAAGGCTGGATCCAGCGGTGCATGGTCCCGCAGGGCAGCGGGGAAGGCTAGAGGGACTGCTGCCACTGTCGCCACCCCACTGCCTCTGTGGCTGCAGTGGCCTGCTGGGCAGCTGGGAAAGCCAGAGCCGCTGCTGCCACACCGCTGCCTCCACCACTGCAGCAGCAGGACCAAGGTAAGTGGAGAGTGGGGCTGGGGGACTGCGGGGCTGGGTGTTAGGGTGGTTTGGGATGTTTAATGGGCCTTGCTGCTTGCAAGCGGCAGGAAACGGGCCCTTTAAACTTCAGCTGTCAGGTGGGGGGATCCCCACCTTCACTTTACTTTTCTAAGATTTCTAGTTCCTCATCAAAAGATTGTTTTTTAAAGGTATCTGTCATCCTTCCAACTCTTCTGTATAGTTCTTCAGTGTATTGTTTCCATCTTACCTTTATTTTGTCCTGATCAGATACTGTATTGATGTCTGTATTGTGTTGATCTTTCAGCATCCCAAGCCACAGCTTGGATTTCCCTTTGATTTCTCAGCTCTTTGGAACAGATCTCTTGTCCTTCCTTTTTTGTTATTATTTTCTATTTCTTTGCACTAGTTATTATATTAGATGTCTTTGTCTCTCCATGCAAGTTGCTGCAAAACTGCATTTAGCATTTTGACCCTATTTCTGTCACCTTTTGCTTTTGCTTCTCGTCTATCTTTAGCGATTTTTAAAATTTATTTTCAGTTTATATTCCGCCCTTCCCACATTTCCAGTAGACTCAGGGCGGATTACAGACACATATAGTTAAAATATATAAAACGATTATTATAAATTAGTAACCATAAAAACATCCAAAATTACTACACAAGTTAAAATACATATAAACATGAACATAGCAGCACAACTAACCAGCCATCCTCAGTCATCCATTTTGGCTTCTCCTTTCTTTTGGGTAAAGGAATCGTCTTTGCACATTCTTCATTGATAATATCTCTGGTTTCAGCCCATAGTTCTTCTTGCTCATGATCGATTAAACTTAGTATTGCAAATCTGTTCTTTACATGGTCTTTAAATTCTTCAGCAATATTATTTAGATTGTATTTTGGCACTATGATTCTTTTAGTGTTTCTCTTCAGCTTTAGTCTAATTTTTGATATTAGCAACTCATGATCTCTATTACAATCAGCAACTGGTCTTGTTTTAGTAGAGAGAATAGAACTTCTCCATCTTCTGATTCCAATTATGTTATCTATTTGGTTCCTATATTGGTCACCCGGTGACTTCCACATATACAATCATCTTTTTGGTTGCCTGAAGCATATGTTAGCAATGAACAGATCATTGGCTTCACAAAATTCTTTGAGTTGCTCTCCTGCTTCATTTTGTGATCCTAGTCCAAATTTTCCAACAATGTTTGATTCTAGTTTGTTTCCTACTTTTGCATTCCAGTCACCTATGATTATCAGCATATCTTGTTTAGGTGAATGAGCAATTTCTTCTTGAACACTTGCGTAAAAGTTTTCAATTTCTTCCTTGTCAGCGTCTGTAGTTGGAGCATAAACTTGAATGATGGTTATGTTAACAGGCCTTCCCTGAAGTCTGATATTACTCTTTCAGACTTTGCGTTGTAGCTCTTGACTGCTTGTGCTATGTCTTGCCGCACTATTAAAACAACACTGTTTCTTTTGAGTTTGTCATTTCCACAGTAAAACACTGTGGTTTTCTGACTGAAAATGTCCTGAGTCAATCCACATTAGTTCACTCACACCCAGGACTGCAATGTTTAAACATTCAATTTCTTGTTTTACGATTTCTAGCTTACCTGGATTCTTCATACTTCTCATGTTCCATGTTCCTATTATGTGTGTAACACAGCTTTGGACATTCCTTTTGCATTTTTTCACGTCCACAACTGGATGTCCTTTCAGGTTTAATCCAGTCCCATCATAAGGAACAGCACTATTCATACTTGTCCTTGGCTCTTCTCCAGTAGCCGATTGAGTGCAATCCAACCTGGGGGGTCTTGTCTTCCATCACTATATCTTTTTTCACTTTGGATTGTCTCATCACAGGGTATACTGATACTCTATACTGATATGGTATTTTTCACAGTGGTCTAACTCCTGGGCATTGACCCCTAGTCTATGATCACATTCTATGTGATCAGATCTGCTAGCAGTGATGTTAAAAAGCAGCAGCAAGGATGGGAAGAATTAGAGCAGGCCTGTAATATTGGCACTTAGCCATTTTCCTGATTAATTCTACCCTCCCAAGTTGGGGAAAAGACAGATACCAATAGGGGTACCGTTTTGCTCCTTACCAGGACTAATAGCAGCTCAGGTTTGTGTGGGGGGCATTTATACAGGGCATGACGGAAAGGGTTAAACTCACCCCTCTGCCTTGGTGTGTTGGCCCTGATTTAAGCAAGATGCATTGCAGCAGCATTTTGAAAATTAAAATAACCTTTGGGTTATCCAGTTACACGTTTCTCAGATAACATGTAGCTTGATCCTAAGACCTAAAAAGACAGAAATGGACAAATCAGAATTCAGTTATAGAAGACCCTGTTGTAAAAATGCATACTTAGCCTCAGGATCTGACTGACTCAGACAAGAACGATTGATTAACAGGATTTAGACAGCAGTGAAGTCCTAAGAAGATTGCAGTTAGTATTGAACTCAATGAACTTACAAGGACATAACTCTGTGTAGCCAGTAATGTGGCCCCACAGCGCCCGTACAGCATCCTGGTAGCCCAACTGAAAGTGAATGTGGCCAGTCCTGAAGGGATACCAAGAGGCCAGCAGGAGAGCGGGGACTACTCCATTCACCGGTGTTGCTAAAAGGCTGCCATGGGCCAGCTTGAGAGGGAGGAGTGCCACAGCAGGAACAAGGGGTGGCAGAAAGTGGCATCAGGCCAGAGAAAGACCAGGCAGCAGGGCCTAACTCAGCACCAGAGCAGAGGAGGCCTAAACTGGGACAGCAACAGGTGTGGGGGACCCAGGACAGTGAGGAGGCAGTGGCACCCACACTGCAAATCCCATGGTGCCAGGGAGGCGAACAGCCTGTAGAGGACTGGTGAGGACAGAAGCACCAAAGGAGGGAAGCAGGACTGAGGGTGCTGACTCTAAAGGAACCTCCACCACCAGGAAGAGCCATCAGTTGGGCCTCAACTCTCTGGGCACCGTTGGGAAGAAGGCATGTCAGTTTAGGGGAGCATCGTTGAAAAAGGCAGGCAAAGGAGGACACCAGGGCAGGGAACCCACACACTCAGGTCAAGGAGGAACCCTGGGGAACCTGCCTGTGGTCAAGTTGGCAGGGAGCTGGTGTGAATCCATGGGTGCTCGTTACCTTTGTTTAGGATTGTGCTGTGACTAGTAGTGCAATCCTGTGCAGACTTACTCCAGTCTGTTGAAATCAATGGACCTAGACTGGCATCACTTTTTACAGGACTGCACTGTAGGTCTGGTTGACACATCTGTAGTCATCACTTGGATGTGTGCAAAATGAGCTTGAACAGTTTCGTCGCCTCCAACTCAGTGGAGTCATCTTATTCCAGTGGAGTCAGTGTACTCCTTGTTTGGTGAATCACCGCATTGTAATCCGTCTTCAGTACAAGTTTTCTGCAGACTAGAACATTTTTAATAATAACAATAACTAAAGCTTAGTCAGCTGATGAGAAACCAAGCAATGTATGTGCACATCATGTGAACGAGTCTTGACGCGGTGAACTAAATGAGATTGAGAGAATATGGGTCAATGGCTTTATGAAACAAGACACAATGGCAAGTATAATGAACTGTACTTTGGAGTAGTACAGCAGGATATGAGTCCAGTGGCACCTTAGAGACCAACCAGATTTCCAGCATATAAGTTTTCTAGAGTCACAGCTCCCTTCTTCAGATACAAAGAGGAATGGAGCTCCCTGAGCCTTTATATTCCATCCGGAGGTGGGAGGGGAGAGGCAAAGAAGAAAGTCAGAATGTAAAGGTACAGTGTTACAATGCAGCTTGATTAGAGGAGAAATTAGCATCTGTAGTGAGATAGGAATCCTATGTTTCTATTCAGCCCCAGGGATTCAATTGTTCTGAATTTGTGAATGAAGTAAGTTTCCCCCTCAAGAATACCAAAGAGAAAAGGATTTTAAAGCAATTACCCACACAAATACAGGAACAAATCTATATGGACATATCACAGCAGCCTCGACCAGGCACTTTCTATCTTCTGCCCCAGGCAGCCCAGGATGTCCTGTTGTCTCGGGTATAGGCTCCCTCACTGCTGGAGTGTCAGGATACAACCAGACCATGAATCAGTACACACAGGAAGTACATTTTCTAGACATCACTGTACAAATACATGATGGAAGCTTCAGAACAACCTTGTATAGGAAACCTACTGATCAGCAAACTTATCTACATGCCTCCAGCCGCTATCCAAAACACATCAAACAATCCATTGCCTACAGCAAAGCTCTACATTATAGCCCCATCTGTTCCAGTTCCTCTGACAGAGAATTTCACCTGCAAGAACTACTATGGACATTTTTGGAATTACAGTACTCACCTGATGTAGTAAGGAAACGGATCAACAAAGCCATAATGATGCCAAGGGATCACCTGCTATAAGATAGGCCCAAATGAAACAGTGGCTGATTCCACACACGTTGGATAATGCACTTCCAATCCTGTTTATAGATCATTTTGAACAGATTTTTTCGTGTGTGGAACAAAAAATCCACCTCAAACGATTGATAAAGTGTATTGAAAGTGCATTATCCAACGTGTGCGGAATCAGCAAACAACAGAACACCACTAGTGGTCACATACAGTTCTCAGTTTCAGACCAGTTCAATGCATCATAAATGACCTGCAACCCTATGCTGGACAATGATAGTCTTCTCTCACAAGCATTGGGAAGTAAACCTTTTCCTGCCCACAGATAACCCACTAATCTTAAACAACTTCTCACTCACACTGAACTCTGGGACCAGGGCCTGCAATAAACCAAGATATCAACTCTGTTCCCATATTCACTCTGACACACAACACCAGTTATACCAGCTTCGGTTCATTAACTTGTTCATCTTCTAATGTTATGCTAAGTGTCAGCAGTGGCCTTCTACTCTCTGTATTGGACAAACTGGTCAGTCACTACACAAAAGAATAAATGGACATAAATCTGTCATTAGAAATCATAGCACTCAAAAACCAGTAGGAGAACATTTCAGTCTTCCAGGACATTCCATTGCTGACCTAGAAGTGGCTGTTCTTAAACAGAGAAACTTTGAGGGCAGATTACAACAGAGATTGCTAAACTTGACTTCATTCACAAATTCTGAACAATGGAACTCCTGGGGCTGAATAGACACACAGGATTCCTATCTCACTGCAGATGCTAATTTCTGCTTCAATTAAGTGGCATTGTAACATCACACCTTTGCATCCTAACTCCCTTCTTTGTCTTACCCCTCCCACCTCCTGTCTGGGATATAAAGGTTCAGGGAACTCCACTTCTCCTTGCATCTGAAGAAAGGTGCTTTGACTCTTGACCGGAAGGCAGGGGCAGGAATTGCTTTTCCATTAACATTCTGTCTTCCAAGCAATTCCTGTCCCTGCCTTCCAATCACACCCCAAAGTATAGTTTCAGGTTGGTCTGTAGTAGTAGTAATAATAATAACTACAACATTTGATTTGATGGTTGTTGTGGATTTTCCAGGCTGCATAGCTGTGGTCTTGGCGTTGTAGTTCCTGATGTTTCGCCAGCAGCTGTGACTGGCATCTTCAGAGGTGTAGCACCAAAAGACAGAGATCTCTGTGTCACAGTGTGGAAAAGAAGTTGGCAGGTAATTTATATCTACTCAGGAAGGTAGGGTTGGGCTGAGTCATCCTGTAAGAGTTTCCCAGGGTGTGGAATGCTAATGGAGGGAGGCTTCACTGTATCCTGAGGAGGTTCTTTTGCATATGGATTGGTGCTTAATATGCTAATCTTCCCTGCAGGGCTAAAATTCTCTATACCCGACAATAGCCCTGAAGATGCAAGTCACAGCTGCTGGCGAAACGTCAGGAACTACAACGCCAAGACCACGGCTATACAGCCTGGAAAATCCACAACAACCATTGTTCTCCAGCCCTGAAAGCCATCGACAATACATTTGATTTATATACTGCCCTTTAGGACAACTTAATGCCCACTCAGAGTGGTTAACAAAACATCCAGTGAGGTGGGTGGGGCTGAGAGAGCTCCAGAGAGCTGTGACTAGCCCAAGGTCACCCAGCTGGCTTCAAGTGGAGGAGTGGGGAATCAAACCCGGCTCTCCAGATTAGAGTCCCGTGCTCTTAGCCACTACACCAAACTGGCTCTCTATAAACCAGCAGGATTTGAGTCCAGTGGCACCTTAGAGACCAACAAGATATTAAGATATAAGCTTTCAAGACTCTACCAGGGGATGGCATGTTGGCAAGGGGCAACTGGCAGTGTGAAGTTCAGGGAGGAGTTTGGGTGGAGGGAATTGAGGAGGGATGGATGGAGTTTTCAGAGTAGGAATAGGTGTAATGCTAGAGATTTCCTGTTGTTTGCTGATTTCTTGTAAATAAAATCTATGTAATAGCTAACCCATGACCTGTTTGCCATTTAATAACAATAACTGCACTTATATACTGCTCTTCTAGACAAATTAGTGCCTCACCCAGAATGGTGAACAAGTTAGTGTTATTATTATCCCCACAATGCAGCTGGGAAGCTGGGGGTGAGAGGAGTGGCTGACCCAAGGCCACCTACCGAGCTCATGGCAGTAGTGGGATTCGAACCAGTAGAGTGCTGATTTGCAGCCATACCACTTAACCACTACTACAACAGCTCTCTTGCAATGAACTCATATTGCAAGGGCTTGAGTATCCTCCTGAAATTTTCACAAGGATTTCACAAAGACTGCTGCTCTTGTACCAACATACCATACTCTTTGCACTTCAAGTGCAAGGGAGATAAATCAAAGAATGCTTTCAGGCACACAAGTTCTGATGTGTACTGATGGACACAGTTGGCTGATGATTGTTCAGTTCTGCCCTATATAGTTACTTATGATGAATGAGATCATCTGATTTGTCATTAACAAATAAAATTTCTAATATGCAATCCACCGCTCCACCCACATTTACAGAAAGCTTCAGCCCGCATGTAAAACTCACAGCTACTACTCATGGTGAGTGTTTTGGCATGCAATCCCAAGGCAATTTGATCTTTCTCGTGTTATAGTCCCACATGGATCTCAACTAGGAGATGACAAAAAAGGACGCCAGGCAAAGGGAAATTGGTTATGCAAATCCACCCTGAAAAAAAGAAGATTAGAATCTGTCTTCAGGGCCCCACATTGAAACAATTCCTTAAGAAATGCCACATGGTCATGGATATTGGCTGTGAACAACAGGGTGCAAGGGAAAGACAGCTGACTATGGGAAATGGCAGAAAATGAGAGACACATGTGCCCAGCAGGGCAGCCACTTTCAACAGAAAGTATCAAAGTAGAAGCACATCAGCGCTAGGATTTCTTCTTTGTGATGTGAAAAGGCAAGACCAGAGCTGGAACTTTTACTCACAGCTGTAGCAAAAGAGGAATAAGGATCACTTGGTTGTGATATAGTCCCTCCCTGTATAGGGAAAGCAATTTTCTGATGACCATGCTTGCTTGGAAGTAAATGCAGTGGGATGAGTGAGCTAAATCTGGTGGGGCTTACTTCCAAAGAAATGTACATAAGAATACTTCTTTAAGAATTTCAAGACTCTTTCCGTATCATCTTCTGTTGTTTTTAGTCCCGCTTCTGGTGTAATTGTGGTATCTAGGGCATTACTCTCCTGCATGCTGTACTGGTGGCGTGGTGTTCATTGTGCTTCATGGGAGAGTTTTCTAACGTGTGTTTCAAAGGTGACTTGCACCACAAGAATCTCAACTGTGGTTGTCGTTGATTATTTACAGAATCTGTAAGGAACAGACTTCGGGGAGAGCCTAGCCTACCCAATAATTGGGGTTTTATTTAGCCTTTGACTTACGACAGGTTAACAAAAAACAATAGATATGTTTAGAGGATCACTTCTTGGCCTTTTGGCTAAGATCAAGTGTAGAAATGTTTAGAGGATTAAATCACAGTTTGTGTGAAATTTCATTTCAGTCAAAAGATTACACACACACACACACACACACACTTCGACAGGCTTTAGAGCACTACAGCAATCTGGATTATGGTAGCTTGACATCCATGGTCTCACCTCATTGGTAAGGCTCGGGGCTTTTTTTCAGCAGGAACGCAGTGGAACAGAGTTCCGGCACCGCTTGAAAATGGTCACATGGCTGGTGGCCCCGCCCCCTGATCTCCAGGCAGAGGGGAGTTTAGATTGTCCTCCGCGCCGCTGGAGTGGTGCAGAGGGCAATCTAAACTCCCTCTGTCTGGAGAGCAGGGGGGGGCACCAGCCATGTGACCATTTTCGCCGAGGGCGATTTAAACTTTAAAAAACTTCCTCCTTGTTTCAGCTGAGCCAAAGTGATGTCATTGTGCGGTCCTGGGAGCATATGCACACTTTGTGCACATGCATGTGGTACCAGGGGTACTACCGCCTGCCAAGAGTTGCCCCCTGTGCTGGCAACCCACTGAGTTCCACCACCTCTTTTCCCAGAAAAAAAGCCCTGGTAAGGCTTAACTTCTTCTTGAGTTAGAATTTCACCCTTGGACTTCGTAGACTGCTTCTCCAGTTATGTTATCTTAAAACTGCTAAGTTAGGTTTATTTGAACCCTACTTTCTCCCATAGACTTGTCCAACTTGTTGAAAGGGAGAGGCAGGGTCTCTTCTTTCCGATATAAGACCACAATCTGTTTCCCTTGCACATTTGACCTTGTGGCTTGGATTCCTTGTTTTGAAAAATGTGATGTTTTTGTAAGGATATGCATTTTAAAATGTGAACAGTTGCTTTCTTAAGCTGTATCTCTGTACGCTTTAAAAGATGCACTGTCCTAATACTGCACACCTAAATGTGTAGAAAAATAACCTTGGGACATTGGCTGAGTTTCATGGAGACCGGGGAGTACTCTAAAATGTTTGTTTTGATAGTGGTGACTATTGCTGTTGAAGCTCAGCTGCTTAATTTAGTTTCTGTTTTCTTTATATTTCTCCAACTTGCTTGGCAAGTTTCTGTAGTTCCGATTAGAAATCCTGTCAGAGAAGACAAAATAAAGTGACTATTGAACACATGTCCAGATAATTGTAAAGATTCAAATATGTTTCCTCACTTGGTTTTTCTGGCAACAAGGACTGGAACCAGCAAGCCAAAGAGCCACAAGGGAACTTGCTCTCATGCTATTTCTTGCCAAGCCCTAAGTGGAAATGCTGGAAGTTTTATGGGAAATGAGTCTCTCAGGATAGGAGTCCAGGCCAAAGTTATAGGCTGCGCAGTTCTCATGTATTTCAAATTGCCACATAGTTAGAGGATGCTTTTAAGGAAACCTAAATGCTTAGGTTTCACAGGAGCATCTACAATACTTGGTTGTGCCCATCTCAAAGATGGTTTGCAGGCAAGCAGAGTTCCATTGCACACATGTAACAATCTTGACAACAAAGAATTTTTCTTTTGTTCCAGTGGAAAAGGGGAGGGAGCTATATGCACAGATCCCTTGAACTGTGGGCCAAGCTACACATGACGAATGACACTTGAATGGCAAGTGTATTTCTCCCTGTTCACTTGCCCTCCACTCAATCCACTTGCCGTTCAAGTGTCATTCGTCATGTGTAGCTTGGCCCTCAGAGACGTGGTCTCTCATGGAAATTAATGGTGAAACCTACAGTTTTGGCAGGATTTGAGTTCAGTGGCAACTTAGAGACCAACAAGATTTCCAGAGTGCAAGCTTTTGAGAATCAGAGCTCCTTTCTGGGACTGCCACTGGATTCATATCCTGCTGTTCTAATGCAAACCAACACGGCTACCCACATATCCACAGGTTCAGCTGCTTTATATACTCTTGCTGGGCATTGAGAACAATAGATGTATTATGACCATAAAATAAATATCAGTTTTCCAGAAGCTTATGACAGGCCACCGTCAAAAGGCAGAATTAGACCATTGGCTTGACCTAAAACTACCATTGTTTTTTTCTATATCCTAGTGCTAGTAAAAATGAGGTAACGCAACTATCAGAGTACAGATGACTTATTGTGTGAGACTTTTAGTATAGTTTTTCTCACACACAAACCTGTGGAACAGTTTTAGTCAGTCGTCATTTTTTAAATGGTTTTGACTAGCTCTGCTGCCTTGATTTAATTACCAAGGCAAGTTCCCTTGAGAATGAGTTTTTCTTGACACTATGGGAATTACTGTTAAACCACTTTAAGTCTATCATGTGGGTAAGACCTAAGCCATGCTACCAAAACAGAAACAAATAAATAGCCTGATGATGCTGTTTGGAAAATTTGAGTTGTGCTAATATGTTTTTGATTATGTCATACGTACTTGTCTGTTGCCCTAGTGGAACTTTGAGGTTATGATACTTCTAAGCAAGATGCTTTGTGTTGTTGCAATTAAATGTGGGTTTTACCGTTAATTTCCACGACAGAGCACATCTCTGAGTTCAAGGGATCTGTACATATAGCTCACTCCCCTTTTCCATCGAAACTGATGGGGTCTCAGATGCTTCGCTAATGAGTTAGAGACCATAGACTTCGGGCCAAGCTACACATGACGAATGACACTTGAATGGCAAGTGTATTTCTCCCTGTTCACTTGCCCTCCTCTCAATCCACTTGCCGTTCAAGTGTCATTCGTCATGTGTAGCTTGGCCCACAATCACTATATTGCCTTACATATTATCTGTTGCTTTAAATATGTACTCCTGTGTACTAATGTTAGTCCTAGAATTGATTATGTTCTACTTCAGTATTTTTCTACTCTGAATTGGATTCTTGCTAATACTATGTCTTTTAAACGTGTATCTATTTACCCTATGGCATTGTTTATGGAAATGTCCTTGATACTGTATTTTATTTTTTAATCTTTTATATTTCAATTTATAAACCACCCATCCTCAGGGGCTCTAGGCGGTGAACAAGTTAAAATCAAACAACAATTCTAAAATCAACATACAATAAAAAATAATGAAATAAATTAACCAGGTGCAATGGTGGGGAGAAACCCCCCACCCCAAAGGTGGGAGGCCGACATGGCACAGCCCCCTTCAACCACCGAATGCCTGGCGGAACAGCTCCATCTTACAGGCCCGGCGGAACGATAATATGTCCTGCTGGGCCCAGGTCTTCATTGACAGAGCGTTCCACCAGACTGGGGCCAGGACTGAAAAGGCCCTGGCCCTGGTTGAAGTGAGGTGGGCTTCCTTAGGGCTGAGGATCACCAGTAAACATTTATCCACTGATCGAAGCGGTCTCCAGGGAACATACAGGGAGAGGCGGTCCCGAAGATATGCCTGTCCCAACCTGCTCAGGGCTTTAAAGGTAAGAACCAATACCTTGAACCTGATTCAGAATTCAACCGGAAGCCAGTGCAGCTGGCGCAGGACAGGTGTGATATGTGACTGGTAGGATATACCAGTCAGCATCCGCGCCGCCACATTCTGGACCAGTTGTAGTAATGTACTTGATACTGATTGTACTAATCTCATACTGTGTAATCCACCTTGAGTCTCAGTGAGAAAGGCGGACCATAAATGACATACATACATTAATAGTACTGAAATCCGCACTTTTGGTTCTGTCAGGACTGATCTTTCAACCCAATCGGTGTCGAAGCATCTGCATGTTTCTCAAGACTTCTTCCCTCTGAGGAGTTACAGTGTACATTCCTAGAAACCTAGACACCATGAATTTCCTACTTACTTCCTTTTCTCTAGTATATAATACCATCTATAACTGTGGGGAAGGGTTTCTCAGAAGATATGAATAAGAACAGATGCTTTGGGGATAGCAGTTGCTTTAATGATCATATCGCATATCAAATCTAATTATAATGTGTTATTACCTGCGGACTATGTTTTGCTCAAGAGACTTACAGCAGAATCCAACACAGAGTTACTCCAGTCTAAGCCCATTGGGCCCAGACTGGAGTAACTCTGCTTAGGATTGCGCTGTTAGTCATATGCAGTGGCCATATTTATTTCTGCTGTCAATCTTTTTCTTGACTGTGCTGTTCTGAAGCCACCTTTCCACATTGTTTTTAGGGATCTGCTTATGACTAGCAGACTTTGCTTTAGCCCCTATAGAGTTTTTATTATCTGTTGTCATTGGTACCATATTCTTTACTACTGAAGCACATTGATAACCAACATGGTCCCATCTGTGGATGCTTAAATCTAGGGACTGGAGCCATAGAAGAACAAGACAGAATTTTCTACAGCCCTGAAAAAAGCCTCAGGTTTTCAAAAAAATCGGAAATCTAAATAAAACAAAACCCCAAACATGTTTTTTTTAAATATCCCACAAATGAGTGCCTGTTGCTTTAAGAAACAAACACCATCAGTGACCATTAGTAGGCAACCACAACAGTATTCAAGCCTTGATTTCCATCAGGAAAAGGCAAGGGGATGAGAACGGGCTTTTCCCACGGCTGTTTTGGTCTTTGATGGAAAATCCATAGGATTCTGGCCTGGCAGCAACCACAAGGCTACCACCCACTTTGCATGACTCACTCAGACCAGCAGCTTGCTGCTATTCAACAGAAACCATCCCTCAAAAGCCAGTATACTGTAGTGATTAGACTTTCTGAGGGCTTTCTTTCTGGGAAAAGAGGTGATGGAACTCAATGGGTTGCCCACATAGAATGCAATTCCTGGCGGGAGGTGGTGCCCCTGGTGCCACATGCACATGCGCAAAGTGCGCACACGCTTCCTGGACCACACAATTACATCACTTTGGGTCAGCTGGAACAAGGGGGGAGTTTTTAAAAGTTTAAATCATATGGGCGGTGTCCCCACCTCCTGAGTTTAGATCACCCTGTGTGCTGTGGCGCAGAGAGCGACCTAAACTTCCCTCTGTCTGGAGATCAAGGTGTGGGGCCACCAGCCATGTGACCATTTTTGAGAGGTGCAGGAACTCCGTTCCACCACGTTTCAGCTGAAAAAAAGCCCTGGAGTTTCTTATTTGATCTGGGAGACCAACTCTGCCATGGAGGCTCACTGGATGATTTCGGGCCAGTCACACATTCTAAGCCTAATGTACCTCAGAGGGTTGTTGTGAGGATAAAATGGAAGCAAGGACAATGCTGTAAGCTGTTTTGAGCCCCCATTGTGGAGAAGGGCAGGGTATAAATGAGGTAAATAAATAATGAATATAGCTGAAGATGGGGGGGGCAGTTAAAATGTTGGTAGGTGAAAAGGAAGCATGAAAAGGTGAGGATATGGGGGTTGCCATGAGGAGAAAAAGTGAAAATTATGTGGGGAGGGGGATACATGGGAAAGTGAAGTGCCTCCTGCAAGTCTTTGTGCATTCCCCACCACACAACTGGGCCCAGGTTGGCAGCTGGCCTAAACCAGTGCCTGAAACTGTGCAGACTTTTCCCAGGGAGAGGCTACCCGGGGAGGGAAGGACAGCTGAAGACAGAGTCTGGTGAGTGGGAAGGAGAGAAGAATGCAGTTAAAGGGAAAAGACTGTGGGGCTTTTAGGGAAAAGAAAGAGGAAACAGTGGGGGAGGGTAAATGGAGATGCCTCTGCGAGTCCTTGCAGGCCTGCCACTTGTAGAATCCTGTTCTGCTCATGCTTTTTGATATGCTGGTGCTTACTTGTCTTAAGAGAGCTGATGCAGCATAGTGGTTAAGTGGCTGGGCTGCAAATAACCATTCTGTTGGTTTGAATCCTACTGCCATGAGCTCAGTAGGTGGCCTTAGGAAAGCCACTCCTCTCAGTTCCATGTCCCCAGCTGTATTGTGGGGTTAATAACAACACTGACCACACAGCGTAGCATCCAGACAAGAATAAAAGAACATGAAAGACACTGCAGACTTGGCCATACGGAAAAATCAGCAGTGGCTGAACATAGCCTAACTCAAACAGGACACAGTATCCTATTCCAGGACACTAAAATACTGGACAACACTTCCAACTACTTCGTCAAATTGCACAGGGAAGCCATTGAAATTCATAAGCATAAGCACAATTTCATCAGGAAAGAAGAGACTTTAAGAATGAATAGAGCATGGTTTCCAGTCCTGAAAAACACCAGGCTAACAAAATACTCTATACCCTACAATAGCTCTGCAGAGAAGATTAGCATATCAAGCACCAATCCATATGCAAAAGAACCTCCTCAGGATACAGTGAAGCCTCCCTCCATTAGCATTCCACACCCTGAGAAACTCTTACAGGATGACTCAGCCCAAACCCACCTCCCTGAGTAGATTTAAATTACCTGTCAACATCTTTTCCACACTGTGACACTGAGAGATCTCTGTCTTTTGGTGCTACACCTCTGAAGATGCCAGTCACAGCTGCTGGCGAAACGTCAGGAACTACAATGCCAAGACCACGGCTATACAGCCCAGAAAATCCACAACAACCAACAATGACTTTGTTTGCCGCTCAGAGTGGGGCACTAAGAGGGTTGCTGGCCCCCTGGTGGGGGTGGGGAATCCCCCACTCCCACCCTCCACTTCTTGCTACCACTCACCTTGCTGGTGGGGGAGGGGGGGCAGAGACAGGAGAACAGGCCTCCTGAGGTGCCCTCTCAGCACGGCACAACGACCTCACTTCCAAGAGTGGTGTCGTTGCACAGGCTGTGGGAGTGTTCCCATGATTCATGTCGGGCCAATTCAAGCCCCGAATGGGTTGATTCTTCAATAATCGGACCGGCACAAAATGCAGGCGCACTCCCATGGCCTGCGTGATGACATCACTCCCAGAAGTGATGTCATTGCACCATGCTGGGACCTCCAAAAGGTGAGCGCCAGGTTCCCCACTCCTCCCGCCAAGTTGGTAAGGGGACCTGGGAACTCTAAGCACTAATCAGCCTAGAGGAATGGCATATAAGAACAGTTGTTGTTATTAAGTTAGGAATATTTCTGAGCCTAGACTATGTATGTCTCAGAACCAGTGTTGTTTATAATAATTTACCCTGTCCTACTTAACACTGTATATGAGAGTTTTATCAGATCTGTCGAGAGGCCGATTTTGGTATAATTTGCTATGCCAGTCTTTCCATTTATGCACTTGTGGCATAAAGGTTCAGTGCAACAAAAGTGTACAGAATGAGGGCAAAGAGAAGGCTCGAGACTTGTTTTAGTTGGGGTTTTTGAGTTCCTATTGGGAGGAGAGAATAGAATGTAGAAACAATTCCAGCTTACTTGTGAACATGGTAGCAAAGTGAGAGGTGCTAGGCAAAATGGGCTTTTCTAGACATTTTCCTAACACCAAACACATTTCTGCTTTAGATCAGCTATATATTGGCTATTCATATGCTCATTTAAACCGTCCTCATTTGAGCACTCTCTCATTTTGTTGCTGGGACAAGGCTGGACAATGTATGTAGTTCAATTTAATTTGAAGAAAATTGCTAAATATGTATTGTGTGACCTGTTGCTCTTTCATGAACTAGGTCAGGAAAAAAGCAAAAGCTTGATATTTTGAAGAAAGTGATAATATAGTGTCTTGGAGTACAAGCAGCTTGTATGCATTTATACAAAACAGGCCAGGGGAATTTAATGTGAACAGAGCAAGGAGTCGTCAGACACCATAAGCATTCTTGTAGTTTGGGAAAATGCTTCTTCCTCTGAGACTGCCAAGGAACTATATTATTGTGGAACCTTTTTGGAGCTTTGGAATCGGGAAACTAGCCATTAGTTCTAGGGTGAATGACTTAAGTGCTGTGGGAAACTGGAAGCAATATTGTGGCTGTGACTTTGAGCTGTGTGAGGCAAAGATATCATGGAGCATGATTCAAAGCATATCTTCCGTATCTGTAAAACAGACCAGTATTACTCAGAAAAAAGTTTAGTTTGCAGTTATAATAATCCTTGCCTATTTAATATGCTGCACCACAGAGCGGATTTTACGTATTTGGTTCAAAGCACAGGTTAGGGAATGGAATTTTCTGATTCTAATCTTAGCTCAGTTGTAAATTCAGTAGGTAGCACAGGCAAGTATTAGCTCTTCTTCTGAAATTAGATTTATTTATTTAAATAGGTATGCCCTGTTTTTTCTCCCTGAAGAGACCTAGAACAACTGGCAATAATAAAAAAGAATATAAAGAAACAAATAAATCAACAAACTACATTTTGATCTAAGGTTGCCAGCCTCCAGGTGGTAGCTGGAGATCTCCCAGAACCAGGGCTTTTTTTCAGCAGGGACGTGGTGGAACGGAGTTCCGGAACCTCTTGAAAATGGTCACATGGCTGGTGGCCCCGCCCCCTGATCTCCAGACAGAGGGGAGTTTAGATTGCCCTCCATGCCGCTTGGCGGCATGGAGGGCAATCTAAACTCCCCTCTGTCTGGAGATCAGGGGGCGGGGCCACCAGCCATGTGACCATTTTCTCCGAGGGCAAGCCACTGAGTTCCACCCCCTCTTTTCCCAGAAAAAAAGCCCTGCCCAGAACTGTAACTCATTTCCAGGCCATAGAGCTCAGTTGCCCTGGAGAAAATGGCTGCTTTGGAGGGTGGATTGTATGGCATTATACCCTGCTGAGGTCCCTTCCCTCCCCATCCTCTGCCTTCTCCAAGCTCCATGTCCAAATCTCCAGGAATTTCCCAACCTGGACCTGGCAACCTTATTTCGATCTGTTCATGGTTTCAGAGACTAGCTCATCCAAAGGCACGGGCTTTGGCTTTTGCACTTTGGTTTGTGCCAGAGTTGCATTTCTGGCCACGGCCAAGCTTTATCCCACAACAGAAAGGGAAAAGCAAACTCTCAGAAAAGATGGTACAACTGGCAAAAATATTCTTCCCAATCTTTCCCTCCCTGAAGGGTAATATGGAAGATGTTACAGATTCACCAGGTTCACTGGCCATGTATGGGAATTATTTTTCCTACGTAGCTGACTAAGGACATTCCATCAAGACAGATGTACTTAGCTTCAGCAGTGGAACTATCTCCTGTGGCTTCGTAACAAGCAAGAAATTATATGGCCAAATTTGCAGGAATTGCCTTTGGTTTGCAATTATACATTTTTAGAGAGCTGGATTTCAATCTGAATTCAATATAGAATTGACAAATAAAATTGTAAAAGGAAATAATCAAAAAACAAAAGAGGATCATCCACTGCTAAACCATATGTTTGCTGTAGATCTGGGAAAGCAATGCTCAAGTAGTAATGTTAGCAAATTCTATCTACAAGGAATTAATAATGGCTTTGGTAAGACAGTTGAAAAGCCTATGGATATTAAATGTATATTTCTTGAAATGTGTATCCCTAGTCATCTGAGATAGCCCTGATGTGCTAGTTTCTAGCCATATCTTATGATCAAAATGAAATGTGACAGTATAACACAGAGGTATTCTGTTGTTTAACAAAAGCACAATTGACATTACTTTTGAGGTGTTCTTTGGTATTGCCAAATGAGAGGACCATTGCCTGGTGTGTAGTGTACAACTGTGAGTCAAAGATCTGCAGGTGGTTGAGAGAAAAAAACCCATTTCTTCTGGGACCATTAAGCCTTTCAATCAGACAGACCATTGACTGTATTTTTATGTGGTTTGAGAAAGTAAATCTCCACACCAGCCTGTGTAACTCCTGTTCACTTTGGTGGCAGGAGTATTATTTTGTGGTTTATCTAATTTTTAAAGTATTCTTTCTTTGTTACCAACAACGTGTAATACATACCTGAATCTTGAACAGCAGTGACATATCCTGTGGCTATGGTTATATCTATTTTCTTACCTTGTGTAGAAGACGTAGTGTGCATGGATTTCTCTCTCCCCTTGAGTTAGTTTGTGGATTAAATGGAATTTGAGGTGTGGTCTGCCAACAAATTACACCATTCTCTCTCTATTTGTGGGGAGAAGAAGGGCTTTAGACTTAATGGGAATGAATGCATACACCTAAGAAGACTACAAACATGTAAAAGGGATACAAAAACAGATATCAGAGTAACAAAGAACAACACAGGAGGCAGCAATAATCCAGAAGCAAAGCAACAGCTCAGTTATCAGCAATGATTTATCAACCCAACTTGGCTCCATACTTTCCTCTGAGCTACTGCCGTTTCTTAATGAATCTAGGATTGAATAGTTCTTCTAGCACTTCAGCATCTTAGAATGACTTAGAGTCTCTCTAGATGAGACCTCTTACACAAGGACGCTCAAGTGAAGGGAAACACAATGTTTGCTGGGAAATGTAGGAGTTTAAAAGATGGAGACAAAGGCTTCATCAGTTTTACCTCTCTACAAAGAGCCAGAGATCGGCCCTTGGAGGGTTTGTTGATTTCTTCTTTGCCTCCTGGACTGGGGGGGGGGATGAAATTAAATAGCCTTCCGAGAAGAGAAGGGAAATTAACAAACCCTCAGAGGAGTGATCTCTGGCTTTTTGAAGAGAGGTGAAACTGATGAAGCCTTCCGTTCCGTCTTTTAAACTCCTACGTTTCCTGGTTAACGTTGTGTCTCCTTTCACTTGCACATCCTCGTGTAAGAGGTCTCATCTAGAAAGACGCTTAGAATGGAGAGACCAGTCAGGTTTGGAAATCAAGAATCCAGGCTGCAATCCTAAAGAGTTCTGAAATCCCAACCCGCATTTATGTGTGACCCAGCACTCACCTTAAAAACAGTGTGTTTAAGGGGGGTGTATGTGTGTCAGCTCCCAAGTTTGCACGTGGTAGCCAGGAGCATCTTCCTCATTCCTTTTCGTGCTGCACCTTTTCACTTGCAAGGAAGGGTTGTGGAGAGAGGTTTGTTTGTCTTACTGCTGGTTCCACATTTCTCTTGGGCAAACCTATGGAACTGGCAGTAAGACAAACAGCTCACCCTACCCCCCCCCTTCCTGCTAACAAAAGCATTACAGAGTGGAAGGGAGGGAACCATGAAGCCTCTTCTGCTGCCATGTGCACACCCAGGAGCCTGTTTGCCTCTCACACACTGTTGTTAAGATGAGTGCTGGGTCACACGTTCAATTTGAGTTGGTTTGGGGTTTCGCCCAGCCCAACTCATGTTTAATGTATTGTCTAATCAGACCCTTACTAGGGACTCAGTCCCATTAAGCTCAGTGGCGTTTACCTTTGATTATACATGCTTATATATGTAGGTGGTAGGTGGTATTATTGTTGTAGCAAGTGGATCTAACAGCCAGGGCTAGTGTTCTCTTACTAGATAGCCCGAGGTCTTTCTTCTTCTTCTCTATGATATTAGCTTGCTACAGAATGAGGGTTATGAAGGGTGGCAGACTACTTGGTTTGAGGGATACTGTACCACCTACTTCTCTGTGCGGGCCTCTAGGTATCCATCAGTCTATTGGAAGAATTTTCCCAGTGTTCTGCCAGCGATTAAAAGGGTTCCACAACCAAGTCCTATACAACAGATTACAGTTCCTTGAATTGGACCAGGAGTGGGCGTGTACACTAGATCCTGAACTATGCATGAGATGAAACTCATGGGAAAGATCTTCCGACAAGGTGGTTAGTAGCTTTTGACTTCGTGTGTTTCCCACATGATTAGATGGGCTGCAAGAACACAGAATTGTTAGAGGCATCATTTTTCTCATGGCTTTCAAACCTGGGCAGTCCCTCCAAAGAGTTTTCTTCCTAATCCAACTCTGAAGCACATGAGGGAACCTTTGATATAGTTAATCTCATTGGGCACCACCTGAAAGGGGGGTTATGGAAAAGAAAGCAGTAAGGATTGCACATTAAAAGTTCCTTAGGATAATAAACAGATAAAGGTGTTTTCCTGTCCAGACTTCTGTGACATTCAGTATGTACATGTGAGTATTGCTAGGAAAGACGGCATGGTATAGCCTAATCTAATTGATCTTGGAAGCTAAGCAAAGGGGGCCACCAAGGAAGACCCTGCGGGTAAGGCAGTAGCAAACTTTTTCTGCTTCTCACTTGTCTTTAAGGTCCCTTGCTGGGGTTGCCATAAGTCAGTTGTGACTGGATATACACAGTGTGTATGTGTGTATTTATAAGACAAGGATACTTTTAAACTGGGGAGCCTGATTTTATCTTCCCAGGAGTACAGTCCATTAGTTATGAAACATACAGAGCATCTGCTGACAAATTGAAAAGCTGTTTTGATGACCCATTTTGCAGAGAGAGAAAAAAGAGTTATCACTTCAGCATAGCCCTGTCAAGTATGTCTGCAGACAAAGAGCATGAAAGAGTCTGGAATAATCTGTTCCAGTGCAGGGGTTTTCTCTATATACACCATGGTTGAACATGAGCACATTTCAATCCACGTTTTCAGGAGCATTGGGAGCAATAAAAGTTTTAGTAGAGCTAGCATGTGAAGAAGCAATTTAGTCTTTGCAATCACATGATCATGGGGAAAAAAAGAAAGAGCAAACACAAAGAGACATCCAAAATGCTGGTACATCAATAGATTCTAATGATGGTACCCTGTGTCAGATCTATTTATAACAATTTTTGTATTGATTGGTAACATGAACCAAAAAAAGGGCTTAATCCTACTATATAAAAGGTAAACCATATTTGCGACAACTCACTTTTTATCCCCGTGCAGGCGCACTCACAGGCCCCTCCACAGGAGTTGTGGGTAGGTTTAACATTCCTCCGCCAGGTGTGGGGGATCCCCTGCTCCCACCCTTCTGCCCCCGGTGCCCACTTACTTGGGTGGCAGGGGGCACACTCCCCCAGGGTGCGCTTCCCCCAAGCTGAGCTGCGCCATGTGCCCCAAGCCAAGCCATGCCGTGCGCCCTGAGCCGTGCTGTGCCATGTGCCCTGAGCCAAGCTGAGCAGCTCAGCTCAGGGCACATGATGCAGCTTGGCTCGGCTCAGGGCATGGCAGGAAAGCAGGGGGCATGCTCCCATGCCGTGAGAGCGGGCAGTGGCAACAGCAGCGGCAAGTGCAGGCCACTCTTGTTGCCACCCCTGCTGCTGGTGCTGGCTCTTGTCTCTTGCTGCCATGGCCCCTGAGAGCTAGCGAACAAGTGGGCGGGTGAGATCTGCTGCAGATTCTTCTGCTGTTGCTGCGGCTGAAGCTTCACTGATGCTGCCACTTCCAGAGCAGCTCCCCAGGAGCAGGCAGCCTGCAGGACGCCCTGGGAGAAAGTAGCAGCTGCCCGCCCCCAAACGAAGCCCTCTTGTGTCTCTTCAGGCAGCAATTCTAACAGAGAGGGGAAGGACCACTCAGACTTCACTTCCCAGGTAACCTTGTGAGAAAAATCTAGTGTTCTCCATGTGAAGAAAGTCACTTGTAGTCACACTCTAAGAGATAAAAGCCAGAGCAGGCTAGGCCGGTGGAGGCTGGCTTCCCTTAAATGTCTCCCAGCTGAGTTCTGTGAGACAAAGTGTGACCCATCTAAGGCAGTGGCTTCATTGGTGGATAGCAGGATATGAAGCTGGGAAATACTAGAACTTGTAATTCCCACCAATGTTAGTAGGCTTTAGTTAGAAAAAGGAAATATGAGTACATTTGTATCTTGATAATTTACCCTCTTGTTATCTCTCAGTTTATAGTCTGAAGGTAACTAAAGGCAACTCTTCACTCTCACATCTACATATCTAGATATGAATAACTATTAGTCAACTTTATACTTCACCTTTTCCTCAAGATGCTCAAGGCGACATACAAAGGGGTTTTTTTCTTGTGAGTCCTTGCAAAGCCTAGATGTTTTCAAATAACTGAACAGTCAAAGAATGGCAGGCTACATCCTCCAGCCATCTGGCTCCTTTTAAACTCTGTTAGTGTCTGCTAGTGTTGCCCTCTTTCAGGTGGGATCTGGATATCTTCTGGAATTATAACTGATTTCTAGACTAAAGAGATTATATCCCCTGGAGATAATAAAGGCTTTAGAGGATGGACTCTATGGCATCACACCCCTGCTGTGCTCCCTCCCTTCCTCCAAACTCCACCCTCCCCAGATCCCAAATCTCCAAGAATTTCCCAGCTGGGAGTTGGTAAGCCTAGTATCTGCACTGGCTGTTCCACAATAGCCAAGTTGTTTATATCAGCCAGTTTGGTGTGAGAGCCAGTTTGGTGTAATGGTTAAGAGTGGCAGCAGGACTCTAATCTGGAGAGCCAACTTTGATTCCCCTCTCTTCCACTTGAAGCCAGCTGGGTGACCTTGGGTCAGTCACAGCTCTGCCAGAACTCTTTCAGTCCCACCCACCTCACAGGGTAATTGTTGTGGGGATAATAATAACATACTTTGTACACCACTCTGAGTGAGCATTAAGTTGTCCTGAAGGGTGGTATATAAATCGAATATCGTTATTGTTGTTGCTAGGACTAATAGGTTGCCAGGTCCCCTTACCCTCCCAGTGGGAGGTGGGGGGAACCTTGCACTTACTGGGGTGCTTTTCTTGCACTTCCGCTTTGCATGCATGTGCTTCTGGTGGGTGCAATGACATTACTTCTGGAAGTGATGTCATTGTGCCTACCAGGAGTACACCTATGTGGCCCAGGAGATTCCTCAGGTCTCCCCCCCACTTCTGGTGAGTGACAGCATGGGTCAGAGGCAAGGAGCAGGGGATCCCCCACCCCCACCAGGGGATTTGGCAGCCCTAGTGACTAAGAAAGCATGGGAGGCTGATTAGTATGCAACTGATGCTGCAGTGAGCAAAGCAAGCAAGTCACTGGAGAGAGCGGACATGCCAAAGTAATAGAGACATGACTGTTGGCCAGATAAGATTAGAATGTCTCTGAGGGATAGGGAAAAGAGACAGAAATAAACATTTAAGGCAGGGAGGCCTGTGATTAGGTGGCCTCCATGGTTTGGCCAGGAGTAGCGGCATGGAGGCCCTGACCTGGATAGCCCAGGTGAGCCTGATCTCATCAGCTCTCAGGAGCTAAGCAGACTCAGCCTTGGTTAGTAATTGGATGAGAGACCTCCAAGGAAGACCAGGATTGCAGAGGCAGGCAATGGCAAACCACCTGTTAGTTTCTTGCCATGAAAACGCCTCCAGGGGTTGTCATAAGTCAGCTATGACTTGTGAGTAGAGATGGGCATGAACTGAAATATGAACCAAAGTTTGTGATGAACCAGGCCGGTTTGTGGTTTGCGAACCAGTTGATCGTCAGAGCCCGTTTCTGACGAACCGCCACGAACTTTAGGCTGGTTCGTTTGGTTTGAAGACAGCCTGGTGCTGATCAATCAGTTTCCTAGGCAACGGGATGGACTTCCTGCAGACCTTCTGCTGACCCAGAAGTGGCCTTCTGCTGGCCTGGAAGTGACCTTCTGACCCAGAAGTGACAATTTGCTGACCTGGCTATGATGTTTTCATGAACCAAAAAAACTAGGAACCGCACAGTGACGAACCACAAACTGCACAGTTCATTTTTTTTCTGGTTCGTGCCCATCTCTACTTGTAAGCACTCTCCACCACAGAAGCATAGAGTGGATGAGGTGGGAC
The DNA here is from genome assembly GCF_028583425.1 of Eublepharis macularius. Lineage (NCBI taxonomy): Eukaryota > Metazoa > Chordata > Lepidosauria > Squamata > Eublepharidae > Eublepharis > Eublepharis macularius. The sequence goes on along the minus strand of NC_072796.1, from coordinate 37,293,921 downwards.
AGAAATACAGTGCTTGCAAACACCCTCCCCTAAAGGGGTCCTGTTGTGGGGAGAGTGAAGCTAGCATGGACTTCTGGCTCTCACCTGGGACAAAGGCTATCATGGAGACTCCTGTGTCCTTTACCCACCGATAATTTACCTGTCAGCGGACAGGTAAATTATACATCCCAGATGTATTCCGAATTAGGCCTCTACTTCTCTTTGTTATGCCAAGGTGAGTACCTCATTAACACAGAATGCATCCTGTGAGGCTTCTTTTAATGTCCACATTGTCAGGAGCTCAGCTTTCTGAAGTGGCTGGGAATGGCACGCCAGGGTAACTGCTCATGAGAGTATCTGCATTGGGTATATACATAAGCATGCCATGCAAACTGTCTAAAGACTTCCCTGCCACTAGATCTGGTTGAGATTGGAGTGAGCCAAGAAAGGATTCTAGCAAAACGAACTATATGACCGCACCCTACTAACTATGCTGTACCAATAAAGAATGGTTCAACAGTTTGTTTAATCAAAAGCTTTCATGAAATAAATTGTGTTCAATTAATGCAAGTATACAGGTAGTACAATATCATATCACCTGAGGATAATCATCCATCATAAGAAAACTTCGTAATATGTATAGGTATATACAATTGCTATCGTGCTACAAAAACTCAAGTGCAATGAAAGTAACCGCTGACGGGTCGCCAGCAGGAAGTTCCCGTTCCGGAATCCCCTTTCTCAAAGCAGTTACTTAAACAATTTTGATGGATGGTATTTCAATAATTAAAGTAGCAGCTCAATACATTTCTCGTGTTTCAAAGTGCATAGTGGCAAACTGCTCAATGGCGTCATTGCACTATGCACTTTGAAACGCGAGAAATGTATTGAGCTGCTACTTTAATTATTGAAATACCATCCATCAAAATTGTTTAAGTAACTGCTTTGAGAAAGGGGATTCCGGAACGGGAACTTCCTGCTGGCGACCCGTCAGCGGTTACTTTCATTGCACTTGAGTTTTTGTAGCACGATAGCAATTGTATATACCTATACATATTACGAAGTTTTCTTATGATGGATGATTATCCTCAGGTGATATGATATTGTACTACCTGTATACTTGCATTAATTGAACACAATTTATTTCATGAAAGCTTTTGATTAAACAAACTGTTGAACCATTCTTTATTGGTACAGCATAGTTAGTAGGGTGCGGTCATATAGTTCGTTTTGCCGGTTTACTCTGCACCTCTCTCTTTTGTTAATTTCCAAGAAAGGATTCTAGTCCGCTCTTTTAACACAAAAACTTCTCACCAGCAGGTCCTGGCAAAGAGCTTCCGCTCTGCTTGCTTCCATCCCTAAGGGGGGGGGAATCCCCCAGTCTTTTTTTCTCTTTATGAGAATTTTATGAGGGGAGGGGGGGTTGTATATAGCTCAGTGGATTACCTGCTACAACTTCTGTTTTAGTAATTTCCATAATCACTTTACATCTCTCAGTGCATTATCCAGGGAAAAGAATGATTTGTTCACCTTCTGACTGAGAGAATAAAATTACTGAAATAAAAGACAGTCAGAGTTTCAAGAAAACCCAGGCCCTTAAGCATCAGCATGGATTTCATTATATCTGGGGGTCAACATTTTAAAAGCCCTCAATCCTGAGTTTTGTTATGGATACTGCACTGGCACACAAATCAGAAAACTCAAAGTGAAGTTCCCAATATTCTCTCCAGGTATACAAAAAACATTCATTTATTTCTTCATACTGTTCACATTTTGATTTATGCTTTCAATGAAATAATATGAAATAATTACTATTCCCTTCAGTGCTGTGTTTTGTTCATTCTAAGATACTAAAATGCCTTGTAGACACCTTTATGGGGGACAAACTTTGTTTCACTTATAATAAAAGCCTTACCTTGGGAAATGGGAAAACAATATTACTCTTAATCTAGATCAATGATAAATATCATACCCTGCTCTAACAAGGGCAAACATTTTTCAGAGCTGGTGCTCCGTTTGCTCAGGATCCCGAGGCCGACTGTGGACTTCTTAAGGGAGGGATCTAGGCCTCAGCTGGGGCCTGGACTTGGGTTCACAGGTTAAGCAACAGCCACTGGACATATGGACTGGTTCAGTCATCGAAGCTCTCTGCTTAGTTTAGGGATTAAACACTTTGCCAAGGAAGCCCCCCCCCCCATTTTTGGCCTCCCACCAGGTAGGGCTTGATCGAGACTCAGTGCTGCAAAGAGTTTGTGTGTGCCTTCCTGGTTTGGTGGCAGAAATATGGCCACCACCCTGCTGCCTCCTTATGGGCCCACTGTCTCCACTGCTTCTCCCAGGTGTGGGGGAAAACTAGGGGATGGGTGTTCTGTGATCTGGCCTTACAATGAAGGGGGTTGGCTGCCTTGGGGAGCGGTGTGTTGGCAGCATTGTCTGGAGTGAGACTTTAAGGGCAGGCCCCTTGGGCCCTCAGGATCCATGGTTTTTGGGTCTAAGGGGAGATCCGGAGGTGCCAGGTGTCCCTTGAGCCCCCTCCCCAAGGTGGCCCTTGGCTCATCCTGTCTGTCCTCGGGTGAGGAGCAAGCTCTTGGGTTTGAGTCTGGCCCAAGATAGACCAGGCACCTTATTGGGTGCCCTCTCTGGTTTACTGTGCAGTCTCTAGGTCAACTCTGGATTTATTTTATTCACATATCTGGAGTAGTTGAAGCACAAGACTGGGGAGGCTGGGTTCTTAAGGCATTCACAGTGCTGAAGCTGTCACCTCACCACCACCACCACCAGTGGCTTTTTCAGGCAATTCCCTTCATCAACCAATGTGGTATGGTACTTAGGATGTCATACTTGGCAAGGAGGTAGAAAGGCAATTTTATAATATTGCAAACTGAAAATCTCGTGAGAATTTGCTAAGTTAGTGAATGATTCAGTGCACAGTACCAGTGGGAGGAAAACTCTGTTTCTTAATATAGAATACTAAAGGAGGAATTTAGGCCAGCAAACTATAATTATCTATACTGGAATTAGTCCAAAAAGTTCTGGCAGTAGCATATATAGCACTAAAAATAATCCCATTGCTTTATATCTGTATCTGGTAGGAAGTAGCTGAGGTTTATAGATACCGATATATAAAAACATACAAGGGGCACAAATGGTGCTATTTGCTCATCACCTGCTTCTGTAAGTAGTGTGCGGAGCAGATGTATGAGAGAGTCAGCAACTACGACGATGGTGGTAAAATATGATCTACGGCATTGTGCCAACATTGTAAGCAGACCTAGAACTAGACACCAGGTCACAAGCATGAGCCATCATCATATTACTCAGGGAACAACTGCCATGCCAGATGTATTGTGGTGGTTTAATACTAAACTGTAAAAAACCTAGGAGGAGCTTGTCTATGCGCTATTTTGCATGCCTCCATGGACAGCGATGGTTGAATTAGACTGCAAAAAGTACTCTGTGGAAAGCCAATACGTATGTTGTCCCCTGGGACCTTTCTGTGTTCATTGCAAGAAGCAAGATTATACAACCTATACCAGTGTCCTGGCACTGAGAGGGAAATTCAGTTGGCTATAGATCTAAGAAACGGATGGACAAATGCAGTCTGTTCAATGTAAATTGGGCAAGAAAAGGTGCGTATTTCTAGGAAAGGGCTCATTTATAAAATACATTTATCTTTCTTGTGATGCATTCCAGCTTTTCTCAACAATACTTGGGTAAATGCAAAATTAATGTGTGAAATGGATAGTCATGGTTATAATTATTAGTGATAGCTAGGATTATAACAGCTGGGGAAAGGTTCTCCGGTAATCTTGGATTGTTGCTGATCATAGCCATGATTCCCTATTAATATTAGTTAGTTAATTAATGTGTTGCTAGGCTAACTTTTGACCATATCTACTCCCCAAGGTAGTTCACAATGCAATCTGAAACCAAATGTTATAAAATCAGAAATAATTAAAAAGTAAGAGAAGCCATCCTCTCCCTTGGCACCAATCATAGTAACTCTTCAATCCAAATCAAAGGCCCTCTGCAACAGGTACATCTTTAATCTAGTCTGGAAAGCCCTCAGTGATGTGTTTCACTCCCAGATCATAGGAAGGCATTCCATAGGTTGGGAGTGGTAGTAGAAAAGACTGTTTCTCTAGTCAAGTCTGATTCTTTAAAGAAGGCTCTTCATGTGGTTCTCAAGTCCTGGGTTGGACAGTACAAGTGAAGATAGTTCTTTAGGTGTTCAGGACCCAAGCTGTTTAGGGCTTTAAAGATTAAAAAACACCACCTTCTATAGGGCTTAGAAACAAATACGAAGCCAGTATAATGTGATTAGAGCAGTGCATCCCAGTAATAAACCTAGCTGCTGCCTTTTGTATCAACTGTTCTTGCACTACTGTCTTCAAGGGCAGACCACCTAGTGTGTCTTACAGTAGTCAAGTCAGGATGTTATTAAGGTATGTGAATCTGTGACAAGATAACAACAACAACAACAATCAATTTATATACCGCTCTTCAGGGCAACTTAATGCCCACTCAGAGCGGTTTACAAAGTATGTCATCATTATCCCCACAACAAAACACCCTGTGACGTGGGTGGGGCTGAGAGAGCTCCAGAGAGCTGTGACTAGCCCATGGTCACCCAGCTGGCTTCAAGTGGAGGAGTGGGGAATCAAACCCGGCTCTCCAGATTAGAGTCCCATGCTCTTAACCATTACACCATATTGGCTCTGCTTTCTACAGGAGTGAGTACAGCTTCAAAGGAGTCTGTGTTGGTAAATGGGATTCCAGGCAACTTCTGACACTTGTTTATCTAAGCGCAATCTATAGTACAAAAATACCCCAAGCTATTTACCTATGCTTCATCTGTTATATTTTCCAAAACAAAAGTTAGCTGGGTGACAGCCAGCATCCTTTTCGCACTAGGCTCTTTTAGTACTGCTGTTGCATGTATCTTATGCTATCAGATGGAAGCTGATGTGTACCTGTGCGGTTTCACATATCACTTAATATAGAACAGTATTCTCACTGCAATCCTGCAGTGTCCATCTTCATGGTGGTGGTGGAAAGTGGTGAAAAGTGCTGGTAAGTCATAGATAATTTATGGAAACCCCGTAGAGTTTTCAAGGCAAGAGACAAACAGAGGTGGTTTTCCATTGCCTGCCTTCATCTGGCAACCCTGGACTTCCTTGGAGGTTTCCCATCCAAGTACTAACTAGAGCTGCCCCTGCTTAGCTTCCAATATCTGATGAGATAGTGCTAGCCTGCGTCATCCAGGTCAGGGTGCCCGTCTTCATAGGAAAGACAAAAGTAGATGGGAAATCCTACCAAGGAAGCCAGGTAGCTTGCCTGCCTGCCTGCCTTCCCATTCTCAGCAACTTATGAGTACATGAAGGCTTTCCCCATTAATTTTACATACACACCATATCACTCTTGAGATGTTCTGGACAATTTCAGGGAGCTTTATCCCAGCCGCTTTGTTTCTGTGATATTCTACTCAATTTCAGGAAGCTTGGTGAAACTCTTCCCAACTTTTTAAAAAAAGCTAAGCTGTAAATTATGCTATTTCAGTTCAGTGTTGAGCATCAATAGAACTGAGAAGCAAACACAAGCAAAACAGTTTTTTCCAGTGCATGCTTCCCCTATACCATTGTTAGTGTAGTCAGATCTTTAATCATTTCCTAATTTAATTTCCTCTTTGCAGTCCAGGGTTGTTTTAAAAATAATCATAGAAGGGACATTTTAAGACTCAAGCAGGGACGGCAGAGGATTATCAATCATGTCATCGTTCTATCACTACTGTCTGTTTGATGCATCAAGGGCACTCTGCAAATCTACATTGGATAGGCCAGCTGTGCAATTGCGTCCAAAATCAAAAATTCTGCCATAAACTAGGCATGAAAAAAATATGGACAAGCAACATGGAAAACGGAATTCCACCAGTTTGAAAGCAGTTTTATCTGAATTCTCCAAAATAATAGCATGAATGAATTATGACAATTCCAGGTAAAATGACGAGTGTGTAAACTGCTCAGGGCAGCTGCTTTGGATAAGTGCATTAATTGATGCTGCATCAAAGCCTCAGCATCCTTCAATGGGTTCTTAACTGGCAATCTTTAACAGGGACCAAAAAAAGACTTATCCAGCAAATCTCCATTAGCTGCACATTCTAGCTTTCAGGTTTGCCTGGATGCTATTGCTAAGTGCATAATAGGATCAGCTTGCTAAACTCATTGTTCTGTAAGTGCCGTGTGATTCCCCGATTATCAAAGGAACTCTATAAAACCAAATTCCAATCTATTCAAGTGATTGTCGTATGGTCAGACAAGCTGCTGTAGTACATTTACATGATCTGCAGCCCAGTGATTTTTATGGTTACGAATGTCTCTTGTTTCTGCTTGCACGTGCGAGAAATTACAAGTGCGTTCTCAGGGATTTTCTGTGCCATCTTTTTATTGATTCCTGAAATTTTTAAGTAGCGCACATTCTAGTTTTTAAAATGAACTTTGTTTTAGCCAGTCTATCCATCTTCTTTCACTACTTGCCTATATCAAAGTATTTAATTAATTTATTTTTATTTCAAGATCCTTTTGTGCAGCAGTGCATAATAGTAACTATACTTGTTTGATTGTAGGTTAATTTGTTCAGCATTTTATCTTTCCATTGATGTATAGCTGACCACTGTGATACCACTGTAGTAAATGTATAAACTGCAGAATTCCTGCCACTGCATCAACTGGCAGTCATTGTTTCAGATTTTGCATGAATCCTAGGATGGACTGATCTGGAATTCTTATTACCTTTATGTCAACATGGTGTATTCTTCATAGATGTTTGACGGATATTAGTACAAAATAAGTAAGCAAGAAACAGATCTGCATTACATTAACTTCATTTAATATTATCTGATATCGTTGTAGTTGGGAATATGAAATATTGGATTTGGGAATATGAATATTATAATTGGGAATATGAAAGCTAACAGTTCGGGTCTGTGATCTAGTTTTCCAGATGTGTGTCTGTGCATGTGTGGGGCATGAGTGTCTGCACCTTATGCAAAGGGTGCCCTCTAATAAGCCAAGAGCCAGTGTGGAGTTACTGAATTGGACAAAAGACAAGACCATTTCTATAGACGTTTGAGCCAACCTGTCTTTGCATTCAACCAAGAATTCTGAGGGGGCCATTAAACAATTCTTGACTAAGGATCTTTCTCATTATACGTTAGTATAGGACTTTCTATAGATGACTTATTTCTTTACAATTTATTAGCTTTATCAGGTTTAAGAATTGCACAGATCTTTCTAATAGGAAAGGAAAGACTGGTTTTTCATACTGTTTTAATAGTGTGATGAGGATCAATTAGAAGTATCTTTTAAGTGTGGTGTTGAATGGTAGTAACCTTAAATAGAATTGTCTTGATTAATAAGTTGTTGGACTAGTTTTTGGTAGCACTTCCTCTTTAATGTTTGTGGAAAGACCAGAATCACATATTTAGTGTTTACCATTTATTTCATGAAGTGAAAGCTTGGACTGAATTCTCATTCAGGGTCATTTTCATTAGGGATCTGCACACATACACCCCAAATCTGGGAAATTCAGATCCAGGTTTCAGGGAGACCCCCCCCCACACACACACACACAAATCAGAGTTTCCTGAAATCCAGGAAAGATTCTCCAGGAAAGGTTATGACAGATCGAAGAATCCCAGATTTATTTGTCCATTATTCCCTATGGGGAAAACTATCTGGGGGCTATTTGGGAGGCTGGGGGTGGCATTTTTCAAGCAAATTCCACCAAATATGCAGGGAAGCTTCTGCTGACTGTACTGTAAAGACCAGAGGAGTTTCAGGAAGATTGGGCCCTCTGATCCAATTCTGTGGGCCCCTGAAGAAAGTACCTCTAGCCACTCTATATTGTTTCCTAAGGGGAAGAAAACATATCCAAGTAGGCTCTCAGGCAGAAACATGCAGGGGAAAGGCTGCCTGGGACCAAAGGCACACTTCCAAATGCAAGAGGAAGCCCAGCAGAACCAAAGTGAACCTAGAGGACCAATATCAAACTAGAGAATCGCATCACAACAGAGAATTCCACCCCAACCAAACTGAAGCAAAAAGAGCCAAAGTGAATCAAGGGGACCAATATCAAAACAGATAATTATGTCAAAACAGAGAATTCCACCCAAACCAAATTAAAGCAAGGGACACTGTTGTTGCACTCAAGGGCAAGTCAAGCCTCTGGAATGTACAACCCAATTATAAGGAGTCAAAAACAAATGTTGTGCTCAGGGCTGAACCTGGCACTTTTTACTTCACTGATATAACAACAATCAAGCAAGACAATAGACAAGAGCAAAACCAACAAACCAGTACAGAGTCAGGACACTGGAGGTTCCATCCAAAAAGTGAGGAGTGGGGAGCAGGAAGGTCTGGAATTCAAGATCCAAGGCTGGAGAGTAGGACAAAAGGCAGAGGCTGGGTTCTAGCTGAAAACAAGCACAGGTTAGCAGGACAAGGCAATAAACACCATAAGCCTCTGTTCACTGCAAGAGCCCACTCACCAAGGGGAGGGACAAGATTGCTTCCACAACAAGCCCTGCTCAGCCTGTTCCTTTTATCTGCCTAATTTGCTGACTCATCTCTGGGGCACAGGTGTTGCTTCTGAATGGCTTGGCTTGTCATTCCTGCTCCTGTAGTGGCTCTGCTTCTGGAGCTAGTGCCGACCACCATTGTGCATGCAGCCAGGCATTTCTTCATCTCTTCTGAGCTGTCAGGAGTTTCCAGTGTCTTCTGCATTCAGCTGGTTTGGGGGATACTGGTGGCAACCAACGCACTGGCTCCTGATCCCTTTCTTTCGCGTTCTGCCAGACTGAGCGAGCCTTGTTTCCTGATGCTTCTCTTGTTGGCCCTGCTTCAAAGTCCAGCGGCTCAAGCGGGGATCCCTTTGGTGTAGGGCCTGGATCTCCCCCTGAGACCCGCGGCTCATGTGGGATTCCTCTAGTGCAGTGGTTGAGTCTTCCATTTTCTCATCCTCCGAGGAGGGGTCAGCTGGCTGGCTCACAACAACTGTTACAACTTAGCCCAATGGAACCAGTGTAACTTACAGAAGCCAGGAAGACAAGGAGAGCTCCTGCATGGATTGGCCACTCACTCCCCCCTTCTCTGCCTCACATACCCCTACCTCCTTCCCCTCCCCTCTTGCAAAAAAAAGAGGGGAAGAAGCCCAAGAAAGAGCCAGCCAGAAGCCGAAGCCACATTTCCTGGATTTACCTGGATTTATCTGGGGGTCTGGATACAGGTCCCTAGATCAGATCCTGGATTCTGTGATTTAATTTTGGAAAGTTAGATTTAACAAGACCTGCAAAAATCTTTCCCCCCTCTGTATCCTGGATCTGGATTGCATACCCCTAATTTTCATTATTTAAAATTTATATTTGTGTATGCAACTCAAATTTTCTTAGGGTTTTGGGGGGAAATCCTAACTGCACTAATAATATGGGGGGATTTTATTCATGACACAGGTGTTCTGCACACATGCTCATTTGGACATCCCACTTCCAGTGGAAGAATGTGGGTTTGATTGTTTGTAAGGGGCAGCCATACAGGTCAAAGAATTCCTGCCACTGCAGCAACGTAGTGTGAAACATAAAGGGCCAAAAAGACACAAGAGAGGCGATTCCATATGTGTTTATATCCATCACTCATATAAGGTGTGAGGTGATGGCTGGAGAACTATTTTTGTTAGCAAAAAATGAAGTGTGTGGGTAAGGGGAGTTTAACTCTACACCTGCTAAAGTGCCATTTAAAAATCCAAAATGTGCTATGGTTAAGATACCCATCTGGGGTGGGAGCTCTTGAAGGGTGCAAACCTTGGATAAAAATCTAACTTGGCACCCTGAGCAACAGTCAAAGTTATCAAAATTTCAACACCTCGTCTGCTGACACACGTGAAATGGGCTGGTACGGAGGAAGCACACTGCCATTTTTGTCCATCTGTGATCACAGACACAAGTCATTTTCTGTTTGCATACCTGCAGGGTCACCCGTCAAACAGCAGTGGGGGGAAAATGTTAATGCTCCTCTGTGACGGAACACAAATCAGCAAACCACAGGCTTTGGCAGAATAGTGTGGGTGTAATTCAATCTGACACCATCCACAGAACCACAGATGCAATGTGCTCATATATATTATATATATATATATATATATATATATATATATATATATATATATCACCTAGCCCCAGAGCTTTAGAATTTTCTATATTTCACTATGGATACAGTCCACTGAGGATGTCTCCTATAAGACTCATTGAATTACATTGGCAGTGTGCAGGTGCCCATTCATTTCAGATGTTTTTGTGGTAGATTGTGCTTTAAAGTGATTTGGGGTTTGTTTTAACTTGATGGGTGGCTTTTATGTTTCTTTGTTTTAGTTTAGGTCTGTACATTAGGAAACACCAGTGTAATGCCATGGCAAGTTTCACCCAAGGCAATAAAGGTTTGATACCTCCTGTCAGGGATACTGTTTTTCTTACAGTAACCGTGCCATCCCAAACAGAGTAGCGTACTTATAAACCCATTGAAGTCAATGGGCTTAGAAGGGGTAACTGTGTTTAAGATGGCATTGTCAGAAAAAAATACTGGTGAAATTACAACCGCAAGTATAGAAGAAGCAAATTGCCAGAAGAAAATACTTTCAGTGTAATAAATTAATGTGATTCAGTGTATACAACGGACTTCCTTAAAATGCACTATTAATGACTGCATTACACAACAAAGCCTGTTCTTTTTTCAGTGGTTCCTGCATTATAAAAATCACTATGGTTAGTCACCATGAAAAATAACCAATGGGAAAAACTTGGGTGGTGATGGGGGAACTATTTAACATTTATATTTAGCCCTTGGTTATTGTTGCCATTTATTGGAAAATGAGAAGGTAATTACATTTTTAAAGGAGTGTTATTGTCTTGGAATGCAGGCTAACTTTAATTGAGTAATAACAATTATTTAAACTTTAAAACTAATTCTGCTACAAAAGATATGTAATATGATGGAATTCACACTTAGCACTGTACAGGCAATTTACTACCAGAAGAATCCTCCATCCCCTTTCGGGGTTTCCCCTGCAAAAATCAGCAATAGTTTCAAAAATCCTCAGGGAGAGAGTATTAAAAGGGTATTGCAAACGTTTCTTGGTTTTAAAGTTGCTTTTGTCTTCTAAAAAAACACACACAAAGGAACTGAGTGGAGCACTTTTCTTTTTTTTTTTTTTGAAAAATTTTTTATTGGGTTAGAACATTTTTATTTTTACATTACAATCAATTTTCCCCTAATTTTTCGTTTCTAACCCCCTCCCTTTCCCCCCCTTTTGTTGACTTCCAACAGCTTTCCAACCCTCTGTCCCTTTTCCCTTACTTCTATTAAATTCCTCTGTCTAAAACAGATATACATTCTCCATTATATTAAGCAGTGCATCATTAACTCCTTTAATTATTATACACCCAAACTATACGTCTTTAGATAAACAATTTATCCCATTTTCCAGTTTTGAATAATTCTATATAAACCTATATATCATAAACCATAAAAATTTCCCACATTTAAATCAAACAATTTGATTTGTTCTCTATATATTACTCATTTCAACTTTTTATGGTAATTCTATATAACTCCTCAGATACTCAATCAATTTAACTCTTCTATACATTCAGTTTGGTGCATATAAATCTTGTCAAAGAAAGAAAATATTGTTAGTTAGTCAATCCTCATGTTTAAACCTTATCATTAATTATTCTCTATCAGTTGACCTATACATATCTATATATATCTCAATCAATTAATCTAACTGCTTATAAATTCACATTTCTCTTCCTCCCCCGGTAAAGTCACCCCTCTCTTTTATACTTTTATTATATTTCAGTAGTTCTCAAACTGCCACAGTTTTCCTCCCACCTCCCATTTCTTCTCCAGGTATTGTTTCAGCTTCTCCCAGTCTGTGTTGAACTGCCCTGAGTCCAGATCTCTCAGTTTTCTTGTCATCTTGTCCATTTCAGCCATATACAGCAATTTGTAGATCCAATCTTCAATAGTTGGTACTTCTTGTACTTTCCATTTCTGCGCATACAAAAGTCTAGCTGCTGCAGTCATATAAAAAATCAACGTCCTATGATGGGCTGGAATTCCCTCCATTCCCAAGTTTAGCAGCAGGAGTTCTGGGTTCTTATTTATTTGAAACTGTAAAATTTCACTCATTTCTCTTATTATTTCCCCCCAGAACTGCCTAGCTACCTCACACGACCACCACATATGATAGAGGGAGCCCTCATGTTTCTTACATTTCCAGCATTTATTAGAAGTATTCAAATTCCCTAGCGCAATCTTCTTTGGTGTCATGTACCAACGATAGATCATTTTGAAAATGTTCTCTTTAATATTAATACATGTCGTTGTCTTCATTGTAGTTTTCCACAAGTATTCCCATGCCTCCATTGTTATTTCTTTATTGAAATTTATAGCCCATTTCACCATCTGTGTTTTAACTATCTCATCCTCAGTATACCATTTCAGCAATACTTGGTATACCTTGGATATTCTTTTCTTGTCTTCTTTAAGAAGGGTCTGCTCTAGTTCCGAGTTCTCTGTTCGTATGCCCCCTTTTGCAAAGTCTGAGTTGTATAAGTCTCTAATCTGTCTATACTGAAACCAATCATAGTTAGGTGATAGTTCCTCTTGCGTCTTTATTCTAAGTTTAGATACTTCAATCTTAGTTATTTCTTTATACGTTAAACATTGTTGTTCATTATCCACAGCTCTCGGATCTATCACCTCATATGGAACCACCCACAAGGGGGTTCCTTCTTGTAAGTAAGTTCTATACTTCTTCCAGATTGTAAATAGACTTCTCCTTACAAAATGATGCAGGAACATCGAGTTGACCTTTACTTTGTCATGCCATAGGTATGCGTGCCATCCAAAAATTTTTTTATATCCCTCTAGGGCTAATAGTTTCTTATTCTTTAATGTCATCCACTCTTTTAGCCAAACTAGGCAGATTGCATCATGGTAAAGTCTCAGATTGGGCAGTTGCATTCCGCCTCTCTCCTTTGCATCTTGTAAAACTTTTACTTTCACTCGAGGCTTCTTGCCTGCCCAAACAAAATCTGATATTTTCCTCTGCCATTTTTCAAATTGTTTAGAGTCTCTGATGATTGGTATTGTCTGTAACAAAAACATTACTCTTGGTAACACATTCATCTTAACTGCTGCAATCCTGCCCAACCATGACAGGTTCAATCTATTCCATTTGATCAAGTCTCTCTCTATCTGAGTCCATAATTTTTCATAATTATTCTTGAACAAATCTATATTTTTTGCAGTCAGCTCAACTCCCAAGTATTTCACCTTACTAGTTACTTCACAATCCGTTGTTTCCATTAACAATTGTTGTTTCTGCTTAGTCATGTTTTTGCATAATATCTTTGACTTCTTTTTGTTAATGAAGAAACCTGCCAAATCTCCAAACTCCTTGATCTTGCCTATCACTTTTGGCATGTTCTCCAGTGGGTCTTCTACAATTAACATTATGTCGTCTGCAAATGCTCTGACCTTATATGAGTAGTCCTTTATTTTTATTCCTCGTATTTCCTCATCTTGTCGAATTTGTATCATCAGAATCTCCAATACTAAAATGAACAACAATGGAGATAACGGGCAACCTTGTCTTGTTCCTTTACTAATCGTCAATTTTTTGGTCAATTCATCATTCACTACAATTGCTGCAGTCTGGTCTCTATAGATTTCCTTGATTGCTCTGACGAATCTTTCTCCCAGTTGTAGCTTTTCCATAGTGGCAAACATAAAATCCCAGTTTAAATTGTCAAACGCTTTTTCAGCGTCTACAAAGAAGAAACCAACCTCTTTGTCACAACGCTTGTCGTAGTATTCAATAGCATTGATCACTGTCCTTAAGTTGTCTCTTATTTGTCTGTCTGGCAAAAAGCCTGCTTGTTCCTCCTCTATGACTTCCGAGAGCCACCCCTTCAATCTCTCCGCCAATATCTTCGCAAAAATTTTATAGTCATTATTGAGTAGTGATATAGGCCTATAATTTTTCACGCTAGTCAGATCTTGGCCCTCTTTTGGGATCAATGATATATTCGCTTCGCTCCAAGTGTCTGGAATTCTTTGATCCCTAAAAACTCCGTTCATCACCTCTTTTAGGAATGGTGCCAGTTCATTGGCCATTGTCTTATAAAATTTAGCCGTAAGTCCATCTGGCCCTGGCGCCTTTCCTAGATTTGCGGATTGTATTGCCATATTTATTTCCTCATCAGTTACTTCACTGTTCAACTTATTTCTCCAAGCTTCCGAGATCTCTGGAAGTTTGGTTTTCTCCAAATATGATGCTATTGATTCTTTGTTTACTTCTTTTTTATTATACAGCTTAGCGTAAAATTTATAAAAGGCTCTGCTAATGGTAGTCTGCTCCAAATACGTTTTGTTTTCTTCACAAATTTTATTTATTATTTTCTTTTCCCTTTTCTTCTTTAATTGCCATGCCAAATATTTCCCAGGTTTATTAGCACCCTCAAAAGCTTTTTGATTCAGTCTTTTAAGGTTCCACTCCAATTCTTTGTTACTCATTGCTGTTAACTGTTCTTGAAGAATTTTGATTTCCTGATGTATTTTCTTTTTCCCTGGTCTCTTTTTTAACTGTACTTCTTTGGCCTTTATTTTCTCCTCAATCTCTTGTCTTTTCTCCTCTTTCTTTTTCCTTGCTCTACCATTTAAGTCCATTAGTATGCCCCTTACAACCGCCTTGTACGCGTCCCAAACTTTACTGGTTGGTACTTCTTTATTCACGTTGTATTGTATAAAAAACTTAGTCTCTCTTCTCAATGTTTCCATATTCTCACTTTCCTGTAACAGGTCCTCATTTATTCTCCAGGCTTTCCTTTTTCTCCTTTTTCCAAATTTCCACATAATTGGGTTGTGATCTGAGCCTACCATCGGCATTATTTCTACCTCCTTAGTCCATAGCGCTAAGTCCTTTGAGGCCCAGATCATATCAATTCTTGATAATGTAAGATGCCTTGCAGAATAAAAAGTAAACTGTTTGGTTTTAGGATATTCTCTCCTCCATACGTCTTCGAGAGTCTCTTGTTGAATCAACTCAAAAAAAAGCTTTGGCAATAGTCCTCTTTTCTTTTGTGCTTTTGTAGTCTTTTTGTCTAATTCCAAATCTGTCACTCCATTGAAATCTCCAGCAAGAATTATCTGGTCATATACAAGATCGTCTAGGTGCTTCCTTAAGTCCTCAAAGAAGCTTTCCTTTGCACCGTTAGGTGCATAAAGTCCGACTACCAACACTCTCTTTAAGTTCCAATTACATTCCACTGCTACAAATCTAGCTTCCACATCTCTCATAACAAATTTTGGCTGCAGCTCCTCTTTTATATACAACACCACTCCTCTTTTTTTCTTGTTGGAAGCCGCTACAAATTCTTTGCCCAATTTTCCAGATTTTAAATATTTTACATCCTGTTTTCTAATGTGGGTCTCCTGCAAACAAACAATATCACATTTTTGTTTTAGTAGCCAATGAAAAATATTTTTTCTCTTATTCGGTGAGTTTAGTCCATTTATATTCCAAGATAATACTTTACACTCCATATTCATGGTTTTGTTGGTAAGTCTTTTTCATTGTCCTTGATAAATCTCTCCATCTCCCGCTCAGATCTGATACGTTTTTTTGCCCCTCCAAACTCAAAGGACACTCCTTCCGGTAACTCCCATCTGTATCTGATATTCATGTCCTTCAAAGTCTGAATTAGCACTCTATATTTTTTCCTGTCCAATAACACTGATCTGGGCAGTTCCTTCATTATAATAATCGTCTTGCCATCAATCTCCAATGGATCTTGAAATTGTTTGGTCACAATCCTCTCTTTCATATTTCTAGTTGTAAACTGCACAATCACATCCCTTGGTAGTTTCCTCTGGGTTGCAATTCTCGAGTTCACACGATACGCCACATCTAGGATAGCCACAATTTCCTCCTCCTCCTTCCCCAGGTAATCAGCCAACACCTCAGTCATCTGTTCTTGCGCTGACTTCCCTTCCACTTCTGGCAGACCACGAAAACGAAGCTGCTTCTCCATGTGTTTAGTTTCTGCAACTGACATCCTCCCCTTCACCAGCCTCATCTCTGTTTGTTGCGTGTCTATTAAATTCTCCATCGCGTCTTCTACTGTTTTAACTCTCTGCTGCGTTCCTTGTAATTCACTGCTAATCGTTTCCACACCTTTTTTCACTTCTGACAGCTCCGACTTTACTGTCTGTGTAACTTCCTTGACCTCTTTAATAAGCTCCAATTTCGTGTCCTTAAGTTCTTTCATCATGTCTATAAGTTTTTTGTCCAAGTTTTCTATTGCCGATTGCCACTCTTTTTTCGACATCGTGGGGCTTGCTTTAGCTCGCTCCCACGAATCTGCTCTCTTCCTCAGCTCCGTGGCGTATAATTAAACGTTTTCCTTTTTTTTAAATGTCCCAATCTTTGCCAAAATTAATTTTTTATATCCAAAATGTCGGGCGTCTTTTCTCTATGGTTTCTCTATGTTATTATAATCCAAGATGGCCTACTTCCTCTTCCGCTGAAGCCACGACCCTTCCACTTTCAAAGATGGCGATTCCCCACTTCCTGTCCTTTGGCAAGGGCCGCTTCCCTCCAGCCACTCTATTGTTGTTACGCACTTCCTGTCTCCCGTCTTCCCACAGCAGGTCTCGCGATGGTGTCTTTTTCCCACAGCTCCAAAACCACAGGTATTCAAAACAATAGTCCGATTTTTGTAATAACTTCTTTAAACTTAGTCTCTTTTAAAATACAACTCCTGCCGAGTCTTCACCTCCTTTTCGCTAGTCTGTTGCAGTTTAAAAGTCTACTTTCTTTCCTCTCTGTTTTTGTCAATCTGTCCCGTTTCAAGAGATAGCGATCTTTACCTTCTCTCCAGCTTTCTCGGGTTGTAATCGCTGTTTCGATCTTAAATTCTCCTCTCGACTTCCCTCCCCGATCGAAGCTTGGGTATGTAGGTCTTATGCCAGCCGAATTGGCCCCAAAATTGCCGCAGAGATTATAGCCGACCCGTCGCAAGGTGGGACCTCAAGGATCGGGGGGGAGACTCCTTGTGTAGAGCCCCCCCTCGTCCGAGATCTAACTCACCCTAGGGTCTTGAGCGTTCTTTGCCTGCTCCCCGCCTGAGAGCAGTCGGCCGCGGGTTATTTTCACCCCTCCGGCCGGTTAAAACGGCAATCCGGTCAGCTCCACAAATGGAGCTGCGTTAGACCTCCATGAATCCCAAACCGGAAGTCATCAGTGGAGCACTTTTCTTAAATGCAGCAACCGTCATGAGATAACCACCGTGTGTTTTACTCTCCATGATATAAACTGTGCATGCCAGGTCATGCTTGCAGGTCTGGGCTGTACCTAAATCTAGACCTGGAGGAGAGTCTGGGAGTGTTTTCCTGCCAACAGACCCTAAAGTCACTTGTTGGAAGGTGGGGAAGCGTGAGATGCCTCCTCTTCGGTTGTAGTTACTGGGTCCCCATCCGTGGTGCCTTGTCACTTTGGGGCTCCCCAAGCCTCAGATATGGACTCTGGGGGGGATGTCACCCAGGTCCTCTTTAGTGACCACTCCCCAAGAGCCCAGGCTCCTAGCACCCTGGCCTTAGCACTCTTGCCTCCTCCCTGGCTTGGGTGCAGGAGCCCCTTTTGATGCTTCTCCACTCCTCCCCCATTAGCCCCAGCTTCACCTCCCTGGTCCCAGGAAGGCCACCAGCCTACTTGCTGTGGCCGGTGCCTTCTTCGGGTGCCTTGTGGCTGTTCATCAAGCCTGCCAGCACAGGTAGGAGCCATGATTCAGTGACATGGTATCATCAAACAACCTGGACATGTAGTTAGCATTGGTGTGTAACTGGCCAGTTCGGCATTGAATCAAGAAACTAAAGGGGAGAATTAACAACACCTCATGATCAGAGTCTTGTGGTTCTTCATATGGGCCATCCACAGCAATGGTGCATAGTCGGTCACCAGTGTTGTTGGTCAGATAATATTAGAGGTTCCCCATGGCCATTTGACAACTAAGGCTTCCCTTTTGACAGTAGGATATTTGGCGAGTGGCCACAGCTTGCAGCTGATGAAGAGGATGAGGTATCCCTGACAGTCAACCTCTTGAGATAGACCTGAATTGGAGACATCTGTCTACACGATAAAAGGGTTGTCTGAAATGGGTTCCTCAAGACAGGTGCTTGTGACAGGACTGTTCTGAGGACATGGAAACTGTGGCAGTGTTCCTGGGTCCATTGGATTTTATTGGGCTCATTTTTACAGAGGCAATCCAAAAGGCAGTTAGCTTGGCTTGCAAAGTGGGGTACGAATGGTTATAGTATCCCATGAGGCTCAAAAATCAGTGCATCTGCCGCTTTGCGATAGGAAAGGGAATTTTCTACAATGTGGTTACCCTCTTGGGTGGCCTTCAGGATTCACAATTGGGTTTCTTGGTCATAACATGCCTTCTAAGCCCCCCTGGGCCTCTCACAGCTGATGGTCGGATTCTGTATGGGCCTGCTCCAGGTGTTGCATATACTCTGGTGTGGGATGTCCAGCTTCAGGTTCCATGGGCACCTGGCATCCTTCTACGAAGTCAAGATTTCCCTGAGGCTTATGCCCACACAACAATTTGAATGGAACAAACCCCTTGGAGGCCTGCGGTGTTTCACTCATAATAAAGAGTGGGATTTCATGAACCATTGATAGGGCTTGTCATATGCCAGATTTCGTAACATTGTTTTCAGTGTTTTATTGAACCATTAGACCCACTTGTCAGGCTGTGGGTAGTATATAGTCGTGAAGACTTGCTTTATCCCTAGAGTTTAAAAAACAACGAGAGGCACCTTCACAAGGAAGACCAATATTATAAGCAGAATAAACTGCACGTGAAGGATATAAATGTACTGCAATTAACTAATATCCAATGAAACACTGAAAAGAAATATGACAGTGCTCTTAACTATTCAATATGATACACAATCCAAAGTAAAGTATGAATTATAGTCATATAAGAAATTCAGTAGGAAAACATATCCTAAGTAATAAGTCAAAGCCGCTGTTGCAATATTTTCAGTCCTTATGGTCGTATTGTTCAACGGGTGAAGAGTCTGGTGAACAATCCAGGTAAGTAAACATCCAGTAGGTAAGTAGAATATAAGTAAAGTCAACAAGTTGCTGGATGAAAAGCTAATATTTCCTTCTCTTTTTAACAGGTGGTTTTGAGGAAGCCGGGTCACCCGAAGGGGACGCAGCCCACCCACCCGACCATCAGGGCCAGCATGAATACCTGATGTTTCATAAGAAACCTCCTCAGGAGCGGATGCAGATTCCACCAATTGTTCATAAAGTGCTATTCATAAAGCCATAAGGTAAACAGTCAAACAATCAAGCAGCGATTCGTTTTCATTTTCTCAGCCATGTCGGACGCTCCTCTCGGCAGGTCCAAGAGGAAGCGCCCGAGCACCCTGACCGGGCGGCTGATCTGCGAAGATTAGCCCCCAAGACTCCCAATGAGGGAGGCAGGGTCCGGGAAGCTGCGGGAAGAACCCCCCGAAATCAATGCGGGGGGTAAATTGCCCGTTTGTCCCTATGGAGGCCGGCAGACGTGCGCGGCGCCTCGAGTGCTGCCGGGCTATGGAAAACGGCAAAGAACAGAACTAGGCGGAAGCCTGCAAGTAAGCGAATCCCTTCTGTTATTACAAGCATACGCGAAGGAGTGGTGGGATCTGAAGCTAAGAAGGCTCGTTCTTCCCCTTCGCTGAGTTTCAGAATTTGGGCTGGCGGGTCCCCCCCCCCTAAAATGGCAGCGAAAAAACAAAGTCCCGCTCTGGGTAAGTCAATCTTGGCTACCCTGCAGAAGGGAGAGTCGCTTGAGGAGCTGGTGTGCAGGGCGGTTGTTGAAGCCATAAAACCCTTTGTTGAGAAGCTGAACGAATCAGATCAAAGGGTGGGCTTAATTGAAAGCGAAGTGAAAACCATTAAGGAAGCAGCGGGGGGGGGCAGAGAAGGCTGCCCGGGAAAGTGCGTCACTCGTGAAGGCTATGAAAAAAGAGTTAAAGCTGGTGGAGAACCAGCTGATCGGGCTACAAGTGGAACGAACGCAGACAATTTTGCGCCTCCAGAACGTGAAAGAGGAGGAAAATGAGGATTTATGGGGTCTGGTCTCGGAACTACTGGCAACACCCGCGAGGACAACTAAAGAAGAGGGTAAAAGCGCCATTTTGGAAGTTCGCCGGGCTTCTTCAAAATATGCAACGAAGAGTCAGCTGCCTCGCGAGATCACCATCGATTTTTCATCTAAAAGGATCCGAGACACTATCCTATACAATTCATACAATGCGGATTTGGACTTTTTGGGTAACAAAGTTAAGATATTGAAGGACGTCCCATTTTTAGTTCGGAAAAGACGTTTTAAGTATAAAAAGCTCGCAGCTCTTCTGAGGGAACGTGGAATAAAGTACAAATGGTTATTTCCGGAAGGAATCTGGTTTAGCTACAAAGATCAAACCTATAAGATATTATCAGAAGATCAACTAAGGGATTTTGAGGATAAAAATCCAGAATTTCAGTGCACCAAGCAAGAAGAAAGGGAGAAGTCTGAGGAGGGGGGGAGGAAACGAGCACTATGGCTGCAGTTGCTCAGAGAGAACTGCGTCCGGGACCCAGGAGGGGGAGGAAAATTTAATTTGAATTCGATTGTAATTTGTATTCTGTATGATCAACCACTCCATCATTACTTTATTAAGCTATTTCTTTATTATGGCAGTATGAAGGGAAAGCATTGAAGTGTAGTGTTTAGTGTTTGTAGGTTACCTTCCCTTTTTTTTTTCCACCCCCCTTCCCCTTTTCTTTTTTCTCCCTTCTTTTCCTTCACTCGTGTTATTGTAAACTTTTGTAGTTACTGTTATTGTAGTTTGTATGTTAGGTATTGAAAAATAAAAAAACTTTCAAAAAAAACAATCAAGCAGCAAACAGTTAAAGCTCAAAGTCGGCAGCTAAGCAGTTTGCTGCCACAGCTGAGCCAGGTGCCGGTCGATGACATTAATGGCTGGTGTGCTGCTTCTCGGCTCCTGGGAAGGCCTCCCTCCGGCTTGGCACAGCTGGTACCTCCTTTAGGTGTCTTGTGGCTGCTCGACAAGGACAGGACAGGACAAGGACAGGATCACTGCTGGGGGAGCGGGGCTCTCTGTGGGCACTGAGTGTTGCTGGCGCAGCAGCTGCGGTAGTGGGTGGGGGGCAGACAGGCATTACTGAATGCCTGCAGTCAGGTCTTCCCTCACTTGCAGTACAATCCTAAGTAGAGTTACATTAATGTCAACGGACTTAGAAGGGTGTAACTCTGCTTAGCATTGTATTTCCAGACTCTTGTATCCAGCTATTAGCCATTTCAACTTCACATTGATGTATCTGTTAATGATGATTTTTCCTGACCCAGAAATTCTGACCTTCCCTTTAATCTCTTACTCAGCTCTCAACCTGGTTTGTGACAGGATAGTGCAGCTGTGTACTGCCTTTGCATTCATTCTTAAATCTAAATATTTATTTGCTAGCAGAGAAATACATAGGATAGGGCCTAAAAATCCTTAAGGTCTCTCTCCCTGCCTCCGAATCCTTATACTTATATCATGACTTGTAACTTAATCACCTTAGTGATATTATATATTATATATTATATACACATTATTTTATGGATTTGATGGATTTCGTGTCTTCTTATGCCATTGCACATGAAAGATATTATTGTTTCTTGAAACAAGGAATAGGCTGTCCAATTCCAAGTTAAAAGCCACCAACACATTTCCTTTTGGAATATGTGAGGAAATCTTCTGCAGTGAGAACTATTAGTAAAAAGATCATTCCAGAAGTTTATATCGCCCAATTTGCTTACCTATTTCAAAAGATAACAGCTACGATTAAGTACTGATCCATTAACAGTCTCCAAATGAAAATTAATCCATACAAGACAAATTAATTTTTACTTCAGATGTCAATTACTTTACACATGACTGGATGTGGAACTAACTGTGCAATCCTAAGCAGTATTACACTTTTCTAAGTCCATTAAAATCAAAGGGCTTAAAAGAGTGTAACTTTGTATAGGATTGGACTGCATGTTGCTTATGTGCAGGGCTTTTTTTCTGGGAAAAGAGGTGATGGAACTCAGTGGGTTGCCCTCGGAGAAAATGGTCACATGGCTGGTGGCCCCGCCCCCTGATCTCCAGACAGAGGGGAGTTTAGATTGCCGTCCGTGCCACTGAGCGATGGGGAGGGCAATCTAAACTCCCCTCTGTCTGGAGATCAGGGGGCGGGGCCACCAGCCATGTGACCATTTTCAAGAGGTTCTGGAACTCCATTCCATCGAGTTCCAGCTGAAAAAAAGCCCTGCTTACGTGAAAGATTGAATATAGACAGCTTATTGCTTTTGAGGCATTTGCTACCAGGAGCTGATGACTTCATATGGTACTAATTAGACTTGTTGGCTTACTAAAAGTATAGGTAGAATGTGCAAAATACTTATGTGAAGACCTTGATGATTTCTAGAATATTCTCATCTTCAAATTTCTTTTGGGTAATTATTCCAGTCCTTAGTATTTTCTGTATATTTATTGAGTGGCAACAGCAGTCCAAGGGGCTTTACAGCTATGTTGCCTGTCTCAGTTGCAATCTCTTAAATATGGTTGCTACATTGGATTGGATCTTACAAATCACCAGTGCAAGGATTTTGTGGAGGCAGATCTTCATCTATCTCTTCCCCCACCCATAACATGTGACTCCCCCCCCCAAAAGCTGATACTGAGGGCTGGGGAGACCCCTTGGGCATGCTAGTGGCGACTTGAATGGCAACCAGCGTTAAGAGGGCAAAGTTCCTCCCACCCTCTTAGCTCCAGAACCAGTGTTTGGATCAGCATCAGCAGATGTCTTCTTGTAGGGCACAATCTCTGGACTGCCAGGCTGTGTGATGATCCACACATTTTTTTTCAGGTGCAGCTACCCCCCCCCTTTCTGCTTATTGATTTGTTCTGGGGGCACCCTACTTTGAGGCTGTTAATTCAAGAACTGGGCTTTGTAGGAGGGTCCAGAATAGGTCCACTTAGAGGACAGAGTCTGCTGAATATGGCAGTGTATAATATGTGCTTCTACAACCTTTATTTTGGGTTGCAGAGCTTTTCATTCCCCCCCCCCCAATATTTGTCTTTGGTTTTGCGAATAAGGAACTAGGAAGTACAAATAAGGAACTGGGAACCAACTTCAGCTTCGTCTTGTACTAGTGGAGGACACCCAGCTGAGGAAGCTGTCTACCAGTGCAGGAGGAAGCAGTTATTTTTACACAGAACCCCCCCCCCCCATACACACATACTTTTGCTGTTGCTCCCTATGAGCATTTTGTCTATGAGGGTTCCCCAATCCTTAGCATCAGCTATTTGGATTACAGGGGTCTGCTGAGGAAAAGGGATGATGGGGAAGATCTTGAAACTCCTTGCACTGTCTGCTGCTAGGAGTCAGTCCATTATCCTTGGAATGAAGTAAGTGCTAGGGAAGGAGGTCTGATTCCCCCGCACCCCCAGTGGAGTATACAGTAGTCTTTCGAGTATTTTGGTTCTGTAGTGTAGTAAGCAAAACTATGGAACATCATGCCATAAATTGATTGATTGATTGATTTGATTTTTACCCTTCCCTCCCCACAGGTGGGCTCAGGGCAGCTAACAATATTCAAAAAATACATTAAAAGTCAAAAAACCATAAAATCAATAATCATTTTTTAAAAAGTCATTAAAATAGTCCAGGAGCAGGCTATTTAAACAAATATTGGGAGTCCGTATATGGGCATAGCAGATGGCCGAGGGCAGCCCCAGAAAAAGTGGTGGTCTTAGATGGAAGAAGGAGGACACCCGCTGGCACTCAGCCAAAGGTCCGGTGGAACATCTCCATTTTACAGGCCCTGTGGAACTGTAAAAGTTCCTACAGGGCCCGGATCTCCAGCGGGAGAACGTTCCACCAGGCCGGGGCCAGGGCAGAAAAAGCCTTGGCCCTGGTTGAGGCCAGACGGATGTCCTTCAGGCCGGGGACCACCAGGAGTTGCTTGTCTGCAGAGTGCAACACCCTGCAGGGGATGTAATGGAAGAGGCGGTCCCGCAGGTATGCAGGTCCCAGTCCATGAAGGGCTTTAAACACGAAGGTTAACACCTTGAAATTTGAGCTCTTGGGTCTTGTTTGGTTGTCTGGAACTAAGTCCGTGTTGTACTCAAATGAGTATAACGGACCACAGGGAAGAGATGAACTCCTTAACCATTTCCCTGGTTACTGTTTCTTTAGTCCAGATTTCTTTCCAAGTGGTTTTTCCCTATGCAGGATTCAAAACACAGATAAACATTCATTTAATACATTGCAGGGAGGAAAGCCACAGGGGTAGTAATTTGGCAAAGGATTCAGTGCCTTTCCTTCCATTTCTCCTCTCAGAATTCTTACAAAGGCATCCTTTCTTTCTTGTTGTTTTGTTTCTTTTCTATAAAAAGGAGAGATTGGGGCTTTCTTACGTGTGTTTCTGCAGTTAGCTCCTTGGTCCTGTGAATTAGAAACTTTTTTCCAGTTCTTCACACAGGAATTGAAAAAAGTAACAGTGAGATTCAGGAAAGAGTATCATTCAAGCCAATGAGCATTGCTTTCAACAGAGATGGATGCACTTTCAGAACCTGTCAGTCCATATGAAAACCCTATCCGTTGCCTGCATGTATAGGATTGTGTGCCACAAGGTTCCAGGTACCAAGCTGTGGCACTTCTGTATTCAGGAATGAACTGCAGAGTAAGTAACCCTCCTCTGAATTTGTTGGTGGTACTTCCCATTGTTAATTTTTAACAGGGCGTGTGTCTATGGGTGGTCTCATGTGTTCTTTGTTTTAACTGGCACAAAGAGTTCCTTTCACTAAAGCAGAGCATGTTCTTGGAAAGGAGCTGACACAACTAAATTGAGTTTGACCCCATACGAAGATCCTAATAAATAAGCCAATTGGCTGAGCACAATGCGTCTTCGCCTTAACGCTGTGGTTTTTCTGAGCCTGACATACAACATTTTGCAAGGCAAAAGCTGTGAGGCTTTTGAGTGACTTCAGTGCTTTGCCTTTGGATGGAGGGCAGAGAGATGCGAGGTGCATTTCTGTTTAGGAAGTCTTTGTCTAATAGTTTGGAAAACAAATGCTACCTTGGTTGCTGTTCTCTTGCACAGCTCAACTCGAAAGCTCCCACTTTGCTCTCTCTGTGTAGTTAATACAGAATATCTGGTTTATGTATGTTTCTGTTGCAAATCAAGAAGTGCATAAATAAAAGGACAGCAGTTCTGCATAGATGTCAAAAGGCCCATGAAAATGGGCAGTTGGCAAAAAGCCAGGAGACGGAGCAAAAGCAACGGGCAAGGAGAAAAGGGGAGGATTCACTGGGTTATGATCCCTCTTTATGGCCAATTGACCAAGAGGCTCTTGGCTTAACCTTTATCTTGTTCAAATAGTTCTGACAAGAGTTTATACTCATCCCGCTTCTGGTTTTTCTCTCTTGGCCAGTTATATTTAGGCAAATAATTTCAGACGTCTTCCCTTGCTAATTACTCTTTGGAATTTGCCAGGTCCATCTTTGCTACAGGCATTTTTTTTAAAGCCCTGCTTACTAAAGGAGTGAACATTTAATTTTTTTTAAACAGTTCTTTGTGACAGGTCAGACCAGATGTTTCTGCTGCAGCCTGAAGCACCAGCTGTGGATCTGGTCATGTGCCCAGTAAAAACAAGGACACATTGGAAGTCTCGAACATCCCAGAAGGTTGTTTGACTGGCAGCGAAGCAACTTTTCTTTCTTTTTAAAGCACTGAGTTTATCCTTTTAGGAGGCCTTTGGCTGAACCAGTTAATGGAAGCTGAATAGGGATGCTGCGAATTTATCAGTGAACCTGTTTGGCAGTCAAACTTACCTTGCTCGGCTCTCACAGATTGTGAGCTGATCCGGGATATGTTTGGATTGCATCAAGCAACTCAAACAGCTGCCAAAGAAGTTTGCAACTGCATGTTGGTCAGAAGTCAACTTCTAAAAAACACGATAAACTCCTGGCAAGCAAGTCTGTCTGCCACCCTCTCTCCAGTGCTGAAGCATGCATCTCCTCCCTCCTTAAAAAAAGGCAAGCAGCTACATAGTTAACCAAGTGTTCCCTTTAATCTCAGTTCCTTACAAACATGAAACCCCAGTGGAATCAGTCAGATTTGCTTCCAAGGATAATTTCTAGATCATAAGAAAAGCCCTGTTGGTAGATCCTTACCAATGATCTATCAAAGCCTTCGACAATATGATGATCTATTGTCGAAAAGACCCACAGCAGGGACATAGAGGCCAAAGTCTTCCTCTATCACTGCCTCTCCAGCAACTGGCATTCAGAAATATACTGCCTTAAACTTGGAGATCCTATTCAGCCATGGTAACATGGTCCTTGAAATAATTTGTCTAATAACAAATGGCATAACTTGCAAATTTTGTCTAATTTTGAAGCCATCTGAGGTAGCAGCCATCACTACATTCTTTGGCATGAGTTCCACAAACTAATTATACATTGTGTCAAGAAGAAATGTCTTTTATTCATCGTGCGTTTGCTGCCTTTCAAATTCTTTAGGTATCCTTGAAGTTTAATATTTGCTCTAGGAGCAAGCTGTAAAACAAATACAATTAATTAGGGCCTTCTTTTGATTGGCAGCAGCACAGTGCAATCAATGATGACTGACGATGAATGGAATTTTTACTTTTTGTTTGGGAAGTGGAGCAGAAATGCGGTGCCACGTTTTTCACAGGCACACTTACACACACATTACGACTTTAAATCTAGCGATAGACCTGAAGGTTACACTTCCCCCACCTTCCATTCTCTCTTTGACCTGTTCCTCCTTTGTGCCAACCATCCCACTCACGTCCCGTACTCTTTTCCCTTTCTCTTCTTGGCTTCTTAGGACAAGCTGAAAATGAGATTTTATAGACCCCCTGCTTCTGTTGGTCTTTTAAGATTAGTGAGATCAGATCTCTTCTCTTGAGATTTGGATCAAAAAGAAGAGGGAAACCATCAGCTGACTAAGACGAAAAGATGATACTCACAAAAAGCAAGGATAAGGAGTGTGGAAAATGCTCCAAAATAAGTTAAAAATGATTTTTGGCCTTTCTAGTTCTTGGTCAGCATTTTATTGACATGTCATTACCATTTTTCATATAAAGATAAATAATGGCCATTTTCACACTGCTTACCAGCCACGGAACATCGTGCTGAGCTCCCGGAATGACAGCATCTTCCTGGCATGATTTTGCATGAGAACGCTGTCGTTCCGAGAGCTTAGCACGGTGTTCCATGGCCAGTAAGCAGTGTGAAAATGGCCAATGACTCTAGTGGGCCATTCAGAAAACAGATCTGCCATGTTCATCAGAATTTCCAAGAATTTCCTGTTCCTAGCAAGTTTTCATAGGCTAGATTTTTAATGTGCCTCCTGGGCTCCGACCTTTATGACCTCATATTTCCAGCAAAAAGACTTCTGTAGAATCTGTAATACATTGCTGTGGGCACCTGTGAGCAAGAACATAGCTGACCTAGTTTGGTACTACTTCTAGATCCAAAATACTTGCTTTCTTTCTAAACCCGCATATATTTTTTTCAGTCTGCCATAGGTGAAGCTTTTGGAAAGATGAAATCTGTCTAAAATATGACTGGATTGCAACAAAACATGTGTAACCTGTCGGCTTAAAAACCCTCACGTTTCCATGACAATATTGCTTTGGTTTGTATTTTGTACATGCTCAGATAGCAATATATTACATTCTAATCAAATCACTTTGTTGTTTTTATACCACCAAAAAGGAGAAGAGTTGAGGTAGGGCATTCATTTTACATACAGTAACTGACATCTTGGTTGGTTCCATACAAGGCAATTTCACATTTTGCTCCACACCTTCCTATCTACATGGATCCAAAATCTACTTTGAGTACAGTCTTCCAGACATTGCAGCAAAACAGAAATACTTGGCCAATGTCATGTGAAAGCCCAGTTAAGGGGCTGGGTGAGAAACATTGAAGTTTGGAGTAGGAATGAGGAGCAAGAATTAAAAGATAGGAAGGTGTTATTAAATACCTTTTTCTGCTTGAGATCCCTGTGAAAGGAATGGATGCTACATCTGACCCTGTATTACAAGTGCTCTGTAACATGTCATGTGGTATGTATAGCTGCAGATATGAGGCTCCAGTTTCCACTATTTTCCCATGTTTTCCTAGCATGATATCCCATGTTTTCCTAGCTGGTTTGAGGCTAAACACTATAAGCTTCAGACACTTTTGCACATGAAATAAAAATCCAAATGGCATATTACATAGTGTGAGATTAGTACAATCTCACACAATCTCGCAAGGACAAGGGCAGGCATTTCCATACAGTGTCAAGGTACGGCCGGCACCAGAGGTTTTGGTGGCTGCGGTGGCGTGATGAAGTCATCGCAGATGTCATCACACGCCACAGGGGGGCTGGCCAGCGCACGGAGGAGCGCCGAGCACAGAAGCTGCGAGCTGCTGCTGGGGCAGCACACAGAGGCTGCTCTGTGCGCCGCCCCAGCAGCAGCTCATGGCTTCTGTGCCCAGCTGGGGTAGAGGAGCGTGCAGCGGAGTTTGTGTGGCTGGCTGCAGCTGCTGCTGCAGCCAGCCAGCCCCGTGCTTCCGCCGCCGCCACCGCCGCCACGCGCCCCAGCCGGGCGCAGAAGCTGCGAGCCGCTGCTGGGGCGGTACACGGAGGCTGCGCCCGGCTGGGGCGTGTGGCAGCGGCGGCGGAAGCACGGGGCTCCACTGTGCGCTCCTCTGCCCCCAACACCCCCTCCTGCGCCCCCCCAGTGCCCTCGCGCCCGAGGCCAGTGCCTACCTGGCCTCAATGGGTGCGCCAGCCCTGTGTCAAGGACATTTCCATAAACAATGCCATAGGGTAAATGAATACAAGTTTACAAAGATATAGCATTAGCAAGGATCCAATACGGGGTTGAAGAGTTGCTGAAACAGAACATAATCAATTCTAGGACTAACGTTAGACAACATGAAGCACAAGTAGTATATAGGATTACATATTTAAAGCAACAGATAATATGTAAGGCAACATAATGTTGAAGTCTGGACTATAAATGACATAAATAAAAACAAATAAATAAATAATACACACCTACATGCAATAATGAAGCTTTTTTTAAAAAAAGAAATGATACAAAGATACAGAGATTAGAGATCAGGAAATGGTATCCCTCTGGAATTTACCACAAGAAACAGATTACTTCCCATTTTTTCAAGATTAGGCTGCCTCTGTAGCTAAGTCGCTAACATACCTTCCGCTTCTGTTACTCCTACAGTTCAGAGATAAAAGACCCCGGAGTATTGTATCCCTCTGATTTGTTGCTTCTTTACTTGAGAAACGGGATGTCTGTGCCACACAGCCTTTTGGTAGATACCCTTGGGCAGAAACTAAAAATACAGCTGGTATTGTCGATATTATGAAACAAGGCTCAGTACTTTTACAGAACTCTGTCTGGCTGCAGGCACAGAGATTACAGAGTGTTCTTTTCCAAGGAAGCAGTTAGTAGCAGTCCAGCACGCAATGCACTTCATTTGTCCCGAGACACCCTGATCACGACACAGAAGGTAGCCTGGGGGCTTTCCTCTGGCCTACTAGCTTTCCAATTCATGCACAGTGTATCTTCCAAAATAAGGCTATCATTCAATGTATATTTCCACCCGTTCAATGTATATTTCTCACAGCAGAAGGCTCATTGAAGGAGGTGTGTACAGTTACTACTGCGGGTTCCTTTCTAAAGGTCTGTTTAGACTATACATGAAATGTGAGTTGAGTTGGGGAAACCCCAGCCCAACTTGTGTTTAACGGGTCATCTAATCAGATCGTAAATCTGAACCTGTTCCCGATCTGTTTTTGTAACTATTAGATCTGTGGCTTGCCCTCATAATTCCCTCCTCTGCATGTTACAGATAAACAGACTGTGCATTGCAAGAGGTCACCTCTGATATACAAGCAAGGTAGAATTCTTTTAAAAGATTTAAAACTAACTTTTTTTTTTCATTTTTATGCATGTGATCCCATTGTAGGCTTAATAATTAAAGAGTATTTCTGCCAACTATAGGTATGCCTTTTGGCTGGTCCATACATTTACTATTAGAACTGTATTAAGGCCATGGTAGCTTTGGGCAAAGTCTAAACAGGTGGGCCCTATTGCTTCTATTTGCTTCAGCATGTGTTGTGGCAAAGTTGGGAGAAGAAGCCAGCTCCAGTTTGAAACTCAGCACTGCCACAGCAGTGTCAAATTTATTATCTTTCTTTCTCCCCTCTCCCCCCACCAGCAATATATTATGAATTTATTGGCCCTAAGGTTGCCAGACAGGAGGGTTGTAGGGCGGCAGCATCCCAGGAGAAAAATGAAAAAGAAAAATAAGGCCTTGTCTACTTACAAGAACTTCTTATCCTAGAGTTCTAGCGATTCCTGTCGTAAGAACTTCCAGCTTTACTGTAGAGAGCTTTCTAGAGTTACCCTTTATTACTTCCAGGTAGCTCTAGGAATTGCCAGAACACTATTGTAAGAACTTCCTCTAAGTAGACATGATCTTATTTTTTCTTTTTCCATTTTCTCCTGCTGCTGCTTTCAGCAGCAATGAGCAACAGGACCTGGGGGTGGGGGATCCCTTGCCTCCAACAGAGGCTTGGCTGCCCTTATTGGTGCTTCTTCCAAGCCTGACTCCCTTCTCTTCTCTCCACCTTCCTGTTTTCTTGTCCACCCCTGGAAGCAACAGCAGTTGCCCCTACACCTCATGGTGGTGGACTACGTAAATAATTGTTGCACAATGTGTGAAGAAATTCTTCCTTTTTTCCATGCTGATTTCCTGTCTCTGGTTGCCTTCTTAAGAATCGTCTTTCTTCTGACTTCCCCACAGCCTACTTCTCGTTAATATCTGGATTTTTCTTCTGATCTTGCTCACCCCCCTAAAAAAACACCGTTGTGTGCTATTGTCACCAATGATCATCTGTACATGAGATCTACTGTAGGCAGAGATGCTTCATTAACCTCCTTCATATGGTGGTTGTGCTGATACAATGGAAGGGGGAGCCATGGATCCTACGCTGAGCTCCTTAGAGGAAAGAAGGGCAGGATAAAAATATAAACAAATAAGTGGAGAAAGCAAAATAAGTGTCTGAACCAGACTAGGTGCATTTGGTGCATTTTTATCCAGCCCCTTTATCAAGGAGATCTCCTAAATCCTAGTCTAGTACTCTGACCGCCCTACAATGGCTTGTGTATGTTGTTATTGCTCTGACCTGCATAGCCCAGGTGAGCCTGATCCTGTCAGATCTCAGAAGCTAAGCAGGGGTCAGCCTTAGTTAGTAATTGGATGGGAGACCTCCAACAAAGACCAGAGTTGCAGAGGCAGACAATGGCAAACCACCTCTGTTAGTTTCTTCCCATGAAAACCCCACTAGGGGTCGCCATAAATCAGCTATGACTTGAGGGCAATCACCACACCACCTCATGTTGTTATTGAAAAATCAGAATTACTATAGTGTCCCAAAGGTGGTGTTTCCTGTTAGCTTAGTTCTTTATTGAAGGTAGCATGTTTCTTTGGCATGGATTATTCAGATTTTTTTCTTGCGCTTTTATTGCATTTGTATAATAAATTATGATTTAATGGTGCTGTAGCTTTTCATTTCTCTGGTTAATTCATGCTATAAACCCATACATTCTCTCTCTCACCCTCCTCTATCACCAAGTTTTAAAAAGAGGGATGTAGGAAGTTGACAACATTTATTAGGTCTTAATTTGTAAAATTAGCTCTAGTCTCCTTGGTCGCCATAATTTAATGCTCCTAATGATTTTTCTGACATGTACATTTTGGCAGCAAGATCTAGTTCCTATTCATTTTTCATTTTGATATAGCCGAGTACATTATGGAAGACCCTACAGATAATATAATTGTGATGCATGTGGTGTCAATAGCTAGGAGAATTCCAGCACAGTGGCTGATATCTGTCATCTGAGCACGTGTATCCTGTGGGGCAGTTTCCTCTCCGAAGATGAGAGAACAGAACAGATTAGCAGTCTGATGCGCAGTTCGCCTTGTCTAAGTCCATTTAAATCAATGGATTTAAGTCTGGATTCACTCTGCAAAGGACTGGACTGTGAAAGTTTCATCAGAGTAATTTGATCATGAAGTTGTGGGCGTTGTGCAATTAACTTGCCAGCCTGTGTGATGTAGTGGTTAGAATGTCAGACGAGGATCTGGGAGATCCCCACCGTGTCATGGAAGCTTGCTGGGTGACCTTGGAGCAGTCACTCTCTGCTGAACTAAAGTTTACCTTAGGGAATTATTGGGAGGCTAAAACAGAGGAAAGGAGAACGATGAAAGCTGCTTTGGGTCAACAGTAAGGAGAAAGCTGCAGCACAAATATCTAAATAAACAGGAATACATGTTTGTACCTTGATTTTAAATATATAAACCACAATCCAGAGCTGCCTGCCTGTCCTGGTCAAGGGGATGAGATTAAATACAGATGCACAGTAACCACAAGTGTCTTTTTTCATTTACATCTTTGTAGGATTTCCTCCCTTCAAAACAAATTGGAGCTTCTCACACTGATTCATGCTTAACTACTGACTATAATGAGTTCTATGTGAGGCTGCCATCAGGGATTCTCCTGTCCATTACATTTTTATCCACTTCTTCATCCAATGAAAGTTCAGCATACATGCTTTCTCCCTTCATTTCTTCCCACACAGCTCTGTGTGGTAGGTTAGTCAGAGACTAACTTGCTCTTAGCTGAGTGAGGATTGGGTAACCTGGCTAAGGTTGCCGGAGTCAAAGCAGCAGCACAGGGATTAGGGGACAGTGGAGTACCTGCCTTTTGTGCGTGCACATAGCCCGTGTGTGCTCCCATGCTCCTCCATCACATCAGAAAATGACATCATTTTCTGGAGCAACGGAGGAATTGCAGTGCTTGTTGAGGTCGAGAGCTGTGAAAACTGCCCCTCTGGAGACAGTTTTCACTTAACTTCATGCACTGTGTCTCTTCCAACATGTTGGGAAATGAGTGTGATGAAGGAGTCATTGTGCGCACTGAAGTGGAACTCAGTAAAAACTGTCCCCCAGAGGGGCGCTTTTCAAAGCTCTCAGCCTCAGAACGCACTACAGTTCCTCTGTTACCAGTGCGATGGGGGAGTGCATGCATGTGCTTCTCCCCACCGCCTGAGGGCAGGAGTTCCCTTGCCCTGAGCAGGTGATGGAAGAGCCAGATCTAGGCTTGCCAAATCATAGTCTGATACTCTGAGCCAAGCTACAAGTGACGCCTAACACAGGTTGGACACTTGCCAGCTTCCCTCAAGTTCTGATGGGAAATGTAGGTGTTTTGGTCTTGCAGCTTGGCTCTCCATTTAATTGAAGTTTACAGAGCGGCAGTCTATGGGAGGGAGAACATGCGGTTGGGAGGGGAGTGCAGGCGTTGGGCTCTCACCGGGTGCCCCCCTTCCCCTCCACTGTGTGTGTGTGTGTGTGTGTGTGTGGGTGGGTTTTCTGTAAACTTCAGTTAAATGGAGAGCCAAGCTGTAAGACCAGGACGCCTACATTTCCCATCAAAACTTGAGGTAAGCTGACAAGTGTCCAACCTGTGTCAGGCATAACTTGTAGCTTGGCTCTCTGTCTACTAGCCCACACTGGCTCCATCAGAGAGCTTATAGTTTCTTTTTAGATCAGCTTTTAATTGAACTGTTTTATGTACCTTGCCAAGAAATGTTTTCCTTGAATGAAGATGGTGCTGATAATGCATTGTGTCCATGTTTTAAAGATATTACTGATAGGATTTTAAAGTTATGGGGTTGCATTTGAAAGTTTGTGATTTGTTTTGATTTTGTGAAAGGAAGTATTTAAACACTTATATCAGTCTATCTGTAGAATGTATGAAGTATTCTGACACACATGAAAAATTGGCTTTTGAAGACTCCTGTGTGCTTTCTTGAATCCTGTTTTTCACCCTGGCTTCTGCAGAAAATCTCTCGTCACGGTCCCCCTGTCCTACAAGAGGGCTGGAGTGTGTGTGTGGGGGGGGGGGGTGTCAGGGAGTGAAACACTCCAGACTAAAGAGTGAATCTTCACTGCCCAGGGTAACGTAGCCACCACCAGCCTCTCTGACTAGTCTTCAGCTGTGAAACCAAGAGACAAGCCCCCAGACCTACTGGGTATTAAGCAAGAAATCAACCCTGCAAGGCAGGACACTTGCAGATCGAGTTCCACAAAACAATTAGTTGTGTAGCTGTAGCCAAAATGGGTCAAATGCTGGACTGAGATCGAAGCCCCAAAACTCAAATACCACAGAGTTTATTAGAAGAGTGCACCAACATAGAAGTGTGCAAACAGGAAAGAAAATTACAAAGCTAAATAACGATCCTAAAATACAGGATTTGGTCCTCTGATACTGATGCTACGTTGTCAGATTAGAAGCACAAAGACCACATAGAACTCCAAAGGTAAAGTTCTGGACTGACATCTATTCTGGCAGTCAAATCCAGAGCACAGCAAGGCATTGCACCAGCAGCCACACAAATGAAGGAACAGTCTAGAATGAAGACTCTTGCTTTATTGTCCAGCTAGCAACATGGCCTGGCCCTAATTAACCAGTCGGGTATTCTGTGTTCCTCTGCAGCGGCCATGTACTTGCACTGATGATGAAACAGCTTGGCCTGTTTCATCATCAGTTCATCATGTATGTTTCAGTTCCACTTCTGAAAACTGCAAAGTCATACTGAGGGTACTTTTCCAGAGAGACACCTTTTGTACTTAACCAGGCCTAGACACCTGAATCCAAGGTTTGGAAAGCCAAGAAACAGACTAGCAAAGTCAGTTTCATGACAGTCCCTTTCCAAGATGCTGCCTGAATATTCTATATTTCAGTTAATAAATGGGCCAGCAAAAGTGTGCAACCATTCCTGTGTTCAGTTGACTGACTTTCTTGCTTGTTATTCTAGAATTTGCATTTTGTTTTTCTGGATGTCAGACTGATTTGCTAGTAAAAGTGAAGGGTCAGAAGAGGGAGCTCAGTTCTTGCTAGCTGAGATGCTCTGTAGAAGCTGGCAGAAGCCGTTTGCTCTCATTTGCTCAGAGCGTGTGAAGTCTGGGCCCTGGACTGATTGTTTTGGATCCTGTGCAAGCCTTGTGCAGATGATCCTTCTGCCTGTAGATTCACTCTGCCGGGAGGGGGAAAGGGCACGGGCATGGTGGCCCTACCCACCCCTGTCTCCACGCAATCTCCAAGTCATCTGCCTGGTGTGAACATGCAGAAGTGCCTGAACGTTACTGGTCAGAGGCATGTGGCCACTTCCTCTGCACATTTGCACTGAGCAGGTGTCTTGGTGATTGCACAGAGGTGGGAGGTGGGGCCAGCACAGTTGTGCCTGCACAACATACAAGTGATTTGTCAGCATAGGGCTTGAGCTTGCTGCGATACCCTCCTGAACATGTGAAAACAAGCAACTTCTTTAAAAAATTCTCTAGTGTATTCTTCTCTCAAAGAAATGAAAGCACCAAGCCTGGCAGCAATAGGAAAGCCAAGAAGGCATGGGGTGGGTTTAATCAGTGCCAGAAAAGGAGACCATAGGGAACCACAAGCAGTTTGCTCTGAGATTACTAAAGGCAAAATGTAATCATAATAGTAGCGCATAACCTGAACTTCCAAATACCTAGGGAAGGATCAGTGAAACATATTTTCAGTGTTTTTTTTTAAAAACCGCTTTCAAATATCTTTTAATCCACCCTAAGTTCTTGAGTCAAGTGGGCAGTAAAATGAGTGGACGAATAAAACATCTTGCTGCTGCGACCAGTTACATTTGGCTCGTGCCATCTGTGTGCACATATAAAACAAATTCAGGCAACCGAGGTGGCAATATGAGTCAGAGGCTATTACCAGGCAGAAACAGTGTCCTGCAGAAATGAGCAAATTGCGTCTGTGTGCGAGTTCCCATGAATTTGCCTTGCCGAAGAAGCGAGCAGAAGTCTATGGGTGGGGAAATGAAATTTGTGACATTGAATCCTATGGGAAGAAGAGGAAGTGGGGTGGGTATTTGCGGGGAGGGGGTAGTTTCTAATTGTGTGAAGCAGCAAATGTACGGCTTTTTCATTTTTCTTGGCAAGGCATCTTTCCCGTTCCTGTGCAAGCACCTAAACTGAGCTGGTGTTGCTTTCTCTCTCTCCTCTTCGTCTTCTTGCAGTAGTTTTTGTGATATTCCCTTTGCAAATGTCTGGTGTTCAAGAAATGTAACAGGCTTATTTCTCCTCGTCCCCCTCCCACTTGTCTCTTGTTGTGTCTCTCTTCAACACCCCTCCAGCTCTATCTCTTTTGCCCAGCTGCAAGCGAGCCAGTAACATCTCCTACCTGACAAAAGAAGATACCTTTGATAGCCAGGCACAGTTGTGAAGTTGAAACACATGCTTGGTTCAGATACCAATGAACTTTAATTTGCATCAGTTCATTAGCAGCGCTTTCACACTGCACAGAAGGAAAGCTGAACTGTAAAATAATTGGACGTAAAATGGTCCAGCGAATGGGGATGGGGGAGG
The DNA here is from genome assembly GCF_028583425.1 of Eublepharis macularius. NCBI lineage: Eukaryota > Metazoa > Chordata > Lepidosauria > Squamata > Eublepharidae > Eublepharis > Eublepharis macularius. The sequence goes on along the minus strand of NC_072796.1, from coordinate 37,257,213 downwards.
GAGGGGAGAGGAAATTGAGAGGAAAAACCAAGAGCAAAATCGTTTGCACAGCACCAAGCTATCTTTTGGCCATTCTTTGGTTGAGCCCTGTTAGAATAGGACATCATTTTTTAAAAATATGCCTTGCTGCAGATAGTTCCAATCATAACCTCAGGAGCAAATGGCGCAGGCACAGGGTATGTTGACACCACTACCTCTAAAGCGGGGGGTATCTTTTTGTGTCCCCATATGGAAGCAGCTCCTGATTCCCAGATTGGGCAGGAGAGCAGAGAAGCAAATATCGTGCCTTAAGCACTTTAAAAGAAGGGAAGGATTAACCAAAAAGTGACAGACATACTTAGGGTGACTTTTGAACAACTGGTTTCGGGACTGAATGTAAACTAGGAATCATCAGCACTGGAAAGCAAGGTAGCTGTAAAAAAGAGAATGCCTCTGTGTGATCTCTTGTTTAAGTTGTTATTCCTTTTCTTTAGGAGCCAGTTTGGTGTAGTGGTTAAGAGCGCAGAACTCTAATCTGGAGAGCCGGGTTTGATTCCCCACTCCTCCACTTGAAGCCAGCTGGGTGACCTTGGGTCAGTCACAGCTTCTTGGAGCTCTCTCAGCCCCACCCACCTCCCAGGGTGATTATTGTTGTGGGGATAATGATAACATACTTAGTAAACCACTCTGAATGGGCATTAAGTTGTCCTGAAGGGCAGTATATAAATCGAATATTGTTGTTGTTGTTATTGATGAGGATTTTCTCGAAAAATAGGAACAAGAAAACTTTCCAGAACATTTCTGGAAAATGTTCTGATGCTCTGAATAGAGCACAATCTGATTTCATATAGTTATCTTAATAAACAAAAATTTAAAAGTACACCATAGTAATTTTATGTCTTAAATGCATGAACTGAAATATTTGATTAGGAAAAAAAGATAAATGAATCAAGGCAAAATGTTATATTCAAAGCTTTGTGGAAATTGTTTTATTGGAATAATATTTGTAAGAATTTAAAGACAATATAGCATGTACTTCCTTTCCGTAGGAAGCCAGAGCATTGATAACACTGATTTTAGCACACTCAGAGCCAAGCTACAAGTGATGAATTACACTTGCCTGGCAAGTGAACAGACTCACGTGTATTCCTCCCTGTTCACTTGCCATTCACTTGCGCTTCACTTGATCAAGTGGAGAGCAAGTGAATGGCAAGTGAACAGGGAGGAATACACGTGAGTCTGTTCACTTGCCAGGCAAGTGTAATTCGTCACTTGTAGCTTGGCTCTCAGAGAACTGTGGGTAATGTGCTGTGGATGTAGTTGTCTGTTCATCTATTTCAACTGAATTTAACTCTCTTCCAGAGAGGTCAGCTGGGCATCTCTGCCACACTCTGTGGCATCACTTGCATTACTTGCTAGTTCTGTATCAGACTGGTAAGTGCAATATCATGTGAGAGGAGGTTTGCACAGCCAATCACTTAAAAAAAATTGTGTTATGTGCATTTGTAATAATCCCCTCTGCCCTTGTTTAGATATCCATAAAACATACATGTACTTTCTCCCATGATTCCTACAGATAATAACCTGAAAACCATTCATTACAACTTCAAAACTGCCATGCTTGCCTTATATCATATTGGCATGTGGTATTGGCATTTGTTACTATTAAATTTATGAAACAAGAAATCTTTAGAAATGGAAAATTTTATGCAGAAAAATTAAGTGCTGAAAAATTTGCCGCCCCACATCTGTGAGGGGAACTACAGCTTGTCCATGCACCTGTGTATATGTGATCCTGCAGTGGATGGTGAAGACATGCTTATTCCACTGCTAAAGCACACTTTGGTAGCAGTGAGTTAAGCATGGGCTTACATATTTCTCTTGCTGTTCCTCCTCCCTTCTTATAGATACTGCTGAATTTCCATACCTTGTTACACATACTTTCTATCAACTATGGTTTCAACTTTGAGTTAACAGTAATCATAGTTTGCCTGATTCAGACAACATAGCAAACTGTGGATTGCAAAAATCAGAAAAAGGAGAATGGAAGAAGGATGTGACTATATAGGGAAGAGGAAGAGAGGAGTGCAGAATGCTCATGATTGCCAAACCTGGGTAATAATAAAGCTGGGATGTCAAAGGCTGCAACCGCATAGTGAAGTTTCTCCATTTTCATTCATTGTTGCTGCAAATGCACACACACGCACACATTGGCAACAGAGCATCCAGACAGGATTTTTGTGCACACTTTCCTTTGTCAGCCATTTTCCGTGCAATTTTTCCCTGCTGCAACACCAGAGGACTTTTTGAGTTTTTTTTTTTAAGTAATTGTTATAGCACTATGTATGTACATATGTGCCGCCAAATTTCAACTGACTTATGGTGACCCCGGCAAGGGGCTTTCTGTTAGAAATTATGTATTTTATATATTTAGTTTAGTTCAGTAACTTAGCAGAGTAACATAGCAGAGCAATTTAGTCAGAAGCGTTTAAACCCTTACAAACATGCATTAATTAATCCTCAGACAAAATTCATAGAAAGATAGAACTTGCAGTTTATTGTAGCAGATTTCTTCCATAGCAATATCTTCTGGTAATAATAAGGGAAAGATCCTATTCTAAAGAGTTACATTCTCTAGTCTAATACCACGGCCTGAAACTAGGCAGCGAGGTTGTAGGTGCAGGTTTGTGGACAAAGAGAAGGGCTCCATAAGGAGCATGGTGGCTTTACATCTTTTCTCTTGGAAGAGCATGAGGGAAGGTGTGAAAACTCCCAAGAGGCACAGAGGCAAGAGAGGAGGAGTCAGTAGGCGTTCCCGCCTTAGACAAGAGAGTGGCAGATTGCTAGACTTCTACATTTATTCAAAGAGACATGCAGCACCCCCCAGTGTCCAAAGGCAGGCTGAGTCGCCTATTCCAACACTTTCAAAGTAAGCGAGAAGCAGAGGTGGTTTGCCGGTGTCTTCCTCTGCAGAATTTTCCTTGGTGATCTTCTACCCAAGTACTAATGCGACATAGCTTCCCGCATTTCCATGACTGGAGTATACCATACTGCTTTTCCTTCCTTATAGCACTATAGCAATTGCCAATTTTTTAATATCCCTTGAAAAGGCCTCTGGTGGTGGAAAAATGGTATCCATGAGGGGCTGATGGAAGGAAAATGGCATAGATGTGGGCTGGACCTTTGAAAATATGAACTTCCTCATTCAGAAGGTGTGTTAACATGCTTCTATTGCGTTCTTTCTAAAGATATTGTACTAAAAACAGGTTTGAGAAAGAGTGTACAAAGATGGGGAAAAAGTGGGAGCTGGGTGATTAGAGGATGACTTCGTGTGAATATTTAACCAAACCAAACAAAAACACCAGTGCTACAGTTTGAAAGCAAGGGTGGAGAATAATGTCCATGTGGAAACAGTCCAAACAACAACAACAACGCTTCTTATATACCATCTTCTAGACAGATTAGTGCCTCACCCAGAGCAGCGAACAAGTGAGTGTTATTATTATCCTCACAATACAGGTGAGGAGCTAGGGCTAAGGGGAGTGGCTTACCCAAGGCCACCTACTGAGCTCATGGCTGTAGTGGGATTCGAACCAGCAGAGTGCTGATTCACAGCCGAACCACTTAACCACTGTTCAGATTATTGCAACACAAATGACTTGCAGGTCAGTGGTAGAACTGAACAATAGATCTCAACAATGACTGTTTCTTTTTGAGAGCTCTTATGGGAGCCCAAAAGGAATTGTCCCAGAAGAATATTCCAACAGATTTATATTTTAAATACAAGTGAATAGTTCTGCCTGAATATCAATAGATAAAGATTATTATAGATCAAAAGAGTTTATTGTCTATAGCCATAGGCTGTCACAATTCACCAAACATTGACTAATAAACAATTAAGTCCCTTATCACAGTTTATATAAGTTACTAAAATTAATTAAAACAATACAGTATGCCAAACTATCCCAGGGATCACGAAGCAGCCTCATTCAGTACCACCTTAGATCTTACCTTTTTGGCTGCGAGTGCCAACTGAGAGACTCTATAGGACACATGATTATCAGTGTCAGATAACAAAAACACAATCTTCTCAATTTCAGAGTATGTGTTTGGCACTGGTAGGATTCTGGCCAAAAATTTAGCTCAATAAAGATTTTTATATTAACCTTAAATTTACGATGTGATAGTGTGGAGGGATGATGGGTACAGAAAGTGGCAAAAGTTCCACCATGTACATGTAGCTGCAAATGCAAAACGAGATGGGTGGTGTGATGCACTGAGATAAACCCTGAGAGAAAATGCTCTTCCTCCAGAATTTATCAGAATATTAATTTGGCACAGGTCACTTGAAATTGGTATACAAACATAACAACTGATCTTTCCCCAAAAAAGCCCGCTTGCAAATTATGTAGGAGAGGGAAGAATAATTTCCTCTACATTTCTTCCTCTTTCTTCTGCCTTACACTCTCTTATCAATGTGAGAGCTGTTTGTAAAGTTCTTTGAACAAGCACTTTCAAAGAGCGGAGCAGCTCTGTTCTTCAAACAGCTGTATAAAGAGATTTTGATGCAAGGCATCAAAACGTGTCAGCGTTGCCAACCTATCATTCATCCCTTTGTAGTTTTATTAGGAAATAATGTATCACCCTCTTATTGCTAGTTCCTAGTGCACACTGTTGTTCCCATGTTTTAGGTTTGATCTGCCCTCCCCTAAAATGCTTGCCACAAAACAGCAGTTTAAGCAGCTGTGGGTTAAGAGAAACGTAATTGAAAAAGTTTAAGATTTGGTTTTCTGATTCCAATTTGCCATCTGTCTCTCCCCCTCCCCTTTATATCCCTTTGACAATATAAAAAAGCAAATGTTCTTTTGAAACTTTTGGCATTATTTGCTATTTTTGCTATTTACTTTTTTGCTACAGATTTTGGAATATGGTTCCCTGAAAATAATATATACAACATTCTTTGTGATCCCTGCTGGTCAACACATTGTGCTGGAATCACTAAAGATTTTTTTTTTTTGGCAGACAAATCCACACAACTTGCACCAACACCACAGCTTGGTGAACAGCATTACTGAAAATGTGTTTTGAAAATGTAACTGGGTTACTGTTCCCAAAGGTAAGGACTGGAAGGTGAAGCAAGTTACTCAAAGTAGAATCTATAAGTTTGTTTCTCTGGCATTTAAGGTTTCTCCTTACAGTATCTGGGATGTGATGTTACCGGGGAGAAATCATCAGAACTTTTTGCCTGAGGCCTACAGCCCCGTATTACATAGTTTGTTCTGTAAAATGGCCTATAGATACACATGCAAGAATGCTGGGATTGGTTTAGGCTCCCCCACCGAAGCATGTATTCTGCGTCTTAATGGGCTAATGCTCTTGAAACAGGAGGGAAGAAAAGGAGAGGGGATTAAATCAGCCAGCATGGAAAGAAATGCAGGCATTAAGAAGCAGACTGCTGCCATTTAGGGTGCTGTGAAAGCAGATGGAAAGAAAACTAGGACAAGGGTATCCCCATTTCTCAAGCTCGTTTATATTTTGATAGCGGACTTCTTTTAGTGACTTCTCAGAATGCATTTAAATTTTTGTTTTAGCCTCCTTCACCCTTTTTGTTTTGTACATTTTTAAGTGTGCTTTTATCTGATTACGGGTAACCATGCAGGCAGGTTGAACTGCGACCACTTTCCAACCTTCTTGGGCTTTACAATGCAAGTGTAATTTCAGGCTTAGAATATATTATGTTACAGACTTAAACTATTATAGACTCAGAGTGATATCAGTTCTTGGGTTCCTTGGGAGAAGTCATGATAGTTAAATCTGATTTGTTTGTACAGATATGCCCTATAGAGTCATCCTTTGAAAGAGTCCACAGCAATTCTTTGAAAAGATCAGATGGTTTCCACATGGGAATGAAGTTGTGTGGTTTCCCTGTTGCTGGTGTGGCTGCCAAAACAAAAAAGTGGAAATAGGCTTCCAAGGGGTAAGTTTCCCTGCCCTAGTCTCCTGGCAGCGGTCTTACCCCCTCCCTCTCTGAATTCCCAGCTTTGATTTTTTTTTTAAAAAAAATGTAAGTCTCTAGCCCCTTTCATTGTGAAGATAGGCCTTTCCCCTTAAATCTCCACAATGAAAATAACTTGAGCAGTGGTCCTAGCCTTTTTGAGTCTGCAGGCATCTTTGGAATTCTGACACAGTGTGATGGGCGCAGCCACAAAATGGCTGCCACAGCATGGCTGCTGCAGGAGGCGTTGCCAATCAAACTGGTTGTCACAGATCACACAGTCACACAGTGAAGAACCTTGTTCTGTGGTGGCAGCTGCTGCCAAAGCAATGTTTTTAACAATCTGCACAACTAATCAAATCTCCAATGGCCAGTTAGGATCTTTGCTGGACATAAGCCCTGCCTGGCCCTGCTCACTTTCTAAAAATACTTAGTGGGCACCAGGAAAGGTATTGTCTAGTGCCATGATGCCCAAAGGCACTACATCGGATCTCCTGGGCTGATACTTTTAAAAAATATTTTCAACTTTTTTCAATTATGCATTTTAAATGTGTTGTGAGGAGATTGTCAGTGATTTTGGCGAGGGCAGTTCCAGTGGCATTAAGAGGGTGGAAAGTGGACTGAAAGGACTAGAAAGTGCAGCTGAAGGGTAGTTGAGATGGTAAGACTAGGAGTTTGAAAGCAAAGTGTAGAAAACGAAACCGAGCTGGAGAGTATGGATGAGTTAAGAGAGAACTTTTTGAGAATGATTTGTCTGGGAGCAGGACCACCCATATTGCCAGAGCAGCCCTGAACTTATGCAGGACACCCACTTGGGAACCCACAGCACCAGCCACAGGGAAGCCCACCAGGACAGGGGCAACAAGGAGGGTTTCTGCAACAGCAATTAATGCAATATGGGTCTTTTAAGGCCCCACTTCAATCACTGCCAACAGCTGCTGGCAGTTTAGAGCGGCCAGGGCAATGGGAGGGGGAAAGAGGCTGCAAGTGCAGGCTATGATTACCCCCGAGGTCACACAAAACAGCTAATTCTCACTAGACTTCAGGGGAATTGATTGAGCATGTGCAGCCTATTGCACTAGTCTCATGAGGGGCTTAGGGTCAGGCTAAACATGCAGGTTTTTAAAGAGTTCTTTGCAGCTACACAGCAGCTTTGGGGAATAGCTGTTAAAAAATAAAAGAAAACCCAAATGGCCTCAGAATGTGGGGGAGGAGGGGCTCCTTCCTCTCCCCTCAAGCTCTTTCCCTGTGTCAAAAAAGTATGAGGGGAAGGTTTCCCCCCTGTTTTTTCTGCTCCACATGGAGTATTCTGTGCATGTGGAACAGTAAAAATGAGGGAACACTTCCCTCATGCTATTTTGACACAGAAAAACTGCTTGGGGGTGGGGGGGAGAGCCCTTCTTCCCCCTCGGAGGCATTCTGAGGCTGTTTGAGCTCTCCTTTATTTTTTAACAGCCGTTCACTTTTCAACTGCTGTATGGCTGCGGAAACCCAAGTTGGGTCTGGGGAACCCAACTCTTAAAAAAACTGCACGTTTAGCTTGACTCTTAGAAGCAAGCTAGGCAGGAGATGGCTGGCTTCTTCAGTGGAGAGGAGGAACCGGGTGCTGCTAACCTCTTCGTCCTTCCCTCTCCAGTTCTGAGGCTGCAAGCCCAAGCAGGACTGAAAAGGATGTGATGGATAAGGGAGCTGCTGAGGGCAGGGGCTTGGATGACCATGAATGTCACGTGAGCGAAATGGCAGCATATTTGGATGCTGTAGGGAAGGAGAGTGATAGGACAATCACGTAGTGGTGAAGTGGAATAATGGGGAGGGGAATGGCAGCTAGAAGTTTGGAGAGGATCAGCATGGAGGGGATGGACAAGTTGGGTTATCATGCACACATTTTCAGGTCTTAAAAAATATTCTAACAGAACCAAGTTAACATATCTTCTGCTTCTGTAGCTTTCCACTGCCTTGCCAAGGATTTCATTAAAAAGAAGACTTTTAGTTTTCCATAATACCATTATGAGATGATCTGTTCTATATTTTTAGCAGGAAACATCCTATCATTTAAGCATATTTGAAATATTTACCTTTCTGTTTGTTGTGAATTACTTTTTTTGGTAACAACATGGACAGAAAATTTTCTGTATGTTCTATAAACCCTCCCCCATCCCCTCCAAATTTATTTTGATGGCCCTCAGCAGGAGATCTGTAATTTAATAAATCAATACATTTGTTCAGTGGATGAGCTGCACATTTCCCCTGCTCTTTCAGGTGAAGGGTTAAGTGTCTACTCGGGATTGTTCTTGTTAAGGGAATTTCCTCCAGAGCTGGATGCTTTGGTTATAAAGTGCATTTGAAAGCCTCCTGTCGCGATTGAGTTTCTAGATATGTGCTGCAGATATAATAAAAAAAAACTTTTAAAGTTAAATCACTCACCTTTCAGATGGGCCACTTATATTCCCCTTGCTAGCAGGGCTGCTTTGATTACGTAATGACAGCTGGGTAGATATATGGACTCTGGCAATGGGCTGGCAGCCACTTCATTGTCAGTTTTCTCTTTGTTCTCTTTAGAAAGGCAAAGCACAATGGAGAGGGTTTGATCCACATGTCAGACATATGAGACACAAAAGGATGATGGGAGCTGACTGCACTGCACAATCAAAGTGTCACCAGGAATTGCTGTATTTCAGCCATACATAACAATGGCTGGGTGGCCAGCAGTTGTGTCAGTCATAATTAGACATTAGCACTTTCAAATCGCAGTGAAAGTCCCATTGCTACTTCGATCGATGGGCAGAAGAACAACCGTAACAGAGGGGATTGTCTCATTATCACTGTTCTGCAAGTCCCATGAATTAACCAAAAATATTCACTTTTCAGTTGTTGGCAGTTGTTCAGTGTTTAGCTCTGTTCCCCTTCTGCTTAACTTCTTCCATCCTCTTTTAAATTAGACAGTATAGGTTTTTTTAAAAAAATCCTACCCATCACTTTTTTTAGTCCACTATTCTTTCAAGAAGCTCAAGATAGTTCTCCCACCTCCATTTTGTCTTTATAACAAAGTAAGTCAGATTGGAAGAAAAGGGACCTAGCTTCAGTGATCCATGCGACAGTCACTTCCAGTTGGACTACTGTAACTCACTCTGTGCAGGGCTGCCCTTGGGCCTGATCTGGAAATTGCAGCTGGTCCAGAATGCAGCAGCATGTGTCCTTACAGGGACACTGTTTAGGGCACATATCCACCAGGTGCTGTGTCAGTTGCACTGGCTTCCAGTTGAGTTCTGGATCCAGTTCAAGGTTTTGGTTTTAATATTTAAAGCCCTTAATGGACTGGGACAAACATACCTGTAGGGCCACCCAGTGCCGGATTTATGTATAGGCTAAGTAGGCTGAAGCCTAGGGCCTCTAAATCTAGGGGGGCTCCACAGCCCCCCCCCAAGCGAGCAGTCTCCCCTCTCCCAAAATTGCAAACCCAAGACTTCATGCGAGGGCAGGGGCCGGCAACTCGGGCCCAGCAACTATGAGACTCAGGGCCAGCAAGTGGGGCCCAATTTGAAACTCTGGGGCCCAACTTGAAATTTTTTTTGGGGGGGGGGCAGTTTACAGCCAAAGTCTGCAGAATCTTAGAGATATAAATAAAATCCATCTAGATTGCCCTGATGCGGGGGGCCCCTTAGGAGCGGCCCACAGGGCCTAATTTGGCCAAATTGCTCCAATTGCCTTAAGGCCAGCCCTGATGAGACTGTGCAGGGGTTGGACTGACAAGCCCTGCCCCTTCTAGGTCCCTGGTCCCACAATTCAGAGTACAGACTCCAGGACTCCAGAGCCAGCAGCCCAGAGTCAACAGCCAGCTGCAGAGCCTTCCCCAGCTCAAGGGTCAGGTCAGTAGTGGTACGTGCTGCACTTTAATCAGTGGGAGAGTGCGAGTGGGGAGCCGGCTGGGGCAGATAGACCAGGCAAGCAAGCTCTCCCAAGTCCCTTCCATTCCTTCCCTCCTCCTTGGCTTGAACAGAGCAAGGCAAGCACATGTGACTGGCACTGGCCGCACCCCTCCCAGGCAGGGAAGTCTGTCTTTCACACTTCACAGAGCCCTGCCTGCAGGAGGCACTTGCAACCCCTTTCTCAGAACTTCTTGGATATAAAAAGAAATATTGATGGTGTCAGTTGTCATGCCAATAAATCCAAACAATACTGCTTCATACATTAATAGTAGATAAATTGTTCTAAAGCCATTGCAGAATCTAATCAAAGTTTTACATATTTATTTTATATAACATTTTTTGGCAGTTGGATCTTCTAAATGGCTAGTATTGATTATTGGATGGAAGCCTGGAGTTTGCTGCTGCTGGCATTATTAGATGAGAAATTATAGTTAATTATTAACCTATGTTTTTGCATCATTTTCAAGCCTCCTAAATGCATGTGTTTTGGAGAAAATTAATTTGAATCCTTTTGGCAATTTGGGGAGTTTATAAACTTTTGAAAATGTTTAGAATGGAAAATGATGTTGTGCTATAGGGTTGGCTTGTTGGATGTGACAGAATAGACTCCATCTTGTGTTTTCTTTAATTTAGGTTGTTTAGTTAAGTTAAAATGGGAAGTTGGGCAAAACTCCAGGGTAGGCCTACAAATCCCAGGTGCCTCTATGGCCAAAAAGTGCGGGAAAGCCAGGGGGCAGAGTCAGAAGATATAAATGCTCCAGCCAGCCTGGGAGGGGGGAGTCGTCCTGCAACCCTCAGAGAGGCCAAGAAGTTCTTGCTGCAGATTGCCCACAGGCAGAGAGAGGCCTTGGGGATCAGGGAAGGCAGCAGTGGGAAGGGATCCTCGGAGGGATCCAGAACTATCTATAGAAGGCAGGAGGCCAGGCTGCAGGTTGGTAACTGAACCTCATCCCGAGGGAAAATAAGTATAGGGATCAGTTCAGGGACAGAGGAACTGCGTTTTGTCTTATTTGTGCCCGGTGGTGTTTTCCTTTCTGTGTTTGATTTAAAGTGCCTTTTTTGTTTAAAATCCTGTTACTTGTAAATAGTCAATAAAATCTTTGTTCTTTGTTTAAAACCCCAGTCTGGTGCTCTGACCACGGAGTCTCCCCCGCTCTGCCTGCTACCAGTGCCTTAAGTAGGGTCCTGGGAGGGGAAAAGCCCCAAAATGTGCAGGTGCCAAACTGAATTCTGTAAACCTTCAGCAGCAACCATCTATACCTTGTGCCAGGGGTCATTTCCTAGAAAAAGAACTGCAGGAACTCATTAGCAAAACTCATTAGCATATGCCACACCCCCTGACATCACTGGAAGTGTGTCAGAAGGCAACATCCACCCCTCAGTCCCCTTTCTGCAAAAATCTCCAGGTATTTCCTTAAAGCAGAATGAACTCAAAGCAGCTACCCTCCTCTGAAGAGCCAGTCCTGCTTGCACCCATGCACTCACTCTCTCTTACAAGTCACAAATGAAAATAAAGCAGCATGAATTCCAAGCAGCTTACATTCCTTTGGAGCCCAGCACCACTCGCCTTGCACTCATTCACTCATTTTCTCCCCCCCCCTCCAGTCACAAATGAAAGTAAAGGAGCAGAGCAGAATGAATCCAAGCAGCTTGTGTTCCTTTGGAGCTCAGCACCTCTAGCTTTTCACTCATTCACTCATTTTCTCTCTCTCCCCCCTCCCCAAGTCACAAATGAAAGTAAAGGAGCAGAGCAGAATAAATCCAAGCAGTTTACTGTTCCTTTGAAGCCCAGCCCCACTCGCCTTGCACTCGGAGGAAAAGAAATCACGTGGGTGGGGCCAAAACCCACGTGACCTCTTTTCAGATCTACTGGAACGCCGTTCCTGTGCATTCCGGCTCCAAATGAGCCCTGCCTTGTGCCAATAGCCACTGATGGACCTCTGATCCATGTGTTTATCCAGTTGAAGATTAATTTTAATTTTAATTTTTAGAGTCTAATCTGAGCATGAGTAAAAGATTTGAAAGTGGTGCTAGCAGGCGCAAGAGACAGAAACTTGAAAATGCTATGGTAATGAAGTTAAGACCAATCACTGCTTTCGTGCATCAACCACTCATTGAAGCAACAAGAGCCAGCAGTGAAGCTATCCAGCCTGAGCCAACTACTAGCATGCAACCAGACAAAAACCTCCCTGAAAGTGAAACAGCAAAGCAGGATGTGGACAGCAAGCTGATTATGAGGAGGCAGCCATGATGCTGGCTCAAACTGAAAATATAGAACTAATTCAAGAGTCACTTACTGGACAGGAAGAGGCTAAAGAGCCACAAGAAAATAATGTAAATAGTCAGATTTTGCAGTTCACACCTGGTAAGATAGGGCAAGTCCAAGGTGTTCAGATGCAGATAAAGATAATACCAAACATATATCTACTGTAACAGATGTTGGTTTGTGGTCAGAATTATCACATGAGGAAGTATCCTATTGGGTAGAGAGGGGTCCCTCTCAAGTTCTGCATCATTGTGGACCATTTTCAAATTCCAAGCGAGTGTACAAAAAGCAGTCCAGGTTTTGCACAAAAGCTCTTTTTTATTCAACAAAAGCGAATGGGGAAACATATAGCCGAGAGTGGCTTGTATATTCTCCCTCAAAAGGCTAGATTTATTGCTTTGTTTGTAAACTCTTTCCAAACCTTGCATCTTCTTCCACAGCTTTAGCTACTGAAGGGTTTGATGACTGGCAAACCCCTCATCTTATCCAAACTCATGAAAACTCAGAGAAGCATAGGAATGCCATGTTGGCCTACCTAACAAGGAAGTGAGGGCAAACGTTAACTTCCAAGCTAGAGGAACAAATAAAAGCAGATCAGCAGTACTGGCGGCATGTCATGGAGAGAATTATTGCTGTAATATGCACTCTTGTAGAACGAGGCTTTCCATTCAGAGGAAACAATGAACACTTTGGATGTCCAAATAATGGCAATTATCTTGGTCTTTTAGAACTAGTGGCAAAATTTGATCCATTTTTACTTGCTCATATCAATCGGTATGGACATTCTGGATCAGGCAATCCCTCTTATTTGTCAAAAATTATATGTGAGGAAATTATTCAACTCATGGCAAAAAAAATTAAGGATGCAATTCTGGCTGATGTGAGAGAGGCTGGATATTTCAGCTTTCAGTAGATTCCACTCCTGACATTTCACATCCTGATCAGTTGACTTTAGTTATCAGATATGTATCACCTGAAGATGGTTTGCCAACTGAGAGATTTTTAACTTTCCTTGAGCTAAAAGACCACTCAGGAGAAAGCATGGCTGATATATTGTTCAACTGTTTCACTACTGAGCTTGAAATTGACTTTAGAAAATGCCGAGGGCAGTCTTATGACAACGCTGCCAACATGGCTGGTAAGTACAATGGTATGCAGCAAAAAATAATCGAAAAAAACCAATTTGCAAGATTTATTCCATGTGCAGGTCACTCTTTAAATCTGGTGGGCCGTTCAGCTGTGGATTGCTGCCTTGATGCAGTGAACTGTTTTGGCATTATCAATGAAATTTATACCTTCTTTTCATCCTCCACAAAGAGATGGGCAGTTCTAAAATCAGTTTTACCACCTCAGTCTAAAGTGCCTAAATATTTGTCAGACACTAGGTGGGACGCACACGCAAAAGCCACAGAAGCTGTTTTGGAAAGTTACAGCGCTATCACTGATGCCCTCAGTCATTTGTACTCTGACGTTAATGGGAAGGGGGAGACCAGGCTTCAAGCTAACAAACTTTTGCAGAAAATGGAAGAACTGGAATTTGTGTTTATGCTGCATTTTTGGACCCGTGTGCTAGGTCATTTTCACAAGGTCAGCAAAGCCCTTCAGGAATCAGACCTGTTATTGAGTTTTTGTGCAAGTTTGTACAGTTCACTTCTGGATTTTTAAAGGAAAATTGGAGAAGATTTTGATGAGCTTGAGAAACAAGCAAAAGCCACCTTGCCAAATGTTAACTACAAAACAAGGAGACAAAGAGTAAGGGAACGGCAAAGAAATGACAGAAGTGCACCTGATGCCTTAGATGCACTTTCTTCAAGAGATAAGTTTAGGATAAAATCCTTTATTCCTATATTAGATACACTTGAAGCCAATTTAAAGAGAAGAAGTACTGTGTACAGTGATGTTGCACAATTGTTTTCCATTCTTGCTAATCTGACAGCATCTAAGCAAGAAATTCAGCAAAGTGTTGAACTGTTGATGGAAGCATACCCAGAAGATATTGACCTGAAACTTATTGACGAACTTTTGCACTTTCACCTGTACGTGAGACAAAGCCATAGGCTTACAGAAGAGCACTCTCTGTCTCATACAGACCTTTATCAAATGATATACAAGGAAAAAATTCAGATGGCCTTTCCTAATGTGAAAGCAATCTTGCGGCTGTTTCTTAGCTTTATGGTCACTAACTGCTTGGGAGAGAGTTTTTCAAGACTCAAAATAATTAAAAATGAATTAAGGACCACGATGTCTCAAGAGAGGTTGTCCGCACTGAGCATTCTGTACATTGAAAGTGACAGATTTAGACAAACAAATTTTGATGAAATTTTGGATGATTTTGCTATGAGGAAGGCTAGAAAAAAAAACATTTTAAGTCTTACTGTATTTGATGGTTGTAGTTTACTTCTTAATATGTATTTTAAAAGTGTCTGTTTAATGACAACATAAAGTTGATTCTAAAAGTGCCACACTGTCAGGTAATCATGATCATATTATTTACACTTCCCAGGCAATATAATTTGTAAACTCAAAGGTTTTTTTTTTAAGAATAACATTACAACTTCATTTTCCTAAAAATTGATGCTTATTCCACAAAAGGTTTACAAAGTTCAGTTATTGCAAAAGTTTTTCAGTGTTAATTTTAACATTTATGCTTTTTTTAACAATCACTATGGTATTTAACAATAACATATTATGTCGTTTAGAGGAGAAATTGTGAATTGCAGATTTTTAAATACCTGTCATCATCCTTGGCTTCACTCAGTTTTGTTTATAACACTCTTCCATTTTCTTCTAGTCGTGAGGGTGGGGGATTGGGAGGGGCCTCACAAGTGGAGTAGCCTAGGGCCTCTCTTCATCTAAATCCGGCTCTGGGGCCACCTCTCCCACTATGTCCCTCGGATGGCTTTGAGCTCTGCAGACAAGCAGCTACTGGTGGTCCCTGACCTGAGGGACATTTGCCTAGCCACAACCAGGGCCAGAGATTTTTTAGCTCTGACACAAGCCTGCTGGAATGCACTCCCAATGGAGATCCGGGTCCTGTGGGATTTGTTGCAGTTCCACAGGGCCTGTAAGACGGAGATGTTCCACTGGGCCTATGGCTGAGGTGTCAGGGATCTGTCCTGCCTGTCTGCCCATACTCTTTCCATGCCCGCTATATCATGCCGCCCAGATGTGACTGGTAGATCCATCACACTGTCTGCATTGTATGGCTTCATTACAGCCTTTTTGCTTATGATGGTAGACACCTTTTAATTACTGGTTTTTATGTGATTTATACCTGTTTCAAAGTATATTTAATTGTAAATAATTTATTGCTGTTGTGACCCACCCTGAGCCTACTTTCAGGGAGGGCGAGATATACATGGAATAAAATAAATAAAATGTTACTTCACCCAATGGCTAAGTGGAGGGACTGAACCTAGGACTCCCAAATCCTAGACCATCCCATTATGCTGACTTTCATTCTATGAGAAACATGCTCAGGACAACTTGTCAGTAGGGTTGCCAGCTTCCATGTAGTGGCTGGAGATCTCCTGGAATTACAACTGATCTCCAGGCCACAGAGATCAGTTCCCCTGGAGAAAATGGCTGCTTTGGGGAGGAGATCAGTTGTAATTCCCGGAGATCTCCAGCCACCACCTGGAGGCTGGCAACTCTAAGGTCAGGCAAACTGTGAAAAACCTGTAGGAATTTTGGTCTGTGTGGATGAGAGGAGTGTTTATTTTGCTAGTGTGTATGCCATTAAAGGTATTTGAATTGAATTGAATTGAATTTTGCTAGGGAAGATCTGTGTGGAAAATTAGTCTTTGTGACTGGGTCTGTGAATATACCTTTTAGAATACATAACTATTTTGAAACCACTAAGCTTATGAATCCTTATGAACCTATTCTGAAACCAGTACACTTATCAACACGCTGCAACCATCATGCTTATATACTTATAAATAAATTCTACTTTTGGTTAAGCAAAATAGCTGTTTTATCTGGACTATAGAATACCGTTTTCATCTCACAGCTACTCCCACACACCAACCATTCTGTCATACTACCATCTATAACTAAGCCTTCCTATAATACAAGGACAAACTGAAAAGATCTAAGGGAAAAACCTTTGGTGGCAGTGAAAACATTTTGGACACTGAAAGAGTCAGAGAGGCAGCAATATATAAGCCTCACCAACAGAGCAAAACTCTACAGAGGTTAGCAGTGGAGGTTAGCAGTGGAATTCAAACCCCAAAGGGAAGGTGTTCTCGAGGTATAAGCCTGGGCAGAGAACACCTGAAGCTTTTGTGTGTGTGGAGAAAAACAAAAATGTTGGTTGTGACTAGACATGGGCACAAACGTGAAAAAAATGAACATGGTTCTTTGCCGTCCACGAATAACGAACAACGAACATTGATGAACGTGATGCTGTCACGAACATGTTTGTTGTTTGTTCATGGGGCCTGCAGCCCACCCCCACCCCACCCCCACCCCTCCACTTAGCCCCTCCCCTCTAATCCATTTACCTGGCCCTTTAAAGATCCCTTTAAACTATCAGCTGGCAGGCGGCAGGGGGGATTCCCCCCGCTGCCTGCCAGCTGATAGTTTAAAGGGCCCTGTCCTGCCACTTGCAAGTGGCAGGGCCCTTTAAACCACCCCAGCCCCCACCCCTCCTGCCCCACTCCAGCGCTGCCGGGCTTCTTCTGCCCGGTGTGAGCGGTGTAGGGAGATTGTCCCTGTCCTGCTGGCACCCGGCAGGGCTGGTACCCCAGGGCTGCTCCTGCCCTGTGCGAGCGGGGCAGGGAGATTCTCCCTGTTCCACTGGCACCTGGTAGGGCTGCTCCTGCTGCATGCGAGTGGGGCAAGGAGATTCTTCCTGTCCCACTCGCACCAGGCAGAAGAAGCCACACGGCGCCGGCTCTCCTGGTGCTAAGAGGGATGGGGAGATTCTCCAGGAGAGGGGCAGCCGGCACTTAGCTGCTCATCAGGGAAGCCCCTGACGAGCAGCTGATTCAGGAGTTTAAATTCCCCTTTCCATGCCACTGAACAGCGGAACGGAAATGGACATTTAAACTCCTCTTTGATTCCGGGTTTCCAGGGCAACAGCAGGAGTTCAGACTATCCCTGCTTGGGTTGCCCTGGGAATTGATTGTAGGTGCCATATTGCCTGGCTTGACGAACAGCAACGAACAACAATGAACGAGGCTTCCAACGACCACCTGTTCTTTTGGAATGGGACCTCACGAACAGCCTGTTCGGGAACAGCCGAACAGGCTGTTTGTGGGCCTTTTTTCATTCATAATGCTGTTCATACCCATGTCTAGTTGTGACCAAGGCACTTCTGAGGTAAAACTTTAGGGTAATGTAAGGAGGAGCTGTAATTAAAGTTTAAGGCAGAGGTTAAAACAAAATCATTACAAAGATACTTAGCTGATGTCATATTTTTGACCACTATGGTGGTTGTATGTTGGCTTGGTTAATTTACCATTTTTATATTGCCTTTCCCAGTGCTGAATTCTGCACAATTCTCTTTGAACCTTTAACAATGTAAATTAAAAAAGTTTAATCTAACAGGGGTGGCAGGAAAGCAAAACTTCCTGTGAACTATCTGAAAGAAGAAAAATGACAGATTTATATCAAGGGAGCACCTTCAGCTTCGTAAAAACATGGGTTAGCTTATCAGTCAGAAACACTTAAAAGAGCCAATATTCATAACCTGCAAGGACCAACATCATGCATATTTGATCTGTAGTAAGAGAATGTATAGATGAGCTCACAGATCAATGCACCTAAAAGGCTCCAGGTATATAAAATTGTAACACCCAAGAAATACCACCAGTATTTACAATCCTTGTTTTGGGTGTTTTTATGGTCAAATACTTGTAACGCATGATTATGGAAGCAGGGATGGTTTAAGGTATTCTGTCACTCCAAACAGTGTTGTGGCAGTGTATGCCTGGAAAGGACAACTGGGCAAGCCACTCCCATTGCCTCCTTCCATGCTGCCCTTTGGAAGTCCAGTGCCTCTAGAGGTCACTTTGCACCCTGCTGGTGGTGGAGCAGGTCTGGGAGGCAATGTACACAAGCCATACCTGTTACCTTCACTTTCCCACCTGTGTCAAATTGTGGCACTACAAACACCTGGGTGGCACGGACACTACAAACACCTGGGTGGCAGAGAACTGGCTGTAACTGAAATGTATTTGTTTTGTCTTCCTTCCGTTTCTTTTTTTCTAACAAGGAGAAGCTTCATCTCCACTAGAACTCTTCATCTCCACTGGAATCATTTTGTGGTACTCTGAAGTGATCTTCAGTGTGGAGACACAATGTCTTTCCTTTCTTGATTGGTCTAGTGTGCTGATGTATATATAGTACATACATTATATGTGCTGAGGTAACTATAGTACATCCTAGATCTGAATTTGGAACAAATCAGAGTGGTTACAGGTCCATGGAATAAGAAATGGTCAGTAATAATAACTATCATAATATTTAGACAGGCTTTGGTTGATGTTTAATCACACTGGTGTCATACAATTGGGTACTTGCTCAAGACTAAAAATGCCTTCTACTTATTCCTAAAAAAAAAAAAAAAAAGATCCTGACCCTGCACACAAGGATTTCTATGCCCGTACAGACTATCAGTATTTTTGTCTGAGTGGGAAAGGAGGCTTAAGTCTAATCTATCTCCTCAAACAGGAGATCAGCACAGGCAGAATTTTTACTCTGGCAACTGCTGCTTCAACAGGGGGGTGATTCCCATTGTGTGGTCATTGCTACAGCTAATGCAGAGGCATTCACAGTGACAATGGAGGATCCACATGGGGGTAGACTCCATACTTTCATCACTATCCTATTGAGCCTATCATTCCCCCTCTCTGTGTGCCTCCAGAGGGCTTTTGTCTGGCTTTTAAAAAAAAGTAGTCATAGTTATATTGCTGTATTTTTGTAGTAATATTGCAATGACTGGTTTTTTTTTTTTAAGTTGGCAGAAACCCCACTGGTAGGTGGGAGAATGGTGACCATGAGGGGAAACGGAGGGAAATCCAGTCTTTCTCATCCACATTGTATGCAAACTTGCTTTGTGATCCTCCTGGAAAGATCACAGCATGTTTAGAGAACAGAATAGTGAGGTGGGGGAAAGGAAGACTGGAGCATGGGGAATGACAGTCCAGCCCCTTGTTTGGTCTCAAAACAGACCAAAGACTCCTTGTAGAAGCAGCCAGTGTTAGGGAAGACAGATGTGGGCTGAATTCATCACAGATTACCTCATTGAAAGAACACGGTGTGGTGTGTTTTTGTACAAGCAGAATTCATATAGCAAGGTGATTTGTGCACTGAAGCCTGCTTTTATACATGGGTAACCTTGCTGGATCGGGAAAAATGAGCGAATGTGTCCTTAGATTTTGTGTTTGTTTCTTTTCTACTGCTGTATCAGAAATGTTAAGTCTGCAACTAATCTAGATTTTAGAAAGTATAAGATTCAGCTTGGGAACTGGAAATCCATTTGTGTTGTTTGGATGGGTTTCATGCAATAATGAACGATTCTGAAGTTCAGATATTTCAGCTGGGTTGCAGAGGCAGGGCCATATGGGATTTATTACTGCATGTGGTTCTGCCATTGGGATAGGTGGCGGAATACAATCCAGCAGTGTGCTTTCTTCTCGTTCTTTACTGCCTGGAAAGGAATTCAAATGTGGTTTTGCTAACAAAATAAGCAGATGAAATCTCTGCATGTATCTGTGTCCCCTGTTTGACAGGAAAAAATGCTGTTTTCATTCACTCACTCTTTTAGGTGCCTCAAATAGTATTTTAGTATAATTGGCTATTATTCTGGGATAACTCTTTAATTAGCTTTAGCTTCTGACTTGTTTATACATTTAAGGAATGGATCAGTTGCCTAAATGAGTTGAAAGGGGAAAAGAAGAACCCCTGGTGAAAGAAGCACTCTTGAACTGACCTCTCTTTCATCTCATAAGAAAAGCAAGCCTTATACACAAAAGATGGGTTGTATGTACAGGTGGGTGGAGTACAAAGTTCACTGTAAGCAAAGATGACCTGAGAATTATTCAAGAATGCAGCAAAGGTCTGGGAAAGAAACACCTTC
The DNA here is from genome assembly GCF_028583425.1 of Eublepharis macularius. Taxonomy (NCBI): domain Eukaryota; kingdom Metazoa; phylum Chordata; class Lepidosauria; order Squamata; family Eublepharidae; genus Eublepharis; species Eublepharis macularius. Next base: position 37,236,961 of record NC_072796.1, on the reverse strand, counting down.
TCATTGCTTATAAATGTTGATGGTGTCTTAAGGCAGGAGAAAAACCTTGGATTCAACTCCTAAGCTACTTGGGCTGGTTTCACATGGCTATTTGGTATCAGTAACTGACATAATGCTATAGCAGTGTTTCAGTTACAATTGAAAGCGCAGGAAAACCATTGTGTGGTGATTCATTGCCACTGTGGATCCCACTGTCTTCATAGTAATGAGAGACGTATGGGGTACTGTCACTACCTTTGGTCATAGAAACAATGAGAACTGGGTTTATCTCCTGTGTGTGTGCCGTCAAGTTGTCTCCGATCTATGGCGACTCTATGAATGAGAGACCTCCAAAACGTTCTATCTTTAACAGACTTGCTCAGATCTTGCAGACTGGAGGACATGACTTCTTTCATTGAGTCAAGCCATCTTGTTTTAGGGCTTCCTCTTTTCCTACTGCCTTCCACTTTTCTGAGCATTATTGACTTTTCCAGAGAATCTTGTCTTCTCATGATGTGACCAAAGTATGATAGCTTTAGTCTTGTCATTTTAGCTTCTAAGGAGAATACAGGTTTGATTTGATCTAGTACCCACTTATTTGTCTTTCTGGCTGTCCATGGTATCAGCAAAACTCTCCTCCAGCACCACATTTCAAGTGAATCAATTTTCTTCCTGTCAGCTTTCTTCACTGTCCAGCTTTCACATCCATATGTCGTAATGGGGAATACCATAGTTTGGATTATCTTGATCTTGGTTCCCAGAGAGACGTCTTTATCTTTAAGGATCTTATCTAGCTCCCTCACAGCTGCTCTTCCAAGTCTCAGTCTTCTTCTGATTTCTTCACTGCAGTCCCCCTGTTGGTTGATGATTGAGCCAAGGAATAGAAAATCTTGAACAGTTTCAATTTCCTCATTAGCAACTTTAAAATTGTGTAATTCCTCGGTAGTCATTACTTTTGTCTTTGATGTTCAGTTGTAATCCTACTTCGGCGCTTTCTCCTTTAACCTTCATCAGCAGTAGTTTCAAGTCTTCACTATTTTCTGCTAGTAATGTGGTGTCATCTGCATATCTCAAATTGTTAATGTTCCTCCCACCAATTTTCACTCCACCTTCTTCTAGATCTAATCCAGCTTTCCTTATGATATACTCTGCATAGAGGTTGAACAGGTAGGGAGATAATATGCATCCTTGTGTGACACCCTTGCCAATTGGAAACCATTGTTTCCCCATATTTTTTTTTGACAGTAGCCTCTTGTCCAGAGTACAGGTTGCACATCAAAACAATCAGATGTTTGCCTGTTCCTTATGTAATCCACCCTCAGGCCACTGGCGAAAGATACAAGACTTTGTGTTGTGGTGGCACCTTAGTTTTGGAATGCTTTCTCTAGAGTTATCCACATGCTACCACTTTTATGATTTCTCGGGCATCATGGGAATAGGATGCAACTTTCCCATTTATAGTGAACGACTAGGCCTTGCTGCTTTTTAAGCTGTTACTAGTGTTACTTTGATTGATTGATTAGGTTTTGTTTTGGCATTGTTCTGGCTTTATTTTATAAGATGCTATGGAGGTTTTCACACTCAAGTAATAAAGTAGTTAAACACATGTTTTATGAGCTTGGTGTCTTGTTACTGGTCTGTCCTAGGAACTTAGCCTAAACTGTCATGCCTGAAGAGAGCCAGAGCCATTGATAAAAATGGCACTATTTCTTAATGATTGTATCTTCTCAGTGAGCCTTATGTGTTGGCCCTATTTGATTGTTATGCTTTGGTGGCAATAGTCAATGGCATTGGAGGGAGGGCCAGTCTGGAGAAATCGGCCCTAAGCAAAGCACAAGAGCATTCCTGTGGCCAGTGTGATGACATCACTCCTGGAAGTGACAATGTTGTGTCCTGCCAGGAGCATACCTGCTGTGGGCTTGCCAAAGAGGTTTTTTGCCTCCTGAGCTCGTTCCCTGCGCCTTTCCCCCTGCTGGCCAGGTCAGTGGTGGCAAGGGGCAGAGGCTGGGAGCAAGGGATCTCCTGCTCCACTGGGCGACTCGCAGCCCTACATGCTATTGAAGTGACAGCAATTTACAGGGCTTGCTCCCCATTGTCTCCTGCCGAGCTTGGCTGGCAACTGTAGGCTCAATATTATCAAATTTCTAATTTTCACAAATCCAAAAAGAAAGCAATGCAATCTCGTTCACATTTCTATATCTATTTTTAAAAAGTGTTTATTTAAAATACTTTTATATCACCTTTCTCTATACGATGCATTCTGGGAAATTTACAGAGAATTGAGTCAATCCGGTTGGATTTTTCATACTTCATAAAATTATTAGGGTGGGAAAGGAGGAGGCCACTGAGGATGTCCTGAATGCGTAAATTAAATTACATAATCTAATACTCCATTTTGTGTGTGTGTGTGAGAGAGAGAGAGTTGCCTTTACTGCTAGGTAATGTAGTTAATCTTTGTTTAGCTATTAATCATTTTTAACTACATTACTTAGCAGCATTAGCAGCAACTGTTCCCCAAAGAAGTTCTTGTATACATTTGCAGTTCATAAAGAAGTGTTTTATAAATAATGCAACAATAAAAATGATATCACTTAATGCCAGTAGAAGTTTATTTTATAACGTTAAAAAAAGATGTTATAGCCACAGTCCAACACATACTTAAACTCACTGCAGTTAATTGGATATGTGCACATATGTTCAAAAACAATTAAATGTCAAATCTGATTTTGGTCTCTGGGCTGGCAAAGCAAAATTTCTATTTATTCAGAAGCTGGTCTGTCTCCGGTCTGAGGCATCTCTTTGATTGTGGGCAATAACATCTCATCTGCACAAATTATATACACAAGCCTAAAGTCTCTCCTAGGGATTTTCATTTACTGTTTTAAGGCAAACTAGATTGGGACATCAGTGATAGATTTAGGACACAATGGCTCCCCCCCCCGCCCCCACTTCTGCACGGGCTGATTAGCCTCATACATTTTATTTGATGAATGTCTAAAACGTCTAATTAGCAGTGCCCCTCAGATGTTTGATATTGATTTTGCCTCCTGTAAACTAATCCAATTGTCCTCCTTATCTTTAGAGACTAGGGTAAGAATGGAAATAACCAAAAGGACCATACACCTATGTAAATGATTAATTTGCACATTCCTAAAGCCAGTCTGTAAATTGCTTTGGATAGCACCTAAGCCCCATGCCAGTCTAATATGAAGGTATATAAGTGTAACTCAGATGTATAATGGTGTATCTGGAGGTATGCCAATGCAGCACTCTACCAACTCAGCACTGGAGTAGGAGCCAGCCAGCAACATGCCATGTACAGAGCATGGCATAGGGGAAGCGGGCCTTAGTAAACATCCTAAGCCCTCTTGGCTCACTTTCTAACTCCAGCACTGACCAAACACTACACTAGCAAAAACTCCCACTGAGTCCACCTTTCTACCTCCCTACAGGACTTCAGTGGAAGAGACTCTTTTAGAACCTCCTTGAACTGGCAGAAGGCTTCAAACTTTGCTCAGTGGGGTAGGAGGATAAGGTAGGATCCGTCTCTATATTTGCAGCTTGCAGTGTTATAATCCAGGACATTCTGTGATTCTGTGAATTGTATAGATGGGCTCACATTTAAAACAGAAAAGGCAGCAAAAGGAAGGGAATGATGGTAAGTTGCATAGTGAGGAAGACAGGCAACATAGATCATGGCTGTTTATTTTCTGTTCTGTATCTGTTATGTTTATGGTGTTTTTGGTAACCTCTTTCCTTTGTCCTGATCATTGTTGCAAACAGATCAGTTTATAAAGCCAAATGTAGCACTTTGATCTGTGTTTAGGTAATAGCACATAGAAGCAGCCAATGTGGTGTAGTGGTTGGAGTGTCAGGTTAGAATCTGGGAGAACCAGGTTCAAATCCCCACTCTTCTTGGAAGCTTGCTGGGTGGCATTGGATCAGTCAGACACTCTCACCTAAACATACCTCACAAGTAGAGTTGCCAGGTTGCCTTACACTCCTGGTTGAGTTAGAACTCAAGATGCCTTGGGCAGGTTCCCTAAAGAAGCAGCATAGACATGTTCTAAGTAAGTAAGTAAGTAAATAAATTAAATGAATGAATTAAATAAATTAATGAAGCTGGTATTAGGAATGAAGTAAATAAATTAAATGAATGAATCTTACTATGTAATTAAGTGTGTTTCAGACAACTCACTTTATACCCTGGTGCACCACCAGAGGGCGCTGCCGCAGAGGAAAGCCCAGATCACTCACCATATTGCTCCAGAAAATATGCCATGGTGGGAAGCCCAGGCAGGGAACAGGAGCGAAGCAGGTGGCAATGCTCTCCCCACGCCTTAACCCAACTAGTATTAGGTGCATAGCAGGTGGCAATGCCCACCACCACCTTAACCCAGCTGATATTAGGAGTGGAGCAGGGGGCAATGCCCACCCCCCTTCAGCCAACTGGTATTAGAACGGAACAGTTGGTAATGTCCACCACCACCTTAAACCAGCTGGTATTAGTACTGGAGCAGGTGGCAATGCCCGTCCCCTTCAGGGAGCTGATATTAGGAGTGGAGCAGGTGGCAATGCCCGCCCCCCCTCCTTAACCCAGCTGGTATTAGGAGCAGAGCAGGTAGCAATGCCTGCCCCCTGCATTAACTCAGCTGGTATTAGGAGCAGAGCAGGTGGCAATGCCCGTCCCCCACCTTAACCCAGCTGGTATTAGAAGCAGAGGAGGTGGCAATGGCCACCCCACCGCCTTAAACCAGCTGGTATTAGGAGCAGAGCAGATGGCAATACCCACCCTCCTTCAGCCAGCTAGGATCAGGAGCAGAGCAGGTGGCAGTGCTGGCCCCCCACCTTAACCCAGCTGATATTAGGAGCAGAGCAAGTGGCAATGCCCCTCTTTCACGCAGCTGGGATCAGGAGCAGAGCAGGTAAATATGCCCACTCTCCGCCTTAACCCAGCCAGTATTAGGAGCAGAGCAGGTGGCAATGCCCACCTCCTACCTTAACACAGCCAGGAATAGGAGTGGAGCAAGTGGTACTGCCCACCCTGACCTTAACCCAGCTGGTATTAGGAGTGGCACTTTTGGAACAATTTACAGTTTGGACTGGAGTCACCCAGCATCCACATCAGGACTCTCCATTTACAACTTTGTATGCTGCTAAATTTCCATCATATACCATTTACGGACATTGATCTCTGAAAACCTTCTCCATAATGATTTGGACAAAGGATAAAAATAAGTAATATTTATTGCACGTTGGGACAGAGAAAGCAGATATTCCTTTTGTATTTATTGTATATTTATCAATTTGTATATTTATATAATTGCACTTTGCACTTTGCACCTTTGCACTGAATATAAAGTATTGATAACTTAATATTCCCGGAATTGTTTGCTACGGTATTAGGAGTGGAGCAGGTGGCAATGCCCGCCCTCTTCAGCCAGCTGGGAACAGGAGCAGAGCAGGTGGCTATGCCCACTCTCTGCCTTAACCCAGCTGGTATTAAGAGCGAAGCAGGTGGTGATGCACACACCCCTTCACCCAGATGGGTTCAGGAGCAGAGCAGATTGTTATGCCCACCTCTTTCACTCAGCTGGGATCAGGAATGGAGCAGGTGCCAATGCCTGCCTAGTGCCTTCACCTAGGTGGGATCAGGCACAGAGCAGGAGGCAATTCCCTTCTTCCATTCACCCAGCTGGGACAAGAAGTGGAGCAGGTGGAAATGCCCACCCCCTTCAACGTACTAGAATAAGGCAATGCGCAGGCGGCAATGCCCACCTCATCTTCACCGTGTCGGAATCAGGAGCCAAGCAGGCAGCAATCTCTGCCCCCCCTTCAACCTGCTGGAATCAGGAGCAGAGAAGGTGGCAATGCCCGCACCCCCTTCAACCAGTTGGGATCAGGAGTAGAGCACGTAGCAAAGCCCACCGCCCACCTTCAACTGTCAGGATCAGGCAAGGAGTAGAAGGTAGTGCTCGCTCTTCCCTTCACCCGGAAAGGAACAGGTGGCAATGCCCATCCCCCTTCACCCAGCTGGGATGAGGCTTGGAGTTGGCAGCAATGCCTGCCCCGCTTCACCTAGCCGTAATCCAGTGCAGAGCAGAAGGCAATGGCCATTTTCCCTTCACCTAGCTGGGATCAGGAGTGGAGCAGGTGGCAATGCCTGCTCCCCTTTTCCTGGCCTGTGTCAGACGTGCAGCAGGTAGCAAAGTCCAACACCCGTTCATGTTGCTGAGATCAGGTGTTGGGCAGGTGGCAATGCCCACCCCACTCCTTCACTGGCCGGGATCAGTGACGGAGGAGGAGGGAATGCCTGCCTTCCCACTCTCCCCTTTCTAGAGCCTGTTGTATTTTCCCCCACAATGGGCTTTGTTTCTAGTGAATGAATAAAATACCAATAGAACATTTTCACAGACAATTTCAGCCAGGGAGCTTCAGCCCATGATTTCTTTAATCAGGATTATTGCTAGTTTAAATTATTCCTTTATGTAAGAAAGGAAAGAATGTTGGTCATAACAATGTAAGACAACACAAGTTCAGTGATGGGTGGTGTGTTTATCAGACATAGACATACTGATATAAAAAGTATGTTGAATTGGCTTCCCTGCTGTAGGACAAGCTATGTTCTTTACTGTGAGGAACTTTGGAGAACACTGGGAAGAAAAGTCATGCTCCATTTTCCACCAAACAATGATTGCAAACTGGACTGTACCCCAGAGAGGGCTTGGCAGGGTCCTCAAGGACATTTCGAGCCCTCTTTTCTGCCCCCCTCCCAAATATTGCTCCAAGGGATCTGGCAAATAAGTGCAGAGGCATCATGATGAATGGCATTGTTATTCACATTTCATCTAACTGTATTAACATTTAATAAGTTAAATATGTTGAACCCTATTTCTCATCTCAAAGGTTCCTTTCACTTAGAAGTTTTGATCCACTTTGGCATCCAATCTAGAGAGGGATTGAGGAGGAGGTAGCGCATGGCAGTATCCATACCGGATCTTCCCTTAATTGTCCCCTTTTGGGGTTTTCTATGGCTTTGATGCAAACTTGATGCAGTGGGACTAAATACTTTTTGTTTTAATGAAAGCTGGGAATTTGTTGAAAGATATGTAATTATTAAGTATTGAGATTTCAGCTCATAGTAACAGCTTTATTGAAAACTGGAAGCAGACAGAGTGAAGACAGGCTCAGCAGGAACCAACTATATACACACAAGCCCCTTTTCAAGCAGCAACCAATAGGCACACATAACTAGAATCCTTAGTTTGCATTAACTATATACAAAGTAACTTATTTACAGTACAGTGATTGGTCTTTATTATACAGTACTGATTTGCTGCTGCCAACCAATTGGAAACAACCAACAGTAAGACTTCAGGAGCTTTAGCTCAGACAGAAGCTAAGTGAATACATAACAGTAATCAGGGCTTTTTTTCCTGGGAAAAGAGGTGGTGGAACTTAGTGGGTTGCCCTCAGAGAAAATGGTCACATGGCTGGTGGCCCCGCCCCCTGATCTCCAGACAGAGGGGAGTTTAGATTGCCCTCCGTGCCGCTGAGCAGCGTGGAGGGCAATCATTCCTCTCTGTCTGGAGATCAGGGGGTGGGGCCACCAGCCATGTGACCGTTTTCAAGAGGTTCCGGAACTCCTTTCCACCGTGTTCCCACTGAAAAAAAGCCCTGCCAGTAATGTTATTACAGAGAATGGTAGAATATGTTAAACAGGGGACTATTCTGTCTCCCTCTGTGGCTCTTGCCTACTCCTCTCCTGGAGTCCCCTGGATGATGAAGAACCCTTGCTTGGGGTTTATTATCCCTCTGCAAAGCTGTCCCTGCTGTCACCAACCTTCAGCATTCTGTCTCTTGCTCTGTGGTTTTACAGCTATGTGGCCTTTACTGTCTTATTCTCTTTTCTCCATTTTCATTGGCACAAGGTTTTTCAGTTTGTGATCTGATTTGCAGTTACAACTTTACAACTACTACTACTATATCTACTACACCTACTACTACTACAACCAAATAATAATATGGTGGTGGTAATAATGTGCTTAGGAACAGTGTAACGTATCTCTGAAACATCCTTATTTTTTAACCGAATTCCCTTTTTGAATGAAAGCCGATATGTAGATCCTAAGCTGGTTTTCCTGTTTCTTCAGAGGTCCTATTTAATCTTTCCTAAATACATTTGTCCCTATATTGTATCCTTTGCACTGGGGTAATTTGTTAATAGCTAATCTAAGTTTCCATTCCCAAAATACCCTCAAACGTCTTCCAAGTTAATTAATATTGATGCAGGCATCAAGAAAAAAATATTGATTGCACTATCAATGGAAAAAAAGAAAGAATTGTGTATAATCTTAGGTTCCTGGGGGTCAGCTGCATCGCCCGAGGTAGCAAGCAGAAAAATTGGCTCAGTTAACACTTTGTTTAAATCCAGGCTTCGTTGTCGGAAGAATGGAATGCGCAAAAGGAAATGGAAAACCTTATTTTCTGCTTTTATCTATGGGCCAATATAAACTTCCATGAGAAAACTCAAGTTCACTATGCAGGTTCTCTGACTGTTCATGAGGAGCTTATTTGTTCTTAGGAAAAAGCAAGGCCTTTTCAACATGGAAACTTGATTTTGCCCAGTTCTGTGAATGAAAGCAATGGCCACTTAAGAGAGTGATTTATTTTCTCTATGAAGTGACTAGAGGTTAAAATTAGAGTATGCTTTTAAATGATCCCTTGCTGTTTGTAGCTCACAATTTCACTTTTTCACGAACCATGGCTCAACCATATGATGGAGCTAGTCCTGAGCACATGCCCCCCTCTTCATGTGAGGAGGAGACGGAGGGCATGAGCACACTGGTCCTACATCCTGCCTCTGTACAAAATACCGGCTTGTCAGAACTGTGTCTGGACATGGAGAGAGTGTGACTGATGAGTGAGCTGCATTGTGCTTACCTTCCCTGCCTGGCCAGGTGCCTTGCACGGTGCTGGTTACCCCATCTGCTCAACCAGGCATCTCATGACTTGCTCAGCAATGCTGCAGCCCGGGAAGTTGCTGCTCACAATCTGCCTCCATGAGGGTCTGGGTCCCCTTGCAGGGCTGGTTTGGCTTCTCAGTCTGCCCCTGGAAGCAGCTGACCACCTGCCTCCCAGTATTTGCAGATTTTGCCATTTGTAGAGATCCCAGAAATGGCATCCTCATGAATGGCAAGGGTCTAATGATAAGACTCCCAGTATGGGATATTTCCTAGATCATTGAACCAAAGGGGACACATCCTCCATGGAATGATTTTTCAAGCTTATAAGTAGGGCTTTTTTTCTGGGAAAAGAGGTGGTGGAATTTAGTGGGTTGCCCTCAGAGAAAATGGTCACATGGCTGGTGGCCCCGCCCCCTGATCTCCAGACAGAGGGGAGTTTAGATTGCCCTCTATCTTCAGCAGACCAGACAGCTTGCCCCTTATCTTTTGACCCGTGATTTAACTACAGTGGTCCAAGCAATGGTCACCTCTAGGTTAGACTACTGTAATGCACTCTACGCAGGGCTTTCCCTGAGTCTGATCCGGCGGTTACAACTGATCCAAAATGCAGTGGCATGTGTCATCACCGGAGTGTCTGGTGGTGCACATATAACACTGGTATTACGCCAGCTGCGTTGGTTACCAGTGGAGTACAGAATCAGATTCAAGGTCTTGGTGCTTACATATAAAGACCTATGCGGACTGGGACCTGCGTATCTGCGGGACCGCCTCTCCCAGTATGTGCCCCAGAGGACACTCTGATCAGGAGATAAGCAAATACTAGTGGTCCTTGGTCCCAGGGAGGCCCGCCTGGCCTCGACCAGAACCAGGACCTTTTCGGTCCTGGCTCCAACCTGGTGGAACGCTCTGTCAAATAAGACCAGGGCCCGGCAGGATCTGCTATCCTTCCGCTGGGCCTGTAAGACAGAGCTGTTCCACCAGGCGTTTGGCCAGGGCTGAGTTGGGCCCCCATCGGCTGAATAGAAGACATTGAGTCCCTCCCTGTATAGAACCATCCACCACCTAACGGCTGTTCTGCTGTATGTGAACTGTTGATTGATGGGTAACAGCGATGGATTGTTTTGGTGCTGCCTTATATAGATTTTTTAAATACTTAAATATTGTATTATTGGTTTAAGTGATTTTAAATGTATCTAATGTAAATTATTATTATTGTGTATTTTAGATGTATGTGATCCACCCTGAACCTGCAGGCTGTGGGAAGGACAGAATATAAATTGAATTAAATAAATAAATAAATAAATAAACAAATAAATAAATAAATAAATAAATAAATAAATAAATAAATAAATAAATAAATAACCATACCAGATTCATGACCATTGCCTTATAAAATCAAACAGAACAGTTATCATCGGTGTATATACTTGGATAATACTGAAGGACACAAAGCCACCCTTGCTTTAGTGTACAGAAGAACCTAGAATCTGAAAGATATATCAATCAATTCAGATATAAAACAAGAAGTTTAATGCAGTTCACGAATGTTTTGGACATTTTGGGCAGAGCAGGTTTGCAAACAAATTTTAGCTTGGAAAGATGATGTTAATCCACAGGATGGAAAGCAGTATTGATACAATCACTCACTAATTGGAGTAGTCACCGTGTGATTAATGTTGTCATTTGTATATGTAGGTTACTAAGCATAGGGAAAACGAATAGATCGAGTACAATACGAATAATGGACCATAAGAGGAGGAGTAAGATATAAGGAGTCCTATTAGTCAATCATTTCTTTGACTGTAAGCTCTCAGAAAATGATTTTCTGAATGTGTGTGTGACAGAAACAATTCTACCTCCTAATTTGTGGGTTTGGATCTATTACTGCTTTCGTGTGAATCCTACTGGATATAACATTAGATATAGTGACACCTAAAGGCTTAAATGAAAAAAAATAGTTTACTTGTTTTTTCATAACTGTAGATTCCCTTTTATATCAGATTCATGACATTTCTCAAGTTGAGCATTGCTGAGGGCATGCAAGATTTAATAAGTTCATATCCCTTGCAGGAATAGGTTTTTCTTCCTCACTACATAGTAGCACTTGTATGTTGATTGATACGTAAGTTTCCTTAGGATTAGACCTCAGGGCCAGTTTGGGGGGGGCCTGGGCTTATTACTCCCCTATGCCCACTACTAGGCCCCCCTTCTTGCTCTCCCACCCACATGCTCCCACCTGCCTGCGCATCCTTCCTTTGCCCATTTGGAAGTTCTCCCAGCACCTGCAGTCACACCTGCCCACACTGCCTGCATGCCCTTTCCGTGAAGGTGCTGGGTAGTGAGTGCAGCTAAGAGTGCCACTGCCACGGCCACCAGGAATGCCGATGCTTTGTGCACCACCCACATGTCCTTCTCAGCAGGGCTAGGCAGCCCGTGTTCATGAGATCAGAAGTGACAACGCACTCACAAACAGGGAGTGGAAGAGAGAGAGTGCAGAGGACTGCATGTCAGAGGAGATGCATGAGTAGGGAGTTAGCAGCAGTGGGCCCCACCAGAAGTATGAAGTCATTGTTCAGTGTTTTCCATGCCATTCCAGCTGTTACTCGATTTTTGAATGTGTAGTCTGAAATAATTTCCAAGTAAAAATTGATTTTGAAGTTACCTGACTGTAGCAGAGTTCATCTGCTCTGAATTGTCTTCTGATCTGTGCAATGTTATGTATCTAGTTTGAACTTCCTCTATATTATTAACTGGAGTTTACAGTTCTATAAATGTACATATATAATACAAGTACACATGCTTTGGTTACTGCAGTGGGCTTAGACTGGAGAAAATCTGCATCGGATTGCACTGGCAAACGTCTTGGGTTATGTTATATGGCCCTGTCTTTATTTCTGAAGCCCTTTCCCCCCTCTGTTTTCTGCTAAGACCTTCTTCTTGGCTGACATTCTGCCTCCCTCCCTCCTGGATCTGTCCAAACAGAACTCCATCTGCATGCAATGCAAAGGTCTCCTTTCCCCCTTCAAAGCCATGCATGACTCATCCTACTGTACATTGATGTCATTGCTTCATTTCTGCTCTGTTAGTCATGCAAGTTTCATCTGCCCACTTGTCACAGTCTGGCTCCAACGACTTTGAATCTTCTTTCATAATGACAACTCTGAGAAATTCCGCTTAAGCTTATTTGCAAAACTAATCCCCACCCCCACCCCCAGCCACATTCAAAGATATATAATAAATATTCACTTTTATAAGAAAGAACGAGGCTGATTTTAGCTCGCTTTGAGGAATCCCCATATCAGCCCTCCTCTTGTGAAACTTCTTTCTTCATTTGTACTGCCAAAGTTACAGGATGTCTTGTATTATCCCAGGTTAGTAACGTTCTCCTTTCATTGCATTAATCATGACTTAGATGACTGACCAAGGGCCATCAGCTTTAGCATCATTGTGACTAGGCAGTCTTGAGGATCTTGTAACCCGGGTATAATGATTATGGCCACGTCCAAATTCTGGTATTCAGAGGCGTACTGCATATGAACAGAGTCTGTTCAGCTGACTAAGCTGATTGTCATTGATAAATCATGAAGATTTGTTTAGAATGGAGACTCAGCCCTATCATATCAGCATGATATTTTAAGTGGGATTTGAACATAATTTATTTTGGGAAATAATTTATTGAACATTGAACATAATTTATTTTGGGGAAAGAGCTACATACTTCCTTCAAAGGCTTTTTTCATCCATCTGGCTCAACAAAGGGTGCCGCCTCAGAGCACGGCCCTCTTGCTGTTGATGCCTGTCTCCACCTGCCTCTAATTAGCCCCACCCAGAAGCTGGAGTAACTAACTCATCCTCTTGTTCTCCAGGTGTCTTTAAAGACAGTTTGGCAAGACACTTATGAGAGTTCAGGAAATCCCACTGGGCATGGGTGGCTTGACATGCTGCCTTTAACAATGTCCAGAAATCTATTTATTTATTTTTACTTCATTTATATCACACCTGGCTCCCCAGTGGGGACTCACAGTAGCTTACATTGTTGTCCTCTCCTCTATTTTATCCTCACAACAACCATGTGAGGTAGGTTAGGCTGAGTGTGTGTGACTGGCTCAAGGTCACCCAGTGAGCTTTCACAGCAGAGTGGGGATTTGGACTTGCGTCTCCCAGATCTTAGTCCAACCCTCTAACTACTACATCACACTGGTTCTTAAGAAGGGCGGGGTCTGACTCTGCACTGGGTACTGAATGGGAGGTGAGGCGATATAGACAGCTGCACCCCAGAATCCACTACTTGAGGTCACCCCATTACTTTGCCTCAGTTGTATTGCTGCTGACCACAACCCATTCCACTCTTGGGTCACTTTCTCCAGCACTTCTCTCCTCTCTCCCTCTTCTCTTGTTAGCAATTCACATCTCCTGTTCTTCTGACTGGTACTGGAATCAAACTTGATACTGTTGTTGCTCAGAAGAAAAAGATCTGAAGAGTCTGTTTAACTGAGTCTGTTTTTTAGTCTGTTTAAACTCTTTGATGCATATCATTTTAAATGCCATTGTAGAAATTTCAAGGATACACTACTTGGAATTATAGTGCTGGATCCAACACAGAATCCTGTTGAATTTGAATTCTTGGCTGATTTCTCCTTAGAACAAATACGTCACCCTTTTCTAGAGCATGAGTAGCTGAAGATAATCAATGTTGTTGAGATCAAGTCTGGAATGACACAATTAGAGTATAGGACTAGCACTGGGTTCTGATTTTTACACTGCCAAGGAGCTACTGGGTGATCTTGGGCCTGTCACACTCTCTTGTCCTAACCTACTTTTCAAAGTTGTTTTTAGGATACAATGGAATAAAGAGAATGATGTATGTGGCACTGAGCTCCTTGTAGGAATGGCAGAATAAAATGTAATAGATAACCAGTTTAGTGTGTTAAGAATTCAGCTTGTCTTCTGACTTCTTTTTTCCCAGAGGCATGCTGCATTAAATCTTGTAATAGAAGAAGAAGGAAAAACACTTAGGCTACAACTGTGAAAATGAATGTGTTAAACCCTTCAATCACAAGGAACGTGTAAGAGGAAAGATACAAAACACGCCCCTCCCCAAAGCCCGTCATTTGACTGCACCTTCAGAGGCAATGGAACAGCAGCTGCTGTGTGCATACTTCAGGGGAAACAATTTTGCAAAAAAAAATGGAAGGGGGGCAGCAATTTGATTGGAGACCCCCTAAAATGCAGAGTTGTCTACCAGTAAAAATAATAGGAAAAAAATGTACAGCTGGATTGAAATGAAAGGAATGGCTAGGACTGCTATATCAAGAAACTGATTTTTTGTTTGATTTCCTGTTCGTGGACAGCAGGGGCTATGCGCAGCGTGTGGGAGGGTCTTGCACTGCTCATTAATATGACGGACTGCTTTGAAAACCACCAGCTGGTCTCGATGGTGCTTTCATCTTCCAGTTTCAGAAGCACTGAAGAAAGTGTCATGATGGTCAGAGAAGCAAGGCAAGGCAAATATTTTTCTACCAAAAAGAATTCATTGCTGAGTGAATAAGAACACATTAGAGCCCTGTTCCCATGTTTCTGTGAACACACAGACAAACTGTGTACAGTGTACACTTGATATTTCTTTATACCTGTGTCCAGTCATTCTTGTGTTACATTCAAAGCATGCGCTGCTGAATGTGTGCTCGAAACCTCACATTTATCCAAGTGCTGGTCCCCGGTTTCATTTGTAAAGTGAACACGCGTTGGCTGTTTCTTACAAACGGCCATGAACATGCAAGCTGAATGTGCGTGCACTATAACGTGAACACGGCTTAGATGTGATAAGGCAGCCAAGTGTATTATTCGTGGCTGCCCTGATGAGGGGCATCTAAATGCAAAAAAAATACTAAAAATGACTAAATTATAATTTTTTTGTAATGATGTGGTGCCTCTGGACATCACTTGGGACCACAGCTGGTCTTCATCTGGCTCTGCACATTCACACATAGAGCAGAGTGGAGGCGCATGTATAAAGGAGCATGCAAATGAGAGGAGCTAAAGCTTCCTGTCTTCTCCACCCTACCTCTCTAGCCCTGTACAGTTGCCTCCCCACATTCCTTGACAATGCGGGGGAGAGGGGGAGGGAGAGCAGGCACGAGCACCTCCATGGGATTGCTGGAGCACCTCCATGGGATTGCTGGCTCATGAGCACAGCGCCTATATGCAGAGGAAGTGTCCACACACATGCTTGCTCCTGCATTACACACAGAGAAGGGACTTATACCTTCACCCCATGCTATTTGTATGACTTGACATTGAAGTCTATGGAACATCGCCATTGTTTCCCATAAATATTACATCTCTACTTTTTGGATGAGGACTTTTAACAAATTTATAACATGCAAGCATGCATGTGTGTGTGTGTGTGTGTGTGTGTAATGTAACAATGCTGATTTTCATTTCTGTGGCCATCAGCTGACTCAGGCCATTAAAGTTCCCATACACTGTGAAGAACTTGGAAGGGTATAGTGAGTAAAGAAAACATTTCCACACTTTAAAACAAAAGTTTAAAGATGTCAGCTGTAGCAGTTGGATTTATGATATGTGCTTAACTGCTAGGAAGCCAAAGAGAAAATAAGCACAAAGTAAGGGTATAAATGTTTATTGGCTCAAAAAACTCCACAAGACCAACATGAAAACAAAACGTTAAACTCCAGGAGGTGGACATAAACCCCAGGAGGTGGACACCCAGTCCACAAAGGAGACTGGAACAATTTGCACTTTCCATAATGCTGAAGAAATAGTTCTATGATGTCCCTGGCATATAGGCCCTTGTAGAACAGTCAAAAGTGACTATACATGAAAGAATTAAACAAAACCTTGCGTAGCTTTCACCACTTTGTTGACAGAACATAGGAGGTCACCATCTTTACAAACAGTTGTTCTTTGATCCAGAGGAGTTAGCCACGTTAATCTGTAGAAGCAAAATAGTTAAGAGTCCAGTAGCACCTTAAAGACTAACCAACTTTATTGTAGCATAAGCTTTCGAGAATCACAGTTCTCTTCGTCATATGCATCTGACGAAGAGAGTTGTTCTTTGGTGACTGATATCTCCTCTTCTAAGTTTAATCCAAAGGGAATCTTGATATCTACCCCAATATTTTCAATGTCAGACAGTCCAGTGAAGACATTTCTGTTGTCCTAATGACCAAGGAAAATGGGTTCCCAAGCCACACCACCAAAAACAGTGGTACCATTTGCTTCCCTACCAAAATCACTACTGAATTTTTCATGTCTGAGTTTACTACTTTTTAAAAAATGTAATTCATAATGATGATATGTTATTAAACTATTTTTATTGATCTGCTCAATTTATTTTGAACTTTTTTATTGTAAGGCATGCTAAGAATTTTATCACATATGTAATCTTCAGGCAAGTTTGTTCAGACTTCCTTGATTGCATGCAAGATCACTTGATTACCAACGTCACTGAGAGCCAGCTTGGTGTAGTGGTTAAGAGCACGGGACTCTAATCTGGAGAACCGGGTTTGATTCCTCACTCCTCCACTTGAAGCCAGCTGGGTGACCTTGGGTCAGTCACAGCTTCTAGGAGCTCTCTCAGCCTCACCCACCTCACAGGGTGTCTTGTTGTGGGGATAATAATGACATACTTTGTAAACTGCTCTGAGTGGGTGTTAACTTGTCCTGAAGGGCAGTATATAAATCAAATGTTGTTGTTGTTAGATCACATTGACATTTTCTGTCATAGTTTTTTTTTTAATCCAACTTTTATTACAAGGTACAATGAAATCACAAAGAATGTCCCCCAACCTTATACAAATCTTTAATCCATCATCCAATGCCAAGTCAGAAGACATTTCCTGCCATAGTTTATATTGAGCATGGCTATATGTTAGCTGCTTGATTGTTGCAGCTTGTGGCCAGTTTCAGAACAAAATTGTTTACCAGGGAAGAGGCAGCATTCCTTGGTTCATTGTATTGACCACCTAGCACTGTGAAGTGTAGAACCTCTTGTACTTTCTCCCTTCTTTGCACCTGTACAGTTGATTGCATCCTTTAAATGACTGGCGTCAGACCCGGCACTACTGCTGGAAAAGTAAATTAAGGCAGCTGTAAAAATGCTTTCCACAAACTCAAACTAACCTGGAAGATGGCCCCCTACCTTGACATGGCTGATCTGGCCACCTGGATCCATTTTATGGTCATGTAAAAAATAGACTACCATAATGCACTGTACATAGGTCTCCCCTCTAAGTTAACTTGAAGACTCCTGCTGGTTCAGAATGCGGCAGTTCAGCTATTATTGGGAGCTAGGAGGAAATTGAATATTACTCTCATTCAACAGTTACTCCATTGGCTGCCTGTCACTTACCGACTATGACCTACAAAACTCTTCATAGCCTTGGTATTGGCTATCACCAGGGCTCATTTTGAGGGGGAACGCACAGGAATGCAGTTCTGGTAGTTCCCCAAAGAGGTCACATGTCACCTGACTCTCAGCCATTTTGGGCCCATTTCGGCCTGGATTGGGGCTGAAACGGCCCGGATTGGGCCTCTTATGGGTGGTGGATCACTCTCCCACTCAGCAGCGGCCTGATCCTGACCATTTTGGGCCCTTTTCTGGCCATTTTCAGCACCCTTTTGCCATTTTGGGCCCAATTTCGGCCCTGAAAGGCTAGGATTGGGTCCCAAACAGCCAGGATAGGTGATGTCAGGGATGTGTGGCATATGCAAATCAGTTATGCTAATGGCATACTTCCAGTGATGGCAAGGGGTGTGGCATATGCTAATGAGTTATGCTAATGAGTTCATCCAGTTCTTTTTCTACGAAATGACCCCTGGCTATCACCTACAAAGTTCTTTGTGGCCTTGGTCCATCATACTTATGGGACTGCCTCTCTGCCTATATTCCACCATGGCAGCTTTGCTGATCTGAATAGGGCATTCTGCAGGTGCCACCTTGCACATGGGTAAAATCAACAGCTGGCAGTATATGTGCATTCCCTGTGAGGGCATCCATCTTATGGAATGGTCTACCTGAAGGGTTTAGGAAAACTCCCACTCTCCTGGCCTTCTGGAAATGATGCAAAACTGAATTATTCCAGAGGGCTTTTTACTTAGATAGGAGGGCTGTACTATAAGGAGTGGTCTCAAGAGACCCATCAGTAAAGGGATAAGGAGGGAGCACAGACTTTCCTGCTATTGCTGTAAACTTTAAGAAACCATAGATTTGACTGTTATCACTATAAGTATGACCCTCCAGGGTAGTTCCTATGTTGTTTAATATATCATTCATGGAAATGCTTATGGTCTGTTTCAACATTTGTTCAGCTCTGCATTGGATTTCTGCTGTTTTTTAAATCTTTGTAAATTAGCATGTATATACCAATTACATGTTTGTCGAAACCTTTTTTGATATTGATTGTACTGACTTCCACTGTATAATCCACCTTGAGTCTCAGTGAGAAAGGGGGACTATAAATGACGTAAATAAATGAATAAATGAAATTGTCAGCAGGATCTATTCAAGAAGTGATTGCAAAAACAAATCACAAAATTAGCTAGGTTTGTGAGCAGATACCAAAGGCACACAGAAACACTACGGAGTATGTCTCATCTCAAAAATTTCATTTTAAAATTTTTTCCTATGTGCCCTTTTAAAACCAGAGTTGTTGGCAGTGTCAGGTGGATGGAGGGTAGGGGGAAGGTATGGCAGTGAGAATATGTAATTGTGTGAGAAAACAGTGTCATTGCACAAATCTGATGAATCTGAACAGCTCACCAAACAACTGGCTCCCTGTGCATGACTGGCAAGCGGGATGTAATCAGAGCTGTTAGGTGATCAAACAAAATTATTTATTGTGTATTGTTTTAGTCACTGGTTACTTTATTAACACGTTCTGTGGGTTTAATGTTTTTTTTTGTTGAGACATTATGTTTGCAGCCAAGCTCACAATAACTGTTTTTGTCTTTTTTGTTTGGATGCTGAAATACAGTGACACCATGGCAGATCATGTGGGCCGAAGAATTGCAGTTCTTGGCCAGCCATGAGAAGAATGTCATGTTGATTTAATTCCAGAGGGGTAGGCGTGTTTGTTGGATTGAGCCAATGCATCCAAGAGTCCTGTGGCACCTTCAAGACTAATAAATAAGCCCTAATTTTAAATGTAATGCTGGCAAGGCAAAAGCGCTCCTCTGTAACTTTGCACAAGCATAAGGCACTATTTAAACTGTGCTGTAAACGTGGAAGAGAAGCTGAAACATAGATCCATAGCGCTTGCATATACTGTGCCAATATGTTCATTTAGCATACATACTTTGTACAGGTGTCAGGATAATTTAAACAAAAGCCTTTCAAAGTCACATGCGGAAGATCTTTATCTTGCTTGCCTCACCTTTAAAAATAAGCTCGAGTTTTGATGGAGCTGGAGCCCACTTCATCAGATGCATGAAGTGTTACATTCAGTTGACTGATAAACATATATCCAAAGCTATAAACAACAGAAGGGGAGTTTTTTGAAAGCCTAGTTACTCCTGTTACGTAGTATTGCAGAGCACAAATGAAAATAAGATCCAATGACAATCCATTCACAGTGAGTATGGGCAGCTAACTTCTCTCTGAAAAATTTGCTAATCTCTTTAAAATCTGTGAGTCTCCACCAAATCAGATAGAATTCTTCTTTTTTTTTTTTTACTAGAGCTTGTGTTCTCTGCAGTGTCATGTAGGACACCTGTGTTGTGGGAAATAGGCCTTCAGGTCCTTCTGTGTAATAAAATCAAAAAGAGTCCAGTAGCACCTTTAAGACTAACTGACTTTATTGTAGCATAAGCTTTCGAGAATCACAGTTCTCTTCGTCAGATGCAGAACTGTGATTCTCAAAAGCTTATGCTACAATAAAGTTGGTTAGTCTTAAAGGTGCTACTGGACTCTTTTTGATTTTGCTCCTACAGACTAACACAGCTAACTCCTCTGCATCTGTGTAATAAATCTCCACTCCCACCATTATGCTTTTTGTACCTTTGGGTGTTTTTAGCTCAGTCAACTGAATGTAATACTTCACAGGCACACTACTAAACTATATTGACTGGTTGCCATCTACCCAATCCCAGCGGGTGTTTGCCTGCTAATCCACTCACTTGCCTACAAATGCTGATCATCATGGCAGGAGAAAGTGGCTGGTGAAGTTCTAGGAATCCCCCCAAATCTCTATGTTGATATCACTTTTGGTTTGGGATTCAATCCCCTCCACCCACAATAAACACTTTCTCCAGCCACGATGATCAGCTGTCCTGGCAACTTTAACAATGAGGGCTACTCATGCACAAAGATCAGTGCCACTGAATGGCAAAAAGGGAGGAAGCAGACAACGGGGCTTTCTGATTACACTTCCCATGGAAACTTGTGGGAAATCGACAGGTGAAGAACACGTGTCAGGCATCTTGTGTAGTTTCCCTCTCAGTCTGGCCTCTTTTTTCCATGTTATAAGTTGGTCAGCTTCCTGTTCTCTGCTGGTCTTCAGTAGCAGGTAGAGACTTTGGTGTTTATACATGATGAATCTGCCCTGCTTGCAACAGATACATTCTTGTGTGCAGTTGCTTTAGATTGTCTCCATATTGATCCTGTTCCCCAGCATATCTACCATGGCATTCCCTCCCATCTACAGTGAGACATCAGTATTATATCTTTCATTTTTTTCAAAGTCCCATTTTGTTACCATTGTGCTAACCTGGTTTCTGTTTGTGGGAAGGCTTACCAGCATTAAACCAGCTTACACTGGGTTTTAATTTTTTTTTTGCTAGAAAACATTGTTGAGCAACATGTCACTGGAGAATTGGGAAGCAACAGTGGAATATTTGAATGTCTCTTAACTTAGCAGTGGATAAGCTGCTGTTTAGCAGACCCCAGCTGTTAGGTCTCAGGAGAGTTGGCTCCATGCATGGGATTTTGCACATCTGTCAACGACATCAGCAATCCAAATGCAAAGTCAGTGCTTGGAGACATTCTAGTGTTTTGTGATGCTCCCTCTGGGACTCTGGATCCATAAACCAATGAACGGATTACAATGACACATAAATATAGTATTTTCATGGATGACATGTAATCCTGCTCTATTATTGCTGCTGTCATGTAAAGGAAAACCGGAATCCATTTTTCTCTGACTTGCATGCTGGTACCAGAGACTAGCTAGACCACTGCAATAAAAGCAATCCTTTCTGAACAATGGAAGAATTTGACTTATTCAACTGTAACCACAAAAACTGCATAAAATTACGGAGTTTGTACTGCTATCCCCTTCATGTATTCTGGCGATGACCATGGAAGTTCTATCTGTAGCCCAAGCTGTCTGAAAAAGTGCTTTCTTCCCTGTGTCTTACGGTCTGCCGGGGAGATCCTGTTGTACATTTCTCATGTTGGGAATGCCAGTTGGGGTAGCATCTCTCTTGGCTGTGATGCCCACTCTAGAACCAGCTGAGGGATTCTTTTCCATGATCCAAATAGCCCTAAAAATCTTGGTATCGGACTTGTTCAGATCCAGTGCTGCTGGTGAGCGGACACTCTAGCCCAGGACTTAAAGTGACACCCATTCTGGATGGGGTTGCATTCCCCTTGAAGGGACAGATCTGTAGCCTGGGGGTGCTCTTGGATCCAGGTCGACTGCTGCATAAGCAGGTGGCAGCTGTGGCCAGGAGTGCCTTTTACCAGCTTTGACTGGTTAGCCCTCTGTGGCCTTTCCTGGGCAGAAAAGATCTTGCGATTGTGGTACATGTCTTGGATATATCTAGATTACATTACTGCAATGAACTCTACATAGGACTAACCTTGAGAAATGCTTGGAAACAGCAGAATGCTGCATCCAGATAAGCAATCAGAATATCAAAATACATTCTATTAAAATTCTCGGTGTAGCTATGATTCTCTTTATAAGCTCTTATAATTATGACACTTTCCCACGTAACTTGCATGGTGATGATTTTAAAAATATATATATATATCCAGTCAGACTTCAGTATCTCAATCTGTATCCACAGAGGCTTTATATAATAATATTAGTGCTCTATAACAATCAGCCCACGTCTTTTCTGGCAAAGCAACTGCGCCTGTTGCGTGTTTTGATGTTCACATGCGGCATGTTGAATAAATAAAAGAAATGTTTGCTTTGTGTAATAAGAAGCCTGAAAGTTGAAAGATATCCTGGTGGATTTTGCAAAAGTATGTCTTCAGATCTATTCAATATGTTTGGTTCCTGTCTTTTGAAAAAGGAAGGCCTGGGACCTGTATTTTCTGTTCTGAGGCAGCATATTTATATCCCAGCTGAAATTTTCAGGTCAAATGCCCTCTCCCCTCCTTCCATCAGGCAGCATCTGCCCACCCTCTCTGGGCCTTAACACTGTGGTCTGACATGGATGACTGGACACATCTGACGCCAGACCCTCCAGGCAGCCTCTTCTTCTGGCTCACAGTGGGATGCCAACAGCTTGTTACCTTTGTTTGTTTCTATCTGGAGTTCTGAGAAGTGGGCAAAGGAAAGATAACAGTCGTAAAAGGAGAGCTAAGGAACATCCTCTATGGTTTCACTCAAGCAGATAAAAATCAAACAAAGGTTGACTCCCAGGTGTAAATTCTGCTCACAGATCCATTTGGAAAGGGTTGTGTAATGGAGTTCTAGTGACTGTAAAAATATGCTCAGCAATTCGTGGCCATCGGATGGGCCATTTACAGAGTAGTAATATATTTTTGAACCCCAGATTTTGGAAATTTTAAAAATGGAGGTAGTGGGGTGTTCTAGTAAGAAATTACAGAAAATTACTTGATTACTTTTGGGGGGGGGGTAATGCTATTGGGCCGTGACATGACGTAGCTCAGGTAAGGCTGCCAACTTTGGCTTGTGCGTTTCCTGCAGATTTGCCTAAGGCGGGCAGAGTTTGGGGAGGGCAGAGAGCTCAGTGGGACCATCATGCCATAGAGTCTGGCCTCTGAAACAGACATTTCCTCCAGGAAAACACCTTTGTAGTTCAGTGGAAATTCCAGGAGAACTTCTGGTCCCACCTTGAGGTTGGTAACCTTAAGACTAGGATCGCAACATGCCTACGTCTGTGCAAAATCAACCTCAGGGGAACCTGGTTCTGTTCATGTGCAGAAAAAGGTGGCTGTATGCAGTACTGATCTGCTGGTGCATCAGAGATATCCCACTCACTGAATTCCCTTTTCTTACCAAAGTTGTTTTCTAGCTTTTTAAATACTGATTAAATACTTTTTTCCACAAGAGGACGAATGTACAGTCAATTAAATAAATATGCATCCTGCACTTTAAAAAGTAAAACACCCTAAAGTATGGTGGGGGGTGGGGGAGAGTGCTAGGCAGACAACTGAGCCATTACTCAGCTGGCTAGGATATTGACCAATTACTCTTGGGAAGCAGAGAGAGTCTTGGATCACTTGGTGCAGGGAAAAGAACTACAAGGGGGAAAAAAATCACAGGAGAGGCAGTGTTGTATAGTAGTTAGAGAGCTGGACTAGGATCTGGGAGACCCAGGTTCAAATCCCCACTCTACCATCTAAGCTTGGTGGGAATCAGTCACTCTTTGTCAGTTAACCCTACCTTACAGGGTTGTTGTAAGGACGAGATGGAGGAGGACAGAATATTGTAAACTGCTTTGGGTCCCACCAGGGAAGACAGGTGGGATATAACTGAAAAAAAACCCCACAAATATACAGATATGAATTCAGTGAATTCATGTTTTTGCAAAGACTTCTTTGTTCCCTTAGGGGGCAGGAGCAATTTTGGAATGGTTCCCAGTGAGGAGATCTTAAAGGATATTTTGACTCATAGATGCTACTGCAGCTGTGGCTCTCACACAGTCACCATTTGGACATGGAATTGTTGCATCACAAAGTTGGTACGAGTGGGTTCCAGGCTGGTTTTATTACAGATTCAGGGATGTACGTACAAAATTGTTCTTGTGGCTCATGTATGCCTGCAAGAACAGGAGCTATAGCTTCTGTTCCTCTATCCCTGCCTTTGCCCTGCTTGTCTGCCAGCAGATACAAGCAAAGCATTTCTCTCTGTCTCTTACAGGACAGGATCAGCCTGAGGCTGTCTACCTATCCCTGGGCAAAGGGGAGGAAGCCATAGCTCTTTTCACCCTTGAGTCTTGCCTGTCTGCAAGCGGATATATGTCCTCTGGCTTCCTATCATGCATGGCCTCAGATAACAGAATAGCTCAAGGCAGCCAAGACCAGTATAACATCAGAGACAAAAGCAGTAAGACAATGCATTAATTGGCAGGCTATAGAATGCTGAACACAAAATACCAATGGGGATGATTTGGTAGAGTGTTTTTTTTAATTGGAAGGCATCTTTGTCACACATATATCGGCAGCTGTTGAGTCACTCTTATCCCTAGCTGCTCAGCCTCTCCCCGTCCTGCTGCTTGGGAAATCAAAAACGAGCAGTAAAAATAGTCATCAAATTGGAGGGTTTCTGTCTGCTTCTACAGAGAACTTCAATTGTTGCATATTGTCTTGCTATCTCAAATTATCCCAAAGAGTACTTGTCAAAAGAGTGACTTCAAACGTTCATCTGTGGTCTGTGTCGTTTCGAGTAATCAATGCACGAGTGACCATGGTTACGCTTCTGGAATCAGATAACTATACAAGTTGAACAATACAATTGACACAGTGAGCCTAATTTGCCAAATATACAATCCTGATATTTACAATCCTATGAGGGGGAAAGAAGAAATGTCTCGATTTCCATTTCACAGATTTGGAAGGCGAAAAGTAACAACAGTTTGGCCAAGTCTGTAATTGATCAATCAAAGATTGCAGCGATCTATTTCTAAGTGTTATCGCCTCTATTTGTGTAGGTTTCTGACTGTATAATCATCCTACGCTCAAGTTTGCTTATATTCTCAATCCCAGTGATGCCGTCAGGTGGAAGTCCAGTATTGTGGTTCATGGCCTCTGTGGGTGGCCAGCAAAAGCAGGCTGTAGTTAGCAAGCCCTATTGAGCCCAGTGGGGCTTACTTCTGAGTAAATATGCATAGAATCAGGTTACAGCTTTGCTTGGATCCAACCAGCTTTTCTTCAGGAGATAAAGAAAGGGAGAGATCCCCTTGACTACCAAAAAAGCCTGTGTTTCAGGGGACCTATATAGACAAAAGGCTTGTGGCATGGGGGGGGGGGGGTAATAAGGAGGTTAATTATGTGAGAGTGAGTGAAAAGGGTGGCTGGATCCAACCTCTTATGGGTTTATCTGTTGAACTGATAGAGATGGGATGAGACCAGTTTGTTGAATGTTTATTTTGTGATTCACTTTTGAAATAAACCTTACCATCTCAAGAGTGGGGGGGGGGCATAAGATCATTAAGTCCAGAGTCTAATATTACCTAATTGAGCCACTGCTTGTTCCTGAAGGAGTGTTGTAGCCCGGCAGGATGTTTATGAACATACAAGTGTAGCATCTTTGCGTGCCTCTCCTAATGGCAGCACAAGAGAATACCGAGCAATTGCGAATCTCTCCCTCAAATGACCTTGATGCCACTTATGTGGCAAAGAAGACAACATTAACATTTAAAAATCATTGTGCTTACGATGTGTTTGTTTATGTTTTTAATTGAAATTTTGCAGCAGAGAGAAGGGGACCAAACAAAGCCACACACTTTTCTTGTGCTCCTGCTGAAAAGAAACTACAGCCATTAGATTCACTTCAGTTGTCTCACCTGACCTGAAATGAACTCCCTCCCTCAGGCCTGTAAGAAAATTCAATTAAAAGGTCCATCTGTGAGGCAGCAGCTGAAGAGGAATTACTGTGGGGAGGTCCACATTTTTCATAAAGAAAAGACACCCCCCCTCACCACCACTCCCCTCCTTATCCCTGATTATGGTTGCCCCTTACTTCTAAACCATGAGCCCTTTCCAATTAACCAAACCTGAAGCAGTTGCTTTTATCTGCTCCATTCAAATGCAGAAACACTATGGATTTGCTCTAAACGTCATGGGAGAAAAGAGGGCAGGAGAAAGGGGAGGGGAGACAAGCTGAGGTTGGGAATTGGTGCTGGCAAAGGCCAATTAAGCAGCCTGATGCAATGGGATTAATAGCTGCTAATATGCAAAAGATTCTGCTGGAAGCAAAAAAAAACCCCAGAATGGCAAGAACAGTATGTATAAGCTTAACACACATGCGCACACAACAACTAGCACTGAAAGATGACAGGTACTAGAGAGCTAGTGGCAAAATTTCTGTTGTGTGAAAGCCTTGTGAAATCTCATGCTAAGAGTCATGCTGTGGTATTATGATTGGAATCTTGGCTTATAGAGAGGCCCTCTGTATGGCATATGGGATGTAGTGTGTATGAGCGTTGAAGGAATGTTAAATTGGAGGCTGAGCGATACATAGTTGTTGGGGGTACCTGCTAATGATGGGGACCACTGAATGGAGAACGAACTGGCATCTGTCCAGCCAGCTAGGTCAGTATTGATGTTTTCCTATAATTTATGGTCTCTGTCTTCACAATGCTGAGACGGAAAGTTAAAAAGCATGGTCTGGTTCACGCATGAACAGTTATCATTTTATGACTGCAGCATCCAGGGATGCTGACAGACGAGCCGTGTAAGTTGGAAGAAGGCTTCTTTGGTTGGATGAGAGCTTCAAACTTTGCCGAGCAGAGTGGTAGGATATAAGCCAGTATCTGTTTATCCCCTTCATGTGGACTAACAGCGTTCAGAATGAGAATCTCTCCCTTTTCCCCACTTGAACAATATAAACAACAGGCCCCTGATTGAGCAACTGAAAATGGAGAGGTGTGGAAATGCTCATATGTTAAGTATTTAATAAATGGCTATATAATGCCCAGAACTTAATGGTTGTTGTCAGGACACCCATATAAGGCAGGGAGTACAGAGAAGCAGTATACCGTTTGAATAGAGTGGCAACACATCACACTCTGTTTACAAACATATACGTGATTAGAGGAGAGGCCTTTCCTCCTCCATGAGTTTTTGTAACTAATTCTGTTCAGGATATAGTTTGACAATACAAGATATTACTGTATTGTACAAGACAATATGAGCTTTCCTTTCTGTAAATGAAACTGCACTATTATCTTGCACTAGTTAATAGTCCGACTTCAACAAATGCAGAAATCGTGGGTAGTTTATTCATTGACTTTTTTCCACAGTGGAGAATCAATAACTTTAAAAATACCTTGCTCACAATGCTCACCCGTGTTGTCTGTCACAATGAGTAGTGTTGGGCTGTATTAGAACAAAAGGATACTGTTTCTGTCATAATGGAATGATGCTTTATGCTTTTTATAGAATTTCAGATCTTTTTACAGGCAGTTTATGCTCATGAAATGAAACCGATGCATCTTACGTATTATTAAACAGGATGGACTTAAATGAAGAATGGCTTGCTTTTTAATTTGGTCACCAACCAGTGATAAGGCCATTTGAAAAATGTGCGCTGAGCAGATTCCAGATTTTATTATTAGATTTACTTCTTGGGCTTTACTAAATGTTTATACCATTGGCCATGGCCAATAGTATTATAAGGCTGGCCCGTCAAAATAACAGTTTAAGCAATTGAAAAAGAAAATTGAAGGAAATGAAAGAAAGGCCCGTTTCATATTATTTATTTACTTTATGTATAATCCATTTATCTTGCTCAGATTCAAGGTGGATTACAAAATTTAAAACAATGCAATACGAACAGTATTAAGACATAACATGTAAGAAATGCAAAGACTGGGTTACAGCAAGGGCCTGGGGCTGCAGGGCTTACCCAAGAGAAGAAGAAAGGTTCTCTGCCAAAGGTTGCAGCCAGAGTAGCCTCGGCAACAGGGCAGCATTGGCAGCCTGCCATAGAGAGGCACAGAGGCAGTGAGCAAGACTGAATGGAGAAGCAATGCCGCTCTGGCCCAGGTAGTATGAGGCAGGGCATGGCTGAGGAGAACAAGGGCTGGCTAATCAGCTGAGGAAAGAGGTAGGGAGGGTGGAGCCCAGCTCAAGGGGTGTGGTGAGGTGCGTGCTGGGGCTATAAACAGCAAGGAAGGAGACACTCCAAAGCAGTCAGGCGAGGAAGGAGGTAGGCTACTGTGGCCCCCATATCATGCTGTGTAACCTTGAGGTGGGTGAAGGTAACCTTCAAGTGTATGAATTTAGCAATAAACTGACCTGTGGAAGAAAGCCGTGTACAAGCTGGTTCTTTCAAGACCCTGTGGATCCCAGGCATGATATTCTCCTACTCCCAGAGGGTGCCACACAGTCCTTTAGATATGTGGGGCCTAGGGCTTTAGGGGCGATAGTCAGTCATGAATTGAACCTGGAAACTAAGTGGTAGCCAATGGAATGACTGCAGATCAGCTGCAATAGGCACGTTCTGCCTAGCTCCCGATAGTAAACTGGCTGTGGCATTCTGTGCTGGCAAGCTTCTCCAGGTGGTCTTGTGTATAGTGCATTTATAGTAGTCCAGCAAAGTTACTGTAGCATGTATCCCCAGGGCTAGATCAGCTGAGGGAAGGAAGGGAGCCATCTCCTGGGCTAAATGAAAATGATAGAAAGCATTTTTGCCCCTAAATTAATTGGGGTCTCAAACAATGCTCCAGTATAACCCCTGTTCTCTTAACTGAGTCAGCAAGCATCAGCTGAGTTCTATGAAATTTGGAAGCACAGTGCCCTTTGAGACCTTTGCCTTTTCAACCAGCAGCACCTCTGCCTCATCTGGATTCAGTTTCAGCCTGTTCAGTTTTACTCATTAAAACCAGCACACAGGCACTGACACTATTCTGGGCCATCAGTCCCCTTCATTTGGTGGAGGAATGAGCACATTCATCAGCTTCCATCCATATTTAAAATGTGTAAAGCTATAGTTGGTACTAGGCAGGGCTTTTTTCAGGGAAAAGAAGTAGTGGCACTCAAGACCGCACATTTTGGGTCAGCTGGAACAAGGGGGGAGTTTTTTAAAGTTTAAATTGCCCTAGGTGAAAATGGTCACATAGCTGGTGGCCCCGCCCCCTGATTTCCAGACAGAGGGGAGTTTAGATGGCCCTCCGTGCCGCCAAGCGGTGCGGAGGGCAATCTAAATTCCCCTCTGTCTGGAGATCAGGGGGTGGGGCAGATGAATCATCCAATCAGCCCCTCCCAGTATTGGGGGGGGGGAATATACGTCCCCACCTGTATTTATTAAATCTCAGCCACCCTGCTCCATGGATCTTAAGGATGTTAGATATAGGGTGCAAGGTGGGCTGTCTTAATAAATTTTTATTGCTGTCTCTATATGACTGCTATCAGAGTTTTAATTGTTTTTATTATATGTATTTATATGTTGTTAATCCGCTCTGAGCCTATGTGCGGGGAGAGCGGACTACAAACAAAACAAAACAAAACAAAACAAATAAATAACTCATGCTATGATAAACACTGTGATAAGCAGATTCCTCATTTATGTAATTTTTCCCTCTCAAAAAGGAGGTGGGTGGGGATAGTGTTAATGACACTTGTGGCTGCAGCTTTGTGTCTTGTGGAACACCCATATCACATGGTATCTATAGTTGTACCATACAAAGAAGTTACTGATTGATATGTATGTGGACTTGATCCTAATCATAACATGTGATATAACACATACACAAATGCACATGTTATGTAATGATTTAAAGAGCTTGGTATAGATTTCTTCCAGGCCACAGCAAGCAAGGTAAGATAAGGAAGGCAAGGTAAGGAAGCATTTTCTTCTAGTCTATAACTAAAGAGGAATGGTGAAAAGCTGGTTGTTTTTCAGATAGTTGTGAGGAGCTCTTTCTTCCTAAACTATTGAGGAATGAATGGTAATCTCTAAGGACCACCCCTTCAGGTTCCATTCAGGAGAGCTACAAAGCCCGGTCGTGCAGAAGATGAATCCTGTGAAATAACTGTAGAACTTGCCTGAGGCCGAAGACTGAAGAAGTTCCATTTCATTCCCTATAAGGACTTCTACTCCCACTGAGAGAGGAAGCTGCAGTCACAGGTATAACTTAACGGCATGGTATGTGGACCTCTGAAGGTTTGTGTTGTATGCTGTGTCTTTCCTCACCTTGTCAGACCGAGTCAGCAGATGATAGTGAGTAAATGTAGAAGCTTGAGGCAGTATGGAGGATTTAGTGAAACAGCTGGGTCAGCTTCTTCTAGGGTTACCATACCAACATTTCAAAAATATGGTACATGGAGGAGGAAATTCCCCCCCCCCATGAACGCCATGTGGCAGCTGAGTACTGAATATAATGTGCCTTGGCATGATTCACAATGAAGGACTGGGAAAAAATGTCTTCCCTATCACTTCGTTAACCAGGCGCTGAAATTTCTCTTGATAGGTCTGGTAATATAATGCTGTTTTAATGTCTTAAGTGTTTTAATGTTGAAGTGTTTTAGTGTTTTGATGTTCACTGTCTTGGGAACCCTTTTTGAGTGGAAAGGTAGCATAGAAATGCTTTAAATAAAAAACAAATAGAAACCCATTTCTATTGTATTGCTAACGTGATTCTTCAAGTTGGAACAGTTATCCCTCTGTTGCTGTTTTTATGTTTTAAATTTGTTTTTTTACATGAGATAATCAGTACTTTTGTAGAGCAACTTCCTACAATCAGTACAAAGAAGCCTCTATATATTTGACTTCCCTAACTGCTTTTGTCATTTGGAGACATCTCTACTATCATTTAGTTTTAGCTCCCTTTTTTTCTACTGTAAGTACATTTTTGTTTTGGCTTGCATGGACCGCATCATTGTCCACTGCACCAAGCCGCTGGACTTCCAAGTTGTCATCTATATATAGTTCCACTTTTTCATGCTCAGAAGTACTGATGAAGGATGTTAGATGACTCATGGAGGAAAGAATCTCATATTCCCACTCCCTCTCCTCCTCCTCTTTTTTGGATTCACATTCTATGGTCCAGTTCAGAGTTAGATACAACAGTATTATGGTGTGACTGTCATAAATACCTATCTTTAAATATTTCCCCACTCCCTCCTTATGCTTTTATTTATTTTATTTTGAAAATTTCTATGCCACTTTTTCAGAAACCTATTTGAGGCAGCTTCCATAATAAAACACAGCAAAATAAAAGTTAACTTTTTAAAACCTAGCATTAAATACCCAGCCAGGGCATAAAAACGGCATGAAACCTTAAATGGCTTTTAAAAAGCCTCATAGAATTTATTAAGATGGATGCTTTATTTATTTAGGTAATATATACCAATTAGAATAATCAAAATGTTTGTCCGCATGAGCGCTCATGCAATGCTGGAAAAACAAGATAACGTAAATCTACTTTGTTCCAGAGAGATTTTCCTGCCGTTTTAAGAACAATTCTATATTTTTATTTCTATTCATTTGAAATATTTTATACCATTTTTATATTAAACTAATTTTGAACAGTGTGCTCCCCTCTCCCACGCTAGAGGGTATTTGAAAAACAAAGAATTGAACAGATTGTAGAAACTTTTTCCTTGCATTTGTAGAATCATTGAGGTATTTAAGTAGGATCTGGCTTATTAGATGGAAGTTAAATGAAAATTGCCCCCTCCCCCAATCCTTTGAACATAGGCTGACCAACAACTCAGTTTGTGCGCGTGCTTGTTAGAAGTGATGCCTACTGAAGAGTTTGAAAGTATCTGAAGAATTTTTGGGGGAAACATAAAGAACAGGCAGAGCAGTTATGTAGAGAGCAAAACAATGTTAATGATTCCCAGGCTTCGGAAGCAGGAAGGTGAAAATATTAGCATACTCAACGTGACGGTGCAGGGGTGGCCAATGACAGCAGTTCTCACGCTCTTGTGTATCTGTGCAAGGATGTGAACTGAATTCACATTGGAAGATTCTTTAAAAGGCTGCCATTTTAAAGTGATTTAAAATGCTGTGAGGACCTGATCTTGATTGGAGGTGCGCGCACACGCACACACACACACACACACACACACACACACACAGAGCACCTTTTCAAAGTGCCAAAACAGTTGCAGGAGTGATGGTGATGCTATGTGGCTGTTTCAGTATTAAAAAGCTCATGGGGAGAAAAAGAGCAGCTTAGCTCTACTGCAGGCCTGTTTCTGCAGTAGCTCTACTGCAGGCCTATTCTTAAATCACTTAAATCGGACCCATAGGGCCAAGCTACAAATGATGAATTACACGAGGACTGCACGTGAAGGGAGTCACAATGTTAGCCAGGAAGCTGAGTTTTTAAAAGAGATCGGAAGGCTTTGTCAATTTCCCCTCTCTACAGAGCCCCTCCTTAGAGGGTTGGTTAATTTCCTCTTCACCTCCTAGAACTGGAGGTGAAACTGACAGAGCCTTCTGGAGGCAAAGAGAAAATTAACAAATTCTCTGAGGAGCAATCTCCTTGACTCTGTAGAGCCATTTGTAGCTTGACTCATAGATGTTGTCACATTGAGTTTGGCCCAAAGATACAACAGTTTGAGCAAGATTTCAAATACCATATCAGGATTTTGCAATAGACGGGGGGGGGGGGGGGCGGGGGTTAGTCGGAAGAAGATCCACAAATAAAGGAGTAACATTGCATGCTGGTATTTTTCAGGCAACTGTGTCTGTGTTCTCTTTGCATCCTCTAGTCAAAGGTTGTCACCCGAAGGGCACCAAAATAAGGAACACATTGCAATCCTTTTCAGATGATGTATCTTGGGTGAAAACGATGCACAAATGGACAAGTATTGACAGGACCCTGCAATTTGTGAAGGCTACCGCTTGTGCTCAGGATCCCGGTTGCTGAAATCATGTAAAGATCACCTAAATGACTATCATAAATCAATTACTGAAGGCACCTTCCTAGTCAGTCAAAGGGGCAGTCATCTGTCCCCCCTGCTTAAAAACCCGTCCCTAATGAAAACTGAGGTGGCCAATTATATGCTTGTCTCTAATTTGCCCTTGCTGAAGGTAATTGAGTGACAGCAGTAGCAGACCAACTCCAGGCCTTCTTGGATAACTCGTGCTCTGGAGTCCCTTTTCAGTCTGGCTTTGGGCCAGGATGTAGGACAGAGATGGCGCTGGTGGTTTTAGCTGATGATCTCCATCTGAATGCAGAGAAAGCCCATACTTCTTTGTTGGACCTACTGGATTTATGTGCTGCCCTTGATACAGTAGACCATGCTATTTTGTTACATACGTTTAAGTTTTTCCTTACAGACCAGACTCAAAGGGGTGCTATTGAAGACCACTTTATCCATGTTTTTCAATCCCTATGTAATGCCCTTGGGAGAAATCATTTGTAGTTTTGGAACTGGATTCCATCAGTACATTGACACCACCCAGCTTTATGTCTCTCTATCTAAATCTCCTAGGGATGCAGTAGAGATCTTGAGGTGCTGCCTGACTGCAGTGCTCAAATGGCTGAGAGTGAACAAGTTGAAACTGAATCCTGACGAGGAGGAGGTAATGCTAGTTGAGAGGACTGAGGTCTTGAAATGCATGCTTCCCAGTTTTGTTGGGGTTCAGCTGGCCCTTGCAGCCTCAGATGAGTGTAGGACTCAGCAATTCTACTGGAGAAGCAAATGAATGCAGCTGCAAAAATGTTCCCTTAGTTTAGCCCGGGAGATGGCCCCTTTTTTTGACTTGGCTGATCTGGCCACTTGAATCCATGCCATGGTAACATCGAGACTAGATTACTATAATGCACTCTGTGTAGGTCTTTCCTCAAAATTGAATTGTAATCTTCTGCTATTGCAGAATGCTGCGGCTCAGTTATTATCAGGAACTAGGTGGTAAGTGCATATTATACCTATTTTGCAGACACTCCATTGGCTGCCTATTGGTTACCGAGTTACTGAGTTCAATTCATGGTATTGGCTATCACATATAAAGCCTTTCATGGGATTGGACCCTTTTAGATGCAGAACCGCCTCTCCTCTTATACTCCACCATAACAACTTTGCTCATCTGAACAGGGCCTTTTACAGGTGTCCCCCCCCCCCCTACAGATGGGCAAGATGTACACGTGCACTCTCTGTTGTAGCCCCACCTCAAGGAATTGCCTGCCTGAGGAGATTAGGGCATCTCCCACACTTTTGGCTTTCTGGAAACTCTGGAGTAATTTTTATAAAGGAACAGGGCTGCATTATAACAGCGAATCAGGAAGATGCTTCAAGAGAGAGAGAATGGGTCTGTGGACTAGACTACTAATTATCTGTTGTTACATGTTTTTATATTGCTTTCGCTGCATTATATTTCTGCTTATGTAATACCATAATCCTCAATTCCTCTTTAGTGGGAAACTTGCGTGAAAAAGCCAGCAAACCGACCTGTGGGCACTTTCTCTTACGCGTACTTCTTTGATCACTATCAATACTTGAGCTTTTGAGTATTGTTTCTATACGTCCTTTGCATTGAGAATTCAGTGTAAGAGTATCCAAAAATTACAAAGAACTTAATAAAATATCATGTTATGGTAGGAACTTTTTGGTTTTTTTCCTTTAGGAAAAGAAAGGCTTGAATAACAGGCACAGACCGTCTCTGGCACTTTGCTCTAGGACTCAGGGAAATTGCTTGTGGCTCAAAAGGCTGGAGTTATTGTATGCAGTCCAAAGAGGAAGTCAAATTAGAAGAGACACCAGGCAGTCTACTGTTACAGCTGTCTGCATTCCTATTGATCTAAGGGGTTCAGTCTGCTATCTGGCTTTATCATCCAGTGGCATCGTGATTGCCGTCTATTCTCTCTCATCCGCCTAACCTGGAAAGCCCTTTAGAGGGCTGTTATCAAAAGATCCAGAGCCTAAAAAAAAGGAACAACATGCCTCAGAAGAACAGCAGCCTAGCATCTTTGAAGAAAGTTTCTTGACACTTTCCCCATTTAATTAACACGCACGCACATACCATGCTTCAGTACATAAATGATGTCTTCTCCATGCTGAGCATTACAGGGCCATATCTGACAGTCCTGGATTCTAATGAACCTCTTATCAAGAGTGCCAGCTCAAGACATGCGTGTGTTCAGATTGCAGCCTTGTTAACACTGGAGGCAGAAAGGGCTGATGTGGGGGGGGATTTATTGCAGGAAATTATATCTCCCCCCTCCTTCCCATAAAACACACAGCCACGTGGCTACTTCTTGTTATGATTTCTGATTGCCTTTGTAAATGAGAGAAGCTGGCTCCATTGGAGGAAGCTGATGAAAGGCATAACTCTTGAGATCTTTTTACATCCCCCCCCCTTTAGATTGCTGTGTTGTAGCAATGAATGATGTAATTTTAACAGTGTGATCTTCTACTAATATAAACTGGTGCCTGGTACAGCAGCAAAACAACTGTCTGATGAAAGGCTGTTTCTTATTAACACAGGAAATGTTATCGCTTGATGCTTGTCGCTCTGGAATCCTACTGACCCAGTCTCTAACCAAAGTAAGTCATGCTATGACCAATGTTGATTGCTGTAGAGAGAGATTACAAAGAGAAGGGATGTGTTAATGAATTTGGCAAAGGCAAAGAAAAAGGTAGATTCACCTAATCAATGTATTCAAAGGCCAAGAAAAGGTAGATTCAGAGGAATATAGCCAAGAGAGAAGAGAAGTGGGATATAGAATAGGGCAATGGGGACGCGGTGATGAGGAGGTTGGCTTCCTGGGAAGATGGGGGAGAAATAATTGCCTTCTGCTGTTCCCAGTTATGGGAGCCACATGTTGGCTTGCCAGGAACAAGCAAAAAAATCGCTTTCTGCTTAGCAAGCACATGCCTTAAAGCTCAGCTTCCGCTGGAAATACCTCTGCCTTTGAATCCCTCATCACATCCCTTTAGGCCAATAGAAAGGGCTTTGTGCGAGGAGATAAAGGATTGCAGATTGTCTAACAAGTCTATCAAGTGAGAGACACCTAAGCAATGTATGCAAGCAAATGTGGAAAGATGTGAGATCATATTTGGCGCCATGATTTGGAATGCACATTCCGTTCCCTCAGCAGACAGGAAATTAAGACTATCTGTATAGGTGCACACAGCCGTCTGAACAGCCCAGACTAGCCTGAGCATATCAGAGCTTGGAAGCTAAGAAGGGTCAGCCTTGGTTAGTTCTTGGATGAGAGATCTTCAAAGGTAATGGGGAACCACTTGTGTTAATTTCTTCCCTTAGAAACGAGTGAGGGGTAGCCATGAATCGACTGCAACTTGATGATGCTTAATTATTAATTATGCAATCTCACACAGAGGCTGATTCCGCACACATTGGATAATGCACTTCCAATCCTCTTTATAGATCATTTGGAACTGATTTTTTCGTGTGCAGAACAAAAAATCCACTTCAAACAATTGATAAAGTGCATTGAAAGTGCATTATCCAACGAGTGCGGAATCAGCCAAAGATATTTATCAGCTGTGACACTGTTGGCAAGGGAAGGGGAGAGAGTTTGAGGTGCCAGCAAGATGGAACTGGTCAAGCTTGTTGGACCAAACTTTAAGAATCTGACTAATCTGTTCGTTCACCATTCAGGACAAAGGCATAGGTCTTGTTAAAAAACAACAACAACCTCCTGAGGTGTATAATGAAGGAGGATTGTGCCAGAAGCTTGATAGGAAGGCTTTGTGAAGATTTGATTGAGCCCTTGGCCTGTCCCTGATTTACGATCTATATTAAAACCTAGTATCTCATCACTAGTTATTGCAGATGGATTTTCCATGGCAATTTCCTAAACTGCTGAAAGAGGAAGGGATAGCTCCACCCTAGTCAAATGTAGCACAGTTACCATCTTTGGTGGTTCCAGGTGACATCATCACCAAGCCACTTGTCCCCTGTTCCCCTCCCCACCTTATTATGGTGAGGGAGAGGCCATGGAAGAACATCTGCTCAGCACGCAGAAGGCCCCAGGTTCAGTCCCCAGGCTCTCCAGTTAAAAGGATCAATTAGGAGGTGATGTGGAAGACCTCAGTCTGAGGCCCTGGAGAGCTGCTGCTGCCAGTCTGAATTGATAATGCTGACCTTGATGGACCAATGGGTCTGATTCATGTGTATAAAGCAGCTTCATGTGTTTGTATGTGTTCTCATTTATTAAGAAGGGGATTTTGGTGGGGTTACTTGTCTTTGGTGCAAAAAGTGCAGTCTCGTCCCTAGAAGACTTCCCAGGATGCCTGTTGGAAAGCATAATTCCAGCTGTTGACCTTCAAACAATCACCATTTAAGTCGCCACAATCACCATTTAAAATGTTTTAAACGGGCAAAATTACACCATTATACTATTGTGAATTGGTGTCGTTTCTGTTTCTGATATTGGACGATATTTCTGGTGTCATGAAATAATGACGTTAATCAACTCAAATTGAAAAATATATGGAGGTATACTTCTGCCAATGTCAGTAAGCAGAGGGGAAAGTGGATTTATGGTCATTACAAAACAAATCTCCCTGTGGGAAAATCCAAGAGGTAAATTATTTCCAAAGCACAGTATGCGCCTTTGCATGGATCTTTGGTTGTAGTACCGCAAGCTGCACATTCTGGAATAGGATTGCAGAAAATTGCCTTGGTGTGGAACCACTCAAGAACTCCTTACGTCAAGTACTCATATATCTCGTTCAGAGGGACTGAGATAGGGAGTAGATCTGTTTAAGAATTTGGTATCATATTCTCAGATATTCTAGCTCATGCAGTTCACACACATTGCCAAAACTGTTACTACAGGGAAAGCTTTTATAACTTTCAGACTGTTCTATAAACCTTGGTTTGGCAGGAGGACAGGCAGTTTGGTTTCATAATCTAATAAATAATCTTGACTAATGTTTTCTGTGGGATCTGAAAATGCAGGATTAGGACGATTAAACACAATGAAAAGTGCACATGGAGAAATGTAGAACATCTGCTAGGAAGCTGCCCAAGTAAAGGGTACAGTTACCAGATTTCTTTAAAGACAAAGCTATGCATTTTGTGTCATCCTTACAATGTCACAATTGCACTTGAGTTGTGAAAATTGATGAGCCCTTCAGGTGCACTTAAAAGAGTGCCAGTGAGTGAATATGCCTTGACCTGGATAACCCAGGCAAGCCCGATCTCGTCAGATCTCAGAAACTAAGCAGGGTCGGCTTTAGTTAGTAATTGGATGGGAGACCTCCAAGGAAGACCAGAGTTGCAGAGGCAGGCAATGGCAAACCACCTCTGTTAGTCTCTTGTCCTGAAAACCCCACCAAGGGTCACCATAAGTCAACTGTGACTTGAGGGCATTCTCCACCACCACTGACGGAATATAAAATAAGTTAGGCAATGTAAATAATTGTTGGTTATCAAGTTTTATTTAGCAGCGGCTGACCTACTGTCGCTATATCCACAACAATTATGAGTATGTGAAGAAAATGGATTTGTTTAGCGGACACCAGCCAGACTCCTAAATAAATCTGTTTCCCAAATTGACAAGGACAACTGGACTCTAAGTCCTAGTGCACTCCTGGTGACATCCTAAGAAGTATACGCCTGCCCTGTTCGGCCGAAAGGGCTTTCATGAAGATCTCCAAGTGGAACTGAAAATATAGACACCCCTTGCCACCATACTGTCCTTATCACTAGATGTATTCATTGTACAAATATTGGTATTATTCATTTGCAGATCATTATTATTGAAGTCAGCACGGACATCTATATGGAAAAACACAGTCCTAGAACCAGACACCTCCAAAAACAGAGGTTGGACTGAATGGGTGTTAATTGCTATGTAATGGTACAAAATTTTAGTCCCCAGCATGTTCCGTTACTGGAAGCCAACTTATCTTGGTAATGTGACAGCAGCGTGGATGACACTAACAGCGATCACACTTCTCAGGTTCGGTGAGGGTATACAGTGCTATTCTACGCGGAATTATACCCTTCCATTGGTGCTTAGGTTAGCGGTGTTCAACATTCAGGTCTGAATTTTGGCCATCTAGCTAAAGCAATTCCAATTACCTCAGAAAATTGC
Organism: Eublepharis macularius; assembly: GCF_028583425.1. Taxonomy (NCBI): domain Eukaryota; kingdom Metazoa; phylum Chordata; class Lepidosauria; order Squamata; family Eublepharidae; genus Eublepharis; species Eublepharis macularius. The sequence continues at coordinate 37,198,109 of NC_072796.1, read as the reverse complement.
ATTAAGTAATACATTTGCTATGTAATCAGAAGCAGAGTTATATCTAAGTCAATCGAAGTCAATGAGCTGAGAAGGCTGTAACTCTGTTTAGAATGGCACGGAGAACTTAACACACATACTCAGTCCAGTCTCTGAGAACACACCTTTCCTAACTTTGAAAACATTAGCAACTCTTAATATTTGTAGCCCTCTTGTATGCTAATCTGTGTGAGGTAAAGAGCATATTAACGGGCCTAAATGAGTCACCTCCATACTCTGCCTTGGCTATCTTTCTGAACCACCATTGTTTATAGACTTCAGCAAGCTGTAACAAGTTGGGTGATGTCTCCTCAGGGGAGATGGAAAGAATAAGAAATACTTTTTCATTACTTGCTGTTGGCTGGCAAATTTCGAAGTTTTACTACTGCAGCTGCTGAAAAAGGTGTATTAAATCATTCCCAGGCATTTTTTATTTATGTATGCCGAAAACAGCTGAAATGCAACAAACCTCAGCAAATTATTAGGCATTGTTTTGCTCACTGACTGGCTGTCTTATATGAAATAATTGTATAGGACAGAACTGGATTAGGAAACACCGTTTCATAGGATGAAGATCTTACTTGACCTCGAAATATATAAATAGTCTTAGCTGTGTGTGTTCTTACTGTATTTGCTTTTAGTGTGCAAAATTGATGTTCTTACACAGTCACAATTCCTTGGTTAAATACAAAAAAATCCTGAAGAATGGCAGGATGTTGACAGAAAATGAATTTCTTTAATCTATGCACATCATCAATGTCTTTTATTTCAGTGCCTTAGACTATTTTTATTGCTATAAGCTATCCAGACTGTTTCTCACATGTGAAATTCAATAGGATGACTCTGATGTTCTAGAAAATAAACAAGGGGAGATATATTTGTGATTATCTCTGGTGTCATGCAAGTTATCACCTGGCACACCGAGAATACATTTTAAAAAGCATCTGCTACACACATTAAAGGCAAATGTGAGCCAGAAGCATACCTGGCAATGTTATATGTTGCCCCATTTTATTTATTTATTTAGTCTTCAGTTCTCACTGAGACTCAAAATGGATTACACAGTGTAGGATTAATACAACTGAAATACTCAATACACAATAAAATAGGGTATGGATAGCAGAAATCCAAATAGAGAGCTGAAACAGTGCTGAAACAAAACATAAGCAATTTGACATGACAAATTATGTGGAAACTAACCAGTAGGGGCATACCTACATCAACAGACAGTGTAATATAGACTATAGTTCGGGTCGCCAAGTCCAGGTTGGGAAATTCCTGGTGATTTGGGGGGTGAAATTTGGAGGGGGCAGGTTTTGGGGAGGGGAGGGGTCTCAGTGGGGTATAATGCCATAGAGTCTACCCTCCAAAGCAGCCATTTTCTCCAGAGGAACTGATCTCCAGCTACCACCTGAAGGCTGGCAACCATTTATAGCAAACATCTCTCAGCTATTTCTTCATAGCACAACCCTATTACCTGTGTAAAAAAAAGTTTGCCTGGATAATTCAGTTTTGCATAGTTTGCAGAAAGCCAGGAGAAGTGGAAGCAGGCCATTCCATAAGTGGGGGCCCCCCACAGAGAAAGTGCACGTCCAGGCTGTTGTTGATTTAGCTCACTTGCAGGGTGGAACCCGCAGAAGGCCCTGTTCAGATGAGCAAAGCTGCCATAGTGGAGCATGGGGGAGAGGCAGTCCTGCAGGTATGAGTAGCCAAGGCCATGAATGGCTTTGAATACGATAATCAGAATCCTGAAGTGAGCCCGGTAACTGATGGGTAACCAATGGAGTGATTGCAGAATGCATTGTTTTTACTCTGAGCATTGCAAACAGACCTAGCATTCACTACCAAAACCAAATTATTGCAGTCTCTTTAGGTGGAGAAAAATGCATACAGAAAAATGGTTGGTTGCTGTTAGCAAACTCAAGCTAGTGCTTGGGGGCTCAGAAGAAAAGGGATAGAAATCTTTGGAACTCAGCAACGGATATTCAATTTACCCAAAAGGGAGAGTGGGGTTTTTTCTAGGTGTATCATCAAGAAAAAGATGAGGTCATCTTAAATTTGCATACAAGTTACAGATGGGTACAATAATTTTCCTCAGGGGGCCCAAAAGTGGCAGGTTGCCTGGGGCTCTCTAAAACCTGTAGCTGGCCCTACCTGTGTGGCTGAAAGAACAGTGCAGTATAGCAATCAGATTGCTGGACAGTGACTGGAGAAACTTGATAAAAACCTTGGAGCAATCGCTATATCTTGGCCCAATGTATTTTCCTGCATTGTTGTGAAATAAAATGGGTGTGAGCTGCTTGGGAAACCACAAGACACAAATGTGTCAAGAAGCGTACAGGTTTTCAGAACATGCAGCTCTAGATTGGCTGCCAGCCAACACTGCTTAGTTATATATTACTGCTGTAGAATTTCACCTCTTAGAGAAGGGGGAAAAAAACTGTCTACACTTCAGTTGCTAAATGGACACTGCCAAGTCTGGTAGGCCTAAAATTAGATCTGCCAGCTGTGTTTTGGTTTGCAGGCACAAGCATGTCTACAGTGTCTTGGAAAGAATCAGGTGCTGAAATTTACAAGAAATCTGTCCTCTTTTCAGCGCAGAGAGAATGCGCGATTCCCTCGCCCTACGTCTTCCTCATTTTGTCCACCTAAAGGGAAATTCTTTTTCCTCCTCCTGTTGCCATCACCAACAATTCTCTTATTCACCCAATCTTTAGGTGCTCTTTCATAATATTATTTCTGCAAACACTAAAAAGCTGTCTTGTTTAGACAGACCTGTGAAGGAAATTAAGATTGTGCTGTGTTTGGGGTGGTGCTGGACCCATCCACGGACACAGCCATGCCATTGGTCTTTCAGGGTCATTACAGTGCGCTGGCTTATAAACTGCCTTGAGTCAATATGCTTTGGTGAGAAAGGCAGGGTAGAAATGTTTTAATAAATAGAAACAGTTACGGTAAAACTGCAGGACCTTTCCCTCTTATAATAGTTGAGAAGACACTGCAGTTTCAGACCAGGGACTATAGTGTTGATGCTCAGTCACATTGTTCCTTGAGCAAGCAAAACATTTTGCATTTAGAGGGAACTGCTTGCCTGGTCTCAGATGTGTTGTCAGACCTCTACTGTCACAGAGGGCATGATAGTTCCCAGCGCAGTAGGAATCGGGGGATACAAGGATCCAGCAGGGTCACATCTTGCCAAACTTCTGAATGTGTCTTGGTTTCTGAGGTCAGGTGCAGACTGATTTGCTTCTCCCTCTTTAAATCCAGGACATCTGCCCCGACATACAGTTCAGCTTTTTAGGCCACATAGTTCAAAGTTGAGAGATAAAATTTATATTAGGCACATGCATTTGGATATTAACAAATCCTATGAATAAATGAAAAAAGCCATTATTATTACTGTTTTAGTTGAGTTTACAAATGAAAAAGTGAATGACATGTATTTATATTTGGTAATATTCACACCTCTTTATAATGGCACCTGGCTGTCTGGTTGACAGTCACATAAGGCAGAGGGAAGGGGAGACTGGGAAAGGAAATGAAGATAATTTGACATGACAGGGTTTACATGAGCAAGGGTTGAGTCCAATAGCACCTTAAAGACTCACAAAGAGTTTCTAGGACATGGACATTTCCCTCCATCTTCCTTCACTTACTGTCCTGCATACCAGTAACTTTGCCAACCTGGCTTGGTCAAGGCACCCTGCTGTGACTACATTTCTCAAGGTGCACCAAGATGCTGTGCATCCAATGTTCCATGGAAGGCAAAGGGCAATTTATGAGCAATTTTTCTGCTTTTCTGGGTTAGCAAACCCTAATCCAAGTCCTAATCCCAGTATCGGTACATTTTACAGTAAGGATTAAAAGGTAAGGTAAAATGTAAGTAATTGTGATAAATAGGATTAATAACATTTATTGAAGTGAAATTTACTGAGAGCTTCCCTTCAAAAGAGAAATGTTAGCACACCCCTAAATTATATTTTCAAATGATTGACCAGGTTTCAGTTAGATCATTTGCAAACGGGGCCTTAAATTAATGTTCCAGTGCCATAGGCAATGTCCTTAGCATTGTGCAGTCAAAGGATGATACTGAGAATTAAGTCTGTTTGAAAGATTAGTAATCAAAAGGGTTCATAAAGTGCAGTACATGGAGGGAGGGCCCAACCCGTTTTTCTCCTCATAGTCCACCCATGTAGTCCACTTGGCCAATCACTTTAAGAGAAATTCTCAAAGCGACCAATAACTCACAAAGGACAAGAGGGTGGAGACTGTGTGTAAACTCCATCCACCATTCACTCAATTAAACAAAAGGAATTTAATTGGTGCAGACTTTGCAGGATCCCGCATGGCCATGACGACAGGGTGCATTGGTGGTGCATTGGTGGCCATGCTGGTGCATTGGTGCACCAGCAACTCACTCGTCTGACTGGAGGGGTGGTAGTCAAGTGGCTGTGTGCCTCCTGCTTGGCTCCGAGGCAAGCAGTTTGCCTTGCACCACAAGGTCTCGATTCAATTACCCTTACCTGGATAGCTTTGTTTATTAGAGGGGTGTAGGTTTTGTTAAGAAAAAACATTATTTGATAAATTTCTATCCTGCCCCTCACCCAAAGTCTGTTTGGATGGTTTACGACATAATCCATACAAATTAAATCTTCACCCGGATTGAATCTCTACGGTTGAATCTGACTGTCAGGTTCATAATGGTCTGATAGTTTCATATGGGAGTAGATGGTCCTAAGCTGTATAGGGCTTTAAAGGTCAATAACAGCACCTTGAGCCTGGAAGCAAATTGGAAGCCAATGTAGATGGAGAAAGGCTGGAGTGATATAGTCCCTGTAATCCACTCAAGGCAATATTTTTGTTGCAGCACTCTGTACCAGACTCTCTTAAAAGGCAGCCTCACATATAGTGCAGTGCAGTAATCTAATCTGTCTGGATTCCCAAAGAGAAACTTGCAGGAGTAGATATGACTCGGCCTGTTTTCACACTGCTTACCAGCCACGGAACATCGTGCCAGGCTCCTGGAACGACAGCAACTTCCTGGTGCGATTTCGTGCGAGAACTGCAGTTGTCGCACGAAATTGCAATGGGAAGATGCTGTTGTTCCGGGAGCTTGGCACAATGTTCTGTGGCCAGTAAGAAGTGTGAAAATGGCTTGGCAGTCCTCATAGCAGATCCAGACCTGATTTGAGGATTGTGCATCATGTAGATAGACCCATAGTTGTTACTGGTGGGTAAGTTTATGTATCTTCAGACATTTAAGTGGGGACTCAAATGATTGGGTGATCTCTATATGAACAAAATTTCCTGCACACAGAAAAATAGATATCAAGTATATGTAGCCTTGCCAGGTGTCAGCTTATGGCATGCAAACTCCCAGGATTTTATGCCTGTGCCTGCCAATCACTAGCTAATCAGTGGGAGGAGGCAGGCCAGGGAAATTGGTATGTATGCATTCCCGACTAATGACGTCACTTCCCTGCGCAACTAGAAACTAGGCCCCAAACTTGGTGTTTTTACTGTGTTTTGGGACGAGTGTTAAAGAATTGGCTCTGGCACAATGCTGTTGCTTCTGGGCCACAGCAGAAGTTATATCATTGGCTACAGACTGCCAAGTGTGGCAGCTTCTAATTTGGATACATGAACCAGCGTCAGGTGCAGTTTAGAAGCAACAGCTCACGTGCGTGTGCACTCGCACTGGCAAGACTGGAACATTCCTGCCAACCCTCACTTCCCACCAGTTGCCAGGGGGAACCTGGCAAGCCTAGGTAGAAGACTAATGTATATTGCAAATATGTGATCAAATCATAGGCTGGTGTGTGGATGCTCAGTCCCTTATTAACATCCATCTTGGGCATTAAGATTAGATTTGTATAGCTAGAAGAGTTTGAGTTATGCTGGTTTATGTATTTAGATATTTTGATTTTATAGAGTGCAACTTGAGAGTGATACTTCAACTGTGAATGTCTGTTCTGTCACCACACAGGTGAAATTTCCACTAGGTCTGTGGCATGATGTTAGATTTCTATACAGCAATTATCCACCCATAAAGCATGCTAGCATCATGGTGCCATTCTGCTGGCCTTTGGTAATGAATTTCTACATGGGCATGAAATCTGTGACCTCACTAATGAGTTTTGCAAGTGTGGCAAAGTTCTGGCAACTTTTAATCCAGGTACATGAACCAGCGTCAGGTGCTGTTTAGAAGGTCTCAATCAGATTTGTAAGAGGATTTCACTTGCAGGAAAATGTGACTATGCCCTTTTTTTTACCCAGTCTTTCAGGCGTTTCCACAGAACCAGAACTAGTTTGCAACTGCATGTCTTCACTTCCTTGTATTTCTTTACTAACTTACATCCCTTCTCTCTGAGCCAGAGCCGTGTTCTCCATGTGTTGTCTGGTTCCAGCGTTTTGCCAGCTTGGTTAAGTATCTTGTAAGGAAATCATTTCTAATAAAGCGGGTATGCTGGGGTTTATCATTTTATAAGTACAGGTCAGGATTTAGTTCACTATGTTAAACTCTCCTTGCTGCATGTGATTTTTCAAGCTTTGTCAAGAACAAAAAGTTCCAAGGATGTGCAAAGCATAGCTGCTTGGTTTCCATGGAGACACTGCTAGTTAGGCTATGGAAATTCTGAAAAGGCCAGAGCATGACTGACAATACAAGGCCTTAGCGGCTGATCTGAGGAGCCAGACTGAATTAATGAGATTTTTCACAGAGAGTTATTAGTGAGGCTAGCCCGGTATGGCACTTAGGCCTGCTTTCGTTTTTCTCAGCTGCAGTCCTGGAAAGCAGGCCTGGAAAGATTTAATTGCTGTTTTTAAGCCTTTTACAATTATTTTAACCTATAACATTTAAAGGACGTAATGAAAAGCCGTTTTGTTTGCTTTAAAAAAACCATTTTGTTACTGTTATTGCCGGGTTGTTGTTGTTGTTTTGGTTTTCCTTTTTTTGGTGACAGTTGCTCTTTATCTGTACAGGGATGGGAAATTCAATAGTACTTATTATATTGAGCAGTTAATTCCCACATGCTGAGAACACATTACTGTTCAAAGTAGGTTATCTAGAGTTCCATTTAGAACCAAATGAGAGATACGATGTCACTAGCTGTAGATTTCCTAGGGCTGTATTAATTTATTACTGACTGCCAATACAAACTGTTAATTCTGGCCTGAAATGCTTGGTTCATTTGTCTGTGAGATATTGCTATTTTTTCTCTTCTTGCCTTGATTTTTTCCCTCTTTCTCTGCAAATTAATTTAGGGTATGCTCAATATGTCAATTAAATAAACATACACACACAATTTGTTTCTTTCTCAATTGGGGATCCAGCTTTTTTTTAAAAAAACAAAACAAATTAACCACTTTCAGTGTGTGACTGTTCAGATGTTGCTAAATATTCATGGTTGTCTTTTTTTTAAAAAAAACAGTGAGTTCATAATTCATTTATGGTCTCTGCAGCCAAGCTAGTTGTAGCCCAATTTTGGAAGCTTCTTCGTCAGGGCCGGTGCCAGAGTTTCTGGCGCCTGAGGCCGGGAGCAGCTTCAAGGCTGTGGCTGCCCCCATGCACATGAAGCGTGTGCACACATCCGGACCATGTGATGACATCACTGTGTGTGATGTCATCACGCAGCATGCCGCTGCGAGCTGGCCCCATTGGCGCAGCAGGCAGCTGGGATAGCGCACGGGTGGCCTCCCAGCCCTCCTGCGCTACCCTGCCGCCTGCCACGCCTGGCTTGTAGCTGTGTGCAGGTGGCGGCAGCACGGTGGAAACTGAGCAGGAGGGCTGGGAGGCTGCCCACTCAGACTGCCCCGCACTGCCACTGCCAGCACACACTCCTGGCGGGGCGCAGCAGCTGTGGGCCAGGCACGGCAGGCGGCCGGGGAGGCATGCAGGCGGCTTCCCAGCCCTCCTGCTCAGCCGCCAGCGCTACCGCCGCTTGCTCTGCGGTGCGCCCCCCCCACCCCAGTGCACCCTCTGGCGCCTCAGTGCTCGAGGTGGCTGCCAGACCTGCCTCTATGGATGCACCAGCCCTGTTCTTCGTGTATCCTCAGTCCAGAAACACGCTGTAAACACTGTCATAACTACCCAGGTTCAAATACCTGCTCTGCTAAGAACCTTGTGCCAGGGTGACCTTGAACAAGTCACATTCACTCAGCCTAATCTACCTCACAAGATTGTTTTGAGGATAAAATGGAGGAGAGGAGAACAATGTAAACCACTTTGGCTCTCCATTTGGAAGAAAGGTGGGGTACAAATTAAGGAAATAAATAAACATAATGGGGAGATGGGAAAATCACTCACCAGTGAAAAAAAACCCAAAATAGTGAAATGGCCAAACAATCATGCAAGTAGAAATAGCCCCTCCCCAAGTTCTTAGAAGGACACGTTGGATAGGTTGATGGATTAATAAACCTGGCCTTTCAGTTGGTAGATTTGCAATATTATTTAATGTTTAATTTTTATTACTTTCCCTCTATATACCTCCTTACTACTTTAAGATTCTATAACAGCTTTGTGAGATAATTTAGGTTGCTAGATAGTGAATGGCCTATTATGGGAATCCCAGCCCTGGCTGTCATGCATCGGGCCTAATTTGGCTGGCCTTTTCTTTGGACTCAGACAGCCAAGGGCTGGGATTGAACACCATCCTAATCCACCTCTTCTCCCCTAGGTCTGCTCCCTTCTGAGCTGGGACCTAGACCTGGATTGTCCTCCTTGGCTTCCTCCATCAAACCTTTTGAAGGGCCTAGCCAGGCCTAGCCAGGCCCACTGGACTCTCACTACCCAGAAGCCTTATGGAGGTGTGACCCAGCCTGTGAGGGGCCAATAGTGCCTCCGGGGCAATATCTGCCTTCTTACTTCCCTTCCTTGCCCCCAGGGTGGAACTTCCCAACAGCTGATGGTCAGAGAGCTGGCTGTTAAAAGGTCAGTTGTCACAGCGAGTGCCTGCCTCTTAAAGAGCCAGCTGCCATTGAGCAGCTGGCTAATGTCTGGCTCTTTATAAGATATCTCAGTCACTCCCTTGGGCCTGGTCGCTGCTGTTCTTGATCCTTTGGGGCAATGAGAAGGAAGGGGGCATGGTCTCCACCGCTGCCCAACACTCATGGTCAGCCACTGAGCATCATAGCTGAGTAGAGATTTAAACTTGGATCTTCCCATTTCTCGCTTGATATCCGTTACATCATTCATTGGGGAGAGGAGACAAGGCAATGTTACTATAGCATTGATTTGATATATGGAGATGGTTTTAAAAGAAAGGTAATCCAAACTACACTTAAGAAATGTTTGATGTCAACAACGTGTCTGATTTGGTTTCATGGGGGGGGGGGTCCTTCTCAAGTTACATCATCAACTAATAAGTTTAAAAACTGACTGTGACTTCATTACTCTGTGTATGGGTCTGTATTCCCAACAGAAAAGACATTTGCTTCCAATGTACAGCACACAGCCTATATTCTGCTGAAATCAGCACCCTCAAAATCATGAAATGGCGTGCTGTGGAATTGCTGCTACTTGCAAAAACTTGCAAAACAATTTCTTGCATCCATATGTTTATGGAAGATGTAAGACCTTAACATTGCTTCTCAGTAATCCACAAAAAAGCACATGCAAGCAGCGCATTTCTCAGATTCCTGTACAGTAGACGAATCCACTTAATCTCACTGTTAGATTCCCGGGCTGGAATTTCACAGTCCCTTTTGATTGGGTGATTTGTAAAATCTCTGATTACCATCTTTTAAAAGATGTGATTGTCTTTGTTTCGATTTTGTCAAAAGAGCAAGCTATAGAGAGGATGGTTTTTGTGAAGATCGTACTATTTTTATACCTTCCATATATGGCTAGCTCTTTCATTGAATTGTTTTGCCTTATTGCTATATTTCTGTTCCACAGCATTCATAAACGTTCTTTTTTTTAAAAAAAGGTTGTCACTTTCCATTATCTATTACAGAAAGAGAAGAACACTGATCAAAATATTTGGAGTTAATTTTCTTTTTCTTTTGTACCAGTGAATGATAACTATGAGAGAAATTAGATGGCTAATGGGGCAATTGTTTTAAGATGATAAATTAAAATTATATGCCAAGTGCTTAGATAGCACTGTAGCGTAAAGGAAGCAGAAGGTTTCATAGGTAAATAGATGAATGAGAAAAATTAGGAATCTAAACATAATCCGCTGGTACACTTTAAATTTGTAATGCTCTTGGACTTTTGATTTATACAAACGTCCTTAAAAGCCTTTCTTAAACTCAAGGGTAACACAGCTTGCCTCAGGGAACTTCATACTTCAGCAGGTATTTGAAACCACAACTTCCATATCTTGGCTACATCAGTTAAACTAAATTTAGTTTTTGTACCCGTTTACTGGTCATGACTTTCTTCAAAGAATTCTGGGGATTGTAGTTTAGTGAGGGTGGTGTGCCCTGACCTGGATAGCTCAGGCAAGCCTGATCTCGTCAGATCTCAAGCTAAGGAGGGTTCGCCTTCGTTAGTAATTGGATGGGAGACCTCCAGTGAAGACCAGGGTTGCAGAGGGAGGCAGTGGCAAACAACCTTTGTTTAGTATCTTTCCTTGAAAATCCCAACAGGGATCGCTATAAGTCAGCTATGACTTGATGGCACTTTCCTCCTCCACCACCACCAAGGGTACTATACAAAAGTCCTTATCAAGTGTCACAGATTCATTAAGACATTTCCACAGCAACCTCCTAGGGTGGGTGAGCTTGATGGCAAGGAAGCCATTTACTCATACAAAGTGAGTGAAGTGTGCTATGTGATATATGTCAAGCAGGCCTGTGACCTGCCTGCCATACTCCATGATTTCTTTTCCTGTGGAGGATGGGGGGATAGATTGTAGATCTGCTGTTCTTTTACTACTTTCTCTGTTGCTGCTCTGCGCACAGCTGTCTTATCTCCAGGCACCTGGGAAGCACCGAATGACCTTGGTGCCTGTCTCTCTCTTAGGGTTGCCAGCCTCCAGGTAGTGGCTGGAGATCTCCCGGAATGACAACTGGTCTCCAGGCCACAGAGATCAGTTCACCTGGAGAAAATGGCTACTTTGGGGGGTGGACTCTATGGGATTATGCTGTGCCAAGGTCCTTTCCCTCCCCAAACCCCACTTTCTGCACACCAAGACTAACGGACTTCTGTTTGAAAAAAGGCGGAGGGGAGAGGAGTGTATAACTAGCCTCCTGGGCCTTCCCCTGGTATTTCTGGCAGTTACTTTGTACTGTGCTCTAAAATGGGAGTAATCTCTTAATAAAGACCTTTACCTCATCCAGCCTGGTCTGATGAAGTGAAGCAGTCTAGGAGAGTCCCCAAGCAGAGCCTGAAAATATAAATGCAGAGGAGTTAGCCGTGTTCGTCTGTGGTAGCAAAATCAAAAAGAGTCCAGTAGCACCTGTAAGACTAACCAATTTTATTGTAGCATAAGCTTTCGAGAATCAAGTTCTCTTCGTCAGATGCCTGATACAGAGACTGGTCAAATACAGAAGAGAAGGAGAGAGAAGAGGCAATTAGGGGGAGGAAGGGGGAGGGAGCAATCAAAACATTCCTTTGCTAGTATATGTAAACATCTCCTTTTAGTGTGTGTATCAGTTGGCTTCAAAGGAGTTTGCCCTGTTAGTTTGTAGCAGCCAAACAGCTAGACCATCCAATTCCAATGCAGTATGGGCCTTCGATAACCACAGCTCTCCCTGCCAGATGCATCTGACAAAGAGATCTGTGGTTCCCGAAAGCCCACGCCAGGTGCCACTGAGCTCCCCCAGACCCCACCTCTGTAAAGGAAATCTGTTATCTGTGGTAATGTGATAACCATTCATAGTCCCTATTCAGTCCCAGCTTGACAGAGTCAAATTTGCATATGAATTCCAGTTCAGCAGCCTCCCATTGAATTTTGTTTTTGAAAGGTTTCTGTTGAACCACAGCGACCTTTAAGTCTTTGATGGAATGTCCTGGTAGATTGAAGTGTTCTCCCACTGGTTTCTGGACGTTTCCATTTCTAATGTCAGATTTGTGTCCATTTATTCTTTTGCGTAGAGGTTGGCTGGTTTGTCCAATGTACAGAGCAGAAGGACAAAAGATAGGGAGTTTAAGAAGAGATGCTTACACTTCTAGAGTGCACAGCTGCTCCATCACTGGGGCATAGCCTCATATGCATGAGATGGTACATAGAGACAGGTGTGCTGTCTGCCTTTGTCTTCCCTTTGTTCAGGCATATATTCTGCACCACCTGAAAGGCAACCATCTCTGAAGCTACTTCACTGGTCGTATTCAGACACCACAACCTGTAATTAACCTCAACTGACTTGAACGCAGCTTGCCACCATTCTCAATGCTCCCCTTGCTCCTCTCAACTCCCTTTTCTTCTTGGAGGCAAATAGGTTTGCCAATCCCAACTTGGGAAATTCCTGTACACTTGGGAAGGTGGAGTTTGCAGAGGGGAGGGAGCTCACTGGGGATGTGATACCTTAGAGTTTGCCCTCCAAAGCTGCCATTTCCTTCAGGGGAAGGGACCTCAGTAGACCGGAGGTCTGTTGTTCTTCCAGGAGAACTCCAGGTCCCACTTTGAGGTTGGGAATCCTACAGTCAGAGCTTGATAAAGCACTTCCTTGTTTGATCGTGCTGCAGTTTTCCATGTCTGGATGCAGGCATCTCAGCAAATTAGGAGTTTGCTTATTCCCCACAGTCTGGGATTCTCAATTGGGATTTAGCAGAGATTTAGAATCCTGACTTGTGAGGGAGAATAAACATTCGTTGATCGAGACATCTGCATTCAAATGTCATGACACCTTGGGGCTTGATCAGACCAGGAAGTTTTCAATCAAACTTCCCCATGTGTAAGGCCAAGAGGGAGGTGGGAGGAATGAGAGCAAGAACACAAGCACGGCAGCAAGTTGTGTTTGTGCCCGACTGCAGTTTAATTACAGCTTGTCATGACATCTGAATGGAACCATGGACTTGTGCAGCACATTTGGAAAGAAAAAAATGTCCTAAAATTTCTTCCCACATCCATGCTGCGGAGACATAAATGTTCAATCTGAGTTCTGTCTGTAAGCCGTGTTTATTCATTTCATCCTCCATTGCATGTTGTTAATTTGGCTGCTTTTTTTTTCATTTCTGTTCATTTCGTTTAAAAGAATCTTTGAATTTCTTTGAAAAGTTTGGTCCCGTCAAAGTTTAGACATGAAGAGTAGTAGAATGTTAACGTTTTCATGCACAAACTGAATTGCTAGCCCCATAAAATAGCTTTAAGGGTTACCGTGGACATTAGCGCCAACCGGATTAAAAACTGACAGTGAAGGGCAGCCAGTAAAGTAGTCCATAAGTGAATGAAAGCACAAACACTCCAAATAAACGAACAAATGCCCTTCTAACCAAAAGGCTGCAGGAATAGGCAACAGGTTGTAGGAACTACATGATGGTTAAAGCAAGGTGGAAGAGTCATGTACAAAGTGTTAGAAAGTTAGAAGCACTTTCCTCAGGTTTCAAAGGGGGACAAACCAAAGAGTTAGAAAGACAGAGAGGTCAGGGCATCTGTTTACTGTTTATTGCTCTGACTATCCTTTGATATGTAGATTGCTATTCTCAGAACTTCCTCCTTGTGACATCCGCCTCTTCCTGGCTTTGTCACAGCCACCATCTCCTCCTCCTCCTCCATCTTTCAGCCATGGATGCAGGACTTGCCCTGCCATCCATATCCATCTTTAGATTAGATACGTAGATAGGATCTATCTCTCCTCCTTTCCTATCAGAGTATGGAGTTCCTATAATAAAGAACTCTTAAAGAAGTTATGTTTTGATAGAGTGTACTTTTAGATCAAGGGCCATTTCAAACATTTTTCACAGCCAGCACCAGTCACAGTTTCTTGATAAGTATACCATTATAATGCATCTGTTCGTTGTACACATTTTAAGTATATATCTATAAATCTAGTACATGAACTGAACCCTCGTTCCAGCTCATTAAAGAGCCAGAATTTGGAGTGAGATGTTCTCAAACCCGTTTTGACATTCCTTAATTCATTCATGAGTTATCTTAAAATAGAGGGGGAAACCTGCTCTAGAACTCACAAATTGTCCAGCCCTGTGCTGCAAGTCCACAAAGAATTCTCTGTTTGCACTCTTCACTATTCCAGCGGTTCCCCCCCCCCTCAAAGTTATGGGCCCCCACTGAGAATACTTTACTCAGGGGTTTTCAGAATCCTGGAGCTGTTGTTGTTCCTCATCCGTCCTCATGCAAACTCACTCATTCAAGGACGGATTGTTTGGCATTAGTAACAGTCACAAAACTACCTGCTGCACTCACTTGGAGCAGTTCCTCAACAAGAATTTGGATTTGTTAAAAGAAAGCCTCCAACAATATATACTTGATTAAAATAAAAAGGCACACAGCCTGCCAAAATCATTTGGGGGAAAGGAGTGGAATTCAGAACAAATACATATATTTTTGAGGAGCAGAGTTTTAAAAAAAATATTTACTTAATTTATACTCCATCTTTCTCCCTAATGGGGAGTCAAAGAGGCTTCGTTGTTCTCCTCCCCTCCATTTTTATCCTCACAACAACCTCCCCACCCTGTGAGTTAGGTTAGGCTGAGAATGTGTGACCGGTGCAAGGTCACCCAGAGAGCTTTCTTGGCTGACTGTTGATTTGAACCTGGATGTTGCAGGTTCCTGCACAACACTCTAACCACTACACCAAACAGAGCTTTCTCCACAAAACAAAACCCCTGCAGAAGCTCTCATTTGCTGGTATGTTTATATGCACCATTATATTAGTAATACTCAGGGCTTTTTTCTGGGAAAAGAGGTGGTGGAACTCTCAAAAGGGAAATGAGGGAGAAACACACGGGATTCTTTGAAATAATATTTTCATGTGCTATGGACTTACAGAACCCCCTACCTTGTGGGGGGGGCTGGTATTAAATGACATAGGAACTACCCAGTAGGATCATACATACCACAATAGTCGTGAACTCTTGCCCCAGGTGCAAAATTCTGAGGGGGGCAAAATTTCTCCAGCCCCATCTTTATAACCTCCCTAGGGCAGCTGAGCTGAGTCCCTCATATCTATTGGGGAGACCCATTCCTCGCAACGATTCAGCTTCCCCTCCTCGAGCAGCCACTCACGGCAGATCTCTGTGCAGTGCCAAATAGCCCCTCCGAATTTTGCTGCCGGGGCAAGAGTTGCCGGAACTCCGTTCTGCTGCGTTCTGGCTGAAAAAAATCCCTGGTAATACTGCAGTTGAAGATTATTCCAAGGAAGAGTTAGAATGACAAGTAATAGATAGTCAGCATACACTAATAAAGGTAATCAGAGAATACTTGTACTATGTGTTGATAAGGAGGTGCTAAACTAAATACTGAACTTTGGGTTCAGTAACCAGAGCAGATAAGTAGAGTGGGCTGACTCCAGAGAAGTACATCTTCTGCTCCAGAAAAAATTAAGGGCTGCACTTCAGGTCAAGAAGAAAATTCAGAAACTAAAGTAAGAGCACCTATCCACACTGAGGCTAAAGTGGGATGCTAGTGTGACTATAGCAATTGGCCAGAAACCAGTATCTAAATGATGCCCAATTTATTTTGCCAGAGGAGTTAGCCATGTTAGTCTGTAGTAGCAAAATAGAGAAGAGTCCAGTAGCACCTTTAAGACTAACCAACTTTACTGTAGCATAAGCTTTCAAGAACCACAGTTGCATCTGACAAAGAGAACTGTGGTTCTCGAAAGCTTATGCTACAGTAAAGTTGGTTAGTCTTAAAGGTGCTACTGGACTCTTTTCTATTTTGCAATTTATTTTGAGGTGCATAGGTTGCTTCTCACGTAATCTAACAAAACAAAACAAAACAAAAATAAGCCTGGACAGTTTTAGTTATAAGCAGATTCAAGCCAAAGCAGCATAAAATAAAATTTATCCACACTCAGGAGACAAAGTATTGTCTGGACTGTGGAACAAAAAGGGGATGGGAAATTTTTTAACAAATATATTTGTATGAGGTTCTGATCCTGTCAAATGAAGCACTTGTAACTCCATTGTTTTCAAGCACATGCAATAAAGTGCATATTTCCTTGGGAGTAAATGCCATTAAATTTAGTGGGCCTACTCCTGCGTAATCATGCATAGGCTTGGGTTCCATAGTGCATAACTTTGGATCAACTGTGCTCTAAGTATTTACCTAGAAATTACTGCTAATATGTCTCAGCATGTTACCTTCTGTATTTCTTTCTCCATATTTCACAAATCTTAGTTTTCTTCCAGCTGGCTGGGATGAGCTGGGGATGGAGGGGAGACACCTAAACACCTAGTCAGGTCTGTTCTTGTGTTGCATAGCAGCCCCTTCTTCTGCAGAAGTCAGCAGGTGTGGCCTTTCATGGAAAAGAGAACAGTACTATCCCTTGCTAATATTTGTAGAATCAGGGACCTATACAAAGCTTGGCAACCACAATGAAAAGCTTCCCTTTTTTATGGAAAATGGATAAATTCTCAAATTCAAAAAGTTTAATACCCATTCATATTGCATTTAAAGGCAAATATATTTATAGAGATAATTGACAAGCCAAACATACATTCACGGCATATTCCTATAATTATACTATCATTTATCAAATAAATGCTCTTATATATGGTCCCCAATTACATTTCATTCTCTGTTTCCAAAGCAGACATTAGTGATAGCCAAACATATTCCACTCAAACACAGTCATCCATCACCTTTGTTTTTAGACCACTCAACATGTGTTAGACAAGATAATCATGAAAGATGTGTTGTTTATGACGCTGATAAGAGGCTGGCAGCAATTTTACAAAGCACACACTGGCCAACCAAATGCAGCTGTCTGCTGAAACAAGGGAGAGATTCTGCATCTCTTGACCCCCTCATGTACACAGCCAGTGCTGCAATTGGGAATGCAGAAGCACTGGTTGCGTTCACATCTTCTTGACCCAGTCTAGGTCTGTCATTTCTAATACTTCGGGTGTTAGATACATCTGCGTTATCCCACGCCTTACAAATGTTAACGATTTCACCTATACCTCTGCAACTTTGTATTATATCTGCTCAGGGCTCATTTTGAGGAGGAACGCACAGGAACACAGTTCCAACAGTTCCCCAAAGAGGTCACATGTCAGGTGGCCCCGCCCACCGAACTCCTGGCCATTTGGGGCCTGTTTCGGCCTGGATTGGGGCTGAAACAGCCCGTATCGGGCCTCTGGTGGGTAGTGGATCACTCTCCCGCTCAGCAGTGGCCTGATCCTGACCATTTTGGACCACTTTTCGGCCATTTTCAGCCCCTTTTTGCCATTTTGGGCTCAATTGCGGCCCTGAATGGCCGGGATTGGGTCCAAAACAGCCAGGATAGGTGATGTCAGGGGTGTGTGGCATATGCAAATCAGTTATGCTAATGACACACTTCTGGTGATGGCAATGGGCGTGGCATATGCTAATGAGTTCCTCCAGCTCTTTTTCTACAAAATGACCCCTGTATCTGCTTATCTCATTCATCTTACATTAGGTTTTGCATATTGCCTGTAACAACCGTCAGGACTGAACTGATTACTCTTGGTACTGATTTTTTTTTAACCTGCCTGTTGTTGTGATACACAGAACCAATAGTGTTAGCAGAATACTCATAACGAATCTGGCAGAGCTCACTGGAAGACTTAGGAGGTGGTGGTGGTGACAGCTGCAAAAAACCGCTGCTGCCATTGCAATGGCTAGGCTACAGCCAGCTCAGCTGTTGAAAGTATTTCAGTACTTGTTGATGCCCAAGTCTGAGTCCTGGGAACTGCTGATTAGTTGTAACAGTTTTGCAAAGTGTTTTACTCATCAAATTTCTCAAATACTTTCTGATTTTGATGCCAATTGTCATATAGTTGAGATGGTAGGGATGTCCAGTTTATCCTTTGGTTCGTTTATGGATCACTTTGACCTTGTTACTACCCTGTTACCATGAAGGATGTCAGCAGGATGTTGGGATCTGTGAAAGCCACCACTTACCTGCTAGATCCTTGTCCATCTTGTTTCCTGAGGTCATGTAAGAATTACATTGAATGAGTCCCTGACGTCCGTCATAAATAAGTTAGGGTACCTTTTCTCATTTATTAAAACAAGCAATTATTTGTCTATTATTTTTTAAAAATTGCTAGAGAAAAATGATGTGGCCGGTCATTGCCAGTCTCTGATTACCCTTTCTGAGAAAGAGGATCGAGCAAATGCAGAACAACTCCAGGCTATCCAAGATGACCCATATACCCTAGTCTAGATGCCTTTCAGTCTGGTTTCAGGCCAGTTTAGGAGCTGGAGCTGGTGACTTCAGTTGATGATCTCTGAAAGCAGACAAGAGCCTTGCCTTTCTGTTCCTCTTTATGAGTCTGTCAGCAGCTTTTGAACATGCCATCTTGTTGAGGAATTTGGAGGTTGAACCTGGGAGACCCACGTTTGAATCCCCACTCTTGCAGGGTGACCTTGGCTCAGTCACATATTCCCAGTCTAACCTACCTCACTGGGTTGTTCTGAAGATAAAATGATGGGGAGGAAAACAAGGTAAGCTGCTTGGAAAAAGGTGTATAAATGAAGTCAGTAAGTAAATGCCCTGACCTAGATATCCTAGGTAAGCCTGGGCCGATTCCGCACGGCTTACCTGAAGCTGGGACGTTGCGGAACATGCCGGCAAAACTGCGAAAAATCGCGTTTTCTTGCACGAGTTTTGCATGATGTCACAACAGAGATCTGATCTTGTCAGATCTCAGGAGCTAAGCAGGGTCAGCGTTCATTAGTAATTGGATGGGAGACCTCCAACAAAGACCAGGGTTGCAGAGGCAGGCAATGGCAAAGCACCTCTGTTAGTCTCTTGCCTTGACACCCCAGCAGAGGGTCACCATAAGTCAGCTATGGCTCGAGCACACTTTCCACCACTAAGAAAGTAAATAGGAATTAAGCTAGGTATGTGCACCTGACAATTTGGGATTTTTAAAAAATTGTCTTTCAGAAAGGGCAAAATATTAGTATACCAAGATATTTGGGTCCCCAATACAAGTTTGGTGTTCAGATTTGACTTTTTCAGAATTCCAAAAATATTCAGGTCCTTTGCTCCCTATGGAGAGTCTTTCCAAGGGACTGGAGTGGCTTTTTAAAATCAAATTACTCCAAAACAGTAGCTGAGCTAGTGCTGCCTGTCCACTAAAGACCAAGTTTCAAGCAGATTAAATCAATGAGTCTGATTTTGTGGGCTCCTGAAGAAGGTGCCCCCCAACCAACATACTTATCTCCATTGTTTCCTATGGGGAGAGAATCCCATGCTCTCTTCAGGGCAAGCCAAGCACCTGTTCTGCTTCAGGCAGGTGCTGGCATCCCCAGAGTTAACTCAGGCATATAATGGGAGCCGGTTACCGGAGGCAGGATGCCAGAGTTTAATAAACAGAGTCCATAAGTTGCGCAAGAGTTGTTGAACCAGGCCAAGTTCAGTCTTCTGAGAAAGCAAGTCCAATAACAGCAGCAGAAAGTCCTTGTCTCAAAGAACTTGTTGAAGCCATGCCGAAGGGCTCCTCTCATACTTTTATACCCTGCGAGCCCAACGTCATGTCTGTGACAGCTGCTTCACATCTCCTCCGGTGATGTTCCTCAACTGATTGCTGGTGCTGAGCTCTGAGACGTTCTGACCTGTGCCAGGCCTGAAAGTCCCCTCTGCACCTGTGCTGATGTCGCTTTTGCAGACCTGGGGATCCTGGAGGAGACAGAGCAGCTGGCTGACCCTGAACTGACTCTGGGTAGGGGGGACAAAACATGCACCTCATCACCTCCTAACTGTGACTCATCATCTGATTGCTCAGCTGCAGTGGGCTGGTGGCAGATAGGCACAGAATCCAGCTGTTCTTCATCAGCGGAGTCAGAGGTGTCCTCAGGGCCTGACTGCTCCACGACAATACCCAAGAAGAGCAACCACTGGCTAAAAGCCTTCTAATGCCAACAGAAACAACAAGCCCAACAGAACCAATCTTAAACAAACCACTGACAATATGGCAGCAGCAAGCTCAACAGAACCAACACCAAACCAGATAATCCCCGCAGAAGCAAGGGATGCTGTTGCAAGCCCAAAAGAACTAGTGTCAAATCGGAGAAGCCGGGTGATCTCATTTGTCTGTGAGAGCTGCCCCCCCCCCCCCGCCCAAATTGCATGGAAAACTTGCAAAGAAGAAAAAAGTTTGGGGCTTTAAAATGTTCCCCTGCATATTCCAAGTATTCCCAAATATTTTTCTGGAAATACTCAGGATCAGGATCCTGGTATTGCCAAGAATCCTGAATATCAATCTGATACCTGAATATACACCCAAAATATTGATAAGGTATTTTTAGGTATATATTCAGACCAAATGTATCTGAGTCCACATTTCTATATTAAGCAATGCACTGAGTCCACATTTCTATATTAAGCAATGCACTTTGCTTTGGATTTATTTAAATTGTACCTTATGGAATAGCCTCTGAGCATTGCTGTTGAAGACCAAATGTCATCAGTGTACAACTTGTCCCGTGGGATTCCAAAGACTCAGTCTTACCACAGGCTGTTTTATCTGCATGTAAAACTCTTAGGAAAACTCTATGGCAGTGCAGCTGCTGATGCCATGGCTCTCGACACCAATACCTGCCATTGGGAGCACACAGGTGAAGGTGGCCCCAGTGGAGCTTTAAGGGGACACACCAGGGAATGTGGCATAGGATGAGCTCTCACAGCCACGTATGGCATCAGAGAGGGTGCCCCGACTCTGTGGCCTTGAGGAAACAGTCACAAAGTCATTCATGGTTTTGGAGTAGACTGTTATCAATATGCTGATGATGACACTCAGCTCTGTATTTCTTTATCTAAATCACCTGGTGATGCTGTAGAAGTCCCGATTTACTGACCGATCACTGCGGTTAAATGGCTAAGGGTGAATAAACTGAAACTGAACCTTGACAAAATGGAAGTGATGCTGGTTGGGAAGGCTGTGGTTGTCCTGTTTATTTCAATGGGACAGTGATGCATAAGGCTGCAATCTTATGCACGCTTCATTCACAGAAAACTCCATTGAACTCAATGAGGTTTTCAAGTAAACAAGCACAGGATCAATTTGTATACATCTCCACTGTGTAGAACTTAAAAGGAGCTTAAGGTTGGCTGGGATGTGGAGGTAAGGTGCACCAACCCTAATTCCATTTGAGTGAAAAAATAATCATAATTTAGCTACTGAACGCTTATTTTAAAATGTAATGTTTTTCTTTTTAATTTTTGACCATTCATGCATGCCGTTTATGTGAATCAACTTGTGGCATCAGTAACTTTGGATCGTACACAAAGTAGCCTCCCTGTCTGTGTATATAACATCAGCCACATGGGGACAGAGGAGCAGAAAAAGCAGCATGCTACAGGAAGACTATAAATTCTGTAATAACAGGACCTTCCTCCTGGGCTTGGCCATCTATCATGTAAATATTTTAGAGTCTGAGTTCATCTGCTGCCTGCCAGAAAGATTTTCTGGCTGTTCTCCCACACTGACGCAATGTTCTTCATGACTGGGACATTTATTACCTACCCAGCATTATGTGTAGCAGCCATCAGACCCGGAGAAGTTTAGGAGTACTTTCTTGATGCTCTTCTTCTCTGCACATTATGACATCAGTTGAGGAAGGCCACTAATAGTGTGTGTGTGTATTTGTGTGTGGGTGTTGCCTGCCTCCTTCCTTTCTCTTGCTTTTCCATTCTCCCTCCCCTCTCCCCCTGTCTGCCAGCAGTTTGTCAAACTGTCTTGCCTTTATCTCATCTTACACACGCTCTGCAAATAAGCACAGGATGATTGATGTACAGCTAACTTCTGTTTTTGTATTTTTTAAAAAAGCCTGGGCTAAATAAAGCAACCCTCCAACACCAGGCAGTTTGCAGAGGTGTAAGGGAAACCCATCCATCGTGCTGAGCAGTGTCTTTAAAGTGTTATCTCAGCAAAGTTAGCACAGGGCAGGGGTGAAGGGGACAGAGGATCCATTTCAAGAGAAACAAAAGACCTCCAAAGAGTGCTTCTCCCTCACCACTCCCACCTCTTTACCCTGATCGTAGCACCCTTTGGGAACTCACAAAAGCCTCTCGATTCCCTCAATCCTTCGTCAAAGCATACAAGTCCCAATGGAATGCCAAGTCAGCTAAAACCTTGCCAGCTTAATTGTGTTCGAATGCTGCCTCAGTGACAATTACAGAAACCTGTTAAAAGTTTACTATTGGCCTGGGCTGATGATGATAGTAAATCAACAGATGAATGTGAACCGTGGCATATTGAGTCATGTGGGAACAGACAATTAAGGCTGAACTTTCTACATTATTGTTACTGCTTTCCGTCTGCAAAGGTTAAGGAATGGTTCATAATTTGCTATTGCAAAGAGGGGAGGGGGAGAAGAATAGATGGATAATGAGGGGGCGTAGAAAAAGTCAGGCACAGAATCGAAAGTACTACTGGTAAGTCAACAATAAAGGGAATTTCTCTTTCTCTTTTTATATGATTGCATTACAAAGTATAACAGTATCCCCAGAACTTTTATCTATTCAGATCCTCCTTCTGTGAAATTTCCCAAGTGATAATGAATTTAATATTTACCTCCTAAAGTGCCTCTGTGGTGGTGCTGAATAGAACAGGAAGATATTGCAGGTATTGTATTTCTTTCAGCATGTTTTTAAAAACTTACTGTAGTAAAATCAGAGAACGGTATACTGAGTACTACATACGATCCAAGTATATCTATTTAATATGAGCAATGCCTGTTCTTGCTATTTTTCTAAATTCTTAGTTAAATTTGAAATATCGGAGCCTATTCATTTATTTTTGATGGGTAGAACAGCTCGTTCTTGCTTTGGTACTGAAATCTCACAATTTTCCTAGCACATCATTAATTTTTAAAATCTGGCATCTGAGAGTTAGATTTATATGTCCTGGTGTTAAATGTGTATATTTAGTGTGGTGTGCCAGCAACAGACTTCATGGAAGCAGTTTCTTTCACTATTCAATTAATTACACGTATAACCTGCTTTTCTTCATGAGGGCGAGGCAGGGCCTCAGAATGAGCCCGTACAATCTCATGTTATCATGGATCATGCCTTTTAATGCAGTTCACGAAGTCAGGTTAGCATAGTTTGAATTTTATGTCCTGGGATTATGGGCCTTGGCTTCCCACTGGGTTGCAAAGAGAGAGCAGTATTAAGCTCCCTTCCCTCTGAGGTTCAAAAACTGATATTGAGGATCAAACTCAGGAATGTTAAAGCCATGTGACTGAAAACGTGCTATATGATGAAGCAGATAAGGGAAGCAGCTGTAAAACAGAAGAGCAAAATGCAAAGGGGCAGAGGAAGAGAAAGTTGAACTGTTGCTAACTGGATCTTACCGTGGCATTTTGCCACGTACTCCGGTGGCTGTTGGGCTGCCTTCTCCCTCCTTCCCCCCTCTGCTGGCCAGGTGAGTGGGGCCAGGGGGTGAAAAGTGGGAATCCCCTGCCCTCACTGGGGGGCTGGCATCCCTAAGCTTCACTCATCTGAGCAGAGCCTTCTGTGGTTGCCACCCTGCAAAAGGGCAAAATCAGAGACTGCCTATACACATGCATTCTCTGCTGTGGCTTCCATCTTATGGAATGGCCTGCATGATGAGATTAGTAAAGATGAGATTAGTTTTCTGCAAACAATGCAAAACTGAATTATTCAGGAGGGCTATATTATAAGGAAGTGGTTCAGAAAGTTGCTTTGATAAAATAATTGGCACTGCATACTACGTTACTGTGTACTGTCTGTCGTGATAAGTATGCTCCTACTATGTAACCTCTGCATAATTTAACATGTCATGTTTGAATATGCTTAGGTCTGGTTTTTAGGTTTTTCAGATTTCTGAAATCCAAACCCTATTATGTTGTTCATTGGATATCCTAACTAACAACAACAATAAGAGATTATGGCGATGTGCTATGTTGAACCCATAGTTTTAATTCTACTTATGGCTGATTGCAGAAAAGGAACAATTCGCTAATGCAAAAGGGTAATGTGGAAGCAACAATATTTCAGTGCAGTCTAAAACAGAGTTAACATCCTTCTAAATCTATTGAAGTCAATGGGCCGAGAAGGATGTAACTCAGGGCAGGGGAAAGGATGGCAAACTGTGTATGGCTGTTGCCGCCTGTACTGAGAGCCAGAGCAGGAAAGCTTAAAAACAGTGAAAGGGAAGCTTCTGTATTTATGTTCCTGATAATGTGTGAACCAGCCCTAAGTAGATACTAAAGATCATACCAGTGATAAAAATATTTGCATTTGTTTTGGAGGTATATTTTGCTTTCTCTTTAAGCAATTTTCAGACACACTTGACAGGCAAATGAATTTTGTCCCATTGCATTCAAATGACAGAATGTCCCTTTCCTTCTTGCAACGTTGAGCAGTTACTAAGGAAGCGCCTGGGAGGGAGAGAGGAGAATTATTGTATGTGTGAGAAGTGTTTTTATGCTCATAATTCCTAAACTCTGGGATTTGCCAAGAATTTCTGAGGTTCCTGCCAATGGCAAGAAATTTTTTTCCTCGGAGGACATGACTTACTAGAAAAATATATCTCCTTTCACATTAGTGGAATATTACAGAAGGTTTGTTAAATTATATGCATAATTTTTCCTGTTATGGGCAAGCTCTGAGCTGCCTTTTCTGTACAGTAGGTATGGAAGGAAATAGTCCACATGACTGACAGAGTGCGCAAGTCTTGGCAAAAGCTGGGAAAGAATTGTGCTGAGAAAATCAGTTTCTTCTGCAAGTATTTGGTGATGCAAACAAAAACAAAAAGGTACATATTCCTCCTTCCTGACATAACATATCCAAGTAGCTTAGGGTAGCGTTCATAGGGTATCCAAGTAGCTTAGGGTAGCGTTCATAGATGAGGCAAGTCTAGCTCCCAATAATTTTTTGATGGGTTAGACTGATGAAGAATGACTGGCTCAAAGTTACTTTATGAGTTTCATGGCCCAAGGAGGGATTTGTGACAAGGTCCACCCCCAATACAAACCCAGAGTTCTAAAAAAAATACGCTATAACCACCAGGGCTTTTTTTCAGCTGGAATGTGGTGGAATGGTGTTCCGGCACCTCTTGAGAATGGTCACATGGTTGGTGGCCCCGCCCCCTGATCTCCAGTCAGAGGGGAGTTTAGATCTCCCTCCGTGCCACGGCGCAAAAAGCAATCTAAACTCCCCTCTGTCTGGAGATCAGGGGGCGGGGCCACCGGCCATGTGACCATTTCCGCCAAGTGTGATTTAAACTTTAAATACTCCCCCTTTGTTCCAGCTGACCCAAAGTGACGTCATTGTGCAGTCCTGAGTTCCACCACTAAGTTTCACCATCTCTTTTCCCAGAAAAAAAGCCCTGATAACCACACTTGTTTTCAGTATAAAGATTATAACGAGGATTTCTGAAACATTGTTTCAAAATTAATGGGCACAATCCAGTTAAGTTAAGCCCTTTCAACTGGAACAATTTAAACAGAATACTTAATTAAATAATTGAAATCTCAGCATTTCAAAAGGCTTAACTCTGGTTGTATTGGCTGGATTTTGCCTCCCAAGTATTGTTAGGTGGTTTCCTTTCAGTACATACCAGGGAACATCACATCAGAATGAGAAATCAATTAAAGTAAGTCAGATTTTTATCATAGGCCTCTTCTCAACAAACCCCTGAAAATAAACACAATTCTGAAAACATTCCATATTGGGGGGGGGAGGGGATGCGTATGCTAACCCAGTCCTCTAAGATAGTTGGACTAAGTGTTTGGCACTGTTCCCTTCATCCACCATTCCACTCAGAGCTGGACCATCCACCAAGAATACTTAGGCAATGGCCTAAGATTCCAATATATCCAGAGCTGGAGGGGCCCTAAGACAGCCCTCCTGCAGCATCGTGGGATTGGCCATGGTGGGCAGCACCATGCTGAGGCAACTGTGCAGTCAGCAGGGCCTTCTCTTATCACTGGATCTGGGGCAGGTTTGGCGTCTCTGTGCCACCTAGGGTTGCCAGGTCCCCTGTCCTCTTAGTGGGAGGGGGGACCTGGCATTCCCCCCTTCTTCCTCGTGTGCACAGTGTGTGCATGCTCCTGGCCCACATGATGATGTCACTTCTGGGAAGTGATGTCATCATGTGGGCTGCAGCCCCCCCCCAAGTGTTCCTGTGCTCTTCTGGGGGCCAACTTGGGCCCAAATCAGGCCGGATTTGGGCCAATTCAGCCTGAATTGGGCCACTATGGAGCATGGGAGCACTGCCATGCTCCAAAGCATCCCAATTCGGGCCTGAATTGGCCCTATTTGGGCTCGGATTGGGCTGCTGTGGAGCACGGGAGTGCCACTGTGCTTCGCATCAGCCTGATCTGGCCTGAATCAGACCACTGTGGAGTGCAAGAGTGCTCCCATGCTCCACAGTGGCCTGATTCAGGCTGGATCAGGCCCATGGGAGCGTGCAGTACTGCCCGGGAGCACACCCCGAGAGATGCGTTCTTCCCTTGCCAGCCAGGTAAGCGGGGGTGGAGGGTGGGAGCAGGGAATCCCCCGCTCCCAGCAGAAGACTGGCAACCCTAGTTAGAGTTGCCAACTCCTGGTTGGGAAATTCCTGGAGATTTGAGGGTGAAGCCTGGGGAAGGTAGGCATCTCAACAGGGTATAATGCCATAGAGACCACCATTTTCTCCAGAGGAATTGATCTCTGTTATCTGGAGACCAGTTGTAATTCTGGGAGATCTCCAGGCCCCACCTGGAGCCTGGCAACCAGTAGAGGGAAAATAGGCAGCGCCTGTTTTCTGGGACCGAAAACTTGAGTGCTCTGTCTGTTCATCTATTTGGGGTGGGATGGTGGTGGAAAGCAGAAGGCAGTAGTCGTCTTTCTATACAAACAATTGGAGCTGTTCTAGGAGTCTTTTCAGACCAGAAAAGAGGCATGAAGTATCCATTTTTCTCAACTTTTCTTCCTTTTGGATTAGGCCTGTTTCTTCTATGCTTACAGCTTTTGCATTCTAATATAGAGGTTATTACGTAAAGGATGGTGGAATAATTACTTAATAGTAGGTTTGCCAGATTAAGCCTGGAAACCAGCTGGGGAATGAGGTGGGGACAAGGTAGCATGTGTACAACATCAGCAATGTTGCCATGTCACTTTGGGCAAAATCCAGATGTAACAATGTAATGTATTGGTCGAACTGTAGCTGATAGAGAACTCAAGGCTTTGCTATCAGTGGCCACTAAGTACGGGTGGCAGCAAATCAGGAGAGCCAGATAAAGACCAATCACTGAGCTGTAAATAAGTTACAATGTATGTGAGTTATGCAAACGAGGGTATTCTAAAGTACGTGTTCTCATTGGCTATAACTCTTTGGGAGGGAAAACTGGTATGTATATATATTGAGGGTTTCTGTCAGTTGTTGTTGTTGTGTGTGGTTATACTGAATAAAGAGCTGTTGGTTTACTTCAAGTCTGAACCCACTATTTAATACTGGCGACGAGGATGGGATCTCTGATTGGGTATGCAGCCCCAATACCAGAGCGATATCACTAACAAGGTGCTTGGGTAGGCAGCCCCAAGACCTAAGCTGAAATCTTAAGCGTGAGGAATTGTCACCTCCGCCATCCGACATACGCTCGCGTCGTCCAGAAGGCAGACATGGCCGCTAAGGGCCACTTCGAACCGTTTGACTCAACAGCCGAGGACTGGGAATCCTACATTACCCGCTTCGACTTCTACCTTGAGGCGAACAAGATTGAAGACACAGATCTCGCGAGAGCAACGTTCTTCAGCGTGTGTGGGCGTTCCACGTTTGATATAGCGCGGGCGCTGGTGGCGCCAGCCCAGCTTCAAACTACACCGTTCGACACAATAAAGAACAGACTCAAAGAACACTTCTCACCACAGCCATCAGAAATAGCCAGCAGACACGCGTTCTACAACCGCAACCAAGCCCAAGGGGAATCCATAGCGGCATTCGTCACAGCCCTCCGGCAGGCAGCCCGGCAATGCAATTTCCCTGACTTAGAGATGGCACTTCGGGACAGGTTGGTGTGTGGGCTGCGAAATGAAAAACTACAAAGACGACTCTTTGCGAAGAAAGAGCTGACTTTCAAAACAGCGCATGAGGAGGCACTCACTGCTGAAGCAGCAGAACAGTCCGCAAAAGAGGTCCGGGAGTCGCACACTCCCCCATCATCCCGCAGGGCCGAAAAGGTACATCAGGGGTGTGTAGAGGACCTGTCATCATCAGAGGATGACGAAGAAGAGGTCCTGAGAACTAAGTTCCACGGCAAGCAACCGGGGGGAGCCACAACATTTCAGGGCACCCCTTGCGCAAGCTGTGGAGGACCTCACTGGAGGAAGTCCTGCCGGTTCCGGGAAGCACAATGCCGGAACTGCGGGAAGATGGGACACATCGCTCGAGCCTGTCGCTCTGCAAAGAACCAAGTCGGATCGCCCAAGTCCAGCCACAAGTCAGCACTGGGCTACAACAAGGCACCCAACCGCAAGAGCGACTGCCATACAGTCACTATACGCCACGCTAATGTAACCCAGACTAGTGAGTCATCAGTGCAAGCATTACGACCTCCAAGCAGCAACAAAATAAAAGTAACCGTGAAAATCCAAAACTTGCCATGTGAGATGGAAGTCGACTCAGGGTCCGCATTATCCATCATCTCGTCACACACCCTCGAGCTGATACGCAGAAAGTCATCCACACCTCATCTTGAATCAGCAAACATGGTGCTGAAAGACTTCCAAGGCCGCCGCGTGCTGATCATGGGCATCGGCACATTCCAAGTAAAGTACAAGGACTTTATTGGCCCACTACGATTAGTGGTAGTTCAAGGCCGCCAACCTAGCTTACTTGGCCTCGACTGGTTCCGCCCTCTCGGCATCCAAATCGCAGGCGTGCAGCGGCTGCATCGTGATGAGGTAGCATCAGTATGCAGAGAGTTCTCAGCAGTCTTCGACGGGGCCCTTGGTAATTACACAGGACCGCCTGTCTCGTTTGACTTAGACCCAGCCGTGGCCCCCATCTGCCTGAAGCCTCGCAGGGTTCCATTTGCGCTCAAGCCAAAGATAGATGAGGAACTGGATCGTCTGATCGAACAGGGGATCCTGGAGCCAGTTTCTCACGCTAAATGGGAAACTCCCATAGTAACCCCACTGAAACCCAATGGAGCGGTCCGAATTTGCGCAGATTATAAATGCACAATCAACAAAGCACTACAGCAACATGCCTACCCAGTACCAGTCGTGAGCCATCTCCTGGCATCGCTTCAAGGGGGAAAGATTTTTGCCAAGCTTGATCTGGCACAGGCTTACCAACAACTACCTGTGGACGAGGCGACGGCAGAAGCCCAAACGATCGTGACACACCGAGGGGCGTTCAAGGTTAAGAGACTACAATTCGGGGTCAACGTCGCCCCAGGAATTTTCCAAGGCATCATGGAAGGACTTCTACGTGGAATTCCAGGCGTCATTCCGTACTTTGATGACGTCCTAATCGCGGGGGAGTCAGAAAGCGCACTTGCAGAGAGGCTTCGCTGTGTCCTTCGCAAACTACAAGACGCCGGCTTAAAGGTAAAGAGAGAGAAATGCCAATTCGCTGTTGAGAGTGTGGAATTCTTGGGATTCCTCATTGACGCAGCCGGTATTCATCCCACATCAGCAAAGGTACGGGCCATTAAAAGTGCACCTCCTCCAGGATCAAAGAAGGAACTACAATCCTTCCTGGGCCTATTAAACTTCTACCATGCATTCTTGCCACATAAGGCCTCAATTGCAGAACCCCTGCACCGCCTTCTAGATTCCTCCGCCCCCTGGGGGTGGGGCAGAAGAGAAGCCGCGGCGTTCGAAGCAGTAAAAAAACTACTGTCGTCAGAGAGCGTGCTGACACACTTTGATGAGAAAAAACCACTCGTACTCGCCTGCGACGCCTCCCCATATGGTATCGGAGCCGTCTTAAGCCACAGAATGCATACCGGGCATGAAGCACCCATCGCCTACTTTTCGAGAACCTTGTCGGCCGCGGAACGAAACTATGCCCAAATAGACAAGGAAGCTCTGGCAATCGTAGCTGGGGTGAAAAAATTCCATGATTACCTCTACGGCCGGAAGTTCCTCATCGCAACCGACCACAAACCACTCCTGGGACTACTCTCTCCAGACAAGCAAACGCCTCAAATCCTTTCGCCCAGAATGCTGCGGTGGACGGTGTTCATGTCTGCCTACTCCTACGACTTACAGCACCACCCCGGCAAAGCAATGGGACATGCCGACGCCCTGAGCCGCCTGCCACTTGCTGACCAGGGGACCGACCCATCTCCAGCTCATCACATCATGCTGCTGGAAGACTTGCCGAGTCCACCACTTAGAGCCTCCGACGTGGCGTCACACACTGCTAAAGATCGCACCCTCAGCCGCGTTCTCAACTGGGTGTGGAGGGGGTGGCCATCAGGCCAGCTGGCCGAAGAGTTTCGGCCGTTCCTCATTAGGCAGCACGAACTCTCAGTGCACAAGGGCTGTCTGCTATGGGGAAATAGAGTTGTAATTCCCAGCAAACTGAGGCAACAAGTGCTGGAGGCACTACACAGCGGACACCCAGGCATAGTCCGCATGAAGGCAATGGCGCGCAGCTATGTTTGGTGGCCAGGCATGCATAGGGCTATCGAGGAATGGGTCCGTACCTGCCAGCCGTGCCAAGAAACACGCCCAGCTCCAGCGCAAGCCCCAGTACATCCTTGGGAGTCAGCGAGAGCACCCTGGTCGAGACTCCACATTGATTTTGCAGGGCCATTTCAGGGACAAACCTTCCTAATAGTTGTGGACTCTTATTCAAAATGGCTAGAAGTTGTTCCCGTCTCCACAATGACTACTGCTGTGGTCATTAGGGCCCTACGTCAGCTGTTTGCAACACACGGTTTGGCTGACACGGTAGTGTCAGATAACGGAACACAATTCACGTCAGCGGAGTTCCGGCAGTTCCTGGCCAACAACGGCATCAGGCAAGTCACGTCTGCTCCGTTCCACCCTTCCACCAATGGGCAGGCAGAACGGATGGTGCGGACAACAAAGGACAGCCTTCGGCGAATCAGCCAAGGAGACTGGCAATCGCGATTGGCTGCGTTCCTGTTACAGCAACACGTCACGCCGCATTCTACGACAGGGCGTAGCCCCGCTGAACTACTAATGAACAGGAAGCTCACCGTGACTCTCGACAGGCTGCACCCCGACCTAGCGGATGAGGAAAGGCCCATGCCGGAAGGAGAGGTAAGGACCTTCCAGCCGGGGGATCTCGTATATGCCCGCGACTCCAGCGGACGTCTGCCATGGGTGCCTGCGACCGTGGACACCACAACGGGACCAGTGTCATACGCTGTTGTCGCTGCGGATGGCAGGAAACTACGAAGACACGTGGACCAGCTACGACGCAGATGGCCGACCAGGACAACGGGAGCCGAGAGCTTACCAACGCCCAGTGAACAGGATACCATCCCTCCAGAAACGGACAGTGAAGCTATACCACAGCAGGCACCAACGGTCAGCTCACCGGCTGCAGAGGCAAGTACTACCCCCGAGAACCAAGAGGAACTAAGTAACGGGCTACCAACTGCCCAAACACCGGCTCAATTGTCGGACGCACTTTGTCCCTCGCCTCAAGTGACCTTACGAAGGTCCCAGCGGACTCGGACTACTCCCAGCCACCTGAAAGATTATATTTGTTAGGAGGTCAGTTCTGACTTAGGGGGGAGGAGTGTAATGTATTGGTCGAACTGTAGCTGATAGAGAACTCAAGGCTTTGCTATCAGTGGCCACTAAGTACGGGTGGCAGCAAATCAGGAGAGCCAGATAAAGACCAATCACTGAGCTGTAAATAAGTTACAATGTATGTGAGTTATGCAAACGAGGGTATTCTAAAGTACGTGTTCTCATTGGCTATAACTCTTTGGGAGGGAAAACTGGTATGTATATATATTGAGGGTTTCTGTCAGTTGTTGTTGTTGTGTGTGGTTATACTGAATAAAGAGCTGTTGGTTTACTTCAAGTCTGAACCCACTATTTAATAAACAAAGAGTAGCTCTAGGAAATCATTAGAATCTCTATGGTAAAACCTAATATTAATTGGCACTTACGGAAGATATTTTTCTCAGTTCTCAAGATGCTTCATATTACTTTATCTCAATAAGGCAGACTAATGCCAATGCTGTTTGTATTTATTTATTTACATATTTATACCCTGCTTTCCCCCAGTCTCTCCTCCATTTTATCTTCATACAACAGCAATACTGTGTGGTAGAGTTGGCTGAGAGAAAGGGGCAGGCCCCATGTCACCCTGTGAACCACCCCAATAGAGTGAAGACTTAAATCTGGTTCTTCAAGGTCCTAGTCCAATACTTTAACCACTATGCCACATTGAGTCTCATTATTTCTCCATATTTCATGTGGCGGGGGGAGTATCAATGGCTTGCTTAAGGCCCCTCTCATAAATTCCTGATTGAATTCGAGGCCAAAGCATCGGCAGTGGTACATTTTACTGGACTCCAGAGCCTCAAGAAGGCCAATTTGAGCTGCAATCGCTTTGGCATTTTTTTAAATGATTCATGAGATTGTATATATGGGGTGTGATAACTGGAGCAGTGGTAGTGATGCAAGTTTGAACTAGGCTTCTCTAAACTTATTAGCCCCCTGGATATACTTTCAATTTATAGTCTGACCCATAATCCTATACAACCAGTTTTAACACATATGAAAGACATTTATAAAAGCGATACAAAAGTATATCATTTTTTCATTCCAATATTTTATTGAATATAAAATACACACAATCTAAATTTGTCTCTTGTAAAATTAGTGTAAATCAAAGGAAATTTCTAAATGTAAACACACACACACACACACATACCATAGATTAAAACTACCCGCAAATAAGTGATTAACAGTGCAATGCTAAACAAAGTTACACCCTATGAAGTCAATGGACATAGAAAGGTATAACTATGTTTAGGATGTTACTGTATATCCATTATTTGGTGCTTTGGATATGTTTAAACCAAGTGCAACCTACCGTTCTTATGCACTTATGCCAGTGGTTCTGCCTGTGATGCTGGAATCGCGTTGCAATGACCACGTAACTTCATTTTTTGTGAAATGGCTTGCTGAATAATTAGGCTATTTTCTTAGTTCAGGCTAAAAAAAAATGAATGAATGAATGAATGAATTTATTGTATATGGCCATAGGCCTTCACAATCCAAAACCATTAAAAGCAAAAAAAAAAATGCAAGAATACAGATATAATTACATACACATACATAAAATTATTATAAAATGCATTTTACCTAAAATGTAAAAGTTAACAACATTAAGACCAAATAATTTCTAGCAGCTTATAAGACAATCTATATCAGATGTTTACTTTCCTGGTTGCCACATTTGCCCTTATTTTCCTAGCAGCCAGGGCGTAGAGGGCCATCCTGTTCGAAGGCTAAAAAAAATATGGTGTTTGGAAACATGACGGCTAATGTGTAAAACACAAGCTAGAACATGTGCAAGGAAAGATGGTGACGTTTTATAAATATTGCTGAGAGCAGAACAGAGGATTAGAAATATTGAGCCCCATTTAGATGAACAGCTTATCACATGGCAAAACTGATTCCAGACCTTACCAGTTTCAATGGCAGGTGGTATAGCCACAAGTGAGTTTTCCGTAGATCTTAAAAAATACCCTCTCTGCCCATAGAAAACTAGGTGTTAGGTCTAAGGGTTTGCTTCCTGGTGTGCTAGTTCTCTATTTAGAGAGTTTGAAATGTGGGGGAACATTCAAACATTCATTATTTTACAAAAACTCAAATGGTACAGTCTAGGAACAGATACTTCATGAGGGACTATTGATCGTCTGTCAATAAATATTAATTCTCAAGTTCAGTTAATCTTTTTATATGACTTGGGCTGGATCCAACCACTCTTCTACTGGTTAAAAAGGAAGGAGGGGGTCCCTCCTTGACTATAAAAAAATATTATGCTAGGATTGTGGGATATACCTATACAAAAACCATGTGGGACAGGGGCTGTATTAGGGACAGGAATTGAGTGACAGTAAGTGAAAATGATGGCTGGATCCAACCTCTTATCCATTTGGGGACCGACTGTGTAGGTGGTCATAAAAGACACTATATAAAATGTTTCACGGTTATCAGTTCATTTTATATTTTTCTTGATTAGCTTTGTGTGTGTTGGGGGGATATCTGTCACAGTCTTCAATGGAAGATATTTTTGTTCGGGTTGGTTTCATACAATTCAGTTACCCTGTACTATCACAAAAACCACAACAGCTATAAATAATCTGACCATACATGCTCCTTGATAATATCTCTGAACAGACGCACACACTCGGAGAGAGAGAAACAGCAGACATATTTGTGAAACAAACTGAGGGCTGCCGAACCTTTTGGTCTTCAGAGCTGTGCAGACCTCAACGGTCCCCTGCATTGAGATTACACTTCAGTGTTAGGTAAGCCTCAACAGTTTCCTGACCAAGAAAGTGTAGGCATGTGCCTCTTTGAAGGATGAAACCACCCAAATGTCACCCAAAGGAAACAAATACCATTCACCCAGGCAAGTCTTGAGTGCAAAGGATTTCAGTCAGACCAAACCTAAAAACAAACAAACGATGAGCCCAGTACAGACTTATTGAGACTAAAGGACTTGACCATGGGCTGAGCCAGATTTCCACATCCTCCAAATGAATATAGGGACATACTTGTAACTCCTCTATTTTCCTAACAAGATCATGGCTGGAACAGCATCCCCAACCCACCATTATGACATAGAGATGAAGGTTCCACTTTGCCTGATAAATGCTACTCTTCAATAGTACACCATTAATTTAAAAGCTAAGGTATGTGTTCGTTTGGTTAATGATATCCTAGAGTAACACAACTACTCTACATCCATTCAATATACTTACTTTCTTCTATAGTGTTCAAGGCACCACATGCAGAGCTTCCAGTCCTATCCAAACACTAACCAGAACTCAAACTCCAAATTCAGCCAAGCTACCTCATAATTTATTCTTAGAACATGCAGTGGGGCCTCTGCTCCACAACAAATAAAGTGCATTAAAATGACAGGCTGTGTATAGTGTGGGGTTTTAGTGACTTCCATATGGGGTTTTTGCTCCAGTTTGGGCTCCAACTGCAGCAATGTATTTTTTACATACATGTAAATGCATGAACACAGTTCACACACTACAGCTGGTCAATAGGAGTCTGCACCAAAAAAATATTCAGCTCAAACTTGATCCAAGTATCAGGGATACTATAAAAATCCAGTACCCATGAAATCTGGATCAGATTCTCAAATCCAGTTCAATAGGATTAGAGAATCCCACATTTTTTCAGCCATTATTTCCTATGGGGAAAATTATCTGGGGGGCTGGGGGGCATTTTTCAATAAAACTCCACCAAATTTGCAGGGAACATACTCCTTGCTGTCCACTCCCCCCCCCCCAAGTTTAAGGAAGTTTGGGTCTAGGGCGCCAATACTATGGGCCTCCAGCCATTCTCCATTGTTTCCTACAAGGAAAACATTTCCAAGGCTTTCCAGGCAGAGAAATCTTAAGCTAAGGCAACCCTTGACCAAAAGTGAGTCCCAATGCAAGCTGAACAACAAAGCCCAACAGAACTAAACTAAAGCAAAGGAACCAATGTCAAACCAGAGAACCCCAATGTCAAACCAGAGAATCGCAAACTAAAGCAAGGGTGAGTGATGCTTGCTGGACAAACTGCAGAGTTTAAAAGGTGGTCTGCGGCAGCTTGAAGGGCTCTTTTCGATCTGATGTAGATGAAGTACATGTGGAAGGTATGCTGCTCTTCAAAAAGTGCCGTTTCCCCTGCTGCTTCCTTGCAGCTGCTATTCCTTCCCTTCACCACTAGGGGGCTTTTCCTTAAATTTGCTATGGCTTTAAAATGTTGCCATAATCTATTAGGTCCTCTGAATTCCCAGCTTTAATTTTTTTTTAAAAAAAGTAGGTTGGTAGCCCTCTTCTAGCTGAAATACAACCTTTCCTTTCTCCATAATAAAGGGGGATAGATGCTTTTATCTTTAAATGAAAGGTGGGGATGTATTTATTATTTAAAACGTTTCTGTGCTGCCTTTCCACCCAAATAGGGTCCCCGAGGTGAAGAACTTAAAAACATTTGAACATTAAAAATAGCATTTAAAATAATATATAAAATAATTCAATAAAAACATATAAACGCACACATATACATGGAACAGCAAAACCAGGGAGGAAGGCCTATATCAGTTATTGGCAGTATGCCAAACAAAACAAGAGAGTCCTTATCTGTTGGCAGAAGACAACAGCAGAGGAGGACAGATAGCTGTCCCTGGGGAGGACATTCCAAAGTTTTGGTGCCACAACCATGAAGGCCCTTTCTTGGTTTGTCAGCTGTTTAGCCTCAGGTGGTAGGGGCACCTGAACCAGACCTGCAAAGATGACTGGAGTGAAAGAGTCTCTTCATATGGGAGAATGCAGTCTTTAAGGCATGCTGGAAGCAAACTGAGAATCAGTGTAGATGGAACAAGACTGGACGGATATGGTCCGTAGGATGCGCTCCAGTCAACATTCTGGACGCAGCATTCTGTACCAGCTGTAGCTTTTAGACAGTCTTCAAGGGCAGCCTTGTGTATAATGCATTGTACTAATCTAATCTAGATGTTACCTGGGCATGTCCTGAAGTGGCAAGATCTTTCTTGCCTTAGAGGGGCTGCAGCTGGCTCACCAACCGAAGCTGGTGAAAGGCTGTCCTGGCCACTGTTGCCACCTGAATTCAGAAGTCCTGAAAGACAGACTGTTATAATAACGACATAATGCTATAGTGATCTAGCTACTGCAGATTTTAAAAAGCAAAGGCTCCCAGTGGTATTGGGGCAGGGAAACAGCAGGGAAACTCAGCATCAGACAAGGTGCATCCTCTACCACCCTAGTCGGAGAATTAGCTATTAGTGACCCTGGAGAAGATGAATTATGAAGAACTGGAAACAAAGCCCGTTGTGGGGGAAAATACAACAGGCTCTAGAAAGGGGAGTGTGGGCAGGCAGGCATTCCCTCCTCCTCCATCACTGATCCTGGCCAGTGAAGGAGGGGGTGGACATTGCTACCTGCTCCACACCTGATCTCAGCAACAGGAAGGGGTGGTCAGCTTTGCTACCTGCTGCACGTCTGATACAGGCCAGGTAAAGGGGGGCAAGCCACCTGCTCCACTCCTGATCCCAGACAGGTGAAGGGAAAATGGGCATTGCCTTCTGCTCTGCGCCTTATTATGGCTGGGTAAAAAGGGGCAGGCATTGCTGCCTGTTCCAAGCCTGATCCCAGCTGGGTGAAGGGGGGTGGGCATTGCCACCTGTTCCTTGTTGGGTGAAGGGAGGAGTGAGCACTACCTTCTGTTCCTCATCTCATCCCGACAGGCGAAGGTGGGCAGTGGGCTTTGCTACGTGTTCTGCTCCTGATCCCAACTGGGTGAAGGGGGTGTAGGCATTGCCACCTTCTCTGCTCCTGATTCCGGCAGGTTCTGGGGGCCTGGGGGGCAGAGATTGCTGCCTGCTTGGCTCCTGATTCTGACAGGGTGAAGCTGGGGTGGGCATTGCTGCCTCAGTGCCTTATTCCAGTAGATTGAAGGGGGCGGGCATTGCCACCTGCTCCACTTCTTGTCATGGCTGGATGAATGGAAGAAGAGAATTGCCTCCTGCTCTGTGCCTGATCCCACCCAGTTGAAGGCACTGGGTGGACATTGGTATCTGCTTCACTCCTGATCCCAGCTGGATGAAGGGGGCATGCATTGCCATCTGCTCTGCTCCTGATCCCACCTGGGTGAAAGGGTTGGGCATTGCCACATGTTCCGCTCCTGATCCCAGCTGGGTGAAGGGGAGTGGGCATTGCCACCTGCTCCTCTCCTAATACCAGCTGGGTTAAAGGGGGGGTGAGCATTGCTACCTGCTCTGCTCCTAATGCCAGTTATGATGAGGGGTGTGTATTGCCACCTTCTTTGCTCCTAATACCAGCTGGGTTAAGGTGGAGGGTGGGCATTGCCACCTGCTCCGCTCCTAATACCAGCTGAGCTAAGGCGGGGTGTGTGCATTGCCACTTGCTCCACTCCTAATACCAGCTGGGTTAAGGTGGGGGTGGGCACTGCCATCTGCTCCACACCTAATACCAGCTTGCTGAAGGGTTGTGGGCATTGCCACCTTCTTCGCTCCTAATATCAGCCGGGTTAAGGCGTGGGGAGGGCATTGCCACCTGCTCCGCTCCTGTTCCCTGTCTGGGCTTCCCACCATGGCATGTTTTCTGGAGCGATATGGTGAGTTACCTCGGCTTTCCTCTGTGGCAGCGTCCTCTGGTGGTGCAGCAGGGTATAAAGTGAGTCATCTGAAACACGCTTACTCAATTATATAGTAAGAAGATGATTTGTTGGTTGTGAAGGCCTCTTTCCTTTCTGTTACTTTGCTACATGGAAAATGAATTCTTGAGCTTGAGTTCTGGGTCAAATTGAGACCTGTAGTAAACCTTGGCCATTTCTACATGTCCCAGCATAGCGCTAAACTTACGAAACGAGAACATCTTCCTAGCATGATTTCTGTGGCGTGATGACGTCAGAAATCGTGCCAGGAAGATGCTCTCATTCCATAAGTTTAGCGTTATGCTGGGATGTGTGGAAACGGCCCCTATTCTGCTGCCTAGTGGGCTGAATAGTGGGTGTTAGGGAAGGGGGTATTTTTCCTTTTTTCATCCTTGCACAATACTTTAGTATAAAATTATTACTCTTTTGACACTGGATTATCCTGAGCCTTGCTGAAAAAGGGCTCTGTGCGATTGTAAAAATCTTTATTAAATATAAGCACTGTTGTTGTTTCAGGAACATGTATCTGCTTACCGGCTATTTTATTTCTCTCATGGCCCAAGGCTCAACATGCTAAACAGTGCAAAAAAGTTCTTGGCTGCTCTTTCAGGTTTCTGTATGGATTGAGAAAATAGGGAGACTCACAGGCCTGCTCTTGAAACTAAAATTGTAACAGCAGTGTAGTTTAATAGCATTTATTGCAGTTTCTTTTTTATTCCTCATAACTAGAATAATAATCCTGAGAGACAATCATGTGTGGTCTGAAAACGAGGTGGTACCAGTGGCCTCCCATAAGTGAAACTCCTGAGGAATTCCCCAAGGTGTTAGCTTGCCTGTGTGAGCTAGAGAACAGCAAGGGTGTGTTAAATGAGGGCAGATGTTGTCACCCCTATGGAGGGTTATTTCCTATGCTGCAGTTTCTTTCTTTACTGGAAAGCTTCCCCGTGTCTCGTGACTGAAAATGGCACAATAAAAAGTATTACCTTGTCTAATTTATCCTTTTCATTCTCTGGGACCAGTGAAGACTACAGCATTCCCAACAATGGAACTCAGTAGCAAAGTGTAGGGAGAGATGAGTCA
Organism: Eublepharis macularius; assembly: GCF_028583425.1. Classification (NCBI taxonomy): domain Eukaryota; kingdom Metazoa; phylum Chordata; class Lepidosauria; order Squamata; family Eublepharidae; genus Eublepharis; species Eublepharis macularius. Next base: position 37,158,587 of record NC_072796.1, on the reverse strand, counting down.
TGGTTTAGCGGGGCTCTTTTGAATGGCAGACTGGGATGCTACTATGCAATTGAAAAGCGAGTTTAGTCTTCAGAGGGACTCACACCTGCTTTCTTTACTATGCCTTATCCCTGGTGTTAAAATCAGAAAGGAGAGGGTTTTTTTATGCTATTCGTCAAAAGTGAAAAAGAGACGACGTGAGAACGAAGAATCCAACCAGATTAAAGATGCTTTATTTTTTAAAAAGACTTTGTGAGCTTTTTGGGATGTGAAAGACCTAGGTAAGACGCCAGGATTTGAGTTCAGTGGCACTGTAGAGACCTACAGGATTTTCAGGGTGTAAGCTTTCGAGAATCAAAGCTTCTAAAGAGCCACTGGACTCAAATCCTGCTGTTCTACTGCAGACCAGCATGGCTACCCTCCTTGAAACTATGCAGGACAGTATGTGTTGTGAACCTGGAAGAGGAGCCACGTGTAGAATTCTCTCCTGTGTCATTCTGTGAGGCAAAATGAGGACTTCCTGCCCCTGTCTGTGCATGCAGAACCCTGGCCATCCTTCAGTCCAGGTTGCTACTGTGTAAAATATGCAGATGATCAAGCCTATACAAACCAGCTACTTTCGGGGGGGGGGGACCTGAATGTAGGGCACGCAGCCATCAGCAGGGCTCAAGCTTAGCAAACTGTGTTTGGGGATGCAGCAGTAAATGGCTCTGTCTCTGAAACACTGCAAGATTTCTTTTTTAATTGAAGGTATGTAACTATATTTATTTATTTACTTATTTGTGTATTAATTTATTTATTTAGAGTCTTTCTCACTGAGATCCAAAGCAGCTTACACAGGGCGAGTGAAAATACAATATCATCAACAGCTAGGACATTCACTGAGTAAAGTATCATAATGAACAATAGTAAGGACGTTCAGTGAAAAGCCATAGAATAGGGTATATTAGCAGAACATTGTGTGTGTGTGTGGGGGGGGGACATAAAGCCAAGCAGAGATGAAATCTTTCTGAAACAAAGCATAACTAATTTTACACGGCATGTTTAGCAACGTGGAAAACTCTCTAGTAGGAACATTTCTCCATCAGCAGAGAGTACCCAACAGAGTAGCGTATAGTCCCTGTCCAATGCATCTCTCCGAGCTACTTTTTATGACACAGCCCTATTATCTGGGTAGAAAGCCCTCCTGAGTAGTTTATTTCTGCATAGTTTGTGGAAAGCTATCCAAGCTTCAGTTAAATTTAGGAATCTCCTTGAAAAATACCAGCATTTTGATTCCTGGCGATATTTGTATTCAGGGGCTAAGGAATATTCTTATTATTCAGCCCATCATGATATGCATACTCGGATTGATTATCTCTTAGTATCCCAGGGTCTCTTATCAGGGTTGAAATCAGCCAACTTAGGTCCAAACTTGCTTACGGACCACTCCTGGATTCACTGTTCTATGTATTGGGGGGAAGCAAGCCTTTTGGATAAGTCATGGTCATTTAATACAACGTTTTTGAATAGACAAGACCTTAGGGATCAGATTGACCATGAATTGAAATTTTACTTCGGATAAATAAGTCTGCAGATATTTCAGATGCTATTTATTGGGATACGATGAAGGCAACTATTCGAGGGAGGCTGATATCAATGGCATCCCACTTAAAAAAACAAAGAACAAAAATTAGAGAACAAATGATTGCTAACATAACTAGGTTAGAACAGGAACACAAACTAAAAGGGGGGGGGAAAAGTATCAAAAATTGTTAGCTGAACACAGATTGCTTGATATCTTTGATTCACACTGGGTTCAAAAACAACTCATTTTTACAAAACAGAAATATTGGACCCGCTCTCCAAAGTCATTAAAGCTACTGGCCTGGAGAGCCAAGAAGGAGACAAAATCCCGTCATATTCAGGGCTTGTTAGATTCTAAGAAAGTGAAAAAACATTCTTCCAGGGAGATAGTGACTATCTTTTCAGAGTACTACTCAAAATTATATTAATCCTCAAGGCCCAAGGAACAAGCAATTGAGGATTTCCCCCCCTCTAATACTTTCTTCTCCACCTTATCTGACTTGGATAGAAGCCTTATGGATAATCACATAACCCCACAGGAAATCTTAGATTCTATTAAAAATTTGAAGGTCAATTCAGCCCCTGGGACTGATGGTTTCAGAGTCGAATTTTATAAAGCATTTTCTGCCTGTTGACTAGTCCCTTTAACCAATGCATGTAATGAGATCCTTCAGAATGGGGATGTTCCTCTCTCATGGAGAACAATGTCTATTGTTTCTATTGCAAAGGAAGGTAAAGATGCCTCAGATCCAGCATCATACCGTCCAATAGCACTGTTAAATACAGATTATAAAATCTTTACCTCTGTACTGGCCAAGTCTAAAGAAAATTGTCGAGAAGCTAATTAAACCAGATCAAACGGGTTTTATACCCAATAGAAATCTAACAGATAATGTGAGGAGGAGGATGAATATTATAATTTTTTGTAATACTCAATTAGAGGCAGTTGTACTGAGTCTCGATATGGCCAAAGCTTTTGATTCTATAGAAAAGTCATATTTTCTTTCCCTTTTTCGTCATATGGGATTTGGCCCAAGGTTTCTCTGTACTCTGCAAGCTCTTTATTCGTCCACTCAAGCCCAAGTTAAGGCAAACAATCTGAAATCTGGTTTATTTAATATAAATAGAGGTGCCCGTCAGTGTTGTCCGCTTTCCCCCCTCCTTTTTGCACTTGCTGTGGAGCCGTTGGCAGAAGCCCTAAGGCAAAATCCTCTGATCCATGGTATTAAGGTGGGGGATAAAGAACATAAGGTTTCACTTTATGCTGACGATATTTTAATTTTTACCTCTCTGCCAGTTGACTCTTTAGAATCAATTTCGCAGACCCTACACTTGTTCAGTTCGATCTTAGGTTTAACAGTTAATCAATCGAAATCAGAGAGTTTCCCATTAATCTAACCCTTAGTTCAGTAGCTAAGTTACAAACACAATTTACATTCAAATGGGTTACTAATAAGATGAGATATCTAGGAGTTTATATCCCCGTACGCTTGAATGATGTTGTTCAGGTAAATTTCGACGAACTTTTTAAATCCGTGCTGATCCTATTTTCTAAATGGAAAAAACAAAGTTACTCATGGTCTTGCAAGCAGGAAGGCACGACCCTACATATGTGGTGGGAATGCCATTCTGTTCAGGAATTTTGGAGAGTGGTTCACAAAGAGATATTCAACATGATGGGTCTTTCGTTGCCATACTCCCCAGAATTTTTCCTATTGGACTTTTGCCCCAACTCTGTGTTAGATAGGAATACCAGATCTCGTCTCGATATTAGTTGCCTCTGCTCATCTGGTCATTGCTGAGAATTGGAAATCCCTCAAAGGCCCATTGATAAAAAAATGGTACCAGAAAATCTGGGAGCAATATTTGATGGGTAGGATTATGCATAATCCGTTTTTTGGGAACTTGCATATGGCAGTCCCTTTATTTGAATACGATGAAATATGGAAACCAATTTTAGATGCTTTAAATGCCAAAGAAATAACTCCCCCAATGCAACAAAGTTTAAATCCTTGTTTATTGTAATTCTTGGGTTTTTAACAATTTGCCATGAGTGGTTTTGATAATGTCTTTTATGGCTTAGTTTTAATCCCTTTCTTATTTGTACTGTACGGTTTTATCATTTCTTGTATTAAATTTGGATACAATTTTAAGATTAAAAAACAAATGAAAGCAGTAAAGAACACCAGTGCGATCCTACTGTTTTTGTCCCCCGTCTAAATGTTGTTTCTTTACATGTAGCACATTGTTAAGCCTTATACTTCATCAGCTTCGTTCCCCTCTTGTGCAGTAGCTTCTCCTTAAGTTTGAAAATCTCTGCCTCCTCAATCAGTATTCCCTTTATTCTTCTTCTGAAGAAAAGACTTAACAGTGACTCTACACGTTACTTCTTTTACAAGTTCTTCACAGAGCCAACCTGTGCCCTGCGCCAACACATATCACCTCGGGGATTAGCTTCTATTAAAAAAAAACAGTATGCAAATAGGCTCAGAAAGCTGCTGCTGAGGGAGGGGAAGCTCCTGCCTTTTTCCCAAGCTTTTTTCCCCCATGCAAAAACATTGTGAGGAAGGATAGTTTTCCCCCTTCTACTGCACGTGCACACAATACTTCCACAGGGGGCAGCAGAAACAGGGAAATGTCTCCCCTCTGCACTGTTTCTGCACGGGGGAGGTGGGGAAGCTTGGGAGAAAGGCAGGAGCTTTCCCTGCCCTGGTGGCAGCTTTCTGAGCCTATTTGCATGCTGTTTTTTTTTTTTAAAAAAGAAGCCAATCCCTGTGGTGATGTGTGTCCATGCAGAGCACGGGTTGGTTCCATGGAGAACTCATAAAAGAAGTAACATGTGGAGTGATTGTCACTGTTACAGATTTCTCTACAACTTTTGCTGAACGTTTTCTCCTCCAGTTTTGATCAGACATCTGATGAAGAGAACTTGATTCTCGAAAGCTTATGCTATAATAAAATTGGTTAGTCTTAAAGGTGCTACTGGACTCTTTTTGATTTTGCTACTACAGACTAACACGGCTAACTCCTCAGGATCTATGACCGTTTTCTCCTCTAGAATTCATAATTTTTCTTTTCCTTTACTCGCCCCAATTTATTCCCTTACCCTCATTGTTGGGGCAATTTTAGATGGTACAAGTCCCACAAGCAGAGATTTGTTGTTTTTAAACTTCCTACGCAACATGTAGTCATTTAACAATGGAGGCTGCAATTCTCATGTCCTGTCTAAACTTCTGTGCAAACATCGGACTATGCCTTCAGCTAAAAAGTGGGTGCAAGAGTGCACTGGGTCACTTTTCTGGAGTGTAACAGGCCAGCTTTGCCTTCTGTAATGCGGTAGCAGCAGTTGTCAGTACCAGTATGGAGCACTGGATAGTATTTGACTGAGTCTTGAGATCTGTATGGGTTTTGGCAAAAGACTTTGTAATATAGCATCCCCAAGAGGTACAAACAGCTGTTTAATCATGCTGTTAAATCTGCTGTGTAGGTGCATTTCAACCAAGCTATTCGAAGGGTATGTACTTAAGTTGTTGTACAGGAAGAAAGGTGGGATGCAAATGTTTGAATATGTTAAACTAAAGAGTTTATTTTTTTATGTAAGGCAGTTGGATATATGTGCAGTGGGGGAAATGCAGGGTAAACCGTCAACTTTGCATGGCTGGCTGTCTGAAATCCAAGGGCTGTTAAGCTAGTAGTGAAAAGTGACTGACTCCAATGAGTCTAAAGTTTCCTGCTTGACATAAGTTCCTTCCCACTGTGAATAGAGTGATTTACTATACAATGGAAGCCATTAGCGGAGAAGGGAGGAGGTGGCCCAAGCCAACGAGTCTTGCCTACTACATTTATAGGGCCTATAATTATCCAAATTTTTGAGAAGCACAATGGTATCTGCTGAAAAGGAACATCTGGAAGAGGAGCGAGATGTCCCAATTAAATGATTGATGAGTGGTTCATGTATTGGATAACTTGCTGTGTTAATGGGATTGTGATTTTACAAATGCCATTCAAGTTAACAAATGTGCTTTGAGACTAGAAAACGGATGGAAGCGGGGGTGGGGGGGAGGCAAGAGATCAAGTAAAGAAGAAATCTGTTTCCCCAAGTGATTCAAGTTAACAGAGCAGCAATAAGATCAGCTACAAATTGATTGCAGAAAATCTTGCAAATGGATGTGTTGACCCATGAAGAGGAGGAGGAAGTAGCACAAGGTTTTTTGTGCGCTGTAATTTTTATGAAGGTGATTGATCAGTGTCAGTGGATGGATTTTTGCAGGTGGTAATCTGAAGGAGAGAATAGGTATGCTGATGGTTGTGGCCTGTTTCCATCCTCTAGACTAAAGCCCTAAACTGACCTTTATATCTGATCGACCAAGGGCATCGGAACCCACGCCAGCTTGTTCTTGCCCTTTCTCCTTGCTCTAACATTTTGAGCTCACTCGTGTGAACTGTATTGCCATCTGTGAAGATTGTTTCAGGCAAATAGCTGAGTTGGACTGCAGTAGGAGAGCAAGATTCAAGTCTGGTAGCTCTTTAAAAGACCAACAAGATTTTCAGAGTATAAGCTTTTAAGAGTCAAAGCTCCCTTTTGTCAGATACAAATATCTGAAGAAGGTAACTTTGACTCTGTCTTGAAACCTTATACCCTGGAAATTTTGTTGGTCTTTTAAGGTGCTATTGGACTCACATCTTGGGTGAACTGTGGTTTGCTACACTGAGAATACCCTAGGAGATCAAGTAACAAGATAGTTGAAGTGTTTTTTCAAGCTCCAGAGCAACTTTTTCACCGTGGGTTTCATCTGCATATCACTGGATAGTGCATTCTCATTGTGCTATAACAATTCTTTGCAACCGTTTTGTTTCTGTATGGACAAGTCAGTCCATCTGAAAATGATTGCTGTAGCACAGGAGTATTCCAATATCCACCAATGTTTGAATGCCAAAGAGTGTCTCTCATGGAACTGTTCTAGGGAACTTTCTAGGGCACAGTTCTAGGGTCTCACTTCCAACCCCTGTCAACCTGTAATCGTAAGCCATTTTCTTTCTGGGAAAGTTTTCCACCACTGTTGATTTTGAAGATGCCCACTTTGGGTCAGACCATTTCCCTCTCTACTCCAGGGCAGTGCAGTCTGCCCAGCAATAGCTTTCCAGGGTCTTGGGCAGTGTTGCTAGGAACTGAAACTGGGATCGTTTAAATGCAAAGGTTGGCCGCTTCCACGTTTCAATTTTTTCAGGTTTTCCGTTCCAAAGCTGTGTCTTCACGATCTTCTTCGAGAACTCACCTTTCACATGCATCGTCCTCATGCGTGTTTTGTGGGTATTTGTCACAAAAAAGGTTCCAAAACAGAAAACGCATTCTTTATCTGCACCTCCTCACAAATGACATTGACGCATACCTGCCCAACTTTCCTTTTTTTTTTTTGAGTGCATGTGGGATTGCGCTATACCATTGCCCTGTCTTTCAGCTTCTGTAGAAACTGCGCATGCGTAGTGCTCTGTTCTCTACTGTTGATTTCTCACTCAAAGTTTTAAATGCAACACTGTTTAATAAATATGTAAACAGTAGAGTAGCGCGATCACGCGATTCCATATTTAAAATAAAATCAGAAATGGCATTCCGTTCTCAATGTTGTTCCTAGACTGATAGTCTAATTGCTGAGTCATCCAATGTAGCAAGCACTGCAGTATGATTCCCTTTGTATACATAGATATCGCAATAGCGCAAGGACTGTTAAAAAGGTTTTTTAAAAGTGGGGGATTATACAATGGCACATGCAAGCCAGACACATGTGTGATGTTTAAAGGAAGGGTGATGGCGAGAGGAAGGGTTGGAGATTTGTGGGAGGTCTCTTCTGAAGTGCAAAAAAGCCTCTGCATGCATTGATATGGTAGGATAATCGTGCGGAAAACCTGCATCAAAAATAAACATGGACCAAAACAGGTCTCACAAGAAACGCTTATAAACTAGGATCATCATGACCCGCTCATGCATGGGAAATGATGGCGTGTGTAATGAGTGAGATAACCCGCCAGAGTTCCATTGGCAGGTCGCCCCATTAAGGATGTGTGGAAGCAGCCATTCTCTCCCCAATACATTTCCAAGTTTTCCAGAAACACGATCTGAAAATCATTGCGGTAAAGCAAAGTAATTCTGAATTGATACCTGAATGCTTTTCAGCCTCTCTCTCACTGATGGTGTGTTTGTGGAAAAACAGAAATGTCCTTGGACTAGGTCTCTGAATCCATGGATGACCATGCAGTAAAGCTGATTAATCTCACATCAGCTTTCCTGCTATTTGCAGTGCATGTGTGGTTTTGGTTTAGGACTAGCATGTGCTGGTGCAGCAAGAGGATCTCTAAGTGAACATTTAGGGGAATACGGGGTGGAGAGGGAATGACTGAACAGCATCCCTGAACAGATGTGTTGATGTTTGATTTAAAGCACCGGAATGTCTCTTAGGTTTGAAGAACATGACTTGCCTTGTTAAATGTGCTTGCTTTCAGATGTGTAACTTGTGTTTTCTGCTCTAGTGTTTTCTGTTATTGGATGTCTACCACAAGGACTCTTCACTCCCCGCCCCCAGCCTTGACAGATGGCAGTCGACTCCTCCACTCCACAACATTCATATTCCCTACAACTTCAGCTTTTTTTAAAAAAAAAATTCTTGCCAGGATCATTCATTGCTTGTTTGTAGTTCCAAGCATGCCAGTTGCATGCTTAGGAAGGACTTGTTGCTAGCAACAGCTTTTAAAATTCTAACGCCAACCCAGTGGGAGAATCTATATTTGGAACAGGCACATGTCCGTTTTGTATATGGGCTGGGCAGTTTGGTGCCTCTGTGTGTGTGTGTGTGTGTGTGAAGCATAATCCGCTTTTTCTCCTCACGTGCCAAAATTCCAGAGCTCTTTGAAAAAGGTAACCAAAGAGATTATAAAGAATCAGGGCAATAATTTGTTTACTCACTCGTGGGCTTTTTCTTTAAAGTACAGCACATTAGTCTTATACTTTGTATCTGCTATTCTCTAAGGGTTTAGTCTTATATAGGCTGGAAAGTTTTGTTGATGTTGGAATCAAATTATATTTGACAAAAGCAGACTCATGTGGTGTGGTGGTTAAATAATAACATTAACAATAACATTCGATTTATATACTGCTCTTCAGGACAACTTAACACCCTCATGAGAATCATCCTGTGAGGTGGGTAGGTTTGAGAGAGCTCTGAGGGCCAAGCTACAAGTGATGAATGACACAGGTTGGACACTTGTCAGCTTCCCTCAAGTTTTGATGGGAAATGTAGGCATCCTGGTCTTGCAGCTTGACTCTCTGACTGCTGTCCAATGGACTTTTCAACTGTCACTTGTCCAACATTCCGCCAAGCTGCCTACATTTCCCATCAAAACTTGAGGGAAGCTGGCAAGTGTCCAACCTGTGTCAGGCGTCACTTGTGGTCCCGCTCTACTTTAACCACTTCTCTGGTCCAGAACCTTAAAGAAAACAACAAAGCACACATCTCTCGTATGCAGGATGATAACTTAAAACAAAATTATCCTGAAGAAGGGAGTTTTGACTAGAGATGGGCACGATCCGCATTACAATCGAAAAAAACCCACGATAATGGCAATCGTGCGATCGTGACCCGGCGGATCGTAATTGTCCACGGCCAATGATCCAGCGATCGGGAGAGGCCTGGATCATTGCATTCTGGCTCAGATCAGGGATCCAGACACTCAGGCACCAGCAATCTATTCCCCTGGCAACGGAGCCAGGGGAAAGCCTGAGCTCTCTTTGCCCTCCTTCTGTCGCCCTGGAAACCCGAATGGAAGCCCAGCTTTCCTTGATCAGCAAGGCTTCCTTCCAACCACGGAGCAGCAAAGCAGTCACAAGTTGGGAGAAGACACCCAGGGGAAGGAGGGGGAAGGGGGTGTTCTGTAGCCATGGGCACTCCAATCTCATCCCTGCAAATCCTGATAGGCAGCTCTGACAGCCAAACACAGACGAGCGGCCAGACCCCCCGCCCCCTGAGTGGAGGCGGCTCATCGCTGTCTCCCCATGCCCGCCGGGCCTGGTGGCCGCCGCCAACATCCACCTTCCCACATAGCTGGGAATAGCAGTGTGCCCCGCTTTGGCCTCCACGATCCACAATCCACTTTCCACGGCTTGGGAACGGGAGATGATTGGTGTGGATCGTTAATTCGGGATCGTCGCTGGCGCCGATCCACGATCAGCTGGATTGTTAAGTTTTTTTGGATCATGCCCATCTCTAGTTTTGACTCTCGAAAGCTTACACTCTGAAAATCTTGTTCGTCTCTGAGGTGCCACTGGATGCAAATCCTGCAAAATTATGCTGTTTCTGTTCAGTACCACAGCATCTCATGCAATGTGAAAGTGCATTGTCCTTTGGTGTTGTTCTTCAAAAATGGCTCTTCCTTGGCAGAATAGTGATAATTGCTTGCATTGTTGTTATTAAACATCCCCAAATGCTCCAATCTAGATCTGCTGTCTCTCTCATTAACTTTGCTTTCTGATGCGTTCTGAACACAGATTCTTCCAGTACAATGATTTGTACACATCACCATATGCCAGGAGAGTGGCGGCGGTGGCGGGGGGGGGGGGGGTTGGGGGAATGAAGTGCCTTCTTCTTCTGTATCCTGTATCCAAGGGTAAGGAGAGAGAATTCCCAGGAAAGGGATGCTTGGGCTTTCTGGCAGCAGCAGGAGCAGTGGTGGGTGCGTGGGCAGCTGGAGCATATACTTTTCCATCTTGCATTCTTACCTAGTCACTTCTATTGCAAATTGAAACTCTGGGGATTAAGATGACAGAGGGTAAGAATCTTAAGAAAGATTTCTGTCTAGACTTTATACTTGGCAGACTCTTTGGGGAATGTTCATCATTGTGTAGAAGGAGGTCACTTTCTTAAGTGCAAATACAGTCATCCCCCCTCCACCTCCTGCCATTTCTCACCCATCTTGTTCTGGGCCTAGAAGCATCTGAAATCTCTGTGTGGCTGCTGAAAGTGACTATTCTGTTGCTAATCATCCTGGCCAGTCAGCTAGCCTCGCTTGATAATACCCATTTGGGTCAAATGAGCAATGATGGTGGTCTTTAGCAGCTCTTAGTCCTAAGAAGTGATTGGCTATATTAGGCCTAGTTCTGTTCCTGACAGCCCATTCAGCCAGGTGCTCCTGCAGTTCCCTAAACAAGGCAAAATGGATCAGTGCCTTATTTTGGAACCGCTCTGTCTAGCTATCCACACCAGTGCTTCTCACACTTTTGAAATAGGGGTCCATTTCTAAACTTACTCTCTTTTTTGGGACCCACTTGCAAAGTAACTACATGTAACTTTCACCCTCCCCAGCATGAAAGTAGAAGTCTTGTGTAAGTTAACATTGATTTATATTTTTCCCATTTTTAGTATTTATAAATGTATAACATTATTGAGTGGCCAGCTATATTCCATGGCCACTTCACACATTCGACAGGCCAACTCAAATTAGCCATGTAGCCTCCTCTTGCACCTTGGCTGATTCCGCACACGTTGGATAATGCACTTCCAATCATCTTTAGAGATCATTTGGAAATGAATTTTTCGAGTGTGAAACAAAAAATCCACTTCCAAATGATAGCTAAAGTGCATTGAAAGTGCATTATCCAACATGTGCGGAATCAGCCTGTGTCCTATTTCTCTTTTTCAGTCCTGGTCTTGTATGACGGACCTGCCTGAGGCAGATTTTCCCACCTAAATTCAGTTTGTCTGCTTTGGCCAAGCAGCCCCAAGTAGCGTGTTAATCTTTGCAGTTTGAAAATCTGTTTGTCCCACCCTGACAGTCAGATATAATTTTGGCTTTTTAGTCTAGCCCAGGAACTTGATGGGAAGAAGCAGGAGCCCTCTTTCTTTTTGTTGGAAATGCTAGAGGTTGTATAATATTTTAAAAGAAATAACTTTATTTAACAAGCAGAGGTTGAATAAGTGTAGTAAGGGAATGAAAGTGCTGAGGTAAAATGTTGTTGGTAGTACAGAATACACTTTGAGTAACAGGCAAAATAGTTTCCTTGAAGCTTAGTTTCTTATATTCTTGGTTCTTAATAGTGAGAGATGTTTTACTTAATACGTTAGTTAGAGCAACAGTGTTTCTTCACAGGGTTTCCTATTACAACTCAGGTTTCCTGGACTTAATTTAAAACTGTTTTCCCTTCACAACAGACCTGGGGTCCTCCTCAGAGACTAACCCCCTTTAGAAACTAGGCAGGAATTGTCTTCTTCTCCTAAGAAGATATAACCCTTCTTCTTTTGGCTTGAAAGGGAGTCTAACCTACTCTCCAATCACTCTTGCCAAAACACTTTCCCAGTTCTATGGTCTGTGTCAAGTGGCCTTCAGTTTCTGCTGACACTTATACTAAGCATTCTTAAATAGAATTCTTCTTCAGAACAATGATGTTACAGTTAATTCAAAAGTTTCCTCTTCCTTCATTCCAGAGGGGAACTTGTCTGACCTTCCCTGTCAGAATCACTTACAAACTCTCTCTTTCTGAACAATCCTGTCAGAAACCAACTGTCAGTCCTTCAGCCGGGTTCTAACTGACCAGTCAGAGAGAAGGGAGCAGCCTGTCACTCAAGTGCTCCATTCCAAGCATGAGTTAACTTTTTCCCTCCCAGGTCTCTGATTGCTGCACTTAGGAAGCCTGCTTTCCAGTGTGGTTCATCACACCTTGTGACAGACTTGCCTGAGAGTCGCAAACCACTTGGGGAGTCTGAATCACTGTTTGAGAACCACTGATCCCTATACATTTTGTCCGTCTCTTCCTCCATGGAACTCCGGAGCATGCTTTGCTCACAACAACCTTATGAGGTAGGCCCAAGCTAGATGTTACATGTAACATATGATCACCAGAGAGACTTGCTGCCAGTTCTGAAGAGCTGCAGCAGCCTGATTTGGATTGGCACAGCAGAAGGAGGGGCTTTAGCCTTCTTCCTTGTATTCTTGTCTTTTGGTGGTGACGTTAATATGCATGACAGTGCCATGTCCCTTTCTTTTAAATATAGCATTACTCAGGTTTGCCAAAATCACTGCAAGTTTGGATAGTAACCAAACTTTCAGTGACAGTTCACTGACGCGTTCAGAAATGGACGGAGTACAAAAGTTAATTCATCAGGGAGGTTTTTTTTTCACCCGCCCTAATCATTCCCTTCCTGTGCCAAAAATCCAGCCATTAATAATGCAATCTTTAGCAGAGTTACACCTTCTTGAATAGTTTAAAGTCAATGGACTTAGAACAATGTAATTCTGCTTAGAACAATACTGTTAGACTTCTTGAATGGCAGCTACCCATTTTTAATGGTGATTGTTTCAGCAGGATAGTCAGTGCTTGTCAGAGCTCTCTGTTGTCACTGTGACAAAATGAGTTGCTGTTAGTTTTGCATGGGACACAAAATCCAATGTAGTATAAGTGAGAAGACTGGGCTCAGTTCTCTTCTCAGCCAGGCAGTTCGCCAAGCAGCCTTAAACTTCCTCACGGGGTGGTAGTAGGATGAGTCAAACTGTGCTGCTCATCGTTACTGGGAGGAAGCAAGGTATAAACAGAATGACTAAATGAAGAGGTGGATAAGCAGTTCACACGTTTTCTTTTTATTTTTGTGGCGTCTGAGGTGAAGAGGAAACTTACGCATCTCCATGGCAAAAGTCTGCATTTTTAATGTGGTGGTGGAAAGTGCCGTCCAGTCATAGGCAACTTGTGGCAACCCCTGCTGGAGTTTTCAAGGCAAGAGACTAACAGAGGTTAGTGACACTGGTTGTCTTTGTAGATCTCTCACTCAATTACTAACCAAGGCCTACCCTGCTTAGCTTTCGAGATCTGATGAGGTTGGGTGCATGCTTTTAATGAAAGAATTATTTTCATGTGCCCCCCTACCTTGGTGAAGTTCAGGGTTGAAGCTAGGGAAAGGATGCACATCTCAAAGGCATGCCTTTTGCTGTGGCTTTTGCATGACATGCAAAATGGTGGAAGTTATAAAAAGCAGAACCAGCGCCATAGTTCACAGGGTTTGTGGGGAATTCTGAAGTAGGCATGCTGACTCATACCCTTTTAAGCAGTTTTGGCACTCTATAATTTCCTGTTCTGTTTATACTTTATAAATACAAGACTCTGAAAGAAGTGGCCTTATGATTCACTACACAGAGGAAATTATCCTGAACTGTCCTGACAAAATCAAGTCACTTGGCATCTATAATCCTTACATATCTTGAAAAGTGTACAAAAGCAATAAAGCTTCTGTGCTTGCTCCACTCCCTTCCCGGAGGTCATTCCTCCCCCAAGTGTGTCAAACAAAGGGCCAGCTGCATTCTTGGAACAGCAGTATGGCTTGGTTACACATGCAAAGCCCATGATGGGGAAGAAGAGTAGAGGAGTCATCTATTATTAAAGCGTGAATGGTGGAGACTTTATGGCCCACTGAACTTGTATTGTATGATAGGAACTGAAAGAGAGAGTCTCTGCTTACCTCGTGCCTCACACTCAGGGGACCAGATCGGAGACATGACCAGAGAAATAGGAGAGAAATTGTGTAACTGCGTTAGATTGGTCCTGACTACCTAGAGGGATGTCATATGAATTTCACATTAAGTTGAGGGAGGGGAAGCTGGTGACAAATGGAAGGCTACTATTAAACTCTGGAACAAGGGCAAAAGGCACTTTTTAAATTATACCTGATCACAAGTAACACAGAACCGGAGCAAGAAGGGCTAATTCTGACATGAATTTTCCCTTAAACACAAGTACTTCATAATGTGAGAAACCCACATGCATGTCGTCTGCTTCCTAATATGCCCACTGTCTGGTCAGTGACACTTATGTGCAGGGCTTTTTTTCTGGAAAAAGAGGTGGTGGAACTCAGTGGGTTGCCCTTGGAGAAAATGGTCACATGACTGGTGGCCCCGCCCCCTGATCTCCAGACAGAGGGGAGTTTAGATGAGCGGCGCGGAGGGCAATCTAAACCCCCCTCCGTCTGGAGATCAGGGGGCGGGGCCACCAGCCATGTGACCAAAGAGGTTCCGGAACTCCGTTCCACTGCATTCCTGCTGAAAAAAAACCCTGCTTATGTGTACTTCCCATTTTACAGGGACATGATTTTCTTTCATGACATATTCATGATTAAGAAACTGTGTTCAGCAACCTTGCAGGATTTTCTTCAGAAACTTCTTTTTGGCATATATGTATGTAGCCTGCATGGAATGGTCCCTCCTTCTTACTTCCAGAGTCATCCAGGAGGGGGGGGGGGGGTTGGCGTACTGCATCTAGAAGACCGGACTTGAAAATCAGGAAGCTGCATAGGAGTAGATTTCAGAGATTCCTTCTCTGCACTGAGTTACTAATTTTATTCCATTTTCACTAAAACGTAGTGACCACAGTAGGCTTGAGGAAACTGTGATGGGAGAAAGATTTCCTCTCCTGTTCTCCACCCACCCACCCACACACTGGAGGGCTTTTTACCATTTGTTTAAATTGGTAAGCTATAGATTAAACCAAAAACTGGCAAAAAGCCTGCCACAGGTGAGGAGGAGGGCAGAAAAGCAGGCACAAAAAGAAAAAATGGGGAATCACACCGTACAGAGGCTCCATGCCAATGCAAATGCCTTTATATTTGCAGTAGCAATGAGACCAGAACAGTGACTCTCCCTCGTGTGGAAGCAACCTCTGACCTTTTCCACACAGGCTTTTTTCTGGTTCTGGCCCCATACAGCTGCAGTGTATCCTCTGAGTTCTGCATGCACAGTCAAAATGCCCCAATTCAGTCTCCAAACTGTTTCCTGGACTTTTTTGCGTTCTGCTCAGTGAAAGGTTGCATCAGTTGCAGTATTGGATATTCCCTTGTCCTTAAACAACAGAAATGGCACCACAGGCATTTTTAAAATTCCAAAACAACTCAGTAGTTTATTTATATTAGAAGGAAAAGGTCAGGTGAAGTCAGGGTTGAACATTTCTGAGGTAAAATTCAGAACATGCACAAACTTTCATTCTTATGCTCTTCACTGTTACTTAAGGCTTCTGTTTGGGCCTTTGGTTCCCTTGTTTTCCACAAGCACTCTAGTATACTTTCTTTCAATATTCTCTTTCTCTTCTGGAGTTAGGAATGCTGGTACCCACTTTCTAGTACCCCAGTCCCCTTCTCTTCACACACCAATGCTACCTGAATCTGAAGGTCTCTACAGGCAACTTTCACACACCCAACCAGGAATCTCTCCACTTTCCAGAGCTACTTGCTTGTTCGACTGGGTAGGGAAAATCTCCTCTCCTTAGAAGATCCATCCCCTTTTCTTTGGTCTATTTGGGAGTCTGCACCTCTTTCACAAACCTCCTTGTCAACTTTCCTAGTTCTCCTGCCAGTGTTGAAACTGCTCTCCGTGAGGACTCCATCTCTCAGCTCCTCACACTGGATTTCACTCTCTGCTAGTCCTGATAAAAGACCCTCCTCTTTTCAGCTCCTGCTGTCCAATCAGATGCCTTGGAGTAGCCAAGGCATCTGTGATTCTGTGAAGGATTAACCCTTAATAGTCGTGCAGTTTTGTGTGTAAAGCATTTCCAGGATTTTTAACATATGCAATCCATGCACATTTACCACATTTTTTATTACAGCCAAATGACACCTATTTTGAAATGCAGAATGTCAGCCCTGACCCTGACTTTCGGCTTTCCCTCTCCCTTTTATCCTCCTGCATCCTGAATGATTAAACAGCAATATATAACTACAACTCTTTCTCCTCTTTCTTCCCCCTAATGTCCTCATTGTTTGTTATGTGTTGTCTGACCTCGGAAGTAAATCTGCCCTCTTACCAACAGAAGATTGTGCAAGGGTGTGTTGTGTTTCTTGTGTATTTTTAAGTTCAGATTGTTTTTTCTCTTTTTAAGACATTTTTAAACAACAAGGTTGCAACTTAGTTGTTTAAAAAGAAAAAGAAAAAAATCCCACTTAATAGTTTAAACTTTCCCTCTGCAACACTTCAGCCAATCAAAACACAGGATTTTCTTTTAAACTTTGGAGCTCTAGGGTGAAGTAGAGGTTAGGGTTGCCAAGTCCTGCAGGGCTCAAAGTGGGGGACGGAGGGGTTGGGGAGCGCAATGGGAGTACTTATTTCATGTGTGCATGCAGCATGTGCCAGAATACTTCTGCATCACTCTGGAAATGATGTCCAGTGTTGGGGGCGCTTCTGCATTGCTCCGGGAATGACTAGGCAGTGATCTTGGGCAGAAGTCCCCAAAAGAATCACTGTAGTTGGGGAATCAAGGTGGGGGAAACACTCTGTGGGGAAGCAACCAGGATTGTGAAGGAAAAGGAAAACCATTAAAACCATGGGGCATGGCCATTTACCTGGTTGATTCCTTTTAAGAGATGTTGCAAGGATTCTTATGAAAATAATGCACATTTATACAGTCTTTGCAAAACAAATCATGTTCAGTGATAGATTTTTATTTATTTTATTTATAGCCCCCCCCTTTCTCACTGTGATTGAAGGTGATGTACACAGTGTAAGTCAATACATTTGATAGGAAGAGACATCTGATAAGCAATATAATAAGACTAGGATTACAGTAATTTGTCATATGAATATAACACTGACCACTACAGAGAATCAACGGCTGTCATCTCTACGTGATGTTTGCTAGAAGGATATCATTGCAAGCTGTTAATATTTATGGAACACGATGACCAGAATTGTTTCCCTTCTCCCAACCCTTGGCATAAATCCACTTGAGTATTACTAAAGAGTGGTAATTTTAATGATGCTATCCCTTTGCCTTCCTCTCTCCCTCCAGATGTTTCCTTTTATTTCCCTTGCCTTTTGTTTTCATGCAGAGATTGTCACTGTTTTTATAACCCAGTATATCACATTATTCTTTTGATTCCTTCCGCTAGTGGGGTTGTACCTCTGAATCCTGTAATGGCAAGCAAGTGAGAATCCACTGGAGTCTTCTACATATATTTACTTTGTCTTCAGTGTAAAAATATTGTCAGAGCAGGCAGACAGATGTAGAGTCCCCCCCCCCATTGAATGCTGCTACAGGAACCCTGTAGGCAGTAGAACTGATCCACATTGAACCAAAGTTTCCATAAATGTGCCAGGTGTGAAGCCTCCAGTGGCATCTTATCTGGTTGCTTAGAGCTTATGATCCATGTTGGTGCTAAGCTCTTTAAATAAGCGTACTAGTTAGCAGTATTTTTAAACTAACATCTTGTTTCTAAACCTTGGAAGCCCCTTCCATGGTGACAGGGTCACATGAGCCTTCTTGATTTAATTGGGAAATTGCAAGGAGGATGTGGGGGGCAGCCATGTGAAGAGGCAACTGAGTAACCTTAGGACAATTATGGTCTCATGCTACTACCTCCAACTTAGTAATTTCCTGGAAGTTGCTGTGTGTCCTGCCCAGGAAAGCATACCAAGTAAAGCGATAGCAGGTGTTGAAAACGGCTTTTTGATGATGTATTTTCTAAGAAACATACAGGTTGAAGTGCTTTTTCTTTACTCTTCTGGACATTTTCTCTCTCTAGATTTACATTGCAAATTGAAAATTCAAAACGTTTTAAAAATCTAAAAATTAAAACAACGAATCCTCAGCTGAAGTTCTCATGTTGCAATGTTCTAGTCCAAAACATCATGTGATTTGGCATTAGAATGCACAGGGTCATTAAAGATGGAGCCAGTTGTTTACAATTAATAAAACACTGTACATAATACGACTTTGACTGACCTTGATTTTTTTTTGTCTATGGCACAGAACTTTAGAACAATTTTCTGTATCTATGAATGGAAGAAAAGAGCCTTGCTTAGCTGAAAGGTTGAATAAAGTTACCATTTGGGAGCATGCAAGGCCCTTGCTTCCTACAGATAAATCACAACATATTTATACGATTTTGACACCTGCAACATTCCGGACAGTAGATGATAGATTCATAAACAGAAGACGGCAGGAGCAGCTCCTGGTTCACAGCTATCCCATCTGTCATGTTTTTCTGTGCCATCAATTATGAACACTGTCCAGTCATATTGATGGAGCAGATTGTTCTGCTTACTCAATAGCCAATATGGATTTGTGGTCACAAAGCTAGCAGTATGAGAAAGATAAATGTATGTAATGTGCTGTCATTTACTGATGTTTTGTATCCATCTTCTTACACAAAGAATTTTGGAGAGAGAGCTTGAACTGGTTACCCAAAAAGTGGAAATAACCTCCCAAGGTCAAAATAGGAAAAGGCAGTGGAAAGACACCGTGTTAAAGGAGGTGTGCTGCTGTGACGACTTTGAAGGAGAACGGATGTGAACGTAGCATGTGGCTGTACCTCCCTGACTGCATGAGCCACTGGCTCTGTCTTGTTCCCATTCTCTGCCTATTCCAGTCCACCTTTGCCAAAAGATATTTTAAGTGCAGGATCAAGCGCATGCTGTTCAGCGCAAATAACAGAACTCATGATTAACCATGAAAACTAAATGAAACCTCCGTGTTCAGAGGCAGTAACCATCTGAGTGCTGGGGGGGGGGGCGCAACGACAGAAGGAGTCTTTGGCTTCCCTTTTGCTAACAGGCCTTCCAAGTGCCACTGTGTGAAAAAGGATGTTTGACTAGAGGGACTGCTTGTCTGATCTAGCATGGCTTCTGTTATTTTCATGTGACCCTCATAGCAGTAATGAACATTTTTATTTATTTAATGGTTTTCTAAACTGCTCTCTCCATCGAGATAAAAACATGAAAATGCAAGAAGATACAATAAAATACAGTAAAAATCAGCGAGGTTAAAAACAGACTGAACCGGCAGCCATAAAAATCTGAAAGACAGTTAGCAGCAATAATATAACGAACCCAAAAGAGGCACTCCTAAGCCATCCCAACACCAAGATTTAAAGGGGGACCCATATAAAACGTGGTGGTGGAAAGTCCTCTCAAGTCATAGCTGACTTATGACAACTCCTGCTGGGGTTTTCAAAGCAAAAGACTAAAGAGGTGGCTTGCCATTGCCTGCCTCTGTATAGTGAATCTGGTCTTCTCTCATCCAAGTACTCATGAAGGCGGACCCTGCTTAATTTCCAAGTTCTGATGACATCAGACTTCCCTGGGCTATCCAGGTCAGGGCTATATACAACACAGCTAAAACGAAGCTAAGACATTGCCTCACAATAGCAACACCATTTTAGAAATGTCTGGGTGAACAGAAAAGTTTTAACCTTGTGCCAAAATATGAACAGATTTGAAGCCTGGTAGAAACCCTTTGAGGAGTCGCCATAAGTCCCCTGCTGCTTGACAGCACTTTCCACCACCAGAGAGTGGCTGCTTCCACACACGTTGGATAATCCACTTTCAATACTCTTTAGTGAACATTTGAAACTGATTTTCCATGTGTGGAACAAAAAATCCACTTCAAAAGGATTGCGAAAGTGCATTGAAAGTGCATTATTCAACGTGTGTGGAAATGGCCAGTGACTGGGAAGGAATCCCATAGGCAAAGCCCTAAAAAACAAAGGGCTTTTAATTGTTACCCATCTCACTTCTGAACAGGAGGAACACATGGAGTTGTTCTTAGATGATCATCCTAATTTAAAGGCATGTTTATATGGGAGCAAAAAGTCTTTTAGATAGCCTAGTTCCAGACTATTTAGGCCTTTTAAATCAGTGGTCTTCAGCCAACCCCCAGGTAGGGCCTGGAGTTCTCCTGGAATTACACTGATCTTTGAACTACAAAGATCAGTTTCCATGGAGAAAATGGGAAGATTTTGATGGTGGACTCTATGGCATCACATCACCGCAGAATTTTCTCAGCTCTCCAGACTCTGCTGTTCCTAGACACTACTGCCAAATCTCCAGGAATTTCCCAAGCTGGAGCTGGCAACCCTATCTACCCATGAATTCTCATAAGCCACCATTTTGGGCTGCTACTTAGAAAGACCTGCTACTAGTGCACGTGTGCTCAGAGCAAAGGCACCTTCCCTCCTGGCTCTTTTTTCATGCTTGCTGAGAGGAGCGGCAGGACAGTGAGACAAGGGGCCAAGCTACACATGACGAATGACACTTGAACAGCAAGTGGATTGAGTGGAGGGCAAGTGAACAGGGAGAAATACACGTGCTGTTCAAGTGTCATTCGTCATGTGTAGCTTGGCCCAAGGTCTCACAGTAATGAAGAAAATTCTTTTTCACACAGGCAGATCCAGAGAGCTGGGCTCCTGCTATGTGACTGTTGCCATGTGACAAGTCTGTAGGTTGGGGTCCATTTTATTTATTTATTTATGCTGCCTCTCCAGAGACCTGCTTGAGGCAGCTAACAACAAGAATTAAGCAAAATGATTAAAAGACAACAATTAAAAGCAAAGCCAAACTAATAAAACAAGCCACTAAAAAACCTCTCATGCTATTAAAATAAGCCAGGGCATAGCTTAAGAATGTCATGTGGTGGCTAAAGGGACGAACTAGGATCTGGATGACACACGTTTGATTCCCGGTTCCACCGTGGAAGCTTGTTGGGTAACCTTGGGCCAGTCAGATACTCTAAGCCCAACCTACCTCACAGGGTTGTTGTGAGGAAAAATGGAGATGAGGAGAATGACATAAGATCTTTGGGTCACCATTGTAGAGAAAAGTGGAGTATAAATGAAGTAAAATTTTAAAAACCACTAAAACAATGTAAAGAAAGTGACTCTTGGGTCAAACGCAGACCAAAAACACTGAAGAGCTAAAAATTCTAAAGCCTGGTTTCTAAAAAGAAAGTAAGGAAGGCACTCAGCAAGCTTCACAGGGGAGGCACCATTCATGGGACCACACCAATTGGAATTTATCCATGCAACTAGAACCAGGCTATGTTCCAATAACAATAGATTAAACTCAACCAATTGTGGCATCTGAGGGCCAAGCTACACATGACGAATGACACTTGAATGGCAAGTGTATTTCTCCCTGTTCACTTGCCCTCCACTCAATCCACTTGCCGTTCAAGTGTCATTCGTCATGTGTAGCTTGGCCCTAAGGTGTGGCAGATGTGAGTGATTTTTCTCTACAAAATACATCATGAAGGAGTCACAGTAGGGCCTGTGTGTTTTCCAGGACAATATCCTTTCACAGCATGGAAAAGCTCTGCCAAACTGCTTTGCTGACTGGAAAATTCTGTTTTCTGGGGAAGATTATTCTAACTGGCCCCTCACTTTTATGGGAGGTCTGTGAGTCTAAACCTCCCCAGGTAATGTTTGGTCCATGACAAGGACAGACTGGAAAATTCCCTCATTACCAAACTATGCCCTTTGTCCCCAGGGAAAACCAATCAGGTGTGTGCCCTGCTATGTGCCTAGGGGCCAGAATGTCCTGGGACAGCTGCATGGTTGTTATGGCAACCATGAAGTTCTGAGCTGCTCCCATCAAGTTGGCCTTTGCATGAACATTGAAGTCCCGCCAAGCCTGAGACCACTTCCATCAGCTCAGGTGAGACTGTTGGGCAACGGTTGGGTGGACAGTGCACCAACAGAGTCCCTGCTGTATCCCAGGACCCTAGCATCAGGTACACATGCTCCAAACTGGGCTCTGGGTAACAAATTAACTGGTGTGTGCCCCAGAGGCTCAGTAGACCACACCCACTCCGCTTTCCTGTCTACCAAGCACAGGCTGATGCTGTACCAGGAGATGGGAAAGAGCCACCCTTCCCTCATCACCCAACCAGTTCTTTGCAATACAAACCAGATCAGCCTCTTCCTTCAATGCTAAATAGCGGGTGAAGGATTCTTTGTTGTAAAACCAACCTGGCATTCAGCAGCAGCACTTACAGGCTTGATGGGTGATCCGCACAATTACCATGGTCCTCATGGTTTGGAGAAGGTCTAGAGAGGATGGGCACAACTTGATGATCTCTTACTACCCTTTCCTGGCCTGTTCTATTGCCACCACCATACTTCCCTTTGCCCACTGAAGGGTGAGTTCTGGAGATGATTTAATGAGGATCAGAAATGTGGTAAGTCTGTAAATATATTCTGAAGATGGTCTTCTACCCCCAGACAAATTTATGAGGGGAAGGGTAACTTTAATTTCTATTTATGATCACTCAGTGTTAATTTTGCAATAAGAAAAAAAATGTGAGTTTTTATCCTGGCCTAAACTTCAGGCTTTCAAAATACTATCATGCTGCAAGAACAGATGGATTGAACATAATAGGAGTTCACAGGGATTTTGGTTAATTGGCTGTGTGCGAATGTGTGAACATAATACTGTCTTCTTACAATACGGAATCAGGGCTTATCCATGAAGCTGGTTCTTAGAATCCATGTTGAGGTGGATCTTCAGTCAGGGAACCAACAGGGCTTTCAATTATTTTTAAAGGACATTTATAATATATTGGGTGAGGACAGCTAAACTTTTAAAAGCAAGCTCATGAGCACCTCCATGTGGAAACATTCGGTGGGTATTAGTCATCCAAGCAGCATTTTTGGAGCTGAACTGGTATACAGGATTTGATAGAGATCTAGAAGCTAGTGCATACGTGAGTATGGTAAATATTGCCATCGCCATGCAACGTACCTATATGGAGGCACTTCTCACTTTTGAATGTCAGTCTGTGAGTTCTGTTACTGTACTTCCCAAGCAGGGACCTGCAAGGAACCAAAGGAAATGTTCTTCTGTGTTTGGTTCGGACATTTATGGATGTGATTTTTTTATTACTTGGTTATTCAGTAGTCAAGGACTGGTAGCTGTGAATGTGTGGACAATCTGCAC
Organism: Eublepharis macularius; assembly: GCF_028583425.1. Taxonomy (NCBI): domain Eukaryota; kingdom Metazoa; phylum Chordata; class Lepidosauria; order Squamata; family Eublepharidae; genus Eublepharis; species Eublepharis macularius. Next base: position 37,135,319 of record NC_072796.1, on the reverse strand, counting down.
CTGAAAAGCATTGGGTGAAACTTCTACCTGTGATGGGGCATTCACACATTCAAATACTAACAATATTGGCTGCTACGATAATTACAAAGGAATCACTTCACGATAACCTGCTGCTTTTCAAAATCAAAAATTAGCTTCAGAATTGGGCCAAAGTACAACTACAATCAAGTAAACTGGTTGTTTATAGGATTGATAGTGTATTTCACAGCGACTGCTGGCAGTGCTGTTTTACAACTTGTTTTCAAGTCATAATTGACTGTCACTTTAGCACTGAATGAGCCTCAATTACTGCACAGAGATTACAGCTCTTACTAAGGAATTCAATAATGCCTATGGTTGAAGGGGTGTTTTGCAGAATAATAGCCTGCACAAGTCTTGCGTGGAGGAATTAAACACAAGTAGCATAGAAAACAAACCAGCTTTGGAGAGGAAGATGAGCCCGAAAGTAGATCAATGGCTGAAGTAAAAAACTGAAAGACTAATTTATAACTCTTGCTTTGTGGCAAAGCTTGATAAACTCTGTTTTTCAGGGGCAGAATAACTCCTTTGACTAATCTGTGTGAAAGTACAGTCCTGTTGCGTGCACATACTAGCACAGAGGTCCTCCATCTTTTTTCAGCCTGTGGGTATCTTTAAAATCCTGACACAAGATGGCGGGTGCCAACCACAAAATGGCTGCCAGGGGTGCTGGGGCCAGCCACATGTCAGCAAGTGAGCTCATGCATAACTCTGGCAGTAGCTCATCAACATTTCATATAGCAGCTTATTTTGTTAACAGGATACCTTTTAAAGTTAACATACTGTTTAAAAATATTTTCTTGCATACACCCCAAATAAGCTAGTTAAGAAACCTTCATCTGAGAGTATTTGTCTTTGTTTTGCAGGCATCTGACACACTTATAAAAAAAAGAAAGGGGGGATTCTTCTCCTGGATATTCCCTTTACACGAGCCCTTCTCTTATGAGCCCAGCCATTTTTATCTTGTGGTGTTACTTGTAACAATGGTGGTTGGTACTGAAGACTGGTAAGAGCACCTTGCATATGCATTCAGCAAGAGAGAGATTATTCTGCCCGGATTTTGATAGGATTTTTGAAAAGGGAATGAAACTTGATGTAGTGGTGTTACTATCAAATTCCACCTGAATTATAAACATGCATTAAAATTGGAATCATGACTTCAACAGAAGGCCCAGTTAGATGCAGTAAGCATTTTAGCCCTGCAGCCTAATCATGTTTACTCCAAATCAAGTCCCACTGTCATCTTAGGGCCAAGCTACACATGATGAATGACACTTGAACGGCAAGTGGATTGAGTGGAGGGCAAGTGAACAGGGAGAAATACACTTGCTGTTCAAGTGTCATTCGTCACGTGTAGCTTGGCCCTTAGAATATCACTTCATTTTCTGCACAGGTAAAGAACTTTACATAAAGTCACTGCATTATACCATAAACATTAAATTGAGACCATTTTCACACTGCTTACTGGCCACAGAACATCGCGCCGAGCTCTCAGAACGGCAGCGTCTTCTCGTGCGAAATCGTGCCAGGAAGACGCTGCCGTTCAGGGAGCTCGGCACGATGTTCTGTGGCCGGTTAGCAGTGTGAAAACAGCATGAGTATGCAGATGAAAGGGATAAAATCCTGTTCCCTCCTGCACCTTACCTCAACACGCTCACATGCTTGTATAATTTTTATTTCAGACAGTCGGATCCGCAAGTACAAAACCTTAATAAGATAAGATTCAGGAAGACACATTTACTCCATATATGTTGAAAAATCACTTTAAATGGAAACGCAAATAATCCCCTTTGATGTTACTTCTTGGATTACAGGTGCAAGTGAGAATGAAATGTCTGTCAAATGGATGCTACCTGTTCTTCTGGAATTCATCAGGAAGGATCCTTTGGGGTGAGGTATACAGTCCTTGAGAGGTTCATTCAAATAGCATGAAGACAAAAATAAAAAAGAGCTATAAACATGGTTTTCATTGCAACTAACAGAAACAAATTAATTGAGAAAATGAACATGTAATAGCCATGACGAAGAAAAGAATTAAAAACATTTAAAATTAATATGAACCAAAAATGAAACACAAATCGTTGATATTCCCAGTTTTTCCTTGTAAAAGATACTCAAAGCATTGAAATGAACTCATATCATATTACAGGATGAGTCATTTGGGATTTTTTTTTGCATCCATAAATTCCATTATTTAAGTTGATAAACTTTTTGCCTTTATGAGTATTTGTCTGTCATTAGCCCCACCTTTGTGGAGGTGGGGCTAATGACTTCTTTGATTGTAGCATGCCTGCCCTACTAGTAATGCAGTGAATGGGCTCTCAGTTATGGATTTATTTGCTGTTGTTAAAACACACAACTTTGTCTTTTGCAAAACCCAACAAGAGAGTTCATTACAAATCATGCTACAGAATTCTGTAAGATAAGTATATTGATTCCTTCGGGAGTCTAGAAATGACAGAGCAACCATTCTTCTGATAGCCACCAATGTGCCTGGCATGAGAGGCCCCTTTTTTTCAACAAGTGCCGCTCACCCCAAGTAAAAAAAAAAATCTCCAGCTATAATCCAAGGCAAATATTTGTGTGCCAGGAATGTGTAGCTTTACAAGTGGGAATGATGGACAGAAATGTAAAGTCAGTTAAAACCTGAGTAATACGAATACCATTGCAATACACAAAAGCTTGTTTCTTAAAAGAAGGTAATGGCTTCATTGTGCAAAGGGAAAATGAAGATGAAAGTTTGTGTGCTTGGAGACCCCAAAGCTAATACAATAAGACGTCTACAATCTAAGGGATACAGTTCAGTCCTAGCAGTAAAGCTGGAGGGACCACGTACGTTTCCCCCATATTTATGGATGACCTGGTTTTGCCAAGCATGAAGTTGACTCTACTAACAGTACTCATGGCTATGTACAATGGAGTGAATGAAAATGAGAGCATATGATAGGTATTTAGCCCTCAGTGAGTATATTCATTTTAAATAATGGCTGATAAGATTCTGACACTTCCAGGTAGCTGTAACTAAATAAACTTATTTATATATCGATGCCTGAGTTTTCCTTGTCTTCCTTCTTGGGTTTTTGGGAGTGCTTTTTTAAAAAAAGGACAGCAGCACTGCCCACCCCCCCCCCCCACCCCCAGCTGACTAGATTAAACTCCGGCATTTGTAAGATGGTCTTCAGATTTCATTTTTCTACCTTGCTTGTTTTCTGCTCTCAGGAGGACCAAAACAGGTGTGATGCAGATAACAGACATTCATCATGCTAACAGGTATTATACCTGTTAGGGACCTCACTCCCTAAGATTTTATGAATTGGTGCTGTGCAGGAAGAGGAAGAGAGATTTAACTCTTCAACCCACTGCTTGGTTTCACTAATTGAAACTGGGCTCCTCAACCTGTTTTAATGGAAAAATAAGATGTTTAAAAGAGCAAGAGGGTGGCTTTTTTTTTCTTTTAAAGATGCAAATAACTATGTTGGGAGTTGGGTTTCAACAAGTAATCCCAAGGTGGACTTGAAAGGTTAAATCCCCTCTCTGCTTCACACACAAGCCTGAACTGAATTGTGGCTGCAGGCATGCACACAGCTTACTTTTCACAGAGTGATGGAGAGGCATGTCTGTCTGTCAGATAAACATCTGGGGCTATTGCATGTTCCCCAACCATCTGAAGTATGTCAGGTGAGAACATGCGGCAGGACTTTTTCAACAAAGGCACCAACATTGTGGATTGCTTCCTCTTGAAGGAAATCTGTTTATCTTCATCACTGTTCATTTTTTGGCAGGAAGTGATAACATAACTATATATAGACATGCCTTTGAGACGTGTCTGGGCTGTTTTCTGATGTCTGGATTTTTTTGTTGTTGTTCTTTCCTCTGAGTGTCTGTTATCTGCTGAATATGATAAATTGTTGCAATTTGATTGTGGTTGGTTTTTTGAGATGTGTCAATTTCATATAGCGGTTGTATTTTTAATATTGCTTTAAATTTTGAAAATGTTGAGTTGAAATATGGGATGTAGTGGTGTCTTTTTAATATTGCTTTAAATTTGAAGACGTTGAATTGAAATATTGGATGCAACTATTGCAAATATGCCTTCTCAATTTTGTAAACACTACTACTAGTAATAATAGTGCTGCTGCTTAATAATTATCCAGCTTCAGCAGTGTGCTAGACTTTGTGTATCTAAGTATCTCTCATAGTAGCAAACTTATCTCATTCGCCACTGAGCAGAACTCCTCCTGGTCGTAGTTACTCTGCTAATCATAGTAGCTGAGCTAGAGAAGTAGCAAATTGCAGGAGAAGGCAATAAGTTTCCGGCCCTAATGCTGCTACCAATGAATAAAGACCAGAAACAAAAATATTCTTATGCTCCCCGCCCCTTCCTTCTCATCTATACAAGTCAAGCTAAGGAAGTGGGGAATATTTTTGCAAGACAAGTTATAATTAGGTGTCAGTCTTAACAGAGTTGTCAACTGAAATGTTTCCTACTGGTACAACTGGGGATCTCAATATGTTTAATCTATTAACCAATCCATATTTTGTCTTGCTGTTTTTCAGTGAGCATAAAACCACCACTGAAGGCTGTTTCATAAATGACACATTACCAACTAGTCTAGGTCAGGGTTCCCCAATATGGTGCCCATGGGCGCCATGCCATCTGTGGACACTTTTCTGGCTGATGGGGCTGCCACTATAGCCTAAAAATCTTCACTGTATGATTGAAGATAAGTTGTGTGTATGCAGGAAAATATGTTTAGACAATATGTTCCTTTTAAAAGACATCCTGTTAAACAGACCTTGTGCCTGAAATGTTATAATAGTAATAATAATAACATTCGATTTATATACCGCTGTTCAGTACAACTTAATGCCCACTCAGAGCAGTTTACAAAGTATTCCATTATTATCCCCACAACAAAACACCCTGTGAGGTGGGTGGGGCTGAGAGAGCTCCAGAGAGCTGTGACTAGCCCAAGGTCACCCAGCTGGCTTCAAGTGGAGGAGTGGGGAATCAAAATATGTTTAGACAATATGTTCCTTTTAAAAGACATCCTGTTAAACAGACCTTGTGCCTGAAATGTTATAATAGTAATAATAATAACATTCGATTTATATACCGCTGTTCAGGACAACTTAATGCCGACTCACAGCAGTTTACAAAGTATGCCATTATTATCCCCACAACAAAACACCCTGTGACGTGGGTGGGGCTGAGAGAGCTCCAGAGAGCTGTGACTAGCCCAAGGTCACCCAGCTGGTGTCAAGTGGAGGAGTGGGGAATCAAACCCAGCTCTCCAGATTAGAGTGCCGCACTCTTAACCCCTACACCAAACTGGCTCTCCAGTTGAAGTTACTGTTACAGTTATGCATGACCTCACTCCCTAAGATTTCATGTTTGGCTCCACCTCTAGTGGCAGCCATTTTGTGGTTGTCTCCAATCATATGGCAACCATTTTGTGGCTAGACTCATCAGAATCCCAAAAGATATCAGAATCCCAAAGATGCCTGTAGGCTCAAAAACATTAAAGACCGCTGCTCTAGGTCTTGGCAGGATCAGGAACCTTACTCTCATTACAGGAAAGGGTGGGATCATCAGCTACCTTTGTAATATCCTTTCAATTGATCTTCAGCCTTTTCTAGTTCAATGTTTCCTACAAACCAGCTCATGCTTTGCCCTGGACAGCTCCCTGCTGCGACGCCTCCAGTTCTCTTAAGCTTTTCTGCTCCAGCTTTTGAACTGACGAGCAGTTTCAGCTCAGCCTGATCGTGAGGTGTCTGTCTGAGGCTCTGTACCTTCACTCCTGGCTTTCCAGATGTAGAATGGGACAGCACCTCATGTGTACACAGCATTGTATTTGATGTGTGCCTATTTTCAGGGATGATTGATGTTCACAAAACAGCTGTTGAAAAATAAAATGTATTTTTATTTTGCTTCCTTTATACTCCGCCTTTCTCCCTGACAGGGACCCAAAACAGCTTACATCATTCTCCTTTTTTTCCTCACAACAAACCATGTGAGGTAGGCTAGGCTGAGAGTGCATGACTGGCCTGAGGTCACCCAGTGAGCTTCCATGGTAGAGCTGGGAATCAAACCTGGGTCAATCAGATCGTAGTCTGTCACTTTCACCACTACGCTACACTGTCTCTTTGTATTTACCTTGTATACAACGCCTGTTTGTTATTGAGTTGAGTTACTCCTGTAATTTTCTGGATTATTTGTAGGAAATTCAAACTGAGAATTGTTTTATCTGTGCAGTAGTGGGTCTTGGTATGGTGACTGGCCAAGCAGCCACTGTTGATACATGTTCTCACAATTTACGGGGTTGACTGGATTTCATATGCTCAGGGTCATCGTCACTGAGCAGGCCATACATCATTTAAATTCATCTCCGCTAGAGTGAATGTGCTGCCTTTGCACTTGCATTCAACAGTTTGCAGAATTCATCAAGCGGGTGCATGCTCAGAATGTATTGGATCAAACTACAGTTCCCAGGTGGCAGTGGAAGAAAGCATCAATGCACTCCAATTAACACAAATGAATATGCTTGGCTTTCATAGTCAGACAGAGAGACAAAATGCCAAAGCTGAATGGAAAACTGGAGCAGCAAGCTGTGCAACTCCCCCCCCCCCCGCCACCCCCCCATTGCAGGATTAGAAAACTTCTTTATTTTATTTTTCGTTATATATTGCCATGTTAGCTGAAGAATGGGTATGAGGGAAAAAGGAATGCTCATTCTCTGATAACATTTTGGCCATTTCCAGATGGCTTACCTGCCTCCGGAACGTCGTGTCATCTTGCGGGGAAAACGCGATATTTCGCGTTTTCCCCGCAAGATGGCGCGACGTTCCGGAGGCAGGTAAGCCGTCTGGAAACGGCCTTTGAACAGTAAAAAAAAAGGGGGGGGATTGTGTTATTAAAGGCTGTTGTTTGCAATTTGCACACTTACGGTGACCTGAATAGAGAGATGATCAAACAACTCTGTCTATTTTTAAATGCATTCTGCTTCAGCTGGAGCCTCTCGAGGCTTCTGACTACACTTACCTGAGTTGTATACTGGAATTAATTTGGCTACAGTAAGCCTTAGACCAGGCTGGCCGTGGTTCAAATCCTAACTCAGCCATTAGAGCTCACTGGGTGACTTTGGTCAGTCACAGATTTTCAGCCTAACCTACCTAATAGGGTTGTTGTAAATAAAAATGGGGGGGGGCAGACTTATCTATGCCCCTCAAGTTTCCTGTGGGAAGGATAGAAAAAAGTAGCAATATACATCAATGAATAATATTACCTTAGGGCTGGGACTGAGAAATCCATTTTTGGTATACTCCACAGGATTTTACTTTTTAATTGAGTAGAAAGTACCTATGCTGTAAGACAAATGCTTTGCAAATCTGCTTGGTTTTAAAAGGAGGTGTCCATAAAGTATCGAGTATTGCTATTTGGAAACACAAACTCCTTGTATATATATAGCAGCAGTTCAACTGTTTTTGGATCCTGGCCCAAGTTCATATATTAACCACACCCTTCACTGAATGGGTAGGAAATCTGTTGTGCCTAAAGCAACTTTACACCAGCGGAGGGCTAAAGCTTTGGTAAGGAAACTCTGGGATCCTTGCCAGGTCTAGAAAACCATGCAAAGTTAAGATACGAACATGGTCCTAATGCTCGAAAAGAACTGAACTAGATTGCTTGTTGTTGTTTTTTTTTAATGAGGACTAGAGCCGAAATGAAATTGTAAAAATGTTCAGATGTATTTCAACCATCTAGGGAGGCAATTTGTTGATTTCCTGCAGCCATGCAGGCCATGCAAGTGTTTAAAAAGTTGCTTCAGCAGCAGCTACCACCATAATTCAGAGATCTTCACTGCATGGCTGAAGGTGTAGGCAAGAAAATACTTTTAAATTATATGTACATTTTAAAAGGCATCTTATTGTGCCTGAAATTTTGACGAGTTACTGTTAGAGTTATACATAACATCGTTCTTTGACATTATGGTTGGTCCAGCCTCCTGTGGCAGCTGTTTTGTGGTTGCGCCTACCCAGGGCTTTTTTTCAACTGGAATGCGGTGGAACAGCATTCCGGCACCTCTTGAAAATGGTCACATGGCTGGTGGCCCCGCCCCCTGATCTCCAGACAGAGGGAAGTTCAGGGGGTGGGCCCCCCGGCCATGTGACCATTTTCGCCAAGGGTGATTTAAACTTTTAACTCCCCCATTGTTCCAGCTGACCCAAAGTGACATCATTGTGCGGTCCTGAGTTCCACCACCTCCTTTCCCAGAAAAAAAGCCCTGCGCCTACCACCGTATATCAGAATGGAAAAGTTGCCCACAGGCTCACAAAGGTTGGGGACCCCTGCACTAGACTCAGGTGGCAGGACAGACACACCCTTACTTTCGTCCACTTGCATCTGTCTGCGGGACTGTCGCACTACACAGGAGATTCTGTTTCTCTCAACAGTCATCCTGTTGGCCTTTAAAGCTGTCCACAACCAGAAAGATTGCTGCTATTCTCCTGGCTTTTTATAAGTGGATTTCCTCAGTGTTATCAGCGCAGCAACAGAAAAGAAGTTCAAATCAAGGAGCAAGGGGAGAATACGTCTTGCAGTGGGGAGTTATAAAGAATTGCATAATAAGGGCCCTAATTTGCTAGATCCCTAATCTGTAGAATGGTTAGCACAATGACCTTGAGGGCTCTCTCTCTCTCTCTCTCTCTCTCACACACACACACACACACACAATCACATCAAAGTTCAAAGTTCATTGCTTGGCTCCATAGCTATGCCTGGAAGGCTTTTGCTGCTACAGCATATTCACTGTAGTGCTTCTTTATATTTGAACAAGTGAATCCTTGCCATTTGGAATAGTTCCAGTCTCCGTTTGTCTTTCATAGGATTATCGAATACTGAATCTCATGTGTCAAATGGCAAATATTGAAGTTCAAATATTTGATGGGTAACTGGCATCCAAATCTAAAATGATGCTGGAAATATCTGTTTTAACTCTAATTACAACATTTCTGGGTCAAGCAAGCATTTTAGTGTCTGTCTTTGTACACTGGATTGTAACCCCAACAGTTCCTTTTGCTATGAGAGAGGTCAAGCCCGGTGCACATGCAAAAATTGTCAGCAAAATCTAATTCCTTTCATCGCTTCATAATGAATTCACTATGTGGCTGCCAAAAAAGAGCCCCTTTATAGGCAAAAATATGTCCACAGACACTCTCTAAACAGTCCCATCATGTCAGCTTTCTTGTCTTAATTCCTGGCACTTGTTTTCCAACTCCATACGAATTTATGTGCAGCTGGGACTCTTGCTTTAGCACAGGCCAATTAGTCTGGCAAAATGCCTTTTAAGTGAATTCTCCACTTATTCAGTATTGTATATGTTGTGCATTCAGTAGTGTTTCTGTAGCAGAATTGGCTGGAGAAGAAAGCACAGTGACACAAACTCTCAGAGGTTTTTGTTAGAAATGTTACATTCACAAGTGATTCCACAGGCTAGCTATTGTAGAGAGATCATTTCTGCTCTTTTCTGACACACTTTCATATGATTTCCTGTCCTGTGAATTAATGGCAAAAGATGTTCACTGTAAATTAGGAAGGCAAAACTTGAAAGCCTGAAGTTCCTTTCCTTTATTAAATTTGCTTCATTTCTAGTCCGCCTTTCTTGGTGAGACTCTTGGTGCATTTTTTTTCTGCTATAGCATGTTTTCTGCTATAGCATATTGCTTTCCGGACAGAATGAGTGAATCCCTGCAGTTTGGAACAGTTCCAGTCTGCAGTTGTCTTTCCTAGGTGACTGTCCATTTCCAAATGGTGACTGTCAAGTGTCAAATTTTATCTTGACATTCTAATTTGTAAAATGAGAAAACGGAGACCTATGGGAAAGGATTGTTGTAAAAATGAAGCATTATTTGTAAACTAGCTTTGTATGCTAATTGGGCGAGAAAAACGATTTACAATTGATAAAGATAAATACGGCCATCAAAGAACAGGCACATAAGGTGCAATAGAGATGTATTGTTATGTTGAGTCACTCATGGACAGGGAACAGAAGCACTGCTTTTTCAGTGCGGGATCCTTTTTGCAGATCCTGGCTACATAACCATGAGGACTTGAAACGTGATTTGCAAAAACAGAAACTCTATTTTGAATCCAAGTCTTTGCCATATCCCTGGTCAAAAGAACAATTCGGATTGTACTTCCCTGCGGTCATTCTCTGCTTCAGATTCAGTTTCTACCCTGCCCTCCCAGTAAAACCGACCACAGTAGTTTAGGTGTAATGTTAGCTGCTAGGGAAAGCTTTATGAAACATTGGCACCGTCTTTATTTTTAAACATCGCTCGTACTGTTTCTGCTAATTACATTGGCCATATTAATGGCACAGACTGTTCATTTTCAGGCTCTGCTGGAAAGACTACCTAGAGAGGCGTTATTCTCCTCCGCACAGTGTCAGATGTCACCTGGTAGGATATTAAAACCAAGGCGAGATTGTGTTGAAAAATATTTTCTTTTACTATACAGTAACTCATAGAGCACTCTGTTGCATTAAAGAGAAATCTCTTTGCTGGGGAAACATTAAAACAGGCTGCCAAGGGGTGGCGGGAGATTTTCCATAGTACACTGTTAATGTAAGTTCTTGCTGCTATAAGACATGCCGTCCCAGCATGAGCGATTCTTTTAATGAGAGCTAAGGACTTATGTTTCATACCTCAGCTAAAGACAATCATGTTTGAAGAATGGAGCTTTTATATTTTGCTTAATTTCTTTAAAATAAGCCCTAATTGAGTTTAAATAAACAAGTGTAAAACACAATAGATTTACAATCTTTTTTCCCTTGCTCTATGAAAAAGAGCAGATCACAAGCATTCAGAGATGTTAGTGAGTTCCCTCATTTTATGAGGTAATTATGACTTCGTGTTTACTGTCTCCCTGATGAGGCTGTGGGTTGCTTTTAAAGCGGCACTGGGATGAACATCAAAACCAAAATTTACAGTCAGGCCTTATCAACATGCTTAACACAGGAGATATTTATATATATTTTTTCCACTGCAATATTTCTTGCGCATTTCTGCACCCTTGCATTTTTCCAAAAGAGCGTCTATAAATTATCTTGGGTAGAAAAGCTTTGCTGCCTCATCAGAAATTATTATGTTTTTGGAGGCAGTCTTGGGGATTCATACAGAGCAGCAAATACTCGTGCTTTATAAGAGTAATTTCATCCTGCCATTTAGAAGCATCCATCAGCTAATAAAAGTCAAAGGTTGGGTTGCTTTACAGTCAACTTGCCTTGCATTTAGTATCAACTTTCATTGGACCAAAGTCTCCTGTTGGCTGGCTTGGTTTGCTGTCAGACCCTGCAACAATGAAGGCATGCAATGGCATGAAATAACATGGCAATGCTGTTGCATGCCAAATTATTTGTAAGATCATGTGAATTTGCCTTCTACTGAGTCAGACCATTAGATCATCAATTAGTCTATTATGAGTGGCATTTGCTCTCAAAGGACTCCTTCCAGGTAATTCTTTTAATTGGGAATGTCTGCATTTGAACCTGAGACTTTATGTATTCAAATCATATGCTTTACCACTGACCTACGGACTCTCTGCTTACTGTCAGATCGCAAGTATCTCTGTGCTGGGACTGTTACATCTATTCAAATACAAATCTAGTAACTCAGTTGTGTTCAATACGTGATGTAAAAATTTCAGAAGAAAAATGTGGGAAAGAAATTTGTTTCTGTTCTAATTGTGAACATCTTTTGCTTTTATATTAATCTCTTGCAGCTCTGCTGACCTGGGATGCTTTTCATGCAAGATCAATTTTTTTCTGTGGGAGTGACTGATCAGTATCCATTCTAGATTGGCCAGAATACAATATAGCTACGATTGTTCCATTGAGTCACGTTCGAAAGAGGGCTTTTCTGAATGGAGTTGCCTTTGTTCCTTGTGCAGAATGTTTCTTTTGGTTTAGTTTGTCCCGCCCACTTGCACCCACCTCCAGCTCACTAATGATTGGTTGTTTGCCATAGTTAAACTATTCCTCCGTCCTTCTGCCTTCCTTCCCCTTCCCGGTTTTGCTTTCTATCTTTTATTAATAGTCAGATTCATAACATTAAAATGACATAACTTTGTAATAACAATTGCAGAAGCTTTCCTAATCCCTAGCCCCTTCTGCTGCGGAAATATGCCTTTTTCTTTATATCTCTGCAAGGGAAGGGACTGCGCTAAAGGTCTTACTTCATAGTTTTACATTTTTTCCATGGTGGTGTTCTCATTCACATGTTTCTTTTGATCTCACCAGTATGGCCTTATAAGAGCAGCTCGTCACACTGGGTGACTTTCACAGGCTTCAAAAGTAACTTCTTTCTGATACCCCACCCCCAATATGGCAGAATCCTGAGATTCGGTGACAGTGGCATTGAGAAAGTGTGAACAGCTTGAACTTTCAAAACCTAATGAGAACTGTAGGGCAGCGCTATTCTTCCAAAGGCAGGCAAAGCATTTGTTCTTTTGGCTGCCATTCTCATTCACATCTTTCCCTGTCACTCTGCTGTTCCTTATGCTTGTAAATCCACCCCCCCCCCACACACACACACATTTCCCTCTGTTGAGCCAGCCTTTCCTTCAATTTTTAATATGTTCTCCGAGCTTGTGTCTTCCATGGACCGTAACAGTTGCCCGTGATCTAACTATTTATCACATCCCGTACCCTTTATATGTAGACTCTGTAAGTCCAATGAGCAAAAGCCGGCGTCTTCTGTATTCTGTATGCACTGTCGGTACTAGATTAAACTTAAGAGGTAGAGAGAGGACCAGGGAACTGAACATTTTACAAATGATGAATTGCATAGAGAAAGCCAGTTTTCTTGCTAAATAATTAGGTATTCACAGACTATCTGCAGGTTTGTGTGAACATATTTTTTGCACGTGGTAATTTTGTTCCTTTCCTTAATAGCTTTGGCAATATGAGACATTGCGGGGTGCTGCAAAAGTGAAATGGAACTTCAGAGACATGGGGGTCCACATTCTCTTATTTGTGATCAAAGCACAAATGCCTGTCAAGTGAGCATCAGCCTGGGAGCTAAAGATCATTTTGATTCAAATTTCTGATACTGATTTGATAAGGGTAAATTGCAGATGTTTCAGACAGGATTAGTAATATGCGAAAGGAACTAATAAAAGACTGGCATTCAAACAGTAACTCCCCCAAATTGTTGCCAATATTAGTTTTGTTGCAATGAAAAGAAGAAAATTCATAACAACATAGTGGTACACAATATATAAACTGCGTGAGCAAAAACAATTTTGAGGAATCCAACAATGGCATTTAAAATAATATAGAATAGTAACAGCAAGTTTTGAAAAATTATAAGGAAGGCACAGAGACCACTTGTGTTTGACCTTACCCACCTTGGACTGGGTAGAGAGAATAACATTCTTGTGGTTATTTTCTCTCCTGTGTGGAACATTGGTATACATTTAGTGCACTGAGACTATAGAACTAGGAGGTTTGTCAAGTGATTAGCAAGTGTGCCATAAATTTATCATTATACAAACTGATATGCCATCCTTCCTCTATGAAGCTCAGGGCACCATACATATGAGCAGTTCCTTTTTATCCTCACAACCTTGTGAAGGATAATAGGTTTAAAGGGAACTGACCCAAGGATACCTAATGAGGTTCTGGCAGAATGAGGATATAACCTCAGGAGTCCAAGTCTAATACTCTAAGTAGAATGCCATGTTGACATTCAGTGACAGACCTGTTTTAGACTTTCAGTGCATCCTGTTCACTTACAGGCAGAGATTTGCTCAGAAAAGTTTGTAAAGTCTGGTAGGCATTGATGGCACTGAGTAATAAGCATATTAATGAAAAAACTCTTTTCACACATAATAAGTAAACCTTTTGCACTTGCTGCTTCCAAAATTTGAGTATAAAACCTGCAATTAGAATGTACATTCTCCAGTGGTCCTACTTTTGGGATATAGCTCCTCCTCTCCAAAGGCAGGGTCAGTCAGCTGATTTTGATCCCGGAGGGGAGGGGCTTGTCCCTGGAATCGCCAGTCTTTCTGGCCCTGCCATCCAAGCAGGTTGTCTTCAGCTATACTCTGCAGAGCGCAGCGATCCCGATGAAGAAGAAACTGCCAAAGATGAGCCGGGCATGGTGGCGCGCACCTGTAATCCCAGTACTTGGGGAGGACGAAGCCACAGGCAGTGTGGAGCTCGCATGGGAAGGGAAAGGCCCCCCACTCTACCCCACCCCCGTTTTGCTCAAAGCGACGGCAAACATTAGAGCCAGAGGTCCCTAGGTTCTCATAGGTTCCACAGCCACAACCACACTGAGATTCCCCACCTTCGGGCTGGGAGGAACCCCCCTTGGATGGCCAGAGGGTGCAGTGTTTGAGTCTGCAGTAGCCTCTCATGGAGACCGATATTATTGGGAACTCCCTCAGGCTTGGAAGGAGCAGACTCCAGCAGCAGCAGAGGAGCTGCTCCAATCCTGGCAGCCCTGACTGAACCACGGTAGGACTGATCCAGTGGAAAACATGGGCTGCGAAAAGGAGAGAGGAGAAAAGACTAGCAGAAGCCTTGGAGTCAACTCACCCCAAATAAAAGGGAGCCCTTCTTTATTTCTCTTTCCTTTCATCTGGGACTTATGAGGTGCACTTTCACTTTCATTTGTCCTTTTGGTGGGAAAATTTCTGTTGGCAGGAATGTCAGCAAAGGCAGGCCTAGCCACCTCCTAGGCCTCAGAGAGCACATGCCTGTGTCCTAGACTTTCCCAGCTCTGAGGTCTCGGCCTACTCCCAGGCCACTCAACAGACTAGAGAAAAGGAGACGGTCCAGGGTCTGGATCTGTCAGGCAAGGATGCCTGAAGTGAGTTGCTGTAACATGGTTAAGTGACTGGGCCATGAATCAGCACCCTGCTGGTTCATGTCCCATAATTGTGTGAGCTCAGTAGCTGACCTTGGGTAAACCAGTCTCAATTACCCAGCTGTTCTGGGGGAATAATGATAACTCTGACCTTATCACAGCCCCTGACCTGGTTAGTCCAGGCAAGCCAATTCTCATCAGATCTCAGTAGCTCAGCAGGGTTGGCGTTGGTTAGCAATTGGATGGGAGACCTCCAAAAAAGACCAGTGTTGCAGAGGCAACTATGACTGGATGATACATTCCACTACCAAGGAGAAAGAAGTTAAATACCCCTTATTTACATAGTCACAGCCATAGTTTTTATCACAGTCAGCATTATTTAACAAATGCACTGGGCAGAAATAAGAAGTAATTCAAAGAGGTCCTGAAGGCACAGCAACAAATAGTCTAGCGACTAGACACTCTGATGGGCAAGAGGGGCATCCCAGTGGGGGGTCCAACTCCAGAAAGGTAGAAGGGTGTTTCCCCCCCCCCCAGATTAAACAGGAGCCAAGGGGCATTAAGAGCACAGATTTGGTTAAGCCTCCAACCTGAGGATCTTACGCTATCAGTTTTCTCCCTCAGCCAAGAAGAAAGAGAAACTGTAGAAAGGGAAAATTCCCTAGTTCATATAGAGTGTGACTACAAGTGACTTTCTTCACGTGGAGAACACTAGATTTTTCTTGCAAGGTTACCAGGGAAGTGAAGTCCGAGTGGTCCTTCCCCTCTCTGTTAGAATCGCTGCCTGAAGAGCCACAAGAGGGCTTCGCTTGGGGGCGGGCAGCTGCTACTTTCTCCCAGGGCGTCCTGCAGGCTGCCTGTTCCTGGGGAGCTGCTCTGGAGAAAGCGGCCGTGTCAGTAAAGCTTCAGCTGCAGCGACAGTGGAAGGATCTTCTGCAGATTCTTCCGCTGTCGCTGTGGCTGAAGCTTCACCGATGCTGCCGCTTCCAGAGCAGACTTCACTTCCCAGGTAACCTTGCGAGAAAAATCTAGTGTTCTCCACGTGCGAAAGTCACTTGTAGCTTTGCTCATAGTCACCAATAAAAACAGGTCTTCCTCAGGAGCTGTATCCTAGAAGGCTCTCTATGATGATGAGGGTCCTGGAGTCTTCTCCCTTAGGGACCAAGGGGAAGGAGGACAATGGGGTTGGAGAGAATCCTCCCTAAAATCAGGAATAACCCCATCAGGGATTCCCTTCCAGTACCCTTTCATACCTGTAGAAGTCTAAGAGGGAAACTCCGGCAAAAATAACCACTTTTCCCCCAAGTCTTATACATTGATTCCAGGGCTGCTAAGAGGATCAAGCTGCCATTGGTGGATGATCTGGTAACCAGCCTGCCATTTAATTCTGTGCTGCCCATTGACAAGGACAGACTACCTAAGGATTCCAGCCTCAGGCAGTTTGAAATGGTTATGCGCAGAAAATTGGAAGCTTCCGCTACATCCTTCAGAGCATTGGCAACAGTTCCGCTCCTTCCTAGAGCTGCATCCTCTCAGGTCTCAGACCTGGCTGCAGTGAGCAGCAAAGTCCTTTAAAGAGCTGAAAGGCAAAACTAAAAAAATAGCCCCAGCAATATGCTATGGTGTGGTCAACAAGAACCAGGGGTTTCAGACAACCAGGCACAACACTTAGTTTAGGAATTGGAACATGGACCATTTGCCCCAAAGCCAAAGTAACCGTAGTTCCTTTCAAAGACATCAACCTATTTAGAGAAGCTCTGGATAAAGGAAAGCAGACCAAACATCGAGAGGAGGGTAATACCTTCTTCCTCAACAAATCTGATCAGAATACCAAAGAGCCAAAGAAGAGAGTGTGTCTATACCAAGGCAGCAGGTGCGAAGGTGATTAGAGGACACTTACAATGCTTGGCAAACCCTTGGCAGCCAACAATAAGAAACAGGCAGGTGCCGGATACTGTGATCAGTGGAATTCAATTCTGTGCCACCTGGACCTTCTTTCTCCAGATCCAAAAGAATTTGGTCAAATAAAATAGGCACCTAGGAACAAGAAAGGTCGAAATAGAAAGGCTAAAATTTGTCATGACTGCCATTTAGAAGGGAGATTGTCCAGCTTCCATCGATCTCTCAGAGGCATTTCTAACATCAGGCCCCTTCCTTTTGACCTGAAAACACCACCCAGAGTGTTAATCAGAATCCTAGTAGTACTGATAGCATGGTTAGGCCATGGAGAGTGGCTCCTTTCCCATATCCAAATGACATCTTGATCATGGTTCCCTCCCTACTACAAGTAGAAACGATAAAATTGACAGCAGCCTGGAGTCATGGTCAACAAAGAAAAGAGGTCTTAGGGAGACAGAAGGTGGAAGTGATGCTCCTGGCTCAGCGGCTGGGGACGAGAGTATCCTATCAGGATGTCCTCCAGGAGGCAATGTTCCAGACCTGTGCACTCCAGAGATGCCTGTTGCCATACCATGAGGTGTTAGAACACAAAAGGTCCAAGATAGTTGAGTTGCCAGAGATCCTCAAACAGGAGAACAATCAATGGCTGGACCTCATTCTGTCCCATGATGGTATCCCACTCAAGGAACGAAAGAGAACAGTGATGACCATGGACACAAGTCTTTCAGGATGCGGATCCCACACCCATAGGGCATAGGGCATCTGGCTGAAGGAGAAATGGTCAACGTGTAAACCCTTTGGAACTTGGAGCCATCAAATAGGATCTGGTGGAATCTCAGGATCTTCCCACAGGTCACCATATGTTTATATAAACAAAAGATTACCTTGAATCTCTGAAAGAAGTACATGTAGCAGACAGGACAACTCCTCAGCGGACTAGCTAAGCCAGTGAGTGATGGACCAAGCACAATGGATGCTATCCAGAGAGATTCCCTAACTGGTCTACCACAGTTTTCGGCAAGGTGCAAGACGAAGAAACCCTCAAACCATAGAGACAGATGCTGTGAGCAGTAAGCTGCCTTCACACATCCTGTATGTTTTCCCCAGTACAGCTGTTGCACAGAACTTTTCAGAAGATCATATAGTAAAGTGCAGAAGTGATACTAATAGCAACCTTTGGGTTCAGAAAGACATGGTCTCAAAACTTGAAGAATCTTTCAAGCATGGATCCTGGTGCCTCCACTGAAGGAAGGTCCATTGATGCAGGGAACAATACCACCCCCTCAACCAGCTGTGACAAGCCTCACAGAGTGGAGGTCAAACACAAATAACTAATAGGGTTGGACTAAGCAGAAAGCATAATTGGTACTATGTTAGCCTCCAGGAAGAGTTCCACAGAGTCTATAAAAATTCCTGCCAAGTTCCCAGAAGAGTGCATGGATAGAGTCATGTAACCTTTTCGGGCTAATTAGGGAGTTACTATCCTTTCTTCAAGAGGGGTTGAAGAAAAGTCTTAACAGCAGTAACATTAGACAACAGGTAGTGACCATCTCAACAGTTAGGGGTTCTAGGAAGGGACGTTCCCTTATATATCACCCTCATGGTATTGTCGAATCCTCCAAGGATTTGCCGTTTTTTCCCACATGAAATCTTAACCGGGTATTGAGAGCATTATCCAAAAGACGCTTTGAGCTTATGACTAAAGGAATTGACCTTTAAAGCCATCTTTCAGATGGGAATAAAATCAGTTAGACAAGTGTCAGAATGGCAGGCACTAGCAGTAGATAGATATCCATGCCCTTTCCTTCAAGTTGGTAGAGCAAGTTATAAACGGAACCAACTTTCTTCAGAAGGTGAACTCTACATTTTCATAGGACAGAAGAGATAGTACTTTCCTCCTTCTAATCTAATTCAAAGCATGGGAGGGGGGGGGGAAGAATCTCACTACTTTGATATACATAGAGATGTGAGATTCCACTTGGGCAGGACTAAACAGTTTTTCACAAGTCTGGGACACTAGTTGTGTGTTTTCAGGAAGTCCTCCTTTGGACAGAGAGTGTCCTTTTCTTGGTTAAGTAGGTAAAGCAGAGGGTACATAATTCTAGCATATCAAACCAGTGGCCTGGAAATGCCCCTAGATGTCAAGGCGCCCTCACTAAGGGACATATACAGCCTATAAATCCTTCAGTCATTAGAAATTATTGATAAAGTGGCCACATGGAAATCAGTATATTCCCTCATGAAGAAATATAAGATAGATAACTTGTCTTCCCCAGAGACAACCTTCTGCAGGAGGATACCACAACACACCCTCTAGGCCTGGAACCCGGACTATCCCCCCTGGGGCACACTGCTCTTGTATGTCCCAAAAGTATGGACTGCCCCACTCCTAGGACCACCAGAGAATGGAAGATTTGTATTCACTTACCATGAAGCTTCTTTTCTCAGTGGTCCAGGAGTGGAGCAGTCCTACCCACCCGAGTTTCTTGAGTGGGGCTTTTAGGATTGGATGAAGAGTTACGATGATAGTCTTCTGGATTCAAGGGAGGGACATTTCTATTTATTAAAAAAATATTGAGGGGAGTTATTTTTCCCTCTTGATATCGTGATGGGGAGTTGGGGCTCGGGAACAGACTGGCGATTCCAAGGACAAGCCCCTCCTCTGGGATCAAAATTAGCTGACTGACCCTCTCTTCGGAGAGGAGGAGCTATAGGAGCTATATCCCAAAAGTATGGACTGCCTCACTCCTGGATCACCAAGAAAGGAAGCTTCACGGTAAGTGAATAAAAATCTTCCATTCAAATGGAATTTTTAAAACATCTATTCTATTTTGTTTTGCATTAGCAACGTTTACATTGATGTATTGTCGAAGGCTTTCACGGCCGGAGAACGATGGTTGTTGTGGGTTTTCTGGGCTGTATTGCCGTGGTCTACAGCCTGGAAAACCCACAACAACCAACGTTTACATTCACACACAAATAGCCTACATGAGAGCATCAACAGTGTTTTATATGGTGTGTGAAAATGTAAGGACTGAGCATAGCTCAACCATCACTCTAGTGCTTGTTACTTCTTTCTTCATGGGAATCATTTGTGGGTGTATTCTTGTTGACAAGTATGGTGATATCAGAAGCAGAGCAATGAAGCCTATGTACAGGGAACTCACAGGAAGATGAAATTAGTAAAACTATCACTGCTTAGGGCCTAATCAATAACAAGGTATTTAGAGTCAGAAAATGAGTAAAGAGGGGGACAAAATATTATGACAACCTCACTATTCTGTTGCCAGGCTGGACAAAATTGATGCTACTAACAGAAATGAGAAAATGTCAGAGAGGCGCAGAACCTGTCCTGAAACTACAGAAGAGGATAAAATGATGAAATAAACACTTAAAGCTGCGTAAAGCATCCAGAAGAATGAGGCAATACAAGAAAAATACAAGGCAGTACAATGAAAAACAAGTCATTTAAAACAAAAGATGAATGTTAAATGTTAACAACAATAAAATGTTAAAATGTTAATGATAATAAAATATATAATTCATCGCTAAATTAGACTTCTTGCAGGAGGCCAAAATTGAACCAGGGTCATGACATTTTTCTGTGCTTTGGAACAAGTAACAGCTTTGGAGGAAACATTTAGATCAGGAAAAAGGTATGGAGGAGAGAATTGATTCTGCTTCATGCCATATCCAGTCCACTGAGGAGGGACATGGTTGCTTTTCAATAAAATTGGAGGCATTAATGGATGCCCTGCTTCTCATCTAGTTATATGTTGGCAAAAATCATAACTGCATATGCCAAGTGGGTCTAAATTGGCTATGATCACAAAGGAAAAATAAATTGGTAGCAAGTTCATTGAAAAAGGTCAACTCTGTGTGTGGCAGAAATGAAAAGTCAAACGCTGCGGTAGCAATTATTAGGAATTGAAAATAAATAGCAAGTATCATTATGCCATTAAATGAATGTTTCATTTAGAACTAGTTGCTTCACCCCAAAAAGGGATATTGTAAGAGTTACTACAGAAGAAGATCAAAGATATAGATCATATTCCCAACAAGGAAACAATAAAAAGATTCTTCCTTCTTGGTTTATAACATAGACAACTAAGAGGTAGAGTATGATGGAGGTTTATAAAATTGTTGATGAATTGCTCATGTGTTTCAACTGAGTCTTGGACAACTCTTTCAGCTTTTTCTCTATCATTCAAATCTTGGCCTATATTTCTACTCTTCTTTAAAAATAGAGAATAACTAAAAAAGGAATGTTTGTTCCATAAAACACTATTTTTAAAGTTTTAAGTACCATAATAGAAAGGTAATTGCAAAATATAAATATCAGAATTCAGAATTAGATTTTCCTAGCCTGCAGTAGCAGAAATATTAGATTTCTACCAGTCATACAGTTATAGGTACAAGATCCTGCTATTCAGAGCATAGGACCTACTCTCATTCACTTTAAAAGAAGTTATGGAGCCTTCCTAGAGATTCTATGTTTTGGACCTGTTCACCTGGTCAAACCCAAGCCCAGATATGAGTAGTCTATGGTTAATCAACAATGACAATAAGAAAAGTCTGTATATAAATAGTCACTGTTTTCCATTATTACTCTAAATGTTTTGGAGCTAACCACGACAAATAAAGGCCTGAGTAGAGTGGAGCCCACTTTAAAGCAAGCCATATTCCCATGGCTATTTTGGCACTAGAAAAGGCTTGCGGGGGGGGGGGGGGACAAGTGTGCCTAGTGCCACCACCTCTAAACTTGCGGCAGCAGCCCCAGGTAGTTCCTGAGTCACATCTAGTTGTGCCCTGAGAGATAAATAAAACAGGAGTACAAATAAACACTGATAGTCATGGTCACCTACCAGAAAATTAAGTGTTTTATCAGGTTATTTACCTGTCCTAAATACCCTCTTGTTCCTGAGCAGCCGAATTACCTACTTCCCCAAAAGTGGTTGAATGAGAAAGGCCCTACATAAAATCCTTTCCTCTGCAAAAGGTATTCTAAATACTTTCACAGTATTTCCTGGAATTCCATGAGTAAATTACCTTGCTCAAAAGAGAAGAAGTGAACAGTAGGGTTGAAAAATAACTCAGTTTTGCCTCCTCCTGTGGCTTGATCTGTAAAATTCAGCAGGCAAAGCCCACTGAGATGTGGAAAAGCACATTATCCCCCATTAACATCTGCAAGTCAAGTTGCTATTTGAAACACAGGAAAAGAGGCTAGCTACTGATTCTGAAGAGCTATACCACCAAATTTCTATTAGCAGCAAATTTTTCCTGTACCAACAGCCCTGCAGTTTCTGGAAGTGGAAGCTTCCTCATAGCTAACAAACTGATACGAAGCGTAGCAAAGCCCTTGGTGGCTTTACCTGGTTGCGGTTTTCAAATAAGGCAGCCTTGTGGAGCTGCAACTTCTCTCAGCTGTTCCATTTAGTTAAGACAAACATGAATTTCCAGCTTTGCCTCTGACAAATGACTTCCTCCGTACGGTGCTACATTAGCATTCCCAGAAGCCCTAACTTAGCCGGAGAGGAGCATGGGGAGGGAACAGGGGGTGGGGGGGAGACAGAAAGCTGGAAGAATGGATGCTCTGAGGTTTCTTCAAACTCCAGTTCAAATCAGGTTAATTGTTTGTTAGATGAACGATAATCACCCAACCTCTTAATTAGCATTGTTTAAAATGTGTTAACAAAAGGAAATTTAATGATATCTTAATTAGGAAGGATTTCTAATTTGTGATCCAGGGCATGGCAGACAAACATGACACAATTCTCCCTTTTGTTTTCTTGGCTTTGCCACAGAAAAGATTACATGATATGACACAACACGGTCCCATTTATCATTCTACAGCATTTACACATTCACACTGCATAATTAGGGTCTTGGCTAATTTTACCTGTGTTATTGTTTGCCCTGTAATTTTGGAGAGAATAGGGGCTTTCCGGGGATGCTGTGTGCTTTAGGCCGGGGCAATCCATTGGCACACTGCCACAGTCCTGCTGCTACCATGTGACTGCAATGAAGTGCACATGCTGCAAAACACAGAGAACCTTTCAGTGCCTTAATTTAGTTAATTATATGGTACAAGTTTAGTAGCTCTCTTCAGTTTTCTCTCTCTCCCCCGCTCCTCTAACCCTCTCAGGCTCCGGCCTCTTTCAAAGCCCTTGGTACATCATTGGAATTAAAATAAAAACCCATCCCCATTATCTATTACTTAATTATTAAAAAGCGTCTACTCTGTTTTCATAAATTATCTATGCATCACAGACATTGGCGTACGAGCGTGTCAGAAAGGGTGGCAAAACTAGGCTGTAAAATGTCACCAGGCTCTCAAGAGATGTGTGTGCGTGCGCGCGTGTGCTCACATACACATGCGCGATGAGTCTGTAATTTAAAGCAAATATATTTTAAAGGAAGTCATTCAGTGTGGTAACACCAAGCCCTGAGAAGAGGAAGTGTTGGCCAGGATATCCTCTGGAGCTGCCAGATGTCAACTGCTCTGCTGAAGCTCAACACGTAATGGTCCTCATCTGCTGATGAAGGCAGGGCCGGATACTATGAAACTGCATCAAGCAATTGTGCCAGGAAGTAAATTCAAAGGGGGAAGGGATCTAGTTTGGTGTAGTGATTAGGAGCAGCAGGACTCTAATCAGGAGAACCGGGTTTCATTCCCCACTCCTCCACTTGTAGCCAGCTGGGTCAGTCACAGTTCTTCCAGATCTCTCTCAGCCCTACCCACCTCACAGGGTGATTGTTGTGGGGATAATGATAACATACTTTGTAAACCGCTCTGAGTGGACATTAACTTGTCCTGAAGGGCGGTATATAAATTGAATGTTGTTGCTGCCCGTGTGCCTTCATTCTCCATTGATGTGTACCTCCCTCACCAAAACCTCCAAAACTTCTAGGAGAGAAGTATGATGGTGAAATTGTCTAAGACTGCGGGTGTTCACCTCCTGATCATGGGATGTGCTGAGTAAGCATTCCCTTCAGACACACCAATCTTGATAAGCTACAGGAAAACTGAGGGTAAGAACAACTACCTTTTACCATGTGGTAACTTCACATTGGACAGAAACTGCATAGCAGTATCACTGCCCCCCTGTGTGATGAGGAAAAATTTAACATTCTCCTCCTTACTAGTCTCTGATAAGGTGTTGATGTGTGGTAAACTTCTTATCATGTGGGCAAACGCCATACACATGGAACATCTGCTACAGTATAATCCCACTTGGTAAGCAGCCATTTGAACTCATTTTGTCTCAATAATTTTTGACTGGACCAACTAAGGAAGCATTTGAATTTGGCAAGTGTAGTGCGAGCTCTCTGGTGTTATATAGTACCACCTATCAGAGCGACATTATGAAATGGACATTTCCATTCTAAACGAATGTACTTCTGTCTACTTGTCATACAGTGCATTTTATGAAACTGCCCACTGCCCTCCATCCTCCAATTATGTTGCATGTTAAGAACTTATTTTCTACTAAGGATTGGGTAACAAAATCAATATCGTTTATTTGCAAACTGCCATGCTGGAATTTACTGGCATTTTTTAATTTAGATATTTACACTCTTGTTTATTAAAATAATGCTGCTTTAGGTTGCACACATCTTGATTGTGATCTGTTTACTTTTTACTGTTTTGCTCCTGTGGTTAGAAATCTGGGTCAAGGACATTACATACAAGATTCAGATCTAGAAATGACTGCATTACAATAGCGAGAATAACATTTGCACTTTATTAGATGCAAATAGCCACAAATGGAAGTCTCAGTGTTAAAGGATTGGTACTTTAAAGAGTAGGAACACACTAGCATGATGATAGTTCAGCTTAGCAGTTTCACCAGCTATGTGTTAGGGATGTTGGTTCTGGAAGCCAATGTATGGTTCTAGTAGAAGTAGCTGAGCAAGGAAACAAGTAATGAGGAAGGCAGAATAGCAGGTCAGACTGAGGTCAGAGTCAGAGTCTTCACATGACCAGATGAGATCCTCATAGTCCCCACTGGTTCCTTTAATCAAGCTGATCCCTAAGGGTATACCTGCAGAACATAGATGAAATCAGACCATCGGCTGCTTGCAAGCTATCACAGTGGTGCAAGGAATAAGTACCAGACACAAGGATGCTCAGCCATCAGCCAATGTGATTCATGGCTTGTTGTTGTCATCACAATCAAACATCAAGACATTGTTTGCTTGCGTTTGAACAGCTTGAAAATGTTTGATTGTTTTTTTAAAAAAGAACCATGCATGCACAATCACAAATATGAAATGCTTTACTGCAGCTTCCATCAGCTGCTATCCATCACAAAATTTAAACCAAAAACATACTGATGTTTCATATTTTACAACTTACTGGTGAAATGTCTTCTGTGTTCCTTATAGGAGCGTTAGTTGGTGTTCAGTAAGGTAGATAAATTTGGTGCATGATTGCCTTTTACTGGCTCGTGGGAATCATAGTCATTCTCCCACATCCACCAAAATTTTGTTTTTAAATTTTTTCTTACTGTTTGGCTAATTAATGATATATCTTGGACATAAGCTGTCTTACAGATCCAAAGAGGCTTGGACTACTTCCAGCCCCAAGATACAGCCTGCAGATAAAAACAAGTTGCCAAAAAATAAAGTGTATACATTTGAGGGTGTGAAGAATCTTCTTTAAAAGCCTGTGTATATATTTGTAAACAGAAATGTATAGAAATGCATCTAAGACCACAGGGTTGCAGATCTTCTGTTTCCTCCTCCACCGGCTCTTCGAGCTGCTGCTCACCTGGGGCTGGAGGGGAAAGGGGGAGAATCAACATCATGCCAATGCCATTACATCACTTCTGTTGCAAACCAGAAATGACGTTTTTGTGTTGGGTAACGGTCTAAGCTCTATGGTTAAACCAGAATGCTTTGAGCAAATGCTAGAAGGTTGCCTTTACATGATGACATCACTTCCATGTCATGCAAGAAGTGAGGTCACCACATTGCCAGCCAGTCTGTCAACCTGTATATTGGAATAGATTCTGAGTAAATAGCCCCACAGAAAGTGCAAGAGCATGCCCGTAGCCAGCGTTATGACCTCACTTCCTCAAAGTGACGTCATCATGCAAGTGTTGGGAGTGCTTGTGTGAAAAGAAGCAGATGCGAGACAAAAGTAGGTGCCAGATCCCTCCCTCCCGCCAAAAGGACCTGGAAAGCCTACCACTATGGTTTTGTAGATAGATGAAAGCTGCAGGGTAGGCTGTTCATCTTTCTGCCAGAGACATGTCTCCTGGGCAGACACACATCTCCAGCAATAAGACAAATAGCCCAGCCTGCACCACCATCTTCTATCAGCAAAAAACAACTGAGTGGAAAGCAGGACCAAAGAAGCCACACTTGCCTCCCCACGCACTCGCGAGCTCATTTCTCCCCACTCTTGAAGGTGAATGTGGTCACATGTTAAACATGAGTTGTGTTGGGGTTTCTCCCAACCCACTCTGTTTTTAGCACATGTGTAATCAGACCCTCAGACAGCAGAGAAGATTGCCAAAGCGACAACCGAGGCTGAGAGGCCTTCAGAGAAAGAGAACTGAGCAAGGTTTCCAAATAACTGTAACAGAAAGTTCCAGGACTAAACAGAGCAGAACTGAAATCACTTGAATCTCCATCAGAGAATTCCTCAGGAAGTGGAAGAAGCCTAAGAACTGAGGAAGCTGCTTGTCAGAGAGTGGCTGAATAGCCAAGGAATGAACTAAGCCTCATTAGCTTGCTGGCAGCCCAGGCCTGAGGCAAAATACATGGTGGAAACTGAAGGATTAAAGATCTAGGGAAGTGAAATCCCACCCCCAATCAGAACTCTATTTGAAAGAATAAAAGCCTTAAATTGGAACTAAGCTTAAACTTGTATGTAAAGTTGCCAGCCTCCAAATGGGGGCCTAGAGATCTCCCAGGGGCCTCCAAATGGGGCCTAGAGATCTCCCAGAATAACAATCTCCGTTCTACAGAGATCAGTTCATCTGGAGAAAATGACTTTTTTAGGTAGGGTTGTCAGGTAACCATAGGCTGCCAATGGGAGGGGGAGAACCCATTACTCACCAGAGGCATGTTGTTTTGGAAGTGATGTCATTGTGTCGGTCATGGGAGTGCTCCCAAACGTTTGGCCATTTGAGGCCACAATGAGCCCTTGTGAACCACAGGAGCACTCCCGCAGCTGGCAGCAATGATGTCACTTCAGGAAATGATGTCATCACTCCTTGCCGGGAGCACACCCATCACGTGCTTGCCCGGGTTGCCTGCCAGTGGTGGTTGATCGCCAGGCAGCTTGACACCTCCCACAACAGGGTAAACCACTGGGAGTTTGCCTGCCACACGCAGTCACCTGGGAACCCGACTCTATGGCACCACATCACCACTGAGGTCCTTTCCCTCCTCAGACCCCACCCTTCCTGGGCTCCACCCCCAAATCTCCAGGAATTTCCCAGCCCAGACTAAATACTAAGAGGGTTTTTTTCCGGTTTGGCACTTTGGCCAGTTCTTTAACCTTTTTGTTAAAGATAATTAAATTTACAGTTTGTTTGGGTCTGATTACAGCAAGTCTGACTTTGAATGACAATCATGTACAGCATCTCTTCTTGGGCCCTCCTGCTAGAGTCCCTCCTTTGGAACCTCTCATATCATACACTATGGCACCCTTTTGATGTTCTCCCAGCCACATGAGAGAAGCTGTCGTTCAAGTAGGAGAACACCTGGGAGAACATCTATAAAACAACTATATTAGAATTTAAATGGGCTGTCAACTGAACAGTTCTGTAAACAACTGGACGTTATTTATGTTCTCTGGTAATACATTGCAAGATAATGGCCATTTTCACACATGCCCATAAGATCACGCAAAACTCACGGATGTTCTAGCGCGATTTCCCGGCATGATCCCCTTTAATGGTAAGATGACATCAGAAATCGCGCCATTAAACGGGATCATGCTGGGAAATCGTGCTAGGAAGATACTTAGTTCCGTGAGTTTCACTTGATCTTCCAGAAGCTTTGGCCATTTGGAAACGGCCAGTGTCTCTATGTACAATTTGAGCCTCTATGAGCCTCTTCTAAGTCCTGCTCAAGGCAGCTGGCAATTTGTTTCCTTGTTGTGTTCTGTTTGTGCTTGAATCAAATATTTTAACCAGAAACAGAAACCTGGCCAAGAATCCTATAACAATCCAATCCTATAACTCATTTCAGCTGGTTAACTTTGCCAGCTGCCTTGAGCAGGACTTGGAAGAGGCTTATAGAAATATCCTAAATAAATAAACAAATGAAATTTTTCTCATTTCAGTTATTTAACTAATTGCAAGATTATTATGATAGGCCCCAATAATGTGTTACTTGTGAACTTGCCGATTGGTTTTAAAGCTCCATATTTTTGCAGTTTGTATTTGACATAGTTCATAATGGGTTCTTAAGCCACCTATGCAGACCAAGACAGCACATTGCCATTGCCATTGTGACTTTACACTGCTTTTGTTGTGCACATGAGACAGCCAACGGGCAATGGGATTAGGGAGATGGTGGAAGTGCTCAGTCACCCAGCGTGGCAGCTCTCCGGTATGCATTCAGAATTGCTTTAGACAACAAAGAAAGGGAAAAAATAGAATTGCTTCTGTTTTTTGAGAACTAAGCTATTTTTTTTTTAAAAAAAATTGGTTGTTGCTCAGTGGGGATCCACCGGTAATTTGTCTGGCTTAATCTCCCCTCTTCTTGATTATTATCGACAACATCAGTGTTCAAAAACACTAACCTGCTTATTTCTCATGCATATAAATGTATCTGTTCATCAATCACATTTACATTTACTACAAGTCCTTCATACAAGGACGGGAAATGAGAATCAATAAAAATAAAGTTGGTTAGTCTTCTTGATTCAATAAAAAAAATGACCAGCAGATATTTTCTAATGAATACTGGAGGACCAACTCTCATGATCAGAAATTCAGCATGTAAAAAATGTGGGTCACATTGGATTGATATTTGTTGTTTAATGTAACGTGTTTCACTGCAAGTACAGATCCTTTGCAAGCCTCTGTTAAGCAAGAAGTCCTTGGGATCAACTTTGGCTTTATGACAATTCTGCAAAATTCCGAAACAAAGCTGCCAATGCTCTGAAAACCTTCCAAGAACACTAATAATCACATTTCCCCAAACATCTGATAGCTGATAGTTCCAGATAGGTAGCCACATTAGTTGGTAGGAACAAATTAAACTGTAAACCTTGAAGACTAAAAAAAAATTGATGGCACAAGTTTTTATAAGTCAGAGCTCACTTCATCAGACAAATTAGCATGTATATCAATCATTGATACTGACAACGGAAAGGGGGCTTGGGGGTGTTACAGAGAGAAGCTGGGTTAAAACAAGTTTTAATTTAAAAACTAATAATTCACTCAGAGAGTGGATGGGGATTCTGGGCAAATCCTGCTTTGTCTAGCCCACACCCAATCTGAGTGAACGGATTAGTATTTGGATTGAATCTTGTTTTAAATCAGCTTTTTTTCATAACAAAATTCCCCCACCCTCCACTGCTGCTGCTTTTCTATTGTGAATAGAAATAAACAGGGCTTTTTTTCAGGGGGAACGCGGTGGAACAGAGTTCTGGAACCTCTTGAAAATGGTCACATGGCTGGTGGCCCCGCCCCCTGATCTCCAGACAGAGGGGAGTTTACGCGCTGCTCAGCGGCGCAGAGGGCAATCTAAACTCCCCTCTGTCTGGAGATCAGGGGGCGGGGCCACCAGCCATGTGACCATTTTCTCTGAGGGCAAACCCACTGAGTTCCACCACTTCTTTTCCCAGAAAAAAAGCCCTGGAAATATATTATTCTAATGAAAATACACAACATTCACTGGATATTGCTGATGAAGTAACCAGTGACTCATGAACCAGTGACTTATGCTGGAATAAATTTCATTAGCCTCTGAGATGTCACTGAACTATTCTGTTGTGGAGATAAATTGTGCAATCCTAAGAAGACTTACTTCAGTATAAGACCATTACAATCAATGAGCTTAGACTGGAGTAACTCTTCTTAGGATCACACTGTTAGTTATGTTGGACCCAGGAAGTTATGATGTGCCTTCCCCCAGAAAAGCCCACAGCCTGCCTTGCTCGCTTCTGGAAGGCTGTTCCACAGCAGCAGAGCAACAATAGAAAAAAAATACAAGCCCTGCCATAACTTACAATATTGTTGAGATTATGTAAATATTCCCTGATTCAGAATCATTTCCAGGCACTCTTCAAGTCATTCTCCTCTGCCCCCATTCTACTTTTCTCTAATGCATTTGTAATTATTTGAAGTTCTGGAAAATGAGCTTTAGATAATTAGAAACGAAGTGAAAAAATGCAGAGGAGAGATTTATGCTATCACAGCACAAAGAACCTACTGAAGGTATCATTTTTCTCTTTGGACTTTGGATTTCTTTTGTGTTGTCTGCTCTCCGGCAGAGCTGTGTCATTTTTTTAGTCTACATCATTTTATACCTCTTATTCAAGACTCAGACAATCATATAAGCTGCTCTTTAAAAAAAAAAAAAAGATCAAATGTCAAACTTTGGAGCAGAGCTGTGGGGAGCCAGTAACTAGTTGGGGCAACTGGGGAAGGCCATTTAAAGGGAGAAAGCAGTCAGGGGCATTAATACATTTTGTTGCCAAGTTCTTAGAAACGAATCGGTCAAGGAGAATTTACTTGAACTGTTTTATGGACAATTGAATAACGCTAGGGCAGCTTCTGCCTTGGCTTGATGCCAAGCCCACCCGTGTCATCTGCAAATGAGGTGAACTCTACACAACATACACGCTCAGTCGAGAGAGTACTCAATTGTTGTTGAACAAAGTGTAAACACTTGAAACCGTTCCAGCTTCCCAAATATGTTCTGGAATGCTCCTTAAAAACACTTTCCTTTTTTTTCTAGCTAAAAAAGCTTTTGATTCTCAGCGCCTTGCCTCTAAAATTCTCCAAAGGTGATTTTACCCTCTTCCCGGGGTTTATAAAAACATGTAATTCCATGGATTATAACAACGCAGTGATCCTCATGTATGTATGTTATTTAATGAACTGTGTTAAAAGGCTTGTAAAAATTAACTTGCCCTTGTGGAGTGAGAATCTTCCCTGGGCAAAAAACCTTAACGTACAAACAAACAAACAAATTTGGCCTTATTTTCTTGTATGAAACAAATGGCTAACAGAGGTTGGGTTGCTGACTTTTTGAACTGGCCAATTTGGCCTCTGTCTTTAGAAGCCATAGAACTTTCAATAGATAAATGGCATTTGGTTCACCACCTTGGAAAAGAAGACACAGACATGAACACTGGCTTACACTAAGATTTATTAATCTTTTAACAGCTGAACTGTCTATTAAACTATCTACTATCCCTTACTGTGAGCTCCATAAGAACCCCAAGCAGTTTGCCAGCCTTTGGGTAGTCCCACCCTGAATCCAAGCCTAGAGTGATAATACAGCTGCAGTTATCTTGGCTTGCACACCAGACTGGGCTGAGAGATGCTACCCACCAAGATGCATGAATTTGAGTCCAGTGGCATTTTAGAGATCAAGGTTTTCAGGGTATGAGCTTTCGAAGGGAGCTTTGACTCTTGAAAGCTCACTGGATTCAAATCCTGCTGTTCTTGTCTAGACCAACATGGCTACCCACCAAAAGACCCCTGTCCTACACCAGTGTAGGTTCCGTCTTTTGGGTTCCGTCTTTGATATTCTGTACCAAGAGTGTTTCCTCCCCAGGCACTTGAATCAGTGACTAGTTTGGTTACCTCTCCCCATCCTTAGACAGGGTGCTTGCTGATCAGCCAGCTCGCACTAGTTCTGACACCTTAGTTAGGAACTTGCCAGTCTATTATTACCATATCTATTTAATAAAGAATTCCACTCTTCCCTCACAGTATGAAGCAGGCAAGAAAATAAAAAGAAAGGTTTCTCTTGGTCACTTTGAGACAATTCCCCAAAATTCCTGCTCTGTCCCAAAGCAACTAACTAATTTTACACTGCAGAATGAAAGGATGGTGGTTAGGCAACTTTGTCTGGAAAAAAAAAAAGCTGGCACCAATGGCTGTCTGATTGGCTGGTCAGCACAAGACATTCAAAAGAGGAACTGGAGGACCCAATGGTACCCAGTATCAAGGCAGGAACTGACTTTCCATGCTGTGGCATAGTTCTCTTGTTAATTTCTGTATATCAAAGAGTTGTTAAAGGCACAAGAACAAGCCACACAGTTTTTTAAGGTCAATTGGCAACCTTAAGCCATAGGTCGATTGTAGACAACCAAGTGTTGAGGGCAAGTAATTTTTCTGTAGAACAGGCTTTAACATCTTGTAGGCAATAAGCGAGGCATAGCTTACCAGCCCTACCACCCATCCTTTTGATTTCATAGTCCCAGATAGCAGCAGCAGCAACATCAAAATGATCGGTTGGTGCCTTGGTGTTTTCCACAGGGGGGCAGGCATATGTTGTTTCCCCATTGCTGCTGTAGTTATCAATACAGTGCAGCAGCAACTGGGCTCCCATATGGCAGGTTTCCCCATATTTTCTCTGCCTCGATCCACTGGCAGCCACCCCTGCACCACTAGAATTTTTTTTAAAAGCATCAATAATTGAATATCATTATATCAATATAACATTATAACAATATGAAAATGAAGTTCTCTGAATTCCCGACTTTCATTTTAAAAGGTAAGTCTCTAGTCCCTTTAGTTGCAGAGATATGCCTTTCCTCTTATATCTCTGTAATGATGCTAGAGACTTTTTTTTCTTAATGAAAGCTAGGAATTCAGAGAACTTCATTTTCATATTGTTATAATGTTGTCTCACTGTAATGATATTCAGTTGCCAATTAAAACAAAAAAGACATTCCAGTGGTGGGGGAAGGAAATGATGGCTTCATGGGTGGGACCAAGAAAACTGAAACATTGTCACTCAAAAATAAGCCAGGCAGGCTTTGCTGTGATCTTTCCCAAACTCTGGAGCAAAGCAGATTTGGAAAATATGGGGAAATGACCACAATATAGTGGTAAAGCAGACCCTCACGCCATTTTCCAACAGTATCAAACCAGGGGCAATTAACCTGTGAGGAAATAGCCGTTGTGCAGGCAACCCTCAACCTCTGATATCAGTAAGTAGGAAGTAGGGAGCAAGGAAAGATTCCCAGTCCTAACCTCTCCAAGGGAATCACTGTACTTTCCCCCTATGTTAGAAGAGATTCCAACAAAGATGTAGGAGATAACAACTGGTAGGTAGAAGCCAAATCAGAAAAAAAAATTACAGGAATGAAACTCTCACTTGGCAGCTTTCTTCCTTATGCCTCCTTTCCCCAGCACTGCATTTGGAGCAATGAGAAAAGCTGTTGACCTCTTAAAGAAAGAAAGACTCTTTGCTTGGCCTTTCAGGGAGTGTTTGCTAAGAAACCTCAAGTGAGTTCTGAGAGCCACTTAATAGCTACGTATTAAGGACAGTCACATTAGAGTTCAGGCTTTCAGGTCACACTGTTGTGTGCATTCTCTCTTGTTTGTGATGTGCAGGAGCAAAGCTTCTTATAGTTCTTTTCCCAATGGAAGGGGGGGTCACCTTTAAAAAAGAGAAGCGTTTAGTTGTGAAGTTGAAGCTCAACAGAATAAGCGTTCTAGGGCTTTATTTTAAAAAGCACAGACCTGCTATCACTTTCCCCCTAGAACTGCAGTGGAATTAAAGCTATTGGGACAATGCTCATATTTATCAAATGGGCTAATCTGTGATCTATTTGGCTCACCCAGCAATTTCATTGATGTTTTAATCAAACCAGCAACTCAGGTTCACTGATCATGTAACTGAAGTAGCTTTAACAGTCTGTAATTTAAAAAGCAAGTTTTGTCTGTATTAGAGTTTAATGTTAAAGCCCTTTAAATTGCATCAGGTTCTGGAGAAAGAAATTATATGGTAATCACATGGTATAGCTTTTGCTGAGGAATACTCTTAAAGGCATGTTTTATAGTGGGATCTCAACAGAGGTGACAGTAAGCCAGCACAGACCACTGTGGCATTGATGGTAAGAGACTGGCCAGTCCTAGCTCACACCCTGAGTTAGCTGAGCAATAGCATGAGGGTGAGAACCTGGTTATGTGTAAGAGCCAAGGTACAAGTGACGCCTGACACAGGTTGGACGCTTGTCAGCTTCCCTCAAGTTTTGATTGGAAATGTAGGCATCCTGGTCTTGCAGCTGTAATGGAGAGCCAAGCTGTAAAACCAGGATGCCTACATTTCCCATCAAAACTTGAGGTAAGCGGACAAGTGTCCAACCTGTGTAAGGCATCACTTGTAGCTTGGCTCTAAGCCTTACATCCCCAGATGCCATTGTTCAAGTCACAGGGGTGCCTTGCCTGATCAATTGACAGCTGTCCTGCTCAGGTCATGCAAGTGCCTTATCCCTCCCCTGGCTGGCTCAGGAATGCAAGAGACCTTGCATGAGACAGAGAACAATGTGGGAGAAGGAAGGGAACGGCATAGGTACTTCCCAATTGAAGGACTGCAAATGGAGAAGGCAACTTTTCCCTGCATGAGACATTGGAGAATTACTGCCACTAACAGCAGACAATGCACTATTTCTGCTTCAGTAATAGTCTGTGTCCCTCAGTCTCTGTTCAAGGGCACTCTGCTCACTCATATGGTCCCCTGAGTCATCTCAAGAAGCACAGAAGAGAGGGGAGAAATTTCAGAGAGTTTGCTGTGTTTCTCTCTTACAAGAAAACCAAAATGAAATATTGTGGAACTGTAAAAACATGACAGTTATTGTGGTAGAAGCTTTTGTAGACTAGGATAACATGAGGGGAGGAATCTTCTTTTCTCATTTCTGAGGTAACTTTTCTGAGGCAACTTTTATCATTTCTGAAGAAACTTGCAAAGCAGAGAGAGACTCATCTGGCTCGGCCACAATCAAATGAGTATCTGCAACATGCATGGGTAGTTCACTGATCTTCCCACCAAATCGAGATGCAGGAGAACCTGGTTGATACATTACAAAGGAAGAGTGATAAGGGAGCAGGCATAGTCCACAATGCAACTTCCATTCCGCGTGTTTACTCCCACTTTTGAAATGCCTCTGCCCAGCTCATGCCTCACCCACCCAATGTTCAGCCCTGATGTAGGCTGAGGCCAGAGGCCTCACTGGCTGGGAAAAGCCTCTCACGAGAGGCTGAGGGAACAGAAGGATGTTTAGCTTGCTTGCAGTGCTTGCTTGAATGTATTTGGAGGTGGCTGAGGATCATAGAAGATAAAAGAGAGAGGTATTAGGCCAGCCCTCTCTCTGCTGAGTTACTTTCGTTCTTTAATTTAGGGGAACACCCCAAACTGTGTTCCCTCACCTCCAAACTGAAGTGATTCAGTCCATTCTTTCACCTCTGGATGAACTACCACCAGCTCTGTCCTACTTAAATCTGTTATGTGTGTGTTACGTAGAAGTGTTGGACACTGAGAGGACAAAGCTGAAGTTAGTTCCCAGTTCCTTATTTGCAAATCCAAACACAAATAAAAGAAAAGCTCTGCACCTCGAAATATCCAAAAGCTCTGCACCCCAAAATAACTTTTGGAGCAGCACGTTTCATAAACCTCCACATTCAGGAGACTCTACCCTCCAAGTGGACCGATGCTTATTCGTGCTCCAAAGCCTAGTTCTTACACTAATTGCTCCGAAGTGAGGTACCCCCTCCCCAAGCAAATGCACAGTCAGAAAAGGGGGAAGCTGCACCCCAAAACAATCTCTGGATCACCTCAAATCTGAAACCCCACATCCCAGAAACTGTTCCTTACAAGAATACATGCGCTGGTGCCCAATCCAAACACTAGTTCTGGAGCAAACAACTTCTATTTGGGAAACCCCCAAGAAGTTTGTATTGGGGGAAAGATGTGAATAAGGAAATGGAATAGCTCCATGCTCTCTGTTTCTCAAAGTTAGACATAGACCACCACATATCATGCACCCCCACAGTAAGGGGGCTCTGCCCTCCCAGGGAACCTATACTGCTTCCTGCTCCAAAGCCCAGTTCTTGTGCTAACTGCTTCAAAGTGGGGTGCTGTCAGGGACTGCCAATTTAGATCTCAGTAACTTCACTGCACGAGTCCATTGAGACATGAGTTAAAGCTTTATTGAGAATCTAATAGTACAGCACAGCAGACATTCCTTGTTAGGAATAACTTTTCCCTCCCCCTACTAGGCATATTAAACCCTTCAAGCACAACCCACTCTATTCTGACCCTCCCCTTTTAGCTAGGTTCCCATCTATGCAGAAAAGGAAAGTAAAGAGAAATAAAGTAGAATTGTTATGACTAGTTCAGCTCTTCTCTAACCATCTGGCCACATCTCCTTGGCAACATTGATAACCGCATTCTTCTTGGCAATGCTGATAACCGCATTCTCCAGCACTCCCAAAGTATGTCACAGACAATCCGGTCTGCAGCCTGACAGTGAACCCCAAACCCACAGAGTACAGCAGAGGCCACGGCCCTGACAGGTGCCCCCAGGGCAAATGCACGGACAGAAGGGAGAGGAACCTGCACCCCAAAATAATCTTTGGATCACCCTAAATCAGACAACCCTGCACTCAAGAGAGTGTCCCCTACAAGAAGACATGGGCCGTTTCCACACGGCTTACCTTTTGTTGGGCTGCAGCATGTTCTCGCCTGAAATCACGCCAGAAAGACGCTGCAGATCACGCTATTATCACACGATTTCTCACAAGATCACTCTGCTGTTACCAGAACTGCTATTTTATGGGGAAATTAGCGCAGTCTGGGTTAAATTAGTGTGGATCTTAACCAACTATACCAGAGTCCGTCTTCCAGATTACTCGTGCAATAAAGAGGCAGTGGCTAATAAGTACGAAACGTGTTTACTAGAAATGTTGTGTTTGCCTGCAATAGCACATACAAGCAGAGTACATACAAGAGCTAAGAAATGAAGAGTAGGAAAATAGAGCCGTTTGCATTAGCAGGGAACCCACTTGAGATCGAAGAAGCGGGGCAATATGTACCTGGTCATGGCGGGAAGCAAAGACATAGCAGCGAAGTGGGGAGGTAACTAATGCCTGCACTAGACGCGCAGAGTGACGGCCGGGGTTCAAGAGAGGAATGGCACACCTGGTTGGGGTTGGGAGAGGAATGACACGCACCTCATGGCAGGCAGAGCCTGCTTAAGTACCCTGAAACGTACCACATGGAAGGCAAGGGCCTTCCATGTGGTTCTCAGGAGGGGAGACAAAAGCTTAACTATCGCTAATGGGCCACTTTAGGGTCTGAATGTATGAGTGTGACACCTTGGGAAGAGGGGACAAAGGAGGAGAGGGGAGTGCTGGGCGGGTTGATCAAATCTGCCAGGAAGCTGGAGTTGTCTTGATGGCATCAGCTCTGGAATGCGTTGGTTGTATTGACATGCATCCATTAGGTGTTCTGGGCAGCCGGCATGTAGCGTCCATCTCAGGGTGGCTTCCAGCAATATGCATATCAGGGTGAGGCTGGGCTCCGTGGATGTGACAGGAGC
The DNA here is from genome assembly GCF_028583425.1 of Eublepharis macularius. Classification (NCBI taxonomy): domain Eukaryota; kingdom Metazoa; phylum Chordata; class Lepidosauria; order Squamata; family Eublepharidae; genus Eublepharis; species Eublepharis macularius. The sequence continues at coordinate 37,097,998 of NC_072796.1, read as the reverse complement.
CTGGTCTCAAAATGGCAGCTTCAGAGTAAACTATCCTTGGTGGTTCTTTGCTGCCTGGGAACATAGCTTCTCTCCTGGCACTCTTCATGGGCTTGCTAGCAGGCTGCCCAGTGGCGAGGGTAGACCCAATGACCGTCCTGCAAGGGGCTCCCCGCGGGAACTGACCAGGGAGTCCCTGGCCGGGTCCCTCCGGCTGGCACTGTGCTGCTAGCGGCATGGCTCTGGGCCCAGGTGGGGTAGGTGTCCAAGGGGGCAGGAAACAGGCATAGGTAACACAGTCCATAACAGCAGAGAGGCAGGAAGCAGGCATGGACATTGCTGCCCCTAACAGAGTCTTTTGGCAAAGTCCCAAACAGCAAGGCAGGAAACTGGCACAGTACAGAGTGGGTGCCATAACAGGAAAAGGGGGGGAGGTCTCGGGCAACACTGCATCCCGGCAAAAGGTAAGCTGTGTGTGTAGAAACGGCCATGGACTGGTGCCAGATCCAAACACTGATTCTGGAGCACACATCTTCTGCATGTGCTGCATCCATGAAGCTTGTACTGCAAAGAGATGTGAATAAGGAACTGGAACAGCTACATAACAACAACAACAACATTCAATTTATACACTTCAGGGTGCTTCAGGACAACTTAATGCCCAGTTTACAAAGTGTGTCATTATTATCTCCACAACAATCACCCTGTGAGGTGAGTGGGGCTGAGAGAGCGCAGAAAGAGCTGTGACTGACTCAAGGTCACCCAGCTGGTTTCAAGCAGAGGAGTGGGGAATCAAACCCCGTTCTCCAGATTAGAGTCCCACCACTCTTAATCGCTACATCAAACTGGCTCTATGTACCCCCAAATAAGGTGATTCAGGGTGATCCACAGATGGAGTGCACTTCTCCTTTCTGCCTGTGCATTTGTCCTGAGGGCATTCCACTTCAGAGCAGTTAGCACAAGAACTGGGCTTTGGAGCAGGAACCAGAACAGGTCCACTTGGTGGGCAGAGTACCTTGAACATGGAAGTGTATGATATGTGCTGCTCCAAACCTTTTGGGGGGGGGGGCAGAGCTTTTCAATTTTCCTCCATATTTGTGTTTGGATTTGCAAATAGAGACCTAGCAACTGTGAATAAGGGACTAGGAACTAGGAACCAACTTCCATTTAGTAAAGGATGGATACTTTCTTACATAAACAGCTAGCTGCCTGCTGCATGTGGGAAAATAGCATGTTAGACAGACACCTATGCTAACATGTCTCACAAAAGTACTAATTTGTTTGTACAGGAAGACCTTTCAATATGTTTGCAAGAAATAACGTAACTTAAATAGGCTTGAAAACTAAAGATGAAAGGTAGCACTTCAACCAGCTTATGGTCCTCTATACTAGCCCTTACTGGCTTACACTCTCCCCTGTATGTATGGAAAAGCAATCAAACCATTAGCCTCCCACCTATAGTCTGGAATGGCGCAGCACAAACTGTATCCTGTGTCTGCTCTGGGAACTGATTTGTTTGCTCTAGAAAAGGAAAGCAGCCATGAATCTGTTGTTTTCTGCAGAGGTCTTTAATATTTTACTCCTCCTGTCATGTAGCAAATAAACAAGGATGAGTCAGAGATGATAATAAAATGAATGTAGACTGCACAGATGCACAAACAATTTGCATAAGCGAGTGGGTATGAATCCTGAAATCTAAGCAAAGGAGAAATATGAAATGGCATTGTGTGCATGTGTATGACCCAGTAACAAAAATGAAAAAAAAATTAAGCATGACCTGTTTTCTATACTGAATTGAAAATTTGGATTGTCAATCTGAAAAAGGATGGAATGGGAAGGAAAACTGCACCTGAGAGCATAGAAAACAGATCTAAGTTGGGGATAGGAACTGGTCACATGATATGTGTTTGTGTAAGGTGGAGGGAGTTACCTAATCTGGGTAGCCCAGAAGAGCCTGATCTTGTCAGATCTCAGAAGCTAAGCAGGGTTGGCCTTGGTTAGTAATTAGATGGGAGACCTCCAATGAAAACTAGGGTTGCAGTGGCAGGCAATGGCAAACCACCTCTATTAGTCTATTGCCATGACAACCCCACCAAGGGTCGCTGTAAGTTAACTATGACTTGAGGGCATGATTTCATTTCAAGAGCAGGAGTAGAAGAGAAAAGGAAGCTTTTATTGCCTTAACTAATACTCAGTTACAGGACTACCCTGCCTGCAGTACGGCACTCCAATATGAGGAGATCAATTACATGTTGTTAACTACAGAATCAAAATTATTTAATATCAGTGTTTTCTGACATCTTAGCCAACTTCATTTACTCTAGTCTCTAGTCAGGTAGTCTGGAAACTTTGCTTCACACTTGGGGCTTTAGTTTGAAAAATGCAGACATTTTTACAGGCTTCATACAAAGCTTGTGCTTTTCGTTTGCTTGTTGTTCTTGTTTTGCTCTGTTTCCTAATTTTGAGAAATTACTTTAGAAATGTGAGTGAGTGGGTTGTTCAGTGGCCAGATTCCCACAGATGTCTCCTCTTCTGGTCAGTTGCTGGATAAGAGGTTTTCCCCCATACAATGGAGGAAACAGAAGAAGGGCTGTGTCTGGTGGCCAATCTGGACTGCAGGTTGGTGCTCTCCCTACCACCAGCAGACTCCTGGAACCACCAGTCACCACCAACATGCCACCAGCCCCCACTTGCCAGGCAAAGGGGTGCAGGAAGCAGTCACTGGAAGCAAGTCACCCTAAGCCAGGGGTTCCAGTTGTGGGGAGCCCCAGACCAGCATGTGGCAGCCCTCAAATGTAGAGGAAGCCACACCAGACAGCCCATTGCACACTGTGCCCCTGCTGCTGGAGAAGGCACGTCAGCCAAAGAGGAAGAAGGCTAATGCTTTAAAGCTAGCCCCAGCAGCAGGCTGAGATCAGCAGGCCCCACAGTTTCCAGATGTTGCACCAATATAGATAAAAGCACATGACAATAATCAATACTAAGCAATACTATGCCATGTACTTGTATTCTAGATGAACTTTCAAACTTTGCATGAACCGTCTGTGTGTTTTTTCTATAAGTGTTAGGTAATTCTAACAGGTGTGCTTTAATCTTTTGACAGTTAATTAAAATAGTGGACTCTATCTAGATTAATGTTCCTCTATCAGAGATTTAACAAATAGTGATCTCTCAACTTAACTTTTTCTGACATTTCTCAGAGATTTATAGTTTTGTTTTGCAAGTTTGAGTATAACATCATTTTTTACTAACTGGAAGGTTATACAATAGAAACTATGAATATTCAATGAAGCATCAGACCAATTATTGTTTGTTTGTGCTATCACGTGAAAAGCTCTTAGATATTTGCATATGATGACTTATAAAAATGCAAATTCAGATAGAATGTCAGAGCTCTGATGGAAGAAATCTCTTGAGAGAATTTAGGTGAGAATTTATCTTTACTTATGCATTTCCTAGAAACTTTGATTATGTTAAACTTAGAATTTATTAGGAAATGTTAGTAAACATTTCTTATTACCTTTCTGTGTTCTGTTTTTATAGGATTTATATTAATAACCATTTATATTTTAATTACTTGCTTCATTAAAAAACTAGGGTGTATTTTCAATAAAGTGAAATAAACTCTAGACAGGTGTCTGTGTATTTGATAAGGAACTGCAAAGCAATATTGAACCCTATATAAAATAAATGTACTAATAAACAGGTGGTTCAAAGAACTTAGCTGTTTGAGACGTCTGCAAACTAATTGCTGAAAGCTTTCCAAGAGAAAAGATACATCTTTCTTTTGGTTAAGTGGAAGCTTAGTTTCAGACAGGGGCAACAGCTCATTACGCAGAGGCAGTGGGAGTGGTGGGGTGGGACCAGGAATCTGTGGCATTGGCCAACCCTGGCTGGTCTCAGTCAGGATGGGAGCAGAGCTGAGAGAAAGACTGGATGGCAGCAGAGCTGAGGAAAGCCCTGATAGAGCACAGCAGGGGCACTCATACAACCTAGGCCAGGTGTTGCTACTGCCCTTAGCCCGATTACAGACCAACTTCTGAGGGCGGGTTAAAGGGGTTGATGAGGGTACAAGAAGGAAAGTCCACAACAGACCAGGAAGAGCAGGGAGCAGCTGGCCAAAGCCAGAGCCTCCTCAAGAGGGCACACAGAAGATCCCAGGTGCTACCATAACCCACCTCATGCTCTCCTTTCTGAGGCCTGGGACTCCCCACTAGACATGGGCACGAACGGAAAAAAACCCCGAACACCCTCTTCATTGTTCGGTGCCGTCCATGAACAATGAACAATGAACCTGGATGAACATGAACTATTCCCGGACATGTTAGTTGTTCGTGAGGGCCAGAACCCACCCCTACCCAACCCCCCCACTTAGCCCCCCTCCCCTCAAACCCACTTACCTGGACCTTTAAAGATCCCTTTAAACTATCAGCTGGCAGGCAGCAGGGGGGATTCCCTTCATTAAAAATACTACAGCTACCTAGAAAGTCATAAGATAGTTATTACACACACATGTGCGTCAAGCAATTTTAGCTTCCTTTAGCTTATGTTTTTAAACCAGACTGCGAAAAGACAAGTCTATAATCTGGAATGTATCCTTTCATGGTGCTACACCAGTTTTTGGTGCTACACCTCTGAAGATGCCAGCCACAGCTGCTGGCGAAACATCAGGAACTACAATGCCAAGACCACGGCAATACAGCCCGGAAAACCCACAACAACCATCGTTCTCCGGCCGTGAAAGCCTTCGACAGTACATATCCTTTCATGGCTTATTATTTTCATAGTACTTTAGCAACTGGGTCAAACTTCCATCTGGTTCCAGAGCTCATGTAGAAGCAAAGACATTGTACAAACCTTGCATGAGAAGCTGAGTCTGCCAGGCAGTTACTTGCCCAAAGCCATGTCGTGAAATACTTCTCATCATACTGTTGAATCCAATTCTTTAAGAGCTGAGGGCAACTCTAGCCACACCATTTTCTGCAACATCTAGCAAATGGTTGCATTTCTGATCTGCGATTATCAAGATCAGTGGCAGGAATATCTTTTGGCCATATTTACCACCAAGGTAAATTTGGACTTGAGAAGCATCACAGTATAGATAAGGAACACCCTCTGTTTTTCTGCAAAACTTGGGAAATGCTTAACATATGACGTCCTGATGATTTAGTAGCTAGCCTATCTGATATGCAGCACTTACATACTGGTGCAGCAGCAGTGGTAAGTTGGCATGCCATTCTAAAGAATTAGGTTGCTGCCCCTTCCATATGCATGTCTTTCATTGTAAAGGGATCAGTCCTAGAAGAAATCAGTTCTTTTTGTTGTTGTTTAAGCCACTATTATGAGGACAAAGTGTTTCTCCTTTCTTGGCTAGAATAAGAGGAGAAATCAAGCTTTGGGGGCCTTTCAAAAGGATTTCAAAGAGATCTACTTGGAGTTTAGAAATACATTGTTTGAAAAAGGGAAATGGGAAGAGGGCAGGCAGTTTTTATAAGCATGCATGACGACTACAATTTTAAAGAACTAAAATGAAATTTAAATCCTCATTTTGAGAGTCCAGCATAGTGGACTATGAATGTACTAAGCGGGCAAATTCTTTTGACGTTGCTTTAAACGAGACTGCATGAGTTATAAATTAGTGTGAAATCTGGCTCACCATTGCCATTGTGTTTCTATGTCATGAGAGTCTTTTCAGAATCTTGCAAGGCTGAGCGGTGGGGGAGCTCAGCCCTTGCAGACCTCCGTGTAGTTTTCACTGAATATGTTGCAGCGCAGATACGTTTGTCATTGCTTTTGGAGAGTATATAGCTTTTTCATTAGATTGCAAGTGTCCATTGTGGGCCAGTTCAGATGTAGCAGAACTGTTATGCCAGTGGTATTCACTCCATGGCTCATGGAGAGTCATATTTGCATTTCCCATCCACCAAAGCACCCCAGTTACTTCCTCCGTGGCATGAGGCCTGCACCTGCACAGCTTGACCATTCTTCTGGCAGCAGTTCTTTCAAAGTAGGAAATATCTGCCAACCACAAGGGCCTTGGCCTCTTTCCTGATATTTAGGGAAGGTGTCACATTGGGGAACAGTATTCAGAAAAGTCACAAAAGCAGCATATCAAAGAGCCACATGTGGCTCCCAAGCCATTGAGTAAATATCACTGTCCTATACAGGGGTCATTTTGTGGAAAAAGAGCTGGAGGAACTCATTAGCATAACATATTAGCATAACTCAATAGCATATGCCACGCCCCTTGACACCACAAGAAATGTGTCATTAGCATAACTGATTTGCATATGTCACACCCCCTGACATCACCTATCCTGGCTGCTTTGGACCCAATCCTGGCCATTCAGGGCCGAAATTGGGCCCAAAATGGCAAAAAGGGGCTGAAAATGGCCAAAAGGGAGCCCAAAATGGTCAGGATTAGGCTGCTGCTGAACAGGAGAGTGATCCACCACCCATCAGAGGCCCGATCTGGGCCGTTTCAGCCCCAATCCAGGATGAAATGGGCCCCAAATGGCCAAGAGTCAGGCAGGAGGGGCCACCTGATATGTGACCTCTTTGGGGAACTGCCGGTACTGCGTTCCTGCGCGTTCCCCCTCGAAATGAGCCCTGGTCCTATATGTTTGGAAAATAGCACATATGTATATTTTGCCTCATGTTGGAGACTGCCCATATATTGCGTATGCAGTTGTAGTATATTGCATCCTACATGCTGGGTATACTTGCATTTGTTTGCTTTGCTTCTGTTTTGGTTTTTTTTTGCTGCAAAGAACAGTATGTGGTAACAATCACTTAGATGGCTTTTTAAGGGTGAAGCAAACATGCATAGGCTAGCATTAGCAAACTGACCACAACCATTTTCTTTTTCAAAATGTAGAGATTTTTAGTAAAATGTTAAATCTTTTTTAAAAAAAAATCATACGGCACTTATATGTACTCCTTGAACACATTCTGCAATATTTGCTGTCTAGGTTGCTGGGGAAGGAAGTGAAATGGTGTGCTGGCATTCTGTGTACGCATTTACATTGCAGACTGATGTTCCCCTTCCCTAATTTAGAGGTTACATTTCAAGAGAGGGGGGTGGGGTGGACTGCAGCCTGAGGAATTGTACCAAAAGACATGTGTGCGCTTGTATTATGGTTTTTAAAATGCTTCCACAATGACTCCCCAGAAAGGCAACATAGTTGAAGAAGATGAGGAATGCTGAGTTGCTGGTTGTGTGTTTTTGAACATCTTTTCCAATTTGCACTTATGTCGATAGGATCTCCCCGTTTTTGTCTTTGTTCTAATGAACAATAGTCTTTGGAATCAAGATTAAAACAAGTACCAGCAAGTGGAAAGTTTCCTAATTAGGCTTAATTGTTGTTTAATTGAAAACCAATACATAACCTCTTTTCCCCCAAATATCCTTTAATTCTGCAAAATGTTAATTACATCTCATCGTACAGATGTCAGTGAGATATATGCCACTGAAAAAAGGGATTAAATGAGAACCATGTGAACATTAAAACACTCCATTAGAAAACACAACTTTGCTAGGATTTACACAGGCAGGTTTGTCAACTGTGGTATGTTTAATGGAAGCCTGATGTTCATCAGATTTGAAGTTCTCTGGCAAAAAGTGAATTATTTGGAAAGTCAGCTCCTCAGTGACAATGAACAATTGGCTGCTCTTCCATCCCTTGCAAGGTAAGTGGAACTAGACATTCAACTGGACTTTTAAAAACAAAAAGGTTGAAGTACTGAAAAGATAACTAATCAGTTTTTTAGATAAAGATTTGTTGTTTGTTGAATTTAGACTAGGTGATTCATGTGCCTGAAAATGAGCTCTGATTTAACAAAACATGGCGGTGATATTGCAGAATTGTACATGATATAACCATTCCAAATTTCATTCTTAAAATCTGAATGGTAAAATTCAAGATTTTGCTGAATGTTTAGGTTTTGGTGGGGGGAAAGTTTAAGTTTAGTGTTGGCCAAATTTTTGATGCTGAATGTTTAGGTTCAGTGTTGCCCAAAGTTTCTTTCAGATCTACGTTTTTTCAGATCCCAAACACCTCAGTAGATTTCAATTGCCTCCTTCTGACTGATCTCTTAACTTTTGTTCTTCCAGTGGGATGCTTTATGAAAGGCTGTTGTAGGAGCCGAAAAAGCATTTTTTGCTTTCATCAAAAAACTAAACAACTATTACACCTTGTTTTAAGAGAGTTCATTACGCATGAAGTGATGCACTTATGCCAGAGATGATATTCTGCCGTTTTCATTTTGAAAACTACTAAATTACAAAGAGGAGCTTAAATAAATATCACTGTCAAGTTGAAGAACTACCAAAATTTCTTAGCTTTGTTTTTAATTGTTGCATTGTCTTAATTGTTTTTAAATAATGCTTTTTAATCCAGCCAGCTGGGACACTTTAGGGATGGCTGTCCCTGTAGGGAAGGCTTTGGAAACACATGGTTTAGTTTCTCCTCCTCTCTGCACAAGTCTCTGCACCACTTTCTCAGAAAGAGTTGTTTACTAGACAAAGCTGAAGTGGGTTCGCAGTTCCTATTGCCTTATTCACAATTCCTAGTTCCTTATTTGGACACACAAATATTGGGGGAAATTGACAAGCTCTGCACCCCAAATAAAGTTTGAGGGAGTACATATCATACAATTCCATGTTCAGGGGACTGTTGTTACCAGAACTGCTCTTTATTATAATGGGGAATTAGCTATAGCAGTCTGTAACTTAAAATTAAGCGCGGATCATAACCTATGTATACGGAGGTCCCGATCCCAGACACTCTAGTGAAAAAGAGGCAGACAACAAATAGGTTTCAAACACGTGTATTCAGTGTGGCGTAAGCCTAAACTTGCACAAGCATACAAGAGAACATACGAGATCTAAGAAATACAGAGTAGGAAATACAGAGACGTTCGCATTAGCTGGTTCCCAACGATGATAGGGGGAATACTCACTTATCCTGAAGCAAAGCAGAGACACAGCAGCGAGGGGGGTGGTCCAATGCCAGCACTGGAACCACAGACGGACAGCAAGGAAGTCTGGATAGGATGGCACGCGCACCATGCGGTCTGAGAGGCCGGCTTAAATACCCCAAAACGTACCCTGGGGCTGGTGCTGTACTTGGTGGTTCTCACAGATTAAAACAAAGGGTCTAATGGGCTACTGAATGGCTTGGATGGGCCACTTTGGTAATCAGATTGTGATAAGTGACACCTCAGGAAGAGGGGACAAAAGAGGGAGGGGGAAATCCAAGTGGGCTGAAAGGATGTTCCAGCGGACAGGGCTTGTCCTGATGTCATCAGCTCTGGAATGCGGAGGTTTCTTTGAGATGCATTCTCTAAGTGCTTGGGATGGTCGGCACTTAGTTCCTTCTCCTGGGCGGCTCCTAAGATATGCAGAGCGGGGCGAGGTACTCTCGCTGCGGACGTGGTGTGCCCGCTTCGCCGAAATGGCTTCCCAAAGCAGTCTTCTTCCCTGGGTCTTCTGGGTGCCTGAGAACATGGATGCCGGCTGGGCATAGCTGGGGCTGGTTAGCAGGCTGCCCGGTAGCGAGGGCAAGCTCGGCGACCGGCTCGCGGGAGGCTCCAGGCGGGAACTGACCAGGGAGCGCCTAGCCAGGCTCGTTGGAGGTTTCCCCGGCAGGCGCCCGGCTGCTAGCAGCGGCTTGGGCCCATATGAGGCAGGCTTCCATGGAGGCAGCGGGAACAACACTTCAAAACACAGTCCAAAGCAGGGAACAGGCACGGTCCGTGGCAGATGGCAATGCAGGCACGGGGCACACTTGTAACAGAGTCCAAACACACACTGGGAAATCCAGATACAGGTCTGGGCAGGGCTGCCCAGGAAAAGAGTCCTTTGTGCAGTTAACCAAACATGGAGTCAGTAAACTGCACAGTCTATTGCAGCAGCAAGGTAATTGACACGCAGGCAGGAAACTGACACGTGTATTAACACACACACACACGTGTAAAGCAATCTTTGGTGTAGCAGTAAAATAGTAACGCAGGAAACTTTAACACAGTTCATAGCAGGCTTTAAAGCAGGGGAGGGGGCCTACTTGGCAACAATTCCCCCCCCCCTCGGAGACTCCGTGACATCAGGCGCGCGGGTCTCCGAACTTGACTTCAAAGGCGAGGTGGTCGGCAATGTCCGGTGGTCGAGCTTCGAGCGAAGAAGGAGTGGGAAGGAAAGGAGGGGGAGGCGTCACTCAAAAATTTAGTTTGGAGAACCACCTAACCGAATAAGTGCAATTTGGATCAGCCAATGGGCTGCAGGTCTCTGGGTTCACACCAGGAGGTGTGCTAAGTGCAACCGTCAGAATAAATAGCAATAATTCATAAGTAATAGCAATTCATAGTGATATAATCAGCAATGAGCAATTCATGTATACAAGCAGCAATAATTCATATCTGTGTACATTGATCAATTCATGGATGGGGGTAATTCATACGTGATTCATGGTGGATTAAAAGCACTAGAAACCAGGAGCAATTCATATACATGGATTAATTCATAGACATAGGATTAAAAGCAAAGGGCAATTCATGGATACAATTCATGAATGTAAGAATAAAAGCAGGCTACTTCATAGGAAGTTAAAACAAAGCTCATAGGTGAGGGAATGATTCATATAAGAAAGTGCAAGTCAGGTAGAACAATTCAGGGGTGATTAAAACCATAAATACATATATACATAGGATTAAAACAATAATTCAGGAAGTTAAAACCAATTTCATAGAAAAGCAAGTGCGTGGAAATAATTCATGAGGGTAAGCGGCGGAAGGGCTCATAGGGGCAGAAAAAAAATAAACTTCGCTATTAAAAGACCAATTCATATAGTCAAATTAAAACCAAATTCATAGAGTCTAAAACCAATGTTTACATACCCAATAAAAGAGACAGCACAGGAGGGGTCTCAGTTAAAACCAAATTCATAAAATGATAAATAGGCTAGAATTACCTCGGCGGAGGGAGTCAGGTGAAAAAGGCAATTCAAAAGGTTAAAATCAAATTCATAGGGATAAAGTTAATAGGGGGTGATAAAAGGGTCCCAGTTCATGGGAAGATCATGGGCGCACTTGCAGTAAATAGAGGGAGGCACTAGTTCGGGGCTAAATTCATGGGAGTAAAATTCATACAAAGCAATGGCAAGAAATTCATAAAACAATAGAGCAACAAAGATCACAGACGGCTCAGTCCGCAGTACAGCTGCTAGACTGGGTTGCATATTTACAGAAACAAGCAAACTTAGTCCATGTGTTCCAAAACACACTTCCACCCCCCCTTGCTGTCTGCGTCAATCCGCAGAGCAGGGTCGGCAGGCGGCGAGAAGGGCTCCAGGCACACAGTTCTAGTCCTCATGGAGGTGGTGCTGCTGGCGGTCGTTTGGAGACGGGCCGTGGGCTGGGAGGCAGAGAGATATGCCCCCCCCTAGTCCACAAGAAGGCCTCGGAGCGGTGTCCGGCAGCAAAGCGTCCATGGGGGCCGGTTTAGGATCCGTACACATAAAGGCACAAGCATAGTTCATAACTGATGAAACAAGCAAGGGATAAATAAAACAAATGGGGCGCCAAGAATAACCATTAAGGCAGAAGGAGGTCGGGGTTATAGTGATCCAAGCGGTAAGACAGCTGGAGTTGCTGGAGCTGTCGGCGGCTCCAACAGCCCAAATAAAGTAGTGAGGCACACAACAAAACTTGGAAAGCCAAAATAACAACGATCGGGTGCAAAGCCAAATTGTAAATTCCAGTGGCAGTGGGGCTCCAGCCAAAGAGGGTCTCCCACCACGAATGCTCGCCGGTGGTCTTAATCTGCTGGGCAAGATCCAAAATCTCCTTTCCGTTGTGGGACACAACCAAAGCAGTAGTGTCCCTGTCCCTCTGGATGCTCTGGAGGGTGCGGTGGAGCTGCGGGTGGGCCAGGAGCTCGTGGATTAGCTCCAGACCGATGCCAAGGGAGACTGGCTTCACATAACGATAGATGGAGGGTGCCACCAGGATCTCTTCTTGGGTCCAGACCGGTACCGTGTAGGTGAAGTCGCAGGCTGCTACCGAAGACAGGTTGCAAAAGCAGCGATTGACTCCCGGGATCACGGGCTTGAGCTGGAACGAGTTCAGGATCACAAAATCGCAGGCCGTTCGCACGCAGGCATATCCTTTCCCAAGGTAGACCACAGCGGAGCTGTTCTCCCGGACGACCTCGAAAGGGCATTCATTGAGGGCGTCGACTTGCGGGGCTACACAGGGGTGATGAGGTGCAAAGGCTTGGTCTTGGCAAATGAAGCCGGTCTGGCCTTGATGCTGGCACCCTTGGAGGCTGACGAGCTGCCATCCGGTCGGGGTGAAGCGGGCCCAATGGTCAGGGTGGCGGGCGTAAAGGACTTCGGTGTCGCTGACTTGGAGTCCCAGAGGCACGACTGGATACACGTGGAATGACTCATGCGCACTGGCCGTTAATAAAAATAATTTAAGCTCCTGGGTGGTCGGTGAGAATGAGGAATTTACGAGAGACCACCAGGATTCAAGCTCCAGTTCTATGGGTGACAATTTGGGCGTAATCAATCTTTTAGTTTCCAGGGGCAAGTGCCCGTCCGTGGCTTGCCGAATTAGCCCCATGGCCACAGCCTGATTTAATTGTTGGGCTTGCATACATGCCATGGCTATTGACATGTTGCGTTCCAAAGACTGTGTTCCCTTGAGCAGCAGAGAAAAATCTCTTTCAATTTGACTCTCCCAGTTAACTGAAATGGAGCTGATCTCGTGTTGCCCATTTGAAATGGAATTTAGGGACTGCACCACCGGTTTACCTAAGTCGGAGATGCTAGTCGTGACATGGGCAAACTTATTAGCGAGAGTCTCAATGTTGACCGAATCCATGATTGCTAAGCCTCCGGCTGCAGGAGCAGTCCAGTCGGCAATGCTTCGTCTGGCACGCGAGAGAGAGGGAGAGTGATCGATCCACAGTTGTAGCCATGCATTCCAACCCTTGCTACCGGCCTCCAGATAGGGAGCGCACTGCGGCAGCCTCTGGGTTACATTTAGCTCAGCTAAGTCTATGCGGATCTCTTTTAAAGACATTTGCGGGCGGACTAGAACTCTCTCTCGAATGTCAGTTTTCAAAACATGGGAGCCCACTATATGCGTGCCGCCTTGGCTTAATTGTTCATTGCTAGCAATCAAAGGGTCAATTTGGATAGTGTGGGTCTCCTGGGTCCGGATCAGCAGGGAATAATTGCCTGGTTCGTGAGTCAAATTTACAAAGAGCAGCCCAAGCCGGTGAAATTTCTCTACTAGGGGCTTGGTTTGGCATTCGGGCGTCTGTTGAACCAGTATCCAATCGGGTGGGCCGTGTTTGGCTAGGTCTTCCTCTTTCACAATCCAGGTCAGGTTCTCCCAGCGCTCTATAGCAAAGGAGAGAACTGCGCCTGAAGGGGGCGTGATAGTGACTGATGCAGATTCAATGGTAGTAGTGCCTAGTAGGATGGTCATTCTAAAGGGGTCTCCTGCCTTCCATACTGCGGCCGACACTAAAATAACTTCACAGTATGGTCCGAAGGCCTCAGTGACAAATGGCGAGGTTTCGAAGTTGGCAGGGGTGGTATATTTGTCTACCACCGGGACTGCGGTGGGGGCTGGCCTGATACGGGGGAGAAACATACATGGAATCGGAGCAAGTGGTGACACTGTGTCAGTAGGTGAATAGCATACTAGCTCCTGGGACATAGTTTTGACTCCCACACATAAAATAACAAGCTCTGGGGGTCGGATCCACTGCTCTTCACAACTGCGGAAGTTAGTGCGGTCCGTGGGGGTGGTCATATTAATCTGCTGCACAACCTTGCAGACCATCATTTCGTTTCCTGCCAGTGTATTAATACATCTCCAGTGGGGGTAGGGCATTAATTTGGACGGGCGTCCCTCTATTAGGGTGCCTGCCAGCACGAGCAAACACAGAGTAGCCAGGTGCCTCATCTCCTGGCCTTCTTTTCCTTTCTGTGGTGAAAATATCCTGGGGAGACCTGCGGATATAAGTACAGGTTCCCTGAGTTTCTTGCAGCAAAATAAATGAAGTAAAGCAGGGAAAAAGGAGGGTGTTTTTCTGCCAGCACTGTATGTTAAGCGGGGTTCGAACGAGAAGTCCCAGGGGCACTAAGCGAGCCTTCCAGCTTGTTGCTCTGGGGAACTCCTGTGCAAAGGTTTCTTTCTCAAGCATGTATATTTCAGGGGGAACGTCTTTACGTCGAGCAGGGGTCGGCTGTGCGTTAGGCGGGATTATGCAAACTCGCCCCAGGGGTCCCTGGGTGCTTAGGCTATGTGGCCTTCAGGTGCCCCTTGCTTGGCGGCGGGCTGCTCTTATCTTGCGGGCTGAGAGCTATCGGTCCGGCTCGGCCTGGCCTTGCCGCTTTAAAAGGAAGAAAAACCTAGAGAGCGGTTTCCATTAACTATAAGGGTTGCTGCAGACGGGGGCCCTCGCTTTAATTTTCAAAAATAGGCCTTCGTCATATATTTGCAGGACAACCAATTTTTGGAGGGACTCCCTCGGGAGGCCCCGTTTTCTGGTTAAAAAAAAAGATACATCGGGCAAAAAGAAAAATATACTGAGCAAAAGAAAAATGCACTGAACAAAAAGAAAAACACACGGAGCAAGAAGCATACGGGTCTGGGGTCCTTTTAGGTTGCCCTTACTTGGGGTGCCTGGCAGGGCTTCATTAAAACTTCAATATGTCTCCCCCCCTTCTTTTCCCTTATACGGTACGGGCAAGGGAAAAGATAACATTAGGCGGGGTTGGCGACTACTGGCGGAAAGGGCCGAGTGCAGCCGAAGGTGCTCGGCAGCGTTTATCGAAAAGCGGCGGAGGCGGCCGAGATCTGCCGGCGCCACTGTGTCTGGGTTGTTCGGGGGTTATCTTGGCGCGGGGATCCTGGCTATGTAAATGAGGCACGCTGCCCCTTGTGCGTGGCGAACACACCCCAATAACACATTCCAGAGGTAACATATTTACAAAATACTGGCGGGTCTTTTACCTTTGCACTAAAGCGTACTAGATGGTGGCGCCGTATAGCAACTCACCATGACGAGTATGAGCATTAGTAAAAGAGGGGGTTGACGGGCTGGACGGGGGTTTCCTTCAGGGGAGGCACGGCCCTCAAAGCCAAAGCCGACCATCATGCGAAAGCGTGGGTCTGGCAGGTGAGACCCCGAATCTACGTAGATGCGGGATCTTCACCAGCACGGCGGGTGAAATGTTTTCAAACAAAGAAATCACCTTTTTTGGTGGTTTCAACATTGGAAGACTGCATTCACTTTTGGGCTAAAGCCTCTCCAAGCACTTTCACACACAGCAAATCTCTTTTGCCTGTGCAATTTTTTTCCCGAACATGCGGCTTAAAATCCAATTAAGAATCACTCTCGGTGGTGGTCCTATTTGGCCTTGGTTGCCGTGTTTCCCCCAAGGGTCCCAACTGTGGGGCCCGCCTAAGAAAGTTAAAGAATAGAACTGACAAGAAATAACAAAAACACTAAATGATTATATGAAGCCAAGTTGGCTTTTTACATCTAATTTCAAAAGGGATTGGGCTTCAGGTTCACACACACATAAAGTTAAGACTGCACAACGAAAAGGGAAGGGGGCTGCGGGGACTTGAACTCAAGTCTCTTTACGGTGGCTTTTCTACTCCTGGTTCCAATCCCTTCCAAATTCTGACAGGGAACCAGTGATTACATTTATTTGGGCTTACTTCAGCCTGGGAGAGGACAAAAGGAAGAATTGGGAGGAGGTCAGAATCCTGGTCTGGCCAGTTTTTCCATTTCAATGAGGGGTGGGGGTGCAATGCTGAGTGGGAACAGTCTGTTTTAGATGCTGCTAGCAACTGGGAGTCTTTCTGGAATCTGCTCACTTGCATTATTACATTCCTGACTGCACTTACTGCTGGAGGCTCTACCTTTTCATTAAGTTTTGGGCTTGAGCCTTTTAAAACGTGGAAACAGATACACAAATGTCTTTGAATTAGCTCGAGCACTACTAAACCACACAGGCCCAACATGAGGTTTTCTTCAGGGGTGTTAGTCAGGGAAGGCTGACAGAAAGCTATTTGGTGTGTAGTTGCAAGCACTGGATTCTCAACGCAATTTAATTCTTTTAAAGGAACTGCATTTTTACTTTTGTTTACCTGTTCTTCAGGATCATTGCAAGAGGGCACAGTCACGGTGGGCTGTGTATAGCTTGGCTGGGGGCACTCTATGGGAGCCAAGACAATTTCCTGGGGAATTACTTTTAAACTCTGCACATGCTCAGAGGCTAAAGTGAATTCTGGCTTCTTGGGCATGGGGGCTGAGGCAGAAATTGGAGGCAAAGGTGACTGACTACATCTTTCACTGCCTTTGGCGGGGCGGGGTGCTGATTCAATCACTGATTGTTCCTCTAAAGTCTTTATTCTGGCCTCAGTGAGTCTCTGGGATTCCAGGAGATTTTGCATCAGGGTTTTTAAAGTGGCAGTTTCATTATTCTGGTTCTCCAGCAAAGTCTGCATGTTAAGGAATTTATTGTGGAGCTGCTCTTTCTCTATTGTGCAAGCATTTAATTTTTCTTTTAATACCTCTTTATCTTTATTAAGATCATTTATTTTTAAATTCTGTTCCCTATTTACACTTATGAGCTCCTGAATTTTATTTTGCATCTCTGCCAGGTTTCTTTCAGAGGTGTCTGGCAAAGTTGGTGCTGGGTTCTGGGTTCGAATCACCCTTTGGAATCTTTCCTTCTCTCTTTTAAGTTTCCAGCTATTTTTAGTTTCCGGAGGTCGAAGGCTAGCCTCAACCTTTGGTCTTCTCCCATGGACAGTTAAGTGGGGAGAATAATGTGTGACCCCCGGGTATCCCTATTGAAAAAAGGGGTTCCCAGCTGGTGGCGGCTCTCCTAGGTCAGAGGGCTCCTCATGGTCCTTTGGCCGCAGTCTCCAGGAGTCAGCCTGACTTGGGGGAGGGTAGACCTGGTGATTGTAGGGGTGAGGTGCCCGAGGGGGCGGGGGGTGCTGAGGGCAGCGCAGGTCTCCAGGGCTCAGAGGGTCCCTGTGGGGAGGAAGGGTAGCGACTGGGGGTGGGCGCAAAGGTTACTCCTGGATGAGAGTCCCTTTGGCTGCGGCCCTGAGTGAAGCTACCGCTTCTCCCATGCAAGATTACACCTCTAGGCTCCGAGTACGAGCTATGCCCTTGGGGCCGATATTGGGAGTGGGGACCATGGTTGGCATACGTGACTGTGTTGATGGGCTCACTCTCTTTCCTATGGGGGGCCGGGGACTTCACATGGCGGATGGCGCCGGTCTCTCGCAACAGGCCAGCAATGCTCCTGATGCGAGCTTCCAGGTCTCCCCATGAGATGCTCCCGGGTTCTACTCCTGCCAGGGCCAGGCGCGTGGTGCTGTTGAGACCATCTATAACAGCTCTTCTGAACTCTAGCTCATCGAAGTCGGGTACATCGCTCGCGTCTAAATCTACTTCATCGGCTAGCTCAGCGAGGAGCTGCTTTCTGGCTAAATATGCCTCTGGGTCCTCTCCGGGTTTCTGGGACTCTGCGATGTATAGGGCTTTTAAACTCTTGGTGGGCTATAGGAATGCACACAGTTCTTTGATCGCTCCGTAGTGGCTGCGGGTGGCTAACCTTCGGTTAGAAATATAGGCATTGAGGGCCGAGACTATTTCAGGGGCGGCGCATTGGCGGGCCAGCTGGGCCACATCGGAACCACTAGCGGAGGGCTGGAAGGTAGTTACGTGAGTGAACCATTGGATGGCTGTGTCTCGGTTTAGGGGCCCCATACGATCTGCTATGGCTTGGAGCTCATCGGGCCTCCAATTGCGGGTCTCCTTAACGACCCGGTCTGTCTTTTTGCCGTCCTCGTCCATGGAGACAATTTCTTTAGTAGCTATTGGATGGAGGGGCTGTGGGGCTTCCTCGGGCTGGGGCGAGGGGGATGACCAGCTGTCGGTACTACCTTCGGGGAGGGCCAAGAGGGCTGCGGGATGCACGGCAGAGATTACAGCCTGCTGCATCCCCAGGTGCTGCTTTAGGGCCTCTAGCTCCCTCTTACAAGCGGAGTGGTCTGCTGCGGCTATCTTTGCAACTTTCTGCTCTGCCATGAACTGGGCAGCATGGGTTAATTTGGCAATTTTCTCCTGTCCTTCAATTACTGCGTGCTCAGCCATATCGGCACGAGCGGTGGCTACTTCAGCCTTGTGCTGGGCGTCTTGGAGGGCAGTGGTTAATCCCTGCTTCTCCAGCATGAAGTTAACGCGTTCTGAACGCCACTCGGCTGCTTTCTCCTCATGTTCCTTCTTTTCTTTCCTTAGCTTTTCTATCTCCTGTTCCTGTTCTTCCTGAGCTACCTGTAGCTTATTAATTAGGGACACGCTGTCCTGTAGGACGGTGAAAAGTGCCCAAGCTCCGTATCTATCTTTCTTACTGGACCTAGGTTTCTCCTTCTCACAGAAATCCTGGAAGGCACTTCTGACTATCTGGAGCGGGTCGGGTCCCTTGAAGGAACCGGCTTCCCAGGGGCAATCTCCCTTCTTCACTAGCCACTTCTCCAGGCGGGGCACGGTGGGGGCTGCCCGGTACATTTTTCCTTTTGTTTAAGGCTGATCTCGGGGGAGGTTAAAGAGTGGATCAGCGACACCAAGGGTGGGGCGATTGAAGCTCCCTATAAGTTTTCCCGTCTAGGGGCCGTTCAGAGGTTATTTCCCTTCGGGTCCTCGGGGATTCTTACACTGGATTCTTAGGGGTTTTTAACAACTTTTTCCTCTCTATGTTCCTTTTGGGAGGTTTATCCTTCCCTCTGGTTCTCAAGGATTTTTAAACTGGGTACTACACAGGTTTTTTACCAGGGGGTTTTAAGGTCCTACTTTTAGGTTCACAAGGGTATTTTTAAGGGTCCTACACTCGGTTCTCCTCCACCGGGGGAGAAGGAAAAATTCCTATTCCCGTTTCAAGCTTGCCTACAAGCCACGGGACCAGGAAAAGTTTACTGGCTCAGAGGGTGCTCCCAAGCTCTCTAAGCCCAAGAACAAAAACGCTCAGTGCTCCCAAGCCTCTGCTCAGAAGCCAAAGCTCAGGGGTCTCCCAAGCCTATACTCGGAAAACCAAAGCTCAGGGGTCTCCCAAGCCTCTGCTCAGGCAACCAGAACTGCTCCCAAGCCTCTGCTCGGAAACTGAAGTGCTCCCAAGCCTCTGCTTAGAAGCCAAAATGCTCTCAAGCTCTCTGCCCAAGAACTAAACAAAGTGTCCCCAGGCCTCGTGCTCAGAGACAAATGGTTAAATTGTCTCCAAGCCTTGACCAAAAGACTAACGCGCTCAAGGACTGCCTCTGCACGTCCCCAAGCAAAAGTGCCCAGGAGTAAAGCTTACTGTACTCCCAAGCGAGGTGCGCTCAAGAGTTCTAACAACTCCCAAGCAAAAGTGTGCCCAAGAGTCCCACTGACTCCCAAGCGAGGTGCGCCCACGAGTCTGACTTAAAACTCGCAAGTGGAAAGGCGCCCAAGAGTCTAACTTAAAACTCTTAAGCACGGTACGGCCGGCTGCCGCGGGGCTTCAGGAACCTGGCTTCAGATTCCCAAAGCTAAACTAAAACGAATGGACTATCGATCCCTTCACGTTTCCTCCGGAGTGGGGATTGAAGCCTAAGTGCTGGCAGGAACGGGGGTTTGGACGGACTTAGGAGAGACGGGGGAGGGCGGAAGAGAGTTTTATATGTGCTGCTTCAGGATGTATATATGCGTATATATCTAGAGCCTACTTCTGGGATCCCACCCACATAGACGCGTTTAGGCGGCCCGGAAGGTGGCCAGGAACTTCACCAGTTCAGAGGTC
Organism: Eublepharis macularius; assembly: GCF_028583425.1. NCBI lineage: Eukaryota > Metazoa > Chordata > Lepidosauria > Squamata > Eublepharidae > Eublepharis > Eublepharis macularius. The sequence goes on along the minus strand of NC_072796.1, from coordinate 37,078,157 downwards.
CTCACCCACAGTACACCGGTTATAACGGCTGGAGGGCCTCGCGGTGCACCACAAAAGGCAAGTAGTCCAAAGCTGGCTGAAGGAGGAAATGGGGGAAAGCCAACCCACAAGATAGAAATGCTCGCTAGAGCCACACACACTCACACTTTTAATTCCCTGAGCTAAATTGCACTCCTTACACAGAGGTCTGGAAAATTTTCCTCTAAGTCAGTTCGCCGAAGACACGCGTGTCGACTCACGTGCATTCACACGAACTGGGTTATGCCCGCATTCTCCACCAGTAAACTGTTACCAGAACTGCTCTTTATTATAATGGGGAATTAGCTATAGCAGTCTGTAACTTAAAATTAAGCGCGGATCATAACCTATGTATACGGAGGTCCCGATCCCAGACACTCTAGTGAAAAAGAGGCAGACAACAAATAGGTTTCAAACACGTGTATTCAGTGTGGCGTAAGCCTAAACTTGCACAAGCATACAAGAGAACATACGAGATCTAAGAAATACAGAGTAGGAAATACAGAGACGTTCGCATTAGCTGGTTCCCAACGATGATAGGGGGAATACTCACTTATCCTGAAGCGAAGCAGAGACACAGCAGCGAGGGGGGTGGTCCAATGCCAGCACTGGAACCACAGACGGACAGCAAGGAAGTCTGGATAGGATGGCACGCGCACCATGCGGTCTGAGAGGCCGGCTTAAATACCCCAAAACGTACCCTGGGGCTGGTGCTGTACTTGGTGGTTCTCACAGATTAAAACAAAGGGTCTAATGGGCTACTGAATGGCTTGGATGGGCCACTTTGGTAATCAGATTGTGATAAGTGACACCTCAGGAAGAGGGGACAAAAGAGGGAGGGGGAAATCCAAGTGGGCTGAAAGGATGTTCCAGCGGACAGGGCTTGTCCTGATGTCATCAGCTCTGGAATGCGGAGGTTTCTTTGAGATGCATTCTCTAAGTGCTTGGGATGGTCGGCACTTAGTTCCTTCTCCTGGGCTTCTCCTAAGATATGCAGAGCGGGGCGAGGTACTCTCGCTGCGGACGTGGTGTGCCCGCTTCGCCGAAATGGCTTCCCAAAGCAGTCTTCTTCCCTGGGTCTTCTGGGTGCCTGAGAACATGGATGCCGGCTGGGCATAGCTGGGGCTGGTTAGCAGGCTGCCCGGTAGCGAGGGCAAGCTCGGCGACCGGCTCGCGGGAGGCTCCAGGCGGGAACTGACCAGGGAGCGCCTAGCCAGGCTCGTTGGAGGTTTCCCCGGCAGGCGCCCGGCTGCTAGCAGCGGCTTGGGCCCATATGAGGCAGGCTTCCATGGAGGCAGCGGGAACAACACTTCAAAACACAGTCCAAAGCAGGGAACAGGCACGGTCCGTGGCAGATGGCAATGCAGGCACGGGGCACACTTGTAACAGAGTCCAAACACACACTGGGAAATCCAGATACAGGTCTGGGCAGGGCTGCCCAGGAAAAGAGTCCTTTGTGCAGTTAACCAAACATGGAGTCAGTAAACTGCACAGTCTATTGCGGCAGCAAGGTAATTGACACGCAGGCAGGAAACTGACACGTGTATTAACACACACACACACGTGTAAAGCAATCTTTGGTGTAGCAGTAAAATAGTAACGCAGGAAACTTTAACACAGTTCATAGCAGGCTTTAAAGCAGGGGAGGGGGCCTACTTGGCAACACTGTGCCTTCCAAGTGGACCTATGCTGGGTCCTCCCCCAAAGCCCAGTTCTTGTGTCAACTGCTTCAAAATAGGGTGCCCCCAAGACAAATGCACCGGCAGAAAGGGGTGGGAGCTACATCCCAAACAATCTTTGGATTGTTCTGCTTCTTTGTACTAGTATGTTTATGCCAGGCATTACACTTACACATCCAAGTCCCCTTTGATTTTAGGGAAACAGCAAAAACCTAAATATTAATTATTCACATGGATGTGATAAACATTGACTAATGGGATTTTAAAGAAAACTCCCAAGGACTCGTAACAACAACAAAAAAACGGTCTGCGTCCTCACAAAGTGTGAATAAAGCAGTCAGTATCAGTAAAGGTGTGAGTTTGGCAAAACAACCCCCTGTTTCTAGTTGGCCAAGTTAAACAAGAGACAATTAGGGCTCACTCGGCCCCTTAAGATCCATAAATCCAGTCTAGGCAATCCAGAGGCAATGCTAGGGAAGCTGTTGTTCTCCTTGTGACTTGTTTAACTTGACCATTTTAATAGCTAAGGCTATTTTTTCTTGGCTCTCTTTGGAGCTCTTACACCTCTGAAACAACTGAGCAGGCTTTCTTTCTCCCCAGTTACCCTTTTCCATGCATAAGCTGCTTTAGTTTTAGTTTCTTTTAGGGGATAATGAAATGGTGCAAACTTATGAGGGGTCTGAAATGCATTGTGGCAGATAGTTCAGATAACACAAGTGGTATGGTAATGATTCTGCCTGCCAGGAACATAGCCTCTTGAATGCAAAGAAGCAACACAGGAATATTAGTTGTGCAAAAATTTTGCTCTGCTGCCTGCTGTTCAGCTATCACCTACTGTTCCTAGTTTCCAAAGCTCAGACATGACCAATAGCACAAGCGTGCTTAAAAACTACTTGAGTGCATGTGGGCAAATAAACAAACTCTCCCAAGAGATACTGTAGAAGGAGAGTTTGCTGCTGCAAAAATAAACAGGAGTCTTATGGCACTTAAGAAAATTTTGTTCCTGCATCATGGACTGGAGCTCACTTCTTCAGATGCTATGAGTAGATCTTTACTATGCAGTCATTTTGTGTAGGGGTATGAGAAGGAAACAAACAGCATGGTTGTAAAGAAATTAATCTTCCTTGAGTCTCGTTGATAAAGGTAGACTATAAATAACATAAATAATAAATACATTTCACACTATGGCTGTTTCCACACGTCCTTAAAGGGACAACGCACTCACTGAATGCTGGCGGCTTTTCTCATTCACTCCACATGTCTCCCATTTCAAAGCGGTAGTAGGCTGTTTGGCTGTCATTTTTCAGTGCCATTTATGAGAATGCATCCCCAAAAGGGCACCAAAAACTGGAAACCAAACAGCCTGAAATCGGCTTTGAAATTGGAGATGTGTGGAATGAAGGAGAAAAGCCTCCAGTGTTTGGTGAGTGGGCTGTCCCTTTAAGGACGTGCAGAAACAGCCTATATCTCCCCCTCCAATAGAACAATACTTCAAACTGAGGTGCAGAAAACTGTATGATGAACAAGAAGTGTGAGTGGTTTTAGTGCAGGTCACACCTCTGTAGGCAAGCAATCTCCCAATGATCATCTCAGAATGATGGCAAGAGAAAATAAAAAAAAGTATTGTCAGCCTCTGTGCTGGTATGTCACTTCTGGGCACAACCTGGAAGTGACAAAGAGTAGCTTCAGGAATTGCTACACTGCATCCACAATGTCCCGAAGACATGCCGAACCAAGGGCATAAAGAGCTTTCTATGTGATAGCCAATACCTTGAATTGAGTTTGGTAACTGATAGGTAGCCAGTGAAGTAACTGCAGAATGAGAATAATATGCTAGCTCCCGATAATAACTGAGCAGCAGCGTTCTGCAGCAACTGGAGTCTCTGAGTTAACTTAGAGGGGAGACCTATATATAGTGCATTACAATAGTCATGTCTCAGTGTTTCCATGGCATGAATCCAGGTGGCCAGATCAGCCATGTCGAGGTAGGGGGGCCATCTTCCAGGGTAGACCGAGATTGTAGAAAGCATTTTTTTGCAGCTGCCTTAACTTGCTTTTCTAGCAGTAGTGCTGGATCCACTATAACAACCACCATCACCACCACCACCACCACCACCACCACATTCAATTTATATAGTGCCCTTCAGGACATTTTAATGCCCACTCTGAGTGGTTTACAATTCAATTCAATTTATTACGGTCATAGGACCATAATAGGACAGCAATTACAAATTAACCACCGAAGTTTAAAACACATTTTAAAACAGAACAGTTGTCATAAAATCAAACTATACATCTGAAATCTTTAAAATTCAAAATTCTATCAATCAAGGATTTTTGTTTTCGAATTGCTAATGAATAGAATTTAGTTACCACATATGAGGCAGATTTCTGAGTGTCTTCTAAGAGATTTCCACAGTGTTTCGGTCTTAAAATTCATAAAATATTTCAAAGGCTTAAACCTAGTGAGAAGTGGAATAATCAACTGAGTTCTTTCTTCTTGGTAAAACTTGCAGCAGGATATGTACAACTGAGGGCCAAGCTACACATGACGAATGACACTTGAACGGCAAGTGTATTTCTCCCTGTTCACTTGCCCTCCACTCAATCCACTTGCCGTTCAAGTGTCATTTGTCATGTGTAGCTTGGCCCTCACTCAACCGGAGCAAGGACAACAATGCTGCTTTAATGGTAGATGACGGAACCCGCCATGTAAAACTGCAGAGGGAAGTGCATCAAAACGCACTCTTGAAAAGGCCCATACGTACCCCTCGTAAGTGATATCCAACAGGTATGATGGCATTGAATAATATTGCTGCCTTTTTAGGATACTATACTTTGTAGGAAGCATTGCTTCATTATTTTGCAACTCTATATCAGTCAGTCTTTGTGTGATTAAGACTTTTGCCTCGCTCAATTCCACAACAAAGAGCTCTTCTGGGTTTAAACCAGTAATTCTTATTTTATCTATTATCATCATAGACCAGGGAGGGTGGGACTCAGCAGCTAAGAGAAGGGGAATTAAGCCCTTCGGGTTAAAATGTATCTTTAGCCAGTACCAAATCGCATGCTCCCAGATTGTTAGCTCTACTCTAGGTAAGCCTGCTTCCTGCCTAAGTACAGCATTTGAAGCACATCTTAGTGCATTAAACAGGGCTCTGAGAAATTTAGACTGAACTTTAGCATGGTCTACTGTGTCAAAGTAGATCCAGGAGGAGCAATAAACATGCTTGGTAGGTTGGCTGGCTTGTGCCAGTGTGGTATAGTGGTTAATGTGTCAGACTAAGATCTTGGAGACTCAGGTTTTAATACTCATTCTGCCATGGGAGTTTGCTGGGTTACCTTGGGCCAGTCACATACATTCTCAGCCTAACCTACCTCACAGGATTGTTGTTAGGTAAAATGGAAAAGGAGAAAATGTAAGCCACTTTGTGTTCCCAAGTGGAATACCAATGCAGTAAAATATATAGTATGATATTTTCTGATGGCTTATATGTGTTTAGATTTTAAACTCCCTTCGGGGTCTTTCTGTGGAGGAAGATATAAATGGAGGAAGATTTATATGTTCCTCTATGGAGGAACATATAAATTGCCTAACTTACTAACTAAATAAATGGATTTGAAAATGTGCTTTGTGCTAGCTTTGTCCTCCTCTTACTATGTCTTGGCTTGGGTCAAAGTGAAAATCTGTGTTTTCATTTGGCAGTAGAACTTAGTAATACTGTTTAAAAAGCACAAATCCTTATTAAACTCTAGTGCTTTCTAGACAGAGCAAACATACTGGAAAGTTTGGTTTTTCAGACTTGGATTATTCTAAATGTATTTACTAGGAAGTAATGCATATCTGCTTCTAAATGGGTGGTTCCTTGGATTTGTAAATGGTCTGTATCCAATTTCATTTTTATTTAAAATATATTACTCCCTAAATCTGCAAAGCATGAATACCAGCCACGACGCCATATAGTGCTAAAGTGGTTCTTTGTTACAGAGAAAGGATTAACGCTTGCGTTTTTTGAATGACCTGCTATTCACAGGATTGTGAGCTCTTGCAGAATTTAACATGCCCTTTAAAGTCTCCCACTACAGAGGTCATGATGACTCAAATGAGAGCAGGAAACAAAATAATGAAAGCATCTAAATTGTATGAGTTTTCAAAACAGTCTTCTCACTAACTTGGTTCCCATCTTGAGATTTTCAAGGGCAGTTAACTTAATATGAGCCAGTCTTGATAGGGGAGGAAAAGGTGCAGAATTAACATTAGCTCCAGCGCATGTTTACAGGGTCTTGAATTCCTCTGAGTTTAATGATGCTTAATCCCCGTATGAATGCAAAAAATTGCAGGCCAGAAAAAAAATCATTTCAACCATTCATCACTCACCAATGAGTTCCAGAAAAGTATGCAAACTGCTTTCAGCACTGTAGGAAAAGGCTGCTGCTTCTATTGCTACATAAGCCAAAGTAAAAGGAATGACTTGTACATAATTGGTACGTCGGGGTTCTCCAAAAACCCTCAACCTGGATGCCCTTAAAACTCTTTCAGACTCGCTTTTAAAAAGAGAAAAAGAAATAGTGCTCCTAAGGATGACAGAAATCAGAATATTAACCCATATGGTTTCAGGAACCAGCTTTCTTCGAGTTAATTAAACACAGGTGGAGGCACGTAGCAACAATGCCCCATCTTGCCTCAAGCATTTCTAGCCAAATAGAAGAACCAGCCCTGAAATAAATCCATGCACAAAGGCCTTCAAAATGACTACTTGGTGAAATAAATGTTATGCTGGGCAAAGGAACTATCAGGGAAGAAATACAGAAAACGTGCACCTATTACTTTGAGAATGTGTACAAAGGACTTCCCCAAAGGACTGGGCAAACCAACTGTTTGATCGTTTGACTGCCCTGCCCTGTTGCATCAAACCAAGATGACATTAATAATAACAACAGCAACAATAGCATTTTATTTATGTACTGCCCTTCAGAACAACTTAACACCCACTCAGAGCAGTTTACAAAGTGTGTTATTGTTATCCTCATGATGACAATCACCCTCAGAGTGATTGTCGTACTCACTCACAATTACTTCGAATTTGGTGACAACTTATATCTACAGATTAATGGCACAGCCATGGGCACACGCATGGCACCACAATATGCTAACATATTCATGGCGGACCTGGAGCAACGCTTCCTCAGCTCCCATCCACTGGAACCACTACTATACTTAAGATTCCTGGATGACATCTTCATCATTTGGACCTATGGGAAGGAAGCCCTTGAGAGATTTCATCAGGACTTCAATAACTTTCACCCTACTATCAACCTAAGCCTGGACCGCTCTACACAACTGGTACACTTCCTGGACACCACTGTACAACTACATAATGGACGAATAAATACCACCTTATACCGGAAACCAACAGACCGATACTCATATCTACATGCCTCCAGCTACCACCCTAAACATACCACTCGGTCTATTGTCTACAGCCAAGCCTTACGTTACAACCGTATCTGCTCCAATGCTCTTGACCGAGATTCACACTTAAGAGATTTACAACAAGCATTTTTGGGACTACAGTACCCACCAAATGAAGTGAAGAAACAAATCAATAGGGCCAGACTAGTACCCAGAAACAGTCTGCTCCAGGACAAACCTAAAGGAACTAACAACAGAACACCACTGGTTGTCACCTATAGCTCCCAGCTCAAACCCATCCAACGTATCATCAGTGAGCTACAACCCATCCTGGAAAATGATACCTCTCTCTCAGAGGCCCTGGGGGGAAGACCTTTCCTTGCTTACAGACAGCCCCCCAACCTTAAATGACTTCTCACTCACAATCATGAATCGGCCAGCAGAGTCACCAGCACAGGTACCAGGCCCTGCAACAGACCCAGATGCCAGCTCTGCCCCTATATCTAACCAGGGAATACAATTACAGGACCCAATGGCATCAACTACACTGTCTCTGGCTCTTACAGCTGCTCATCCTCCAATCTGATATATGCCCTCATGTGCCAACAATGTCCTTCTGCTCTGTACATTGGACAAACCAGCCAACCTCTACGCAAAAGAATAAATGGATACAAATCTGACATTAGAAATGGAAACGTCCAGAAACCAGTGGGTGAACACTTCAATCTACCAGGACATTCCATCAAAGACTTAAAGGTCGCTGTAGTTCAACAGAAACCTTTCAAAAACAAAATCCAACGGGAGGCTGCTGAATTGGAATTCATATGCAAATTTGACTCTGTCAAGCTGGGACTGAATAGGGACTATGAATGGTTATCACATTATCACAGGTAACAGATTTCCTTTACAGAGGCTGGGTCTGGGGGAGCCCAGTGACACCTGGTGTGGGCTTTCGGGGACCACAGTTGTCTTTGTCAGATGCATCTGATGGGGAGAGCTGTGGTTATCGAAGGCTTATACTGCATTGGAATTGGTTTTGCTGCTACAAACTAACAGGGCAAACTCCAACTGACCCCAACACCAAAAGGAGATGTTTACATTTACTAGCAAAGGAATGTTTTGGTTGCACCCTCCCTCTCACGCCCTAATTGCCTCTTCTCTCTCCTCCCCTCCTCCTCCCTCCTCTTCTATATTTGACCAGTTTCTGTACCATGCATCTGACGAAGAGGACTTGATTCTCGAAAGCTTATGCTACAATAAAATTGGTTAGTCTTAAAGGTGCTACTGGACTCTTTTTGATTTTCCTAGGAGGTGGGTGAGGCTGAAAGAGCTCTGGAAGAACTGTGACTGACTCAAGGTGACCCAGCTGGCTTCAAGCAGAGGAGTGTGGAGTCAAACCTGGTTCTCCAGATTAGAGTCCTGCTGCTCTTAACTACTATAACAAATTGGCCAAACATGTCAGGCATGTGCGAGGGAAGTTTAGAGGCAGCGCATGATGTAATTGCCCCCAACATCCTGGGCTCCATTTGGCTTATAGACATTGCAAGACCCATTTACTATGACTTTGCCTAATCATTGTCACAGAATGCATGACAGAATGGGTCTATTATGGGTGGTTGTTGCTGTGGCAACTTCCCATGCTGCTCTCTTAATGCTTGAACCGGGGAGTACATAGTGAAAATAATCTCCTTATGGTCTTTCCCCCTGTGAGCCACGACATTCAGATGTTCTCAGAGGGATATGGGATGCAACCAGTAGGGCACAACGATCATCCCACTTCTGCAATGGAAGAATTAAACATAATGTCCATTCTAGATTCCTGAGATTCATTTTCTGAACAGGAAGGAAGACAATAAAACATCTGGAATCACATCATATACACTGCTTAGACTGTTTGAAGTGCTTTTTCATCAACCCGTTATTGTTTTTAGTATAGATATAAATATTTTTTTATCCTACCATTGCTAATTATATCAACATAAACCTAATTTATAGTGATAATCACAAGCTTCATTTTGTACTGTTGCCAAACCTCACAACTGATGCTTTGAGGCATCATGTAAATTCAGCCATTAGCAATCACGTAAATGTTCCCATTACCCATTACTGATATTGGCTAAAGAACTTTTTAATTGACTTCTTTAAAATTTATAGCAGATGGCACAGTCTATGAGCTCAGATCCAGAAAGCTCTTTTCATACTCTTTGGCTTGTAAGGGTTTGAATGTCAGTCGTTGGATGTTGTACAGCGCAATCTTTAGGTTCAACACAAAATGAAAATGCTTCTTTAGTGTGTAAAATGTAATCCCCTTGCTGTTAGAGTTTTCATAAATGTCAATGCAAAAACCGGTATGGATGAAAATATGTCTTACAGCCTTGTTATGGTTCATTGTACTAACATAACTGGTGCCTGTCAATTTATGAATGTTTTGAATAAAACATACCTTTGACGTGAATTTATGATGGCACCCCTATTTTTCTTAATGGCACTCCTTTGGCGGGGAAGGGGGGGATGGCCTTTAGGTAAATTGTGTAGCTCCCAGTAGCCGGTTGCCAGTGCTTTAGAGCAAATTTTCCTAAGCATTGGGCATTTGGGGAATCCAAAACAAAATGGCTGCCATCGGGGGCGTGTAACCACAGAATGTTTGGAGATTGGAAGCAGCTGTTTCCAAATTGGTGCTCCTTGAAGACACAGAGGGAAGGCCTCATGATGAGCTCTTCTGAAGCATCTCCTACTCCAGTGAAGTGGAGAAATGTCAGGATTGGCTCAGCTTGAGGGAACAGCTACTTTGGGGAAGATGCAAATGGGTGCAGGATACGCATGATAGTGGAGTCTTGATATATTTTGCTGCTGCAGATTCACACACTTCTCATCTGGAATATTCATCATGAACACACTAGGTGGCATTAGGCATGCAATCATTTCTTACCTTCCGCTTCAGCCACATACTTTATGTTACTTTATAAAGCAATTTTACAAATTATTGAGATAATGCACGTGAAACTACTTGAATGCTTAGAAAGTAAGGCTGCTAGGGTCTCCTGCCTGGCATGGGGGAGGGTGGGCCAAATAGTTGTGAATCTGGAAGTGACATCGTTGCTTTGCAGCAACAAGATGATATCACTTCAGGGTTCATACCAGAAGTGGACAGTATCAGAGTGGCTCCTATTTGCATGTCTCTGCCCCCTAAAGCTCATACCAGTTGTCAGCATTGGGCTGGCAACCATAGGGGAAAGTGTTGTTATTCTTTTAACGCATCCCTTTGTCCTTTGAAGAAGCAATAGTGCAAGCATCTCTCTCTTGTTTGTGCAGATGGATGCATATTTGGAATAATTTGTTAGAGTTTCTCACCAAGTGCTGCATATTTAATTCATTGAGTGATTCTCCAGAATACACCGGGCTAGGCAGTTGAATATGATCTGTGCTCCATAAAGCTGTAATACCCGAGCACATGTGGCTTTGCTCAGTAAATGTCCCTGTTGTTAATTTTATTGTATTTTCACTCGCACAGTTGTCTACCTTGGATCTCAGTGAGAAAGGCAGACGATAAATAAATAAATACTTGGAATATACAATCTCTTCAGGATTAGCTGAGGAATTCATTTGCACACTGGAACAGTTTGCCTGATGGTCATAATAAGTGAACTCTGTAGCTGTATTCATCTGCATTGTTAATAAGAAAAAAAAGAACTAAAGAAAACCAATAGCAAATATTTGCCATTTTTAAGTGTCCATGCTTTCCCTAGCCTGGAGCCATTGTCTCATTCCCTAGTTAGGTTTAGCCAATTTTCAGATTAGAAAATATAACAGGCATGAACGTACAGCCTCCAAAGCAGCCATATCTGAGTAATTTGGGCAATAACATTACTCAGTAAAAAGCTCAAGGCCTACTATTGATAAAAGCAGCACTGAAATACGAAGCAGAAAATATTTATTTCATTAAAATAAAGGCTCTTTTCACCATGACGTGACCTTAAAATGAAGAAATTCAGGAGCTATGACTGAACAATCTAAGAGCTCTTAGTTCCACAGCATGAGGTACCCTACAGTATTATACTAAAATTATTAGGTTAGAAATGTTGAAGGCGTCCAGCAGTTTTATTTGTGATTTAAATTACTTAGAAATCCTTTTAGAAATAGATTAATGTGTAAGTTTGCTCAAAAGACCCAAAACATTATCACTGCATGAGATATAGCCTTTACACAGGGAATATGTATTGTAGGTTTGTATTTTGGCATCATGGCTAGAAAGTGATAATTAAACATACCCTTTCCTCTTCAAAAGTCCTTTTGATGCCTTATCACGGCCCCCTTTTTTCCTTTTAAAAGGATATTAACTTAAATTGGGTGTTGACCGAAAGGAAAGCATGTTATAATTATTCTAAACAATGTTGCTAAAAAAAGGGTGATGCAAATGCATTTCCAGATACAGGGTTCGATCCAACCGGTTTTTCCTCTGGTTAAAAAAAAAAGGAGAGGGGTTCCTTTTGACTATCAAAATAGCAATGCTTTGTGTCAAGGGACCTGCATGAACAAAAGCCATATGGGATAGAGGCTATAGTAAGGAGGGAAATTAGGTGAGAGTACATGAAAAGATGGCTACTTAAATGGACTGGACTCTCAAGACATTGTCATGGAAAAATCGCGATTTGCCAGCAGCACTCAAACTTAATTATAATAACTCTATACCCAACTCTATATCTCGCTATCCAGGTCCCCACATCTGACGAAGAGAACTGTGATTCTCGAAAGCTTATGCTACAATAAAGTTGGTTAGTCTTAAAGGTGCTACTGGACTCTTTTTGATTCTGCTACTACAGACTAACACGGCTAACTCCTCTGCATCCAGGTCCCCACAGGATGCAGTAGAAATCTAAGATCGCTGCCTGACAGCCGTAGTGAAATGGCTGAAAAACAACAAATTAAAATTGAACCCAGACAAGACGGAATTGATGCTTGTTGCGAAGTCAGAGATCTTGAAAAACATTGTACTCCCCACTTTCGATGGAGTTTGTTTGACCCTTGCAGACTCAGTTAAGAGCCAGTTATACTGGATCCAGTGCTACTACTAGAAAAACAAGTTAAGGAAGTTGCAAAAAATACTTACTACAATCTCAGTCTAGCCTGGAAAATGGCTTGTTATCTCGACACAGTTGATCTGGCCACCTGGTAACATCAAAACTTGACTATTGCAATGCATTATACATTGGTCTCCCATCTAAGTTAACTAGGAGGCTCCAATTGGTGCAAAATGCTGTGGTTTGACTATCATCAGGAGCAAGCAGGAACTTGAGCATCACTCCCATCCTACATTCATTCCATTGGCTACCTATCAGTTACCGTGCTCAGTTCAAGGTATTGGCTCTTCACGGCCTTGGTCCAACACACCTACAGGACCGCCTCCCTCCCTATGTCCCTCCACAGCAGCTTCGCTCATCTGAACAGGGTCTCTTGCAGGTGCCAGCCTGTACATGAGCGAAATCAACAGCAGTCCATACATGGGCTTTCTCTGTGGTGGCCCCTACCCTATGGAACGGCCTGCCTGAGGAGGTCAGGAGAGCCCCCATGCTCCTGGCTTTCTGCAAACAATGCAAAACTGGATTATTCAAAAAGGCTTTTTTCTCAGCTAGGAGGACGGTATTGTAGGGAAGGGGTCCCAGACGTTTCGCTAATGAGTTAGGAACCATAGACTTCACCATTATGTTGCCTTACATATTATCTGTTGCTTTAAATATGTACTCCTATATTCTAACTGTGCTTCATGTTGTTTAATGTAAGTCCTAGAATTGATTATGTTCTGTTTCAGCAACTCTTCAACCCCATATTGGATCCGTGCTAATGCTATGTCTTTGTAAACTTGTATTCATTTACCCTATGACATTGTTTACGGAAATGTTCTTGACACTGTATGGAAATGCCTGCCCTTGTCCTTGCTACTGATTGTACTAATCTCACACTATGTAATCTGCCTTGAGTCTCAGTGAGAAAGGAGGAATATAAATGACATAAATAAATAAAACAAATAAATAATTATATTCTTTTAAAAATGGGGTGATCAGAACTGTGTACTTTTTCCAAATGTAGCTAAATCATAGATTTATACAAGTGTATTATGATACTAGTTGTTTTATTTTCACTCTCTTTCCTAAAAATCCCTGTAATAGAATTTCCCCATTTTCACTACTGGTGCAGGATATTGCTCACATAAGATTAATTAGTATCATGAAGAGCCAATCAATTAAACAAGGAAACCAAGCCAGTCACATCCAATATCAATCTAGTTTCTAAAAGCCAAGGAGAATTAAACTATTTTACTTGAATCCCGAAACTCAGCAGAGAAGTGCTAACTATACAGCTGGGGAGAGGAAGTACAAGGGAGGCGCCACCACAGAAAAGGTGGGTCTTACACATAGCTCTCTCACATCACTTCAGGAAATGAGGGTACACTTAATAGTGAGACTGATCTTCATATTTGGGCAGGCTCGTATGGGAAAGTGTGAGGATACTGTGAGAAAGTTGGTTTTCTTTATAATGTATTTTGTGAGACGCTATTAGGTATTGAATATGTTAAGCAAAAGTCATTATCCTGGATGATTTTGGTTGGTTGTTGCTTTCCCCCCAAAGTTTCTGCAGTTATGACTTTAGTCTTTCTCGAGCTTGATTTTCTTCACATATAGCTATCATCCAAAGTTGAAAAAGTATTTGTTTTCTGTTTTACCAGTTTGCTCTTAATATTTTGACAGCGTTTTTCAGTGTACCTCCAGTCACTCACCAAACACATTTTTATTTCTGACGTGACATTGCTTGATATAATCATAACAAAATTTATTTTTTAAAAAAGGTGTGTTGTCTTTTATGTGTATAAATGTTTGCCCTAATTGAAATTCCTTCATAGTCCCTTTCAGAATTGTCAAAATTCTAAAAGCTGTTGATAGGTGAAGCCTGGAAGTTGCCATGGCAACTGTCTGTCTTGCCAGGAAGACACTTATTTTACAAGCTCCTGACTGGACATTTTTTGGCACCTGAGGAGCTTGTTGGTTCTTTTAAAGTAGATGCACATTTTTAATATTTTGTTTTAAATCTTCTAACATAAACCAGTAGCATCTATACATGGGAAGGAAGAGGAAGTGCAGAGCTGGTTATAAAGCTCTCCATTGCAGAAGATGAGAGGCACATGACAAATATGTTAATCCTACTGATCTGATTTCACTGTTGACCTTTTTATGTGAATAGCTTTGAATGACATTAACATCAATCACTTCAACCATGACAGGATATGAGCTGGGCAACATAGTCTTGATTCACTTGTGAGCTAACAAGATGTGTCTGAGAATAAGTCATAAATGAACAGGGATTGCTCACAAACATCCGTTCTTGCCAAGCTTACACTAGAAAATAGGATTATATCAATAGGCTGCCTGGATGAGACCTGTCACCAAACGGTACTGAACACCCATGACAAAGGTTGCTGCCTCTCGTTCTTCCAATTCCTCCTGGCCAAGAGTGTGTTCTGATTTTTGTGTGTGCTAATTATAATTTTTATCTCACTACTGCAGACTGCAAGTGGGCACACATGACTTGAATTTCCTCCATAAAAGAGTATTCTTTCCACAAAAATCTTACATGTTAAAGTTCGGTTAGAGCCCTTTCCAATATATGGAGAATTTTTGTACATACCTCCATTATATCATGTGAGACCTGCAGTCTCAAGCGTGACATCGAGCCAGCATAGTGTAGTGGCTAGAGTGTTTGAATCTGGGACACCCAGGTTCAGTTTCCCAGTTTGCCATGAAAGCTTGCTGGATGACCTTGGGCCAATCACATATTCTCAGCCTAACCTACCTCAGAGGTTGTTGTATCGGTAAAATGGAAGAGAGGAGAACGATGGAAGCCACTTTGGGAAAGGTTGGTATAAATGAAGTAAATAAAATGATACACACACTGGTTTACTACTTCAATAAGATCCAGCCTTATGTACATTGCACGATCCAGTTTATCAGTATTTAATTAATGTATTTAGATAATTTATAAGCCACACTTCCCATAAAACATGCTACTTTACAGCACTATCACTTAACCTCTGCTTGTTTGTCTGTCATGTCTGCTACAACCGTATTCATTGACACCATAAAGTTGTATTTTTGTGTAGGACCAGAGGAGAATTGTTAAGCGGGCCCTGTTTACAAGCTGTTTCCATCACTTCTTTATTTTTGAGGTCAATCTCAAAGCAATTTCCAGCTCGCAAGTCTTTTGAACTCTGCCAGACAGACGTCAATTGTGTAGTAAAGTCAGTCACTGCCGTTCTTTATGTCTCATAAATTACAAGAAGCGATAGGGTTATATAGAACACGCATAACAGATGATGCTTGGAAGGTTGACTCAGCTCTTTTCATATCATTGTGTTAACTAGCTTTTTACATTTTGTAGTTTCAATTTGTTATGGAGGTATTCTAGTATACAATGAAAATTATTTTTATGGGGATGGAATTCGAATATTAGCAATGATCAAAATACATCTAAGAGAAAATGTGTTTAGCAGTAGTTTCCCTTTTCCTAGCGGATAACCTAAACAAAGAAAATGAAGTACAGATGCAAAGTGTCTTTAAACCCTTTCTCCCCAATATGAAAAGCAACAGAATGTTTGGCCAGGATTGCCAATGTAAGTGGGACCTGGAGATCCACTGGAATTACAACTGATCTCCAGACTATGGAGATCAGTTTCCCTGGAGAAAATGGCTGCTTTGTCAGGTTGACTCTATGGTATTATACCCTGCTGAGGTCCCTTTCCTTCTACAAACCCCACCCTCCCCACCCCCAAATTTCCAGGAATTTCCCAACCTGGAATTGGCAACCTACACTACCCTTATGCACCTTATGCGCATTCCTGTTTGTCTGTGCCTTTTGCATACCACTACAGCACCACTCAGTTTGAGGCTGTTAAGGAGACCCGCAGGCTCTTGCAGCTAGTAATGATAATTAACAGTCTTCTACTTTGTAGTGGCTTTTTGATTTTTTTATTGTCATTGAAAAGCAGCTCATGAATGTATTAAATAAATAAAAGCTATTGGCTGAAGTCAAAAAGGGGAATGCTTTATAGTAGGAGAAGGAGTCTTTGTCTGAACTGAAATGAGGCAGTTGAAGCAAATAAGAGGGGAATGAAAGATCAGGCAAAAACTTGGGGATGGGGGTGCTGGGATAGGCTTCCAGTTGCCTATCTCTGTTGAACATAATGTGGTGATCCAATGCACACTACAGTAGGTTACGACTTACGAGACCCTGAGATGGAGGACTATCAGATGGCTTTATCCATTTGTTCTTTTGTACCTCCCACTCTGCTTTTGATGTACTTCCAGAGCAGATTCTTGTTCTATGGTCCAGAGTAAGAAACCTAGAGGCTTTAAATACCAGATGAAGAAATTATGGATAATTTCTGCTCAACTGTCACTTCTCTTTAATGGTTGGTGTCATGGAAGCATGGGTCAAGCACGTATTACCTAGCTGCCTCACTTTTCACCCTAACTTGCTTGCTCAGACAGGTTCCTGTAACTTGAGCTTGTTCTCAGCCTTCCCACTTGCTCAGCCTGTGCCACTGCAGAGCTCCGTTTAGCTCAGCTGCGGTCTGTGGCATTGGGGCTGATACCATTGAAGTGTACAAACTGGTTGTAAACTGACCAGGAAGTGGGAAGATGATGTGCTACAGGGGTTTGTTATCAGGCTGGAGAGAGGCTAGGAAGTAGGGTTGCCAGCTCCCGGTTGTGAAATTCCTGGAGATCTGGGGGGGGGGGGGTGGAGCCTGTAGAGGCCTGGGTTTGGAGAGGGGAGGGACCTTAGCAGGGTATAATGCTGTAGAGTTCACTCTCCAAAGCAGTAATTTTCTCCAGGGGAACTGATCTTTGTGGCCTGGAGATAAGTTGCAATTCCGGGATATCTCCAGCTATCACCTGGAGGCTGGCAAGAAATTGGATAGGGCCCTAGTGAGGATAAAAGAGGTGCCGCAAGAGTTCCAAAGGCAGGTGGGACAGCAGAAGGAAAAAAGCCACTTCTAGGAGTGAGGAGGACTCTCTATTGTACCCTTACCAGTCCTAGCTACCGTCTCATTGACATTTGTTGTGATCAGGAGCTGCAAAAAGGCTTCTTTTACTGCTGCTAAAAGAATTAGTGATAAGACAATTCACCTTAATTCAACCCCATTTACACCCTCTTGTGTGATCTTTCCCAGTGCTTTAAACAAAAAATTTGCAATGTTGCCAGTACTCCCATCCCCATTGGAAAAGTTCCCTTAACAGAGAGCCAAGCTACAAGTGACGCCTTACACAGGTTGGACACTTGTCAGCTTCCTTCAAGTAAAAGATTGTGTGTGCCACAGGGAAAAATTGATCTTTCAAACTGAAGGTCTGATTGAGCACCAGCTCTTTGATGAGAATCTGGTTTGTCAGGGAGATTGCAAACCCATCCAGAACAGGCTGGCTATATTGTCCCGGACTGGCACTGGCATTGATCAACAGTACCTCAGTAACTTGGTCAAAATGGTCCATAAGCAGACCAGACTATATATTAAGTATTTCTTCTGCCTGGCCTATGTTACAGTTGGCATCCAGATAGGGAAACAAAAAAATCTTGCAAAGGTGTCACAACTAATTGTCTGATCCTGAGATACTAAAAGTTCAGATTTAGGAGTTGGTAGATGCTGAGATATCTTAAACAACTGGGAGGGTGGTGAACTAGCTGATGCAATAGTTGCAGAGAAATAACATTTCTTTGCAGCCCTCACTGCTACAACATAGTCTTCCAATGTGTTCTATAACATGCTCTGTTGGATTCAGTGTGAAGTTTCCACCAGCATCTTCCTAGACATCTTCTAGCCCTCTTTAAGGCTAGAAGCTTTGCAGTAAACTGTGGGGCTGGCTTCTACCCAAAATGTGGGAGAAATCAACAGCGGGCAATTTTGTCAATCGAGGACACACACACACAAGCCCCTCCTTTTTGCAGAGTGTGGGTGCCATATTCACCTTTGCCTTCAGATCATGGTTCAGATCATGGTTCAGGCTGAATCTCCTACCCCAAAACAAGACCTCCCCTCAAAGGCTCAGTGCAAAAAAATAAAGTCTAAAGGATCGCCTCTTTCATGTACTGAGCTCTTCATGATATAAGAGAGACCCGGGCCAGTCAAATAGGCTGTAAAATCTTGAGCTGGTTCTGGTGAGGAGTATTCAGCATGGATGTTGAAGTCACCCAGAACAGTTAGTCTAGGTATCTCCAGCACCACATCTGAGAGCACCTCTGGCAACTCAGAGAGGGTGCTCACTGTGAAACTAGGAGGTAAACAAACAGAATGTCTTAATATATAAAATATAAAGTATATATAAATATATACAACTTCTGGTAAACATATAAAAATATTTTACCTCAATGAGCAACAAATATTATTATAGGATGGCTCCTGTCTGCTCACCCATCTCAGAATATTAGAAATTTCTAGAAGCTGGCACAATGCTTACTTGGAATCCAGCCAGTTCTAAACAGAGATGCAGCTATCTCAGTTAATTATTTGAAATTCAGAAGATTTGAAATTTTGAGGTAGGTTCACAATTGTTTTATCTAGATGATAGTTTGTTAGAGACTGAAAATCATGAAAGTAGTTGTCCAGTAATATGTTACATTGAGAAGTTGTCTATGAAGAACTTGCACACCTATTTAAAGTTCAAAGATAGCTTCTGGCCTATAACTCAAACTGCTGTAATTAATAATAGTGCTATTTTTCAAGTCTCTCTGGGAAGCTTGTAAATGGAAAATAAATTCAAGATGCCAATATCAAAATTAGAAATCCCAATAATCCTTTTTTATTGACTTAAGGGTTTGAATCAGAAAGACCGATGGAATTTTCAGGATTAGAAAGACCTATAGAAATGTATGCTGCTGCTGTTTATAAAAACCTATATATTTTTAAACTTGAGCTGGAATCTGTTCACATTTATTTAAAGCATAATATATTTGTATTTCAACAACATGGATAGAGAGATAATGGAACTCGTGTTTTGTGGCACATAATGTGATGTGAGAACACACACTCTAAGGGCCAAGCTACAAGTGACGAATGACACTTGAACAGCAAGTGGATTGAGTGGAAGGCAAGTGAACAGGGAGGAATACACTTGCTAGGCAAGTGTCATTCGTCACTTGTAGCTTGGCCCTAAGTATACTATTATAATACTCTGGTTTCTCTTCTGATTGTATAATAACTTAGTTTACAAATAACAAGCATGTAATGCGAATACAAAATGTGGTACAGTTCTGGAAGTGTTTCTTAAGCATCTTAGATATGAATACCTTTAAACATATGTCATGCATATTATTGTTTGAATATTCCTTCTTACTGTCTTTTTACCAGTTTTATGTCTAGCAGTATTATAGCTGTTTCACTAGAGGAAATTAAACTGAAGAATCTTTCCCATCTTGCAGATGCAGTGATAGAAAAGTTTCAACTGTTGAATTTCTTGATGCCATTTAAACTCACAAGAACCCAGATAGCAAAATAAGTCAGCAGCCAAAATACAGGTGTTACCTGTTGATTTTGGTGGCTAAGGATCACTGTAGACTGTGGAATGAGCACAAGTGCTTATCCTGTGAGGAAATCTATCTATCTTTCTCTAGGATGCTTGCCCCCCAAACATTCTATTTGGAGAAGTTAAGAAGGAGCAGAAATTTCCCCCGATTCCATGTGCTACAGCTTCATAAGTTCCACTCAAGTTTTGATCCTGGAAGTTAGCAGACCCTCAGGAACACAGAGCGTAAAGTGTGGATTTGAGCTATGTGTGGGACTAAGCTGTGGCCCATCCCCTGACTTAGTGGAAGGGAGTCATTGGATCTAGTATAATGGAATGGAATCTTTGGAAGCAGCTCATTACAAATATATAGGTCAAGGCAGAAGTTATTGGACAATGATATACATAAGAGCAGTCCTAGAAATGGGGCATCTTGGGCAACCGTACTGATCCCAGGCTGGGCAAGGCCCTGATGACCCCTGATGACAGAAGGGGAAAGAACAGGGAGCAGGCTCCCACCATTGTGCCCCCTCTTGTTCTCTGCCTGGGGTGGTGGTGGTTCCTGCTGTCTTCTGCCTGACACAGAGATTCAGGAGAAGAGAGCTGCCTGCCTGTCATCAATGCCTTTCTGCAGTCATGCCCTGCCCCCAAGCCCCTGATCCTCTGTAAACTCTGAGGAGGAGGAAGGACAGGAGAGAAGATAGGAAGGGACTGGGATGAGGGGCAGGTCTCGAACTCAGCCCTCTTGGTGTCTTCCACTGTCAGGGCCCTGCAGAGATGCCTCAACTGCAGCCTGGCAGGTGGCTCAACAGCAGGATCATGTGCCCACCACATGGACAGCTGGCTCAAGAGCTGCCCATTGCTTGGGGCAGCCCAAATGAAGGATGCAGTGATTCTGGGGCCCCATCCTGGACTTACGTCCAGGGCCTCAGAATCACTAAGATTGTTTCTGAAAATACAAGGAAACTGTTAATCATACAATATCTTAACTTCCTAGGGATTCACTTGTTTCTTTCTCTTAAAATCGAACAGTTTCAGTGCACACACATTACACAGCCTAACACAACAATATGGCCATGAATAGCAATACCAAATTGTGCATCCGCGGTCTATTTGACAGCTACAATTATAATGTTGTAAAACAGATGCCGTGAAATTTAAACATGAGCCATGTGAGCAAACATTTATCTTTTCTATTTCCAGAATCAGTTTTAAATGTAAGTTAGGAGACTTCTGTTAACTTTGTTTGCTTTTAGCAAATGTTTCTCATAGAATGTTGGAACACTATTCTATGTTGAGAATTTCTTGTATGATTCCAGTATTCTGTCTTTCCCACTGTGTTTCCCCTCAACTCAGGCATGTTGGAACATGCTTTGAATCAAAGCACTTTCTTTGAATTTTTATCTTGTCAAGGGTTTTGATGACAGATAATAAGGAATTAACACCAGAGATGATGATGATCAATGCATCATAGGAATAGTAAATAGAAGCGGAGACACTGCAAAGACTTGTGGGAGATATCTCATTTTCTCCTCCCCATTTCCTCTTTCCCTTCCCTGAAAGCCCCCTTAGCCTCTCCTATTTTCCTGCTTCCTTCTCTCTTTCACACCAATCACCCAACCTCTCTTTATCTGCCCCATCTTCAGCTTTCTAGCCTTCTCTTCTTCTGGCAGCTTCTACCAGGGAAAACTGTGGCCAAGTTGCACACCAAGGATTTGAGGAGGGGGCTGGACATTAGGAAAATGTTTGCATTAAGAGTAATTCAGCTGTTGAGTTGGCTGCCTAGGGATGTGGTGGGTTTTCTCCCTCATTGACAGGCTTCAAAGAGCAGCTGGACGAATACTTGCTGTGGATAATTTAGGCTGTTCCTGCATTGAGCAGGAGGTTGGACTAAATGGTCTGTAAGGCTCCTTCCAACTCTATGATTCTATGATCTCTCCTTCCCCTATATATCCCTCCCTACACTATTTCCTCCTGGAAACCTCACAACTTCGCCTTTCTCTGCTTTCTTCTTTCCTTCCCCACTCATCCAACTATCTTTTATCTGCCCTCCATTTGCAGCTATATTTATTATTTGTTTACTTCATTTACTACATCACCTTTCTCCACAGTAGAGACTTAAAGCAAATTACGCCATTCTTTTCCTACTTTAGATAGCACATGAAAACTGAATCTTTCTGCATACCAAAAGTTACTGCTAATAGGAAGGAAGATGTCAGAAGAGTGGGCTAGAATTATTCTACCTGACATCTAATTTTTCTATATAAAGTGATTTTCCCCCCTGCTGTGGTGGGTTCGGTCACATGTGCCCACACTTGCTCTGAAGTGGTGTACAGCGGTCAAACTATCTGCCCTGCCTTTTCCTTGTTGGGTTTTAAAACAGTTTAAATTCAGAATTGCAATGGATCTTGAGTCCATAGAGGGTCAGACGCTTGTTTGCCTTTTTAAGAAAAGTTTACTCTAAAGGAAAAAAAGTTCCTACAAAGAAATCTATCCCCTACATCTTGACAATATGGAGTACAAACTTAAACAGCATGAGTAAAGGAGATCTTCTTCTTCTTGATCTTTGGAGAGGAAATCACCTGATCTATTGACCAATAAACACGTTTTATTTCCCCGGGTTTTCAGTTAGCTAAGGCTATTGGCTCTCTGCCAGGTTTCTCTTCCAGGTCAATACAATACAAGAGCACACTGGGTAAAAACATTAACCCCATAATGACTGAATCTCAGACCTGGCAGTCTATATTCCAACACCGCTTCTCAAGTCATTATGCATTCATATTTAACAAACATTATTCATCCTCTGTCTCAGTATTAGGATCAAACATATTCAACATTTCACAAAGACATTCAAACTTTATTTTAGACAGTGGCTTAGTCAGGATATCAGCTACTATTTTTTCTGCGCAGTAATGTTCAATCTCAGTTAGTCCCTTCTGGAGCATATCTCTCACAAGTTCACATTCAAGTACAATAGATCTGCTTCTTGCTTTGGTACTTTCTGCTTTGCATATGGCAATACATGCTTGATTATCCTCAAACATAGCTGCAGGTATAGGTTTGTTTATTCCAAAGTCCTTTAGCAAGTGAAAAATCCACTCTAGTTCACTGCAGGCACTTGCTACTGACACATTCAGCTTCTGCTATAGATTGTGCTACAATAGTTTGTTTCCTACTAGTCCAGTCTACCTGCCCATCTCCATAAAATAATAGGTATCCACTGGTTGATTTGTAGTTAATTCTTCTCCCCAGTTATCGTCCACATATCTAATCAATCTTGACATTCCTGACCCAAAATAGTGTGGGAGGGCACTGTTCGTTGGGAAGTCTGCAAATGTATTGATGTACTACATATGTTCTCCCCATACACAGACAACGGCTGATTCCGCACACGTTGGATAATGCACTTTCAATGCACTTTATCAATTGTTTGAGGTGGATTTTTTGTTCCGCACACAAAAAAATCTGTTCTAAATGATCTATAAAGAGGATTGGAAGTACATTATCCAATGTGTGCGGAATCACTCAATATCTTCCAGGGTTATTTTGGGTTGGAAAAAGAATGCAAGAGGAAGGCAGAAGCTCCTTCCTGTTAGAAAATTTGCAGCTGATATGTGGCAGACTGACAAAAAGTCAGATCAGTCAACCAAGACAAAAGGCATGGGAAACTGCAACATGTAATTTGGCCCTCGGATGTACTATCTCAGTGAGAATTAAGCCTTAGCACAGTTTCGTAGGCAAATGAATGCATTTGTTCGATGAAAAGGCCTTCCTCAGGTATTGACTGGTCATTACTTGTTGAGCTTCTGTGTATGCATTCTGTTAGTAACATTTCTGGGTCAGCACAATAAACCCAACAGAATGAGGAATGGCTTAAAGTAACTTTAATTTAAACAGAAATGAAATCACATGTACAGCAGTCTCTAAACCTTATTCCAGAAGAAATTACGGTCATGTGATTTGAGGGCAAACCCATAAATTACCAATTCCTTAACACTCTAAAATATAAGTAGATGTTTCCAAATTGTAAATTCTTTCTATCACTATAATGTCTTTAAAAATGTTTTTACAGAAAAGTAAACTTAATGTTTATATACTTGCTAAATTTAAACTGGAGCCACTTATTTCATTTTTTCATATGGAAACTGTTTAAAAATTAGTAAACATGATATAGTTTCCTACTTATACTGTATTGCTTCAAAATGTGTAACATTATGTGAAATGGACAGAAAGATTCTCGGCCCTGTTCATCTGAATGAAGTATTTGTATTTAAGCCAATTTCCCCTCAATCTAAACTGAATTAAATTGAACTTCTGCAGTTTATTTGGGCTGCAGATCAGGTTGTTAAATAAACAATCAGGCCCCACTGGTTAAGTACTGCTACTGACTTCATGGTGCCCCTTTTCTCTAAGTTTTGTATTTATCTGCCATGCATTTCTATTTATATTAATTTTTGTCTGTATCAGGCACACAGATTGCTATTCTGCATTTTCAGGCACAGTGTTTGTCTCATGCACTATTGCGCCTTATATCTATTGTGTCTTGCACATGTTTTTAGTGAACGGAATATTCTTCTTTTGAACCAGCCTCTCTTTATATAACACACACACAGCCCTTGGCCTGATGAATTTATACTCCAATGCATCTGAAAAGTGAACTCTGACTCATGAAAGTTTATGGTAGTCTTTAAGGAGCCCCTGGAATCCTGTGCCCTCTTGGATTTAAAATACTGGAGTTCAGGGCCCTGCCTAAGTGACTTCTCCTTTTACCCATTTCAGTAGTGTCACCTTACTGCACCTTATACATGACTGATGTAGGCCTCTGTTTAAAGAAGTAGATCTGGTGCCATCACATTTACTTTGGGCCACAGTTTACAGGATGCTCTTGTTTTTGCTTTCAGAAACAGAGCAGTATAAAACAAAGTAAAAACGTTCCCCGGGACTTTTTACACAATATTCTTTTCATGCTAGGAACACACCGCACTTGTTAAGCAATTGTTCCAGGAGATCCAGGTGTTATTTTCTAGTAGAGCTTTCACAGTGGAAGCTGTTACATGTATTTTGTTAGTTAAGTCTGTGCTTCTGTTAGCAGAAAATGATTATTTTTATCCATTGGGGGAAATTTGTTTCTTTGCCCAGCCCACACATCGATTTGGAGTATCGTGTGAAGTATGGATCATCATGAGTTTCATGAATAACTGTATCTCAAAAATCTTGAAAACATTTTCAAGGGTGTTGTTGGTGGTAGTAAATTACTTTTATTTTGTCCTTTATTTTCTTCTTTTAAGGCTGAATAGTTTTCTTTGTACCCCTTCAATAGGAACACTATTGAAAGAATAGCCATAAGCACAGCCCTATAAGACCAAGTACCCTGTAATGACAAACAGAGACACAGACCGACAGAGAGAGAGACAGAGAAAAGAGTGAGTTAGATGACTATCATTGCTCCTGTTTCAGCATAGATTTGCTTCTTTAATTCTTCTTCTCCCTATGCTCTCTATAGTTGAGAAGGAGCCTTTATAAATTTATGGGTTAAATCCAACCAGCTTTTCCACTGGTGAAAAAAAAGGAGGATGGGGTACCTTTTGACCAGCTGTGCTTAGGACCATATGGACAAAAGCCATGTGGAACGGTGCTGTTATAAGGAGGGGAATGGAGTGAGATGGAGCAAATAAGTTAGCAGATGTGAAGAAACAGGCCTGCTTCGGCCTACGATTGTATTGAAAGTTTATTCCTACTTGACAAGAGTCCAAACATATTATGGGCATGCTTGATAACTCAGAGTGATTTTATTTCCAGAGATATGTTCAGGCATGTTATATACCCCAGATGCATGTTGGAGACCTTTGCAGTGGGACGGTGAGAGAGGCCGTTTCCACACACGTTGAATAATGCACTTTCAATGCACTTTAGTTATCCTTTAGAAGTGGATTTTTTGTTCCGCACATGGAAAATCAGTTACAAATGTTCACTAAAGCGCATTGAAAGTGGAATATTCAACGTGTGTGGAAACAGCCAGAGCCAAGGCTGGAGTGTTGTATCCAGTAAGGTTTATCTGTCCTCAGTTTTGGTTCTCAGGAAGAAGCTGGTGCAATGATCTTTGTTAGGGATGCCATTCCTTCACTGGGGGTGGAGGATCCCCCGCTCCCACCCTCTGGCTTCTGCCTCTACTCATCTGGCCAGCGAGGGAGGAAAGGTAGGAGAACGCTAGGGTTGCCAGCCTCCAGGGAGTGACTGAAGATCTCCTGGAATTACAACAGGTCTCCCGGCCACAAAGATCAGTTCACCTGGAGAAAATGGCTACTTTGGGAGGTGGACTGTATGGAATTATGCCATGCCAAGGCCCTTTCTCTCCCCAAATCCCACTTTGTCCATGTTTCTCCAGGTTTCACCTCCCAGATCTCCAGGAATTTCCCAACTTGGAGCTGGCAACCCTAGAGAACGCTGCCCGGAGCTCACTCCCAGAGCAGCACAATGACATCACCTCTGGAAGTGACATCATCGTGCCACCCCTGAGAGCACTCCTGCATGTCTCAGCGGGCTGATTTTGGCTTCAAACAGACTGAATCAGGCTCATTTAGGGCCCCACTTGGTCATCTGAGAAACGTGCATGCTCTCCCATGTCCTGGAAGTGATGTCATTGCATAGTTGCAGGAATGTGCACGTGCTATGTGCATGCGTGAAGACCACCCAAGAATGACAAAGAGGTAAACACCAGGTCCCCCACCCTCCCACTTGCATCCCTAATTTGGGGGCAAAACATAGCTGTCGAATGGCAACACCAGTTTGGTATAGTAGTTAAGAGTGGCGGGACTCTAATCTGGAGAACCAAGTTTGATTCTGAATCCCGACTTCTCTGCTTGAAGCCTGCTAGGTGACCTTGGGTCAGTCACAGCTTCTAGGAGCTCTCTCAGCCCCACCTACCTCACAGGGTGTCTTGTTGTGAGGATAATAATAGCATACTTTGTAAACCACTCTGAGTGGGTGTTAAGTTGTCCTGAAGGACAGTATATAAATCGAATGGTGTTGTTGTTATTATATGATTGCCAAAACCTGATTGAGTAAACAAGCTCTCCCTATGTTGCCGGGCAATAAATATGGGATAAAAATGGTCAGTTCAGTTATGCCTTTGTCTTGAGTTTGGAGGCCAACCCTAGCCTTGGCCTCTTAGATTACAACTATCTCTGATGCCTGCACTCACAACTTTCCACTGCCTTCCTGTGAGTGCATTGTCACCTCTGCCCTCTCTTTTGCTTCAATATGCTGCCTAGCTAGAGATGGGTTTGTGGGTGGTACACAAAGCATCAGCATTCCTAGTGGCCATGACAGTGGCCCCTTTCCTTTAAATGCTGGCAGAATGTCCCAGATGAAGATAAACAAATTTGTTCCTCCCAATCATACATGAATGTAACCTGTCCAGCCTCCGTTGTATTTATTTTCTCATGTGGCCGCTAATAGTATGAGTCAAAACAACTACTCAGCTCTGGCAGGTCTCCTCTTCCACTAATTTCTGTCATTATCCTTAACGTTGATATAACTACTCAAATTTCATCTTGGAAATTGGGGACAAAGAGATGCTCTCTGGAATAAGGTTACTTTCAAATATTTAAGTCTGAATAAATGGCTCTCAAGGCATTTGCTTATGATTAATGACCAGCTGAGAGAAGTTGATACTCTGAGGTAACCCCATGAAGTCATTAATTCTCTAGCAGATCCCTCAGGAGCAGCCTAAGACTGTCATTCTCATCTATAACTGATTGTCTTGAGGGAGAGAAATCTGAAAGTGATTTTTATAGCTCTTTGTTTTGTGTTAGATATGAATTACAAGTAATGATTTACTGTGTCATGTTAAGGGAAATTAAAGCAGAGTCCGCTGGTCAGGTGAGAAACCAGCTGAATACCTAAAACATTCAATTTAAAGTCTAGTTTTATTTAAAGCCTACCCATGAATACTAAAACAATGTTTAATTTTTAAAAACAGAGAAGCCTGAAACCATGTGTTCCCTCATCTCATATTTCTGTGGATTGTAATTTTTCAAGGGAAATAGAAATATACTCTACAAATACTTAGGTCACGTCTTACATAAAGCCTATGTATTGTCTTTTGTGTATTCATTTAGAAAATGTATATGCTGCCTCTTCAGATAGGGTTACTGGTCCCCCAGTGGTGGGGGACCCTCTGCTTCCAGCCTCTACCCCCTGCCACCATTCACTTGACCAGTGGGAGAAAAGGTCGGGAAACGGATCTCCCAGAGCATGCTCCTGGCACATTGTGCAGGCCCTTGAAGTGCTCCACGCTTCGCATCAGGCTGTTTTGGGCCCCAAACGGGTTGATTCTTTAAGAACTGACCTGGTGCAAAGCATGGGAGCGCACCCAAAGCCTGCACGATGATGTCACTCCCAGAAATGACATCATTGCACTGCACTGGAAGCACATGCACTCAAGGATGTTCAGAAGGTGAGTGCCTGCTCCCTTTCCCCCCCTCACCCCTGCCAGGAGGGTAAGGAGACCTGGCAACCCTAGCTCCAAAGAATCTGCTCAAGGTGACTTACAAAGTAAAACATGATAAAATCACAAAACAGCATCAAATAATTAAAATTAACAGACTCTGAAAAACCCAGCCAGAGCATAAAAACAACACAGAACATTATTGCCTGAAAAGTTTATCAGAAAATAGACGTCAGGCTAGAAGCAGACAATCTATTTCTAGAAGTAAAGTTCATTGAAATGTAGTGGTGGAACAGCTGCAGGGGTTCCTGAATGAAATCTCAGCCCTAGATCCCTTCCAGTTCAGCTTCCGCCCAGGGCATGGGACAGAGACATTGCTGGTCGCCCGCACAGACAATCTTCGCAGACACCTGGATCCAGGTGGATTGGCGCTGCTGATACAATTGGATCTGTTGACAGTGTTCAATACAGTCGATTATGAACTCTTGACCCACCGCCTTGCCGATGTGGGGATACAAGGGACTGCCTTGCAGTGGCTTGTCTCCTTCCTCCATGGTCAGGGACAAAGGGTGGCACTTGGGGAGAGACTGTCATGCCTCCAACCTATAGTGTGCGATGTCCCACAAGGGGCAATACTCTCCCCATTGCTGTTTAACATCTATATGCGCCCCCTTGCCCATTTGGTGTGGAGCTTCGGACTCGACAGGTGACACCCAGTTATATCTGATGATGGACAGCCAGCCTGGCTCAGCCCCAGATGTCCTGGAGCATACTTTTGAAGCCGTGACTGGTTGGCTGAAACAGAGTCGACTGAAATTAAATCCTACAAAGATGGAGGTTCTGTATTTGAGTCATGTGGGGTTAGGTACTGGACACCAACTTCCAACCCTCGATGGGGTGCCTCTTGCACCAGTGTCATCAGTTAGGAGCTTGGGGGTGAGTCTGAATGCCTCCTTGAAAATGGAGGCACAGGTCGCTGCAGTTGCCAAGTTCTCTTTTTTCCACCTACAATGGACCAGGCAGCTTGTCCCTTACCTTTTGACCAGCGACTTAACTACAGTGATCCAGGCAATGGTAATCTCTAGCTTGGACTACTGTAACTCGCTCTACGTGGGACTTCCCTTGAGTCTGACCTGGAGGCTACAGCTGGTTCAAAATGCAGCAGTGCATATTATTGTGGGAGCGCCAAGTGGAGCGCATACAACACCTATACTGCACCAACTGAATTGGTTGCCAGTGGACCAGCATATCTGCGGGACCACCTCTCCCCATATGTGCCCCAGAGGATGCTCCGATTGGAAGAGAAACACCTATTGGTGGTCACTGGCCCCAGGGAGGCCTGCCTGGCCTCAACCAGAGTCAGGGCGTTCTCAGTCCAGGCTCCAGCCTGGTAGAACTCTCTGTCCACTGAGACCAGATACTGGCAGGATTTGTTATTGTTCCACCAGGCCTGTAAGACAGAGATGTTCTGCCAGGCATATGATTGAGGTTGGGCTTGGCCTGTGCCAGCCAAAAAAGTGGAGAAGAATGTAAGATCTGAACCCTCCCTGCTAGGGTTGTCTACCACCTTGTGTTTTGTTTTGCTGAGTTGCACCTGCTGTTTTATTGCTTGCCTCCATCTGGTTACTATATTATATATGTGTATATTTGTATTTTATGATTGAATGTTTTTTAAACCTTTTATAGTTTTATATTGTGTAAATTAATTATAATGTGTTTTTAACTTGTTGTAATCTGCCCTGAGCCCTTCGTGGGGAGGGCGGAATAAAAATCCAAAGTAAAAAAAAATGAATTA
The DNA here is from genome assembly GCF_028583425.1 of Eublepharis macularius. NCBI lineage: Eukaryota > Metazoa > Chordata > Lepidosauria > Squamata > Eublepharidae > Eublepharis > Eublepharis macularius. The sequence goes on along the minus strand of NC_072796.1, from coordinate 37,048,261 downwards.
CTGCCATTTCATAAACTGAAGAATAAAAAGATACTAACAGTGCCATCATAAGCACAGTTACACCCTTCTAAGATGATTGACTACAATTGCTTAAAAATTTAAGCCAGCTGATCACAACTATGGCTACAATTCCATCTACAAAGCCATGCTGGCTTAAATTAATACAAGACAGTTAAATTACTAAGATTCAAAACTAAGAAATCTAACTCTGGAGCCTGGTTGTTTTAATCGTTAGGTAATAACTTTCCCTTTGTTACCATCAGCCACCAGGTCATCACTCATACGATCGATACTATTTATGCTGGAGAAGAAACAGAGAGTAACCTGCCATCAGTATATTGAAGAAGTTTGTTGTGAAAGGAGCACACAGTTCTTTGCTCTGTAGGTCTACATTCAAGTGATGGCTATTGGCCATGCCCCTGATTGTTGTCCCACAACTTGCAGTGTCTTGGAAAAGGCAAAAATACATTAAGATTACGAAGCAAAACAAAAAGCCTTAAACCTAGTTGATGAGTAGGGGCAGGGGAATCATATATATGATGCAGTCTGTGCATGATAAGTTTTATACCCTATACACTCTTAAAACTGTATCCTGTTTGGGGCATTGCATGCTATGGAAGATGCAGGCAAATTCATGTAATGAAGATACATTCTGGTATACAAGTCATATGAGGAAAAGTTGAAGAAATTGGGTATATTTACTTGTGAACAAATGAATGCGCGGGCATGATCCCACTCTTAAAAACTGAAGGACTGTTACATGGAAAAAGACAAAGATTTCTTCTTCATTGTAATCTAGAGGACAAGGCTAGAACTACTAGGTATAAATTACAGGAGGATAGATTTCAGTTGAACTTTAGGAGAAACGTCCTAACAATAAATGTGGTTCAACCATCGACCCAACCACAAGGGGAGGGGAGGAATTTCCCCGTAGTGGAAGTCTTCAAGCAAAGGAAGGATGAGGTATCAGTTGAGACTCCCCTAGCTTTGGATTACCTGCTGTGAGCAGAGGTTGGACTAGACGGCCCATAAAAGCCCTTCTAATTATTAAATAGAGTGCAGTTCCATCTATATTTAACTGTGCTGCTGTTGCTGGTTTTCATGTATGTCTTTGACTTGGGAATTAGAATGGTGTTTGTATGAGTAGAATCACCTTTGATCATGCTCATTATATGCAACTGTAGCTTAAAAATATGGTGCAGAAGATACCAAAAACTCTATTTCTTATGAGAAAAATTGCTGGATTATTTTTTTTTAATTGGCTTTTAAAAGAGCCATATTTAAGAAGAGCAGAAGGTTGGGGACTTTAAGCAACTAACAGTACAGTTCTAAGCAGAGTTATCCCAGTCTAAGTCCATTGAAATCAATGGGCTTAGACCAGAGTACCTCTGTTGAGGATTGCACTATGAGATGTTTTTTAAAAAGTTTATAGTGGCTACTATAATCTATTGTTACCTGCTCTCCAAGTGTTCAGAATGGGCTATGGAATATGCTTCAAAATATATATATATATATATATATATATATATATATATATATATATATATATATATATATATATATATATATATATATATATTTAAACGGCTCTTCAGCTGACAAAAACAATTCGCCCTTTTATTGATTCTGTAAGGATGTGTGCAATTTTGTTCCAATTATTCATGCCTGCTGAGACGAAAGGAATACCAAAAGACAAATGGGTATTTTGACTGCATCGCAAATAGCCCCACGATCAGCAAGCTTCTAGGAGCCCTTTAAACAACCACTGAGCAGAATTGTCTTTGGAAAAGACTGTAGAAAGACTCACAGTCAAAGATTATGAACTTGATGTGAAAATATCACAACTGGAGTCAGAAAATCATTTGCAGATGCTTTTATAAATGTTACGAAGATTCTTCTTTCCCCCAGTGTGACCATCATCATTAAAAATGCATGTGTCTGTCTTTTGTGTGTGACTTTGCTTTCAGAATCTTGGGAGCTACATATTCAGCAAGCTGTTATAATAAAAAGAAAGCAAATGTATGTTATTGTAGATGTAGTAATTTTAAACTTGGAATTACCATAATTATCTACATCTTGTGGCTCTTTCTTCAAGATGTCAAAAAAAATTCAGACTGTGAGTGAGGAGAAAGTGTTGGAGCTTGCTGTTAGAAGAGAGGTAACCAAAGACATGCTGAAAGAAAAGATATTAAACAAAGCTTCACTTTGCTGACAGTTCTCTACAAACTTGAAAAGCAGTTAAAGAATAATTAGGCAGGAGGAAAAGAGAAGTTATAGTGTTATTTTGTATGATTGGAAGCAGGAGAACTTGTTGCTTATATCCAGGGCTTTTTTTCTGGGTAAAGAGGTGGTGGAACTCAGTGGGTTGCACTCGGAGAAAATGGTCACATGGCTGGCGGCTCCGCCCCCTGATCTCCAGACAGAGGGGAGTTTAGATTGCTGTCTGCGCCGCTCGGCAGTGCAGAGGGCAATCTAAGCTTCCCTCTGTCTGGAGATCAGGGGGCGGGGCCACCAGTCATGTGACTATTTTCAAGATGTTCCGGAACTCCCTTCCACCACGTTCCTGCTGAAAAAAAGCCCTGCTTATATCCTTTACCAGATTCCTTAGGACCAACAAACTTTAGCGTAATCATTCAGCCATTGCTGAAACTGGCAGCTCTCAAGGGTGTCCGCAGAAATAATTTTAGGGGAGAGACCTACGTAGAGTGCCTTACAGTAGTCAAGTCTCTATGTTACCACGGCATGCATCTAGGTGCCCAGATCAGCCAGGTCAAGGCAGGGGGCCATCTTCCAGGCTCGACTGAGTTTGTGGAAAGCATTTTTTGCCGCTGCCTTAACTTTGCTTTTCTAGCTGTAGAGCTGGTCCCAGTATAACCCCAAGGTTCTTAACTGAGTCTGCAAGGGTCAGACAAACTGCATCAAAAGTGGGGAGTACAGTGTCCTTCAAGATCTCTATCTTCCCAATGAGCATCACTTCTGTCTTTTCTAGGTTCAGTTTCAATTTGTTAGACCACAGCCATCAGGCAGCAACCCAAGATTTCGACTGCATCCCACAGTGATTTGGATAGCAAGATATAGAGCTGGGTGTCATCTGCATATTGATGGCATCCAATTCCATAGGCACGAATGAGTTCTTCTAAAGCTTTGTTGATTGTGCCCTGTTGAATCCTGCAGAGAATTCCCTTACTCAGTACACGTGACCAGGTATCTAATAATCTGGTATTTCCACTCACATGTACTAAAGCAGGAAAATGCATGCACTGCTGTATTCATACATTGTGACTTCACGTATCAAGAGGATCATGCTATGCATGATCTCCCCTTACACATGATCGATTGGCATGACTGAAAAGGGCTATAGTTGCACAAAAGAAGTCTCTGGACCAGTATGCTAGTATTCAACTAAACTAACCAGTTTTCTTGTTATGTGATGACATATTGTCATAGTTTTATTTGCACACTGAACTGAATCATCTGAAGGGTTTTCATTGAAATATTTATTTATTTGATTTATTTGATTTGATTTATACCCTGCCCTCCCCACAGATGGGCTCAGGGTGGCTAACAACATTAAAAAAATTGGACTGTGACACTGAGACTGAGGACTGTGACACTGAGAGATCTCTGTCTTTTGGTGCTACACCTCTGAAGATGCCAGCCACAGCTGCTGGCGAAACGTCAGGAACTACAATGCCAAGACCACGGCAATACAGCCCGGAAAACCCACAACAACCATTAAAAAAATACATTAAAAGTCATAAAACCATAAAATCAATAAATTTTTAAAAAGTCATTTAAATAGCCAGGAGCAGGCTATTTAAACAAATATTGGGAGTCCGTATATGGGCATAGCAGATGGCCGAGGGCAATGGTCTTAGATGGAAGAAAGAGGACACCCACTGGCACTCAGCCAAAGGCCCGGCGGAACATCTCCGTTTTACAGGCCCTGTGGAACTTTAACAGGTCCCGCAGAGCCCGGATCTCCAGCGGGAGAGCGTTCCACCAGGCTGGGGCCAGGGCAGAAAAAGCCCTGGCCCTGGTTGAGGCCAGGCCGGGGACCACCAGGAGTTGCTTGTCTGCAGGGGGGGACGTGATGGAAGAGGCAGTCCCGCAGGTATGCAGGTCCCAGTCCGTGATGGGCTTTAAATACCAAGGTTAACACCTTGAACCGGATCTGGAACTTCACTGGAAATAGACTTTAAGGCCACTGTGTTTTCTAAGTTGTTCAATAATGCTCATGGAACCACTCACTCAGAAGTCCTGTTCAGACAGATGCATAACTAGAAATGAACAGCTCAAGAACTCATCCACCAAGCAACCATCTCTGCCCATAGTCCTGCCCTCGAAAAAGTGGTTTAAAAATAATTTTTCTGTGCATCAAAAACCATCATCACTTTTCATGAGTTTCCATTTTTCTTCAATATCTTCCAAAAACTAATCCAATTTTTTGGTATGCCTGGACTACACCATTAAAAGCAATAGAGGAAGTGGCAGTCAGAAAGGAACATGTCAATAGTGTGCTTAAACAGGACCAAAAAAAGAAGAAGCACGACATAAGAAAGCTCTTCGTGCATTACGACATAGTTCCAAAGGGATCACATAAAATGGCAAATGTAAAAATCATTGCCAAGTAGTAAACATCTGTGATGACTAGTGTGTCATTTGACTATTCCCTTGTTGTATCCACATTTATCATTATGCTCCTTTGCTAGCTAATGTGGTCCATTGCCCATCCATTTACTTGCTGATATCCAGCCAGAATTTGATTTGTTGTGGTGTGATGGGCCCTGTTTTGCTCTTTCCTATCTTCGTCTTTCTACTTGTCAACTTTTAAAATATTTGAAAGCTGCTATTACATCTACACAAACTCTATCTATCTTATATATGGATAAATAATCATGGGCCCCTATCATGTCTAGTTTGGCACTGATGTAAAAAGATCTAGTTCCTTCCAGCAATCCTTCATGTGTCCCAAACCAATCAGCTGTTTCAGTGTCACATTCACACAATCATACAACGAATGAATCAATGTGTTGCTGATGACATACATCTAATACAGAACAGACTACATGAATCTTCAGTTTATTAAAATATATGGATTTATTTAAGCATCTTTTACCCCACACTCTTAGTTAAGAACTCCCAAGGCAGTTTCAGATAATTAGATAACACTTGCTTCATTTATATGATATAAATTGAATTTAGGATGAGGTTTTATTGTTCATTGGAAATCAGAATGAATCTGAACTATTGTGACCTTATCTTGACTATTGTAAATGGATCCTTTAGAGTTTCTTTAAAAAATAATTTTGATTCTTTCCAAAGATACAAAATGCCTTCCTTTCCTGGATTTTTCCTTTTAATTCTTTCCAACATGCTGTGACACTGGGGTCCCACAATAAGGCAGCAGAGAGAAAAAAATGATTTTTTTCATTGAACTCTTTTTATTAATCTCAGCTAGACATTCTCACTCTCTTTGGTCAAAGAGAAGAAAAGAAATTCTAGCCTGTTGAAAGCAAGCTAGAGAAACAGGAAATGTGTGAGTATATTATCAAGCAGGTTGAGAAGTCAAAGAACACAACCGTACTGCTCCAGTAGAAGGAAAGATGACATTTATGTAAGACTGTAGTGAGGTTTTCAGGAGAACAATATTTGCCTTATGGCTCACCATGTGCATAGCAACTCTTTAACCTTTGAATGGGTGTCCATACATTTTAATGTTATTTGTTCCTCCAAAAGATAATAAAGGCAGGCTTAGTAGGCCATGTGAATACAAACTGAGAATCGAGAATGCTGGGGGTTTTGTTCAATCATTTATAAGAAGTCCGGCCTGCTGGCGTGGGGCTGGGTGTGGAATGCGAGATGCAGTTTTATCTGGTAAAGCAAGTGATTAGAAGTCTTGGGGCCGAAACAATCTCAGCCTTTTCTCAAACTTTAAATGAGTTCAACCATTTAATTGACTTTTTTTCATAACTGTGTCCCCTCCCTGTGCCAGTGCCTTGTTTATTGAGATATGCAATGAGCTGTCCATATGATGTCTATTAGCTCCCAAATAGTAAGTGCCACAGACAAATAAGCCAGTTTCCCCAATTTAGAAAATCATCTCCATGTGTAAAGTTAATTTTATTTATTTATTTAAAATATTTATTTCCTGCCCTTTTGATACGTCCAAGGCAGCTAACAGCAAGGATTAAAATCAAGACAGAGTCTAAACATCACACAAAAGAGCAGTGCTAAAAATAGAACGTTCAACTGTTATAGAAAAGAACAAAATTGCTCTCATCATCTTTGATCATCTGCCAACATTACAACTTATAAGTCATCAGCCTAATAGTTATCAGCAAAAAGTTTTCTGGAATAACCAATTATTAGAACCTTTTCAGGCAGCTAGGAGGGAAGGAATCCGGCATTGTGGGTGCCTCTCCATAGGTTTCTGAATGAGGCGACCTGGGCTACCCATGATGAAGGGGTGGTTCAGAGAGAATGGTGAGCTAATCCAATCAAGTCAATTTATTTTTTTGTTTTGCTTCCTTCTTCCCAGCTGAAGCCTTCTCATGAAAGGTTCTTTGGGCCAACTGAACAAATCGCAATTAGTAAATGAATTTAAGATTTGTGTTCGTGGTTGGGTAAACAATCTCTATGTCTTCTAGCAAAAAAAAAAAGTTTAAATCCTCTTTTAGAAGTGCTATTCAACAGGTTCTATTTGAGCATTCTGACATGGCCTTCCATTAATTCTAATTTATTTTTCAAATATACATTGGATTTCATAATCCAAATTTCTGGCTAAGATCCCTGAGCATTCTCAACACCCCTAGAACAGCATTCTTCAACCATGGGGTGGGACCTTCAAATGGGTAGTGGAGCCCCATCTGCTGGGTTGCAGGCGTAGATCCATCATTATTTTTGCTGCTCTTTGAAACTTTGCACCTCTGTCAAGCGGATTAGCAGGACAGCACAATGAGGTCTCACAATGATAGAGAGTATTCCTGGTCAGTACAGGCAGGTTCTGAAACCACCCTCCCTGCGGAATCTCTTCTTTGCCTTTTCTCTATTCCATCCACCATGAATGGCCCAACTATTGCTTATCTCCACCAGTTGGTCCTCCAGTGCAGAGACCCTTCCACACCATTGAGATCATAACTCTGGATCCTCCTCTTTCTGATATCACATGTGCTTGCAGCCAGTAGATCCCATGCTGTTGCTGGGGATTTAAGGTGAGTTGAAGACCTCTGCCCTAGAGCATCTTTATGGTTGCAAACTACCTCATTTATTCATTCTCTGATACTTGTACAAGCTCAGTGTCAGAAGGTAATGAGAGAATTGGTGATTTATGTTACTGTTCTTCTTACCATATAGTGACTTGTGGAAAGTATACCCAGATTTGGTTGTTTGTTTACTTCAATTGTAATCCAGCTTCCTTGTTGAGACTCAAGATGGATTACAGAAACAGATAATATAACAAGCAGTGCAATAATGTGGGATTGCAAAATTAGAGAACATTGAAATCTGAACAGTATAATGACGCAGTAAACAATCCAAAGGGGGAAAAAACTTGTCTACATTTTCCAGATACTAAAACTGCAGTCCTATTCCTTTTATTAACAATTCTTTAACAATTCTGCTTTTACTGAACATTTCCGTATTTACTATCATCCTATTCCCTTTACAAAAATGTCCGCTGTTCCATAAAGTTTTGCAGAATAATAAAATCATAGGAGCCTTTCCAAAACTACAATCTTGTGCCTTTTACAAAGAGCCCTTCTGAGAATTTTCATTTTACTGAGGAAAGGAGAACCATGTTAAGCTGTTTGGGTTTCCACAGGGGAGAAAGGCAGGGTATAAATGAAGTAAACAAATACATAATATTTGCTATTTCCCTAAGCCTTTAATTAAAATGACTTCTGTTAAATAAATTCTGTTTTACGCATTTTGTGGAATGATGGTAGCCTCCCTGACTTCATCAAGGAGTCCATTCTATAAGGTAGGAGCCACTGCAGAGAATCCTTGGATATCTTATTCATTTACAGGGTAGCACCTCCAGAATGCTTTGCACAGATGAATGACTCTGCCACAGCAGAGTATATTGAGAGTGACAGTTCTGCAGCTATCCGAGGGCATGGAGAGTTTTGTAAATAATAACCAACACCTTGAACTGAACATGGAAACTAGTTGGTGACCAATGGAGTGACTGCAGAATAAGTGTAACAAGTGGGCACCAATAAGAAACTCATGGAAAATTCCCTCACTGGTCCCTGCTTTGTCTTCTGCTTGCTGGTACCTGCTCCCAGCCACCTTTTTCTACCCTCTTCTCCCACTGCCACCTCATCCTCCCTACTTTTTTCTCCCACCCCCAACACTGGGTCCCCTCCCCTTGCCCCCTGTCTCCTCTTTCTGACCTCCCCACCACCTCACCGTTCTGCCTGCCTACCCATTCTTGCCCCTTCCTCTTTGCCTGCCCTCTCATCTCCCTCATTGCCCACTGGGTTGGCTGGCTATTTGCCAGCCAGCCTGCCAACCCAGCTGAAGTGCTACTGCTGCCTGTCTAATACAGAGGCTCCCCCTCCCTTGCCCACCTGAGGATGTGGAGGGAAGCAGCAGAGGCCTCTCATACACCTGTCCAGCTAACATTGTTGGGGGAAAGAGGTGGTTCTTCCTCCCAACCCCCTCCCTGCAGCTCTGCTTACCTGCCTGCTGTCCTTGCCAGTGCTTTGTCCTCCCATCCATCCACCCCCACCATTCTGCACATCCTCCCCTCCTCACTTGATGGGCCAGCCACTCACCAGCCAGCCATTCTGCCCGGCTGAAGTTTCTCCTGCCTGGCTCATGCAGTGAGGGGGCGGCAGCAGCTCCTACTCCTGCTCTGCCCGCTGTCACTTTCCCCTACCCACTGCTCTGCCTTTCCATCTGCTGGCCTCCTGCCACTCTGCCTTCTCAGTCATCAGTCATCAGCTGCAGCAGAGATGCATTTCAGACAGTGTTCTTCTATGGGGGGGGGGGGTCCCATCCATTTCCTCTCTTATTTTCAGAGTTTTCTGCACACGTGGCCCTAGTATGTGGATTTAAATATCTGCAGATGGGGCCAGGTTGAAAATCATATATACAGATGATATGCATACTCCGCCTAGCTCTTGCCTGGTATGAGGCTAGTTGAAGGAGTCTGTGGAAGATGTGGATGGTGAGAAAATGCAGCATTCAATTCTAAATGCTATTATTTCGACCAGGATGACAGATCAATGCGACACTCAAAATATTTCAACATCTTGATGTTATCAGGTTGGTCACTTTTTGGCACTGACTAACTGTTCATGGATGACTGCTCATCCATCTGTAGTTTCCTGATTTCCCGCCCCCCCCCCCCCCATTTGTTTCCTTCAGTTTTTTGCTGCCATGTACTGAAAACATATTTAAAAGTAAAATGATGCATTTCTTGGTGCCACTTACCCTTAGGGGCAGGTTGTTAACATGCTGCAGAGGAAGCACTGTATACAACTTGTGTTAATTAGAGCAGTGAATGATTTACAACAACTAATTTATTCAGTGAGTTAGCTCTTTTTTTTTTTTTTTGGCAGATTGTCCATGAGCAGATTATGAATTTACTGAATACACATAGTATTTATGCTGACTTCTTGCTCAGTATATGCTTTGTTATGAACATACATTTGAAATTCTGAACTATACTCTTTAGATTTGGTTGGATACCAGGCCTTTCCAGTTGGGTGACTGCATGTGCATTCAACAGACCTGTCTCTCTATATTAGTGCCAGTTCCAAACACAACTATCTCTTTCAGAGTGGTGCCGTTTCAATGAGAGAGAATGCTGGTGGCCAGTTGGGTGTTGCACTGCCTTCCTCTTAATGCAGTACTCATCACCGGGGAAGGGTATTTGACAAGGCAAAGAACGGCGGCACACATTTCAGGCACTTTACTCCCTTTCTTCCTGTTCTATGGCATGGCTTTGGCATAGTGAAAGGAAGCCGTGAAACGGCACACCAACCACAGCTCCTAGGTCAGGAAGGAGAAGTATCTCTTACTTGCTTATGTGGCAGCCTGTGATCATTGGCTCAGAGAGTTTGTTTGGGTTAGAGTTACTCTGTTTTTGTAAATGATGGCAAGAGGCCATTGTCATAAGTGAAGCAAGGAGCAGAGTCACGTCTGCTTACAAGGATTGGCCCTATGGTCACAAGTATGAATAAGAATTAGTGAGTGACGTGGTACAGAGGCTGGAATGATGAGAGGAGGGAAGCTGAAAGGTGAAAGGCAGAAAGGGTAGCAGTTTTCCCTTCCCAATCAACTTCCTTTCTCTTCCCAAATGACTCCTAGATGATCTGAAAACATCATGAATGATAAGGAACTGTGTTAGCAGTCAGACCCCTTCCTCATGCTTAGAGGGCAGTTTATGGATGGAACAGTATAAATGCCCTTTGTAAGTCCAAGGCATTTCCTGGCCCAGAGCAGATATCAACTGGGCAGGAGCCAGAGTATGAGTCAGAGGCATTTGACTGCCTGATGGCCCCTCCACACCCTGGAGAGGTGCAGAGATAACAAGTTTTCTCAAGAAAACCCCCTGTCTAATCCCATCAACACCCTGCTATACTTCCCCATCACCCACCTATCCTAATCAAAAGCTATTCAGCAAACCTGAGAACTTTTCCTATCCGGCACTTAACAGTTTATCAAGTAATATTGTCACCTACAGTCTATCCTAGATAGGAACCATGAAATCTCTCCTCACTTATGGTTCTACCTCCAGACAAACCATTAAGCCTCTGTTTTTGAGAGCAAGACATCAAGTGTGCCCTGGGGAACATTATGCCCTATAATTGGGGTTACTAGCCATGTGTTGTATGTGTCTGTTCTGGATCCATATGCCTACCCTCAAGTTCACTTGAGCCTTCTTTTTCTTTCCTTGAAATGCTAGTTGCTTTTGCTGCTGCCTCCATGGACCTCCCCTATCCTTGAGACTGGAAATTATTCCTTAAACTGCTTTCTTCCACTTCCCTCCTTGACTTTCCTAGTTAGTTTTGTATGTGTGCTGTTTGTGATTTTCTGTACATTTGCCTTTTATTCCCCTTTAATAATAAGACCTTTCCGGTTGAACATCTGCCTGACTTATTTGACAGTTCTCTAAGGAACAATCCCCATAAACATTGGTGGAGATTCCTAGTTACCTCCCCTCACTTGCCTCTTTAATGCTAATCCCCCCAACTAATTAAGGAAACCTCCTATTTGGGTAACGATGGTGTGTGTTATTGATGCTCTGCACTTCCAGGGGTAGCACTACAGAACTTTGGGTGAGACAGCATGGAGACTTGTGGCATTTTTATAGCATTTGTTTTATTTATAGCCATACAAGCAGTACATATTAAAAATAACAGACCCTTATAGCTGGCAATAAAACTGCAGATCCTGCATCAGATTCCCAGAGAGCTGAGACAACTGAGACTCCTTCCCCCCATGACCACTAGCTATTTCCTCTCCATTGTGACTATTTTTTTCAACTAACAACTTAGATAAGTGATACTTTATTTTTGTTTACAGGTTATGGCCCTTCTCTAGGCTTGCAAGCAGGCTTTGCAGCAAAGTTATCCTGGCCAGAAGGGAAATGCAAAATCTGCCAGACTAAAACAGCTTCAAGAATCTCATTTTTAACAGCTTACTTGATGAGCAGTCATGCAACCAACATGGTATCTTGTACTACAATTTACCTTTAAAACAGAGTAGTTCCATTGAGGGATATTATTACACATGGAGAGAAGCTTTGGTCTCACTGGCCTTTAATTCCTATGAATTTAACCACATTGTAAATAGATGTAATACTGTAAATAGCAACCAAAATAGCAACTTTCAAGTGATGTATAATAGAAACAGAAACCACATTCACAGGCCAGCCTGATGAACTTGCTCGTTAACAATGTGATCCTAAGCAGAGTTACACTCATCTAAACTCATTGAAGCCAGTGGGCTTAGAAGGGTACAATTGTGCTTAGGACTGAAATGTAATGTGTTCACCCTTGTGAACTGAGCACAGAAGTAACCCTCTGCATTCCCCATTACCCTGAAGTTGATGTAATGCACAGCTGGCTTTAGTGACATCACTGGCATGTCTGAGAAAGGGTAAAGTAGGAGCCTCTGTTGGGGGAACTGAAATTGTATTTGTTTAAAATGGGACATATTTCTTTTCGGCAGCCATCAGCAATATGAGACTGCATACAGGCTGTGGTCAGGGAAGCTACAGTAACTCCCCACCCAAAACAACATTTTTTTCATTTCATCTAGTAGAACTAGATCAAAGGCAGTTTGCCATTTTTGCTAGTATTTTTTCCATTACTACTGATTCCATATAGTAGGAGAGTATCTTTCTTCCAAGATCTTTTAAAAAGATGGTCTAGAAAGTTTACAGAAACTTATAGGCTAGCCTACTTAATCCAAGTAACTTGAAGGCAGATGGGAAAGGTGCAAAAGATGAGATGGGTCAGATTCAGAAAAAGAGGAGCTACAAATAGTGACATGTACTGTTAAACCCACCAGACCAGTTTGAATCAGGTTTTAATTATATAATACTTAAACATGATAGAGAACCAAGATGTTTGCCAGCCTCGTTGACAAGCTTGCATGTTCTACTTCTAGGTCAATCAATGCATTGGATGTAGGACTTGTACATTTGTGATTAAATTATTCCCACCCAACAGGTGCCTCAGATAAAAACTACAGCTTTGAAATAAAAAAATGTTTCACTTACACTTCACTAATGATCAGAGGTTAGACTATCCAGCTGGACAGAGTCTGTAGAGCAAGTTTGTCTGCTTAACTTTCAAACAGGGTGGTGATGAGAAGAGTATTGAGAGCCAGTTTGATGTAGTGGTTAAGAACGGTGGCAGCTTCTCAAAGCTCTCTCAACTCCATCCACCTCACAGGATGATTATTGTGGGGATAATAATGACATATTTTGTAAACTGCTCTGAGTGGGTGTTAAGTTGTCCTGAAGGGCAGTATATAAATCAAATGTTATTATTATTATATTCTGATTATTCCCAGACACTCAGCACTGGGTATAAATTACCTCCATATCAGCTCTTCCTGTACTCCAATCTTATTTGCTATCCCAAGTGATCCTTGTAATTTCCAGGCAAATGGATAGTGGATCAGAGCAGGAATAGTAGGTGTGTAGTTTATGGGAAATCAGGTGCACAGAATCAGTGTAAGACCTGGGGAAAGTATCACAGAGATACCAAAGGTGAGCTGCTGTAGGATAGTGGTTAAGTGGCTGGGTTGTAAATCAGCACTCTGCTGGTTCAAATACTATGACTGCCATAATCTCGGTAGATGAGCTTGAGTAAGCCGCTCCTTTCAGCTCCAGCTCCCCAGCTGTATTATGAGGATAATAATAACACTAACTTTGTTCACTGCTCTGAGTGGGGCACTAATCCGTCTAGAAGAGCGGGATATAAGTACAGTTATTATTATTAAAAGTAACATTGCACTAAGAACAAAAAATGGCATTGAAAGAAAAGACAGCATTTTGTAATAATCTCAGCCTTCAGTGTAAAGAAAACTGCTTGAATCTTGTTACCTATTTCACTCTTGCATTTTTTTAAAGGGGAGATGGTAGCAGGCCAATCATTGCACAGTTCTATTTTAAAACGAGCTAAATTATATTCCAGTAATAGGTCTGTGGAGTGTTTATTCACTTGAATGGATTTATTTAACAGGTATTGGGCCCAGGGGATTTACCTGCAGGATATACAGAGATTACTGAGTAGTGCGAGTGGACATTCAGCAAATGTATCTGCAATAAACTGAAGCTTATTACTGTTTTACTAACACTAGAGTCCAAATGGCCCAATGAGCAGCACTTTAGTCTTGGATCTAGGAAATCTGGTTTATGTACATACGAAAACACAATTCTGCCCTGTATTTATTGAGTATCCTTGGGACAGTTCAGTTCCCAGAGAAATATTAACAGTCCATTTTAGACAGATGTTTTAGTAATCATTGGGAAAATATTTCAAAATATTCTACTCACTAGCATTGCTATAAAAATAATAACAAAGTATAGGAGTTGTATTGTCGGGGCAGGTATCATGGGCTGATTCACACATAAAAGTTCTGCATGGTGTATCCTTACTGTTCTTGAGTCTGTTCACAGTTTCATTGGCAAGCATAGCATTTGAGATCATGTGACATGATACAAAATTTCTGTCGGTTTTGTTTGATCTTTGATTGTTCATTCGCATGTTCAAGTCAGTGATGCAGCCAATGAGTGATGATGAATATGCAGCATTTTATTTCTGTTATTTTTGATTTACAATTTGATTTTTATTATATGCACAATTTTATTTTTGTTTTGATTTCAGTCTGATGCTAGAATGTTTTATTCTTTTTCTTTATTGTTCATGTTAGCTTTTTATTGTATTCACTTCTTGATTTCACTGGTTTCAAACATTTCCACTTCTAACCTTTTTCCTCAGAATTAACTAGGATAAAATTCTTAGGAATTTCAGGCAGATAATACAAAGTGCCCTTGATTTACTGGCAATTGAAATTTATTTATTTATTCCCTATCTTTCTCCCCAGTAGGGACCCAAGATGGCTTACATAATTTTCTTCTCTTCCATTTTATCTCCACAACAACCTTGTGAGGTAGGTTAGGCTGAGAGTGTGTGACTGGCCCAAGGTTACCCTGCAAGCTTCCATGGCAAAGTAGGGATTTGAACCTCGTTGTTCCAGATCCTATTCTAATAACTACACTACACAGGCTGTAACTTGTTGGGTACAAGAGACCTTTGGCAAACCAAAAAAGCAGATAATGGTAACAAATAATACAATTAATAAGGGGAAATCCTCATGTATCTAATCATCCTGTTTATGTATAAAAACAATGGGGAAGTATCTATCTTTAAACAAAAAAATGTAGCATATGAGGGAAAGAAGACCCAGGGAAATTTGTTATCTGATCCCAAGGTTGCGATTGGCCTTACCCTGGGCATGACTTCCGGCTTGGAAGTCTTATATGCCTTACCCTGGGCATATAAGAAGGGACCCCGAGAACTAAGCATTGATTCTGGTCCGACCTTCTGTGGCAGCAGAAAATTGCCCCAGATAGTTTTCCGTATGACAACCCTTCGCCCCAAGCTAAACATACTGAGCTCCTTCATCCTTTCCTCATAGGACTTGGTCTCCAGACCCTTCACCATCTTTGTTGCCCTCCTCTGGACATGTTCCAGCTTGTCTATATCCTTCTGAAGATGTGGTGCTCCAAACTGAACACAATACTCTAGGTGCGGTCTAACCAGAGCAAAGTAGAGCAATACCCATCACTTCACGTGATCTTTACACTATGCTTCTATTGATACAGCCCCAAATCACATTTGCCTTTTTAGCTACCACATCACACTACTGACTCATGTTCAGTGTATGGTCTACTAAGAGCCCTAGATCCTTTTTGCACATACTACTGCCAAGATAAGTCTCCCCCATCCTATAATTATGCACTTGATTTTTCCTACCTAAATGCAGAACTTTGCATTTATCTCTGTTGAAATTCATTTTGTTTGTTTTAGCCCAGTTTTCCACTCTGTCAAGATCATCCTGTATCCTGACTCTGTCTTTTGCCATATTTGCTACCCCTCCCAATTTAGTATCATCTGCAGATTTAATAAGCATTCCCTCTATTCCGTCATCCAAATCATTTATGAAAATGTTGAACAGAACAGGTCCCAGGACCGATCTCTGAGGCACTCCACTTGTCACTCTTCTCTAAGAGGATGAGGAACCATTAACTAGCACACTTTGGGTGCGATCCGTTAACCAATTACAGATCCACCTAACAGTAATAGGATCCAAGCCACATTTTATCAACTAGTCAACAAGAATATTATGTGGAACCTTATCAAAAGCCTTACTGAGATTGAGATAAACTACAGCATTCCCTTGATCCAGCAAGGTAGTAACTGTCTCAAAGAAAGAGATTAGAGATGGGCAGAAACCAGAAAAAAATTAACCATGTGGTTCGTGGTTCGTCACGTTTCACAAACCACAAACTTTCACGAACCTGCCCCGGTTCACGAATTGGTTCATTTTGGTTCGTGAAAATGTCACTTCTGGGCCAGCAAATCACCACTTCTGGGTCAGCAGAAGGTCACTTCCAGGTCAGCAGAAGGTCTGCAGGAAGTCCATCCCCTGTTGCCTAGGAAACTGATTGATCGGCATCAGGCTGCCTGCAGTGATGAACTGAAAAACGAACCAAACGAACCGCTGGTTCACAAACCATGAACCAGCTGGTTCATCATAAATTTTTGTTCGTATTTCGATTCATGCCCATCTCTAAAAGAAATGAGGTTAGTCTGTCATGGCTTGTTCTTGAGAAACCCATGCTGGCTCTTAGTAATCACAGCCATCCTTTCTAAATGCTCAAGGACTGATTGATGATTTGTTTTAAAACTTTTCCAGGTATAGACGTCAAGCTGATGGGTTGGTAGTTACCTGGATCCTCCTTTTTCCCCTTCTTGAAGATGGGGACATCTGCCCACCTCCAATATTCTGGCACCTAGAGCTCGGTCAGTACCTCCCACATATATATTATATGCAGGAAGCTTGAAAAAATAAACAGAAGGGTCAAGGGGTCATGAAACGAACTTCCAACCTGGAAGGTGGCCAAAAAGGATCCTCATAGCTAAACCTCTGCAGGTTATTTGTTTGTTTGTGTAAATATAGCAAATTTTGATATCATCTTTCCAGGGAACCTGCTTTCGGCAGCTTACATAATAATAATGAAACATTAAAAGTTATGAATTAAAATCCATCTTTAAAATCCAAGGGGGATTTTAGGCCTGGCCTTCTGACACAGGAGGGGAGCTGATGAGTAGCAGAAGACAACCCCCCTCTCCTGATTTAAGGCTGAAGGGACAAACCATGAAAATTGGTAGAGCTTGGTCAATACCTCCCACATGTACATTTCATATATATTATATATGATCTCACATGCACATAACATTGAAACCATATTAAATGCAGTTTGTTGATTACCTAATTCTGTTTCAGTTAACCTACTTTTAACTACTGAAGAAACTCTATAAATATTTATGCAGCTCATAAAATGGAAAAGGCATGCTTTTTAAAAGTTCTGCTTACTGAATAGCAGAGAAACAAACATACTAAGTCAGATCAAAATTGGTTGGCATGGGAAAATTGTACAGGAAATATTCCGTTTTTTGCACGGTGCAGAGGGAAGGAGGATCAGGAAAAATAAAAATACAGGTTTAACTCAATAAACCATGCCCATTCATTATTATTTGCTATCATACATTTTAAAAGCTATTTGTATGTGATCTTTATTTTGCCTCCCCCGTTTTCCAAAATTGTGTGTGTGTGTGCGCGCGCGCGTGCGTGCGTGCGTGCGCGCTGTGTGGCTGTAGGGAACCCAAGTTGCATCTGGGGAACCCGGACGCAACCGTTTACAAACCTGCTCGTCTAGCTTGACCCATAGTTCAAGAGGAAAATATACTTATAGTGCAAATCCTAACTGGAGTTTTGCTGGTCTAAATCCATCGAAGCTTAAAAAGGTATAACTCTGTTTAGAATTTCACTGCTTGTTATCAGGCCTATACTGATTTACTTGAGGACTGGATTAAAAGCCTAAAGGAAAAGTCAACATGGAAGTAACATTGTGGTATGAGCCTTATGGTTTGGAGTAGGGTTGCCAGCCTCCAGGTAGTGGCTGGAGATCTCCCGGAATTACAACTGGTCTCCAGGCCACAGAGATCAGTTTACCTGGAGAAAATGGCTACTTTTGGGGGTGGACTCTATGGAATTATGCCATGCCAAAGTCTTTTGCCTTCCCAAACCCCGCTTTCTCCAGGTTTCTCCAGGTTTCACCCCCCAGATCTCCAGGAATTTCCCAACTTGGAGCTGGTAACCCTAGTTCGGAGTGTGTTCTGTCTTCGCTGTGGACTGTGTGTACTCAGACGTTGAAAGCAACATTGTGCTTGATAGGCCAAATGAAGCCTCTGGATGGGGTAACAATAATATAAATATTTGGCCTGGCCTTCTGCTTGGGCTCAGTGAGTTTCTACCTGCAGCAGTTAGTGCCAGTTTCTGACTTTAAGGACCCTTCACTGCTCTGGAATGGGGGGAGGGTAAGTTTTTCTGTAGTTATCTTATAATATTGTTGTATCTTGCATGCTAACTTGTATTCTGTGTCTATCTCTATAATGCTGTAGCGGTCAGTGAGCTGGGCCCATATCTGGTGCCTTGCCCAACTGTTTTTTGTTTTGTTTTGCCTGTATGAATAAAAACTTCCAGTTTTGCTTAAAGACCTTCCTACTGCTGGCATATTATTCTTAGCAGAGACATCAGTTTAGTACTAGGGAAAGATCAAGTGAGGTTGCACTCTTTACATGCCTATGGTAAGAGGCAAACCCAAGCAGCTGGTGGACTAGTCCCCGGTTGCAGAGCAACAATTTCCAAACAAGGACCTCACAGAGGAGCTGTGCTACTACTGTTAGGGATTACCAAGCCCACGGATGCAGGACGGTCAACTCAGAAAGGGAGAGGAATGCTTATCTATGGAGGCAGCCTCTGCTGTATACTTTTGTTTCGTAGCTGATTGATTACACATCACATCTGTATTCATCTTTAGACTCCAAATAAAAAAAAAACTTCCAGTCTTCAAGGGTGTAGTTCTCTACAGCTGGTTCACATACATCTCTAAACACATTCGCAGGGGGAAAGAGAGGAGTCGAGCAAGGAGCTCTGAAATGCTATTTGGCCTCCATGGAAATCAAGAAAAGCAAAAGCCCTTGGTTAGCAAACCACAAAGGATCATCACTGCCATCTTCTGTCCACCTGGAAAACAGCAGCTCCCCTTTAGTGTGTGTTTCAGAAGGGTCAGCTCAATCAAGTATTATATACAAGAAAAATGTCGAACTTCTCTCAATTTGGGGTCGGCCAACGTTCTTAGAAACTTGCAGACTAACAGGCAGCCTGCAGTTTTCACTCTGGAAGATCGCATGTTCTGCACCGTAGTCACGTGGGTTAGCAACAGGCAGCAGCCAGTTAGAAAAGAGGCTGTCAGGTGGTTAGCTCAGTGAAGGGCTCAGACAGAGCATGCTTGAAGAGATCCCCCCCCCTCCTGGACTCCCCCCCTTCCCCTGAAGAGCTTTGGGCTGGAAACCTCCCCTGGATGCAGAACTCCCAGCCAAAGTGTCGAAAAGACAAATGCAAGAACTCATTCGTGTTGTTTTCTGTAAAGAGCCGTTTTTCAAAAAGCAGTTTCTTGTGATCTACAGAAGCAGCAGCTGCCAGAGATCCTGAAATGTGACTGCAAACTTCTGCTCAGGAGACAAATTGGCCTGAGTCTGAAGATCTGGGGGGGGGGGATGACAAAGGAGGGGGCTGCTTGTGTGCTTCTGGCTGAGCATTAGCCCTCTGCTGAAAATGGCAGTTTTCTTCTCTGCCAATCTAGCTGACAATAATAAGAGCCTGTTGCTTTTAGCCATTTTACGATGACTCCGTCCTGAGACAGGCGTCGTCTCTTTGAGAGGAAAGGAAGGCACATAATGATACACTTTTGTTAAATTCAGAGGAGCTCAAATTGTATTTTAATAACTGATCTTTGTCTAAAAGGCCTCCCCCCCCTCAACTGTGTGCTCCCCACAGAACAAACAACCTGAGCAAAAGAGGACTTAGAATAAAATCAGGACTTAGAATAAAGCTCTTCCGTATACACCCAATGACCTTGGTCTTTGTAGTCATGCAAAGCTGTGCTCCCATTGTGCACCCTGCAAATAAAATCCCATTTTTTTCTTAATCTTGATGACTACGGGTTAACATTTCTCCTCTTTCCCCCAGTTTTTGGTTTGCAGGGTCATATTGTGGTTTTATCCTAAATGATGAGAAATTTGAGCTTTATAATATATTTAGCTTGGGAAAACATTTTTTTAAAATTGAAAAATGCCCTCCTTTCAAAGTGGACGTAGACTTGGCAGGTTCCAATGCTCTTTTCGTTTGTGTAGCTTAGTAACGTAGACATTTATACCTGTTGAGAAGGAAGTGTTAAGGTATACACAGATATTTTGACACATGCTTATTCATACCCCCATGTCCTGAAGGAGGACAGGTTTGTGCCATAATATTTGTTAGCTGCTAAAACTGAACATGATTAATGAGGCAATTTGGCCAAATGGGAGCATAATTCTTTAAGTAAATTGTGGGAATGAAGTATACAAGCAATCCTTTTATCTAGATATTGGGGTGAGGGGCTACCTGAAAGATGACAAGGAGTATGGAATACAGATTTATAAAGGGGAATTAAATTGTCTCATAAAATGGTAATTATAATTAGCACAATTCAAGTCTGTGGGTGAAAAAGGCACAGTGCCTCCAGGTGGCCTCCACAGAGACTGTTGGGTTCAAGAACACATACTAGCAGCACCAATTTCATTGGGCCACGTGTTCCACTTAGCACAAATAATGGTGGTCCTCCATACTTAGCTTTTCTGGGGTGCTTTACTTTAATAACTTGTGCAGGAGTTGAAAATAAAGGGCTTGATAGAATACTGAGGACTTTGTGGCCTAGGAAAGCTAGATCTGAGGTGCCATATAGAGCGGAACTACAAGTGACAAAAGGCACAGGTTGGACACTTGTCAGCTTCCCTCAAGTTTTGATGGGAAATGTAGGCATCCTGGTCTTGCAGCTTGGCTCTCTGACTGCTGTCCAATGGACTTTTCAACTGACACTTGTCCAACATTCTGCCAAGCTGCCTACATTTCCCATCAAAACTTGAGGGAAGCTGACAAGTGTCCAACCTGTGCCTTTTGTCACTTGTAGTTCCGCTATAGACGTAGACTGAAATAACACATGTGAACACCCTTGTACTACCATGTCTCCCGTATGTACCACCAGTCATGGCTGGGTCCCTCTACCATATGGGGCATTTCCTCTTTTTTTGTTGTTGGAATTCCCCAAATTAAAATGGAAACTGAGGGATACCTCAGTCTATTATTTCTGCCGCAGAAATAATTCTGCCTATGTTGTTCCCATACTCTCTAGCCAAACTCCTCCTCAAATTGCAACTGTCTGTTACTGGTGGTAGCCAAGTCAGTAAATATGAACACTGGCTCCTTCTCCAAAGGAATTACAAGTCCCCTTTTTTCTTAAATGTTTATGATGCGCCACCAACTCAGCCAATCACTCTATGCTGTGGAGGTGGTCAGAGTATGTCAGTCTATCTTGGTCCCAGTTCTTCCTTTTCAGACTTCCTACAAGCTATGTACCTTGTTAATTGTCACCCCAAATGTCTTTTTCCAGCTTCAAGAAGCAAAATTCTCATCAAGGCTTAAATGTCCATTCTTGGATATTCAAGATTTCCAAAACAAAATGTTAAAAAAAACCTCGCCCCTTCTATTTTTATTTGATTTGAAATCTAAATACACAAAATAGTGCTGAATCAGAGATTAAAACACATATTAAAGGGTTAATAAATAATGCAACACGTCCAAATTAATATATATATATTATATAAAATTAATTATCTATGGTTCTGTTAAATCTTAGAGAAAAGAGCGCAAGGCCTAATGTTGTTTTGGAAGATCATTCTAGAATATCACATTTACCACTTTTGCATATACTATCAATAGTAGGTCCTTCTTGAGTCTGAGTACATTATGTAATTTAATATGTCATTGTAATAAATATAATTTTGATACTATGGCAATATCTCATATTCTTTTAAACCATTCAGACAGGGAACAGCTTTTTAATAAACCAGTAATAGGTAATGGCCATATTTGCAGCTATCAATAAATTAATTATTCCTTCTACAACTAGATATAAAAACCTTGTTAATATAAATAGCTGATTTTAAAAGAAAATACATCTTTATATTGTTTGATGTAAAGCAAATCCAAATCTGCATGAGATTCCCCACAGAATCAGTGATGCTTATTTTTCAAACTAGAAATAAGTCTCAGTTTATATGGTGTCAGATGGCTATGTTTTAATTTTCTCCCCATTAAATCCATAACAATTAACTTGCTGGAAACATTTCTCAAATCCTGCTGTCGTATGTTTGTTGAAATTGCAGCTTTCAGATTTCTCTTAGACTAGATCTGAGAGGACTCTGGACTGATATTTCCTGATGTAAACCATTAATACATGTGATCCGTGAGTCTTCTGATACATTCCTGATACAACAGATGTTCAAATGCAATTAGAAATCATACAGGGCCAAATTTCTATAGCCAAGTAATGTGACACTGGAAAGTGGCTTATTTGCAAGCTTCAAAATACAAATTTGTATTAGGGAATCCGTTCCGCTTTTATGGGGATCCTAAACAAAAGTGATGAACTCCTTCTATGCCTTGTTGAGCACTTGGTGCAGCTGCCTTATTATACCCTATAATAGCTATATCAGTGCAAATCAATCATACACATTTTTAACAAAGGAATTTGTGCTTTTGGCATGCACGCCCATATTATTTGTTTAAGAGTCCAGCAGAATAAGGAACCGGTGTGCTGCTGACCATAAACATAAGTATTTCTTAAAGGGAATAATCACATGCAGCGTGAAACACATGGAGGAGTGGGAGGGCAACACATTCTCTACTAAATTTTCAGTAGTTTTTTTAAGATCCTGCTCTGGTTCAGAGTGGAATGGAACCTTCTGAGTGGACTGGAGGATCTGCCATAGTCCCTGCCACACCCGAGGCCCTGGGAAAGGGTGGTCTTATTGTTTCTGGGACCCTGGGTAAAGCTTCAGGATGGGGCCCCGGAACCACTGCCCCTGCCCCCCTCATACACATGAGCCAGTCCAGGCTCAAGAAAGCCCTCACCTCATACAATGCACGTGGGTGCATGTGCACAGCAGCCACTGAAACAGCTGCTGCCCAAGCCCCCTAGAGGGTGGGTGGCCACAGCCACCAAACTCTTCCTCTTCTTTTCCCCTCTGTCCAGGGAGGGGAGGTCATCACTAAGACAACAACCAGGGAGTATGCTCAAGCTTGTACTCAGATGCACATCCCAATTAAGATGAATAAGGGGTGTGCCTCTGAAGAAGTGAGCTCTTGCTCACAAAAGATCATGCTAGAATAAATGTCAGTCTTTAAGGCGTTACTGAAATTCTGTTTTATTTTGCTAATAGTGGGAGATCCTGTTGAGAAAGAATACAATGGGCTCTAGCAGTGGGAGCTGGGCTGGGCCACCGCGGGCCGCAGCAGGCTGGGTCACTGTGGGCCACCAGGCCAGGCAGCAGGGGGCCACCCCCTTGCCTATGGATCAGCTGGGCATAGTGAAAGCCTTTCCCTGCCCAGCTGAGTGGCAAGCAGGCAGGCAGGGAGAAAGCTTTCTCCCTGCCCAGCTGAGCAGCGGGTTTGCTCTGCTGCTGCTCCCCTGCCCACAAATATCTGGGCAGGGAGAAAGTTATGGTTTGCCCACCTTCTCCATGCCCAGCCGAGAAGCTCCAAGGCAGCAGGAAGGCCTGGAGCCAGTGCACCGGGCCATCCCACAGCTGCGTGGTAGGGAAGCAAACTGTTTTGCCTCCACTCACTTATCCTCGTGTTCTCTGCATGCACGGGGATAAGAAGTGAGTTGTTGGCAACACGATTTGCTTTTTATGTCATAGGATTAACAACCTCCTTCTCTTGCTAGCTATTTTGAGACGGAGAAAAAGAGTTCCTCAGAGACTGCCTTTGCTTCCACCAAATGCATGTCTTTGCCTCGTTTATGTGAGCTTATGTACATGGTCCAGGAGCAGTTCAAGGCACCCCACTTGAAGGAGGGGCTATGACTCAATGGTAGAGCATCTGCTTGGTGTACAGAAGGTCTGAGGTTCAATCCTTGGAATCTTCAGTTTAAAGGATCAGGTAATAGGTGATGTGAAAAATCTCCACCTGACCTTAATGGACCAATGGTCAGATTCAGTATAAGGAAGCTTGTTCATGTGTGTTCATGTAGAAGGATCATGAGAATTAATGAGACCAAGAACAACCATGTAAAATAAACATGACTCCTATATTTTTGCATTTGGTTTGGAGATCAAGGGTCGCTATAGTAAAATTCAAGTCTGTGGCTTGCAGGGGATTAGTCATGGGTCCTAGCAATTGCCACAAAAGAATAGTCATTAATCAATCCAGGCTTGCAAAAGTGGAACGGGGTACTAATCCCAGAGAGACTGGCCTGCCTGACCTTTTTAACTTTTCATTTAGTCACCACAAAAGTCATCTTTTCGCCAGTCAGAAAAGTTCTGCTTCACTGGTAGGAAACCTTCCTGAAACCTGAAATTGTTTGATCTGTCCTTGTTTGACCCCACTGCAGGGTATGAATGCCCCCCTCCGAGAGAAAAGTGAGTTGAGTGCAGCATTCCCAGTGAAGATATGAGTTGCCTTTTGTGATATTTTTTTTTCCTGATTCATATTCTGTTCCCTTATTCACTCCAATATCCGATTTGCCTTTTATGCAAGAATCATACTTTGTCTGAATGACTCCAAGGGTTTTACTAAAATAACCCCTGCAGCAAAAGCCTTTTCTGCTCTGCTCACTCTGAATTACTCTTCCACTTAAAATGTGCTCTTTCTTTTGGTTCATTGCATCCAGATTTATTATGTAATGTTTGCATTACATTTCCACTTTACTAGCCCAGTTTCTTGTTAACACTCACGTCAACCTGGAAGTATTCAGATTATCCCTCATTATTCTTTCTCTCCCCCGTTCCTCCTCTTGAATCCTGGTACCTTCAGCTAATTTCAAAATCCTGCATTTGACATTCTGTTGCAAATCATCTACATGTTGATAAATGGACTTAAAAGGGTGTCATGGTTTGGATGGTGCTGCCAAAGAACAGAAGTTGGATTTTTTAGTTCCGTGAAGTCACTCACAAACAAAACTGGTGGCCATATAATTTTATGGGAATTAATTTTGTGTCATTAGTTGAAAAAATTCCAATATACAGTTTAGACACTCATTGTTTTCAAATGATAATGGGTTGGATCCTGGAAGGGCTATTCAAGATCTCACATAGGGCGCTGGATAAGAAAAGTTAAACTAAATCCAAAGATGGTGTGCCTGTATGACCAGAACCAGGAAAATGGCTATAAAGCCGACCAATGCAATAGAAACTCTTCCACTAGAATTTATGCGAACAGTTTCAGAATATCACTAGCAGCTAGGTTCCATCCACCCGTGCTTCTGGGGATACAACCCAATTCCCTGCATGTGGATCTGTTATCCTTCATGCTTTCTATTGCCCAATCGACATTGTACAAGATTATCTCTTGTGCTTGCTTTTTCAAAGTAGAGTTCATTAGGAAAAATGTTCTTAAGCTGAAGAGTCAGCAGGTATTTCTCTTTGCTTCTTTTCCTGCTCTGGGACATTTATAGGACAAAACTGAAAATGATCAAAATCTATCCATTTGAGGCATGTCAATCTCCAGTCCAATCCATTTGATAATTATTCGTGAGAAAAACAAATGGAGGCAACTTTCATTAAGATACACACAATGCATCATGGGTTGAAAATTGCATTACCAACCTCCAGGTGGGGCCTGAAGATCTCCCAGCATTACAGCTGATCTCCAGACTACAGTGATAAATTCCCCTGGAAAAATGACTGCTTTAGAGAGTGGCCTGTATGGCATTATACCCTGTTGAGGTCCTTCCCATCCCTGAATCCTGTCTTCCTCAGGCAGCACCCCCAAATCTCCAGGAATTTCCCTGTCCAGAGTTGACAACCTAGGCAAAACTTCTTTCTATTCAGCAAATGGTGAGTGGTGTGAAGTTTGTAGAATTGGACTTTCCCTCTCTTCTATCTCACTGCAGGCCATTTAATTCCCCCCACAACTGAACTTAAAGTGAATCAGTCTATTGTTTCATCACAGTCAGTGAGGAGGTGGAGGCATGAGGAGTGCTGACAGCTAATGCCATTGCGTCACTTCTGAGGAAAACTGGGAAGTGATTTCAGTCTGCTCTGGTAATTGCTAGAAACTGTGTAGTTTTACCATAGAGTTTCTGGCAATTTCTGGAACAGACTGACATTTTTCTCCAGAAGTGGTGTAACACCTTCACCAAATGTTGATTTTAAAGCTTTTTTTCTCTTGCCAGCTGTTGGAGTGGCTGCAGGAACCTAGTAACCCAATGGCAATATTGTCTACTTAGACTGGCAGTGGTTTTCCAGGTTCTCGGGTTGAGGTTTTTCTGCTATCTGATCCTTTTCATTGGAGAAGCTGGGGATTGAACCTGGGACCTTCTGTGTGCCAAGCAGATGCTCTGATATTGAGCCATGGTGCCTCCCGCCCAGTATTCCTCCTGGATAGTTTACTCCTAGAGATCAGGACAGCCTCACAAACAGGATGGAGGCATTGATGGGTGGGAGAAAAAAACACAATAATCTTCCCCACCATGCCTATAGCGGGGCACCTCCATCAACAGAAAATTTCTGCTATTTCTAACTGCTTCAGAGTACAAGTGAGAATTATAGGTTGAATGCTTTCCCTAAATTTAATAAAACACTCTGAACATAAAGTAGATGTCAAGGAGAAGAGACTCGCTCACTCACTCACTTTAGCATAGCCTTCTGTCATATGTGCCCATTTTGTATGTGTAATTTGCATGTGTGGGGGGGGAGATTCTGGTTTAGAAAGTATTTTACCCAGTGGTAATCTGTTTGACAAAACTGGGCCTGATATACTTTGGATGTTTGTTCCTTTGGGCTGTAAGAAACAGTACTTATTTTCATAAAGGACTTTCCCTGTTATTTCACCACTTAATAATAGACATGGGCACGAACCGAAAAAACCGAACTACGTGATTTGTGGATCATCGCATTCCACGAACCAGAAACCACGAACTTCCATGACCTTTTCCCAGGTCACAAATCAGTTCGTGGTTAATGGAATTTCAAATGCCTGGCACCAGCTGCTAAAGCTGGCACTGGGCGTTTGAAACAGACAGCACCTTTTCCTGCTGCTCACAGTGGCAGGAAAACAGGGCTGTCACTATCACACATCCCAAGCTGGCTTCAGCCCATCGTCCAAAACCAGTGCAGAGTGTGTGAAACTGACAGCTCCATCAGCAGGTGAATGGTGCTGTCAGCTTTACTTACCCTGCGCCAGCTTCAGCCCATTGGCTGAACCCGGAAAGGGGTCTGTGAAACTGACAGTCCAGTTCTCCTGCCGCCTGGGCAGCAGGAGAAGGTCCCTGTCAACTTCACTTGCCCCACATGGACTTCAGCCCATGGGCTGAAGCCGGTGCAGGGTCTGTGAAACTGACAGCCCTGTTCTCCTGCCACAGTGGCAGGAGAACGGGGGCTGACAGCTTCACTCACCCCACGCTGGCTTCAGCCTGAGTGGCAGAAGAATGAGGCTGTCAGTTTCTCACACGATCAGTAGCACCAGCCTGTCTGGCTTTACAAACTGCTGACGACTCGCACAAACCGAGTAAAAAAAGTTGTGGAGTTTGTGGGAAACGCGGTCCCATGAACCGCGTTTTCATGAACCATGAATTGGCCTGGTTCATGCAGTTTTTTGCTTCGTATTGTGATTCATGCCCACCTCTACTTACTAACAACACATTTTAATACACTTTCAGAGCAAGCCTATGTAGACTTACTCTATTGAGAGACTGGAGTAACTCTAAACAGGACTACACAGTTAGAGTCTTTCCTCCCTTATTAGTGTTTAAATCTTAACAAACAGACTTTAGAGCCTATAAATGAAATGAAACAAGTGTTTCATTTCATGACACGATAAGGTCATGTCCTAAAATAAAGTGTTCTAAAGACATTTACTAAGGAAAAGTGAAAAACACTGGCTATTGCATGTATCTAACAGAGCCACTATCGATTGAGTGCTGGCCTTGTGCATTTATCCTTTCAGCCCAAGCACATGGGATACCGAAACTATTGTCTTTAAAATCTGAATCAAGCTATGGAGATGCTCAGCATCACAGCATTGCCACATGAACATGTGAAACTGACTAATTATGAATCAGAACACTGGTCTTTCAGGTTCAGTATCATCTACTCTGACTGGCCGCAGCTCTCCAGGGTCTCAGGTGGAGGTCTTCTACATCATGTCCTACCTGATCCTTTTAACTGGAGATGCCATGGGTTGAACCTGGAATTCCTGCATGCAAAGTTGTTGCTCTACCATTGAACCATGGCCCCACTGCCCTACCTTCAAGCATAGCATGGACGGAGACTAAAGCTTACAACAGCTATAGTTGCAGAGTGAATGCCTTGGGGGAAAAAATCACATTACTCAACAACAAAATCCTCAAATATAAAAATATTCAACAATCACTTCTTCTCTATATGCAGTTATTAATTCAGAAGCATTTTCATTGGGATATATTGGTATATCGACTGTGGAAATTGTCCTGTTTCCCTGAAAAGAGTATGGATGTTCACGTCATACCTCTAGGGTCAGGTTTAGCGATAATTCAAGTCTAAAATCTACATAAGGAAATTTTTTGCAAATTTATAATTTCCAAAGGGCACATCTGCTAACATTCTATTATAATTTTCTTAACTCTGTTTCTTTCATTAAGGCGCTAATTCTGTTCCCAAGTGGATCATTAGCTTTTTA
This sequence comes from Eublepharis macularius, assembly GCF_028583425.1. Taxonomy (NCBI): domain Eukaryota; kingdom Metazoa; phylum Chordata; class Lepidosauria; order Squamata; family Eublepharidae; genus Eublepharis; species Eublepharis macularius. Next base: position 37,019,686 of record NC_072796.1, on the reverse strand, counting down.
CCCATTTTGATTAATTTAATTTGTGCTACGAAGAGCTACCCACGGCTCCATAAACGGAATGGGAACTTTAACTCTTGTTTTAACCTAGCCTTCCACCATGAGAAATCATGTCAAATCTAATTGCATTGAAGGGAATTTAAATTCATTTCCTGTGACATTATTTCAAAAGCTATGTAAGAAGCAAAGTCTGCACCACACACTTCACAGTGCGCTCTTCATGAGATGTGGGCAGGACATTTCTCTGGTGTACATCTAAATAACTCACAAATCCCCGATATAAGGAGATGTTAACATAATGAGCAGTCAAACAAAAATGAACATGTGAATCTTTATTTGTAGCACCATGTTTACCCACACACACACACACCAATTTCCAGTGATGTCATTGATTTATTCCTGGAGGTACTTTTGATATCTTTATTACAAAGTGATATTATGGCAACTTGCCACCAAGAGCATTTATGCCCACATTGCACTGCTTGGATAATATCCCAGAATGCATTTGATCCCCACAAATACAGGAAAGTCAAGAAGTGCTTATACATTTTTATAGACTGGTGGTAAGTCTCTCCAGTATCACAGGACACCAGAATTTAAGACAAGACTAGTATATGTAACGTAGAATTTGTGTGAACACATGTACCATGATGCAAAGATCGACGGCTGCTTTCTAAGGAGCACAACATCAATTAAAAGGAAATGGTAATGGCCAGGGCTTTTTGTCTGGGAAAAGAGTTGGTGGAACTCAGTGGTTTGCCCTCGGAGAAAATGGTCACATGGCTGGTGGCCCCACCCCCTGATCTCCAGACAGAGGGGAGTTTAGATTGCCCTCTGTCTGGAGATCAGGGGGTGGGGCCACCAGCCATGTGACTTTTTTCAAGAGGTTCCAGAACTCCGTTCCCCCGCGTTCCCCCTGAAAAAAAGCCCTGGTAATGGCCCTGGCCAAATAATAATGTTTCTTGCTGAGTGTTGTCAATATCTAACCTAAACGGTCTGGAGTGTCACTGGGAAATCTTCAAGCAGGGTGGTGCTGTTTATTTATTTACCTACTTAAAATTTCAAATCACCTTTCATTAAAATTGTTGCTCCCTCAAGTTGCACTTCTTCAGAGAAAGCTGGTTATTGGTTTTAGACAAGAGCCGTTTCCAGATGGCTTACCTGAAGCTGCTCCATGCCGCCATGTTGTGGATCGTGCTGGGGAAAACGTGAAATATCGCATTTTCTCGCGTGAGTTTTGCGCAACGTCGTGCAAAACTCGCGCGAGAAAACGTGATATTTCATGTTTTCCCCAGCACGATCCACAACATTGCGGCATGGAGTGGCTTCAGGTAAGCCATCTGGAAACGGCCAAGGGCTATTCTGTTCTACAAGGCAGAATGTTTGAGTGAAATTACGGCTTAGAACGCATGTACAAGTTCCTTGAGTGAAAAGTGGGTTGATTTTCAGTGATTCCTCCATCCCATGGCAGATCTCTCACTCCTCCCTCCCAAGTTCCCATCCTCCATGTACAGCATTTCAGGGAGCATTTTGAGCTGCAGCAGTATGGGGGAAGGGGGGAAGTTACACACCATGGATAGAAACTCTTTGGTCTGCAGAAATTTTAGCTGGGATCCAAGCTATCATGTACTATTATTTTCCTGATATAGGTAATTGTGACTGGCATGTCTATCTGGCCAAACTTTTATAAAGTTTTATTTTCAGTGTGAAAGTTGCTGTTTCACATAGTGTGAAAAGCCCTTTCACCCTTGCATGCATTTTTACCACCTCAGTTTTCTACTGTTATTTCCTTGATCAGCTGCTGCTTTGGTGCTTTTTAAAAAAATATCCACAAGGTGTTTTTCAGTGTATGATTTCAGCCAGTCAAGGACCTCGTCGTCATGAACATAATCAAGTTTTCCATCCTCATTGCACTACCTTCAATGGGATATACACCCAAATCCACATCCTATCAACTGCTCTTAGTAGTCAACTTCATGCAATTAGATTCGGTGAATAAGTGTTAGCCCAGTTCCAGGTCGGTAGCCATGTTGGTATGTAGTAGAAGAGCAAGATTTGGGTCCAGTAGCACCTTAAAGACTAACTAGATTTCCACAGTGTGAGCTTTCAAGCTCCCTTTTTCAGACACACTGAGTGGAAAAAGGTAAGAGTCTTTAAAATTCAAGTAGAGGGTGGGAGGGGTATCGCAAATTTGATTGTCAGGAAGCTAGCAATAATACAGGTTGTAATTAGGTTTATAGAACATAAGTGTGACGTGCATAAAATTAATGTCTGTAGAACGAAAAAAAACCCTATGTCTTATTAGCCCAATCAGTTTAGCAGTAGGGATGCAATACCTTCCCCTTTCAAAAAGGGGACACACTTCTGCATACTTTTGTGGGGTGTGAAAAATCATCCCAACCAGAAAGAGGGGGATGCAATTTATGAAATTGTGCATAAAACATTTCCCATTTAGCTAAGAGCTAATTCAGCAATGACAATAGTACCAAAAATGGAAACACAACAGGTATCTCAAGCGCCTGATGGAATAGCAATCATCATAAATAACCTTGTAGATTGTGGCTAGCTGGTGGTGTGATTCAGAGTAATGATGAGCATCCGTAAGTAGCATTAAGTAGCATTCTAACTAAAGCTCTCCTATGTCCATTGAAGTAGAAGGGTACAACTCTGCTTAGAGCTGCACTGTAAATTAACTAATAAAGTTATGATTTATGCTTAGCTATGCCCAGGGCTTTTTTTCAGCGGGAATGCGGTGGAACAGAGTTCTGGCACCTCCTGAAAATGGTCACATGGCCAGTGGCCCCACCCCCTGATCTCCAGACAGAGAGGAGTTTAGATTGCCCTCTGTGCTGCTGGAGCGGCGTGGAGGGCAATCTAAACTCCCCTCTGTCTGTAGATCAGGGGGCGGGGCCACCGGCCATGTGACCATTTTCGCCAAGGGCGATTTAAACTTTAAAAACCTCCCCCCTTGTTCCAGCTGACCCAAAGTGATGTTATTGTGCAGTCCTGAGTTCCACCAATGAGTTCCACCACCTCTTTTCCAAGAAAAAAAAGCCCTGGCTATGCCATTCATGCACTGGCAGTACTTAGCTCCTATTATCAAATGGGTGGTGATTTCATAATTCCTTTCCCATTCTTCCTGTATTTATTCTTCTAGAATTAAGGTAATTGAAGCATACTGAGCTACAGACACCATTAAGATTTCCATTTCTTATGCTCTGAATTAGGCTTGCTCCAATCAAAAATAAGCATATTTTCTTAATTCTGATCTTAAAGGCCACCTGCGCATCATCTAATAAGTATATCTGATACTCAGCCAGTTAATCTGACGCCTATTTATCTTAGCTGACCATCTCTGTCTGTGGCTCCATGAAGACATTTCATCTGGAAGCCTTAAACGTTTGCTTTCATTTAAGCCCTGCTTTTTTGCAACATGCACCCCCCCCCCCTCAGTGAATCATTACTATAACGAGATAAAGATCTCTAGCCAAGGAATGATTCTTATTATAAAGTTCCCATGTTCCTCTAGGACACTTCCCTAGGGTATATATTAAAACCAAAATGGTCCCACACAATCGTTTAAATCTACAAAACTCAATTCATTTCTGACTCCCTCCAGGCATTTGTCTTACATGTGACTTAATCAGGACGAGTTCTGACTGTCTCCAAAGAGTACATGGGAGCACAGTATCCTATTCCCCAATATTTTCTGAGAGACTGAGTTATGGCCGCTGTCTTGCAGTCTATTTTGAGACTTGAATGTTTCTGATTGGTAAAAATTAATACTTAGTCTCATTTGGGAGGGTGATAGAAATGAGCCTGGTGGGGAAAAAATTTATATGTTCCAGGCTTGATGTAAGGGGTCACCAATCGGTTATGTTATCTTAAACATTATATGTAAGTTATTAAATATAAACCTCAGTTTATAAATACATTAAATAAAGTTGGGGCTCATCTCGAATTGTGGGGGAAGGGGGAATAAAGGATGGGAAAATTCAGTCCATCTAACCCAAATCTCACCCTCCAGGATTACAGGCTTCAGCAAGCCAATTTCTACATCTGCCTCACCTTTTCCCCCTTTAACTGACCCCTTAGTATGTAGAAAGCCTCCTATTTTGTCTGTGGGTGCCCCACTTTGTGATAAGCATTCAACTGTGAAATTCACTGGTAGAGGAAACAAGGTGAAGGCCTGCAAGGAGGGAACAGTTTGGAAAATTCCTCACTCTGAAAATCTCCCCCATCCAGCAGTCTATGAGTTCACAGGGGCTTGAGTGGGCCAATATCTCCTCCAAAGTCTTTCTTCTTGTTAACTGAATCTCTCCCGCTCTCACCATGCGTTGCCCTCTACTGATTAGTCTTGATGGTGGTTATGGTGGAGAGTGCCATCAAGTCACAGTCAACTTTATGGCAACCACCACAGGGGTTTTCAAGGCCATTGCCTGCCTCTGCATAGCAACCCTGGTCTTCTCTGGAGGTCTCCCATCCAAGGCCGACTCTGATTAGCTTCCGAGATCTGACAAGATCAGGCTTGCCTGGTTATCCAGGTCAGGAATTAGGCTTGACATCTCTTGTTTTGGATCCCACATTCTTACCATGTAACATAGCTTAGAAACACCTGAAATACTGGGCATCTGTCTTTCTGTGCTGCATACCGAAGCACTGCCATATGTCTCAAAGGTATCGCCTGCCCAGAAATTAGGAAATAATGCTGGACATTATCTTTGAAGTTTTGCACTAAAATGGCCTTTAAATGACAACAGCCAGTCCATCTGCTCCAACCTTAAGAATGCTGTAGGGTAAGTATAACAGTTCAACATCCAACTTCTTGGTATCGTTGTTGTCTAAGAAAATTATGCATGCTAATTTCTTCTAGATTCATGGTCTGCTTTTTTAAAACGTAGATTAATTTTTCTCTACAGCTGATGTTGAGTTCTGTGCTGAACTAGTTGCCATTCAACCAAGCTATAGTATCAACCAGTCCAAGCTTCCATATTGCTTTAGCGTGCGTATAGACCGTTGAAATGAATGGAGAAGCTATTTGGCATACACCGCTCCATGTACATAACACAGAGTATACAGCATGAAAAATGAAACTCTGAGCCACACATTATTTCTCCGTAAATAATTCTGAACTTTGTTCTTGCATATGTCTTTCAGCTTGGCGACTGCGGGTGCTGGTATGGAGACAGTATGCATATTTCAAACATGGGTTAGAGCTTTGTAAGAATATTTAATTATATCAATATGTGAGGTTTATCTAAGGTTACGTGCTCATTAATATTTTATTGAGTGCAGGATTGCTTGTAAATTATGTAACAATGAAGTTACATGGACTGTTTCCAATAAAAGGCAAAGCAGTTATTCATTCTGTAGGCAATGCATACACATACATAATCATATTGCGTATGGCAAGGTCTCTGTGAAATGTTCAACATAGTCTGTTCATTATAGAAATGACTATGATAACAAACATGAAATTATGCTGTCAAGAAATTACATAACTTAAAAGATTCTTCTTTAAAATGTTCTGTTTTAACATTTTAATTGATTAATTAAAATATATATGAACCACTATTCCAGTTTATGTCCATCAGGGGTATATACAGATAAACTGAGTCTGTAACAACGTTGCACCTAGCTGACCTTTCACCTTTCACCTTCACAGAAGCAAACTTACATAGTTAAATAGGTAACCCCTTTGCGGTCTAATTAATTAGCATTCATGGTTATTAATGAACTTATCTTTAAATACTATATACAAAAGTATATAATGCATTTATTATGTTGATATTCCATGTACCTGAATATACTTCATTGTCTGTTGACAGTATTAGGTGCGGGGTGTTTTATCCTGAGCTCTGAGTTACTGTTCACTCTTCAGAACTTTGCTAAAGCACTTGCTCTACCTGTATTTCATCAATGATTCCTTCTTAATCCTGCATTTTATCTTAAAGCCACCTTGCTTTCATCTATACTGAGCTCCATCCCAGCAATCAGGCCAAAGTCCACCATTGCCTCCTTTTGGAACTTTCCAGGTTTGATTCAACTGGGTATACTCAAAATCTGTACATGTACTTTTAATTAAATTCCGCAAAATGCATATGTATAAACTGGCATTTGTGCTGCATTGGAATGATTTGATCACACACAAACTCACTTATTCCAATGGGATTTATGAGATAACTGAGTGCAGTGAGTTATGCTTATAATAAATAGTTATTGCACGTGCCAGGGAATTCAAACTGTGATTTAAGAATGGGGAAAGCGGATTAAGACCTGGACTCTTTCCGCACTTCTTATCTGCCTCAAGTTTAATGCTTTTGGGAAGCATTTTTTTTCCTGCGTCCCAACAATGTCATGGTGCGTTTGTGGACATCCTGGGGTTTCCTTGGCTTTTCAGCAATCTTTTCTCGAACTTGATTTGTTCAAAGTTTTGGGGGAAATTGCAATAAAACTTATACGGCGGTATAACTTTATATAATATATTCCACTGCTGATTTTTGAAAAACATTGCAAAAGCCCTGGTGGCCCATTGTTGGGGAAGTGGGGCAGGGAAAATGTGGGAAACCCGCCATGTGCCCATTGCTGCTGCATTTTATCAGCAGCTGCACCAGCAACAAGGAAAACATGCAAGCCCATCCTTCCGTGGAAAGCTCCTTGGTGAATTCCGCTGATTTCCCCCCCTTCTCCTAATTTAAAATACATAAAGTAGGAGCTGTGCATGTGTGTATAGCATACATTTTAAAAATTCCAGGAGCGAGTGTTTGCAGAAGATAGCTCACGGTCCACAAATGGAACAGTTTCCAGTGGACCACCTACTGGTTGCTGAATTCCACAGAGGTAGCTGTGTTAGTCCGCTGCAGCCAAAGAACAACGAATCTTGAAGAAAAATGAATTTATTGGCACATGAGGTTTTGTAAGCTGGAGTTCACTTTGTATCAAGTGTTGTGTTCAGTTGGCAGAGAGAATTGCATCTGAAACTGCAATGTGGAGAGAGTGAAGATCTATTAAAAGGGCTCAAAAGGCCCAGTTTTTCAGGACAATGTATATTACACTTCATTGCATAGCACAGACAAAAACAGTAACTAGTCAAGTGTTAATGATCCATTCAGAGTTGATATGGACCACTGATGGTCAACTGGCAAAGCAGGAGGAATCTGAATACATAAAGCAGGGAGGAGGAACAATTATTTTTTGTAGTCAGCTAACCATTCCAAGTAGAATTGCCAGGCCCCCTTATCCTCTGGGCAATAGACTTGGCACTTACTTTAGTGGTGCCTTTGCGTGAGCAAGTGCTCCTGGCCCGCATGATGATGTCACTTCCCAGAAGTGACATCATCGTGCAGGCCATGTGCCACGCTTGGGAGCACTCCTGTGCTCCGCAGCAGGCTGAATTGTGCCACTGCAGACCACAGGAGGGTTCCTGGGATGGCATGATGGACCTTGGAGTGCTCCTGCACTCTGCAGCAGGCTGAATTGGGGCCATTTCAGGGCAAAATTGGCCTACTGAGGTGCGCAGGAGTGTGCTGTACCACCTGGGAACACATCCCAGGAGGCGCGCCCCTACCTTTTCCCCCTCCAGCCTGGTAAGTGGAGCGGGAGGTGGATGGTGGGAGCAGGGAATAGGGACTGACAACCCTAATTCCAAATCTCTGTTGAGTACAATGGTACCAATTCTATATATGGATTCCAACTCATCAGCCTCTTAATAGAATCTGCTTTTGAAACTTTCCTGTGGAAGTACTGTACCTTTAAACTGAAGACTGAATGTCCAAGGAGGGGGAAATACTTGCCTGATACTTTCTGAATGTTTTCATTTTTGATGTCTGATTTGTGTCCATTTATTCTCTTATGCAGAGACATTCCAGTTTATCTGGTTTGGGAAATTCCTAGAGACTTTTGGGGTGGAGCCTGGGGAGGGCAATGTTAGGAGAAGGAAAGGACCTTATCTGGGTATAATACATAGACTCCACCCTCCAAAGCAGCCATTTTCTTCAGAGGAACTGACCACTGCTGTCTGGAGACCAGTTGAAATCTCAGAGATCTGCAGGTCCCACAAGGAGGTTGGCAACTCCAAGTTTGCCCAATGCAAATGATAGGAGGGCACATGATAGTGTATATCATTTAGAGGATGTGCAGGCAATTCATACCTTGATGGTATGGCAAATGTCACATTAATTGATTTTTTTTTACAAAGTTGGTACTGGGGTTTGTTGCAAGGCCTAGACCCTGGATTTGTGTTTCAGTTGAGTGACAATTATTGGTCTGGAGCCAGTGTAGTTTAGTGGATCTAGTGTTGGGCTAGGAGGGAGCCCAAGTTCAAATCTTTGCTCTACCATGGAAGTTTGCTGGGTGACTCTGGGCCAGTCACGTACACTCAGCCTAACCTACCTCACAGGGTTGTTGTGAGGATAAGATGGAAGAGTGGAGAATGTGAGCCACTTTGGGTCCCCATGGATGAAAAAAGTAGGGCATAAATGAAGTAAAATAAAAATAAATAGTCTCTGCCATCTTGAATGTAGCAAGGGCAGGATCCATATCTGTTAAATAACTAAACAAATCCTAAAATGTAAATGTAAAGCACTTTGTATACTCAATTTTTCTCTAGAAATTACAGACATCCTGCTAGAAAGCATTTTTGTAAGTCTTCGTTGTATCTCTGCCCTCCCATTGGCTCTTCCTCCTAAAAACTGTGGTTGAGAAAACCACAGCAAAGAAATATGGGGGATTGTGTGCCTTTATGACATTAGCATCCTATAGCCCTATCATCTTAATGTACATATTTATATGATTAAAAACTCCCAGCATTCCATGCTGCTAATTCAACAGTTTACCAAGTAAACAAGTTATTGTCGCGGTAGATTATGCTACACAGGCCTCAGTGGCAGGGTTCAAGAGCAGACACGACACACCAAGCTTCAGTACAAATGGTGTATTATGATACATTACGGATATATTACGTTGGCTGACAAAGTGCTTCGCCAGCAACACGCAGAGCTGGAGCTCTTTACAGTAAAAGACTCTGCATACTTATATATTACTCAGTAGCCTATCACCACACAGTGCTGACTCACTGTGCCAGCCCAGGTGTCCTTGACATTTACAGAGAAGTACATCACCTGGCTGGTATCACATGATAGCTACCTGTCATCACTTTGTTACTACTGATGACATAGATCAGTCACTGCTAGCTGCCTCATCTGGTGGTTTATTTTATTATCATGACATTTATTACATACAACTTTTATTAGCAATCGCTATGATGATCTAAATTTCTGAATCTTGAGTCTTTAAGTTCCTTTTTTGCCTTTCTTGTTCACAAGATCCTTGGAAATATGAGGGAAAGATCAAAGTGCTACTTAAATGTATAGATTGATTAGCTGGAATATATTTAAAACTCTGCTGAAAGGAGTTATTATTAGTACTTCAAAATTTGTTTTATAAAAATTATTCCCAGTTGATGTGGCTTTTAGGATCAGATATGTGCAATGTTTTAACATTTTCAGGTCCAGTATGTAAACTGAAAACTTGCAGACAAATAATTGTATTTAAATACTACCAGTGTGTTCCTTGATATGTATAAGAATGAGTATTATGGGATATACAACATGGTATATTTTATTCAATTAACTAGTTGTATAAACCTATGAAACCTACAGGCTTTGCCTGATGTAGATGCCCCCAGCAACAATTTTAAAATTAAATCATATCATTTTTCATTCTAAGCAGATGCACAATTGCTTGTGAGTTGCATTCTGAGAACAAAATGAACAGTTGAGCAATACTGTTTCAAGAGCAGAGGGTTTTGAGGGTGGTCAGAGGCAAATCAGGTCTCCTGTACCTGCAACAGTTATGCAGAAGAGGATTAGAGATGGGCATGAACCGAAATACAAACCAAAGTTTGTGACGAACCAGGCTGGTTCGTGGTTCGTGAACCAGCAGTTCGTCAGAGCCCATTTCTGAAGAACCGCCACGAACTTTAGGCTGGTTCATTTGGTTCGGTTTTTGGTTCGTCACTGCAGACAGCCTGGCAGCGATCAATCAGTTTCCTAGGCAACAGGGGATGGGTTTACTGCGGACCTTCTGCTGACCCAGAAGTGGCCTTCTGCTGACCCGGGAGTGGCCTTCTGCTGACCCGGGAGTGAGAATTTGCTGACCTGGATATGATGTCTTCATGAACCAAAGGAACCAGTTCGTGAACTGGGGCCAGTTCATGAAAGTTCGTGGTGCGTGAAATGAGATGAACCACGAACTGCAAGGTTCATTTTTCCCCCCAGTTCATGCCCATCTCTACTTAGGACATAATGTGTAGTAGAAGCTGAACCTGTTGATATCCTTTCCTCAGCTCTACTACTAAAAGTCAAAGCCCTTTGTCTTCTTTTGTCTTTGGTTACCAGGGCAGATGTTGCAACAGGCAGACTAAGCCAGGAACATTTAGCAGCCTCAGAATCTTCAAAGATTAAAAAAAATAGGCTGTACAAAAATGGAGTCAAACCAATGCACTGGGGCTAATTGAATGATTTGGTTACTCATGAAGGCTTAAGCGCTTAGGATATCTGCATTATCTATGCTGATAGAACCCTGAATCAGCTCAGAGGATGTTAATACACACATGGGCCCAGGTAAGTATCACGGTATGGGTGAGGATGGACATGAGCCTCTGCATCTGAATTCACTATTTATTTGAAGAATAATGTGCTTTACACATTGTTCTCCATTGCTAGAATACTACTTCTCACAAGCTTCTTTGGTATTTGAAAGGATCTACATGACACATTGAAATGCGCTGATTGCTATTTGTAGCTTCATAATGTGACTACCGTGCAGAATAAAGCAAGAAAGCAGCATTCTCTTCCACCACTGAATGCCACTGCAGGGAGAAGAAGATGTGGCGTGCTTAAAGGAGAGCATTGGGGTGTGCCAAGAGCATCAATCCAGCACCATTCTGACATGGAGCTAATGAGAACCGACCCAGGCACATGTGTTATCATTTGCTGGTACTGGGTATTGCTAACCAGCATGGTGGTGCTGCCCTGGCCCTAATACCTCCACTGACACCTCCCACCTCTCTTTACTCAGGTACCACATCTTTTCTTACTTTAGCCCTGCTTAGTGGTTGGTATAATCACTGAGACCCACCATGGAAGCTGCTGCTGATAGAAAGTAACCATAATCTAAGCTGTGAAGGCAGACCAATAAATAACTAATGGATTACCTAGCACTTTGCTGCTGTTGCTTGGAACCTGTACTTTTTAAAATAGGGATCTTATACACTCTGTAGAAGAAAGATACAGTGCTATCAGATAGCTAGCTTTTATCAGCCACAGTGGTATGCTCTTAATGTAGTTTCCCTCGCATACAAATGAGGAAAATCGATTTTAATCCACAAAAGGTAGAGTCACTCAATGCCACAAAAGTTGCTCATAGAGCTCAAAACAAGACCATTGCTATCTCTTAATGGTTCAAGGAACGGAGTGAGAGAACTCACCTGCCTATACACATGCATGCAAAGCTTATTATATTACATACAAGAAAGATTTCTGCAATGTTTCCTCCTAGTCTTTGGCTGATCTGTCCCTCAAAGAAACTGTACTGCAGCATCTGTTGTGTACAGTTGTTGAAAGAATAAGCTTAACCAATAATTTATTTGCCAAGCTTAAAGGGTCAGACCTCTTCTATAATTTTTTGTGTAGTTAAGAACAATCAGTTGCACTCCAAAATAAGAAATTAGACAAGCCAATTGGGCTACTGTTGACCTTGTGTGAACATGTTATTGTCACTGATATTCATGTTGTAGTGTTTGGAACTGTTCTCTGATGATCTTCTTGGCTGAAGCAAGTAGCTGATAGATAACTGAGACTTTCGAGTTACTCTGAAGAGGAATAACATGTTAAATGTCTATATCATCCATCTGTCTTGATGTTGACTATAGATGAGTCTCCACCGATTGAAGAAAATCAGCTGGGAGAGCATGCTGATTAAGTTTGTCTTTGTCAGTGCTGTTGGAGTCATTCTTTTGATAGGTACTGTTAAGTCTGGTGGAGACGGGTCTCTTTCTAGATTTATGGAAATCTCTAGACCCTTTCTCCTTTAGGCATGTCTAGAAAAAGAAAGAAATAAACCTTGAGATTAGCATATACTGTGAGGAAAAAATGCTGATTTAGCTCTTTCCAAGTTTTATAAGAACGTTATAAAACTTTGCTTTGCAAATCTGTACTTATTTACCTGTGAGTAAGCTCCAGTGAGCGCAGAGGCATTTACTGTTGAAACACACAGGATTATACTGGAGGGCACTTTTCCATTCATCCCCTCCCCTTGAAACGTTTCTAAAAATTTACTTCTGCCTTATTTCTACTGAACCACACCTCTCTTGCAATGCGTCAATTCCAGTTTTAAATGCTTTAAGCAATCCAGTTTGTGGAACAGGCATGTAATCATGAAAGTATATTATGGTGTGGGTTGCTACTCTGCTTCTGAAGGGCATGAAATTTATAATAGTTTATCATAAGGAAAAACTTATTTTATAGTTAGGTATATTTTGCGTGAATAGCCCAGAGACTAGCCTGAGATTGTCAGAGCCTGGAAGCTAAGTAGGGTCCACCATGGTTAGTACCTTCAGGGAGCCCACCTGGGACATTGCTATATAGAGGAAGGCAATGGCAAACCACCTTTGTTCAACTTTTGCCTTGAAAACCCCATAGGGGTAGCCCTAAATCAGTTGCAACTTGATGGCACTTTGGGGTTTTTTTAGATTTTACCAGTATTTCACTCTGTTTTTTCCAAACCTATTATGGAGGAAATTAGCTTGAATAAAGCCATAAGGATTCTGGTTTGTGTTGATGTGGGAAGGATATATGTCTTGCCCTACTAGATGAGACCAAAATCTATCTAGTCTAGGATTCAGATTCCTCCAGAAATTTACAAGCAGGGCATGAATGATGATGGCCATCTATCATTGTTTATCACCAGCATCTGGTTATATCCGACTATATAAAAGGCTAAGTGTGTTCCAGACAACTAACTTCCTACCCTGGTCCGCCTCCAGAGGATGCTGCTGTGGAGGGAAGCCCAGATGAGGCAGCAGACCTCCAGAGTGCATGCCATGGCAGGAAACCCAGGCCGGGATCAGGCCTGGAGCAGGCAGCAATGCCTGCTCCCTACCTTCACCCAGCTGGGATGAGGTGCAAAGCATGTGGCAAATCCCAACCCTGCCTTCACCCAGCTGGGATCAGGCATGGAGCAGGTGGCAACGCCTGCCCCCTGCCTTCACCCAGCTGGGATCAGGAGCGGAGCAGGTGGCAATGCCCGCCCCCCCCCTTCAACCAGCTCGGATCAGGAGCGGAGCAGGTGGCAATGCCCACCCCCCTTCACTCAGCCAGGATCAGGTGCAGATGTGGTGGCCATGCCCCCCCCCCGTCTTCATCCAGCCGGGATCAGTGATGAAGGAGGAGGGATTGCCCACCTGCCCACCCTCCCCTTTCTAGCGCCCGTTGTATTTCCCCCCACAATGGACTTTGTTGCTAGTGAGGAATATTGCCTCTGATCATGGAGGTTCCATTTAGCTATCATAGTTAATAATCATTGATAGACCTGTAGCACAATCCTAAGCAGCGTTACACTGTTCAAAGATCATTGAAATCAATGGACTTAGAAGGGCGTAACTCTTTAGGATTGCACAGCTAAACTCCATGAATTTGCTGGATCTTCTTAAAAAGCCATATAAGCTAGTGGCACTCACTGTAGCTTGTGACAGTGAACTCTGTTTGCAAATTAAGACAGTCTTCATTTTAGACTATCCTCAGCCTAGTATGATCAGAGAATAAGAAAAATGCTCTTTATCCACTTTCTTCATAATTTTATAAACCTTTATGTGGCTTTCTTTAGTTATCTTTAAACCAAAACCCCCAAGAACTTTCGCTTTTCAACATAAGGGAGTTGCTCCAGTTCCTTGGTCATGTTGGCACCATGTTGGAAGTGTCTCTGAAACATAAGCAATGACGAGCCATTCCGAGATTGGGAGTCTTACAGAATCCCTTTTCACTCTCTGTAAAGGCATAACGAACATATGTAGAGAGCTGTCAGTCTGCGATGGCAAACTTTACACCCTCCCCCACCAAACACACGATGTATGCATGTGCATTGCAATGCCTGTATGAAGCCAAAAGCATAATAGAGTGTATGCTTAAATATTTCTTTACACAATAAGGAAATCTCAAAAACAGGGTTCCAAATTATGTTTCAATTAACGCACATTGTTTGGGATGGTGCTTTCCACTGTGATTCATCTCACACACACAGACATGTCTCTCTTTCCCCCTTAGAACATCTGCAAAAGGCTACCCATACACCACTTTTAGTTCTGGAACACTGTCAGTATGTTATCTTAATAGATCCAGATATTGCCATAGACCAATGAGCCTTTAAATTCTCCAGGAGGTTTGCAGACAGACATAATAACTTATGAGATAGTAAAGGATATATTAAACTGCAAAAAGTTCTTTTTTGAGGTTTAGGCAATATTAAAGATTAATGACAGCTGATTTAGTGTCTCTAGGCCCATACTTCTGTATGTCACATATAATTTTTCATTGAGATGGTCATCGCTAGCATAAGGTTCAGGTTTTTTTTAAACCACAAAGCTTCAACAGCAAATGATATTTATAGTTTTTATATGTGGTGAAACAGAGATTCCTTTTACTATTGATTTTTCACAATTTTAGGATACTGTGTAGAAAACAGATTTTCTGTTAGTTCCTCGGTTTCCAGATTAGAAACATCTTCTAAAATCTACCAAGTCAAACCCTTTGCTGAATGACACCCAGCATTGCAAATGATTGTCAGTCTCGAAAAAGAAAAGCTAGCCCAGGTTGAGGGGCACCAACCAGCCTGGTTGCCTCAACCTCCCACCCATCTGTGGCACTGGGGTCTGTCCCAAAAGTAGACATGGGCACGAACAGAAAAAAAACCAGAACATGGTGTTCGTTGTTTGTTGCCATCTACGAACAATGAACATTGATGAACATGACCTGTTCACGAACATGTTCGTTGCTCGTGGGGGCCAGCAGGCTCTCCTCCAGCCATCAAGATCCCTACCACACCACTCCCAGAAACCCTACCTGAGCAGGCAGCAGGAAATGTACCAGTAATAAATAATAGCTTGGCCCAGAGCCTGGCAGCAGCCCTGGAACTTGAAGAGGTAGATCCCTATCCCACCACAAACAAAGAAAATTGAAGCTCCAATGCACTCTCCTTGTCTCTCTCTCAAAATGCCAACAGCAACTGTCTCTCCCTCACTGTCTGCAAAACCAGAGCTGGGAGCCCCCCTTCCACCTGCTCTTTGCTTCCTTGTAACTAATTTGGAGCTCCACACTTGAAAGGAAGACCTGCCTATCAAGCTAAATTGGGCTTAGATTGGGGTTTCCAGGGCAACAGCGGGAGTTCTGAAAGAATTCAGGCAGTCCCTGCCTCCGGTTGCCAAGGGAATTGATTGCAGGTGCCAGATTGTCTGGCTTGACGAACAGAAACGAACAGCAACGAACGAGGCTTGCAATGACCACCTGTTCATTTAGAATGGGGCCTCACAAACAGCTTGTTCGCGAACAGCTGATTGGGCTGTTCGTGGCTTTTTTTAGTTTGTATTGCTGTTTGTTCCCCTCTCTACCCAAGAGACACACTTTGGCGCCAGTGGGTAGGGGTGGGGCACCTGTTCCCTCTTTCTTTCCCTAACTGGGGCAAGCCCAACACCCTTCCTCCTTCCCTCCAACCACAACTTGCCACCTCACATGATTCGGGGGGGGGAAGGCAGGCAGTAGCTTGTTGCTGCACTCCATGGGTGCAAGACAAGCAGGCAGTGGCTTCTCTCTGTAGCACAGGCTGGGGGCATGGAGAGTGGGCACCATGTTTCCACCTACCTGCATCAAGGGTATCCAAATTCCTTGGGCTGGCCCTAGCAGCACTGTCACTATGGCTGATGAGGGTGTACTGCAGCTTCTTCCCAGAAGGCCTCAGGTGACAGAAAGAACCAATAAGGCCCAATTGACCACAAAAATGGCTGATTTTGGCTTAGTGCACTTGTTTGAGGAAAAGTTGTTGCCCAGGAAGAGGCTCAGCTACTCATGAATAATCTGCTTTCATTCTGTAGTCCTGACTTAGTGTTTACTGCAAGGGTACACTACAGGATTACTTCCAAAAATTTTCAGGTAGTTAGCCATGTTGATCTTCAGTAGAGCAGCAGGATTTAAGTCCAGTGGTACCTTAGAGACCAAGATTTTTCTGTGGGACCCTTAATTGAAGTGATGTTTTTAGTTTCTATATATAATATTTATATAGCAAATATTTATATATATTTATTGTTGTTTTTAATTATTTTTAATGTAAACTGCTTTGGGCCTCCTTTGATGGAAAGGCAGTATAAAAATCTAATAAAGAAATAAATAATAAAGTTCTTAGGGCATAAGCTTTCAGAAATCAAAGCTCCCTTCTGATCCTGCTATCCAAAAAGCTAACACAACTCAGAATGCACTGACACATGAAGACTTCATGATCTCCCAAGTGAATCTGGACACAATTCTAAGCAGGCCTACTCAGAAGTAAGTTCCATTTTATTGAATGGGGTTTTATTCCCAGGAAAGTGTTTTTAGAATTGCAGCCTGCCTTCAAGGATGAGGCCAATGAATGTGTTGGAAACAAGAGAAAAGAACTTACACAGGTAAAAAAAATGAGCAGCAAGTAGAAAAGACCAAGCGAGCACAGCAAGACAAGCTCTGCTCTGTGCTTTTTAAATTTTGTTTCTTCTAATTGCTCAGGACAACCTGGAAGACAAAAAAATGATACATTCACTTAAAGGTGCCTCGAATTAGTTAATGTGCTGTAGAAAACAAAAAATAACCCCAGCCAATAAATTATACAGTACCTTTCACTGTTAATGTGATAGTGTTACTTCTGTTGTACTTTCTGTCTGAGGTTTCCAAGATGCATTTGTATGTCCCACTGTTGTAATTTGTAGTATTTTTAATCCTCAGAGAATACCATTTGCTGTTGGAGAGCTCTAAAGAGGAATTAAGTTCTCTTGAATCATTGTATTCCTTATTATACTGCAGCTCCTTCCATTCAACCTTTGACAATTCTTCACTCTTTTCATCAATCTGCAAAACATTGGCATTTAATGTCAAACCCTAAGCATTTATGTTCACTTGCAGGAATCAAGTATGCCACTATTTTAACATCATGCATGCTCAGTCTGTGTTACCTACAACCCATGTTAAACACCTTGGCTATTGCATCAGTCATTACAATCAGCATTTAGGAAGAAACACATCTTATAATGTATCAGAAGGCAAGGACAATGCAGAAATGTTTCTTAAATATTATGTATGTGTGCTTCTTTTTTGAGCAAGTATTGATTAACCAGATATTATACCTCCAGCAAAAGTACACTACTTTGTTCTCTAAAATACATTGAATGGGCTATGCTAATCCATATAAATATACTATCATTTTGTTAATTTATTATGCAATTTCAATATTTGGAGGTCATTCCCCACCGGGTGAACTCCTTCGCTCTGGGATTTTCAAGTGGGTGATTTCAAATGAAAGGCTAAGTGCTGCCACTTTATGTAATGTGGTTGTAAAACCTACATTTCCTACAATTGCTTTATCACCAACACTCTCTGCCTATTTTCTAAAATGCATATATGACACACAGAGGTTCTGATGCTCAGATAAGTATCTTGTGTGAAAACACCCTTAATCTGGCTACTTTTAAGTCTATACTGTTAAGTTTGTATTGACTTTGTGCGGTTACAACAGAATATTTTGACCTACTTTTTATTGCTTGTGAGTCAAGGAACATGTCTCAAATGACTAGGGAATTGACCAAATTAGGAGAAGAAAGGGTTTAGGGAGGGGTGTGTGACCACATGATAAGAGACTGTGAAGAACCCTAGAGAATGAGAAAAAGGAAACGCCATTACTGTTCCTGCACTTAAAATAGAGAGTAAGAGTGTGTGGTTTGGGTTTCCAATTCCAAAAAATACACAAATCAGAACTGATTTGTAAAGATTCGGGATGTCCAAATCAGGACCAGCATGCTGGCCCTGATTCGGAAATGCCGAATCAAAGCTTCAGGAGCTTTGGGGCACTTTCAAACCCCACGGCTGGCTCCAGCTTACCGGCAGAAGAGGATCCCCATGGGCCAGCTGAAGTTTAAAGGGCCCTTTCCCTGCCACTTGCAAGCGGCAGGGAAAGGGCCCTTTCTGCACTTCAGCTGGCCCACAGGGGGGATCTCCCAGTGGGCCAGCTGAAGTTTAAAGCATCAGGGAAAGGGCAAGTAAAGTGAAGGGAAAGGGAAAGGAAGTTTTGGAGTGCTCCAAATCTTCACGGAGCATACTCAAGCAAGGGTAATAAGCAGTTATTATTACTTATTTCTGATTCTTTTTCCTGCTTCAGAAATTCTAAAGCTGGAAAACTGAATCTTTCTGTCCTTGCTCACCCCTAACAGAGAACAGTCAATAAACTTTGATATATCAAGGAAAAGCTACAAAAGTGTAGGCCAGAGGTCCACAACATTTTTGAGCCAGCATATATCCTTGAAATTCTGACACAGAGTGGAGGGTGCAACTACAAGATGGCTGCCACAGGAGGCAGAGCCAACCACAAAATGTCTGGGAGTGGGGTCATTCATAGCTCTAATAGTAACTCTTCAAGATTTCAGGCAGATACCTCTGAAATGCCTCTGAAAATGAACATATTGTTTAAAAATGTTGTCTTGCATATTCACACCTTACCTTCAGCCACATAGTGAATATCCATGTGCTGTGTTGGCGGCAGCTGCTGCCAAAGTAACTTTTACAAAAAAATCTGCACAGCCAATCAGATACAAAAGCCCCATCCACTTCCTAAAAACACGTAGCAGGTGCCATGTTAAGAAACTCTGTTTCCACACAGGGATTTATTTGCTTGCTCATGGGGCTCTCTGGGCTTTCTCTTTTAAGCCTGCAGCCAGTCTCAAGGAGGTGGGGCTCACTACTGCTTTCAAAATGGTGATTCTCAGTTCATGCATTCTCCCCTTTAACTGATCTTTAAAAGAAAAAAACCTCAGTCCAGGCTCATCTGTGAGCCATGGCTCAGCTGTTGTTGGGAGGAGGGTTGCCAGGTGGGGAATAAGCAAGACTGTCCTCAGGTTGGCAATGAGCAGGAGGCAGGAGAGGGTGGTGCAGTTGTGAGTGGCATGAGGATGGGGCATGTAAATACCATCTCTGCATGCCTCAATCCCTCTCAGTGGAAAAGAGCAAGAGTCCAGTAGCACCTATAAGACTAACAAAATTTGTGGTAGTTATATTGTCGAAGGCTTTCACAGCCGGAGAACGTTAGTTGTTGTAGATTTTCCGGGCTGTATGGCCGTGGTCTTAGCATTGTAGTTCCTGACGTTTCGCCAGCAGCTGTGACTGGCATCTTCAGAGGTGTAGCACTGAAAGACAGAGATCTCTCGGTGTCAGTGTGTGGAGAAGATGTTAGCAGGAAATTTATATCTACTCAGGAAGGTGGATTTGGGCTGAGTCATCCTGTAAGAGTTTCCCAGGGTGTGAAATGCTAATGGGGGGAAGCTTCGCTGTTTCCTGAGGGGTTCTTTTGCATATGGATTGGTGGTTGATATGCTAATCTTATCTACAGGGCTATTGTAAGATTAGAGTATTTTGTTAGTCTGGTGTTTTTCAGGACAAGTTTACATCATGACCACACAGCGTAGCATCCAGACAAGAATAAAAGAACATGAAAGACACTGCAGACTTGGCCAACCTGAAAAATCAGCAGTGGCTGAACATAGCTTAACTCAAACAGGACACAGTATCTTATTCTAGGACACTAAAATACTGGACAATACATCCAACTACTTTGTCAGATTGCACAGGGAAACCATTGACATTCATTAGCATAGGCACAATTTCAACAGGAAAGAAGAGTGTTTAAGAATGAATAGGGCATGGTTTCCAGTCCTGAAAAACACCAGACTAACAAAATACTCTACATCTTACAATAGCCCTGCAGATAAGATTAGCATATCAACCACCAATCCATATGCAAAAGAACCTCAGGAGACAGTGAAGCTTCCCCCTATTAGCATTCCACACACCCTGGGAAACTCTTACAGGATGACTCAGCCCAAATCCACCTTCCTGAGTAGATATAAATTACCTGCTAACATCCTCTCCACACATTGACACCGAGAGATCTCTGTCTTTCGGCGCTACACCTCTGAAGATGCCAGTCACAGCTGCTGGCAAAATGTCAGGAACTACAATGCCAAGACCACAGCCATACAGCCCAGAAAATCTACAACAACTTTGTGGTAGTTAGTCTTAAAAGTGCTACTGGACTCTTGCTCTTTTCTACTGCTATAGACAGACTAACACAGCTACCCATCTTGATCAATCCCTCTCAGTGCTGCTTATACAGTAGGAGCAGCTTTTCCTGCCCCTGTGTGAAAGCAGCCATAAATTGTGAAAGGGCTGAGGGAGGCTGGAAGGAGAAGAGCATTAGAGGGTTTGACTAATTGACTATGAGCTCTTGGTATGAAGTAAAATCACCCAAGAACTTTATGCAAATAAGCATAAGTGTTCCCTGTATGTGTACCAGACACAATGTGAAGCAATATTCTGGACCCATCTAGCTACCATCCAAAAACTGGCACTATTCCTAATCAACCCCCTTTGAAGATGGCCACAGAATGTCTTTTGCAGTTGCCTAGCAACCTAGCCCTCCTGTAAAAGGGTAGCCACTGGAAATAGAAAGAGAAAATACCCTAGACATCAGATTCTGAGAACAGTGGTCCTGAGGCCCAATTTCACTTGTCCAATGGACAAGCTGGCCTTTATGCTGTCACCCCTGTTACAAAGTCCATGCTGAAGATGCTGAATGTGGAGCTTCAAAAAAAGGTTCACATATATGACTTTCAAAGAAAATGGTGCCATCTTAACATTTTGAGAGAGCACGTGAGTGGTAATAAATAACTTGCTGTTCAGGAGTGTGAAGCGTTCCCTGTGATGTAAATATATGCATGTATAATACACTCAAAACATAACAAAAACAAGAAGAACCAAGGTAGACATCAACACTGCCTGTCTGATCTATTGGGGAAATGAAAGATGTATAAATACAGGTATAGATCTCTATCTGGATGTTCTCATTCTGAATTCATACAAATTTTATATACTTTGGAGGAACTCTCTTACTGTCTTGTTCAATGACAGTTCTCTTTAATCCCAATGCAATACGCTTCTCCCTTAACATACTTGCCTTCACAGTTGAACAACTCTGTAATAATTTTTTTGCCTAGGGAGACATCTAGTGGTAAATTGTCAGTTTTGACAGCAAGATCCATCTTCACACATGTGCAGGGCTTTTGCTAGAAAATTCTTCTTAATTAATTTCTTATAAATAATCCACAGTCCTGAAATTGCTTTTGGAATTTAAACCCACCCACTCCCAATTCTGCATCGTGAATATAAAGTTTCTCATTTGCTTTTTCTGGCAACATGTATATAAACATTAAAAGCCTTCTTCCTAAACTGCTTAATTAGCAGAAAACATCAGAATCAATTTGACAATTTGCATAACTTCTTCCCAAATCCCACTGTAATTTAAAGTAATCAGTAAAATATTTATAGTAAAAAATAAAACCACACACCACATCTATTGTCAGCATTAACATACCTTCATCTCCAAAACTACTTAAGAGCATGTTCCACCTCTTTAGGTGAACACCTAACAAATTTACTAGATTGAACATTAATAGATATGTTACCATAGCAATCAGCTGCCAGTTTATGATGCTATATCCAAATGATGGCAGTTTAAACTCTTACCTCTGTGCACAAAAGGTCCTAGGGTTGAAATTACCTTACTATAGTTATCCATGATCTGATTGCATCAAGTTTAGATTACAGTAATATACTGTACATAGACTTGCCTTTGAAAACTGTTTGGATGCTGTAATTGGCACAAAACACAACAGCAAAGTTATTTGCCCATTGAATTACTAGGAATATAACTTCATGGGCTTGAAAGACCTATATTGTCTGTCCATTTTCTTCCAGACAAAATTCATCATGTTATTAGCTAAAAAGTCCTAAATCGGGATCCCCAGACTTTTGGCGCCTGTGGGCACATTTGGAATTCTGATACAGCATGGTGGGCACAGCCACAAAATGGCTGCTGCAGGAGGCAGAGCCAGCCACACAATGGCTGCTGCAGCTTACCTTCACTCACACAATGAAGATCTTGGAGCTGTGGTGGCAGCTGCTGCATTCAGCTAACCGAATGGCCAGTGGCCAATCAGAAGCCTTGCTGGGCAAAAGCCCATCTGCCCCCTCCCACTTTCTAAAAACTCTTTGTGGGCCCCTGGAAAAGTGTCAGTGGTTGCCAAGGCACCCACCAACATCACACTGGGGACTCCTACCCTAAATGTTCTGGTACCAGAGTACATAAAGGACCACCTACTTTCATATGAACCTGCCTGTTAACTAAGATCAGCTACAGAAGTTATGCTGCATATATCCACACTTTTGGAAGTAAGATGGGTGATGAGAGCCAACCTACAAGTGACGCCTGACCCAGGTTGGACACTTGTCAGCTTCCATCAAGTTTTGATGGGAAATGTAGGCATCCTGGTCTTGCAGCTGTAATGGAGAGCCAAGCTGTAAAACCAGGATGCCTACATTTCCCATCAAAACTTGAGGTAAGCTGACAAGTGTCAAACCTGTGTAAGGAGTCACTTGTAGCTTGGCTCTGAGTATCAAAAGCAAGGCCTTTTCTGTTGTGGTGCTTCAGCTGTAGAATTTGCTACTAACATTAGTTTACAAGGCCCCAAACCTTCTGAGCCTCTGGATCCGGGTAAAATTTCTCTTCCCTGCCCCAAACTATTTTATTGATTTTTTGGGGCCTGTATTTGATTGATTTAGTTTTTGTGATCTCTTCATGCTGCCTCTTATTTACTGTTTCCTTGTGCTGGTTTTGATATTCTGTTGCTGCTGTTTACACACCCACTTTTTTAGTTGTAAATGTTTTTGTTATACATTGTTATTTTTATGGTTAAGATTGTTTTAATTTGAACTGTGGAAAGCTGTCCTGTAAACAATGCGTTAAGAGGGTGGCGTATAAACATTTTAAATAAATAACAGAATGAGATTTAAGAACTCATTCTTGTATCATAATTAGAACGACAAAATTACACATTACAAAGAATGTGGTAGCCCTGTGTTTCCCTACCCATTCGGTAACATTTCATTTAATTTACCCTGTGTCTTTATGACACAGCGGGGTCCAGTGGGGAAATTCACAAGTTTTCATATGAATTTCCCAAATGGGCCAAACAGTGCCCCCGGACAATTGAGGTCAGAAAAATGGCACGGAGGAGGATGCTGAAGCCCTTCTCCTTCTTGCATTCTGTATCAGGCACCACATGCATGACACTGAGGAACTTCAAGGTTCAGTAGTAGCTATCTTATTTGATTTTGCTTATTTATGAGTAAACATGCTTATGATCCAGCTGCAAGTCTCATTTTATTTTTATTTTTTATTTATATCATTTACTAGCAACAAATCCCGTTGTGGGAAAAAATACAACAGGCTCTAGAAAGGGGAGGGTGGGAAGGTGGGCATTCTTTCCTCCATCGCTGATCCCGGCTGGATGAATGCAGGAGGGTGGGCATGGCCAACACATCTGCGCCTGATCCCGGCTGAGTGAAGGGGGCCGGCATTGCCACCTGCTCCGCTCCTGATCCCAGCCTGGGCTTCCTGCTGTGATGCGCTCTCTAGAGGTCTAGCTGCCTCATCTGGGCTTTCCTCCACAGCAGCACCCTCTGGAGGCACATCAGGGAAGGAAGTGAGTTGTCTGGAACACTCTTAGCCTTTTATATAGTAGGATAGTCCACCTTTCTCACTGAGGCTCAAGGTGGATTATACACTGGCTTACAACTAGCAGTGAAATTCTAAGCAAAGTTATTCCTGTCTAAGCCCATTGAAATCAATGGGCTTAGACTGGAGTAACTGCTTAGGATTTTATTGTAGATGAAGTAAATATATTAAATGCTTGTTAAAATCAAAGCAGATCTTGATGTGGAACACTGTTAGCAAACATATTTCACAATGTTATAGGCTAGTTTCTTCATATCTGTCTGAGCTCAACATGTTGTACTCTCAGATTTATTTTATTTCCCCACATACAAACCACACTATGAAAAATCTTCTTTGGATAGGCCTGTGGTTTGTGTAACCACTATCACATTCCCTTCCATTAATTAACAGGAACCATTTCACACAAATTTCAAGGCTCCCCCATCACATTTTACCCAATAGGCATACAGGATGTTGTATCAATTCACATGATAAAAATGAACTCGTTATCTTACTGATTACTGGAAATTACTGAAGCAAAATGTTTGCCTGAAGGGGAAAATATCCCTCTGAGAAGTGCCCGTCTGCCTGTCTTCATGAAACAAACCATTACCAAAATTGAACAGCAAAAGGTGGCGGAGAGAGGGTTTGACATATTTATATTTGCTTGTGGTAATGCCATTGATACATAACAGATACAAAATAGTAAAGACAGGAGTCCAGTCAGACGAAGAGAACTGTGGTTCTCGAAAGCTTATGCTACAATAAAGTTGGTTAGTCTTAAAGGTGCTGCTGGACTCTACTATTTTGCGACTACAGATTAACATGGCTAACTCCTCTGGACAACAGATAAATAAACATACACTTTAAAAACCATCTTTAAAAAGGTTACCTTGGAATCAAGATTTTAGACTATTGGGATTTTAGGAGACCCAGTGTGGTATTAGAGTAGTAGACTGGTAGTAGAGTAGTAGTCTGGGAGATGCATGTTCAAATCCCCACTCGGCCACAGAAGCTTACTGGGTGACTTTGAACCATTCACTCAGCCTACTTCACAGGGTTGTTGTTGTTGTAAGGAAAAAAATGAAGGAGGAGGATCTCAGTATTGTGATCTGCGACTCCTCACTGGGAAGAAATGTGTGGTATAAATAATTTTTAAGTATATAAAAGATAGCATACTCGCAATGACTGGGGCTGATTGTGTGTTAGTTCTTTTCTGTTGAACTGACATTATAAATTCACACCTATATTACGGAGAACCAGAGGATACTCTTGCCCTGCAATGCATTCCAGTGTTTTCTGTGTTTTATCCAATTTTTAAAAAGACCCCATTTGTGTTTCTGGAAACACAGCTGTATAGCCAGCCTGTCCAGTGTGGACTGGCAGGCAAGGCGTTCTTGATACAATTCTTAAGAGAAGTGTTCCAAGTGACACTTGTTGATATGGTTGGTGATGGCCTTTGGCTACACTGCCAGCGGGATCCCTTCCCTAAATGGCAGTCACGCTTGCCTCTCACACAACCCTCAGCTTCTGTGACAACAGATAAAAGGAGTGACACAGAATTTCCCCTTCCTCCAGAGGGCTTAATCTTCGACCTTTCAAACACCAAGAGAAGCAAGGCCTGTGCCACATAGTGCAATCTAGAATTGGTGGAGTCAACAAGAACCCCATCATATGAGGACTGCAGAAACTCCCCTTTCCACAGCTCTCTGTGGCTGCTCTGCCTTACTTAGAAGTATTTTTTGCATGTCCTTATGATGAAGATAGCTAGAGCATCGGCATGGGAGAACCCCCATAAGAACAAAAGAAGAGCCCTAATGGATCAGACCAGTGGCCCATTTAGGCCAGCATCTTTCATACAGTGACCAACCAGTAGCCCTGGATGGCAAACAGACTGCAGACACCAAGATCCTCCACAGTACTGCCTTCTAGAACTGGGTTTCAGAGGTTTCCTGCCTCTGAATATGGAGGTTCTCTTTGCCCACCTTGGCTAGTAGCCATTGATGGACCTAACCCCCTTTTTAAAGCTGTCTGTGTTCATAGCTATCACTATATCCAATGGAATTTTTAGATACTACTTTTGCACTCATACGCAATGTAACATGTAAGCACACACTTTCCTCTGTTATAGTTGGGGTAATGCTCAATCTTTTGATGGCAAAATTAATGAATGTATGCATTCAGATGGCATGGCAACATTTTTTTTTTCAAATCCCACATGAAAATTCATAGAAATGTGCTTTTGCCATGTTTTAAATTTGCATAATTAGATTTCAGGTTTTTTGGCTACAGAACATGGATTCATGTTTTTCCATAGTCTAACAATAAGCACACCTGATGAGTTGTATGATAATGTTAAATGAAATCAATAGTTATGGGACTTTATTATCTTCTTTTTCTAATCTCTTTCTAGACAAATAGTTTAGTGTATATTAGAAATTGTAAAACTCAGTATGTGTGTTGGATTTCTACACTGTATTGTCTTTAGACAAATTAGCAGTGTTTTTTTGACAAGAACGGCAACCCTGATTTGAGTACATAGCAGTGTTAGCAGTGTCAGGGAAATGGCTTGGCAATGTCCAACAATTGTTAAGAAACACCAGCAAAAACTTGTTACATTTATAGTCAGATCATTAATTCTACACAAACAGCAAATGCACTCTACTCAGTCCCATCATCGGCATTTTTTTTAAAAAATCTGCAAAAGTCAAAGGTTAATTGTCCACATTTACTACACAGTTCAGATTGACCCTGAACAAGACATTTAACCTAAGAACTGTTTGAACTTTACAGTCTGAAATGTCATACTATTTGTCGAAATTACTGTTTAATTGGTCCCTTGAGAGTATTATACACTGTTTATTGATTAGGCCCTCAATAGATTTTTTTTTTTTGTAAAGTGATTAATTCTACAATTTGGTTGCTTAGCTGCACTCTGTCATTTTCACGCCATCCCTACCCAAACCTTCAGAGTGAGACATAGATCAGTTATGCAAAAGAGAATAACAGAGCACAGAAACCACCACAGAAATGTGAATGACTCTGAATTACTACTATTCCGACTACTATTAACAATTTAACATTATTAACGTTAGATTGTAGCACAGTACTGACACAATTTGATCAGAATATTGGGGTTTTAAGACTGCTTCACATACAGTTTTCTTCTACACTTGACTATTCTCAAGTCCTGTTCACACGTTATAGGGAACACATGTACACTCTACATTTATGTGTGTACATCTTAGAGTTGCCAGATCCCTTGAAACCCAAATCAGGGGACGGAGAGGTGGGGGGGGATGCATGCGTGGGGGTGTGTGCATGCATCGGGAACATTTCCTTGTCATGCCAGGAATGGCATCATTCTTGACATGATAAGGAAGTGATGGCCCCCATGCGGGGCTGATTTGATAAAAATCAACTTCGGGGGGGGGCGGTCAGCCCTATGTGGGGGTCTTTACCTCCATGTTGTGCCAGAAATGATGTCATTCCCAGTGCAACAAGGAAGTGCTCCAGAGTGCCTGTTGCAGAGCTCCTCAGCCCACTCCCCATACCGTCCCCCCTGCCAGCCAGGTGAGAGGTGGCAGTGGATGGAGGCTGGGAGCAGGGGACCCCCCATTCCCCCACCAGGATACCAGTAGCCCTAGTACATCTGCTTATAAGAATGGGCCAATATCTATTCACTTTACAAATGAAACTGGGGCGCAGTACCAGGATAAACATAGAGCTGAAATCAGTTGAGTTGTGCATACTTTTAACATAACATGAGAATTATTTAATGCCCATTTAAAGAAAAATTCAGTGTACACTGTAAATGGATTGTACATGAGCACTGTAATTTGTGAACAGGACTTCAGGCATGAACTCGGGTCAAAATTACATATGAAAAGGAAATCAAGGATACAGTCAGCAGTTCTCACATTTCTGGTGACACGTTTTCTAGCTTGCACATTTATTTCTGGTTGTATCCCTAACCCCTTTTCACTATTTATGTTTTACTATACATATGAGAGAATGCTCTCCAATGACCCTCCCGATACACACAATTTTGTCTGAAAGGGACAAGACATGCCCTGTCAGCTTCCGTACCCATGAACTGGAACCCTGGAAAATCATGGTTCTCTGATCCACATCTACTGAGGAACAGAATAAGGGCACATCAGGACTGAGGAAAGAGCGCTGTCCCCATATTCGTGGTAAAGAATAATGACTGAGAGGAGCTTATGATTGTTCCCGTCCACACATTATAATCTCACCACCACAAGAACACATGAAGCAGCCTTATACCAAATCAGACCCTCGGTCCATCAAGGTCAATATTGTCTACTCAGGCTGGCAGCAGCTTTACCCACTAAGATGCTAACCCTCCACTAGGCACTAAATAAAATGTAGTTATATGTGGGAAGGCAAACAAACAGGTGGTTACCTTGTACCAGGAGATTTCATTATACGTGACCTGTGGATCCTGAACAACTTGACAAGGGAGCAGCGCATCCTCATTGCATGTTGCCACAATCTCTACTATAGCATCAGAAATCCCATAAATCACATGCCAAACTGCAAGACACAAAGCGACTATTAAAACCCACCAGACTATTAAAACCCAGTATCCAAGGCTTATGAAAAGTTTGCATTGTGATCAGAAGAATCATTCAAACAACAAACTCACCTGTAAAAGAAGGGGATGTTATAGCTGAAAACTTACCTTGGCTTAGGAAGAGAAGCTGACAGCAATGTATCAGAGCTCTGCGCATGTTGCACAAGTGGGTGAGACTTGCTCTTTTCGGGAGAAACTAAATGACAGAAGTGAAAGAGACTGATGCATGTTGCTCTTTACAACATAGGAAACAGATTGTTAGGTATTTCCCAGCTGAAGGCCCCCTCACTGCAGGGGAAAGTCCCACAGGCTTTCCATAGTTCTCTCTTCAATGAAAGTTGATCGTCATCAAGGAGCAAAAATGCCAGCAGCCTGGGAGAGGGAAGAGAGGACAATTTTCTTCCTCTTCTTCCACAGCATTATGGTTCAAATGCCTGAGTGACAGAGATCAACTTTGCATAATAATAATGATGATGATAAGAGCAACAACAACAGTGTGCTTATATACCACCCTTTTGGATTAGTGCCTACTCAGAGCAGTGAGCACAGTTAGTGTTATTATTATCCCCACAATACAGCTGGGGAGCTGGGGCTGAGAGGAGTGGCTTACGCAAGTCCACCTGATGAGCTCATGGCAGTGGTGGATCACTATTATTCCCCATTTTAAAAAAGGGCGTTGAGGCTGAGAAAAGGCAGATTTGCATACTATCATATAGTGAGTGACTGATGGTGATGTGTGATGGGTTGAGTAGAGCTTGAAACAGTCTTCCTATGTGCCTCAATCTGTTCTGTGTGCTCAGGTGAAAGTAGGATCAAAATCTACTTCTTTAGAAAGTCTTTTAATGTTACGATTTCTTTTTCACTATCCTCTTCTCCTTTGCCTTTAAGAAAAACTTGATGATCGTAAGTAAGGCTTACCTCCATACAGTGAAAACTTCATCTACTGAGTTCTGCAGATCACATTGATGTTAAACTGTGGAAGCTTCAATTGGTCCAAAATATGGCAGTCAAGCTATTGTCAGGGGCTGATTATGTTACCTCAGTGATGAATGATCTGCACTGGCTATGCATCTGTTTCCAGGAACAACTCAAAGTGCTTTTTTAAGGATGTAAGTGGCTTGGGGCCAGGGTACCTGAAAGACCGTCTCCTCCTGTAGTATCCCAGTCTATCAGTTAAGATCTACTTTTTGTACCCATACCTTCAGCTGTGAGGCAGATGATGAATAGAGACAGAGCATTTTCTGGGGTGGCACCTTGCCTTTGCAATGTGCTGCCCCATGAGGCCCACCTGTCATCTACTTTACTATATTTTAGGTGCCAGGCCAAAACACATCTTTTTAGCTAGGGTTTTAATTAATTACCCAGGCTTTTAATCAAAGGTTGGTAGTTGTGTAAAAGTACAGAGATAATGTCAACATGCCATGACCTGTGAGAGGCAAAGTGATCTAGTGGTTAGAGTGTTGGATTAGGAGACCCAAGTTTGAATCTCTACTCTGCTGTGGGGGACCTTGGGGTACTCACTGTCTTTCAGTCTAACTTACCTCACAGGGCTCTTGTAAGTACAATTGACAACAGGCCTGAAGAAAGATGCCCTGAATAGACACTTAATAAATGTATTTATTGCTGACTCTGGTTTTTAATGTATCTAAATGACCTTTATTTTTGATATTGTTGTAACCTGCCCTGAGCCCGCTGTGGGGAGGGGAGGCTAGAAATCAAATAATAATTATTATTGTGTGGAAATGAGCAGGTAAAGTTTTTTATGACATGGATAGCATCCTAGTAAACCTCTGTTAAAGGGACAGAGCATTTTTTTTCTCCAGGCAGTGAGTATAACATGGAGGATGATGATATCATAAGCTGTTATGGGTCCCCCCCATTGGGGAGAAAAGCATGGTTTATATATCTTAATTAATTAAAGGGAATAGCAGTGAGTATGAAGTGCTCACAACCTTGCCAGCTGGAAATTGTAGCCGGTATCCAAGGCTTATGAAACGTTTGCATTGTGATCAACATGATTTATTCCTGCTAGAGGACTTAGTATGTGCACTGCCCTCTCCTTTACTGAGCCTATTCTTCAAAAAATAGAAAAATACTCATTGCTAATCAATGATATAATCAATGTCAATTGTCAGTTAAGGATAAGTCCTGGAAAGCAATAGTTAAGCAACTCCAATCAAATGCTCCCAGTTAAGGACTCATTTAACACAGCAGCATACATCTGCCCCTATACTGCACTCTACAAAGGCAAGGGTTTTTTGGGTCCATAATTGAGCTTTCCCAATCGATTCCAAGGGTTATGGGCTTTTCCACACTGGGTTTTTGTTCAAGCTTGGCTTCTTAACTGCGTTGTTCCTCCCCCCCCCCCCACTCCTGCCACTTACATACTGTGTTGTTTGTTGGTCATTCTCTCCCATTATTTCTTCAAGATTTTCCTGGGTTATTTTTCAGACTATGTTGGTCTGAAAAGGCATGTCAGTATAAAAAAAAAAACATGGAAAAACCTCAAGAGGGGAAAGAACTGTGAGAACAATGTCTGCAAATGATATGGTGTGTTAGGGAGGCAGAAAAACGGATGCAGTATGAAGCCAAGCTGGAGTGAAAGCCTGGTGGAGAAAAGCCCTCCAAAGCAGCTGTTTTCTCCAAGGGAACTGAGCTTTGTAGTCTGGAGATCAGTGGTAACTCTGAGAGATCTCCAGCCTCCACCTGGAGGTTGACAACCCCTATGGGCTTACATCACCACCAAGGCTAAATCATGAACACACTGTAATCAAAATTTCTTGGCACATCATTTTAATTATTAAATATGAAATGGTAAAAGAGGTCACCAATGCAGAGAGGACATGTCAAAGTGATTAATTCCATTACAGTGGCAAATAACATTTTCTGTACATGTGAAATTTTCTTTCTTTCTCCTGAGTTTTCATTCTTATAAGAAATAACTTATGGCAATAAAAAATACCCACACATTCCTGCCGTAGTAAGCTTTCTGCTTATTAGAGGGAAAATATCCAAAATATGAACTATCCATAAAAGTGATGAATAGGCGGCAACTTTTCCACAACAAATGAGGAATAAATGTAATGTTGGATGCTATCCAGCCAATGTTAAGCAGTTTCATTGATTTTCTGTGGGAATGAAATGAATGGATGCTTAATTTTCCCATTAAATTAAATGAGACTTAAAAGTATTTCACTTTGAGTGAAATGTTGTGCCTAGTACATATTTGTTTCTCATTTGCTGTACAAAAGTTTACAACCATTCACTGCTTTTTATAGATTATTTGTATTTTGGAAGCTTGGTCCTAAAAAAAACACACAACCGTATATAGGCTGAGTTCATTTCTCATAAATGTAATAAATTATTTGTTAGAATATCCATTTTTAAATACCCCCCCAAACTGATTGTGTACCCTAACACTTACAAGCAGGGCTTTTTTTCTGGGAAAAGAGGTGGTGGAACTCAATGGGTTGCCCTCAGAGAAAATGGTCACATGGCTGGTGGCCCTGCCCCCTGATCTCCAGACAGAGGGGAGTTTAGATTGCCCTCTGCGCCGCTCAGCGGCGCAGAGGGCAATCTAAGCTCCCCTCTGTCTGGAGATCAGGGGGTGGGGCCACCAGCCATGTGACCATTTTCAAGAGGTTCCGGAACTCCGTTCCACCGTGTTCCTGCTGAAAAAAAACCCTGCTTACAAGCAATAAATACAATATGATGTCATTGTACTGAAACCCTTTCCAGTAATAAGTTACCAAACCTGTTCCGATGTTTTTCTCCTAGTCTTGTTTTCCTCAGACACAGTTGCAAGTTTAGTCACTATTCCCTCTTGGAATAAAGCGCAAACTACCTAAAATACCATCAGGGCAGCCAACAATATAAGGAACAGAAAAGAAAAACGCGTTTGTTTTGTATGAATGAGCTCATGTTGAAAAGTTTCCACAACTGGGCTTTTCTCCTTTGAGTAATATTTAAACTGTGGTTTTCAGATCTGATTACCAAAAAACCTTTTATCTCTAAAATAAAGGCAACTTTAAGCCTTAATCCAGTTGAAGATTGACACTGAGTCCTACTGAAAGCAAGATAGTTACAATTTACTTGTTAGTAGGCTTGACAACCTCCAGGTGGGGTCTGGATATCTCCCAAAATTACAACGGATCTCCAAGCTATAGAGATCAGTCCCCCTGGAGAAAATGGCTGCTTTAAAGGGTGGACTCTATGGCATGATACCCCATGAAGGTCCTTCCCACAAACCCTGCTTTTCCCAGGCTGAACCCCCCAAATATCCAGGAATTTCCCAGTCTGGAGATGGCAACCCTACTTGTTATGTTAGTCTCAACTAGACATCATGTGTCATTTTAGCTGCATCACAGCTATTGATTTTTATGTTCATAATCAAACTTTAAGGTTTATCACTGCTCAGTTAATCACAGGACAGATAATATCTTTTATCATGTCTGAAGAATTACTCCCCAGTGATGGCAGGGTCCACTTCACTGGGAGAGCAAGGAGACTCTTAGCAAGAGCCCAGCAATAATGTGACCACATCTATGAGACTGGCTCGGAGGCAGAATGTTCCAGTACACAGTACGGCAGAGCTGTCCACCCCCCAGATGGGCCTTCATAACTGGAGGCTGTTGCTGCAGGTTGCACTGCGTGGGACCTGCTTGCTTTTAAATGAGGCCTCTCTGTCTGACACACATGTATGTTGCCAATACATACAAAAATATGTATGCGTGCCAAGGACTTTTGCATAAGGTATCAAAATTCAGGAGTGGTCAGCGCAGCACTCATTTTGATGGCAACCAATTTGGGAGGATAGCAGTGAAGAAGTTCTAACTAAAGCATGGAGAGGAAGTGTGCTGCAGAAACAGCAACTTTTCCACAGCAATTGCCACACCCCCGGGATGATTTGCTGTTTATCTCCCTCAACAGAGCATGGGATACCGCCCAATTTCTGAGTAAACACCAAAACAGTTGTGGCTCAGGTACGAGGCTTCATATTAGGGTTGCCAGCTTCCAAATGGGGGATGGAGATCTGGAATTACAACTGATCTCCAGAGTACAGAGATCAGTTCACCTGGAGAAGATGGCTGCTTTGGAGACGCTATGGCATTATACCCTGCTGATGTCCCTTCCCTCCTCAAATCACGCCCTTCCCTGACTCCACCTCCAAAATCTCCCGAAACCTCCCAAACCAGAGTTGGCAATCCTGGGACTTCTGGTTTGGGATTCATGGAGGTCTAACGCAGCTCCATTTGCGGAGCTGACCGGACTGCCGTTTTAAGCGGCCGGCGGGGTGAAAATAGCCCGCGGCCGACTGCTCTCAGGCGGGGAGCAGGCAAAGAACGCTCGAGACCCTAGGGCGCGTTGATCTCGGACGAGGGGGGGCTCTACACAACGGGTCCCCTCCCGATCCTTGAGGTCCCACCCTGAGACGGGTCGGCTACAATCTCTGCGGCAGTTTTGGGGCCAATTCGGCTGGCATAAGACCTTCATACCCAAGCTTCGATTGGGGGAAGAAGTGGAAAGGAGAACTTGAAATCGAAACAGCGATTACAACCCGAGAAGAGTGAAGGGAAGGTAAAGATCACTATCTTCCGACACGGGACAGATTGATAAAAACAGAGAGGAAAAAAAGTAGACTTTTAAACTGCAACAGACTAGTGAAAAGGAGGGGAAGCTTCGGCAGGAGTTGTATTAGAAAAAAGACTAAGTTTAAAGAAGTTATTAAGGAAATCGGACTATTGTTTTGAATACCTGTGGCTTTGGAGCTGTGAGAAAAAGACACCATCGCAAGATCTGCTGTGGGAAGACGGGAGACAGGAAGTGCGTAACAACAATAGAGCGGCTGGAGAGAAGCGGCCCTGGCTGGAGGGTAGGAAGAAGGGAATCGCCATCTTTGAGAGGGGAAGGGCCGCGACCTCAGCGGAAAAGGAAGTAGGCCATATTGGATTATAAAATCATAGAGAGACCATAGAGAAAAGACGCCCGACATTTTGGACTCTTTAAAATTAATTTATGCAAGAAGACCGGGACATTTGAAATAAAAAAGGTACTAAATTTAACGCCACGGAGTTAAGGAAGAGAGCGGACTTGTGGGAGCGAGCTAAAGCAAGCCCCACGATGTCGAAGAAAGAGTGGCAATCGGCAATAGAAAACCTGGATAAAAAACTTTTGGAGGTGATTAAAGAATTTAAAGACATGAAATTGGAGCTGATTAAAGAGGTTAAACAGACAGTAAAATCGGAGCTGTCAGAAGTAAAATCGGAGCTGTCAGAAGTGAAGAAAGGTATGGAAACAATACAAAGTGAATTACAAGGGACGCAGCAGAGAGTTAAAACAGTAGAAGGAGCGATGGAGAACCTAGCAGATACGCAACAAACAGAGATGAGGCTGATGAGGGGAAGGATGGCGGTTGCGGAAAGCAGACATATGGAGAAGCAGCTGAGATTTCGCGGCCTGCCGGAAGTGGAAGGAAAAACAGCGCAAGAACAGATGACGGAGGTGTTAGCTGAATACCTGGGGAAGGAGGAGGAGGATGTTGTGGCTATCCTAGATGTGGCATATCGTGTGAATTCGAGAATTGCAACCCAGAGGAAACTACCAAGAGATGTGATTGTACAATTTACAACAAGAAACATGAAAGAGAAGATTGTGACTAAACAGTTTCAAGATCCATTGGAAATCGATGGCAAGACAATTATCATAATGAAGGAACTACCCAGATCAGTGTTACTAGATCGGAAAAAATATAAAGCGCTAATCCAGATGCTGAAGGACATGAAAATTAGGTACAGATGGGAGCTCCCAGAGGGTTTGTCCTTTGAATTTGGAGGCGCCAAAAAGCGTATCAGATCTGAGCGGGAGATGGAGCGATTTATAAGGGACAATGAAAAAGACTTACCAACAAGACTATGAATATGGAGTGTAAAGTATTATCTTGGAATGTAAATGGACTAAATTCACCGAATAAGAGAAAAAATATTTTTCACTGGCTACTAAAACAAAAATGTGATATTGTTTGTTTGCAAGAGACTCATATTCGAAAACAGGATGTAAAATACCTAAAACTGGGAAAATTGGGCAAAGACTTTGTAGCAGCCTCAACTAAAAAAAAAAGAGGAGTGGTGTTGTATGTAAAGGAGGAGCTACAACCAAAATTCATAATGAAAGATGTGGAAGCCAGATTTGTAGCAGTGGAATGTACTTGGAATTTAAAGAGAGTGTTGGTAGTCGGAATCTATGCACCTAACGGTGCAAAAGAGAGCTTCTTCGAGGATTTGAGGAAGCATTTAGATGATCTTTCATATGACCAGATAATTCTTGCTGGAGACTTCAATGGAGTGACAGATTTGGAACTGGATAAAAAGACTACAATGGCACAAAAGAAAAGAGGATTATTACCAAAGCTTTTTTTTGAGTTGATTCAACAAGAGACTCTCGAAGATGTATGGAGGAGAGAATATCCTAAAAGTAGGCAGTTTACTTTTTATTCTGCAAGGCACTCCACATTATCAAGAATTGACATGATCTGGGCCTCAAAAGATTTGGCGTTATGGACTAAAGATGTAGAAATAATGCCGATGGTAGGCTCAGCTCACAACCCAATTATGTGGAAGCTGGGGAAAAGGAGGAAAAGGAAAGCATGGAGAATAAATGAGGATTTGTTACAGGAAAAAGAGAATATGGAAATATTGAGAAGAGAGACAAAGTTTTTCATTCAATACAACGTGAATAAAGAAGTACCAACTGATAAAGTTTGGGATGCTTATAAGGCGGTTATAAGGGGCATACTAATGGACTTAAATGGTAGAGCAAGAAAGAAGAAAGAGGAGAAGAGACAAGAGATTGAGGAGAAAATAAAAACTAAGGAAATACAGTTAAAAAAGAGACCAGGGAAAAAGAAATTATACCAGGAAATTAAAATACTGCAAGAACAGCTTACAGCAATGAGTAATAAAGAATTGGAGTGGAATCTTAAAAGGCTGAATCAGAAAGTGTTTGAGGGTGCAAATAAACCTGGGAAGTACCTGGCATGGCAACTGAAGAAGAGAAGGGAAAAGAAAACAATAAATAAAATTTGTGAAGATGATAAAACGTATTTGGAACAGAATACCATTAGTAGAGCCTTTTATAAATTCTACGCAAAACTGTATAATAAGAAAGAAGTAAATAAAGATTCAATAGCGTCATATTTGGAGAAAATGACACTTCCAGAAATCTCGGACGCTTGGAGGAATAAACTGAACAGTGAAGTAACGGATGAGGAAATAAGAAAGGCAATACAATCTGCAAATCTAGGAAAGGCGCCAGGGCCAGACGGACTTACGGCTAAATTTTATAAGACTATGGCCAACGAGCTGGCACCATTCCTAAAGGAGGTGATCAATGGAGTTTTAAGGGATCAAAGGATTCCAGACACTTGGTCTGAAGCGAACATATCATTGATCCCAAAAGAGGGCCAAGACTTGACTAGCGTGAAAAATTACAGACCTATATCGTTACTCAACAATGACTATAAAATCTTTGCGAAGATACTGGCGGAGAGACTGAAGGGGCGGCTTTCGGAAGTTATAGAGGAGGAGCAAGCAGGCTTTCTGCCAGACAGACAAATAAGAGACAATTTAAGGACAGTGATTGATGCTATTGAATATTATGATAAGCGTTGTGATAAAGAGGTTGGTTTCTTCTTTGTTGACGCTGAAAAGGCATTTGACAACTTAAACTGGGACTTTATGTTTGCCACTATGGAAAAGCTACAATTAGGAGAAAGATTCATCAGAGCAATTAAGGAAATTTACAGAGACCAGACTGCAGCAATTGTGGTGAATGATGAATTGACCAAGAAATTGAACATAAGCAAAGGAACAAGACAAGGTTGCCCGTTGTCTCCACTGTTGTTCATTTTAGTATTGGAGATTCTGATGATACAAATACGACAAGACGAGGAAATTCGAGGAATAAAAATAAAGGACTATGCATACAAGGTCAGAGCATTTGCGGACGACATAATGTTAATTGTAGAGGACCCACTGGAGAACATGCCAAAAGTGATAGATAAGATCAAGGAGTTTGGAGACTTGGCAGGTTTCTTCATTAACAAAAAGAAGTCAAAGATATTATGCAAAAACATGACTAAGCAGAAACAACAATTGTTAATGGAAGCAACGGATTGTGAAGTAACAAGTAAGGTGAAATATTTGGGAATTGAACTGACTGCAAAGAATATAGATTTGTTCAAGAACAATTATGAAAAATTGTGGATTCAGATTGAGAGAGACTTGATTAAATGGAATAGGCTCAATCTGTCATGGTTGGGTAGGATTGCAGCGGTTAAAATGAATGTGTTACCAAGAGTGATGTTTTTGCTACAGACAATACCAATCATCAGAGACTCTAAACAATTTGAAAAATGGCAGAGGAAAATATTAGATTTTGTATGGGCAGGCAAGAAGCCTCGAGTGAAAATGAAAGTTTTACAAGATGCAAAGGAAAGAGGCGGAATGCAACTGCCCAACCTGAGACTCTACCACGATGCAATCTGCCTAGTTTGGTTGAAGGAGTGGATGACATTAAAGAACAAGAAACTATTAGCCCTAGAGGGATATAAAAAAATATTTGGATGGCATGCATACCTATGGCATGACAAAGTAAAGGTCAACTCGATGTTCCTGCACCATTTTGTACGGAGAAGTCTATACACAATCTGGAAGAAGTACAGAATTTACCTACAAGAAGGAACCCCTTGGTGGGTGGTTCCATATGAGGTGATAGACCCGAGAGCTGTTGATAACGAAAGACAATGTTTGACTTATAAAGAAATAACTAAAACAGAAGCATCTAAACTTAGAATAAAGACGCAAGAGGAACTATCACTGAACTACGATTGGTTCCAGTATAGACAGATTAGAGATTTGTATAACTCGGAAATGGTATACTGAGGATGAGACAGTTAAAACACAAATGGTGAAATGGGCTATAAATTTTAACAAAGAGATAACAATGGAGGCATGGGAATACTTGTGGAAGACTACAATGAAGACAACGACATGTACAAATATTAAAGAGAATATCTATAAAATGATTTATCGTTGGTACATGACACCAAAGAAGATTGCGCTAGGGAATTTGAACACTTCTAATAAGTGCTGGAAATGTAGGAAGCATGAGGGCTCCCTCTATCATATGTGGTGGTCGTGTGAGGTAGCTAGGCAGTACTGGGGGGAAATAATAAGAGAAATGAGTGAAATTTTACAATTTCAAATAAATAAGAACCCAGAACTCCTGCTACTAAACTTGGGAATGGAGGGAATTCCAGCTCATCATAGGACGTTGATATTTTATATGACAGCAGCAGCTAGACTTTTGTATGCGCAAAAATGGAAAGCACAAGAAGTGCCAACTATTGAAGATTGGACCTACAAATTGCTGTACATGGCAGAAATGGACAAGATGACAAGAAAACTGAGAAATCTGGACTCAGGGCAGTTTAACACAGACTGGGAGAAGCTGAAACAATATCTGGAGAAGAAATGGGAGGTGGGAGGAAAACTGTGGCAGTTTGAGAATTACTGAAGTATAATAAAATGTAGAGGGGGGTGACTTTACCGGGGGGGGAAGAGATAAATGTGAATTTATAAGCAGCTAGATCAATAGATTGATATATATATAGATATATATTGGTTAATAAATAGAATATTGATAGAAAATAATTAAGGATAAGGATTAAATATACGGATTGAGTAACCAATAATATTTTTTTTTTGATAAGATTTGTATAATGCACCAAACTGAATGTATAGATGAGTTAAATTGATTGACTATGTGACGAGAGTTATATAGAATTACCATAAAAAGATAGAATGAGTAATATATAGAGAATAAGTCAAATTGTTTGATTTAAATGCGTAAGATTTTTATGGTTTATGATATATAGGTCTATGATATATGATATATAGAAATATTTAAAATTGGAAAATGGGATAAATTGTTTATCCAAGATGGAAATAAAGAATTACAGTTTGGGTATATATTAAGAAAAGTAGTTAAGGATGTACTGCTTAGTATAATGGAGAATAAGTATCTGTTTTAGATAGAGAAATTTAATAGAAGTAAGGGAAAAGGGACAAAGGGTTGGAAAACTGTTGGAAGTCAATAAAAGGGGGGGAAAGGGAGGGGGTTAGAAATGAAAAATTTGGGGAAAATTGAATGTAAATGTAAAAATAATGGATTCTAACCCAATAAAAAATTTTTCAGAGTTGGCAATCCTACTTCATACCAAAATATCAAAACTGACAACCAGAGAGGCAAGAGTACATTTAGGTATTTGTTCAAATACGAAAAATAGAACCTAGGCAATTACTTATTCATATTAGTATTATAAATATGTTAATTCTTTAGTAAAAAGCAGGGCTTTTTTCAGGGGGAATGCGGGGGGATGGAGTTCCAGAACCTCTTGAAAATGGTCACATGGCTGGTGGCCCCGCCCCCTGATCTCCAGACAAAGGGGAGTTGAGATTGCCCTCCACGCTGCTGAACTCCCCTCTGTCTGGAGATCAGGGGGCGGGGCCACCAGCCATGTGACCATTTTCTCCAAGGGCAACCCACTGAGTTCCACCACCTCCCAGAAAAAAAGCCCTGGTAAAAAGTATATTACATATTTATTGTTGGACTAGAATGGTTATAGAATCATTTGAAAATGGTCTAGCCAAAAAGAAATTTGTTGGTTCAGTAATTCTGTGGTGCTTGGTTTCCTGTGAACAAAAAAATAGTATACCACAAACTATAAATAATCAAATGTGCTATTGAAGGCTGTGCCTTGAACACGTGAATATGCATTATTAACATAATATCAGTGTACTGTAGGCCTTTTCAACATAAATGACAGACAGTTTAAAGTCATATATAGGAGGGCTGTACGGTAAGGACGTGATCTCCAGACTACAGAGATCAGTTCCCCTGGAGAAAATGGTTGTTTTGGAGTATTGATTCTATTGCAAGATACTCTACTGAGCTCCCTCTCCAACCCCACCCCCCAGGCTGCACCCCCCCAGATCTCCAAGAATTTCCTAAAACAGAGTTGACAACCATACTTCTAATACAGTGTGTGTGAGAGAGATAGCACAAAACTAAATTCGTGAAACATTTTTGTTTTATTTAGAAAATGTCTATGCCACCTCTTCAGAGACCTGCTTGTGGTAGCTAAGTAAAACAATACAATAAAATCAAAAGGAACAGCATAACAATTAATAACAAATGATGATAAAACCCATCCAGGCTGCAAAAACAGCATAAAATAAACTCTCAGTCAGTAGCCTAAATAATCATCATAAAATAGTCCTTGAAGTAAACCATAAAACAATTCTTTAAAAATGGAACCCTTCAATTAGTGGTCATGATAAAAAGTAATACTTTGGCCTGCTACCTGAAGGAGAATAAAGTGAGGCATCAGATAAGCCTCAGGAAAGATGGCATCCTAAAGGAGAGGAGCCACCACTGAAAAAGCCCTGTCCCCAGTCTATTCTAGCCTTACTCTTCAGGGACACAAAGCGCAGATATTGGGAATATGAGCTCAACTGATGGACTGGATAGTCCAGGAGGAGGAGATCCTACAATAGTCTTGCTGTCTACCCAATACTGGCACTCACCTACCCACTGCTGCAGGTTACAGCAGGAAAAAAGGGGGGGTGCAGAATGACATCTGATCCCAGAAATGACACTGCGTTTGGGCAATGCTCACAGGATCCTAGAGAGATCCTGGAGTGTTGTCCAGAAGTTATTCACTTCTGAGGTTACATGCAACCCTGCCTCCAAAATCTCCCAGGGGTTGTAGGCACAGGCTTAGCAAACCTACCCTACAAATACTGTGGCCCCAAGCCATATAGGTCCGTAGTAAGAACCAGCACCTTGAATTCTGCCCAGAAACAAAAGTAGCGGTAAAACAAAATAGATATCTAGTGGCACCTTCCAAAATGAGCCACAGCCCACTTCTTCAGATGCTAAGAAGAAGAAATCATATTCCACATTTTAATAGGGAAAATTACTGAAGGGAGGGGGGGAAGAGTTGGTGGCAGAGAGGAACTTCATGTGATTTTCTGTGTAAAGGACACAAAGAGATTAGGTTGTTACACATAATGAATGATGAGAGAAGTCCGAGGTTCCAGCCTTTCTTTCATGGGAAGCAAATAAACAAAAGTGTAATTAAGCAGGATAAAATAGAGGAAGAAACAATCTGAAGGATAAGGAAATTACCTGACATCAGGAAAAGGTTACAGGTTACAGTATGTTACACCATGGTAAGAAGAACCGACTAAAGTTTAAAAAACGAGTACTTCTTTTAATCCATTTATCTGCTTAAGCCAGGACGAAAGGTAGCAGTTAGTTTCTGGATGAGTTCTAATTCAGCACTTTCAAATTTCATATTCCCTTTGAAGGTTTTTATAGAACAGTGATTTTCAGATCTGCAACAGCATGTCCAGGCGAATTAAAATAATTTCTGAATGTTGTGGGTTTTATGTAAGATTTGTATTCACTGATTGTGACATATAGGGATGGACGTGTTTATACAATGTAGATAGCAGAAGAGCATTGTTGGCACAGAATGGCATATTATTAAATTGGATGATGTGCAAATGGATGAGACCAAGATGGAGTAGATAATTTTTGTAGCTTGATGCAGGCAAGGAGACAACACAAGGCAGAATTTAATCTAAAGCTTTATTCCTCTGTCTTTCTTACAGCCCCTGCTTTATTTTCTCTTCCATCTTTCTTTCCCCTCCCTTCTCTTTCTTTTCTTTTAGTCCACAGGGGTCTAGTCTGCCCAGCAATAGACTATGGTCTTTCTAATCGAACAAGCTTCTTAACTAGAGATGGGCACAATCCAAAAAAAATTAACAAGCCAGCAGATCGTGGTTAACGATCCACACCGATCATCTCCTGTTCCCGAGCCATGGATCGTGGATGCCAAAGCGGGGCACACTGGTATTCCCAGCTATGTGGGAAGGTGGGTTGTGGCAGCGGCTGACTCTCTCAGTCTCTCTCTCTCTCTCTCCAAAGGCTAGCAAGTAGCAAGCAAGAGCTCTGCCCCACTCCACTGCTCGCAGAAAGTGAAACCCAGCCTGGGAGCCCATGGCTATTTATAAGCATGGGTCCCATTCAGCAATACAGGAGGTCTGTGTTTGGCCGTCAGAGCTGCCTATCAGGGTTTGCAGGGATGAGATTGGAGTGCCCGTGGCTACAGAACACCCCCTTCCCCCTCCCTCCCCTGGGTGTCTTCTCCCAAATGGTGACTGCTTTGCTGCTCCATGGTTGGAAGGAAGCCCTGCTGATCAAGGAAAGCTGGGCTTCCATTCGGGTTTCCAGGGCAACAGAAGGAGGACTAACACAGCTCAGGCATTCCCCTGGCTCCATTGCCAGGGGAATAGATTGCTGGCACCTGAGTGTCTGGATCCCCGAACCGAGCCTGAATGCCCCGATCCAGGCCTCTCCCGACCGCTGGATCGTTGGCCGTGGACGATCACGATCCACCGGGTGACGATCGCGTGAACGCCATTATCGTGGGGGTTTTTTGTTCGTAATGTGGATCGTGCCCATCTCTATTCTTAACATCAACTATGAAATAAATGGCAGCTACTAAAACGCAACACAGATGGTATTAAGTCCTGTAATAGTATTACCTGAGTGTATGTGGGGACAAAGTTGCAGTGTTTAGTTCCCAGGTGTATATCTCTGTTGGATGGTCCATTGTTGAGGTAAGAAGCTGTTTTAAGTTGTTGACAATAGCTTAGCTAGTGCATTTTGAACCAACTGAAATTTCCAGACAGTTTTCAAAGACAGACCCACATCATATTCATTACAAGAATTTAACTTGGATGCGAGGATTTCCTTTATATACTTGCACTTCTCTAGGCCTGCAAGGTACTTAAAGGTAGTGACACATTTCATAGCATGGAAGTACCTTAACAGAAAATGAAAAGGATATAGTAGTGACAGAGGTCAACCTGTCTACCACTGGTCATTAGGGAGGCAGGACTGAATAATTTGTGAATATTAGGAACTCCAGTATAAAAAGTCAAAGGCAATAACATTATTCCTTTCTGAGTAACTGAGAAATGATTCATATGATATGAAAGTTGTAAAGGAGAAGCACTGACGGTTGTGTAGGTGGTTTTAGAAACAGACTATGCGTGGGTAAATGAAGATTTGTTTGAAAAGGAGAAATAAGTACTATGAAACCCTTTTTCTTAGACTTGCCAAAACATATTACCAGAACTAGATTAAAGAATTTAAGGACCGTGCGCTAGCGCATTAGGAAGAAGAGCTTCCACTCAGCTCACAGACACAATCATTCTTCTAACCCAACCCTC
The DNA here is from genome assembly GCF_028583425.1 of Eublepharis macularius. NCBI lineage: Eukaryota > Metazoa > Chordata > Lepidosauria > Squamata > Eublepharidae > Eublepharis > Eublepharis macularius. The sequence goes on along the minus strand of NC_072796.1, from coordinate 36,975,838 downwards.
TCCCCGCCGCCCCGCAAAGAGTACGTTATGGTATTCAAGTTTCATTCATAAATGCTGGTGGTGTGAGAAAATACTCTTATAATCTTTATTAGGCAAAATATTTTTTTTAAAAAAATCCCCCAGGATTCTATCCCTATTAATAGGTTAAATGAGTTGGGAAAATTAACAAGGGACTTTTACATGAATTGCTATTTTAATAAACCACCTCTAGGTGGCATCAGTACTCTGTAAGTCTTGTCATGACAGGAGGAAGGGGCTTTGAAAATAATAAAACAAAAAGTGTGTGCAGGAAGAAAATAAATAAACAAAATAAAACAAAAAGTATGTACATGAACAAAAGCTAACAAAACTTTTTAGGAAAATATTAGCCATCCCAGAAGAGCACTGGCTCCAATGCCACAAGTTTTGCATAGAGTTTACTAGATTCTGTCAGTTTCCAAAGGTAATAAAAATATCTCTGCTGGGGGATGGACAGAGGGAGCACAACTGTTAATTCTCCTGGACCTCTTAGCAGCTTTTGATGCCATCAGTCATGGTATCCTCCTGGGCAGCCTTTTAGGGTTGGGACTTGGAGGCACTGTTTTATGTTGGTTTCAGTCCTATCTGAATAGTAGGTTTCAGAAGGTGGTATTGAGGGGCTGCTGTTGAGGCCCTTGGCCATTGGCCTATGGGGTCTGGCAAGGTTCCATCTTGTCTCCCCCTTGCTTTTCTGCATCTGCATGAAGCTGCTGGGTGTGGTCATCTGGAAATTTGGGCTGGGTTGTCAAAAATATGTGGAGAACACTCAGCTTCAGGGCTTTTTTTCTGGGGAAAGAGGTGGTGGAACTCAGTGGGTTGCCCTCGGCGAAAATGGTCACATGGCCAGTGGCCCCGCCCCCTGATCTCCAGACAGAGAGGAGTTTAGATTGCCCTCCGTGCCGCCAAGCGGCGCAGAGGTCAATCTAAACTCCCCTCTGTCTGGAGATCAGGGGGCGGGGCCACCGGCCATGTGACCATTTTCAAGAGGTTCCGGAACTCCGTTCCCCCGCGTTCCCCCTGAAAAAAAGCCCTGCTCAGCTTTATCTAGTGCTTGCAGTGAACCCTAGGGAGACTGTGGAAAACTTGAACAGGAGGAGTCTGGAGGCTCTTTTTGGATGAACGAGGCTCAATACATTGAAGCTTAATCACCAAAAATGGTGTTACTGATAGCCAGAAGAAGTGAACTGGGATTTGAGGTGTCTGCTGTTCCGGATGAGATTGCCGTTTCACAGCCTGGGGGATGCTGCTGGACCTGGGCCTCCTCCTGGGTAAAGAGGTGGCACTGGTGGCCTGGAGTGCCTTTTGCCAGCTTTCACTGGTGAACCAGATGCTGTTTTTCCTGCTTAGAAAAGATCTTGCCGCTGTGGTGCATGCCCCAGTAACATCTAGAGTAAATTATTGTGTGCACTTTATGTGGGGCTGCCACTGAAAAGTGTGCAGAAACTAGTTAGTACAGAATGCTGTGGCGAGAATTATTACTGGAGTGAGTCAAAGGGACCATATCACTCCAGTCTGTTGCTGTGCAGAGTATGTGTGTGGCCTTTTTTGTTTTAATACATTTCTTATTACTTTTAATGCTGGCATCAAGCCCCACTCAAACATGTTACTAAAGGGGTGCTGAGGAAAGGAATGTTGGGATTTAGCAAGTGTTTTTGTTTCAGTCATGAAAGAGTTAAACTGTTTGTGTTACTTACTTAATTAGTAAACTTACTTTGAATGTAACCATTAGGGCTTCGAGAGTTTTCTGCTGTAGAAAGGGGAGTCTCCATGAATAATGAAGTAGAATTAGGATTTCAAATTGGGCAACTTGATTATTGGAGGGGGCAGTTAAGTGATCCTGTATACTGAAGTTTTATTGCTCTTTGCTCACTCTCTCTACTACTCTCTCTCCCAGTCTTCTCTCAGTTACTTCTCAGGCAAGATGTAATCAGCTTAGCAATTTATTATTTTCTCCTAATGTAAGCCTATTTTTATCCTTTAGTAAAGTAATTTTACAGAGCTACACTGGTCTGTGTGTATTCTCATTACTTCCAATGCGCAATCTTTGCACCAACTCTGCTATATGTTCCTACAAGGAGTTCGTTAATCAATAGATCACTTGATCCCCAGAGTGTACAAGCGTGGCAAGGCTTCCTGCGGTTGCTAATCAGAGCCTGTAAACAACAAAAGAGATGAAGTTCTAGGAGTGCTGGCCCTCTTAGTGGGAAACTGTTTAAAGGACCAGATGGTGGCAGCTTAGATAACCCAGGGAGAATTGAAGAACCCCTTTGGTAGCTTAGCGGGCTTGGGAGAGTAGTGCACTTCTGAGCAGAGACCTGGGTTAGCCATTTAGCTGCTGTAGTGCAGTGGTTAAGTGGCTCAGCTGTGAATCAGCACTCTACTGGCTCAAATCCCACTACTGCCATGAGCTCAGTAGGTAGCCTTGGGTAAGCCACTCCTCTCAGCCCCAGTTTCCCAGCTGCATTGTGGGGATAATAATAACACTAACTTGTTCACCGATCTGGGTGAGGCACTAATCTATCTAGAAGAGTGATATATAAGCACAGTTATTGTTGTTGTTATTTAGTGTCTTGGCTAGAGATGGCACGAACCAGGAAAATTCCAGACTGTGCAGTTCATGGTTCATCACGTTTCACAAACCACAAACTTTCACGAACTTGCCTTGGTTCGTGAACCGGTTCATGAACATCACTTCCAGGTCAGCAGAAGGCCTGCAGAGAGCCCATCCCCCATTGCCTAGGAAACTGATTAATTGGCACCACATTGTCTGCACTGACGAACCGAAATATGAACCAAATGAACTAAGCTAAAAATTCATCACAGTTCGTGAGAAATGAGCTCCCACGAACCAGTGGTTTGCAAACCACGAACTGGCTCGGTTCGTGATGAACTTCAGTTCGTATTTTGGTTCATGCCCGCCTCTAGTCTTGACCTCTAAGAGAACCCAAAGCGGAATGGCACTTGCAAGTAAGCAGACCATTCTGAGACGATCTGTAAGCCCCCTTGAGCCAAGAAGAAAGGCAGAGTACAAACACTGTAAATAAATAAATGCCTGATAGGTAGAGTAGAGTGCTAATCATGAATACAACCAATGGCCCAAATGCCTGGTTTGTATTTATTGCGGCTATTTTCTGTTAGAGTTTTGTTCCCATTTCACATGGGAGAATGAAACAGGAGTGATTTGCTTCTTATACTGAATATACTGAATTGCCTTCCTTTCCACTACTCTAGAGCAATTTATCACTTACTGTGATGGAGAAATTTCTTATTCCCAACCAGAGTTCTTGGGAAGGGGTCCAAATGAAGAGGCAGAATGGTATTGAAGATGTCTCTTTATTAGCAAGGATGTATCATTGGTCAGCACTTAACTATACCTAACAGGATCAAGTTTAGAAAAATGGCTGCAACATTCCTCTAGGCACAACAGAATACATAACCTCTCTTTGTCACTATAGTTACCATCTTCATCACCCAATAATTTGTAACCAACAATACAATGGAATTTTTTATCCAATTAAGTGTCAAATACAGATGGGCATGATCTGAATTACGATTTCAAGCCCCCCCCACCCCCGATTTTGGCATTTTCGCCATCGTGACTCAGCTAACCAGTTCTGTCCATGGCAACCGATCCAGCAGTCGGGAGTTTGCTTGTGCGGGACTTGATCAGATGGGTCAGTTTCTGTTTGGAATTGCAGACACTCTGGTGCTAGTAATTTATTCCTGGGGCAACAGAGCCAGGGAAATGAGCTGTGTTTGCCCTCTTTCTGTCGCCCTCGAAACACGAATGGAAGCCCAGGTTTCCTTGATTAGCAGACTTCCTTCCAACTACGGAGCAGCAACCCAGGGGAGGGAGGGGGAAGGGGTTGGGCACAAAGGAAAGGCAAAAGGCAGCGTGGGAGGCTGGGAGGCCGCCTGTGCCGTTTGCCTTTCCCCAGGACAAGGGGCGCGTGGGCAAGGCAGCCGCCCCTTGTCCTGGGGAAAGGCAAAAGGCAGTGCGGGTGGCTGGGAGGCCGCCTGCGCCGTTTGCCTTTCCCCAGGACAAGGGGCGCGTGGGCAAGCCAGCCGCCCCTTGTCCTGGGGAAAGGCAAAAGGCAGTGCGGGTGGCTGGGAGGCCGTCTGCACCATCCGCCTTTCCCCAGGACAAGGGGCGCATGGGCAAGCCAGCCGCCCCTTGTCCTGGGGAAAGGCAAAAGGCAGTGCAGGTGGCTGGGAGGCCATCTGCGCAGTTCGCCTTTCCCCAGGACAAGGGGTGCACGGGCAAGCCGGCCACCCCTTGTCTTGCGGGGCAGGTGAACAGCGCAGGCAGCCTCCAAGCCACTCACGCTGCCACCAGCTCTGCAGTGCACTGGGACAGCCGGCTTGCTGCGTGGGTAGGGGTGACTCAGGAGCGCACGCGCCCATGCAGAAGAGCCTGACTACGGTTGCCCTGGGCGCTGGCCTCCCCGATTCCCGATTGCGGACCAGAAATGAGAGTTGATCGTTTAGAATCGGTGGCCTGCGTTCGGCAGCAGCCTAGATCCACGAACGGCTGAATTGGAATTTGTTTTTGGATCGGGCCCATGTCTAGTGTCAAACAACTTTTCTAGCATAAATTATTTTCTAGCATAACCATATCTTGTTTATCAAGCATATTGTTACTCTCTTTATGTACCCACTAAGTCCAAGTCAACATTCTTCCAGGTTATAACTAAAGCAGATGCAAAAAGAAGGGTATGTGTCTGAATATCTCAGGATGTAAGTACACTAGTTTCATTATTATCCAGACAATCATTTGTCTCTAGTCCCTATCTTTGAGAGAGAGGGTGTGTGTGTGTGTCTTAAAATGACTACAGATCAGGGCCGGCATGCCCATTGAGGCAGGTTCAGCCCCCGCTTTGAGCGCTGAGGTGCCAAAGGGGGCACTGGAGGGGACACAGGGGGCGGGGGCGCGTGCCGCGGAGCTGGCAGCGGCAGTGCTGGTGGCTGAGCAGGAGGGATGGGAAGCCTCTCGTGTGCCGCCCCAGCCGCCTGCCGACACACAGTGACTCAACCTGGGCAGCCTGCTACAATAACATTCTTGTTCATTATACCATTCCAGATGATTTGTTGGGGGTCTTAAATAATGACTCCAAATTACGAAATTGGGTCTACAGATGTGACGCTCTTTTGGACAGTCTTACAATTTCCCAGTCCAGATCTTTCCCCGGTTTAAACTGATCAAAAGAGATCATGTTAGATCTCCTTATTTAGTGAATATCACATCCCAAAATCTCAGAAAATCATTTACCTCCCTGTGCTTTCAAACAATGCCGACAGCTTGACTTACAGGTTGATATCATCAAACCCCAGTGGCTCTCTGTCTCTGTGTATGCGGTGCCTCAGTTCCTGAGGATCTTCTACATTACACCTTATTTTGTCCCATGTATGCAGAGGTTAGAGCTAAATTTCTTGCTCACTTGTTAGTGGGGCATAATTTTACCTCTGATATTGACAAATTAGTTTTTTTGTTATCTGATACTGATTCATTTGTCACTAGCAGAGTATCCCTGTTTGCCTTAGCTGCAAAAAAGATTAGGGCCAAGATTGTTTCCTCAGAAACCTAACTTTTTTCATAACTATCTGGTATTTATTAAGGTCCCATTTTAATTGTATTTTATTTTTATTATTTTAATAACTGTATTTTATGCTTGTAAGATAGATTTCTGTTTTTACTGTTCTTAACTTTGTATTGTGACGGCCTTTAGCCATATACAATTAAACCTACTACTGCTGCCAAAGCAGGACTACAGCTGAATATCAAGAAGATAAAGGTAATAACTACTGAGAAACTGCTCAATTTTAAAGTTGACAATGAGGAAATTGAAATTGTTCATGATTTTCTATTTCTTGGCTCAATCATCAACTGCAAAGGAGACTGCAACCAAGAAATTGGAAGAAGGTTGAGACTTGGAAGAGCAGCTGTGAAGGAACTAGAAAAGATCCTTAAAGATAAGGATGTCTGGGGACCAAGATCAAGATAATCCAAACTATAGTATTCCCCATTACTATGTATGGATGTGAAAGTTGGACAATGAGGAAAGCTGAGAGGAAGAAAATTGGTTCATTTGAAATGTGGTGCTGGCTGAGAGTTTTGCAGATACCGTGGTCAGCCACAGTAAAGAAGCGGGTTCTAGACAAAGAAGTTGGTTCTAGAACAAATCAAGCCTGAAGCTAAAATGACAAAACTGAGGGTATCATACTTTGGTCACATCATGAGAAGACAAGACTCTCTGGAAAAGTCAATAATGCTAGGAAAAGTTGAAGGCAATAGAAAAAGAGGAAGACCTAAAACTAGATGGCTGGACTTAAAAGAAGCCACATCCTCCAATTTACAAGATCTGGGCAAGTCTGTTAATGGTAGGACATTTTGGAGGTCTTTCATTCATAGGGTCGCCATGGATCAGAGGCAACTTAATGGACATAACCCACACACACACACACAGAAGTAAATTTATTTGGATCCAGTCCAGTCTTTGGCCGATTCCAGATGGCCCTCCGCATCGCGAAACGTCGCGCGACGTTTCACGATGCGGAGGGCCGTCTGGAATCGGCCCTGGTGTCTTGTTCCTTGCAGGCCTTGAAAGTTTGGTAGAACAGAAACAAAGAATTATGACTATGGCCATTGGCTTATCACTTCCAGTGAATACCTAGAAGTGACATCACTGTGGCACCATTTCATCTCTAGGATTTGCCAAAAATATGGTAAAACCATAGCGTTTTGGCCAAATCTTACAAAGTCACATTTGCAATGTGACCTTATCCTCTGGGTATTTGCTGGAAGTGATGTCACCTCACCACTGTTTTTCTGGGTATCCCCCCCCATCCCCTCTACCATGCCAAGTGTGGTGGGCCTGGAAGAGGGAGGCTGGAAAGTGGGAGATCTGATCACAGGCACAGACTGCCCTGAGACTTTCTCTGGCCTGAAATCCTTCTAGCTAGATTTACAGTGCGGTCCTAAGTAGACCAACACCCTTCTAACTCGATTGAATCCAATGTACATAAAAGGGTGTAACTCTATTTAGGATTGCCCTAACTGGTATACTAACTAAGCTTAGTATACCAAGGGTGTGTTCTACCGCTTGTGTTATGCTCCCCCAACAATTACCATCATACATTTTTGCAAGGCAACCAGAGCAAATAAAGGCCATCACTGCCACTTGTCTTTCAGCAACCCCCATCTCCATTACTAAGCTGATTGGCCAGACCAATATTAGCCTGACTGCCACTCTTTGATCTGGAAGAACCTCTTTGCATGGCAAATCCGCCCTATGTAGGGACTTCTAAGAACAATAGCATGGTAGTACCAACGACAGTGAACCCAGTATACCAGCCTAGAATGCAGCAATACTTTTTTGAGTGTTTGATATGTAATTTTATTTCTGTGTTAGATGCAGCTGAGCAAATGAACTGGTTAGATATAAGTGAATGTTAACAAGTGTTAATAATTTTAAGGATGATTATCAACCCACACACTAATTTTCATATCAATTATTTTACTTAGGTGCGTGGCTAATATGTAGGTATTTTACCATGGTGTTTCGAAAGAAATAAACTTCCTTAAAATAATATTTTGTATCTTTATTAATAATGAATTCTGAAATAAGACAGCTTGCTGTTTTTGTGAAAGAATCCCCTTGATGCAATTAAGGTCTCCTGTTATTTCTGATATTTCCAGCTTGTTTGTATCAATTCCAAATAAAATTCCTTTCAGTTTTCCAGAGAGTTCCCTATTTCTGTGCTGCACTAAAAGCAACCTATGACTCCTTTATGCCATACCATGACTGATTAACATCTGTGTCCCCTCCTGTCCCTATCTTCTCTTGCAGTGTCCTGATCTCTTCAGTTGTCCTTCATGCATAATGTTTTTTCTGTCTCAGGTAGCTTTCGTTTTCTGCATATTGGCTGTGTCTGTTTAAACATTTCTCTGTTAAGGAACAGAGTGATATTTGTCAACGCTGCCCAGCGAGAACAATATGCGCACGTATAAGGGCCCTTTCACATGAGTTTCCAATGCAGATACGTATCTGGAGATACAAAATGCCATTAGAGCTCTATTGAGCTGCTAGCTGCATATTTTAATGTAAATGTTCACCCAATCCAAGGTCATATGCATGATTTGTGATTACAGTAGATTGGACCCATTAACTGTAGCATAGTCAGAAGAATATGTAAAAAATTATACTTAATTTTGACATTAATTTTCATCACAGTTATTTTCTGCACACCTTCAATTATCCCTTACAATTCATGTCTCCTTCTTTAGTAAATTAAGGTAAATTACAATCCCATACCGTACTTAGCTCCAACAAATCCTCCTACCTCCTGATGCTGTTATGGGCTTAACTGAAGCTGGAGGGGAAATTCATATATTTAGTGTTTTGTCGTAGCCAAACAGTCATGCTGGGCTGCAGATAGCTGGGAATACTGATGCACAGTGGATACTGATGTTGCTTCAGCAACATTCTGGCTTGATGGAAGCCTTTTGAAGTCTGGGGGAACCAATGGCTCTTCTGGATGGGCTGGTTCACTGCAGAGTCTAGGAACATTTCTCTGCTCAGGGAATGCTCCAGCTAGGCTCCATTTACATCTAGTGTTCAGATTCATTGACTGGCTCTAGGTTTAGCAGTTCCTGACATATGACTTAAGTTATAATGGATAATCATCCCAGTGATTTACTTCATATTAAAATTAAAAAGTAGATCCATATTGTTCAAACCCACTTTGAATGCCCTTAGTTGTTTCCCAGTGGTATACAGTATGGGTAAGTGGTTGATTGGGAGTAGGCATGGGCACGGACCAGAAAACCCCCCGAACCATGAGATTCCAAAAACCAAAAACCACGAACTGGCACAGAACTGGGGCCAGATATGACCCAGTTTGTGGTTCGTGGGGTTTAAATGCCTCTTTCCAGCCGCTTAGCAGCGGCAGCGAAAGAGCATTTAACAGTTTAAAGGGCCCTTTCCTGCTTGCAAGCAGCAGGTCCCTTAAAACTATCAGCTGGCCGGTGGCAGGGAGGATCCCCCCTGCCACCAGCCAGCTGATAGTTTAAAGGGCCACTGGCAGGGCCCTTTAAACTGCCCTAACCCCACCTGTGGCAGGTCCCTTGAAACTATCAGCTGGTAGGTGGCAGGGAGGGATCCCCTCTGTTGCCTGCCAGCTGATAGTTTAAAGGGACCTGCCCTTGCAAGTCCCTTAAAGGGGCAGTTTCAATGGCCATTTCTCTGGGGAAATGGCCATTTAAACTGCCCCTGTAAATACGACCTAATGAACCAGTATAAAGTTCATAGAAGTTCCCAAAAAGGAGCTTCCACAAACCCTGGTTCGGGACCCCTGAACCAGCCTGTTTTGTGGGGTTTTTTGGGTCATATTTCGGTTCGGGACCATCTCTAATTGGGAGTAAACAAGCAGAAAAGAAGAAGTGCAAAGAGTAAGTCTTAGGTAAATACATCTGAAATAGGATGAGGAAACTGGAATTTGCTATACTACCCAGCTTGAAATCAACTCCCTGAGAAGGATTTTTTTTTACATGTGAGTAAACAAATACATTTTTGCTGTTTTCAAATGTTACTAAATGTAAAACCTACACTGAGTTTAAATGTGTATACAAAATCCAGAAGAGATGTTCTCTGGTGTTTCTAGTGTCCTGTATGAAAATGCATTTTGTCAGGGCACTTACAAATCCCCCCTCAGCAGATGTAGCCAGTGTCCTTGGCTGACAGACAGTTCTTTAGAATGGAAAGCACGCAAATGAATTTCCTGCATAGTTCATATGCAGCCTCATTGGCTTACAATAGATATCATTTGTGTATCACTGAAAACACGCTCGACAGTCTAAGATGGTGATCTACCTTGACATATCCATGTTTGTTTACATAGGCCCAGTCCATACTTGGCTATGTGTGTTAAACCTAATTTGGCTTTTGGTTATGTTTTTTTTATTATTATTATTATAGAAAAGTGAATTTTCATTCAATAGTGACTGCCAGTTAACCCACAGTTCTCCTTGTACAATCCAGGCAGCCATATATAGAGAGGTGCCAATATGGAGCTGGCTAGCATGCCTCTGTCTCCTTTGTGTCCAGCGTTGCCCTGCAGAACCCCAATATATTAAGTTGGCTGCTTCATATCCGTCTGGTTCCTGCACCTGTTGGTCTCCCTGAAGAAGCTTTCTTGCCATCTTTTCACATTTCTTTGGTTGAATAAATTGTGTTTTTAACACATATAGCATTGTGTGTATTCCCTTTCCTTACGACATCTTTGCTGGGGAAACACCTTCCCTTCTTTTTAAATCTTTTTGATGGTCAATTTCTGTCTGATCAGCTTCTGGGGCACACACACACACACACACACACACACACACACGGAGCGAAATAGTCAGTGGTCATCTCTCACTGCTGAAAAGCACTTGGCCCCCCACACTTAACGGTTTGCTTCCAAGTATTTTTTTTTAAACAAAGTTAAAACCCCACCCCCGCACAGTAGATCTAGAAATGAGCATTACCAGAACCATTTTATCCATCTGACAGCCAATTTTAGTGGGTTCAAGAAAGAGAACGCAAAACCGGATGGAAAAGATAGCAAATTACGATTCCTATGATTGGAGTCACCAGCCAATGCAGGCTCTTTCTCCACACACATATACATGCTCACATCTTTAAAATGATGGGTATAAGCTAGTTAGATAACACATTCTACTATATGGCAGCTTGTAAATGTTCCATAGTGAAAAAGTTCCTCACTGCAGTTTAGTTTCTGTCCCTACGCCGTGCCCCACCCTTTCCCATCTATCAGGCTATTTTTCTTCCTTGATTATTTTATAATCTGCTGCTTATTTCTGTACTAAGATACCACGTTGCTTTGCTTGTGGGAAGAGGGGGCATGTGGTAGACATTTTCCAGTCTTGCCTACATGCTCCAAAGGAATGCATAATCCGTAAGCCACAGGTACCTTTTGGCAAAGATTCAGTCACTCGGTGGTGACTTGAAATGCTGCTACTTAACAGTTGCAACCAATAGCTGAACACAGTGACAGCTGATAAAATTTATAATGCATCTTGAGAGTTGTGTTGTGTGTGTGTATGTGTTCACCCTCTTCCCGCTCTGATCTGTACAATGCTGAGAGAGCAGTTCATCAATGTAAGCAAAGGAAGCAAGAGTGAGAGATATATCAATCATTCTAGAAAGATTATTATCAGCTTCTGTTTGAGAGGGGAAAGAGCAAGGCAGAAGGAAAACAAGTAGACTAGGTTCTAGTACATTACTGTCAGCACAAAATTAAAACAACATAGCAGGAAGACTGAAGAAGAGAAATTATCCCCACCCCCCCTGCCTCCAACACACACAGGAAGTGAAATGTGGAAATGTCAGAAAAGGAATAAATGAGATGAGGCACAAATTAGGCTGGATTGATTGAAATTTAACACAAGTAAACCTTGTCTTAAAAAGCATTCTAAAAAGAAAAAAAAATCTCCCCCCCCCCCCCCCAGTGTTATCAATTTTTCATCTGGAAAAGTAGGGAAAAGGTCCTCAGATTTTTCATGCTATAAATTTTGAGTGGAAAAAAACCCTTGTCTTAAGAAGCATTTCATTCATTCCAATACAGAAAATATTTTTGCAGGCGCCCCCCCCCCCCCATTTCTCAGTTTTTCCATTGGAAAAATTGGGGGAGAAAGTCTTCAGGAAAAATGGGAGAAGACTTTTTGTCACCTATGTGCTACGCCAGTCTGAGTTCCAGCAATAACACACAGACACCGTCCTTTGGTTGGAACGACCACAACTTTATTGATTGCAGCTAGATGGAGCATTGGCCAGGCATATGGGCACGGATCCATGTTGGCATCAGAAGGCCCATCCGCTGTCCGATGCCTAACACTCCAGCCCCATGCTGGTGCACCACATCAAGCATTCTGCCGCCACCAGCCATGCTGGACAGCTGTTGTCTTCCAATCCATCAAGGTGAGCTTCCCAAGTGCCCACTCACCCTTATAGGATCTGGCCCAATGCCTCAAACCTGCCAAACCCATAAAGTTGGGACAACCCCTCCCCCATGCTGTCCTGAGAGCGGAGGGTGGGTGGGAAACATGTTGCTCCTGCCAGGAATTCTGCAAGAATGGCACTGACCATGCGGCTGGACAGGAGGAGGGATGGATGTTCCTCCTCTTCTGGGTTGACCACGCCTCCACTGCATCCTTCTCTTGGTGCCAATACAGCCCGCCGGTGAGTCTGCGAGCTTCTCTTGTCAGCCCACTTGATATCTCACTCGCTGACAGCCCGCTCTTGACAGCCCACTCACTGTCTGATGCATAACACTTTCCAGCCTTCTGAACTGTACTCACCAGTAGTCCTTGGCTACCCATATCAAGATAATAATGTAGGTTAATTGTTGCAGTGTATGATGAGTAGAGTAGATGTTGTCCTCCTGATACATCATCCTTTACTTTATGAAAACAACCTTTCATGGAACAGCCTGCCTGAGGAGGAGAGCTTCCACGCTCTTGGTGAAACTGAATTATTCAAAAAGGCTTTTTTACTCAGATAGGAGGGCGGTATTGTTGGGAGGGGGTCTCGGATGTTTTGCCAATGAGTTGGGCACCATGGGCTCCACCATTATGTTGCTTTACATATTATAAATTGCTTTGAATATGCACTCGTATATACTGCTTGTGCTTCATGTTTAATGTCAATCCTAGAATGGATTATGTTCTCTTTCAGCAATCCTTCAACCCTGTATTGGATCCTTGTTAATGCTATGTCTCTGTAAACTTGTATTTATCTACCCTATGACATTGTTTATGGAAATGCCCTTGACACTGTATAGAAATGCCTACCCTTGTCCTTGCTACTGATTGTACTGATCTCACACTATGTAATCCGCCTTGAGTCTCAGTGAGAAAGGCAGACTATAAATGACATACATACATACATACATACATACATACAAATAAATTTTTAAAGACTGTATGTTTTCATTAAATGCCAATTTCATTTTAAGCCAGGTTATTTTTTAAAATAGAAATGCTTATAGCTGGTGCTTTAAAACAATATGATTTTAAAAGAGTCAATTTTTATTCATCCTGACCCTAACTAATTCTTGAGATTTGTTCGTTTTCTCAGAAACATTGTCCTTTAGGAAAGTAGAGTAAGATTAGAGAGCTTTGGCATAGATTACACATTATTTCCAGGTATACTTTTTTACTTGTCTATATGTAATTGTCTTTGCTCACCTATAGATAAATGCATGACACAACAGTGTCAGCAACCCGGAGTGCAATGCCAGTATGCCTAACATTTTCCTTTCCACCATCTTCTTTCCTACACCTATTTTTCATGTTGCCTAAGCTTGTGTCACTTCTAAATACTCCTGTCTGTAATGTGAATTGGTGTAATATTTTTAGCTACCCTTGAGCTTTCTAAAGCCCCTCACTAACACAGATAAATGTTATATATTCTACTGAAAATGATTTCAGTATTGTAATGGTCCAGTTTACTGATTCATTATAAGTTACATATATAATAAATGTACATTTCTGGACTTTGACTTAGAATCAGTCATTCACTGGATGCACAATTTGGGGAAGTGTAAGCAATCACCATTACTGGTGTTAAATCATAGCCTTTTCATCCACTGAATCCCTCATTCTCTTACTACAATCTATAGCATAGATTAGAATTCTTAATGTATACTATAAGCATGGAAATCCATACCATTTTACTGTACTAAGACCAGCAAATATGAATGAATGTTCAAATACATTATGGGATAACTAGTCTGTATAAAGTGATCTTCAAGGGATGTATATTATACATGTGATATACCTGCTTGAAAGGACAGGGGATATAGGAGAGAAGCAATTCATTTGTTCTTTTATGTAAATAAAATTGCTTACTCATCAGTAGCTGTTGCTAGAAAATGTTCTATTGGTTGAGAAGGGGAGAGGGGGAAATCTCTGAATAAACACTATAGGACAAGATTAACTGAATAAATATGCACAGTTTAACGATGAAGTCTGGCATCCAGTGAACCCTGGTCAATTCGATAGGTAAGATGTTTTCTGTTCTGAAATATACAAAGTGCATACTTACAATCTCTTAATATGAAGTAGTTCCCATTAATATGTTTTAAACATGCTGAACTCTGAGGCATCAGTGTATGTTTCTAAGTAAGTGCATTAATCCAACAAGTAAGGTTGTGGTTATTCTAATATAATTATCTGAGATGCTAGAAATAAACTATACAGGGAGTTTAATCACAGAATGATAAACTATAAGCTAGGAGGTGAAGCTCAGATGAAACTCAGCCCAGGTATGTACATACTGGATTAACCCCATTCTTCCCGTGTTATTGGAATATTTTATAGAGTTGTAAAAGCAAAGAAATTATTCTTTTGTTCTAGAATAAATGGTATTTCTCACCAGTGGCTTTAAATAGCAATATGGTGTGCTGAAATGTGGGTAGAGGGGGGCATCCCTGAATAACTAACCCAGTAGGACACTGAATGAATCTATGCTTGGGATCAACAACACTGTTCATCTGATGAAGATAGTTTACCTTTTAAAGAGCTTATGCTGCAATAAATTTCATTAGTCTTATAGGTGTTACTAGACTCCTGTTTAACCCAGCAGGAATATATTTAAATGATTTGAATCTCTGGAGACGGAGACACCAACAAAAAAAAAAAAAACGAAGCTGACAGTAGTGTAAACAAAGAAGTGCACTAAAGCAGGAAAACATGCCAAGTTTCGAAAGTACAGCTTTTCAATTCCAATTTTATCCCATGGAACACAAGTGAATGTTCATAGGGTGCTCAGAAAGCATCTTGTCAAGGCAGCAACCAGACCCAAACATGCTTATCTGTCTAGCAAAGTTGCTGTCTCAAGTATCTTCCAGCCATAAGGCTTTTTCCCCCCACAGAAACATCTCACTGACATTATTATGCATTATTTATTGTACATCACTTGAAGTCAGTGAAAACTGAGGTAAAGTGTTTCTAAATAAATTAAAATAATTAAATATATCCGTCTCAACTTGCTTTGTACACTGAACATGTCACACTTAAGAAAAGTACTTTTAAACACACATGCACATATAAAAACACAACCACATATACCTGTATGTATATATAAAAGAATACCAAAGTGCATTAAAAACACAAAACCCTATTTTCTACTACTCCACTAAGCAAAATTTGATGCCTTCCTGCACCATTAGAATTCCTTCCGCATCAGCGTCAAGTTACATTGGAGTATGGCCCCTGGAGGAAGTTCCTCCAGCTTAAGGTAGGAAGACAGATATCAGTTGCCCAAAGATGCAAATTTCAGAAGAAGGTACAAACATACATATATACAGGTGGAACTGCACTTGATGAGAGACTGAACCTTACAGAGATTGCATCCAATCACAGTAACTTTACTATTATTACAAGGATGCAGCCTTGCATTGTTTAATATGTCAATCTTAGAATTGCTTATGCTGTTTCAGCATCTCTTCAACTCTATATTGGATTTCTGCTGGGTTTAAATCTTTGCAAACTTGCATGTTATACATTGTTTATTGAAATGTCCTTGAAATTGACTGTATTGATTCACACTGTGTAATCCTCCTTGAATCTCAATGAAAAAGGAGGACTGTAAGTAAATAATACAAATTTAAATGTGTGGGTCGAAGAAACAAGTGGCTTCTGGCTGTGGTTGGGATACTGTAGTTGGGATCTTCCCAGCTCCCGGACGACGTTTGACAAAGGAGGCGTTCTTCTGGAGCCCAATCGGCTGATTTTCAGCCAGCTCCAGCCGGGAATGGATGTGCGTTTGTGTGGCAGAGGGAAAGCGGCGGAGGTCCAAGTTGGGCCCCTGGAAGCACCCGCGTGAGGAGGTTGTCTGAGGCGAGCGCCTCGCGCAGCAGCCTGACGGTTGGCTGAGGTGGCGGGAGTGGGAGGCCGAATATTCTTCAATGAACGGCTCCAGGCCCCTCCTCGGGGCCGCGGGAGGCAGCCGCCAGTTTCTATGGCGACGGAACCGAGCGGGGTTCCTCACGGTAGTAACCGAGCCTTGCGCTGCCAAACACTCGCGGTGGCTGCCCAAGAGGAGGAGGGAGAAGAGCGTCGGCGCCAGAAGCGAGCCCGCCCGCCCGCCTGCCCGCCGCGACCCAAACCAGGTACAGTGACGGCGCCCGGGCTGTGTCCTTCACCGCGTCCCCTCCAGCCCTTCTTTCGCCGCACGCTCTGCAGAGTCACTTCGGGTGTCATTCCCAGGGACGTGACAGTTTTATTACTGCACCAGTCTGGCAGGGGAGGGAAGGAGGGGTAGAGGCTGGCACCGCCTGAGGACAATAAACAACCGGCTTTTCTTTAAGCCCTTCACACACACACACGCTCAGCCGCTGCCTCTTTCTCTGCTACCAACACGGGGAGGAGTGGAAGGGGAGAACTGCATTCGGCCCCCGGTAGTAGTGACAGCAATGCGAAAAGCGAGCAGGGAAAGATTGCTTAAGGACACCTTGCCACGGAAGTAGGGGAAAGTTTAGGCGTGGAAGGTCGGGGTCCCAGGCTATTGGAAGTTGTGTGGAGTTCATTGCTGTGGGGCGGGGGGAGCATTGGGAATCATTGGCTCTCATTGCTTGGCATGGAAATGTGCTGGCACCCTCGCTTTCCTGTTCTCCTGTATTGAAAACGCTGCTGTGGGTTTATTGGAGCTGATGAATCAAAGGAGGTTGGAGAGGAGTATAGGCTGGTTATGACTTTGGCCATGGGACCTGTGGAAACGGTGACAATAGTTCTCTTTCAGCTGTAAACTTCCAGCTCTGCTTGATGGGGGTCATAAACTAGCAGGTTGATTTGCTGTCCTGGCTTAACGTTAAAGACATCCTGATACTTAACGGATCGCTCCGTTTTCATTCCTTGAGCTACAACTGGTGGGCATCATTTTTCTTGTTTCTATTGGAGGATACATTTCTTTCTCTATTTAAAAATCCTTGCCAGGAAGGTTGGTGATTTACAAGAATGGAAGAAGAAAATTAGTTTTCCCCTGGGAATTCTCCTTCAACTGGGATATAAAATAGCTGGACACTGTTTCTGGAATTAGTAATCTAATAATGAGATCAAATATACGCTTCAAAAACATTTAGAAGTTTGTATGTGAAACATTTCTGTTATTCTTAAATACAATTCTTATTTTAAAAGAGGTGAAAATATCTTAAATATATCTTAAATTATTCCAACTAGCTAGGAAAGGCTTTGTTACCTAAAAGGTGAAATATTTAGTTACATTTCAATAAGAGAGAGCAGTTGAAGCCATTTATAAGTGTGTAGTATGAATCATGTGTATATGTTAATTCTTCCAGCCATTCTCTTAATATTCATTTTCAGCAGGAATATCATCTTATTGTGAAAATCTGCTTAATGTTCAAAGCCATTTTCAAGCAGAAGAAATTTAGTTTTTTGCTGGGGCAAATCCTAAACAGTTTAACCTTATTTTTCTCATTTATTGAGTGGTTTGGTTCTTCTATGAGGAAGATTTCATTGAATAGAAGATTTGTACTAGTTGTATGAAAGTCTGTAAAGATGTATGTTGTAAATATGGAAAAAGAGAATAAAGCTAAAGAGAGTGGTTGGTAGAAAACATCAATACATTATGTGAACACTGGGTACAACAACCATATTATTCAAGCTTTAAGGCAGTGAGTATGTGAGCTTGCCACAAAAAAAAAAATCTGGCAGTGTTCCATTGCCTTTGATTGCTGTGAAATTCAGCAAGCGGAATTCAGCAGTGGAAGCATTTTCACACCACTGCTTCTCCATGCTACAACAGTTTAACTTGCTGAATCCATGTTTGTTATAAAGGCACAGAAGTGCTGCCACCAAAAAATTGGCAATCCTATATCTATAACTTTCTTCTGCATTAGTAGATGCAGGGCTTTCTTGAAAAAGGTCACATGGCCAGTGGCCCCACCCCCTGATCTCCACACAGAGGGGAGTTTAGATCGCCCTCCGTGCCACTGAGGGCAATCTAAACTCCCCTCTGTCTGGAGATCAGGGGGCGGGGCCACCAGCCATGTGACCATTTTTGCCAAGGGCGATTTATACTTTAACCCCTCCCCCTTGTTCCAGCTGACCCAAAGTGACGTCATTGTGCGGTACTGAGTTCCACCACTGAGTTCCACCATCTCTTTTCCCAGAAAAAAATCCCTGAGTAGATGCATTCAGATATAACACTATGAGGATGACCCTAACGTTTACTAAGTACTACTCTTTCAATAGAATGTATTTCAAGTAAGAAGTCATGGGCCTGACTTCATATGTTGCTGTGTCCTAATCTAAAACAATGCATCTTCTCTTAAATGTTGTAAAAGCTTAATCCTAAAATAGTGATCTGCAGGGGACTGGTTCTGTGCAGAGTGGGCAAGTGCATGAGACTGGATGCTGGACTAGATGGACCAGTGGCCTGATCCAGCAGGGCTCTTCATACATTCTTATACTCAGTGTAAAATAATTTCCTTTCTTTGCCTGCCAGGGTGTGATAGAGCACATCGCTTTGTTGAAAAGCTATTTCTTTTCTATGCCCTTTCTTCTGACACCTTTTGTGTTTTTGAAATGTACAGCAACAATGCCCTGTGTTGGTAGCTCAGCATAAAAAGGCCAGGATGTTGCTAGACTTTTTACTGAGAGCTATATTAAATAGAATGCATGCATCCGGTAGTGAAAAGTCAGCTGTATATATGTTGTTGTTTGTCAGAAAGCTCTGGATCACTGTTCACATCTTGTACATGGTGCAAATGAAGGAAAATATTGGGCCCTAATAAAAATCCACTTTACAAGCACCAAAGAAAACCATAATCTCATCTTCCATATCACAATTGCATTCTAATCATATGCATGTTTTTTTAGAACTAAATCCCACAAGTAGCCAGAATTGTGGTAACCCAATGTACTGAAGCACTTGTATAGAGTAAAACCTATAAAGGCCCCATGGGTCTCAAAAACTGGGTTAGAGTAAGCATGACGATAACTCAGAAAGATAAAATGAGAAACAGATCAAGATGTTCTAAAGCAGGGTTAAACAAAGAGTGCAAGGAAGTCTCTTTGTCCATATTTAACTGCCCAATATTCCAGTCATTATATAAAAGGGATTGCCTGTATATGTAACATCTGAAACAAAAGGAGGAGCACCCAAAATGAACATAAAAATATATTTATATAAGTGCAATATACATAAACTACACAAAAACAGGAAGTAAAAAAGTTCAAAAGTAGTAAAATGTGCAAAATTAGGATATGCACCTAGATAATTAGTAAACTATGTAACTGGAAGCTGGCATACAGAATAATATACAATTTGGAGGATTGGTGTCTATACTGGGCAGTATAGTGCACTACATAGTTCCTTTTAGGGCGTGAGTAAAGAATCCAACTTATCAATTATCTTGTGCAATGGCCATTCTATGCCTCTAGAGTCCATCCACTTGACACACAATTTGGGTGAAAGGAAGAAGTATGGTTTTCAAAAGTCAATAGGGAAGATGTGAGGCAGCTGGTAGAAATACAGTGTAATATCTCACATGCATCTTGGGTGCCTGCCAAAAGCTGCTTCAGACACATCCAGACACTTGCCAATGACCCTCTAGAGACTCTGATTTCATTGTTGCTATGGCTCACTAATGGGGCCAAGTAGTATATGTCTCAGGAAAATCTCTTGTGGCCATTACAGACATTTTGAAGTGAAGTTGCTTCTGACTGTTTATTAAGTTAATGATGTAGCAGTAACAAGCAATTGACACACACCTGCACCATAAGGTACTTTTCAGACAGCACACGGAGTCAGCCAAAGTGAGACTCCCTGTCTTAAGAGACACAAGGATGTTCTCTTCTGATTTCATGTCTGAAATCATTTGTTCCTTGCATCAGGTATGCTATAAATCCAATGGCATCTCTTTTTTTACAAAGATGTTCCTAATTCCAAAACATCACTCTTTCAGAAGAGTCCTGCTTTTAAAAAAAAATAGCACATCAGTTTCATAATGTGCCTTGTTTTTAACATTTTGAGTTGATAAGCTTACTTGAAACAGAATGCTTGAGAAGCTTTGGCTGTGTACTGTGCTTTTTCTCAGGAGCCATTGTCCAAAGCTCTCTGAATAGCTAGACTGTATTTACCTTAGGGTGACCTAAGCAAATGTTGTGATGTATAAAAATAGCATTTTGTGACATACGTTATACATTGACTTTGATAATTCAAAGAACTGATACATGCTTTAGTGTTAGTTTCAGGTGGGTAGCCGATGGCCGTGTTGGTCTATAGTAGAAGAACATGATTCGGGTCCAGTAGCACCTTAAAGACGAACTAGATTTCCAGGGAATGAGCTTTCAAGAGTCTGAGCTCCCTTCATCAGATACAAGGATTGGAAAAAGGAAGGGGTCATTATAATCCAGGCAGAGGGTGGAAAGGGCATTGTAAATTATAGTGTCAGGAAGTTAGCTTCAATACATGTTGTAGAGCAAGATTAGAGCCTGGGTGCAAAGTGCAGAAAATTAGCATCTGTAATATGAGGAAAAAACTGATATCCCAATTCAACCCTGGGGGAGCCATTGTTCCAGATTTGCAAATAAACTCAGTTTCTGCAATCTCATGCTGTAGTTTTCCTTTGAAGTTTCTCTGCTTGAGAATTGCTACTCTTAGGTCAGTGATGGAATGTCCTGGCAGATCGAAATAGTCTACCACTGGTTTTTGAATGTTGCGATTTTTAATATCAGATTTATGTCCATTCATTCTTTAGCAAATAGGCTGGCCTGTTTGTCCAATATAGAGAGCTGAAGGGCATTTGTGACACGTGATGGCAAATACAACGCTGAAACATGCATAAGTGAATGAGCCTGAGATGGTATAGCTGGTGTTGTTAGGTCCAGTGATTGTGTTGTTAGAATAGCTATGGGGAGGGGTATCAGAAATAAATATTTGAAAGGTAAAAATGGGCAGAGTAGATTCAAAAAGGTCAAGCACAGCAGAATTAATTTAGCAGGAGAAACTTTTCCAAGTATGGAGACAGAGTGATGAAATTATTACCTACTGAATTTCTGCCTGTTGTGCATCTGTTGAAAATTTAGAAGCTCTGGCAAAGAAAAATTGACAAACTGTATCAGAGATGCTTTAAAAAATGGTTCAGTAAAATAATCCAGATAGTTAAAGCAGGTCCTCTCAGAGCCAAGCTACAAGTGACGCCTGACACAGGTTTGACACTTGTCAGCTTCCCTCAAGTTTTGATGGGAAACGTAGGCGTCCTGATCTTACTGCTTGGCTCTCCGACTGCTGTCCAATGGACTTTTCAACTGTCACTTGTCCAACATTCTGCCAAGCTGCCTACATTTCCCATCAAAACTTGAGGAAAGCTGACAAGTGTCCGACCTGTGTCAGGCATCACTTGTAGTTTGGTTCTCAGAGATCCAGAACAGTCTGGGGCACTTCTAGTTTTGAGCCCCCACCCCAATAAAAATAAAAAAGACATAATGTGATGCTTATAAGAACAAATTGTGAAACTTTTCAAAAGCCAAAAATTAAACTAATGTCTAAATGTGAGGCTCCCTTTGAACTAGAGGCTGAAGCCAAATGGCTCTTTTACCATCACCACCACCCCAATTGAACCTGAGGGCCAAGCAACAAGTGACGAATGACACTTGAATCGCAAGTGAACAGACTCACATGATCTACGTGATCTGCAAGTGAACAGACTCACATGATCTACGTGATCGAGTGGAGGGCAAGTGAACAGGGGGGAATACATGTGAGTCTGCTCAGTTGCCGTTCAAGTGTTATTTGTCACTTGTAGCTTGGCCCTCAGTTCACGTAAGTGAACCAGTCACAAATCTCAGGGTAGCAGGGCCAATGAGGGCAGAGGAGTTCCAAAAGAATAGGAGGTAGTGTTTAAGTGGAAGCAAAAGACAGAAGAGGAGAATGAGGGTTAAACCCAGTTAAAATAGTGATCAGATTTCCACCCGTATTCAAAGATAGCAACTTTTTACTTTGTATTCCACCTAGAATTACTAGCTACTCTGTGGGTGAGGAATCGGGTTTTCTGTATTGATGTCTTTGGATTCTCTGATCTGGAATTCAGCTAGGGCTCCAAAACATGGGTAGGTTATTAAGACGCTAAGCTGAAAAGAAAGGATGGACGTTTTGAACTGCAGTTCCTGGAATCTTGGATATCCTCATCTTGGCGCTTTCTTTTCTACTTCTTTCTCTGTTGCTAAAAACCTATCCATGCTTCATTCTCTCAGAAGGTATATATGAGAATAGGACTTGTGCGTGAACATGGATTGTTTCGACAGGGCCTGGGCTGGAGTTCCTTCTGATGAATTGTGCTCAAGGGGCTGAAGCTGATGGAAAGGCAGAGCTGGAGGCAATTGTCCATGGCTGGAAGGAAAGACAAATAATCTGTTCTTGTATGCTCTGCCTAGGAGCTTCTTTCCTAACAATTTCTTCGCATATGCACAAGATGATACGTATCTCCATCTATATGACCTCTGGTGTTGCAGTTCTGAGAAGCTGGTTTCATACATCCTGGAGATTGCATGTGACGTGGTAGACTGTAGGAGGCCAAGCTGCATAATTCACTTTTGGTATGAAGGGCAACCTAAGGACTCTTCCCAATGATGTGTACATGTTGTGGGCTGGGCCAGCCCAAGCAGAGTGGTCAAAGTCCATTCCAAGGTCAGAGCATGAGTCAAAAGCCAAGGGTGAGCCCAAAAGCCAAATCATGAGATCCGTAGGTCAGTTACCGGTAAATTCAAGGGTTATTTGATGGCAGAGTCAGGGCATGGTCCAAAGGTCATAAGAACAAGGCAAGGTTCAATGGAGTAGCCGCAGCAGGAGCAGGATTCCAACACATTGCTTCCACGCCCAACAGTTTCCCTTTATAGCCATGCTCTGTTTGCAGCCAGCTGTTCTTCCTAGTTACTGGATTCTGCTGAATCAGAACTGGCTACATGAGGCTCCTCTTCTCCAGAGAAATCCACTGAGTCAGAGCTGGCTACATGAGTTTTGGGGCCTAATTTGGCCTGCTGTGAAGCACAGGAACTCTCCAGGACCCTCCCAGCAGCATTCCCACACTCCTCAGTGGGCCGAATTGGGCCTATTTGGGCCTGAAATCAGCCTGCTGCAAAGTGCAGGAGCGCTCTGGGGCCCGTTGAGCCCCCAAATCAGCCTGCTGTGGAGCACGGGAGTGCTCCCAGGAGTGGCACAAGGCCCTGCACAATATCGGAAGAGACATCATCCCATAGCCAGGAGTGCAAGGAATCAACATAGATGAGTGCCTGGTCTCCTACCTCCCATCCAAAGGGTGAGGAGAACTGGCAACCTTCATTGGACATCCCCCATAATTTGAATTCTGCAAACATACATATTGGGAAAGGTGAAGGAGCTTTGCGATGTTGAGATAAATTTAAATGGGGAGATCCTATTTATGGGCATCTGGGGGAATAATAAAGTACAGGAAAACAGACAGCACTTTTCAAAAGCCATGATTATAGCTGCCCATGCAGTAATAGCGTATGGGTGGAAAGATGCCTCTAAATGGACTTTGGAAAGATGGAATTGGTATTTATATGAATGGATCCAATCAGACATTCTATCGATACTAAAACAGGATAAGACAGGGGGAAATAAGACGTTAATGATAAGGAAGAAATGGTCTAGAATATAAGATGGGTAAGAGGAGGAGAGACCAACCAAATTATATTAACAAAACTCCAGAGAGTGTGCTCATGGTTAAAGATATAAAGTAGATGATTCTTGTGGTCATTCCTCTTGGGGGGGAGGGGGGAGAAAAAGGGGGGAAACAAGTCTGTATTGGATGTATGGATAGTTAAATTTATTCTATATGTATATGTACATGAAGTATAGATTGTATGTGGATATAATGCATACATCAGTACAATTAAAAAAAATTCTGCAAACATACAAACCCCATGGTTGTTGTGGATTTTCCAGGCTGTATAGCCGTGGTCTTGGCGTTGTAGTTCCTGACGTTTTGCCAGCAGCTGTGGCTGGCATCTTCAGAGGTGTAGCACCAAAAGACAGAGATCTCTCAGTGTCATCGTTCTCCGGCCGTGAAAGCCTTCAACAATACATACA
This sequence comes from Eublepharis macularius, assembly GCF_028583425.1. Lineage (NCBI taxonomy): Eukaryota > Metazoa > Chordata > Lepidosauria > Squamata > Eublepharidae > Eublepharis > Eublepharis macularius. Next base: position 36,951,689 of record NC_072796.1, on the reverse strand, counting down.
AACTCCATGTTTGACATTTGGGGGATCAGCATCATTGGGAAAATAACAATTTGCACAAAAGCCCCTGTGTCTGTCGTGAGTCTTCTCTCACTGGGCACAAAAATAATTTGCTAAGACAACACACAGATACAAATAAAAAGGGAAGGGTTGGCAAATGAAAGGCAAGCTCATCTGTGTCCCTATGGAAGCTTCACTTATGTATACCATTTCATTCTCGTTACACTCTGTCCTAGCCCAGCAGCAAACTACATGGGCCTGGAACAAATTTTAAAAATTGTGGCACCTATTGGGAGAGAGAAGTGTTGGGTCTAGTGTCACAGGACATGGTCCTCTGTTCCATGGTAGTAGGAGGTTTGTGGAGGATGGGGTCAAAGTTGCTGTCTTCCAGGATGGGTGACTGATGAATACTACTAAATGCAGTATCCATGAATCTCCCATCCTGGGTATTGTTTCGCTAGCTTTCCTTCCAGTGTCCTGATTCTACTGAAGATGCAGTGTTGGGTAAAGATGGTGCTCACCAATCTGTTGCATTTGCACACAGGACAGGTTGTTGAAGTGGTAATATCCTGTTCGTGTTCTCAACCTGAATTTGAACTGTGATAACGAATGGTCTTCACGTCCTCTGAGTTTGCCAGACTGAGTATCCCATGGCAGAAGATGTCAGAGGCAGTGGGCTCCATCTTAAACAGCACTTGTGGGCCCTTCCACCCACAGCCTTACGCCAGGTGCTTAAAGTAGATGAAGGCATAAACAAATGAGTGAGAGAGAGAGATGCCCCCCTTTATCACTAGTGCAGCCCTGCCAGGTGAGCCATACTCATTACCAGGTTGACAGTGGGGTCACATTAAGTGAATGTGTGCCATGCGCTTATCACAGAATGTACTACCTGAGTTTCAGTCAGCAATCAAAACAGGTAGCAGGGCTAGAACTGTATTATGCTACCGATTTCTGCCAGTAGGTGTGTTTAAATTTGAAAACCATTTCAGGCTACAGAAAGCTAGAATATATGCTTTTTTAAAAAAAACATACATCAGGCAAAGGGTCACAGAGTAATTTTCTGGGTGAAAATTTCCACATTTACCCACAATCCATATTCAAAGTAGATCCTTGAATATATTGAACATCTTTTTCCAGGTCATGATTATCTTCATTACTTTATTCCTAGTACAGTGATTGGCTCATGCTAACCATGACCCCCAACAATACCAAGTTACCCATAAACTGAGTAACGATATCCTCGCAGTGCAGAGATTGTGATTCCTACTGCATTTGCTTGGTGTCAGTTTTTCCTTGCCCCACTCTGCAACTCACCAGAGTAACAGCAAGAAACATTGTTCTCACTTAGATTTGTTCCATGTAGTTAGAACTCATTGGCTATATGGCACCATCATGAAACTGAGTCACAATGAGGGCTTTCGACTCTCATCCTGTTTTTTTCTATTGGGGGAGAGGAGAAGGAAAACATGGTATTAAGCAGCAGCACCAGGGAGTATGCATGCTGCTTTTAATAAATGGGGAGGGCACTGGCTTGTTTACGGGGGTGTCTCAGATTGCCCCAAAGGGTACTTCTTTAAATCCTTCAAAACAGGGAAATACAGAGGTGCTGTGGGCATTTCAGTTCAGACCTAGTTTCATTCAGAACTTCCTTGGAAACTTCACCTTGGCAAGAAGCTTCAAATCAGTCTCTAATTTTACTTCAGTTGAAATTTGGAAGCAGTACTACCTAATGCCAAATCTGTGCATTCAAAACTTCTCTGCATGTTTTCAAAGCTGTCATGTGTGCAACAAAACCATTTTTTAAAAAAAAAACCCTTTAGAACATTAGAAGCACTTCATAGTCTTCTCTGGCTTTAGTGAGTATACTATGCACAAAACAGCATAAATTGGATCCTGTGAAACAGGGCAAGCAAAGCTCCAGGGGAGAAAGGCAGGCTGTAACTACTCTCGGAGAGCTCTCCAAATAGAAACAAATTAAGCTACTACATCAATTAACTGTCCTTGTGGACAATGATTGGGGTTTGGGGGAATATGTTGAAAAAATACACATTTTGGAATCTGTAAGCGAAGCATTACTGTACAGATGCACTTTGTCTGGAGAACTCCCATTGTCAAGGAGCAATTTGAATCTGTGCCTGCTTAATTAACTGCTGGTTCAGATAGGTGATATTTGCTGCAAAGCTGCTCAGAAACTCCATCTTTTACACAATGTGTTGTTGGTGTGCAATCAACGAAGCGTCAACAGCACATTATGCTCTGTGTGAGCAAAAAGCCATTCTGTTGAAGCTCTTGGGGCAGAACTTTACAGTAACACGGCCATAAATATGGTTGTCCTCCTGACCTGACTGCATGTGACGGTGCTTGATTGTGTGAGCCATCCTGGTGTATTGCTCTGTAGGATATTAATCCCTGTTAGTTGCATCTGGGTGGCACAGACTGATCTGTGAGAGAATGGGATGTCAATGATCGTTCTTTATGCAGAGAGAGGATTGGCATATTTTCCTGATTTTGTCCTGGGCCTTCAACAGGCAAACTGAGATTTAGCCTGTGAAACTTTTCTCATCACTGCATGCTAGGGAAACCTTCAGCATGCTTTTAAGTTTTTCACACAATTTTTAAAAGCACAGGAGAGCTGCAAGAAAGAAATAGTCACAACCCAAAGCACAGAATTGCATTAGCTGACTTTAAGCCTCGTCCAACTGTTACGTTCATAGAAGATTATGACTTCTGTTAATGCATATTGATATGTCACTGTTCATTAATAGATTCAAACAACTTCTAGGTGACCACATTTATTTTCTTCTTTTTTTTGCTCTAAATTTAGCCTTGTTTTGTCATCATGGACAATCATGAACATAAAGAGGCCATTGCACTGCATGTTTGTTAGTCACTGTGGTCCGGTTATTAAAAGGCAATCAGGGCAGGATTGCCAAGAGGGTTTTCAAAGACCTTTCATCTTGTGTTGTAAATTGTGCCTTTTGTACATTTTTAATATAGACAATTTATTCAGAACAGAAACTGTCAATTACAGCATCTAATGTGAACCTCCCTATACTACTTGCCATAAAATGCATATGGGAAGGAAGCGAGGGAAGGGGAGAAATGTTAACTCCAAATAAAAGACAGGACTTTGACAATGTAATAAATAAATTTTTACTAGAGCGATCAGAGATTTTGCTTTAAGGCTAAAATTCAAGGCATATCTGCCAAAGTATTTCATGTTTCCCAACCCTTGTATGCCTGTAATATTTCAAGGCTGACATGTAATTTCACACAATGTGATAGATATCACAGTGTTTGTATTCTAATACAGGAAGATAGAAGAAATACTTACCACCACCCAACCACGAAACAGCAATCTACAAAAGAGATTCAGTTTAACCATACCTTTTTCACTTTTTCCTCTTCCTCCCTAATTTCTGCCATATTGCCAGTTTTTGCTCCCATATTGTTTCCCTCCTATTCATGCCTCTCTTTTGATGTGTTCACTAGTTTATGTTTTGGGTGAAAAAAATAAAACAACATAGAGATGACTTTCTGCTTTGGGGACTGATCTCTCCCCCCCCCCCACCCACCCCCAGCTTCTGTACCAGCAATATTAATCGAAGTACAAAGAAATTAAAGATGTGACAGGTCAATGTATGAAAGTATTTTAAGTCTGCAATTCCTTGCTTTGCAAGGGCTGTGGTGAAATAAGTGTTGAACCTCTTAAAGGCTCTCAGAATGGGACATTCAGGGAATACACTGTTCTTTTTACCTCAGGTCATAGCTGACTTATGGTGACCCTTGGCAGGGTTTTCATGGCAAGAGACTAACAGAGATGGTTTGCCATTGCCTGCCTCTGCACCCCTGGTCTTTGGTGGAGGTCTCCCATCTCGTTACTAACCAAGGCCAACCCTGCTTAGTTTTGGAATCTGACAAGATCAGGCTTACCTAGGCTAGCCAACTTACCTTTATCTGCCCCTCCGCCATTGTCTATATTGATATTTATTTACTTCGTTTATGCCCCACCTTTCTCCACAATGGAGACCTAAAGCAGTTTATATCACTCTCCTCCCTTCCAATTTATCTTCACAACGACAGCCCTGAGAGGTAGCTTAGACTGGGACTATTTGACTGGCTGAAGTCATCCAGCAAGCTTCCACATCAGAGTGCTGAATCAAACCTGAGTCTCCCAGATCCTACTCTGAAATTTTAACCACTAGCCACACTGGCTTTTGTGGGGTGGCTGCTCTTGAAGAGTAGTGAGCAGCAGGGCCTGGTCGAGTCATGCAGCCCAGTTGATGGCCCTGGCCCTGGTGAGTTCTTCCTCAAAGGCCAAAACAGCCCTGGAAATGGTCCTGCCCATTCTGTGCCTTTCATTAACAGAAACTGAAACCTGAAGACTGGCAATACTGTTGTGGTTGCTCAGCAGTGGCGACTGAACGCATTTGTTTCCTAAACGCTACAGGAGCTGCTTCTATGATTTTGCAGGGCTTTTCTCTTCAAGCTTCAGCCCTCCACACTCCATACCTCTTTGCCCAAGGAAGGAACATCTGGGGAGATGAGGAGTTGCAGCAGGAAAGGAGAAGGAGAGAAAATTCTATTCACTCCTTCTGGTCATGATTCATAGGATGCAACCCAATCTTTTGTAAATGCAGAGATGATAGCTTGAAGAGAAAAGTCTGTTTTATGGTTGAGACTCGATTATATTACTGCTTCACAGAAAGAATTCTCCCTGTACCACAAAAGCCTCAGTGGAGCCTACTCCCCAAACAGAACTTAACTGCATTGCTAATTGCCTTTCCCTTCACTCGGTGCTCTTTTTCTGCAGAACTCAGTTAAAAAAAAAAAAATCGAAATTTGGCCCAAGATACTAAGAAGAACTATTGATAGTTTTTTGTTTGAGAATTCTTAGCTTTTTTCCCAGTATAGTTATTTAAAATAACTTCTTGTATTAATATTTTTAAAATAGTTGCATCAAAGTATTGAAAAGAAATCCTTATGACCTGTTATGTTATTTTCTGTTGTATGACTTTCAGACCCCTCAGAGCAATGCAATCGTTGTGGGTTTCTCACAGTAAATGTATAGCCTGTATAATGGCTCTTTTGGACATGATGCTATGTCAGCTCAAAACTATCAATGCTTCATTTAGATGATTCTGTATCAGAGTCCTTCAGACTTGATACCCTGCTATCAGGGCTGCGACCATTCATGAATTCATAAAGATTTCTCGAATCTCTTGTCTGTCATCTTGGCTCATACACCAGATTATGAAAGTGAACATTATTTTGTATTGGGAAGAAAATTTAACGTTGCAGAACATCAATGAAATAAACAGAATGTCCTTCCAGTTTCTTATTGCTGTTTGTGTGGGGTAGTATGAGAAAGTATTGCTTGGCCAAACTTTAGCTGCAGTTTAAATTAGGGATTGTGTATTGCAGGACATTAGCTTGTACATTCAAGTGGGCTTTTTCTTACAATGCACTGACGAGGGAAGGGAAATACAATGGAAATGCAAACTGCTCCTTTCCTGTTCTTGCACTGTATGCTAGGTTAGGATGTAGAACACCAACGTATCCTGGCTGTCAGCAGAGCTGGGCATTCCAGAGTGGCACAGTCTCTTGTGCTTTGAAAGCCAGTGTGCTGTGGTAGAGAGCTAGCATGAGGTAGCGGTTAAAGTGTTGTCTAGGACCTGGGATACCCAGATTTGAATCCTCACTCTGCCTTGGAAACTTCCTGGGTGACTTTGGAGTCAGTGACAAACACTCAGCCTAACCTACCTCACAAGGTCATTGTGAGGATGAGATGGAGAAGGGGGAAACGTTGTAAGTCACTTGGGTTCTCATTGGGGGGGGGGGAGTAGGTATAAATGAGATAAATAAATAAATAATAATTTTGCAAGGATTTTTCTTTCTTTCTTGGGGCTTTCTATTCCAGAAATTTAAAAGCATGCTGTAATGATTTCAAGTAAATGTGTGCATGTATCTTTAAATGCTTGGTGTGAGATAGGTGAAGAGTGGGGGTGAAAGTGAGCGGTATGATTGGTTGATGACTAAGAGTGTGGGCGGAGTGAATGCAGTTTAGACTGAGAGTGGAGAGCAAAAGTTTCCGTCAGAAAAAAGCAGGCTAGCTGTGTGCTGCCTGAGTATGTTGAAGTATTTATGAAATATAACCTGTGTGGAACCTGAACTGAGCATGTTTGTGAAAGAACACTCAGTCAGGGAAAGAGAGGCCAGCTGTGTGCTGCCTGAGCAGTTTAAGCATTTCTGTGAGAGAAATATTGAGTCAGAAGAAAGCAGGCTAGCTGTGTGCTGCCCGAGTAACTTTAAGCACATCTGTGAGAAATATTGAGTCGGAGAAAGAGGCTGTGTGTGAAGCCTTAGAAGAGATCTGTGTGAATTAGTTTATATGAAGTAACTTTAAGAACCGAGAACTACTTTTATGAAACCGATACGCTTCTTGAAAAAAATAAAAGTTTATTTTGTTTTTATTATATCCCAGAGTAGCTGTCACTGATATATCCCATTCCTATCCTCAGGGCCACATAGAACCATGAAGGAGCCTGACGCTTAGGCATGTTACAAAAAGGAAAACTTAAATAAAATATCTTGGAATATAATATTCCTGGTGGCAGCAAACTACCCAGAGGGTGTTAAGGGAAAGATTAAAGGCAATATCTACCCAAGAGAAAGTAAAGGGTCATAACACATGCAATAGATCTACACGGTCCTGTTCCTTCTTTCCCCTTTAGTATCACTGGCTTATGTATACATTACATCGTTCCCAGTTCTTTTTCAGGAACTGTCAAGCTGACATGCTATGAGAGGTCTTGGTAGATGAATTGGTGCCCCTGGATGTGGGGAGAGGGAACTTAAGCCTCCCCCGGCACTATTTTCTGACCTGAAATGCCCCCAGGGAGCCACTGTTTGCTGCTTTGAGGAAAAATTCTATGTAGCCCCAGCAGGGCAAATATCGCTGTCTGTTTCAGGTCTGGAAAATGGTACTTGGGGATGACTGAATGAGGCCATGCACTTGGGAATAAAGTTTTACTCAGGAATTCACAGAACTCATCTACTTGACAGTTTCCAAGAACAATGAATTGAGTAGTTAGGTCCTCATAAACCACTTTACTGTTAACTTGGTTGTGTGAAATAATGAATTCTTCTGATCAGAAAGCCTTTTACTTACCAATGAATAACAACCATCAAGCTCTGTTTAGGGCTGAATGACCAAAGAGGCATAATGTTCAGACAGGTTCAATCAGTCAATCAATTCAATTTATTCAAAGACAAGCACAAATCTGAATAATACACAATACAGAAATTTCAACTAAAATACCCATTGTACAAAATATGGCTTTAAAAAAGAAACTGGCTAAAATTGAGTTGTCATGTGCGGATTCATTGCGGATTGTTCAGGCAGGTTTAAACTCCAGAATCTTTTAGAACAGAAATGGCTGAGTGGCAGAGCCAGAAGGTCCCAGGTTCAATCCCTGGCATTTCCAATGAAAAGGACCAGGCCTGAGATCCTGGAGAGTTGCTGCCAGTGTGAGTAGACAATACTGACCTTGATGGACAAGTGGTTTAAAACACTATAAGGCATGTGTGTCCAGGTCGGAAAAAATCAAATACATAATTATAGGATTGGGGAGACTTCTCTTGACATGAGTATGTGCAAAAAGCATCTAGGGGTCTTAGTAGACCATACACTAAACATGAGTCAGCATTATGATTTGGTAAATGCAATTTTGGGCTGTATCAACAGAAGTATAGTGTCCAGATCACATGAAGTGGTGGTAATGCTCTACTCTGCTCTGGTTAGACTTCACCTAGAGTATTGTGTTCAATTTTGGGCACCACAGATTAAGAAGGATATAGACAAGCTGGAACATATCCAGAGGAGGGCAGTGAAGACTGTGAGGGATCTGTGAGGAAAGGTTGAAGGAGCTGTAGAGGAGACAACTGAGGGGTGATGTGATAACCTTCCTCAAGTACTTGAAGGGCTGTCATATAGAGGATGGCAAAGAGTTGTTTTCTGTTGCTCCAGAAGGTTGGACCAGAAACAACGGGGTGAAATAAATCAAAAGAGTTTTGGGCTAAACATTAGGAAGAACTTCCTGACAGAACAATCCCTCAGTGGAAGAGACTTCCTCGGGAGGTAGTGGGCTCTTCTTCTTTGGAGGTTTTTAAGCAGAGGCTAGATGGTCATCTGACAGCAATGCTGATTCTATGAACCTAGACAGATCATGAGAGGGAGGGTAGGAAGGTTTACATCAGTGCTTAGTTCTTGGCCCCCCTTCTTGCATGCCCAGAGTAGTGCCGATCGCCACTTTGGGGTCAGGAAGCAATTTTCCCCAGGCCAGTTTCACTAAGAATCCTGCAGTTTTGCCATCTGGGCAGGGAGTAGGGTCACTGGGGGTGTGGAGGGGGGGAGTGTGAATTTCCTGCAATGTGCAGGAGGTTGGATAGATGACTCTAGAGGACCCTTTAAACCCTATGGTTCTATGATTCTAAGTAGTTTACTACAGAAGATGAAAGAGCTATGAGGGCACAGTATCCAAGCAGACATCCCTCATCACCTCTCACAACAGAAAAAGAAGGTCTTCAGGAGGATCTAAATAAATCTGTGCCAAGAATAATCAGTTATCTGAATGTTGATACTTCAAACACTCAAATGAGCAGACAGTTTTTTCCTCACATCTATCTGGTATTAGGGGATAACTTCTAGGTTGACAGGAGTGACTTAAGAACCTCCAATTTTAGTAATTGACATTGTGATCCTAAGAACAGTTTTCCTAGGAGTAAGCTTTTGTGGCAGACTCCCAGCCTTTACTTGCCTGGGTGGCAAGGGGTATGTAAGGCTGTGTGTCTGTGTCATACAGGCTGTGTCTGTCTCACAGACACACAGCCTTACACACACACCCTTGCCACCTAGGCAGGTGATGGCTGGGAGCCTGGCACAAAACACCACCTGTCTAACCTCCACTACAGCAGGCAGAGAGCCCTGACCCAAATCCTTGCAGGGTCTTCTCTCTCCTCTTCCAGAGGCTCCACCAGAGGGGCAGCCAGTTCCCTTTATTTGCCTTCTCTCACCCAGCTACAGCTCAGGGCCAATGTGATGACATCACTTCCAGGTGATGTCATTGCATTGGTGCAGGAGCATATGCGCACTTTGCAACAGGCTGATTTGGGCCTCAAATGGGCCCAATTTGGCTTGTTTGGGGCCCAAATCGGCCCGCTGCAAAGCACACATTCACTCTTGGGGTGGCAGTGCATCATTGCACTGCCTCGGAAGCATGCTCAGGAAGCCTGTTCCCACACCCTTCTCCTCTGCCGGCCAGGTGGAGGGTGAAAATGGGGGTGGGGGGTGAAAGCAGGGGATGGGATCTCTACATGTCGCGGTGACTTTACCTGCCTGGACAGCAAGAAGTGCAAAAGGCTTGTGTGCAGGGCTTTTTTTCTGGGGAAAGAGGTGGTGGAACTCAGTGGGTTGCCCTCGGCAAAAATGGTCACATGGCTGGTGCCCCCCCACACCGATCTCCAGACAGAGGGGAGTTTAGATTGCCCTCCACGTGGTGCGGAGGGCAATCTAAACTCCCCTCTGCCTGGAGATCAGGGGGCGGGGCCACCAACCATGTGACCATTTTCAAGAGGTTCCGGAACTCTGTTCCACTGCGTTCCAGCTGAAAAAAAGCCCTGCTTGTGTGTGAGGGATCACCTTTGTCATAACAAGATTGGGAAATAATTGATTAAAGGAATGCTCACAATACTGCCAGTGGCTAGAGGAAATAGTTCGGTCCCATTGTGCCAAATGGGACTGAATCCTTAGTAAACATACTTAAGATCTTGTTGTATATCGATGAGCATTGTGGGGTTTTAGCACAAATATAGTGCTTTATTAAGTGTGCTGTGAAACCACAGCTTTTGTTCTGCTTCCAGCTAATTGTGGAGAGTCCTATAGCAGCACAGAAAGAATCTTACATGGAAAGCCCCATATTCTTCTTTGTCTTCATGGCAGTGTCAAAAATAAGATTTCAGTAGTATTTTTATCTTTATGCTATCTAGCCTTGCTTGACCATTTTTGAAGGTCACGGGATAGACAGTATGTGATAATGTTAGGTTGCCCTTTACCAAATTTGAGATAATCTTTATTTTCACATAATTAATAGCTCTCTGTTTCCATTTGATTTACATGCATTTACTATTAATCTCATAATATCAGTGTATATTCAGTTTGCTTACCTTCATCCAGCCCATCACTATCTCTGAACACTTTCTCTGGGCTCATATTCACAGCCTCTTTACAATCCGTTGACAAAGACAGGAATTGCTGGGTGTTGTCTACATATTTATAACACTGCACTCCAGATCTCCAAAAAGTCTTTCTTAATGGTTCCATATGGAAGATAAATAGCACAGGAGACAAGACAGAACTATGTAGGATGCCAGAAGCCACGGAGAAGAGCAGAAGTCTCCTAGGATAACTTTCTGGATCTTGTCTTCTGCATGTAAATACAACTACAACTACAACTATGCAGTGTATTGTCTGTAGGGTTGTAAGGGCCCTATACCCTTCCAGCAGGAGAAGGGGGCCTGGCACTTACCTCATGCCACCTGTGTGTTCTTTTTTTGCACATGCGCTCCAGTGCCTGCATGATGACATCAGTCTCGGAAGTGACATTGTCACACTGGCCACAGGTTTCTTCTAGTATTTCTCTTGCCCATTCCTCTCCAGTAGAGCACACCTGGTCCTCCAGAGAATTAAAACAGTCTCAAAGAGAGGACCTGATTGCGCTATAAATTGTGCAAACTGTAGTAAACAAAATGAATAATGCATTTTTATCAACCTTCTCTGTAAGGGGTGGACTGATATTCTGCAAAGTGATGCAAACAAGGGTTTAGCTGATCATTCCAGAAGAGAGAGCTCATAATGAATAAAACTCTGTATAATGTCCACTAGGTTAGGTGTGTTCATTGATGGATCTTTGTAGCACCCTTTGTTAAGAACCCCCACCCCAGCAACAATCCATTAAAGCAACTACTTAAAAGTGATAGGAAACAGACATTTTAATGGGATCTTAATTGGTTACTCAGTTTCTTCCTATTATTATTCAAGATAACCAATGATCTTTCTGACTGATTCTTTTCATCTCCATTGCATGTCACATTTGTGGTTCTCATAAACAATGACATTGGGTGGGCTTGTAGTGTGTTTAAATTTTTCTGCAGAGTAAAGTTGTCACGAGCCAACCACCCCAAAATCCCTGAGGGCATTTGAGTAAAGATGTCCTCACTCAGCATCTGTTCAAGCTGCTGGTTATACTTGTAAGGAGCCAGTGTGGAGAGAGGAATCCTATGGGTGAGAGGAATTCTGTCTTGCATGCAAGTTACATAGAAGAAAAGTAAATCCCCATTCTATCTCATTTTTCTTGCAAGTAAAACCTTGATACTGTAAGGTCAGGAATGAGTAAGTAGTTATGATTTATAGATTTCATACTCCCCATTTTCAATAAAAATATATTTGAGGCTACTGCGACTAATACATTTTGACAAACTCATCAACAATTCAAAAATAGTGAGCCAGCAACAAATAACCATTTTAAATCTAACAGATGCTTTAGGTAGGTGAGTACCATGAAGTCAAAACCAACTTATGGGATGCCAGCAAGGGGCTTTCAAAGCAGAGGTAGTTTGCTGTTGCCTTCCTCTATGGAGTCTTCAATGGTGGCTTCCCATCCAAATACCAACCCCTCTTAGCTTCTAAGATGTGACGAAATCAGGCTATGCCATGCCACCTTCTCTCCCAACAGCTGCATTAACAAGCTAAAAATATTGAAATATCAACAGCAGCAGTTCTGTCAAAAGTCAAGAAAACTTCAAAAAACCAGTAACGATTGACAATAAATTAAAACACTAAAATTTACTAAGTATCACCAGATGTCAAGAAGATGCCTTTAGACATTACAACTTTGCCTTTAGTCGTTACAGTTCTGTTTGAGTCTGTCTCCAAGTACATAAAAGAATACAATACTTGAAACAGTGATGGTAGAAATGCTGTTCTTCTGAAGATGTAAGGCAGCTGATCTCTTGATGATGGTTAAGAAATTGGAGTGATCCACTGGTCCTGTCCTCTTCCCTTGATCTACGTAATGCCCTTGTCCTTTTCCTTGCCTTGTCAGCATTTACCATGATGTAGCATTGCACTTTTAACCGTAGTCAGTGTTGGTGCAGATGTATTGCTATATCATGGTCAATGGTAACAAGGTATGAGAAGGAGGGATGAATGTGAGTGATGGGAGGAGGGAACATCCTGTAGGACTGTATGATTTGGTATATTTGGTTTTAAAATATACATGAAAAATACCTTATTGTATATTTGGCAATTCAGATTGAAACCCGAGATTCTTGGGTATACCGGTATTTCTATCCTGATTAATTCCAAAAATATTTGGAAATAACCAGGACTGGACTAGCAGCAGCATATTTTTCTCACTTTGGAAGGTTTCCAAGGGAGGAGGATCTCACAGGAGAATGGCATCACATGTTAAGGGGAGCTCAACTGTCTGTTCAATTCACAGTGATTCTCTCAAAACTCACACGCTGCACTCCTGGCTGCAGCTTCAGAACAATATGTTTTGGAGTGTGTGGTTTTGGCTGCTCTGGTCTGTCTGTGTCGTATTTCTGCTGCCAGGTTGCTTCTGGGATTCTCTGGTTTAGCATTGGTTCTGTTGGGCTTTGTTGGTTCTTTTTTGCATTGGGAGGCTTTTGGTCCATGTTTTGCAGTAAGGCTTCTGTGCCCTGGAAAAAGCATGGGATTTTTTCCGCATAGGCAACAGTGGAGAGTAGCTGGGGGCACCGTGCTCAGGGGCCTGTAGAACTGGACCCCTTAACACAATCTGCTTGAACCTTGGGGGGCCTTTAGAGTGTGGCATAGTAGTTAGAGTGTCAAATAAGGACCTGGGAGCTCCCGATTCAAATCCCCACTCGGTCATAAAAACCTGCTGGGAAATTTGGATCATCACAAACTCTTCTGTCACAGAGCTGTAAGAATAAATTGGAGAAGAACAATGGAAGCCAATGTGGGTCCTCGCTGGGGAGAAAGGTGGGGTATAAATGAAGTACACAAAAAAAGAGGATAGGCAGAGGGAAGTATGTGTGAGGTATGAAAGTGAGATAAAGTTGAAAATCTGAAATTCCTGGGGGTTACAAACAATGTGATAACAAATGGATAGAATCCCTGGAAAATCTTGATTGAGGTGAGAATAAACAGCAAGAGAGGCAAAGAAGAGATAACAGAAGGAATGTGCCGGTTAATAAGATGGAAGACTATGGCCAGGTGGCCAGAAATGTCTGCTTGGTTTTATTTTATAAACAAGAAGGTTAAACGCAGGGGTTGGAATTAAATGGGCTGAGGTCCAAAGGTAAAGTTCCTAAGGCAGACTTTGAAACGCTATATCCATGAGATGTTATTTTATTGGTTTTACTTATTGTATCTTATTTATGATTGTGACCCGCCCTGAGCCTGCTTGCGGGGACGGCGGGCTAAAAATCCAATAAATAAATAAATAAACTATATAAGGTTGATGGAATATGAAGCAAGTTCAAGGATTTTACCTGGTTTACATGACATGAATGATACACCAATTACCTCCTGTGTTTCCTGTTCCAGTAGAATACCCAGTGTCTCTTTCACTTAGACTTGTTCTTTTCCTCATATGGAATAAAGATTTTCTTCAAATTGACTTTCTTCAAATTACAAGTCTTTCTTCAAACCAACCTTCTTCAGAGGCTATCTTTTTCCAGGAACTCATGTGGAGGTCTGACCAGCCTCAGCCCAAGTAGGGAAGAATATAATGGTTTAAGTGTGTGTATGGGTGTGAGAGGGAGGGAAGCTAAGCAGGGACATTACTTGGATGGGTGACCACCAAGGAAGAGTCTACAGAGGAAGCAAACCCCCTTTGCTTCTAACTTGCTTTGAAAGCCTCTTGCTGGTGTTGCCATAAGTTGATTGTGAATTGATGGCAGATATGCATACATACACACACACATGAGTATGAGAAGACAAGACTCACTGGAAAAAATAATGCTTGAAAAAATTGAAGGCAGTAGGAGAAGAGGAAGACCAAAAATGAAATATATTGATTTCATAAGGGAAGCCATGGCCTTCAGTTTGCAACACCTGAGCAATGTTGTCAATGAGGTTGTTAATTCATAGCCCCAATACAGTACATGGGTGTGTGTCCTTCTATTCTTCTATTCTTCTTCTCATATGTCATTTATTATTATCCTACTATATAAAAGGCAAAGCATGTTGCCAATGACTCACTTTTATCCTGGCACATGCACACTGAGGGGTCTGTGAGTGTGCATGTGCCAGGATAAGAAATCAGTTATCGGTAGTTGTGGCTGCTGTGGGATCTTGGTAGGGCAGCGCCAGGCCTCCCTACTGCCTGCCCCAGGCTTCTGAGGGGCTGCAGAGGTCTGGTGAGAGGCCTTGCTGCCATAGTGACAGCATGGAGGCCCATCATGCCATGCCATAGAAGCAGCAAAAAGGCCCTGTATGATGCCACAGCCCAGCATGGTGCGCCACACCAGCAGTGAGAAGCCCGCAGCAGGGGGCTCCCTGCCACCTCCATGGTCTTGGAAGGGCTGTGCGAGCATCTGAGGGGCCCGTGGAGGAAGCAGGGAGGCGCAGCATAGCAAGGCATGGCAGCCATCCCAAGGCTCCCACCACTGCCGCTGCCTCCAGCTCTAGAGCTGCCGCCATCGCTGACCAAAAGCAGTAAGCAATGATAGTGGTGCAGGTTGCTGGGGAAGTTTGGCAGGAAGAAATAATGCTGAAGAGGGGATCAAAACACCTGGTGGACGGCGGGGGCTGGCAAGAGACGGGCAGGATGCGGGCTCAGGGCGCAGAGTGTGCCAGGCAAGAGACGAGGCAAAAGGGGATAGAGAAGGAGGGGAAGCTGCAGAAGAGAGGGCAGAGGAGGAGTGGAGGGACCGGGGGGCCCACGCACCCCATGTGCATCCACAGGGAACCCGTATCCAAACCCACACCCACCTGAGTGCACTCACACCCACCCACCCACCAGCACTTTGCAGTCACTCACATGCACAGACATGGGCAGGCATGCAGAGGCACGGAGCAGCGTTGCCGCTGCCGTGCCGAGCAGATTCAGAGACTCAGCTGCCATTACCGTAATGAGCACAGCCTCATTGTATTTCCCCTAAATCCACAGT
Organism: Eublepharis macularius; assembly: GCF_028583425.1. NCBI lineage: Eukaryota > Metazoa > Chordata > Lepidosauria > Squamata > Eublepharidae > Eublepharis > Eublepharis macularius. The sequence continues at coordinate 36,936,473 of NC_072796.1, read as the reverse complement.
GAGTGCAGCGCCAAAGCATTTTGTTTTGCTTTTCTATTGGCCTGCCAGGTGTTGTTGTTGTGTTGCCATGGCAGTGCCCTGCCCATCACTGTCAGCCCTGCCAATCATCGGGGACTATGTAAAAAGAAGGGCTCTTGCCACTACTCCCAAAGGCAGAGGGAGGGAAAATGAGAGGAGGGAGGGAGCCAGCCAGAAGAGGAGGGGAGCAGAGGGAAGCCTCGGTGAGTGTGGGTGTGCACGGGTGTGCATCTCTCTCTGTGTTAATCTTTGCAGCTCCTCATCTTGGCCCTTCCCCTTCTCTCCCCATCTCTCCCTCCCAACAACAACCCTCGCCATTCTCCCCTCTGAACACAGGGTTAGAAAATGCGCAAGGTGCTGCGCATCTATTTTGTTTGGCTAGGATGTACAATGGGAAGCAAAATGCAACCACAGTCTTTAACAGCCCGCTTTAGAGAGACAGGGGAAGGAAGTTAAAAAGAAGAACAAGAAGAAGCTGGGCTGGCCGGGACTCTACGTTAGGATAAAGGGCTCCTAACATGATTTGCACGTAGTTGCACTCCATTTTGCCTATCTGAACACTAATAGTGCTGGGGATGAAAAGCTAGATGAGATCATTAGGCCCATCCTCAGGCCACTGACCCTGCCAGGAGCAGCTGCTCAATGCTGCGCGGGCTGGGGCAGAGAGAAGGGAGACGGAAAGCAGAGTGCTTCCGAACACCTCTTTCCCTAGCAGAGGAGCTGCTCAAGGCAACTTTCCATGCCAAATTTGGCAGAAGTGGCCTCCCACTGCCTCTGCAGCTGCTGCAGGACCTTGGGAGGGTGAGGCAGTCCCACAGGGGTGATGGCAGGGCATGGCCAAGAGGCATGGCCTGGAAGGTCACTTGCCACCAGGAGGGGGCCTGCCCGTTGTATTTGTTCACACAACGGGCTCTGTTGCTAGTCCCATAATAAATGTTATATTCATGGTAAAATAAACTAAGAATCACATGATCCTCTCATTTCTTACCTAAAAAAAAATCACAAGATTTGTGTTATTATAAATTGAGCTTATTCCCTGGTAAGTGTACACAGGGCTTTTTTACTGGGAAAAGAGGTGGTAGAACTCACTGGGTGGCCAGCACAGGGGGCAATTCTTGGTGGGAGGTGGTGCCCCTGGTACCACATGTGCGTGCACAAAGTACACGCATGCTCCCAGGGCCAATGACATCACTTGGGGTCAGCTGGAACAAGGAGGGAGTTTTTAAAAGTTTAAATCACCCTCGGTGAAAATGGTCACATGGCTGGTGGCCCCGCCCCCTGATCTCCAGACAGAGGGGAGTTTAGATTGCCCTCCGCACCACTGTCCCCTCTGTCTGGAGATCAGGGGGCGGGGCCACCAGCCATGTGACCATTTTCAAGAGGTTCCGGAACTCCGTTCCACCACGTTCCAGCTAAAAAAAAGCCCTGAGTGTACATAAAATTGCAGCCTTCATTGTACAGTTGAGATAAAAACGGATTATGCCCACACAAACAAATGTAACATTTTCCAATTAGTTTTCATTTTATTGCCTTTTATGCAAACCAGTTACTGCTTTATCTTGTTTCTGCAATTTGTCTACAAGTGGGATTTTTTGGCATTTGATAGTCAAATTTGGTTGTATATTTCTATTTTGTGTTGCAATTTAGCATTTTAAAAAAAGCAATGGGAGTTTTGCCATTAGCATCAAAAGAACAGGTTATATTTTATGAATCAGAAAGCTTTTGTGATTTCCTGTGGATACAAATTCAAAATGATATTTTGTCAGGACACAGCTATTTAAGCAATGTTGCTATTGTACATGAAAAATGCCATATTAATTTGAAGCTGGTTGAAGCTAAAAATTTAAACTGTCATGTTGTACCCTCTTGAAATCTGGAAAATAGTTGCAAAGTATAAATTAAATTGCTCTTGGAACTGAATGTTACCCATTTTGGCACAAACACTGAATTATATTGTCTGAGAAATAATGCAATGGAAGTGAACAAAACCCCGTATTTTAAAAAATTAAATACTTATGAAACTAAAGTGATATAAATATCCTGTTTCTTTCTGTGTGGCACCAGTTCTGCCTCTCCTCCCCTGCCCCTGCCGCCCCCAGTAGCTACAACAGCCAGGAGAATAGCACCAGGCTGTCAGGAGAAAATATATTGGGGTTAAGTGGGTCTGAGAAGACTGGTAGGGAAGTAGGACTGCCTGCCCCAGCTCTGCTCCTGTGGTCAGCGGAGAGGGGGGGGGGGTAGGAATGATGTTTAAAAAAACACCATCGGTGACAGTGTGACATCACCTCTGGGGAAAACCTTGAAGTGAGTCAGTCCGCTCTGGGAATCGTTGGAAACTGTGGTTTTACCACATAGTTCATGGTAATTCCTATAGAGATGTGACTTCACCTGGGTAATATCATGCCATTGCTGACAGCACACTCATGTCCCTACTCTACCTCCAAAGTTAGCATTCCATGTCTGGAAACCCTACAGAGAGGCCCAGAAATGGAGCCCAGAAGAAAAAGGAGACATGTTTGTACCTGAGCTTAGGGGAAATAATTTGCAGTAGTTATATAGTTTTCAATAAGGTAGAAGTTATTGACAGGTGCTCTCTTACCCAGTTAATGTCCTATACTGTATTGTTGCATTCTGTTTTGTATTCTTACTTGCCACTACAGGTTTTGGAGTAATGGGGAATACCAGTCTAGGTCATTATCCTCACCTTCTGTCTTGTAGGCATCATTCAGATGCAACTACAAAATATGGTTTGATCCTGATTTGGAATTCTGGCTTGCAAGAAGAAGCACAAATCATAGTTTATGGTTCAGACACAGTGACAAACAATGGTTTTCTGTAAAGGTAAGAAGTCTTTTATTAGGTGATAGGGGTAGAAATAAGGGAGTGTGCCAGCAGAGAATTCCTCAGGCTGATTCCTGTTACAACAAAAAGTGTCTTGGATCCACTGGAACATTTTCCTCTTCCTCCCTCTGCCCCTGGGAAATGGAGGGCCCTCAAGAACAACATTTTAGAGGGTATTTGAGGTTGCAGTGGGAGAGGGAAGTGAGGTCATGCTACATGCACAGAAATCCACCCACAGAAAAGCTCCAGTGGATCCAAGCCAATGGATTGTCACTGTGATTTACAATAGTATTTGATTTCTTGATAGTATAACAAGAAAAGTGTTAACAACCCACAAACAATGTTTGTAATGTTTTATGAAAAAGAAAAAAATGAAACTTAAATAAAGAGGGAAATAAAAACAAAAACCTAAAAAAATGTAGTCCTGATTTTCAGTACTCACCTCCACTAATTCACCATCCTGGGTCTGTGGTGACCATGGCGTTGCAACATGTAACCTAAAAAAAGATATTAACTTTGAAAAATTAAAGAAAAGGTAAATGTAAAAGGGATTGATTATTGACTATGTCAGTATTACTGCATCTGTATTTCTGCATAAAATTGTGTATTTCCATGGAGGTTGTTAAGAAGCTGTACATGATAAATGCGAACTTTCTTAGGAACAACTCTAGATTCATTTGTACTCATAAGACACATTGACAGAGCAACCCACTAGGCAAAATAATATATTAGCATCTTCTGTTCCTGAGAACAGAAGCCATGCAGGTTATTGGATTTTCACTAATTACTGGCATACATGCATCCCATTTTCTGTGTGCTACTTTCAGCGGAGACTAGAGATAATGGGCACAATCCAATAACCAATGCTACTACTCAGACTCGATAGAAGTAGAGTTTGGTGACTTTTGCCCAATTTGTTCGTAAGTAGGCAAATGAGAAAAATTTGCTTAAAACCAGCTTCAGCATGATCTATATTGTGCCTATGGGGCTTCAGAGGACTTTGTGCGTACTGACACTAAAGACAGAACTAAAATCTGATCTGTACACTTAAAATAAAAGTTCTCGTGAAGAAGCTTTTCAGAACGCACCTGGGGAACTTAATGTTCTATGTACTGCTTTGGCCACCCATCTACCAACTTAGGGCTCCCCTCATGTGTCACTTCTCACTGAGTAGTGACTAGGAGGCACTTTTCACATTTTCAGCCCTCTTTATTTCAACCATCTTCAAACAGTGTTATGCTGTGGGAACTCTGCAAGTTTAGTGCAAGAAGGTATGCTTAGAATTTACATATACACATTTCAGTAAACAATATGGCATTTTTAATTTCAGTGTAAATTACTGTGGTTTCCTTTCTAACAGCAGAATCCACAGGCAAATGAGGCCTGAAAGTCTGTGTATATCACTGTCAGTACTCCTTATGTACCTGGATATACTGCATTACTCATGGACCTTCGTCTTGCATATTATTTTGAGTTATGTTAACAGGGACTATTCAGTGTTTGATTTAAAAAAATCAAAAATGCTAATTAAAATATCAGAGTTACCTTACACATAACAGAAACTACTCCCTTTCCTCAAGATCACCATGTCAATCAAACTTTTGGTTTGTGTAAATGTGTTTGAACCCCTTAAAAGCATAGAATTGTCAACTTAAAAACATTTATATTCATAATGGATATCCATGACTATTGTATCTAACATCATAACCTTTAGCGCTGTCTGATGGCCATGGTAAGGTGGTTTGATCAGTTGGGTGGGGAAAATAGCAGTGGTGCTGGTCATATCACCCAATTTACCAATTGTGTACTACAGAACATAGCAATTGGTGTTTTCTGCCAGTGCAAGCACTGTCTGTCTTCATGCTGAATATGTTAGTAACCCATCAGGAGGCATTTATGACAAAACAACAAGTGCTAACACTTATACTGGAATACTGTCTCCTATCTTCAGTGTTCATTTTTTTTTTTTGGTGTTCTTCTCAAGACATTTTTTAAAAACTTTTCTCATGCCACTAAGAATCATTTTATCATGTGAAGAATGTATTAAGTCTCCCCACACCCACTGTGAAACAAAAGCAGATCAATATGCCACATCCTGTAACTCTAGTGCAATGTGACACATTGATTAAAACTGACAGGGAAATGTTCATTGTTAAAAGCTGTCCAAAGCTAGCAGAAAATGTGGCGTGAAACAGGTTGAGCAAAGAGTTTTGAATGTGTCTATGCAGACACCAGGCCAAGTAAAGCAGATTTAAATTTTAACAAGCTGTATGATATAAGCTGCAGAAATCCAGTATTCCTTCTATTTTGGTATTTTCTTCTATATCAGATAACAGCTGGAATCTTTGGAATACAAATACAGCCATCTTCTTAAGGCATGGTGATATTTAATTGATAATAGAAAAGCAATTGTTGGGCAAACATGTCAGGAAAGGTTGAGGAACATCTGTGAAATTTTAGATAGAATGTATATTGATGCCCTTAGGGGGTGAAATGTGCTTCATAACCTATCACAGTAAAATACATATATTTGAGCCATATTGGCAGGTAAAGTTGTTACTGCTAAATTGCAAAAATATCTATTGTAGAAATCTGAGTAATTTAAATCTAGAACGGCAGATTTTGTATTTGCACACAGGCTGCTTTTAGTATTTTCCAGTGTGCAAACTATGTTCTGGCCTGGGCAGTGTTCAAATGTTGCTTTTGTAGGTTTAACGCTAATTACAATGCACATATTCCTATAAGGCTCTTCAGATCTGATACAGCCTTCAACATGATGTTCTAGCATGCATTGCTGCCCCTATTGCTGCTTCTCTTTTCTTATGGTTCTCATGTGAAAGAGGAAGTAGAAAATCCCAAATGGGTCTAGTAAAGATATTTTTAGCAGCTAGACATGTAATATCTAGCATGATTCTCAGATATAGCTCTCTCTCTCTGTGTCTGAGAGTTCTGGATTTTCCTCACCATGGTGTGCAGCAAAGAATAGAGGTTCTATGGCCACTTTCCCCTTCAGTACATTAGATTTATTTACTTGCTTCATGTATAGCCTGCTTTTCTTAGAGACTAAAGGCAATTACAAAATATTTTTTAAAAATTAAGTCAAAAAGCATAAGGTATCCAATGAACAGTGCAATAGGATTAGGATTACAGAATTAGAGAACAATGCAAACAAAAAACTATCTAATGCATGGCAAACCATAACACAGAAGGTAGATGTTGTGAAAGGAGGCAGCACAGGAACATTTCCGGGAGACAGCATTGACAAATAGGGTGATGGAGGATCCAATTCTGGATGGCTGTTCTTTACAGCCCAATATGAAAATATTCCCATCTCTTTGATTTGGTAACACCTTTTTATTGGACCAGGGAATTGGTGGGCTTTTGGGGTCCAGAACTTTAAGTGTACATTGAGTAATTTACTTTGGAACTCACGTAGGTTGGAATCTCAAAAGGTGCTGTCCATTCCTCTTTGTGTGTGAGTATGCGAACGTGAACATGCATCTGCACGGAGTGGCAGGTGGCAATGATGCGTTTACCTGTCAACTTCCACATTGTAGCTGACATGAAGCTTTGTAAGTTCCTCTTAGATAATAACTAGAGGTGGGCACGAAATGGGAAAATTCTGAACTGTGCAGTTCGTGGTTCGTTGTGTTTCACAAACCATGAACTTTCACGAACTTGCCCCGGTTTGCAAACTGGTCCGTTTAGTTCGTGAAAGTCCGTTTAGTTCACTTCTGGGTCAGCAGAAGGTCTGCAGAGAGCCCATCATCCCCCGTTGCCTAGGAAACAGATTGGCGACAGGCTGTCTGCAGTGACAAACTGAAATACGAACCAAACAAACCGGGCAAAAATTTGTCAGGTTTCATGAGAAATGAGCTCCCACGAACTGGCCTGGTTCATGTTTCAGTTTGTGCCCACCTCTACTAATAATTATTCTTTGTTTATTTTTTTAAATAAAGATTTTATTTTAAAAAAAATATGAAAGTAGAAAGTGCATGATAAAAATGCATGATAAAATATGAAAAATAGAAAGTGCATGATAAAAGATTATGCGAATACTAGATTGGAAATTGAGTTGTGACTTATACACTCTTATATAAACAGTACATACAGAATTTTTTAAAGACTTGTTCAAGAACCACACTTAAACTTACATTGAACTAATAAAGGAATACATTCACAATTTTCTATACCTAAACATAGTTGCATACTAGTACCTTTTACCTTTAAACATAGTTGCATACTGGTTCTCCTTCCCTTCTTCCCTCTCTTCGGTTAGTTTCACCTATACAAACTACAATATCAGTTTTTTTCTTTTCATTCTTGTCTTTATACTAAGTTGCCTTAATTAAAGTTAATTTCTAGTCAAAGAAATCCTTCCATTTTCCCCAAAATTCAGCTATCGGACTGTTATGTACATAAGTAGTCAGTTTAGCCATTGATGCATATTCATGAATCTTATCTCTCCAACACATCAGGACAGATATCTGTTCTCCATTTAGTGTTACAGTGGACAGTGTTGGAAATATCAAAGTATGGATGTAACATTTTATCATATGTGGTGGACTTGTAAGAAAGTGCAAAAATATTGGATAAAGATACATGAAGAGGTGCAGAAGATTCTCAAACTTAGATTTGAATTAAATCCGAAAAATATGCTCTTAAATATCCTACCAACTAATGTTAGAAAAGAACAGGGAGATCTTTTCTGTTACATGGTGACAGCAGCAAGAGTATTATTTGCAGCAAAATGGTTGTTGTGAGGATGAAATGGAGGAGAGAAGAATTATGTAAGCCATTTTGGATCCCCACTGAGGAGAAAGGCAGGGTATAAATGAAGTAAATTAATAAATAGCTGAAGATAGGCGAGGGAGATTAAACGATGCAGGGAAAGATGAGTATATAAAGGTTGCCAGGAGGTGGGAAAGAGGAATAGAGAAGGGAAGGGGATACAGAGAAGAGAAGTACCACTTGCAAGCCCTTGCAGGTTACCCACCATGCAACTGGGCCCGGTCTAACAACTTGCACTGCAAAACTGGGCTATAGTTTTCTTGGGTAGAGGCTATCAGGGAGGGAAGGAGGGAAAGCTGAAGACGGGGAGGCAGATAACGGTTGGCTGGTGGATTGGAAGGAGAGAAGCAGGAAAAGCAATAGGTCTGGGGGCTTTGAAGGAAAGAAATGAGGAAATAGAGGAAGAGGGAGAAATGAAATCCACTGCAGGTTCCCACTTGTGAATTTCAAAGTCTCCAGTGCTTTATTTTTCCATGAAAAATGTTCCATTTCTGAAGGCCCATTTTTCATAAAATTAGTAACAGTAAATGGATACCATTGCCAATACAATGTTAGATAAGAATGACAGTTTTAAAGTTGTGTAATTAATGTGTTTCAAGTGATTATTCCTAGACATCCCTAGTACCTGAATGTTGTACTGATTTGCAAATGGGGATAGGGAAATAAAACCACAAATACCTATAATGATCCAAATAAAATAACATGTTATAAATTCACCTGATTAGCAAGTGAATTAGCAGTACATGTCAATTATTTAAAAAATATAAAATTCTTATTTATATTGCCTGTTGTTGATGCCACAGAGAGTGACAGTGAAACTGGAGTGCCTTACAGAGCTATCCTAAGCTGAGTGACACCATTCTAAGGTTGTAACTGTGCTTAAGGCGCTACCTTTGTGAGCATAATATTGTTTTGAAAGAGATGAGTGGGCAATCATATCCATGCCAAAGTGGGTCTGCACCAGCACCTTTTATTACATCACATTTTAAGTTAAATTCAGCCTGTCCCACATTGTTCCAGAATTATTGACTGCATGTTTCTTCTATTTTGGACTGTGGGTTTAAAATATTATTATAAACCCAAGATATGTGCAACCTCCAATAACACTGAATTGTTATGCAAAAATGTTGCGGGGGCCCTAAAACACCCTCATTGGATTGCTTAGAAGCTGGAATTGAGTTGCAAATTACCCACTCATCCCTCAACTCCCTGCAGAAAAGGTATGTAAGACATATCATAAGACATTACATGAGGCCTAAAACTCGGCGGGTGGTTAACTGTGTCCTCCAAAGGATTCCTTCTCATCTGATTATGTCACTGCTGCCTTGAATTCCCATTGCATCTTGATTATATCTACTATTTGTCTCTCTGGGCATACTTGAAGACAATTATGTTTATCCTGAAAATGGTTATCTGAGTGCTCAGTTAGAAGTACGAGGGACAGCACTGAATGTGTCATAGGTGTGTGACTGGACTCTCAGCCAGACGAACGTCAGGGCAACTAACCTTAAACAGTGCTTTTTTGCGAGGGGGGAAAAAGAGTGACCAGTTTCCTTCCTGCCGCACTTTCACCAGCAGAAAGGGCATGGGGGTGCTTTTGTCCCTTTGCCTCCCTGTGTCCTTCCTAGGGCTCATGGTGCCAGGGAAAATGGATGAAAAGCCGCCGCCGCCACTGCCTTTTCTGCTGGCAAAAGTGGGGTAGTCAGGAAACCAGAAGCTCATTCTCCCCCCCCCCCAGTGCCAAGCTACTGACCACTGCTTAAGGTGAATTCCCCCCATGTATGGCAGTCAGATGTACATAGAACTAGTTGCATAATTTCCCTGTGTAGCTCAAGTGTGGTATAGTAAAGGTAGTAGTTTCACCTAGGGAGACAGTTTGAATACCGTTTAGCTATGAAGATAACTGGTGTGAAATTGGCTCAGTCATAATTTCTCAGCCTAACCTTACTCTTTAGGAGCGTTGTGAGTCTAAAAGGGAAAAATCTCAAGTAGATCACTTTAGAAAAATAACTAAAGTACAGACTGGCACCTCTCGATACTAATAGCCTGACTGATTTTGAATAAAGCTGTAAATAACTGGTGATAAATAAATTAACCCTTTTCCCATTCTCTCTTCTCTGCAGAAAATCCATGTTGTGTTTAGCATGTGTCTATATGAAAGATTTTGAAGGATGATGCAAACAGCCATGGAGTTAAGCTGAAAATGAATGAAGACTTTTGGTGCTTTTCCCCCCGGGCTGATATAAGTGATGTAATAACTTGAAAGGAGATCCAAATTCTCAGTAAACAGTCTTTGGCTAACGTCACCTCAAGTCTACAGCACATTAAAAAGAAATGACCAGTCTACTGCCAGAGGACACAGTAGAGTCCCAAGGCTCAGATGAGCTTGAATGCAAGATCTGTTACAACCGCTATAACCTGAGACAGAGGAAACCTAAAGTCCTTGAGTGCTGCCACAGAGTATGTGCCAAATGCCTTTGCAAGATCATAGACTTTGGGGACTCCCCTCAGGGAGTCATAGTTTGCCCTTTTTGTAGATTTGAGACATGCCTGCCTGACGATGAGGTCAGTAGCCTTCCTGATGACAACAACATTCTTGTGAATCTGGCATATGGGGGAAAGGGGAAGAAGTGCCTACCAGACAATCCTACAGAACTCTTACTGACTCCCAAAAGGCTGGCCTCTCTTGTTAGCCCTTCTCACACTTCCTCCAACTGTCTGGTTATAACCATTATGGAAGTACAGAGAGAGAGTCCACCAACCTTGAACTCAACCCCTGTGGTGGAATTCTATCGGCCCACAAGCTTTGACTCTGTTGCATCTGTACCCCAAAACTGGACCGTATGGAACTGTACATCCTTGCTCTTCCAGACTTCAATTCGAGTCCTAGTTTGGTTGCTAGGTTTGCTATATTTTAGTTCCTTGCCTTTAGGGATCTACTTACTGGTATCAAAGAAAGTCACCCTTGGGGTAGTCTTTGTCAGCCTTGTTCCCTCGAGTCTTGTTATTCTCATGGTTTATGGCTTTTGCCAGTGTATATGCCACGAGTTTCTGGATTGTATGTCTTCTTAATAGAACTTGCAATGAAACAAGCAGTGAACATGTGAAATTGCCATAGATGTAGCATAGTTAACTTATACTTCTCTTTTGTATTCTTATTTATTACAATTGCTCATCAGACTAAATAGGGATGCTTGCTGACCAATGTTTTGTGGTCCATTAATTATTTTTAGGCATAATTGAATGATACTCTTCTGCTCTGTCTTGTTTTATTAACACATTTAAACAGTCCATTTTTAAAAGACAAAGCAATAGGGATGAGGCAAGAACAGAAGCCTAACTAGGTGCCTGATCTTACAATGGAGTAATTCTTTATTTTTCAGTTGATTACTCCTATAGGAGTACAAAGTTTGACCTGCTGGAACCATTTAGGATCAAATGTCTGTTATGTTCTTAACTGTCTCTTATTTCCACTGATGAGTAACATTGCTCTGGAAGTTAATCTGTTGGGACTTCTGGTTCACAAGCTCCATTGCCCCTGTGGAGGAACAGATATTTAATAGGGCAATTGGACATGCTGTTGGGTCTGACTCATAGGTCTCAGTGGATTGCACCTCTGACTTTAAAATGTACAAAGAGAACAAGTGTTACACCATATTAGATATTTAGGTAGGCTCAAAAAGACAGAAAAAAGAGTTTTGGAAGAAGGTGGTTGGCTTCTAACATTCAAATTCATTATATAGGTGCAAGACGAGGGCATCAGTTTTCCAGATGTGGGATGCACAGCTATGCAGGAATGTATTTTTTGCTTACTGTAAAATCGCCTCCTTAAATGCATGTCTGCATTGGAAGCATTACAAAGCCTTATCTGTGACAGAGAGGTAATATCTGAAGAGGCTTCTGCAAAAAGAGCAGCTGTTTTTCCATTTGCAAGAAAAACCAAGCTGAATCCAAACAAATTTGTTCTGCATGTAGCACCATGTTGGCATAATTATTATGCACATCGTTTGTGCATGGCCTTATATGCCTCCACACCCGTTTTTCTTTCCACTCATGGCCCTCTTTGTATTGTAATATGCATACCTAAGCTAAAAAGCAAAACAGATTAATTATACAGAATGTGGTTATAAAGCACCTGAGTAGTTTTAAATGAAGCTTTTCCAAAAAGATCCTTTTGGGAGAGGAACACCAACATACCCAATGGACCTAATGCTTTTGGACTTTTTCTTATGGAGCTGAACAGCATTGCTTTGAAGTCTCAACATCTGGCAGAAATTAAAAGAAAGCTTCAAAACAATCCACCAAATCTCATTTCCACTATTTAAAAACGTGGTTTCAAACTGGCATAATTATTATAATTATTATATCCTAGATGGAGGATATATTAATGTGTAAAGTGTGAAAAGTTGTCTTAAGATATATAATAAAGATTGCTCTTTTGTTCTGTTTGCAATAAGGTAAATATTAATGTTTAGAAACCTTTGAGGACTATGCCATAGTGTTAGGGCTTGCATGTAAAAAGTCCTGAAAAGAAAAAAGACAAGTAGTGTGAAAAGATACTGCATACTAACGAAGATAATGCAATATGCCATGTTTTCACACAAAACTCCACGGCAATACACTATTACAAAAAATATTAACAGACTATGGGCAGAAACCATCAATATTGGATGTTTTCAGGTATCACAGAATTCAATGGGGACATCTGAGAGAAAGTTAAGTAAAGTGTTTAAACTCTCCCATTGAAATCAAAGGGTCCTAAAATCCTAAACTTTGCCAGGATCTTGTCCTTAATTTTTTTCCAGGATTTATGATCAATTACAACAAAGCAAAGCATCCAATGCTTTAAAGAAACATCAAACTTTTCCAGCACTAATAACTAGCATTAAAAATGTAATAGCCTTAGAACAATATATTACTATTACTTAAAAGTGCTTGTGATGCAGCATGATCTGACATAGTTGGTAACAGTCAACCACAAAGTGTAACTAACTCATGACTCTGTCAGATGTGAAAAGTCCATCCAAGAAAAAAATGTTTTGTATTATCTGTAATGTTTGTATAATTTGTTTGTGTGTGCATATGTTTAAAAGGGATTTGTATATTTGTAAGGAGTTCACATTCAGTTTGTCCAAGCTACCCTGTTGCCTAATAAATGGGTTCCCTGTTGCAGGATGAAATGTAGATAACTATGTGTCCTTTCTGTAAACGTTTGTGAACCGTAATACCATTATATCTGGTGCTTCTGCCACACAATATTTAATCTGTACACCTTCAAGAAGAACAGTTATTAGTCTGACATTGTTTTTCACATTTTGTTTTAAAATATGTCTGAAGGCCAATTCATATGTTTATACTGTCCACTCAGATGATGATGATAATAATACATAGTACTTATGTAGTGTATTTCAAGGGTTGAGTGCTTTAAATCCAGTATGTCAACAGCTCTTTAAGAACACTCAACTTCCTGTCACAGGGCTGGGGGGGGGGGGAAGCAGTTTGTTGCTTAAGGCCAGCGAGTGAGTTCATGGTGGAATTTGAACTAGAGATTCAAAACTCAAAGTCTCTCTACACGTTACTAATTACCTAGGGATATTCAAGTGGACCTCATTTCACATGTCCCTCCTCCAACTCCCATGCACTCAGTCACATAGTCATACTTCAACTTGCTCCAAGTGTTTGATCAGTTCCTTCTCAACTGCTAAAAGTATCCCAGTTTCCCCTCATCCATTCATTGAAATGCAGGTCTTGACACTGTCTCACACCTTAAAGAAATGCAAATTGGCACTTCAAAGGAGCCTACAGTACTTGTTCTCACAGCAAAAACAGAGCTGAATTGGTGCTTTGCCCTTCAGAATCACTTGCAGATGCCACTACACAAAGGGAGCGCCCATGAAATTGGCATTCACGCACATTGAGCAAGAACAGCCTGCACAAGAATTGAGGACTAGACATACAATCCTGCACTTGAGTGTCCCTAGGTACTTAGTAACATGTAGAGACACTCTCAGGCTCTATGGGCCAATTCATATATTAGAAAGTGCCTGTGGCCACCATGTGACTCTATATTACAAATGCAACAGCAGCTAGGGTCACCCAACTGGCCTGGGAAATCAAAGCCCATCTTACCTCCTGCATATCATTGGCCAACATGCATGTACCACTTCGTGTCTACTTCTCTGCAGCTGTGTACAATGCTGCCACCTGTCTCCAAACTATATTGGGGTAGAGGAAGGAGCAGGCAACGAAGTGGAGGTAGCACTGATGCTGGAGGATGTGATACTATGAGTCTGGTGAGCCATGGGCACTTGCCTCTTTTGTCCATTGGATAAAATAGTTCCGGCCACAGCCAAGATAAACACTTCTGTTACTGAGCTGCAGCTGCTTCTCTAATGAGAACAGGGATCCCAGTTTCCAGAATGTTTAGGCCTCAGTTCTACTGAGGACTATGAAACAATGAGGCCTAGTCGTTGCATCTCAGATGACAAAGATGTCCTAGATACTTCCAAACACAAACAGCATAAGCTACCAAATGTCTCCCTCAGCATTCACAGGGGAAGTGAGGCATGTGGAAAGATGGGCTGTAAACCAGGAATAGGAATGCAAAATCCTGGGAAAGAAGCTGTCTCATCTTCTCTGTTCTGCTGTGAACTATGCGTCAGATAGAGACTGCTTTTTCCAATTGCTGTTGAGACCTATTGCAACATTTTGCTTTGTGTTTCAGTCAGCAAAAGGTATATAAATGCAATTATTTTGTATGAATTGAGCTGGCACAGATGGGTAACAGGTGCACGCTGTACTCCTATTCTGAATGTAGATTGGCTCCCATTTCAGAATTTCTTCGTGTTTGTCAAGAGAGGGGAATGGCTTTCTAGTCGTAAAACATTTGCCTCATGTCCTAAGTCATTTATTCGGAAAACAAGGCTGCCATTCAAGGACAGCCTGAGGTGTGTGTGTGGGGGGGGGGGAGTGCTACTCCAGCCCTTGTGTGATACATTTGTATTAATTGTAGTTAGGCATTTTGTGCAGGGAGAAATTAGGGAAATTGGAGATATCTATTTTTATCTATTGCTAACCAGTTTCTTCAACTAAGTGGGTTTGAGTTTTCTGCTCTAGAACTGAATGTTTTACCTAATCTTGTGTTAAACAAAATAATGGCAGTAATTAGCATTTCCCCACTTCTTCAGAGAGATTTATGGCACATTCTACAGCAATCACATTGATGCTATTCACTGACCAGTATATATTGTTCTTTTGCTCAAGAGGACACAAAATATTCTGTACTCTTTTTATAAAAGCATTTGTGAATTTGCTTTCATATTGTCATTCTTTTTTTAAAAAGGCACCAGTAAGTGTATGGACCATGTTGTGAATTTAAGTACAAAGCCTTTTAAAAAGCCATGATTGCAGAGATTGAGGCAACCAGGTATAAAGTCCATATGGGATTCCTACTAGGTTACAAACAATATTGCAGACTCTCTTACAAGGTAACTTGTAAGGGCTAATGAATGAGAGATTAACTCAAGCCATTGGCCGACTGAGTCTAGATACTGAAGTCAGAGTGCTAAAACCAATCCGGAGTAGTCGTCAGACTGATAAATACAGGTCTTTTGGAGGAGGGGGGAAAGAGGTAGTGGAACTCAGTGGTGGAACTCAGGACCGCACTTTGGGTCAGCTGGAACAAGGGGGGAGTTTTTTAAAGTTTAAATTGCCCTTGGTGAAAATGATCACATGGCCAGTGGCCCCACCCCTAATCTCCAGACAGAGGGGAGTTTAGATTGCCCTCCGTGCCACTCCAGTGGCAGGGGGCGGGGCCACCGGCCATGTGACCATTTTCAAGAGGGGCCGGAACGCCATTCCACCACGTTCCAGCTGAAAAAAAGCCCTGGATAAATACCTGGAATCACCCAGAAATTTTTTTAAACAATTGCCCTTTCTGGGCATTACATTTCTGGCACTCCAGTCTTGTGTACCAGGAGAGCACAGTGTGAGTATGATCATCTCTGTACAGGCAATCACCATTTTATTTGAAAAGAGCAATGAGCATATTCTGCAACTTGTGTGGAAACATTCATTCCTGAAAGTCCAGTTTGCAGATAGAGTGTACTGAAGCTACATGTTGCACTTTTCAGACAAAATGGCAGTCATGTGTCCTGAGATAATCGTGTGTAGCAGAGTCTTCCAGTATGTTTCATTGGAGTTCCAGAAATGTAACACCAGGAAAGGTTTGATAGTAAGGCAACGTTAGAAAACAGTTTGGCATGATGTTGCCTATTGTGCGTGTGTGGTAGAAGGAACCAATCCTTGGCTTCCAGACATCAGATCATTGTCCCGTGATCACCCTGCCAGGATTTATCAACATCAATGGCACAGCTAGGATTTTTGGACCCTGGAGCTCATGTCACATTGTTAGCCCTTGTACGTCCTCCTTCCTCCCTTCACACATATGCAAAATGTATTATTTCAAAAGCATATCCACATTTATCACAATACTAATGCTAATAAACTTGATACAATAGCAGAGGACATCAGAAGCTTGCAGCAGGAACACTGGGCCCTGGAACAACCATCATACTATGCTCTGTGTGTGCTGTGCAAACTCTCATCTTATTTTCCACCACCTTTCCTCAGAACCTCAAGACTATTTACGTAGGTCATTTACACAGGGATTGTTTGCTCTGAATTGGATGCTACTGAAAAGTGGGTAAAAGCCCCATCGCTGTGCAGGCTGAGGAGATGGCTGCTGCAGGGAAATAGGTCTGGGGAAATGCAGAGACCCTGGCCACATGGAAACTCCATTGTTGCTGTGCTACATCAGCAGCCATAGCAGCAATAGAAATTCCACACACAAGCCCAACACCCAAGAAGACCAATAGAGAGAGACTGATCCAAGGTCTCCCCATGAACTTCGTGGCAAAAGAAATTAATGGGTGGGGGGAAAACAGTTTTAGTAGAAGGCTTTAGAAAAGGAACTTCCAACAAGAGAAACCAGCAGCAGGTCAGGCCGTGATTCCTTTAAATGTTTTTTTTTCCTGCTGACTGACATGTAATCAAACTGAAAGATGAGGGAGGTTTCTTACCACCTGCCTTGAGGCTTGATTGTGCAAAACTAGTGAAATCTCTGGAAACTGCATGTGGGCAGTAAAGGTAAAGGTAGTCCCCTGTGCAAGCACCGAGTCATTACTGACCCATGGGGGGACATCACATCACGACGTTTTCTTGGCAGAGTTTTTACGGGGTGGTTTGCCATTGCCTTCCCCAGTCATCTACACTTTACCCCCAGGAAACTGGGTACTCATTTTACCAACCTTGGAAGGATGGAAGGCTGAGTCAACCTTGAGCTGGCTACCTGAACCCGGCTTCTGCCAGAATCGAACTGAGGTTGCGAGCAGAGCTTGAGCTGCAGTACTGTCGCTTACCACTCTGCGCCACGAGGCAATACAGAAGAAAATCTGACTGCTCAAGCACATTCGTTTTGACATCCTTTGGAATGTTTCGCTCTTAGGAGATGCTAGTTTCCTCTCAAAAGGTGAACTTTGTGTGGGGCTCATCACTCAATTAAGAAGCACATGCTTGGCACTAGAAGGTCCCTGGTTCAATCTCCAGTTGTTGTTGTTTTATAAAGGAAATTGCAAAACAGAAGATGGGAAGGACCTTTCTGTGCCTGAACCTTGGAAGCTGTTGCCTGTCAGAGTAGACAGTACCAAGATATATGGACCAGTCTATGACTCACTCTGAGGCAGCTTCATATGTTATCAGTTTTTTTTAATGTATTTATTTACAGTCTGCCTTTCTCTCTGATACTCAAAGTGAATTACACAGTGTAAGTCAATGTAATCAATAGGATGTGACATCTAATAAGCAATGCAATCAGAGCAGGGTTACAGACATTTGAAATAACGTGACAAGCATTAGACAAAGGCCCTTTTCACACAGCATTTGTAAACTGTTTTGGCTGTTGGTTGCTGGTGGATTTTCTTCTGCCCTTTCAGACACAACCAGTTTGGCTGCCAGTTGCTAATGGATTTTTAAAAAATCTTTTGAGATGACACCATTTGCATCCTTTTTGCAATGCAGGGTTAAACCTTTTTTAAAAAAACTGTTTTCTTCTGTTCTCAAGTGTTCTCTGCACTTCTGATCAGCTGCACTTCACTGATTGAAATCAGTGCTGGCTTTAGCCAGCATTGCTTTTTTTGTTTTCCCACCCATTTCCAGCGCATTCTGTTTTTTAAAGGATTAATACTATACCACTATAGCATTGTAATGGTTCTCTGAACCAGCTTTCATTTAAAAAAAAAAAAAAGCTTCTGGCCCCTTCAGTTACAGAGATGTGCCTTTTGTCTTATATCTCCACAATGAAAGGGGCTAGAGTCTTACTTTTTAAAAAAATGAATGCTAGGAATTCAGAGAACACCCATCATTAGAACTCTTTAGCACTAATCATTATCCTTACTTAATTTATCCTGTAGTGGCAGCAGCAGGTCCCTGTGAGGCCAAGCATGGATTAAGAAGGCCTTTTCATCTTTTGGGGAACTGATCCTTGGCTTGGAACAGATTTTAGGTGCTTAGGTGGGAAGCCCCCTCCTCCTTTGCATAATAGTCAGATCGCCACTCTCTCCTCATTATAGTTACAACACAGAGAGTGGATTTGAATATATGATCCTTGAAATAACTTCTGGAGAGGTCAGTCACCTCCTGCTGCTAAGAACGACTCTCAACTACTTTTTATCTACCTGCTAGAGATGAATGTATTGTCGAAGGCTTTCACGGCTGGAGAACGATGGTTGTTGTGGGTTTTCCGGGCTGTATTGCTGTTGTCTTGGCATTGTAGTTCCTGACGTTTCGCCAGCAGCTGTGGCTGGCATTTTCAGAGGTGTAGCACCAAAAGACAGAGATCTCTCATGGCAATACAGCCCGGAAAACCCACAACAACCACTGCTAGAGATGCTTTCATACAAGCTATATAAGTGATAAAAAACCCTTCCTGATTACACAGGGGTACCAAGTAATGTGAAGCAGCTTCTGGAAGTAGACTAGAAGTGTTCAATGAACTTCAGAATCATGTTCAAGAATTTGGCTGTTTAATATTCATATGATCACAGTGTCTATAGCTTGGTATACTGTGTCACACTTCGTTTTAATAACTTCATATTTCATTCAGATTTTTTCATCATGCCCCACTGACTGACAAGTTGATTGAAATTCTTGCCTGCTGTAAACTTGGGGGAAACAGCAGCCTGGTGCCAGAAGACGTACCAAGACAGTTAAATGGAACACTTCTTTTGATAGTTTCTCCAGTGCTGTTCCTCAGGGTGTTGTGGATTGAACAGCAGTCTGAAGAATCAATTGACACCAGCAATGATCCAGAAGGAGGACCAAATTGGAGGGGCATATTCTTCCTCCTAAACTAGCAATGGAAATCACTATTCAGTGCCAAGATGGCATGGTTTCTCAGGAACCCTCATTGCTGTTACTTTTGATCATCTCCCCCTGTAGGGGCACTAGCCTCACACCCAGTAGACACTATGAAATAAAGCAATTCACGATCTTCCAAAGTAAAAGAAACCCATGAATAAGTACATAGCGGCCTACAAACCCATTCAGTAAATCTCATTTTTGCTGCTATCACTGTTTTTTTTTGAGCCTACAAAAAATAGAGGAATTTTCAAGCACTTGGAAGACAATGATCCACACTTATATTTGTCTTGGCGGATCACAAGTTGTGCAGACCTGAGTCAAAAGTTCACATTGGTCACAATTCAGTGCATTAACATCCTGTTGAAATCCATGAAGGTCAAGGATGCTTCATTTGGTGCTGGATTTTGCATGATGTTTTTTACCCCTTGACTGCTGCTGAGGATAACTATTGCATTTACCTACATGTAAGAAGTGACGAAGCAAAGGGAAACATAATTAATTTGGAATGCCAGTGTTGCACATCTGGCCATTTGAAGCACCATTTTGAGGAAAAAAAGAAACTGAACTGAACAATTTTGTATTCTTAAAACTTTTTGCAGCTTGGACTTGAACTGTGTTGAAGTTTGATGGTTTTCCATCATGGCTGGTTACTTACTGCTAAGTGTAATGTGATTTTCTTAAATTGAACATTTAATATTTCTTAACTCCTCTGATATTGCATAAGCTTTTCATAAATGCTAGTTGCTGTTGACATCAATTTCAGCAAATATATTTAGCACAATACACTAATGTGCTGGCGGTAAGCTGCCTAATGAGTCTTAAGGGAGCTTTCTTCGATGTGTTTTAAATGGCAGCCACAATGGAGTGAACAATTAGTTTCCAAAGATGCGAGTTTCTGTAGTGTATTCCTTAAAGCATGATCTTTGCTAGTTTAGAAGAGCAGGGAAGCCCTTGCATCTTAATATGTAAACAACTGAAGATTTTGAAGCAGCAACAAAACAAGACCACGTTCATTGCTGTGTAGTACATTTCTTTATGGACATGCGATCAACCATTCTCTCTCTTTCACAAGCTGTTGTCATGTATGTGAATAGAAGGATAGACTCAACCCTTGGCACTGAGCATATAAAGGAAGACATATTTTTGAGTGCTAGTTAAGTTCATTTTGATATTTAGTGAGTGCCCATTTATTTCCAGGACCAATTGAAAGTGCTAGTTCTTACCTGAAACAGCTTGGGGGCCATGATCTTTGAAGGTCTGCCTACTGTCCAGATCGCCTCCCCCCCAGCCCTGCTCAATCAATCAACCAATCAACCAATCAATCCCAGCCCTGCTCTTGGTGCTCCCAGCTGCAGAGGTGAGGTGAAGGGAAACTAGAGACAACTCGAGGGTTTTTTAATTCATCCCCCTTGAAGCTCACCTGATGGCTCCTTTACTGTCTTTAGATGGCAGGCCAAACATTCCTTTTTACCCACGCTTTTACCTAAGCTAGCTTTATTGGGGAGATCTTTTTAGTTGTTCAATGGTCTGTTTCTAGCCTGAGGACTGCTTTATGGAATTTTTTTTAAGGCTGCTGCATGATTGTTTTAAGCTACTTTTACACTCCCGGCTTGTGTTTGATATTGTTATTCTGAGTTCTTTTATGTACTGTTTTTATTTGTCAGCTGCATTGGCCTCTGGAGAGGTGGCATATACATTTGGTAAATAAATAGCATTAGTATCATCTACTTTTTTGGGTAGATGTGGTGGGAAACAAGCTATAAAGAAGGATGGGAGAGCAGCACAACACTATGGCAGAGCACATGATTTGCGCGCAGAAGGTCCTATGGCCACGGAAGGGCCATTTTGCAGAAAACGTTCCAGAACAATTCCCAGTAAGTACTTCACAACGGTAACTGAGACGGATTCTGGGCGGATAGCAAACCTTGGCTTAGGTATTGAAATAAAATGTAATTTTCTTGGCATTCTGTTTTCATAAAGGAAGAGTTATAGAGGTAACAGTAAAGCTGCCACAAACTACCTCAGCCAGATTCCATCTTAATTATGGTTGTGTATCTCCATGTAATGGTACCCAGCTGATAAGAGTGTTTATAGCTCTTCTGTATGGCTTCAAAAGAAAGTCCAGCATCTAACTTGTATAATAGCTCCCTCCCCTATAGATGATTCTCTGTTGCTATAAATTTGATTTCCAATTGTGCAGTGATAATAAGCAACCAAGTAAATAAATTATATTTTACTGGCACGCATTCCTCGTCCCCAAATGCAGGCTTCTCCTCCTCAATTGCCTGTTCACAAAGATGAACTATACTGACTGTATAAACTCAAAACATGGTATAAAGGAAATGCGTGCTTCCAACATATGAATAATTTTCAGCCATGATTAATATGGAAGTATCTCCACCTAGTGGATACATTTTCCTACCCTTCCCTGTTAAAATAAATTCTATGCTGTGTTTTTAGATTTTGTTATTTTTTTTTTGTCTGGATGTGATACTATAATCATGGAGAAAGAAAAATTAAGCTTCTCCTTTGAAATATACGTTAGTTATCTTTCACTTCCTTGAACAGATGAAAAAGTGTCTACATTAATTAGTTTAAATGGAGAGGCTTCGATAATTTTCAATGTAATCATATTCAGTTACTCCAATTTAAGTCCATTGGTTTCAGTGGGCTTAAACTATAGTAACTCTGCATAGAACTGCACTGTAAAAGTTCTTTAATTAGTCAGTAATCTAAACTGGTGTGACACTTGGGCTATCACACAGTAAAGGGATCTAATTTGTAGGCTATGAAACTATTATTGAAGTTTTGTCATTACATCTAAGACCACCGCTTCTTCTGGGGCTGCCCTTGGCCATCTGCTATGCCCGTTTACAGACTCCCAATATTTGTCTAAATAGCCTGCTCTTGGACTATTTTAATGATTTTTTAAAAATTATTGTTGATTTTATATTTTTGTGATTTTAATGTATTTTTTAATGTTGTTAGCTGCCCTGAGCCCATCTGTGGGGAGGGTGGGGTATAAATCGAATACAATAAATAAATAATAATTAATACATCCCTCCTAAAACATCATTTCTACACTATGAATTCCCACAAATATGCTGTAGGAAGGCAACAGCCATGTAAATTTGAGAGGTGATCCATTGAACCTTCTTATTCAGTCTCAGAGGGTTATGGCTTGAGCAGTAAAATGGGCAGAATTCAGGGCTGAATTCAGACTCATGGAAATCTGCAATTAAACTCTTGAAGGCATTAAAAGGGAAGCCTAAATTTGCTGGGGTGTCAGTTAATTTTATAACTGGAAACCAGATTGAAGTCATCCAGGTGTGTGCCCTACTGTTTACCCACGGGGTTTCTACAGCCCCACTTCTCATATCAGTACAATTAGGGAGAGACACTTGGAATGGAAAAAAAATTACTTACACAATAGCATGAATATTATCAGACTATAGATACAAGCAAGTGGTTATTAAAATGTGAGGGTGACGTAGCATACAGTTGCTGAAATGATGACGTTCTATTTTATTTCTCATTATAAAAAACAAGACTATTATTATTGCAATCTTTGCTCATATAAGAATTAGAACTTTGGCTTTTCTGCAACATTATGCTGGACTGCTGTCCTATATTAGTATGCTTGTATCTAAAATGTAATGTTATTGAAATCAATACCCTTTGATTAAGTAAACATTTGTTGATTGTTCATGGTTGGATCCAACCAGTTTTTCCACTTGTGTGAAAGGGAGGGAGGACCGTTTTGACCACTCAAAACAGCTACAGTGATGATCTAGAGACCTGCATTGACAAATACCATTTCTGATTTCTCTCAATTTCTTTCCTATTTTGCCACCTGTGGAATAATAAAGTAAAATGTGTATTGAAATGTTGAGTATGGTGTATGACCATAGTAGTCATTCAGTCAAATGTCATGAGAAATAGTAATTTAAATATATTCAAATGCTACTTTGGGGTTAATTGCCACCAGGGCTTTTTTTCTGGGAAAAGAGATGGTGGAACTCAGTGGGTTGCCCTCGGAGAAAATGGTCACATGGCTGGTGGCCCCGCCCCCTGATCTCCAGACAGAGGGGAGTTTAGATTGCCCTCCGCGCCATGGCAAGGACATGGTAGGAAATTTAGGAAATTTCCTAATGGTAGGAACGGTAGGAAATGGTAGGAAATTTAGTTCCGCACAACTGTCAGCATAGGAGCTCTTCAAGGAAAAAGGTACCACCATCCCTTCCTTTCCTGTCACTACGCTTGCTTTTAAGTCTGTGACAAAAGTAAATGTGAGCAACTTCAAATCTGTGTCAATTTGGGCGATGCTCACTCTGTTTTTAAATGGGGAAGAGCTGCTGCAACATCATTTGAGATTTCCCAATGAAGCTTTTGCGGCTGTCGCAGCCAATGGCCTTGGCGAACACCTCTGCCAATGCGAGAAGAGAGATGGAAGGAACGGTCCATTTCTGTCCCTGAGCTCCTCCTCTGCATTACTTCCTACTGGTGACAAAAAGATGGTTGTTTAGCAGGCACATAGCTTTAGCCCATGGCAGGGCAAACATTAGTAAGCCTCCGGTGATCTCAGCTTCTTGCTCCCAACCATCCAAGAAATATAAAAGCAGCATTATAATCATCATTCTAGCGAAGAAGCTGAGTGCTAATTAGATTACGGTTTGCGAATTTCAAATTCAAGGGAGACTTGCCTGAAGCTGTTGTTCTGCCTCTGCATGACTTCATGTCTGCCTCTTGCTTCTGTCCCGAGTCCCATCGCTTGGACACTGATACTGAGCAGGCAGATGGCACAAAAGGTGCAGAATTGCATCTACTTTGGGAAGCTCACATCTTTGGCTGAAATCAAAGTCTCAATCAAAAGCCTTTTTTAAAAAATACGGTGAAAATAAGAAGGGGGAAAAAACCTTCATTATTTCTTTGACGTAAATATTTATGGAGCAACTTTTTCATTTGTCAGTGGAACACCTGCATTTTTAAAAAATTCCTTGTAAGTTAGGCGAGATAGAAATACAAATCTTGTCTTCTGTGCATGACAATTACATTCACACAACCGGCCCGGGGTATGGAAACAAACATATATCTGTATCCCATTCTTCTTCCAAGGAGCTCATGGTGCATAGATAGAGGTTATCCCATTTTTCTATACAACAACTTTATGAGGGAGCTGCTGGGCAGTTCTAGGCAGAGTTACACCAATTGCAGTCAGTGCACTTTAAAAAAGGTAAAGGTAGTCGCAAGCACTCGGTGTGCAAGCACTGAATCATTACTGACCCATGGGGGGACGTTGCATCACAACATTTAGATGAGTGTAATTTAGGGTCAACCTACACATTATAAATTTTGGCAAGCTGAGCCTGGGTTCTCTGGACCTGACTCACTTTTCCCACTGTCACAAAACAGCTGTGGGGAACTGAATTTTTAAAGTCCACAGGATCAGCACAATGGTGGAGTTGGAAGTGGGAACCCAGATCCGACTTGCCAACATTCATATTGTGTAGTTTGGGCTTTGGGAGGAAAGGCGACGTGGTATAGCCTCAGATCTTGGAAGCTAAGCAGGGTTGGTACTCAGAGGGGGACTACCAAGGAGGACTCTGCAGAGAAAGGTAAAGATAGTCCCCTGTGCAAGCACCGAGTCATTACTGACCCATGGGGGACATCACATCACAACAATTTCTTGGCAGACTTTTTGTTACGGGGTAGTTGGCCATTGCGTTCCCCAGCCATCTACACTTTACCCCCAGGAAACTGGGTACTCATTTTACCAACCTCAGAAGGATGGAAGGCTGAGTCTATCTTGAGCCAGCTATCTGAACCTGGCTTCCGCCAGGATCGAAGTCAGGTCATGAGAAGAGCTTGGGCTGCAGTACTGCATTTACCACTCTGCGCCACAGAGCTCTGCAGAGGAAGGCACTGGCAAACCACCTCTGCTTCTCACTTGCCTCGAAAGCCCTTGCTGGAGTTGCTGTAAGTTGGTTGCCATGATGACCCAGGCATCCATAGTCTGGGCTTTAGGATGGGACTGTTCGTCTGAGAGTTGGTGAATTGCTTCAGGCCACCCCGTGAGCTTCAAAACTAAACATATTTGAGCCTTGGTCTTCCGGGTTCATGTTCATGTTGAATCAATGAGTAAAAGCAGCAGCAGCCACGATGAGAATGGTTTCACAGAATCACAGAGTTGGAAGGGGCCATACAGACCTTCTAGTCCAACCCCCTGCCCAATGCAGGTTTAGTTAATTCTATCATCTGATTAGGAAGTGAAGCAACAGTACATTTTATTATTTTCTACGTATTCAAAGAACGGAAACCATTTCTCTGTAAAGTTTGTTCTATTTGGAAAATGTTCTGCTTGGTAAATTTCGTTGTTTAAGTTTTCTGAAATAAAGTGGTCCCATAATTTTGAACCAATTTTCAATTGTTGGAGTATTTTTATGATTTCCATAAAGTTGCTATAGCGCTTTTAGCTGCCACAAGTAGGTTTGCTATGAGATCCCTTCTAATTTTGGGAACGTGAACGTTATCCCATTGGTCAAGGAAAATTATTTTGGGTGATAAAGGAATTTCGTATCCTGTTATCTGTTTAATTTCTTTTAAGACTTCCTTCCAAGATGTATCTATGTATTGACATTTCTACCAGCAATGGGAAAAATTTCCCTCTACATCCTTTCCAGCATTGTGGTGATGACAATGATGACATCTGTGATAGTTTTTTTGGAGTCAAGTACCATCTATTAATGATTTTATATGTCTTCAGTGAATGCATCTATAATAGACCAGTGGCACTCACCCCATGGCTTTTCAAAGAGCTTCTGTTAGTCTCTTGCCATGAAAATCCCACCAGGGGTTGCCATAAGTCAGCTATGACTTGAGGGCACTCACCGCCACCACTGCCACCACATTCAACCAAAAGAGCCATATGACTACCAGATGCCTTGGGAATCACTCCCCCCCCCTTCCCCATCATAAGGCACAGCAGCTCTTTGTAGAGATCAAGACTGCCAAAGCACCTAGATGAGAACAAGCTGGCGGTGGAGAAAGGGGAATAAAACTACCTCCGCCTCACTATGGCCATCTTGCTGGATTCTCAGGTGGTTACCATGGTGATAATTTTATACTCTCTCTTCTCTGCAGCCAGCTTGGTCTCTTCCTGGAAGCCTCCCAGCTGCTGAGTGAGAGTACAGAGGTTGTGGTAGGTGGTGGAGAGGACAGGCCCGTTACCTCTGCAGTGATCCTTTTTGCACTCCCACCTTACTCCTGTTCTTTTCATTAGTGAAAACTCATTTATTTAGCCCATTTTTGCTTGGTGCATTATACACTTCTGCCTCAATGTTGGATTTCTCTTCGTCAGCAATTGTCCACATAGTCCCCCCTCTCTAATGTGAAAAAAAGAGTTCGAATGAGAAGAAAGATCTTCTGAAAATGCTTACCCATTACACATGCTGTTTTTTGTCAGAATTGTTAAATGGCTAAAGCGGCCAGTTGTCAATATCTTGCCTGAGAAGAATCTCTCTTCCTTTCTCTCCTCTCACATGCTGGTGTTGCATCAGTTTTTGTGTTTATTTCACAGGCTACTGGTTCTGTACACCCAGGTGCCCCACATCCCTCTTGCCTAGGACTCTACCCTCAGGAGTCCTGCCTGCTTCAATAATCTTGTTACAGCCATTTCCCCCCAAAGTTTCTAAGAATTAGAAACTTTGGGGGGAAATGGCGGAGCTTCATGGTGACTACACTTTTGCGGCCACTACTGCTTTTTCTACCCTCCCACAACTGTAGCATATAGAAGTTCTGCCTAAAACCATCTTGTTCTGAGAGATTAAGGCAGTATCTTGCTAGCCACTAAAGCTAGAATCTGTTGTGAAATCTGGTGGGATCTCCTCACAACAGAGGTGCTGAGCCTTGATCATCGATTTTGCATTTTTTGTTGTGGGTGATCCTACCTGCTGTGATTGTAAGCAGAGGGATCTATAATTACACTATGTAGCAGAGATGAATTGGGTTTCAAGTCATCCGGAAATCTTTAGATTACATGTGTATATAGATAAAATGTAGGCACTGAGCAGAGAGACACTCCTCAGGATGGCCAAAACAAGGCAAGAGGACTGCAGGGCGCAACAGATGGACGCAGGGCTCACAAGGAGCCAGAGCCATTTTTAAAAAATGCCTGGATGCTGACAGAAGACAGAGAAGGCAGGAAATGGGAGGGAAAGTAGAGGAGGAAGGAGGGGAGAGGAGCTAAACAAACCAATCATCGTGCAGGGGGCGCGTATAGGGCAGGTTGAAGAAAGGCAAACATCAACATCTGGCATGTTAGCGCATGGAAGAAAAAGTCGTGGGAAACAGGAATACACTAAACTCAGGCAAACCCCAGGATACTGTTGAAGTCACCGCTGAAGGTATTGAATGCTGTGCATAAATCAGAGAAACATCCAACACAGTATAGGGCCAAACAAGGGCAAATAGCCCATAGGTAAAAGGTCAATAATGGCTGCTTGCAGGTGGTTTTGTACAACTTATCTAACTTATCAAGGACATTAGGGTCACTGTTTACAGAGGCCAGGAGTATTGTTGTAGCAAGTCCAGCACAGGGCCAACATAGCAAGGGAATTCCTTGAGGAGGCCTTCCATAAGGAAAGAGTTGGGTTTTTTGCCATATTTGTGATAGATGTGTCAAGGCAAGTAACTGGTAATTCAGATTCAGAGACATTCTCTTCCTCCCTTTTGTTATGGAAAGGATTGTTGTGCGGTGATTGCATTAGCCATGCAAAGATATACCAAGTCTGAGATGCATAGGATTTCTTTAGCATTACCACTCCCATCTCCAAATCAAGTTTTCACTTCAGGATGCATGCAAAGTACAGAATAGTCTTCTTTTCCATCAGTGAGTCAATTCTAGGGAAGGAATGCATTTTGAATACTTTCAAAATGTAGAGAACGGGTTTACAAGCATCACTTATTGTAGCATAAGACTTCCTGGACATAGTCTAGCATAGTCTTAAATTATTGCTTGAATCCGGTTAATCTACATTGTAAATATAAAGCATAAGGCTTTATATTTAGTTACAGCAGCAAAGGGCAAATTTTGTTTGATAATAAGCATCATTATGAAAATAGCAAGGGTCAGTAAAACAGGGCAAACAAAGCATTAGCTGTTGTCACATTGCTTATGGCCACGGAACATCGCGCCAAGTTCCTGGAACGACAGCGTCATTCCTGGCACTGTCAACTCCAGTTCTCACACGAAATCGCCCCAGGAAGATGCTGTCATTCCAAGAGCTTGGCGCGATGTTCTGTGGCCAGTAAGCAGTGTGAAAATGGCCATTGTGAATAGTGCTTTGGCAATTAGAGGTAGGAAAAGTACAGAGAAAGTGCATCTCTCAGACCATTTTAGGGGGTGGAGGCTTAGATTCAAATCTGTACTTGATAGATTTTCTGGACAGTCTTGACTAAGTCACTAGGTTGGATCCACTGTAAATTTCCACTAACAGATGGAAAACAGGTTATGCCCTTGCAGTACTGGAAACCACAGGACCACAGACTGAAACCACAGAACATGTTTTATTCCATTGGCCCTTCTACCAAGAAATCCATATTAAGTTCGTCCTCCATTTACTTAATAGGTACCCTGGTCGTTCAGAACAGTATATACGAAAATGTTGCTAATAGATGAACACCCAAAGGTTACAGCATGTAGTGTGAAGTTTTTCGCAGCAGCTTATAAAATCTGCCAGCTAATGAAGGCAATCATTTTATTGGATGAAATGTTAAAATTACATTTTTAATTTTGTATTATATTGATTAATGTGGGCGTTAAAAGCTAGAGCTTTAGAATTTTTGATCATATGAATGCTGTTACATTTTATGCTGGCCAAGGACCATTTTTAATAAAGATTGATCACAGCGTATATCAGTGATTGCCAGGCAGTCTGGGTTTGGCTCAATTTGCACAAGGGTTTGCACAAGTTTTCTGGATGAGGTTTCACTCTCATTGTAAGATCATGCTGGAAGCCTAAGGATTCTCCTGGGTCTGATCCTGCTTCTGGAATGGCATGTTATTAAAATAAATAATATATTAGTTGAATAGGTGTTTTGCAAGCTTAGATCTATTTGCTCCAGCCATTCTTGACCAGGACTGGTCTGAAGGTATGCGCAGAAATATCCAGCTTGGGATTGCTGGCTTTATTTAAGGCTTCTTTCAAAAACATCTGGAAACTTCATTTAGTATAAACAAGTGGGGACCCTCAAGGACTTGCAGGGGGCATCTCATTCCCCCATCACGTCTTCTTTCTCTTGCCTGGTCCCCAGATCCTCTCCTCCTTTTCCTACTTCCTTTTCTTCTTCCCACCCACCTTTGTCTGCCTTCCTTTCTTCAATTTCTCCCACCGCCAGTAGCCTCTCCACTATGGCCCCGTTGCATAGCTGGGACAGGAACCTGCTGCAAGGACTTGCAGAGGAACTTCACTTTTCCCTGTATTCTCTTCCTCACACTATTTCCTCATTCCCTCCTCTTGGCAGCCTCCATATGCTCACCTTTCCCTATGTCCTTCTCTCTTTCAAACCCACTAAACAACTTATCTTTTACCTGCCCTCCCATCTTCACCTATATTTCTTAATTTATTTCATTTATGAAATAAATTATTTATTTATGATTTATTTATTTATGAATTCATCATTGAGCTCCAGGGTTTTTCCCAGTGCGTTGAAGGAAGCCGTAGTGAGGCCTCTTCTGAAAAAAACATCCTTGGACCCCACTGACCCATTCAGTTACCGCCCAGTATCGAACCTCCCGTTTCTGGGAAAGGTGATTGAGTGAGCAGTGGTGGAACAGCTGCAGGTTTTCCTGGAAGAGACCTCTGTCCTGGACCCATACCAGTCTGGTTTCCATCCGGGCTATGGGATGGAGACAGTGTTGGTTGTCCTCATGGATGACCTCCGTAGGCACCTGGATCGTGGTGGGTCAGCGCTGCTGATTTTGTTAGACCTTTCAGCGGCATTTGACACAGTTGACCATGAGTTGTTGGCCCACTGCCTCACCAATGTGGGGATTCGAGGGATGGCCTTGCTGTAGCTTGTTTCTTTTCTCCACGGTCGGGGACAGAGGGTGGCTCTGGGGAACAGGTTGTCCACACACCAGCCTTTGGTGTGTAGTGTCCCTCAGGGGGCGATCCTCTCGCCCCTGTTGTTCAATCTTTATATGCGCCCCCTTGTCCAGCTGGTGCGGAGGTTTGGACTGGGTTGTCATCAATATGCGGATGACACCCAGTTATATCTGCTGATGGACGAATAACCTGACTCTGCCCCTGTTGCCCTGTTGAAAGCTTTGGAGGCCGTGTCTGGATGGGTGGCACAGAGCAGGCTGAAGTTGAATCCCACGAAGACAGAGGTCCTGTACTTGGGTCATGGGCTGTTGGAGAAGGGAATCCATCTCCCAGCCTTTGGGGGGGCACCACTTGTGCCCGTACCATCGGTCAGGAGTTTGGGCGTGATCCTGGATTCCTCCTTATCTATGGAGGCCCAGATTATGATGGTTGCCTGGGCTTTTTTCCGTCTTCAGCAGGCCAGGTGGCTAGCCCCCTATCTCTCAGCCCAGGACCTCATGACAGTGATCCATGCAACAGTCACCTCCAGGTTGGATTACTGTAATTCACTCTATGCATGGCTGCCCTTGGATTTGATCCGGAGACTACAGCGGGTCCAGAATGCTGCTGCACGTGTTTTGATGGGTGTTCCTTATAGGACACATATTACGCCAATTCTGCAGCAGCTCCACTGGCTCCCCGTGGAATTCCGGATTCAGTTCAAGGTGCTGGTTTTGACCTATAAAGCCCTAAACAGACTGGGACCGGCATACCTAAGGGACCGCCTCTCCCCATATGTGCCCCAGAGAATACTCCAATCAGCTGGAAAACATCTGCTGGTGGTCCCTAGCCCCAGGGAGGCTCGGTTGGCCTCAACCAGGGCCAGGGCCTTTTCGGACCTGGCCCCAACCTGGTGGAACTCTTTGTCTGAGGACACCCGGGCCCATCAGGATCTTCTTTCATTTTGGCAGGCCTGTAAGATTGAGATGTTTCACCAGGCGTATGGTTGAGGCCAGCATGAGATCCTCAATGAGCCTCCCATCAGCCTCCCACTAAGTGTGGGGTTATACAGTGTCCACTGGCCATTCGTTAGCTGACCCACATATGGGTTGCAGTACATTATCTGTCCGCTTCCCTCCCCCTGTATGCTGATGGGCAGGAATCTGGAACTGACCCCATCTTGGGACAGTTATTGTTTGTTGATTTTATGATGAACTGTTGTTTTATGAATTGTTTTTAATATTTGTATTATATTTTTATAACTGCTGTACCTCACCCTGAGCCCGCTTGCAGGAAGGGCAGGTTAGAAATGTAAATAATAATAATTATAATAATAATTATACTAATAATAATAATAATAATAATAATAATAATAATTTACTGCTTTTTCCCACAAAGCAGCTTACATCATTCTCATTTTTACTAATTACTGCTGATTTTTACTAATTACTGCTGATTCTACTGGTTACTGTTGATAGACTGAGTTTTTCTTTCACTGCTGTCTCATTATTGAATTGTGATTGAGCTTTGTACTCCTGTTAGTGGCTGATTTTAGATCTTTTAGCTTTTCTTTGTGTTGTAATAATTCTTTTCTGTTGTAATTTTAATCCTTGTGTTATAAACCAGCTGAATCACTAGAAAGGCCAATTATGTTTAAAACTAATCTAATGTGTTTCTTAAGTTGTTTGCATGAGTCTTCCACTGAAAGATTTTTGGGACATCTGTTTGAATGTCCCATGTTCTCATGAACGGTCTCTGATAGCTTCTTATCTGGCATCTCTCTACTATACTTAAATTTGCCGCACAGACCCTACTATAAAAGCCCCACGTCTTCTTTATTAGCTAGATAGGCCTGTCTAGGATTCCATAATTGACCAGTATTCAGTGGGAAGGATTCCATTCCTCTTAACTGTCTAGGGACTTTAATGTATTCAGTTAAGGTTGCTGGCCTACAGCTATACCCTGGAGATTTTCCAGAATTAAAACTGATCTGCAGACCACAGAGATCTGTTCCTCTGGGGAAAATGGCTGCTTTGGAGGATTAAGTGTATGGCATTATACCCCAGTGAGGTCACTCCCCCCCCCCAGGCTGTACCCACAAATCTCCAGGAATTCCCCAACACAGAGTAGACAACCCTAATCAAATCTATTTAACCAGGATACAGAAAATATCCTGCATTTCCCACAGGAAGAATTTATGTAATGGTGTAGTCTATTCATATCTGAAAAAACTGACTTGCCATTAATTGATAAGCACTTATGAAAAGTCAATGGCTAAATGGCCACTGTCCCTGAAAATGCATTTAATTACGGTCAGCATGCGAAGGCCACACAGAAATTTCAAAATATATTTGCCTAAAAGCTGTGTAATTTTAGTATTTCCCCCCCACTCTTCCATTACTTGCTTAGATACGGATTTGGCAGCTTCCCGTGAAAGATCATCAGACAGTCCAAAGCATAAGCCAGCTGCCATCACAGGTATTTATGCAAGCCAGATTGCCACTGAATTCATAATTGATGGCGGGTGATGATTGCTTTCATTCTGGGGCTGGATCTGTCTTTGCAACAGCCTTAGATAATCACCATTCCTTTTAAATTGCAATTTTCCAAAGTACATGACGTCTCAGTACCTGTTGGCTATCAGGACATAAATGTTAGAGCTCATGAAACAACTGCTTATAGACTCCTGCCAGATGGGTCAATTTGCTGCTGGCTTTGTTTATCACCTTCTTAAATGGAAGGAACATTACATCACTGATGATGCTCTTTTGTGAGATTTATACAAACAGATGACAAACCATAGAATTCCTGAAAGAGTTTGTGGTGCTTCAGCAAGATGGTTTAACTGTCTTTGAAAAGCAGTTGCATTAAAAACAAACAAACCCTAGATTTCAAGCATGGTTTCTTATGAGAAGTGGGGCATGGGAGCAGAGGCGGCTGATGGGGAAGAAAAAAAAACTAATCGTACGGTTCTTTTGGGTTTGTGACCACAGTGTTCTTAAGTGTGTGGATAAGGACAGGCAGATTGAATTCGAGAGATTTGAGTTCGAGATGTTGGGCACTGGTGTGTGGTGACAGAATTTTAGACTTTCTGCATCCTACTGGAGGGCTGTTATGCGGTAAAACCAATGGAAGAGATGCTTTTAAAAGATCGAGTGGAATGTGGGAGGTCACTGCTATCAGGAACAATTGAGGAGGATGGTAGCAGATTGCCACAGACTATTTGATCAGACATAATTCATAAGTGCGAAAATCTGCAGGCTGCAGCCCTGAATCCACTTATTTTGAAGTGATCTTACAGAAACACCGCTGAAGTCTATGGGATGGTTGTGTAAGCCTTTCCAAGGGTGGATTTCACAGCACTTGCTCTAGATTAAGAGCCAGTTTGGTGTAGTGGTTGAGTGGCAGGACTCTAATCTGGAGAACCAGGTTTGATTCCCCACTCTTCCACTTGTAGCCAGCTGGGTGACCTTGGGTCAGTCACAGCTTCTAGGAGCTCTCTCATCCCCAACCACCTCACAGGGTGATTGTTGTTGTGGGGATAATGATAACATACTTTGTAAACTGCTCTGAGTATGTATTAAGTTATCCTGAAGGGCAGTATATAAATTGAATGTTGTTGTTGTTGTTAATAGTACTGAGAGCCAGTTTGGTGCAGTGATTAAGAGCGTGGGACTCTAATCTGGAGAACCAGGTTTGATTCCTCACTCCTCCACTTGAAGCCAGCTAGGTGACCTTGGGTCAGTCACAGTTCTCTGGAGCTCTCTCAGCCCCAACCACCTCACAAGGTGTTTTGTTATGAGGATAATAATAACATACTTTGTAAGCCGCTCTGAGTGGGTGTTAAGTCATCCTGAAGGGCGGTATATAAATCAAATGCTGCTGTTGTTGTTGTTGTTATTTCTCCTGCTGTGCTTCCACTTGAACACATTCTAAATCAGAGCACCAATCATTCATGAGCCACAGATTAGTATTTGAATCACGTATTTTGACCACTGCAGGTCCACACTAGCAGGACTGGATAAGAGAAAGAACACCACTGTGCTAAATCAATGGTGCTAGCTTTAAATCTCTCAAAACAAGAAGATACTTCCTGTCTCAACAAAAGCACCCCTAGTATGTCAAGTAGGATTATACTGAGGGGGAGGGACTTAAAGTGATAGATTCATTGGTTTTAGAATACTCATTAAGACACCTTTCTTGAAGGTTTTAAACTAAGGCTAGCGGGCCTATGTAAAACTGAGATATTTCCATTTCCCGTAGCATTTTTTCAAGCAGTTAAACAAATCAGCAGTTTGATGGATCTTGGCTATATGCCCCCATTAATACGAGCATTCACTTCTCTCCTACTGTGTCTATTTATATAACTAAAATCAGACCATACTAGGTGTGGGGGGAAGGGCTGGAATGAAAGCTTAAATATTTAAATCATGGCCCCTGTCAACCACTCAGTTTGAAAGCAGGGCTTTTGAAATTGTTACTGTAAATCTTCCCTTTACAAATGTGGACATTCTTTTTCCAGTCAAGTGGAAATGACGTTTCTCCCTCCCTTCCGTGTGGCCCCCTGAGGTGCTTTTGTGGCTTATAATTTTAAAAATAAATCTCAGCAGTTTATATAAACAGGCACGGCTGGAAGTTTAACAATCATGTTCAAGGTAATGTTCTCCTTTTGAACACAATACCGTACTCTGCAGAGATGGGCCAGCGCAGTGACAATTCTGAGTCTTTTACATTATGAATAAGCCAATGGTTTGTTTATGATGAAGGCCTTTTTCTCATTCTAACCCACAGCTTCATACACAGTTATTTTACCTTAGAATCTGATCTAAAAATACTTACGTGAAGTGGAGACTAAGGGTGAAAAGAGACATAACTTTTTAACAGTGACAGTGTCTTGAGACACCTATTGATGCTGTCTAAGTACATTTATACGTCTGTGGACCTGGCTGATCTCTGATAAAACTAGTTCTGTTAATTCTCAACAAGTTGTTCCTCTGCCTCTACAAGTTGTTCCTGTGCCTCTTTCATAACATGCATGATTCCATTTCATTCTAAATCCTTGGAGTGTTTTTGCTTGATTTTTAAAAAAAAATTAAAAGAAAAATGTATATACATATACAAGAACATGTGCCACTTAAAAAAAAAAAGGCAGCATGTCAGGTGGATGAAGGGTGAGCCAAAGAGATCTCCAAAATGTTATCCCTGGTGGACAGTGGATTCCCAGGAACTCACTGGTTCATTTGACACACGGCCACCTGTGTCTAGAACTCAAGTTGCAAAGCTGGAGTCGCTGTGCAAATACCCTGAGAGTATGGCTAGAAAATAAGGATGACATTAGATAACGTCAGCAGGAAATCTGTGTGTTTTAAAATGGATCTGTTCCACTGCTATGGAAACAGCAGGAGGGGGGAGTAGGGTTTTTTTTTAATAGCTAATAAGGTGTACAGGTGAGCAATACATTCCACTTTGGCAACTTTTCCTCCCCCGCACCCTGCAGTCCCATCCTGGTTGCTTTTTTCTTCCACCAGTCACTAATACAGGAAGTCAACCAAGTAGAGGGGGAGAGAGGGGCTGCAGGGAAGTAACCTGAGGGCAGGGGGAATAATGGATACTCTTTTTGCGGTTAAAAACTGTGCCCTCCACCTCATTTAGCTGCTTGGCCCTTTCATAAATAGTATCAATACAGCAAGTGTAAATGTAGTCCGCTCAAAGTGGTGATCAGGTGGTGGGGGCACCTTTACCAAAAGGCATGGTGAGACATAGGGTTACCATCCTCTAGGTGGTGGCTGACAATTGGCTGGAATTACAGCTGATCTCCAGGCTGTAGATAGGCTTCCCAGTTGCCCTCCAGTGGTAAACTATCTCCCAGGTGTTTGCCCTGTTGCTAGCACACCTCCCCCCCTGGCAATTGCCCGCCACTGGCAAGCAACCTCGGAAAGCACACACTAGGCGCGCTTCCAGCGGGACATGACCACCCACTGAAGTGACATCATTCTGCTGGCTGCAGGCATGCTCCTATATTTTGCTGGGGCCAATTTTGGCCCCAAATGGGCTGAATTGGCCCTGCACAAAGCACAGGAGCATGCCTGTGGCCAACATGATGATGTCACTTCCTGGCAGCACCAGGAAGCCTCATTGTGGCAGCACCAGGAGCACAACCGCACACACATTTAGAGGGTAGAGAGACCTGGAAACTGTATACATAAAGATCAATTCACCTGGAAGGTGGACCCTATGGGTGTATAACCCTGCTGAGGTTCCTCCCCTCCCCAAACCTGCCCTCACCAGGCTTCACCCCCCAAAATTTCCCAACCTAAAGCTGGCAACCCTAGGCAGTGGTAATCCAGCTATACTAGTACAGAGTGCCTAGTCCAGGTGCAAGCATTATGACAGCAACTTGCATTAGGTACTGCTTAGCTTACCACAGTGCTGAGGTTAACAGTCCACCTTGGCTCTGCTGCTCCCCCACGAAGCTCCTGGGCAGGGTGTCAGGCCTAGCCACCCCCATGCAACTGCATTTATCTTATACATTCGACCAACCCTTTCCTCAGGTGCTATGGCATTCTAGGGATTTTTTATATACATGGATGGTAGTTTTAAGAGAGCTGAAAGTAGCATGATAGAGCTACCCAGGGCTTTTTTTCTGGGGAAAGGGGTGGTGGAACTCAGTGGGTTGCCCTCAGAGAAAATGGTCACGTGGCTGGTGGCCCCACCCCCTGATCTCCAGACAGAGGGGAGTTTAGATTGCCCTCTGCACCGCTAAACTCCCCTCTGTCTGGAGATCAGGGGGCGGGGCTACCAGCCATGTGACCATTTTCAAGAGGTTCCGGAACTCCATTCCACCGCGTTCCAGCTGAAAAAAAGCCCTTGAGCTATCACTGCCTAAAGCTTCCACCTGCATTTCCTCTATCCTACTGCTGTCTCTGGCCATATACTAATTTATTCATTTAGAAAATGTATATGCTGCTTTTCTGGTGACCTGCTTGAGATGGCGTATAAAGAACAAACCTGCAAACTGTGTTTGACCAGAGATAATGACTCCAAAGAGAATGCACGTATCATGAGCAAAGAAGGCTCTCTCATGCCATGTGTTTGATGCCCAACAGCCAGTCTCTCTGTGCTGCATTTAGGTAGAAGAAATTCATGTCCTTGAATAGCTTCAGGGGCTCAGAATTCTTTTTATTATATGGCTTTTCTTTTCCTGTCAAACGTAACTTGATGTAAAACTAAAAGCTGCAACATCGTTCATTAACAAAAGGCAGCCTGTTAACTTTCTTCCTCCAGCTACAAAATCCATTTAATAATCATTTAGAAATTGGCTATGTGCTTTAGGAAATGTTTGTGTAATTTAGAAAAGGAGCTGGATTCTAATGAAAGCCCTTGCCTAAAGAAAGAGAAGCTGCCAGTTAATTTCTTGCTCCTCTTTTCGCTCTGAATTGTTACAGCTTCTTGATTAGAGGTTGGAGACACTTTCTCAGCAGGTTCTCTCTGGGCTTCGGAAACATTTGTTTATAGTAAGTGATTCTGGAGATCTTCCAATAAAATGGGAAGCTGTTAAAAATGGTGATTCTTTAAGTGGAGGGTTGCAGGAGTCTTGTTGGTGGCTGTTTTAGCTGCTGGTGTTGGATGTCTGGAACAGCAAAGCACAAGGGAATGATAATTTCACTTCCAGGTGGCAATTCCTGACTGTTGAGCCCAACGACTGCTGGGTTTCTCTGCTTCTAC
Organism: Eublepharis macularius; assembly: GCF_028583425.1. Taxonomy (NCBI): domain Eukaryota; kingdom Metazoa; phylum Chordata; class Lepidosauria; order Squamata; family Eublepharidae; genus Eublepharis; species Eublepharis macularius. The sequence continues at coordinate 36,898,596 of NC_072796.1, read as the reverse complement.
ATGGACTCCCTAGAACATCTCAAACTTTCCCCAGGGCCCAAGCATTACTTTTTGGAGCCCAGTACAAACCTCTAAGATGCCCCCCACACTCCGACAACACAACCCCTCAACCCATGCATACAATTTCATGAACCATGAAAAGACTTTGTTTTCATTATAAGATCACACAGTTATATATTCTGTATTTCTGAAAAATGCCTGCTTTTGCTACTTTTGTTTAATAATAACACCCATCCTCTAAGTTTGCTATTTTGTAATTTTTTTTTGGTCACTAAAATGGGATTGTCAATTATAATCCTTCAAAAATCTGATGAAAAATATGTGCCTGCAAAGATTAGGCCAATCAATTTAAAGCTTTATTTTTTCTGGCCTTTGTATGTGTGTGTGTAAAACTATGGACTAGCCCCCCCCCCTCCCAAGTCAATTTCCCTTGCAAGTTCACACAGAGGAAACTAAATGCCTTGGTGGCTTAACTGTTCTTGCCCCATTGTAGAACACCTTGCAGTTTTTGATAAGAGCTAGCTTGCTGAAACTTCTTCAGCCTCTTCACAGTCACTGACAGCATGCAACGAATCTATACAGCTATGCACCCTTCACTGAAAATTAGTTGCCACAGACTCAGTCTCTATATTGAAATAATTTTCATTTTGATTTTGTTCATCTGCTTCCCTGGTTACTGTATTGTTGCCTGAAAGGCCTTGCTTGATTTGGAAAACTGAAGGCTAGATTGGTGTCCTCTAGCTTCTTTTTGTTCCCTTTCTTTTACCTCCTTACATTTCTGATTGCTGGATTTGTATCTATAGCCACCATCAGACATGGCAGCAAGAAGGATGAGTGACATATATATTTTGGGCCTGCAAATCCCACCAGAAAAAGCAGCAGTGCTTGCTCCCATTGTCTTCTGGTGCTTTCCCACTGTCTTCTATAAATACCCACGGGCATGTCTACGGTTTATCATCATGATAATGGGGATTGAAGCCTTGGCTGTACCTTGCCGGGCCTCCAGGCTAGGGTTCCCAGGTGCCTGCCAGTGGCGGGAAATCTCCTGGGGATTTACCCCCTTGCTTGCTGATTGCCCAGGGAGGTAGCAAACCCCCCTTGAGGTTGCCCACCACCAGCAGGCACCCAGGGAACATGTGGAAGTGACGTCGTCGCACTGGCTGCGGAAACATTCCTGAATTTCATTTGGGGTCAATTTGGGCTCCAAACAGGCTGAATCAGCCCTGTGGGGAGTGTGGGAGTGCTCGCGCAGCTGGCGCAGTGACATCACTGCATTAAGCTCTACATGCACACAAAGAACAACCTTGTGCCTGACATGAGGCAAGTGCCAGGGACCCTACCCTCCCAGGAGGAGGGAAGAGGGACCTGGCAACCCTACTCCAGGCCCTAGTAAAGTGTACCCTCTCCCCCACAGGAGGGCTGGTCTTCTCTTGGCATGGGTCAAAGTGAACCCGGCTGCTATTCAACAAGGTGATAAAAACCATAAAATTTCAACCCTATGCTTAGCGACAGCTGACTCAAGCCTCTTTGGGACTGGCGATCATTTATTGCCATCTAGCCAATTCTGAGCAGAGCCAAGTCACTTGCTGAAATTGGAAATAATCCTGTAATGCTTTAGGGGAACTCAGTGTGAATGAACTGTATCAAAATACAACCCAGACTAAATTGCAGTTGGTATAGGAAAGGAACAATTATGGAAGTACCTCAAGTGAACATTTCCACTCAATTTAACCTCTCCAGTGCCTGAATTCCTTCATCTATTTGGAATGTGTTTTACCACCCCCTCAAGTTCACTGGAAATGGACCGTGTCAAAATGCAACCCCCATCAGTTTGATTTCTAATGAAATTAAGGGTTAGGTGTGAGAAGGTTCTAACATTCATAGCAGACCTACTGTAATTTTATTCTCACACAGGCCAAAGAATATGGTATTCCTCTGCAAGGCTACCATCTTTACAGCAACAGAGACACTTTCTACCACACCCTTCATATTGTCTAAATGTCTGCAGATGCACAGTGTCCTAGGAGGCTGTGGCACTGACCAAGGAGTGAGGTTTTCCTGGCTAGGAACCCAGTTTTCAAGTCCACCTGGAATGGAATGCTGTCATTATCAAGCAATCCAGGCCTGTAAACTAATGTGAACCAAAATACAGTTCCACTGAGCAGGAATTATTTGAGAGACCTTATCTACCCAAGAAATAGGTGGATTTGCTCCATTTATGTTAGTTGATTTTATACCCGTTCCTTACCCCTTTCCCCTTGCAGAATGACTATTGCGAGAGGGAATGACTCTTAAAATCAGTGCACCCATAGGATGTTAATAACATGTCTCATATGCCAAACCAAATTCTAGCTTAGCAAAACCGGCTCTGGGTCTCTCTGAACTGCCACAGACCATTTTAGCTTCAAACAGCTTCTTTTAAAACTTCTCTGCAGTTTAGAGAAGAGCATACAAATAGGTTCCCCTTCTCTCCTCTTTCAGCTCTTTCCCATCATATTAATCAACTCCCGTCAGAACTGGAGAAATACATTACTGGAAAGACTGCGTAAGAATTGTAGTCTAACAAATACTGAAAGTGGGAAGGCTTGCTCTCTTCTAAAGCTTCGGAAACAGGAATTTGAGCTTCATTAATCTCAAAGGATGCATCTTATTGGTCAATAGTGGTTTTGATTACTGCAGTGTGAAAGTAGCTGCATTCCAAGATGTAATACCGCAGGCTAATCTCTGTTTGATCTGCTACATTCTTTCTCAGAAAGGCATTTCTTATCTCAAGTGAGCTTAGATTTTTAGTCTTAAAACCACTGAATGCAATCCAACACACAACTACATCAATTGATTATGTGGGTATTAAGTTGCTGGATCATTCAGCTACAGTACAAAGAGGGGGCTGGGGGAAGAGGGAACAGAATTCCCACACTAGTGTTGCCAAATCCAGGCAGGGAAATTCCTGGAGATTTGGGGATGGAGCCTGGGGAGTGTGGGGTTTGGGGAGGGCCCTCAGCAGGGTATAATGCCGTAGACCCAACCCTCCAAAGCAGTCCTCTTTCTCCAGGAGAACTAATCTCGGTAGTCTGAAGATCACTTGTAATCCCAGATTTCCAGGCCCCACCTGGAGGCTGGCAACTCTATCCCATACAGTCATTAACCCCATTGGAACCATATAATAATAACATAACATTTGATTTATATACCACCCTTCAGGACAACTTAATGCCACACTCAGAATGGTTTACAAAGTGTGTTACTAATCCTCACGACAGTCACCCTGTCAGGTGGGTGGGGCTGAGAGAGCTCTGACTGAACCAAGGTCACCCCAGCTGGCTTCAAGTGGAGGAGTGAGGAATCAAACCCCATTCTCCAGATTAGAATCCTGCCGCTCTTAACCACTACACCAAACTTCTTTTATTTATGATAATGTGACTGATCTAGCCAGGAAAGTTCTGTTACCCACCAAAATTCTATTTAATGTTGTTGTCTAAGTGTCATGAGTGCATGTGAGCATTCTGCCGGGTAGTTACATTTAAGTTCCAAGAACATGAATGGGAGTAAAGTTAGTCACAACTTATTGGTGCCACTGATTCCACTGGGACTTCAGAACAATTACCTTTCTGAGTTGAAACACCAGAGGGTAATAAAAAAACGCAACCTAGGTATTAGACAGGGTTCAAACCATAGGCTGGAAGATGAGATGCATCAGCCCCACCCGTCACAAAAAACCCTCTTCATGCAAGTGAGCAACTTGTGCAAGCAGGGTAATGTGATAAGGCAGTAAGAGACTTCAAAATGTTATAGCAACATATGGAAGAGGATTAGAGATAGGCATGAACTGGGAAAATTCCGAACCGTGCAGTTTGTGAAAACCTTACTTCTGAGTCAGCAGAAGGTCTGCAGAATGCCCTCCCCCCTGTTGCCTAGGAAACTGATTGATTGGTGCCAGGTTGTCTTCATTGATGAACTGAAATACGAACCAAACGAACCAGGCTAAAATTAATCACAGTTCGTGAGTAATGAGCTCCCACGAACCACCGTTTTGCGGACCACGAATTTACTCAGTTTGTGATGAACTTCAGTTCGTATTTTGGTTCGTGCCCACCTCCACAGGGGATTTAGCAAGATATAGCAGCAAGATCTTTCACTGAAGCTGATGTAAATGTCTAGTAGGGCATGTAGTGAAATATTGTAGAGGTAGCCCGATCTTTCAAAGGATTGTAGCAGGATATGGCAGTAGGACTGTGCTCATGATGGAAGGGTTTTTGTTTTGTTTTTCATGTATCTGTACGAAAGGAGATCAGGTAAAAGAGCAGGCTAGATACCAAAGAACTGTAACCTACATGAGCCAAAGCAGCAACAGTTTGAGGTCAGAAAAGCCTACAATGCTGATCTTTGCTCAAGACATTTACTGAACTGACCTTAGGAGGGAACATTGTTAGAAGCTAGTGCCATCTATGGGTAGGATGATTGTAAGCATCTGCTAAATATGATTTGTAGTGTGCGACTTCATAAAGCATCGATTTCTGTTCATTCTTTACACCATACATTTTTAATGTATTTTGCACGAGGGGGAACTGGTTGCTACAAATCAATCTCTCTTCAGGCTGTAGGAATCAAAATGAAAAATAACAGTGAGACTGTTCCCATTCTTTGTTTTGAGGAAAGGAGGAAAACTTTTGAACAATTTAATGCTTCTACCAGGCAGATTTGGCATACATCTACTAGGATTTGTTCTCTTCTCCCTTCTCTTTAAAAAAAATGACTCCACAGTAAATATTCCACTTGAACCAGATCGTATGCATCATTTCTGAATTTTGTATCCTTTAAGGTTCTGGCTAAAACCGTTTTTGTGGGGATCCTCCACTGTATTTCCTCATCCCCATTTCACTTACCAAAATGGCACTGCAGTCTCTTTAAATAAGGATCAAGTTCCAACGGAATTGCGGCTATTTTTCTGGAAGGATCCTGTATCTTTAACCACTGTGTGGTATGAAATAAAGAGGTTAAAGCTGATTTTCCATATCTAGCAACCAGGAAGGATAAGAACAGAAAGAACACTTTCTGTTCAGAAGAAAAGTTTTATATTCCAATATTCAGCTGATTGAGCATGCTATTTAACTCTACAATTTATGTAATTGTATACACTGTAGTCAGTATTACGATTCAGACATTTTACATTTTGTAATTATTATACTTCTACCAGCAAGTGCCGTTTGGTGAGACAGTCAGAAATTCAATGGGTAGTGCTTTTGTCCCTCACTGTATCTCCATGCTTCCAAATCCTCAGGCCAAGTAGAATAAGATGCCAATCACAAGTTGCCCTTGTATTAGTCATCTCCGAGATACGTCTTGCGTACATTTTCTTTCAATAAAGCCAAGAACTGCCATAAGCAGGTAGATGACAAGAAAGGAGATGCTTCAATATGTGCAAATTTCCTTTTTGGTGATAGTCAGAAGTAATAAGTTTGAAAGCAGTTTTTTGAAGCATAAATATCAAAGAAAATTCTCATTTCACCTAATGAAAAGACAACTGTCTGAAAAGTAATAAATATCAAGAATATCAAGCTTAATACACATGCTGTATTTCAATACATTAAACAATGAAGAAATTTCCCCTAATTTGCAAATGTGCATAGTCTTTTATCATAACATGATTGATTTGACTTGCAGAGTTGATAGGATTCAAATGGAAGATTCCTTTAACGTGGTGAAACGGAGGGTGTGACAGCTAGTGTTTAAAGGTATGCTTTGTCTTGAATATAAATTCCCACATCCATGATAGCAAAGCATCAGATTTATAAGAAAGAAATGATGTAGAGAAGACAACACACTCTACAAAGCCAAAAGAGAAAAAAAGTATAGAGGGTTAAATGATAGGGAAACAGAGACAACATCACACCAGGGGCCACAAGATGCCAGTTTGTTCACCAGCATTCCATACAGAGGATTAGCTAAAGAAGATTAAGGGAAATGCTCCAAACCTGAAACAGCTATAATAATGAAAAATATTCAAAATCTCTCAGGGACGGGATCAAGAGCCCAAATGTCCAAATATGATAAAAAATAACAAAATAACAAAAACTGGCCAAAACCCAGAGGGTCAGAAGCAAGAAATTCCAAACTCCACAAAAAAAAAAATCACAAGCCACATGGTGCCGAGGGAGGGGAGTCCAAAAATCTTTTTTAAAAAAGCCAAACCTCATAGGGCTGGGGTCTGAAGACTTGAAGTCCAAAAATGGCAAATGTCATGAAACACCTGATTTTCACAGTGCCACAGTCAGGAGCCAGAAAGTCCCCAAATGCAGAAAATTGGGGGGGGGGGACCCAAAAACCTCATAGGTCTAGATCAGAAGCAAGGAATCACAAAAAAGGCAAAAAACTGTGAAAACCCACAAAAGCTCAAGCCTGGCATCAGGATCCAAAAATGGCAAGAATGCCCAAAATTGTCACCGTGACAGGGTCAAAAGCAGAAAACGCCAAAAAATAGTGAAAAGTGCCAAACCCTCATGCAGCCAAACACTTCAAAAACAGAGAAAACTGGAAAAACCACAGAGGCTCAGAGTGCCTAGGTCAGGGGCCAAGCCCTCAAATGGCAAAAATCATGAAAAATGACCCAGATTCAGAGAGCCAGGGCCACGAGACCCCCTCCCACCCCAGGCAAAAATATTGTCACAGGATTGGAGTTAGGAGTCAAAATATTCAAAACCAGCAAAAATTGAGAAAGATTTTGGATGTATTTTTCAATTTGTACCAGTTTTTACTAGCCCAAATTGCAAAATACACCCCAAATTTCACACTGTCGGGGTCAGTAGCTGGAAAGTCCAAAATTGGTGAAAATTATCATCATCATCATCATCATCATCATTATTAACAACAACAACTACTACTTCAGGGTTAACCGGTTTACAAAGTATACCATTATTATCCCCACAACAAAACACCCTGTGAGGTGGGTGGGGCTGAGAGAGCTCCAGAGAACTGAGGCTAGCCCAAGGCCACCCAGCTGGCTTCAAGTGGAGGAGTGGGGAATCAAACCCAGTTCTCCAGATTAGAGTCCCGCGCTCTTAACCACTACACCAAACATAAAAATGTTCAGAGCTCAGCTTGAGCCTCCAATGAGCAGCATACAGTAGCTGCTGCTTGCTGTGGAAAACTACTGTGCGCCACCCTGGCCTGGTGCCCACAGCCTACTGCGATTCTTGCAAAGAGTGCTGGGGCAGGGGGACACATCTGACCCAGCCAAGGTATTTCTCCCATTATTAAGGCTGCAATCCTAAGAACACTTTCCTGGGAGTAAACCCTATTGATTAAGATGGGATTTATGCTAAATAAACATGCATAGTATTGCACTGCAAGTCTAAGTTTATAAATATTTCTCTCATTTGCCTCATCTGTTCAGAGATCCAGAGAAGCAGGGGCAGAAATGGGGTATTTGCCAGATGAGCCACTAGGTGTCACTATCTTCAGGACTGGCTGTGAAGAGAAACAAACTGTGGAAGCCAGAACCAAAATGCAGAGCTGCAACACAGAAGATCAAACTGCTCATATAGGCTGGCTAATGAGCTAAATGAGATGTTTCCATTATGGCTTGTTCTCCACACCAACTCTAGCCTAGAGTAATGTTTAGCTTTTGCTGAAGCCAAGCAAAGTCCGTTTATGTGGGGTTGTGTGGGTACGTGTGTGTGAGAGAGAGTGATGAGTGTGTTATGAGTGGGTACCAGGCTTCCAATGTCTCAGGTTTATAAAAATTACAGAAAGTAGAGTTCTAAACATTGACCAAGATGGCTCAGGCTAACCTGATCAGGGAAGAAATGATTTCTAAATTATAGTTGGGCCAACCATGCTAGATTTAGTATCTTTCTGAAAACATTTTAAGCTCTGAGCAAGGCTGTCAATGATAGGATAGTCTGGAGTTCTTTCATTCATAGGGTTGCCATATGTTGGAAGTGACATAACACAACACACCGGTGACACATACAGGATAGAGTGTCAGACTAGGATCCTGGGAGACCCAGTTTTGAATCCCCACTTCTACCATGGAATCTCGCTGGGTGGCCTTGGGCCTGTCACAGGCTCTCGGCATGGCCTCCCTCTCACAGGATCACGATTGTGGGTAAGTGGAAGAAGGGAGAACGATGTTCTAGGAAGCTTTGAGTTCTCAACATGGGAGAAAATCAGGATATAAATAAATGCACAAGAAAACACTTTAAAAAATGTGTCCACTTGTAAAATAGATCAGAATTCCTTTTTTTTAAAGTGAGGGGCGGTGCAGAGAAACAAAAATATCACAGAAAGTTACTGGCTGATGAGGCTAGAAAGTGTTACAAACTAACTGAGTTGGTGGTGGAGAGTGCACTCAAGTCGAAGTTGACTTTGATGGGGCTTTCATGGCAAGAAACTGACAGAGGAGGCTTGCCATTGCCTGCCTCTGCAGCCCCTAGTCTTCATGGAAGGTCTCCCATCCAATTACTAACCAAGGCCAACCCTGCTTAGCTTCTGAGATCTGACAAGTTCAAGCTCACCTGAGCTATCTAAGTCAATGCACTAACTGAGTTACAAAGCAACAAAGCCAAAGTAAATAAGGATATGTATCTACAACATCATTGGATGTGGAAAAAACATAATAAAAAAGATGTATTGTCGAAGGCTTTCACGGCTGGAGAACGATGGTTGTTGTGGATTTTCCGGGCTGTATCGCCATGGTCTTGGCATTGTAGTTCCTGACGTTTCGCCAGCAGCTGTGACTGGCATCTTCAGAGGTGTAGCACCAAAAGACAGAGATCTCAGTGTCACAGTGTGGAGAAAATTACCTGCCAACATCTCCACACTGTGACTCTGAGAGATCTCTGTCTTTCAGTGCTACACCTCTGAAGATGCCAGCCACAGCTGCTGGCGAAACGTCAGGAGCTATAATGCCAAGACCACGGCGATACAGCCCGGAAAATCCACAACAACCATCATAAAAAAGACATTAACATTTATGCATTTCCTATGCACTGTCTTGTATCATTATGACTCAGATCCACCAGTAATTTCTGTGGACGGAAAGGATTTCTGTCAGCAGTGTGTGACTTCTTCTCTTCCTCCATGCTCTTGTAGCCCAAAATACCCCACAAATGTTGGGGGACAAAAGACTGGAGTTTGAGGGGGAGTTGGAAATCTATAGCAAGGGGTGGGTGGGAAAATCAGTGAAAATGGCTCCTGCTGTCTCTGAAATTCCTGCATTGGATCCAAGCCTTTTAATCTACTAACAACATTCAACTTATATACCGCCCTTCAGGACAACTTAACACCCACTCAGAGCGGTTTACAAAGTATGTCATTATTATCCCCACAACAATCACCCTGTGAGGTGGGTGGGACTGAGAGAGCTCCAGAGAACTGTGACTAGCCCAAGGTCACCCAGCTGGCTTCAAGCGGAGGAGTGGGGAATCAAACCCGGTTCTCCAGATTAGAGTCCCACGCTCTTAACCACTACCCCAAACTGGCTAATCTGTGATTGGTAGGGTGTGCGAGCAATTCTTTCCTGTGTGTATCAGAATGGCTGTTTGTTTCTTACATTGAGATGGACTGCCAACTTAGTTTTCATCAAGTATCTGCTCACCTTCTTCCTATGTTTGGTGCTGTAGTGCAAACTGAGTTTGACAGAGTATTTTCCCTGATCTGTGCTACCTGTGCTAGCAAAGCATCTCAGGACTTTTAAGAAACAAATGGAGAGACCACCAGACTTGTAAAAGTGTTATACTCTACAAAGACTAGCAGTTGCTTGTCTTTTGGTAGAGGCAATTCCTTCTCTTCATTGGCCAGAGAGTAGTATACAATCACAATAGGAATTGCATTTGCACTGTTATCAAACAAGCTGCTCTCTTCCATACACGGCTTGTGGCTACGTAGTACAGTTGGCTGTACAGATTGCAAAGCAGATACTGGATCCACTTGTCTCTCTTATTGTAACACAGAGAAGGGGCTAAAGAGGACTTCCATAGCAAAATGGTTTTGTTTCCTTAGGCAAAGTAAGGAAAGAGGGCGACATCTTGTGGTGAACAGAAATACTGCGTTTTCTTAATTTGTTGCTCTGACTACAATTATGCTTTTTGTTTTTTAAAAAGGAATAATGAAAATTCTATAATGACATGAAAATCATTTCTAACAAAAAAAAAACTAAATTAAATTGTCCTGAAAGAAGCATGGAGAGATGGATTCCTTTAAGGAGAAGAAAACAGTGCTGGTTCTCTGGGAAATTGGGAGCTGGGGAAGAGAGATTGGGTGAAAGGGGAAAAAACGGCAAGTTCCCTCACCTTTACTACCTGTGCTAACAAAGCATCTCAGGACTTGTAAGAAACAAATGGACAGACCACCAGACTTGTAAAAGTGTTGTACTTTACAAAGACAAGTGTCAGAGTAGGATCTGGGAGACTTGGCTTTGAATCTTTGCTCTGCCATGGTGACTGGCCCAAGGTCACCCAGCAAGCTTCCATAGAAGAGTAGGGATTCGAACCTGAGGCCTCCCAGCTTGACACTCTAACCACTTTACTGGTTATCAGTAGCAGCGGAGTTGCAACTTCTCAGGCCCAAACAGCCTATTGGATTGTCTTGATTCCTTCAGCCCGTTTCAAGTGGCTATTATCTGTCAACTGCATTTCAGGGCTCTGCAAACTGTTACCAGTTGTTCCATTTCCTTCCCCTGCAGGAAATGTCTTCATTTTGTGGGCTCCCCAGGAGATGAACTCTGCCCTACTTTTATTATAATTGGGCTGTCAGCTGCAGAGACACATCGACTTCATCTCCTTGCCCCTTTTCCTGATTGAAGAGTACAATTTGGCCATCATTTTTGTTAGTGTCTGCAGCTTCTTCTATTAAATTAATTTTATTGGTTTTTCAATACAAACAACAAATACTAAAGAGAAGAAAAAGAAAAAGCAGGAAAAAAGAAAAAAGAATAAGAAAAAGAAAATACTTTCACAACGGTCTGCTTACAATAGCATTCAGTGTATCATTCAACATTCTTAATAGATATACTATTTATGGTAAAACGTAAGTCCCTTTATATTTTAGTGAATACCAATGTTCATATTTATTTTTATTCCAATTATAAAATGATCTCTAAAGTCCAGCAAGCTCCTCTTCATTTCCCTTAATCTTTATTACATTCGAGATGCTTTTCAGTGAAGGACAGATCCAGCTTGAGAGTATTGGTGTCTGTAAAGTTGTATGGGGTAATGCACATATCATTATCCAGCATCTATATATAACTTTAAGAAATTATATGTAGCCTATATGTAACTTTAAGAAATTATATGTAACTTTATATGTTTGCAGCTTCTTCAGGGCTTTCAAGGTCACAGCCAGATTGCTTCCAGGATTCATTTTGTTCATGGCTGAATTTCTAACTTTAGCAGATCTTCTTCAGGTCTTAATGGACTGGATTAACAGCATCTATGCTACTTAAGAAGTGATATGAAATACTCATACATCAAATACTTTCCTTCCTGTTTGCTTAGTCTTGGAGTCAGATCCAGTGCAGCATTTCCACAGGTGCAAAAGCTTCCGCCTTCTGAGCGCAACTTTCTCAGCTCCCCCTATGGCAGCCTAAAATGCCTCCCAAAAGTTCCGTTCCTAGGGCCCTCTCTCCTCCAAGAACACGATTTGGGGAGGCAGCTATGCTGTAACTTATCGGTGAGGTCACAAATTGGCAGACTGCTGGTTCGAATCCCACTCCTGCCATGAATTCAGTCAGCGGCCTTGGATAAGCCACTCCTCTCAGCCCCAGCTCCCTAGCTGTATTGTGAGGATAATACACCGACTTGTGCACTGTTCTGAGTGGGGCGTAATCTGTCTTGAAGAGCAGTATAAAAGTGTAGTTATATTGTTGTTGTTGTTGTTATTATTTCAAGCTGTTGCAGGAGGAGGAGCCAAGGCAGTTGTGCTTCATGGCCAGTAGTTCTTGTACTTGTCGAAGCGCTGTACTGGATCTAACCCTTTGCTTCCAGGAGGCAATCACCCCTTTCTGGCTTGTTAAAAAAAAAAACAAATGCAGAAGGTCCCGTGGGCAGTTACCACCCTCACCTTGATTCTGCTCCTTAATTGGTAGATCATTTTATATATGCTGCCTCTTTAACAGTTCCTGTGGGAGTGAGAGATCAGGCTTGGTCTTGGTTGTAGTTCATTCAAACAGTGTGATAGCGATAGCATTGTCTATTGTGAAGTAAAGGGTTTGGATCTGGGAGGCCTGGGGAGGGATTGTGGCTCCGTGACAGAGCATCTGCTTTCACGCAGAAGGTACCAGGTTCAATCCCCAGCATCTCCAGTTAAAATTCCGCAGAGTGGGAGCAAGGACAGAAGAGGCACGGGCCATCGTTTAAGCACCTGCTAGAGCGTCCGCTCAACCATGCATTCATACTTGGTTTCTGTTCAGTCTTCTTAGAGTTCATGCTGCTATAAACCTCTCTGATACGTTCTGCTCAGGAGCTCCCTATAGGCTGGTAATTCAAGTCTTCTCTTTTGTATTACAAGTGTTGTGATTTTCATTTGGAAAATGACAGTGCCCCCTGGCGTCCGAACCCCAGGTGGTAGAGGCTGCTCATGAAGACAGTATTAACACCAGAAATGCACATAAGGGGTCCACCAGTATTTTGCTGGATAATGCAATGAACAGCTTGTTAGCAGAATATAATCAAACTTCACGGAAAACAAAGCAGTCAACCAATGCTTATTTTTCCTGATCTTTTTTTTAATTGTACAGTTAAATGTTCACCCCTTGTTACTAGTAGACCCATGATGGGGAACTCACGTTTTCTCAGTCCCCGCCCCCCCCCCAAATAATTTGCTACTAGTCTCAAGGACTACACAGCAGTAGCGATAAAGCACATGTATTACGACCATCAACCCATTTGACTACACTGAGATTATATTAATGAAACATGCATCTATATGCAATTTGCTAACATGCAGAACAGGGCGTTGAAGCTGCTGCAGTGATTAAAGAAACTGAAATACACAGACTTCTTTCAAGAAAGGAACATTTTGTTCCGTTTCATTCTCAGAACCAGAGGCGCATGTAAAATCAGCAGATTTCAAGCACTCATATTAAAGAAAAAGAAGAAACGAACAACCCCAAGTGTTTTATATTGCAGCTAGGTGGGGGAAGCTGTTTGCCCTGTAGCCTTGGAATGCCTCCCTTATGCTCGATACTCTTAGCAACACTTGACACAGAATTCCTAATCTGTATGTGGCGTTCCTTCCAGATCAGGCCACACTCTTCTTCAAATGTACCTGGAAGTTACCCTTAATGGGATTTAAGTAACTCTTATTGAGCTTAATGGGATTTACTTCTTATATAGGATTGGGCTATAAGGGTATATCTACATGATAGCTTAATAGTAATTTCTTCTTCCTAGTGAACCTTGGAAAGTGTAGGGGGATTGAGGAAGGGGTGAGGATTTTTTGGATGAAGCCGTGTCAACTAAGTTGGTCCAAAAACCAAAATAAAGGTGTAGCACAAGATATCCCTCAAATGCTCCTACTCACAACGTTAGGCATGAGAAGCACAAGAGGCAAGAACCTTGCTAGAGAACATAGAAAGTGGATGCACCATCCACTGGGGAAAAACCCACTGGGCAACCGAAATGGTACCTCTCATTGCGGCCCGACTGTGGTCCCCTTCTGCCACAACTTAGTGGCAAATCAGCTCATGGCATATTGTAGGGAACATATAGTCAGATGCAAGCATCCCCTATGGTGTAATGCTAACCGTAAATCTGCACTTCTTTCCCTCTATTGTCATAATTTATTTTTTTCCATTATTTTGTCTCTAAGTCATGGAAATAGGTTTTTAATTTTTTTCTAGAGAAAAGAATGAGCGAGAGGTGGGGCTCACGGCTGATTTACGTGGGGACTTTTACCCAAGCCCAGTCACCTGATCTGATCCCCTTTTGCTTTTCCGTCGTGTGCTGAGGGGAGAGCAGCAGAAAAAGGGTTAAGAACCCATCCAATAAAAACTGAAGGGTATTTGAATTGCCAGCATTTCCAGCCACGTTACTTATAGTACCACTCCGCAGTGCACTTGATCGGTTCCTCCTCCCAGATGGTCTTCAGCCGTTCTACCCAAGAAGTCAGCATCTGCTCTCGCTCTTCCTCTGATGCGTACTCAGGTGCAAAGCAGATATGCGGGGCAAGGATGCTCAAGCCACAGAAGTGCATGATCCCATGCTGGATTCAAAGAAAGCACAAAGAGAAGGCGAGTCCAGATGGTTTCATTTAGGCTCAGAACATGGTTGGTACTGAACAAAATGATATTACAGGTCACCAGGGCTTTTTTTCAGCTGGAACGCGGTGGAACGGAGTTCTGGAACCTCTTGAAAATGGTCACATGGCTGGTGGCCCCGCCCCCTGATCTCCAGACAGAGGGGAGTTTAGATTGCCCTCCATCTGGAGATCAGGGGGTGGGGCCACCAGCCATGTGACCATTTTCTCCGAGGGCAACCCACTGAGTTCCACCACCTCTTTTCCCAGAAAAAAAGCCCTGCAGGTCGCATTAGCGGTACCAAAAAACCTGAGAGATAACTTAATGGAAGACTTTCCTAGGGCTGCCTAAAGTTGTTTGAGTCCAGAACAGCTGTGTGACCAATGAAGATCAGGAGTGGCTTCTGCAAGGATATGGAGTCTTGCTTCAAGGCCACTTCTTAGGCTACCTGCAACAGGGGCGATGCAGTCAACCTGTGGTTGCTCCTTCTATGTGATTAGAGTGGACTGCATAGATACATCCCATTCTGGCAATGGCTCCCAAGCATACTACTAGAGTGAATGTGAACTGCACACTTGGAGTGGCACAGGAGAGTAGCAGCCACACTGAAGTAGGGAAGGTGTAGCCTGAGACTCAGTCTTGGTTCATGAGGCAGACAGGGCTGCTTTCTGCCTTTCTGCTCAAACATGCTCCCACCGAGGGATAGCTCAGTTAGGAGGAACAAGATCTGTATAATTTCAGCTGCTTTGCCCCAAAGTGTAGCACTTCACACTTAGGCTAAGCTTTGCTTACATTGTTGTCACACACTTACTCGGTTTGGACCTACTGGAGCTCTTCACAAGCAGCTTTGGTTTTTCACTGCCCTGAATAACTGGGCGCCATCTGCAGAGCTGGACATCACACTGTTGACCCCCAATTCCAGCTCATTTATGAACAAATTAAACAGGCCTGGTCCCAGTACCAATCCCTGCAGAAACTCACTGCTCAGTTTCCACCGCTATGAAATGTCTGCGCTTCCCATCACTTAATCAGTTATTTTACTAATCTGCAAAAGAACCTGCCTGCTTAACCCACGAGTGCTAAGGGGTTTTTCAAGAAGGTCTTATTATTGTGTTGAGGCTTTGACAGGACACAACAAGCGAACACACATCAGCCACAGGCCCTTCACCCTCTTGCTGCTCCCAAAGCTAGTGGCTTAAACAGGTTACCCTTCGTATTTTACATGAAGGAACAGACAGGGAGGAAGAAACATGCACCCGGATATTCTTGTGCTGTTTAGTATCACTGGACTGAACTGACTGCTCAGGCAATGGGAGATATCTTGAGAATCTTCTTAATTTCCTTGCCATCTATAGCCAAACAGGCCATCTGGCTATGGGTACAGTGACATCTTGACTTTAGAAGATAAAGAGATATTGACAACCACTGATTAGTTTCACTGGCCACTAACAGTAGCTAATGAGGAGCAGAGTTGGTTACTTGCCTCTGTTATATGTCTACTGCTGTATACCATGCCGGATGGGTTAAGATCTGTTTAAAAACAAGCTACGCCAATGCTGAGTAATCAAGAGGACTGGCATTGAACCAAAAGGACCTGCAACAGTGGAGGAATGTACCCTCAAGTCATAGCTGACTTATGGCGACCCCTGCTGGGGTTTTCAAGGCAAGAGTCTAACAAAGATAGCATAGCAACCCTCTTTTCTAGGAAGTCTCCCATCCAATTACTAACCAAGGCCGACTCTGTTTAGCTTCTGAGATCTGACAAGATCAGGCTTGCCAGGGCTATCCAGGTCAGGGTAATAACAGAGAAGGTATATTTATATTACCTGCATGGGCCACAGAAGATAACGGATATTGCCACTGACTCCTTCATCTGAATATATCCCTTCGTCTCCTCCAGTGGTAAATGAAAGTAAGGCTAGTTTATTCTGGAATGAAGAATTTAGGCATATCACCTACCAACTATGACAAGAAGAGAATGGCTCAGATCCTGGAGTAGATCCCCGGTGATGAAGCACTTGCTGTGAGCAGACTGGAATTTTCTTGCCTCCCCCTCCTAATGCAGCCAAGATTATTTCCGACAGCAGGGGGAGGGGGTGGAGGTCTACAGCAGTAGATGGGGGGAAATTCCCTGCTTCTGTAAGTGAATATGTTCTGCAGGATACAATCCGCTCTCGGAAATTCTCTTGCATTTAGGCCAATTCACACAACCAAACTGGATATTGGTTAAATGGATCTTTGTAGACTTGGCACATGCAGTCTCAGAGCCAGGCTACAAGTGACGCCTGACACAGGTTGGACACTTGTCAGCTTCCCTCAAGTTTTGATGGGAAATGTAGGCATTCTGGTCTTGCAGCTGTAATGGAGAGCCAAGCTGTAAAACCAGGACGCCTACATTTCCCATCAAAACTTGAGGTAACCTGACAAGTGTCCGATCTGTGTCAGGCGTCACTTGTAGCTTGGCTCTCATTTGCCCAGCTATGTCAGAATGTGTTCAACTTCGCGGTCAATCTGCACTGAGCCATTTTATACGGCAGCCTAGGCACACCAAGGTTTGCTGCAGTAAACAAGTAAAGTTTATTCCCCATCGCTAGGGATGGAGCATTTTGCTTATCGACCACTGCTACTCATAGAGTGAACAACCACACATGTAGGATGGCAAAAAAATGAAAACCAATGAAAGTCCCAGTGAAAATATATATTAGGTATATAAGGAGTATAAAATACTCAGAACCTTCTATAGAAAATAGTTATAGATCAACACTGTCAAGAGGGTCTGCCCACTGTGCCATATAGGGTGACAATGACATCCTGTGATTTGGATGTTATGCTTTTGTTGATACACCCCAAGATAGCATTTGCCTTTTTTTGCACACTGAGTATTCATATTTATAATAATAATAACATTCAATTTATATACCGCCATTCAGGACAACTTAATGCCCACTCAGAGCGGTTTACAAAGTATGTCATTATTATCCCCACAACAAAATACCCTGTGAGGTGGGTGGGGCTGAGAGAGCTCCAGAGAGCTGTGACTAGCCCAAGGTCACCCAGCTGGCTTCAAGTGGAAGAGTGGGGAATCAAACCCGGCTCTCCAGATTAGAGTCCCGTGCTCTTAACCACTACACCAAACTGGCTCTCAGCTTCCTATCCACACATATCCCACATATTTAGCTTCCTATCCACACATACCCCAAGAACTTGTTCCCACACGCTGCTACCCAGAAGTGTATCCCCCATCCAGCATGCATGCTCTTTAATTTTGTTACTCAGATGGAGAACTCAGCACTTATCCATGTTAAATCACACCTTATTCCAATCTGCCCACTTTTCCAATGTGTTCAGATCTCGTTGAATGCTATCCCTATCTTCATAGGTGTTTGCTCCTCCTCCCAATTTAGTGTCATCTGCAAATGTAATGAGGAATCACCCCTTCATCCAGATCATTTATAAAAATATTGAAAAGCACCGGGCCCAGAACCGAGCCCTGTGCCACTCTGCTGGACACTTTCCTCCAATCAGACATGATGCCCTTGACAACTATTCTTTCAGTGCGTTTATCCAGCCAGTTCCCTATCCGTCTAACCATCCTAGAGTCCAGTCCAGTCCTCCAGTTTACCCATCAGAACAGCAGAGGGCACCTTGTCAAAAGCTTTACTGAAACCCAGATAAACTACATCGACCGCATTCCCCCGATCTAGTAAGCCTGTCACTCAGTCATAGGAGGAGATGAGACTGGTCTGGCAGGACCTGCTGGGGACAAACCCATGCTGACTTCCCCGTATCACCAGGCTGTCTGTTAAATGCTTGCAGACTGATGCCTTTAATATCTGCTCCATTATCTTCTCTGGGATAGAGGTCAGGTTAACTGGCCTGTAGTTCCCAAGATTGTCCTTTCCCCCTTTCTTGAAAACTCGGATGACATCTGCCCATGTCAGCCAGCCTACTCCCATCTCTAGGTGGGCCCTTCAGGGAAAAAACTGAAGCAAAAATAGGCACTGAGCCTTTCTGCCTTCTATCTGTCCTCTGTCAGAGTCTCTCCATTTTCACCCAGCAATAGAGTATCACCCCCTTTACCTTCCGTTTCCTCCTCACAAATTTGAAGAATGTCTTTTTGTTGTGGCGAGTCCTCCCTGGCCAGTCTCAGCTCATTCTGAGCTCTTGCCCCTCTGACAGCTGCCTAGCTACCCCTAGATACTCTTCTTTAGATGCGTTTCCTTCCCTCCACTTCTTGAACATCTCCTTTTTCTTCCCTCACTCATCACGGATCTCTCTGTTCATCTGCGTTGGTGTCTTAGATCCTCTCCTGTGTTTTCATCTTGCTGGAATGGTGATAGCTTGAACCTGCAAGAGCTCTTCTTTTACGAGAGCCCACCCTTCACTTGCTCCTTTTTCTTCCAGCATTCTTGTCCATGGAATACCTGTCATCATATCGCTAAGTTTATTAGTTTGCTCTACAAAAATCTAACGTGTGTGTTTAGCTACAAACTCACTCGGTACCATGCAGCAAAGGGAACTCTAGAAGGATGTGTTCACTTCTCCCTAAGGCTCCCACCACCTTCACCCCATCAACCAACTCTTTCTTGTTGGTTAATATCATGTTGACTTAGGAATAAGTGAGCACTGTTTTCAGTGGGGTTCATTTCCAAAACTATGGGTATAAAAAACAATTCTAGCCTTTTATATTGACTGCTAAAAGAATAAATAATATTATGCTAAAGCATAACAAAGTCTAACAAAGACTGCTGGACATAAGTGCACGATAAGACCAGGGGGTGCTTGGTATTATGAGTTCAGCAACTTTATATAAACACCTTATATCTCATCCTATAGCACGGCCAGCTTATTTTGATGACCTAACGGTCACAGAATATAGGATGTCATTTACTAAAGCTAGGATGAATATACTTCATTTGGCAGTACTGAAAGGCTGTTATAACAAGACCCCAGTTATTGATTGCGGGTGCCCCTGTGATCATAAATCCATTGAAGATATGCCCCATGTTATGTTTCAATGCCCAAGATTTGCAACTATTCGGGAGAAGTATCTTAGAAATATTCTGCAACGGGTGCCAGGGAGGTCAGAGCAAGACACATGAGTAGTTCTGCTGGCAGATAAGGATAAATGGAATACAATGCAAGTTTGTAACATCAGTAAACAAAATACAGTTAAGACTATTGAAGTAAGTTTTATTCTAAAGGTAATAATAAGTTCCTCTTAGTAGGACTTATTACGCTATATTATATGCTGTATGGAGTTTATGGATTTAGAGTTCTAGATGGAGTTTTGTTAACTTCGGTTAAAGTTTTAGGATGTAGTAATTTGCATTAATAGTATTGTACTTTTTTGTTATTTGCTATGGCTGTGCTGAAGCAATAAAGTAGGTTGGATTGGATAGGATAAACTACATACCTTGAGTAAGCCAGTCTCATAACATTGTGGGAAATTGTGAGCAAATCCTTGAACGAAGACTCTGTCCAGCCAGCCCTTCATGATTGCTGGCATGCTGAACCAATATAAAGGAAACTGCATAAAATAAAGCAGAAAACTTGAGTAACTCTAAGGATGCTTCCAGGCGGCCCCTTCCCTAGCAAGAGCAAGGAAGCTGGAGAATTCTCTGTTCGTCAAGAGAACTTCAGCTTGCTAACACGGGGATCAGATACTATTATTGCTGGCTTTTCCTCACTAACTCCTAGGCTGATCTTCCTTTTTTACTTTAACTAGCAGCTGTCCTCAAGGAACTGGCACAGTCCTGTGTGGATTGCAGATGTCAGAAGTCTTTACAACTGCAAACTCTTCCATCAATATAGAATATATTGATAAAAGTAATCATTTCCTTCAGCCTTGTTCCAACCCCATAAACTCTCTCTCTGTCAATGCAATCTACCTATTCTCCAATGGAGCAATTTAAAGTAGCTTCTGCACAAGTGTACTGTGGTGCAAACTGAGGGAGACATCACCAGTCTCAAAATCTCTCTCTCCAATCTCAAAATCACTCTTTGTTACGTTTCCTAATCACATGATTGCACAGGCTGTGCAGTCCATCGCTGATGTTAGTCCCATCTGTTCTAACCTAAGACTGGAAATGGGAGATCTTTTTTTATTATTATTACAAGCAGAAAAATACAACACACCAAAACAAACAAACTCACAACCCAAAGTTAACAAAAAAGAACCTCCAAGATACACCCAACATGACCACATCAATCCCGGTAAGTAATAATTCTAAAAATATATCATATCTCGATAAATTGAATATTTCGGGAGAAGGTCAGCTTCTGTCATATAGCTTATTAAAGGGTGCCATGTTTCTACAAAGGTAGATTTATAGTTGCTACACTCGGCACACTGCGTTTTCTCTGACAGTTTCCCTAAAATGAAATAATCCCATAATCTAGTTTGCCAAAATTCAACTGAGGAAGGTAGTTTACTTTTCTAACGAAGAGCAAGAATAGATTTTGCTATTGATAGTAAAACAGAAACTAACTTTAATACATTTTGGTTGGGAATTCCTACTAACCCAAGTTTGATAAAACCATCTCGGGGGCGGGGGAGGTACTTTATAACCTGTTATCTTGTAAATCAGTTGTATTATTTTTTCTACCAATAATTCTGAATGAAGCTGCAAGACCACCAACAATGTATAAAATCACCACAATGGCCACAACCCTTCCAGCATTTAACCACAGAAGAACCAGCCATCCACTTGATCCTAACCGGAGGTAAATACCAACGAGTTACAATTTTTATCGACTGAAAACAGACATGAATAATATTGGAGTTAAACGCTGGAGAAGTCCAAATAGAGTCCCAATCATCTACCCTGACCCTGTTTGCACAATCTTTTTGCCACTGAACTTGATCTTAAGTCATTTTAAAATAATGACCTGGAAAATCACCAAGTCAGCTTCTCTCACTTTCCTCTGCTCCTCAATCAAATCTTCAGAGAGGCACCCATTTTTGAATGCTTCCCAAGCTTCAACACCATAATTAAATTGCTCTGGATTGTAGAGATCACCTGTAGGGAAAAAACAGAGACAGGCTTCCTACAAGTGGTGAAATAATTGAAGGTGGCCATCTTGGTTTTGTAGGGTAGCTTGTTTCATCCCACAGTTCCATGGGAAGAAGGTATGATCAGTCAAGCCAGTTCAAGGCTGTAATGTAGCTACACCCATAGTGGTCATGTAGATGAGGAAATTTGGTCATGCTCAACTGCTCAAGTTGAGGTCAGAAAAACTACACACCCAAATAGCTGGAGGGACTCATTAGCATATGACACACCCCTTGACCTCACCAGCCATGTCTCATTAGCATAACTGATTTGCATATGCCACACCCACTGACATCACCTGTCCTGGCTGTTTTGGACCCAACCCTGGCCATTCAGGGCTGAAAAGGGGCCCAAAATGGTCAGGATCGGGCTGCTGCTGAGTGGGAGAGTGATCCACTACCCGTCAGAGGCCCGATACGGGCTGTTGTGGCTCCAATCCAGGCTGAAACGGGCCCAAAATGGCCGAGTCAAGTGGGCGGGGCCACCTGACATGTGACCTCTTTGGGTAACTGCCGGAACTGCATTCCTGTGCGTTCTTCCTCGAAATAAGCCCTGACCCTACAGCCCCATAAATAAATTTACAGTGCCACCATAAGCGAGTCTATGTAGAATCCTACTCACTATGGCTTACTCCCAAGAAAGTCTTCTTAGGATTGCACTGTTATTGTGCTATACGATTCCATGGGCTAGAAGCCCTCAATTTTCCCAGATACAGTTGACAAAGTGGCCTCTAGCCCAAGGACACTAAAGGCGCAACACATTTATTGTGGCATAAAAGCATCGCAAGACTTTTCATTAAGTATTATGAAAGGGAATTACATTTCTCCGATACTCACCAATTATGTCCTTTCTTGTTGATCTAGGCTCAAACTGCATTTCGTAGAGGTCAGAAACAGTAACACTACAGCCTTGCTTAGTCAGTTCTTCCACCGCAATTGTTTTTAGGGATCCATTCAGAGATTTGGGCTCTTGGTGGGCATAGACTATTAATACTTTTTTCCCTGAAAAGACAGAATATCACAGAACGTCTCAGTAAGTCACACATTTGAAATAGAAGGGCTAAGAAGTGCCGGCTTGCTCACAGTATTGGGGTATCCCCTGAGGGTGTCTCCTGGGGGTGTCAGCTGCCTTTGAGCGCTCTCTTACTCTCTGTCTTTATTAGTCTTATTAGAACAGAAATGTTCAGAAGGGTATTCTTATAAAGGGAACGGAATAATGGTATAATAGATCAGCCTCGGAGGTTGCTTCTATCGAGGACAGTAATGTAGTATACTGCAATGTCTATTACATGTTTCGCCTCCTTTTACTTCAGTTCAGCATCTTCTGCCGTAATAACCCATTCTTCAGTATGATATGCTGAACCTTACATAGTTCTGTTGCCTTAAGTAGTTCTTTGCCTACACTGACTGTTTTGGTGCCTTAGATAGTTCTTTATTATTTGCTTGCATTGTTTTCCGACTCCTCAGTCCCAGCCCACGGCATTGTTTTGTTGATTAGAGTTGACTGAATTTACTTTTCATATTCTGTAACCTGCCATGAGTCCCAGTGAAAAAGTTAACAATAACAACACCCTGCCTCAGACAGCTTGTTCATTACATTGCCGTCTAATTTTATTGCATTGGACATCTTATTCTGTAGGAGCGCACTGTTTTCTCTTTCATTCTATAATCCACTTTGTTCACACTGTCTTCTTATTCTGCAGTCCTTGATCAATTGCATTATTCATTGGATGTGTATGACGGCATTGCATTTTATTCTGTAATCCAAATAAAGTTAACAACAAACTGTAGCTGTATGCCAGCATCCTTGAGGTAAGGATTCACCCCATTTTGCAGTTCTCACCTGAAGTCTAATCCAGATTCCCTGGATAAAATAAGCCATTCCTTTGAAACACAGGATTTTGCCACAGTGTCTAAGCTAGTTTACAGCAACGAGCTCTGAAATCTATAATGACTTTAATGCTAATTCAGAGATATGATAAGGAATTTTAATGACCTCTAGCTTAAAGACCTATGTATGGGCATTTATTGGAGCTGCCCTCTAACTCAGAAGGAAAAAGCTTTTCTTTGTAAGCAGATTCCTTCTGACACAGTTTAAAACACTGAAGCCCTATTGCAAGCAAATGGTATCTTTCTTGTTTCGACTTTGTACTCAAGAATTTACCTTGGATAAGCACCCTCTCAGGAAGACATTCAAATATCCTGAGTGACACCAGACAGGTAGCATGTTTACATTACAGAGAGATTTTAGTGTCTTGTCAATCAGGCCTGTTTTGGTGCCATATCTCCTGAAGAATTTGATTCTGAAGAATTGTTTGTATCTAGTTTTGTATAGGTAAAGGTAGTCCCTTGTGCAAACACAGAGTCATTACTGACCCATGGGGGGAAACGTCGCATCACGACGTTTTCTTGGCAGACTTTTTATGGGGCGGTTTGCCATTGCCTTCCTGTGTCATCTACACTTTACCCCCAGGAAACTGGGTACTCATTTTACCGACCTCGGAAGGATGGAAGGCTGAGTCAACCTTGAGCTTTAGTTTTGTATAACAATTTTATCTTTTCTGTAAACAATTAGCTTTGGAAAGTATATAAGATCTTTACGCATATGTCCTACTGAGGGCATCTGCATCTGGGTTTTATTATTATTATTTATGAAATAAAACTCATATTTCCTCATCGATCACAGTCTGGTGTCTTGATTAATGGAGGGTAGCGGCTGTTATGGAAAATAAAATTAAAGCAGAATACTTTCTAAAGAAATTTCCATAACAAGATACTGAAAAGGGGCTGAAGTGGGGAGAAAAAATGTTAAGATCTGTAGCATGCTGTAGGCTCCAGGTGGTACAAGGAAGTGTTGGAAATTGCAATGTCTGGTGTACTGCAGCAGCAAAGGGAAGATGAGCCTTCTATGCAGGGGGCAGCAAGGACCACTTAGTTAGGACAGTGAGAGCAGCATCTCTCTTGTTTCCTGGGGGGTCATTTCCTTGTCTTGTCTCCTATTGGGCTAAACAGGGCAATATCCTGCTTCTTCTCTCTCCTGCCTTATTCACTCTTCTACAAGATGTAGTCAGATAGCAAGGTCTCTATCTCTTCACTCTACTCTCAAGTATGTATTTCTTAAATAAACTTTTTGCCTCTTTAATCAGCACAGCGTAACTTCTCTGCTCTGTTTACACTCTGCTAACAGGAAGCACGTAAGAGTTACCAAACTGCAGGTGGGGCCCAGCTTCTCCCAGAAGAACAACTGATCTACAGATAGCAGGGCTCAGTTCCCATGCAGAAATGGCAGCTTTGGAGGGCAGCACATCCCCTCAGAGTCCCCCTGCCATTTCACTCTCCCTAGTCACCACCCCAAATCTCCAGGAATTTCCGAAGCCGTGTTGGCAACTGTAGGAGCAAAAGGCCACTAAAAAGCCATCTTTAGGAAATGCTATCAAAAAAATGGAGTCCACAAAGCAATGCCTCTTGGCCAAGTCAACACATATTAGCTTGAAGGGCTGTAGTGAGAACTCATAACACTCCGCTTTTCATGGGATATTATGCCTAGCCTTTTACAAAATATTCGTATCTGCTATAGGTTTGTGGTTTGAAATTTTACTGCCTTCTGAATGTTTACATTTAATTATCAATGGACTGTTTTTAATTCTATTTTATTGAACTTTTTTACTACTTCCCCGCCCTTTAATAATATGCCTGTTGACTTAGACACATCAGTCTTATGTATCCTTGAAGTCTCTTTGGATTGTTATTTACATGGATAAGAGATGCTGATCACATGGAACGGCGACTGTGACAAATGTATGTCTCTTACTGGCATCACATAATCGACTGAAGCAAGACTTACCTTAAGTATCTCATGTGAAAACTGAAAAGCACAGATTCTGTTGATGGTTCATAACAGTTTTCCTAGCCATCTTTTCCTGAACCCTAAGTAAAATCTGGTCCATAACTACTCCAGATTCTGGTACTCTGGAACCATAATAAAATATGAACTAGACTTCTAAATATTACAACTTTGAATACCAGATCCTGGCTCCTATTAAAAAATATTATCAAGGTAAACAGCAAAGTTTAGGTTCGAGGAAAAAGAAACGCCTTACCTGCCATTTTCTGATAGCTCCTGGAAGCTTTTGTCTCTAATAAGTCAAAGGTAGCTGACAAAAGTCCTTTTTGAAAAGGTGCCTGTCAAGAACATCAAGAAAAAAAAATAGAATAAGATCTTCAGATTATTGTAAAAAAAAGAAAATGCACTTTTGATCTGAGAGTGGACAGCATAAAAAGCATCATAAGGTAAATACAAAGGAAAGGAAAAGCAAGCTATGGGGAGTACGCAGAGTTTTATACGGAAGAGGATGTAGTGCCCGGCTGCACCTTGGAAATTCTATCTCTCTTAAATAGCACCCAAAATGTAGAAGAGGGTGCAACTGTGGCTTTTCTTGTTCTGTTCCTCCCCTTTCCATCCCCCTACCCACCCATGCTTCAGGATTTTATGTTGTACCTGGCAGCCTTTAAAACCCAAAATGAGCACTGAACGATGCTTCTTACTAGCACATGCTTAGGATGGGCATTAATTGAAATTGTAACACTGTCCTTGGTACTCCTCTGGAAAGTCCTAATAGTGGTAAGTTCCATTGCTCTACCGGCTGGTTCTTTTATGTAGCAGAAAAGCAAATGAGGGATCCCAAACTGTCTCACATACCCTATAAAAGGGAACACTGAACTCGTTTGTCATGGCCTGGCAATATTCTCCAATAGTCTAAGCAGATCTTTTCTCAAGATAGCTTTTTCTAAAAAGGAATTATTGGTTTAGGTGTATTCGCGTTTCTTCCCTTAAAATGCAGCATTAAAAGTTAAAATCTTCGCGTTGTTATACGGGTGGCATAGGCAGAAAGGCTACATTCCAAGCAAGCAGAGGACGGATATTCAACCAAATCTTCCTCACCTCCGGCCAGCAAGACCATGTAAGCCCCGCCGAGAGCTCACCCCGGGGGCAATATGATCATGCCGCACAGCAGAATTTCAAACCAAGCAAAGACGCCCTGACCCATCCCGCCCACCATCCCAGCCGCATATTTCTGCGAGCATTATGGCTTGTGTTTTTTTAAAAAATAACTAGGATCTCCTGCCCTCGCGGTGCTGTGATGAGTCAGAATAACGACCCCACTGAAGTAAGGGGCAATTGGCAATCCCGACCCCATATTCATATGGATCATCCCGGGTCCTTTTACAAGCTGGATCGCTTTACCTCCTGCCCGCACGTAAAGATGCACGAGGAAAAAAGCTGCTGGGCGAAAACCAACAGCAACCACTTGCGGCAAGGCTAAGTAGAATTAGATCGAGTCGCCTCTTGCAGCCTCGCTTTGAGAATGCGAGCGTCTTGGAGCTCCGCCCCCTTCATTGTTACGTCACAAAATGGAACCAATTGGAGCGTCATCTTCAAGATCGCGCTCGTTCCGTCCTTTACTGCCCCCGAGTGTTCGGAAGGAGCAATTCGCTTTAATTTTGCAGGAGCCGGTCTCCGTAATACGCGAGCGTATGAGTAGCTTTGGTTGGGCCGGTTTCAAAATACGTATCTGGACTGGATCTCACAGTTACTTATTGATTAGGACAAATTAAAATCGCGAAAGAGAGAGGTAGCTTTCCAGTTGCACAAAACTCTTCGTCAGATTTGATTTCTTCTTTTGTTAAAAAAGGAAAAGGGGGCAGGAGGAGAGACGTTGCCTGTTTGCCGAAGCTACAAGTCAAGTGTAATGTTTGTGGATGTTACGAATGTAAATAATAATAAAATAATAATGCAAGATTCACAGCTGTGTTCGTCTGTAGCAGCAAAAGCAGGAGTCCACCAGTGCCTTAAGCATCGACCAAAAGTGCCTCTCCCAACTATGGGTCTCACCAGCTTTGCTCATCTGAACAGGGCCTTCTGCAAATACCGGCCAGCCAATGGGCAAAATCAACAGATGCCTGTAAATGTATGCATGTACATACACAGGTAAGAGGGCTGTACTGTAGGGAAATGGTTTAGAGAGCTGCTTTGATAAAGGGATAGGGACTGCAGATGATACTAAAAAAAGAGGTGCTGCTGATACTATGTTTGCTACTATGGAGACCAAACCCCCCAGCCAAAAGAGATGCTGGTACTGCAGAAAGAGGTGTTGGTACTGTGTACCAGTGCATGCCACCAGAAAAAGAGCCCTGCTGTAAGGTATTTTAAGACCCAATTGGGGAGAAAAGCAGGGCAGGAACATCCAACTACAATAATTACACAGTTTTAATCAATACAGCTGCTGGAATATTCAATAAATAATACAACAGGGTATGAGTTGCAGAAATTTGTAAACAAGAAGTCCGATACAGAGATGAAACAACAATGAAGCAAAACATAAGCAATTTAACATATATTAAACTATATGGAAACTACCCTATATGAGCCAAAGTGTTTTTCCATCCCAGAGATCAACCAGGGATTCTGCAGGACTGACAGCCGCATCGAGAAATCACTGCCTCTTCTTGTGACTTTCTGATTCAGTCCTATGAGCAGCACCTGACTTGAAAGCGTCGCTAACAGTTTTGTCCGTTCTGATTAACCACTGTGCTATAGGGGTTGATAATCTATGAACCCTGTGCCAAGAACTTCTCCATGACTTACAGAAAGAGCAAAACATTCATTGCTAATATGAGTCTCCGAGCAGATTGGGCTGGAGGAGCCACAGCAGTGCCAACGGCCTTGAACAGGCTGCACGTGTGTTTCCCAGGAGAACTGTGGCTGGAAGGCATAGTAAATGCATTAGTTCATTCATACTTGGCTGGGTTTCTCAACACAGCTAGCTGCTGAACATATGAATGAGTGGCATTCAACAGACGGGTGTTTGAGATGACATTTAAAAGTTCTGTGTCAAATCTATAACTTCATTCTCATGTGCAAGTCATCACATGTTGGACATGCTTGTATGATTAAGCCTCGGCCCCTTCTGCAAATTGCTCACTTGTCACTCTTCAGTTACCAGCTCAGTGATAGGCTTGGTAGCTGTGCCAGTAAAAGTTTACATACCAATCAGACTCTTCATAATAACAACTATTAAAGTATTATTATTATTATTATTATTATTATTATTATTATTATAGCAACAGGTAGGTAGATTAAAAGAACTGAACTGTTTCATACGCATGCCATGCGTACTTATAGGATCCAGCTGCTTGCAACTCTGCCCGGTTGATGTGATACTCTTGCATTGGGTGGAGGTGGCAACATGGCTGGAATTTGGGAACAGGATCAGTTGAAACTGCTTGGCTACCCCAAGTGGGCTGCCTGTCATGATGTCCTGGGGAGATGCAGAAAAGCAGCACCCACTACGCAGGTGGGGAGGAGGGGTTGGGGATTTTTACAAGTGTCATTCTCTTCAGTCATGAAAGAGTTAATTTGTGTTTAGTTAGAGACAACATAAGACCAGTTAGATGTTGTTCCTTCCGCCAGGGTAAAAGG
Organism: Eublepharis macularius; assembly: GCF_028583425.1. Classification (NCBI taxonomy): domain Eukaryota; kingdom Metazoa; phylum Chordata; class Lepidosauria; order Squamata; family Eublepharidae; genus Eublepharis; species Eublepharis macularius. The sequence continues at coordinate 36,869,829 of NC_072796.1, read as the reverse complement.
GGAGTTGCATGCTTAATGAAGAGATCTAGGACTGATGATTGGCTGACCAGGTTTATTGGGGGCAATTGACATCCTTTCCTTTACTCAGGACTCCATTGCTCTCCAGTGAGTTAGACCGTTATCTCCAGGATGTAAGGATGTAGGAACTAAGTTAGGTCTTTATTTTATCTCCAATGTATCCTTTATTTTTTCCTATATATAGTAAACATTTATTTTAGAAAATGAACACACACGTGTCTGTGATTCTTTATTTGCTGTGCAAATTTTCTACTCTGCAACAATACTTATCCCACAGGGTGGAGCATGTACCTCAGTCCTCTTTTGAACGAGACCCCCCCCCCCATGCACCCGGGAATTAAGTTTCAACATGGAACTTCCAGCGTGTGCCTGGTTCTGCAGGATCCATGGTGGACACGCTGTGGACCTGTAAGCACTCTGACATGTGGCTAGGCCCTCCATGTCTTAATCTGGCTGCTGAAGGCATATAAGGAGAAGGCTATTTGCATCATGTGATCATTATCATTCATAATTCTTAATAGCTATGTTAAGAACCCCTCATTTCTCAAGATATTATTTTGCTCTTCTTCCTGTTTGGTCTCATGAGCACCCACTGAATTTAGCCAGTCAAACTGGATCATCTATGCTCTAGATGAGCCCACAGTTTTTGTTCGGAATGTTAGCATTCTATCAAAACCTTTTTAACCATCTTAACTTAAACAATTTATGCATCAGGGGAGGGACTGGGTAGTAGAACAAATGCTTTGCATGCAAAAAGTTCAAACAAAAAAGGGATTTAGTCCACCCGTATAATTTGCATATTATTCTGCCATATAATTTATAGACATCGTAAGTAAATTATAATATAATATGAGTGATATTTATTTATTTATATCCCACTTTTCTCCCAAAGAGAACTCAAAGCCGTTCACAGCACTGTTTTCCTGTCCTCTATTTTAACCTCACAACAACAGCCCTGCGGTGTAGGTTAGGCAACAGTGACTCAGCCAAGTTTATCCAGACAGCTCCCAAGGCAGAAAGGGAATTTGATCCTGGGACCTAGATCTTTGTTCAGCACACTAACCGCTACACCAAGATGATACTAGAGGCTGGGAATGAACTTTGTTTTCCTGAGATCCTGGGCAGCCAGTGCCAAGACCGAGTTAGATGGACCCATAGTCTGACTTGATATGAGGCAGCCTGATAGATATCTTGCATTAGTTGAATTTGGGGCCAAGTAATAGAATTGTCTTTTTTCAGGATCCACTTGTTCTGTCCAAGTGTTGATCTAGAAGTGCCATCCTAAGCAGAGGCAATGGACTTGGGATATGGCATAGCTAAATCATTTCAGCTAAACCCCAATCATTTCAGCTATTTTTTTACTCATTGCCTTCTCGTTTTCCATTTACAGTAAAGATGCTTGTCACATGAAGCCTGATACTAACTTTGTTGTGCAAAGATACGATGTTGGTGGAATTAAGAGTAAGACTGTTTCAGATTCCTTGGAACGGGCTCCTTTAATTTCTCTTCCATCAATTTTGTACTCTCCTGTTTAATCGTTTTAGAAGAATTGGTTATAAATGGAAATCATTGAACAGTACTGTTCTTTAATAATAAATATGTAGTTCATGCACTAAAGTTTTGATCAAGAGCCACCAGGCTACTATAGGACAAACTGTCCAAATGAACAGTGGATTCCATTTTTCAGTTTGTGATGCAGAAATAATGAATGATTCATGCCAGTATTTACTCTCCTCTGATTTGAGATTAGAGCCAAACTACTTTCAGTAAAGGCAGTCTCTGAGACTCAGTGAAGAATGTCATGTCCTAAATTTCCATCTCTCTTACAGTAGTTATTCAAGTGGCATTCAATGCAATCCTTTGCAGAGTCATTCCAGTCTAAGTGCATTGATTGCTGCGGCCTTAGACCACAGTAGGGAGAGAAGGCGGCATGGTATGGCCTGATCTCGTCAGATCTTGGAAGTTAAACAGAGTCAGTACTTGGATGGGTAACCACTAAGGAAGACTCTCCAGAGGAAGGCAGACCACCTCTGCTTCTCACTTGCCTTGAAAGCCCCTTGCTGGGGTCACCACAAGTCCGTTGTGACTTGACGGCACTTTGCACACACATGCACCAGAGTAACTTTCCATAGGATTGCACCAATTATGAATGTCAAAGAATGAACCGATTAATTTTTTTCCCTGGTCATCAGGATTTCCCACAAAAACCCGCATTTTAAAAAAAAATCCTGATGGAAATAATCTTTACAGGCCTTTCTTTCTTCTAAGTTTCTTCCATAGTTCTTACTACAAACTTTACAATAAGATTCTTTAAAAGACTCCATTCCCCCCCACCCCGTTAATATTTATGCCATTATCTGCTGGATAGTGACAACAAGATTAGTAGCATTTTCTTGAAGTGGCTGCTGCTAAAAAGAGAGGTGAGGTGGGTGATGACTAGAGAGAGGGTCTTTTCTGTTGGAAACTGCAATGTCTGGTGTACTGTAGCAGTAAAGGGAAGATGAGCCTTTCCATGCAGGGGGCAGTAAGGACCACTTAGTTAGGACAGTGAGAGCAGCACCTCTCTTGTTTCCTGGGGGGTCATTTCCTTGTCTTGTCTCCTATTGGGCTAAACAGGGCAATATCCTGCTTCTTCTCTCTCCTGCCTTATTCATTCTCTCTACAAGATGTAGTCAGATAGCAAGGAATCTATCCCTCTCCTTCTTCACTATCAAGTATGTATGTCCTCAAATAAACTTTTTGCCTCTTTAATCAGCACAACGTAACTGCTTTGCTCTGTTTGCACTTGGCTAACATTTTCTGTGATGCCATCAATGATGTCCACAGCCCAGGTCGTGTCTGCATTCCACAGGTCGACCAAAATGGCAACAGCAGTGCCAACTTGCTGACTGGAAAGGAAGCCTGGGGGGCAAAGCTGGGAGATAGCCACCCCTCCCCCTTCATCCACCCAGAGATGTCTGTGATACATACCAGGCTGGCCTTATCTCCCAGAATTAATCCTGGGCGAGAGATGCTTTCATTTGAAATAGCTTGGCCTTCAGCAACAGCTTGATGGATGATCAGCAAGATTTGCAAGGGTTCCTTTGGTTGAGAAGAAGACCAGAAAGGTTGATGGGCACACCTTGCTAATTCCTTCTTCCCCTTACCTGACCTGCCTTTCTCTGCACCATCAGTACTTCAATAGCGGCATCTCTTGACCCTTCTTCTGAAGGGCTTCTCAGGCACATAGCACATGATAAAAGACACACACACGCAAGGTTCTTTCGAAGTTCATTCGTATTTTATAATAAGGATCCTCAACATTTCCAACCTTTCCCCAAGTTTACGCCTAGGTTTCCTAGGATAAGCTTTTTCTTCCTGGCATTTGATGAGTTTGTCCTCCAGCAACTGTCTGTAATTGGCTCTGATACTCTTGGCTCAGTTCTATGTAAGCAGTTAGGTTTGGGTCCTACAAGTCACAAGTGGAGAGAGATCTTTCCCTGCCTTCCTTTCTCCCAGCAATCTCTTATGACTCAAGAATAGCTAAATGGGGGGGGGGGAGCCTGTGGATAAAATGTCACGAGGCACTGAGGGCTTTGGTAAAAAGGGGGCTGTGACAGAGTAGAGAAATTTACTCTGGCAATGCAGGAAATGGGAGTGGTGCTCTGAACCAGCCAATAGGAGATTGAGGGGCAGGGAGGTTGGCAGAAGTTGGAAGTTGGGAGTGAGAGTTGATTGCGGAAGAGTTTAACAAGACTCTGGATTAAAACATCTGTAGAGGAACCTGATCTTTGGTTAAGTTCTCAAGACAGGACTTCAGCCTCTTCCCTGCAACCTCCCCACGATGAAAACTGTAGCCCCACAACTAACTGATGTCGAGGGTCACCATTTTATGTAGGTTTGCCAACTCCGGCATATCCAAAGTTCCTGGAGATACGGGGGTGGTGACTGAGGAGAAGAGGAAGGTGGGCAGGGATACAACACCATAAAGTCCACTCTCTGAACTTGTCATTTCCTCTGAGGGAAATGATCTCTGTAGTGTGGAGATCAGTTACACCTCTGGGAGAACTCCGTTCCCCGACTGGAGGCCAGCAACCCTACTTTTCAATGGTGCTTGTGCTGCAGTTGAGGCCGCCTGCTTGGCAGACAGTTGCTAAGGTCATAGGGGGGGAAGCAGCAGCAGCCATCACAAGTATGACCGTGGTTTGCACAGGCTTCAAGGCTTTTCTAGCAACGAAGAAGAAGGAGAAAATGATTTTGTAAGTCTGACCAAACATTGCATGTCTACATAGTGCCACCTTGTGGCTACATAGAAAAAAATTCTTTTGGAAATATCGCCAAATCAAAGCATTGGATTGAAATGCAGAAGACCATATATATCTGCACCGTCATAAAAAATTCCTAAAAATTCCCTTGGACTTATCTTTGGTTACTTTGTAGACAAGTTGTTGTCAATTACAGGCACAAGCACTTTATATCTATATAGGAAATTTGTAATATTATTGCTGCTTTTAGAATATGCTTTGCCTTATGCATATGTAACCAATTTCTATGTATTCACTTTCTTTCAGTTTAATCAACAATCAAACTGTTGGATGGTGTTTAGTAAACCTTAATTGAATTATAAATCACTTACTAGTTAATCACAGCTTTTGTTGCAGCTGCAAGTGTGTACACTGCAAGCACTGCAATATGCACTTCAGTGGATATTGTGCTAACATTGCACAGAAAATCCAGTTGCACAGTATTGCTCTTTAGGGCAACAGTAGAACAATATTCAGTTATGTGGAGGTGCAACCTAAGGGCATATATAGTGTTTTGCCATCACTGACAAAAATATGGATTTCCAAAACGTGCATTCATATTCTTTGAAACAGCTGAGTATGCTGTTGATTCAAGAAATCCCACAGCCTCTTGAATCAGTATTGGGGAATGCACTGTCAGTTGCCAGGGCACTGTTGCTAACAAAACACTAAAAGGTACATGGGGAATCATTGCCACGTGGAACCAGCTTTAATCAGCCCACAAAATCAGTCCTCTGAAACATTAAGGACTGCTACAATTGGATCCAGGATTTTGGTAGTGTAGCGGTGTATATCCCAGTAGTATTTCTCTTGCAAATATGTTTCAACTGCCTGAAATTTGTAGGGAAGCTATCTCAGGAGAGTGCATTTTTCCTGAGAATTTTATCCCAATTTGGGGTACAGGTAAAAATGTGTTCCCCATTGAAGCCAATGAAAGCAAATAAAGAATCAAGTATCTGAACGGTTATAGCATTAAAAGCAATAATTGGCAAACACTGAACAGCAAGATTTGAGTCCAATAGCACCTAATGACCAACAAGATGTTCACAGCTCACCTTCATCAGAAACTGGCAAACAGTGAAAATTGTACAAATAAAAGTTCTGTGCACATACCTACAACCTTGTTCCCTGTACAATAACTGGATTACTTGCTAAAGTTTTGGCCACTGAGCATCCATGAGACCCGGTCACACACATGGGTCCATCATATACAACAGTTGATGTCAAAGCAAGTTTGAATGGACTGCACTGAAATGTACTGGCTGAGTCCAGCCATTGCACCACAAACCATGGTTTCACTAAACTAACTATAGTCACTTTGTGATGGCAGACTACTGCATTAACTGGTTAACTAGGGTTCATCAAACCAGGATCTGAAGCTGGTTTCTTAGCTACAGTTAACTATCTTTTTGCTCAATGGCCGAATGTAAACTCCATGGGCTTAATTCTGGTTTAAGCTGTTTTTTCCCCTAGCAACATTCTCTTAGGCAACAGAGAGAAGGCAATGAAAACCATCTTCTGTTAAGGCAAACCAGGATCTGAGTGATAAACATGGAGGTGAATCCTGGTTTCACAAATGAAAGAAGAATTAAAATAAACCATGGTTTCATGTTGTGTCTAAACCAAGCCACTGAATGTGAGGAGATTTGAGGGGATACGGGCTATAAAATGGTGATTTGTTCATTCATACAGGTTAGGGGTGCAAAAATAAGACCATAATCATTTCCATTTTATCCATTTTCATTGTCGATGTTGCCCGATTTGCTTGTTCCTTTGATGCCACTTTTTAAGTCATTTGTACACAGTAGACAGTAATGATGACCATACAGTAAGTAGGGAAAAAAATAGAAAAATCTAAACAAAATCTCAAAAATAAGACTGGTCAGATTTGCACAAGGGAGAAGTGAAATTGAAGTGGGGAGGGGAATGAGAAATCTGAAATCATCCCAGTTGCAAGTGGTTCAACACAATTAATTTGTGTGAAGCTATTATAATGATGTCTTCGGGAACTATCAGGAAATACCCTCCCTTTTACTGCAAGTACTAGCTTCAGAAAGGCATCTGCCTATCTGTACACATACGTAGAGCTACCGGCAACCGTAGGTCTGCCAACTTTCCCTTAAAATGACAGCCAGGCATAGATGACATTTCTTCCTAGAACAAACGTGGGTGTATTTAAGAAAAGAGGGTTCATTTTCTTTTCAGTGTTTAATGGCCACAGGCGCACTTCCAAAATAGCACATCTCCAGCAATTCATTGTATTTGAGGGCATCTGCAACAATCCAACTGACTATTTTTTGGAATGGTTTTCTCACCTACCCATGAAATTTTCTTTCAGAATAAGCTGGTGCCTCTCAAACAAAAGATACATCAAGGAAGCAGCAGAGACAGGAGCAGGAAGCAAAAAGATGAGGGCGTGGGGCTTTTCATTTCGGATTCTGAGGTCACTAGTAACAGGAACTCAGTGGTAAAAATGAAATCATGACAATATCTCCAGATTATCTATCGAGTTCCCGCCAGTAGACACACAAACATACACTGTATAAGCACATTATTTCATATCAAGGTGCCACATCCTGCTTGGGATAGGTTTAGTATCATCCTGTACAAACCACTTGCTTGGAATTGTAAACAATTTACCAACCTGCCTTGTACGGAGTCAGTGGCCACTGCTGACTTTCTTCCCTGGAAATATATGCAGATCTTATGCCACACCCTATCTCAGGAACCACAGGTAGAAAGGGATTGGGATGGGGCTCCTGAAGAACTGCCTCTTTCCCTATTATCCACTTATCTCAAGCCTTGTTAGCATTTAGGCTCCAGGCGACACCTATCTATTTGCATTGGCTTTTTAGTTGACATTTTAGCCTGTCTTTTAGTTGGTTGCTGTTTTTATGGTCTTGCTCTGTATCCTGTCTCTTTCAGGTTACGACTGTTATCTCCATCTTTTAAGATACTGTTTTAATGCTGTGGGAGTGTTTTGTGCTGCTGAGGATTTAGTGGGCCATTTTTATCACTAATGGGGTTTGTTTTAGTGAATTGTTTTATTGAGTCACTCTTTTACTTTGTATTTTAATTGTTTTATTGTGTTGTGAGCTACCTTGAAGAGGGCTCTGGAAAGTCTGTCATGAATTATTTTATCCATGCTTCATTAAAGTTTCTAAACCATCCAGTTCTGAAATTTATATCTCAACTCTGATCAGCTCTGAAGGCTTTAGATAATGAGACCTAAAAACAAAGATCTTTCTTTGAAGATCCTGTTATTTAATAAAAATAATTTGTATGGGTTCTCCTTGTTTTAAATCTTTTCATCAAGGCACACAGAGACTTCTTTTAGAGTTTAATGTTTATTCTTTATTAAAATAAACTCTTTAAACTCTAATTTAGCAAAATACTAAAATATAAAGGATTATTAAAATGAAACCTGTAAGTAAATGAACAAGTATATGTAACAGGGATTAGTTCTCCTAATATCTCTCAAATAAATCTAAGATTGGTTTAAAATCAGATCTACCATGAAATGCATTGAATTTTCAATAAACACATATACAAATATATTTCTCACATAGATCTTCATGAGATTTCCTTCATCAAAACCCTAAGTTCTTGTCTGGGTGGCAAATTTATACTAAATAACACATGCTGTCTGCTAAGAAATCTGAGATCTTTCGCATGTGATAACTAAGACTGATCATATTTTTATATTGTTATCACATGCGAAAGATCTTGGATTACTTAGCAGACAGATTTAGCTGATTTTTCAGATTTTCAATTATGTGACATTTTACTAAGCCAAAAGTGATGCCATTTTGCAGGTGCAAGATAAGCTCCATACATCTCTAGAAGTTGACCCAAAAGTTAAGTGAACAGATCATGATTGATCCATTTTAACAATTAAAGAATAGTCTACCACTGTCTACTATTTTTAATTGGGTGTCAAAGATAAAAGGAACATCTGTGTGGTTATACAATCTGTTGAAAAACTACATTAAAGTTCGTACACAGTTCACTAGAATACACATGTATAACTAGAGTATGTCCTGACATGGATAGCCTAGGTGAGCCTGATCTCATCAGATCTCAGAAGCTAAGCAGGGTCTGCCTTGGTTAGTAGTTGGATGGGAGACCTTCAATGAAGACCAGGATTGCAGAGGGAGGCAATGGCAAATCAACTCTGTCCGTTCTTGCCATGAAAACCCTGCCAGTGGTCACCATAAGTCAGCTATAACTTGAAGGCACTTTCCACCACTAACTAGAGTATATTGTGATCTAATCTATATTCTCATTACAAGTCCACATAAAAATATCCCAAATATATAACTAAATAAAAGGGGGGGGGAGTAAAAATACACAGAGATGTAGACATGTAGGCAGGACAATGTACAGCCAGGAACGTGTGCCATTTTCCAAGACAGGTCCAGCTTTTCCCCTTGCCAAACTGTGGCACTAGCATGGATGGGCAGAGACTTCCCCTTGCCTCACAGAAGCCCTCCATGACAAGCTGAGGGCTGTCGATGGGGGTCTTACCCACTTTTATGGGAGTGCTGAGTTACCTGTTTCCACTGGCAGGAAGGGGCGGCCACAGGGCTGCTATGAGCCACTCCAGACCGCCAGACAATTATTCCTTTTGCTCCCCTTCTCCTTTGGAAGAACACACACATCACACTTGATGATCCAGTCTGGCACTTCAACAAGCTGCAGAGGTTAACCCAGGGCCCTGGAATCTGGGACCCCTCATCTCCCGACTCCCTTGACAGCCCTGATTAGCAGGGGGAGGGTTGCCTCCAGAAGTCAGCATAGCAGAGCCCCATCCCAAAGCCCCAGCCAGGAAGAAGATCCAAGGCCAATTCAAGCTAGGGCTCAGCTGCAGTGGAGGAAGTCAGATACAAGCAAGCCTGCCAGCGTTGCTGCCTCCTCTGGGCACCTCTACTGTCAAGAGATGGGAAAGATCAGGGTTGCAGAGCCAGTTTGGTGTAGTGGTTAAGAGAGGCAGGTCTCTAATCTGGACAATTGAGTTTGATTTCCCACTCTTCCACTTGAAGCCAACTGAGTGACCTTTGGCCAGTCTCAGCTCTGCCAGAGCTCTTTCAGTCCCACCCACCTCACAGGGTGATTGTCGTGGGGATAATAATAACATACTTTGTAAACCACTCTGAGTGGGTATTAAATTGTCCTGAAGGATAGTATATAAATCAAATGCTGTTGTTGTTGTTAATAATAATACTAGAAATAATAGAAATATTAATAGTAGTAGTAATAATATTATTAATAATATTAATAGTAATAATAATAATATTAAATCGCCCCAATTGGTGACATTACAGGGCACCTGTTTGATCTTTTTCCTTGTGGGAGCCCTGATAAAAACATGGGCTTCTTTTAGACCCGTTGGCCCTGTTGTGTCAGAAAGCATGCCAGAGAGTCACACTGTGTTTCCTCCAATGTAGGGCCAATAAGGGAGCTGCAATAGAATGCCCACAGGAGCTGAAAGCTGATCCAGAGTGGTGGGCCCTTCTGCTTGCTTCTCTCTTCACTATGGTAAATAAGACTGGCCAGCTGCCAGCTGCCTGGACCAATGCGATTATTGTTCCCATTTATAAGAAGGGTTGTCATCTTAACCCCTCTAACTTCAGACCAATCAGCCTTCTATCCATTATTGGGAAACTATACGCTAAATTCTTGCAAATTAAGCTCAGCACTTGGATGTCATCTAATAAAATATTAGGCCCAGAACAGGTGGGGTTTTGTCAGGGGAAGTCAGCTTTGGATAATTGTTTAGTCCTCGCTCATTTGATTAATAAATACATGAGCAGGAAAAGATCTAAACTGTATATTGCCTTTCTGGACCTTAAGGGAGCCTTTGACTCTGTCTCAAGAGAACTTCTCTGGGCAAAGCTCGAGGGGATGTTACTAGATAAGAGGTTATTATCTCTTATCAAAAGACTTTACTCAGCAACGTCTTGCCAGGTCAGGTGTTCTTCCCTTGGGAGACTCTCACCCAGGATTCTTATTAAGAAGGGGGTTAAGCAGGGGTGCATTTTAGCACCCCATTTGTTTAATCTTTTTTTAAATGATCTTGCCCCTTTTTTGTCACTGGTTGACGGTCACAGTCCTAGACTTGGCTCCGTTTCTATCCCTTTGTTATTATATGCGGATGATGCGGTTCTTCTGTCTTCTTCTCGTGTTGGATTGAATCGTTTATTGAACCATTGCCTTGAATACTGTGTGACCAACAGATTGGAATTAAACTATGAAAAATCTAAGGTGTTGGTTCTCCCCAATTCCGAGAAACTGCATAACTGGATTGTCAATGGTAATAGACTTGAACAAGTTAAGCGCTTTAAGTACTTGGGTGTCTATTTCCAATCTAATGCTACGTGGACCTTCCACCGTAGGATGGCTATCAATACAGCCAAAGTTAATGCTGCAGCAATATCCCACTTTTATTTTTCTGATCAAGGTAACCAATATGTGCCTGCTGCTCTTAAAACCTTCAATGCTAAAATTGGAGCTCAGTTATTATATGGGCCCCCGCTCTTTCTGCGTAAGATCATGGGGGTTCCCATGTGTGTTCCATATGCTGCCTTATGCTTAGAGTGCAGTCAGAATTTGTTGACCACCAAGGCATGGCTTCACACTATTAAATATTGGTTGAAACTCCATTTTAATTCTGATCTTCCCAGTTATACGTACCATTTATTATTGGAATTTGCCAACTCTAGTTGGTCAGCCTGTATTGAAGGTAAAATAAGTTCCTTGAATTTATCTATAGAATCTTTATCATTGCTACCTGAGTCTGAGGCCTTCTCAAAAATAAAACACAGTCTTTTGGGATCAGAGTTACAAACTCTCTATAGTTCTGCTAATAGAACTTGTTCTCCACTAAACTTGGGGATTTTCCCTAATGTAAGTTTCCCAGCAGTATACCTTTACCAACTCCTGGCTCCCAATTTACGTAGAGCCTTTTCTCTGGCCAGATTTAATGTTCTTCCTTCAGCCATTTTATCTGGCAGATTTCATGGGATTCCTTATTATAGCAGGTGTTGTCCTTGTTTGATGGACTGTGTTGAAACTGTTTCCCATGTTCTTCTCCAGTGCCCTTTTTATCGGGCACCACACCAGGATCTTCTACATCCTATATTAGCCCAACTTTCAGAGTTTTCTGATGATTTTAAAGTTCAGTTCCTGCTTGACAACCCAGATGGGGAAATAACTGAAATAGTAGCTAAGTTTCTCTACAGTGCCATGGCTATACGCCATGACAAGTAATATTCTGTACTGGTTTTGCTGCACTGTTGCCCTGCTCCTATCTGTATTTTAATCTCATTTTGTATGGAGTCTCTGTATTTAAAATTGTATATTTTATATATGCCAATAAAGGCTTGCTTGACTGAACATAAACCCCCCTGCAATTGGTCCTGAGCAGGTGAAGCTGGATAACAATATTTTCTCTCGATAATGGCTGCATGTCAAGTTGCTGTTAAAGCCCCAAAGCAGTGACATTCTATTCCAAATGTATCCCGCCTTTCCACTGAAGCCAGTGGTCTTGGACTGGAGTAAATCTGCATAGGATTGCCCTGTGGATCACTTGGCAACCTTAATCAAAAATGGCTTGGGGGTGCTGTGCAACCTCTTCCTTAACTTACTTTGAGTAAAAAACATTATATCCCATTTTTTCAGGCTCACTGAGGACCCAAGGTAGCTAGATGACTAAACCTGAAGTAACCACTTCACATTTTGCACCAGTTCCTGGGCTGTGGCTGATGTCATAGACTTGCAGCTCAGTGGATCCATCGTTCACTGGAACCTGGATCTGATAAGGTTGAAAAATCACTGATTTAAAATAGTTTGAGCCCAGGGCAGCTTGAATACTCTCCTATAACTTGCAAACCTTCAAACAGCCAGGCCAAATCTCTGGGTGGCCATCCAGCAACTCTTCGGGGGAGCATCCTGGCAGAAACTTCCTTCCAGTGATGTCCTGCCCCAAATCTAAGGTGGTGGAGGCCCTTTCACTGTCTCTAGCAGTGCTTGAGGTCCCACCGTTTTTTACTGGCCATGCTCTTGTGCCTTCAACAACAGGCTGATATGCTTTAAGCAGGAGATAAAATAATTTTTAAAAAAAAGTTAAGCAGGAGAGACTTTTCAAGTCCTAGATGTGTTGAAAAGAACTTTACCTGCTAAATTTTGGCATTTACAAAACAACACTGGCAACAGTACATTAGGGTTACACCCAGGGCTTTTTTTCAGCAGGAACACGGTGGAACGGAGTTCCGGAACCTCTTGAAAATGGTCACATGGCTGGTGGCCCCGCCCCCTGATCTCCAGACGGAGGGGAGTTTAGATTGCTCTCCGCGCCCTGGTTACACCCATCAGGACTTGTAACTCTACTGAGGAGTGACAATCAGATCAAAACTTAGGTTTAGTCTTAAATCTGAAGGTGTTTGAAGGTTTAGAGTGGAAAATCAGGGATACCCTGTGGAGGTGCAATGTTCTGAAACCCTTTTAAAGAAACACCAGATCTAATCTGTAGCCTGGGAACTGCTGGGAAGGGCTATTCAGCCAGGTTTGAAGCCTTATTCCAACCCAATGAGCCCTCTTCCAGTGCAGGAGTCTGCACTGTTTGGTACCAAATATGGCTCTTTTGAACAGAAACAAAACTTCTAAGTTAAGGTATATTGGAGAGGTAGGTGGGATGCTAGAATAACCGGCATGTGAAAGGGAATGGAGACAGCAAAAATTTTTATGGGACTGAAAGCTTTCTTAGAGACGCTTTATAGAAAGGGAATTATAGAGGTGAACAGGTGCCAGTAATCAAAGTGTGAATTATGCACAGATTTATGCAAGCGCATTCATCCGGGGGGGGGGGGGGTGCTCCTGTGTATATTTATGACTTATTGTGAGACCTTGGTGTGTGCCACTTCTAAATAAAGGGCTCTCAATAGTTTAGTGTTTGGGCTGTGGAATCAGCATGTCAGTTATTAGTAATGTTAAGTTTTATACTTTCCCTTATACTAGCTCTTTGGTGGTTTCTGAATTTTGATGTGGTTGTAAAAGGTTGCAGACCCCTGTTCCTGTCAATCAAACTGAGGTGTTCAAGTGCAGCCATGCTTTTCATTTTGGTTAGTTCCACAGTCTACCCTTTACAAAGCCTTGCAGCTGGGCAGAAAGGGAAGAGAAACAGGTACAGCTGAGGAAGAAGAACAGTTGGGCCAGTGCCCCTGGACTGTTCAGTAGAAAAAGTCATCCAAACAGTGGAAAACCCGCAAGATGTTTGAATGTACAGTGTAGCAAAGGCTATAAAAAGACCATTGGGAATCAAAGAAGCTGCTATCGAAGCAATATGCAGGGCTTACAGTTGTTGCTGGGACAGCACCTTGTTGCACCTGTGGAGATTTAAATATTTTTTAAAGAATGGGGAAAATACCAGCACGTTCCACTCCCCTTCCCCATGGCTTTCTAGAATAGTGACATTTTCACCTGAACCTTCAGGCTTTGTTCTGATCTTTTTTCATTGGAAGTAGCAATGGCGATGTCTGAAACTGCAAAAACGAGTCAAGAGGAGGTTAAAAAGGAGAATGAAGAAAATCAAATCCCTCCAGATATGGTTGTCTGTTTGGGGGGGGGCATGGGTCACTACGGCATCATATTACTGCCAGGGAAAACCTGGAAGTGGTGTCAGACTACTCTATGAATTGCTAGAAACTCTATGGTTTAACCATAGATGTAATGGCAGGATGCTGATGAAAATTTTTACATTTTTTCTCCCGCCAGCAGCCAGAGGAGCAATGGGCAGTAGAAATTTGGGGCAGGAAATCTCCTGCTCCCAACAGGAACCTGGCAACTCTACTTCCAGGATAGGGTTGCAAGGCCTGGCTTGGCACTCAGTGGGAGACTAAGGTGTGGGGAAATTGGGGGTGGGGGCTGTTGCCAGTGACACAATATCATTTCACCATGGTATCACCATAGATTTTCTGGCAAGTCCTAAAGAGTTGTGACCACACTTCTAAGATTTTCATAAGAGTGATTTCATGCTATTGGTCCAACAACCATTTTCCCCTCCTCTGCCACTCCAGGGGATTGGTAACCCTAATCCAGGGTACCTGGGAACTATTTAAAGCTACACTAACTGAAGCCCCCCCAAAAATGCATACCTTTAGGCAAGGCAGCTTCCAGCAAATTTAAAAGGAGGCCAAGTCTAGGAAGCCAAAAAAAGGCAAAACAGCTCTCTAAAAAGTGGGAGGTTTTCCAGAATAAAATGAACAGAAAGGAACACAGGTTCTGGCAAAACCAATGCAAGCTGACAATACAGTGAGCAAAAAGAGAAACCGAGGAAAAGATTGCTAAAAACATTAAGACAATTACCTCCCCCCACCCCAATATATCAGGAGCAGGAAATCCACTAGGGAGGTGGTTGGGCCTTTGGATGACAAAGGAATGAAAGGATTGCTTAAGGAGGATGGGGAGATGGCAAAGAAACTGAATGAATTCTTTGTGTCTGTTTTCACCATGGAAAATGTGGGGTGTGTACCCATTCTAGGGCCACTGATTTTGGGAAAGGTGTCTGAAGAATTAAGTCAAATTGAGGTGGTGAGAGATGGTTCTAGGACTGCTAGGCAAACTGAAATTGAATATCAATAAGTCTCTAGGTCCAGATGGCATACACCCAAGGGTTCTTAAGGAACTTAAATGTGAAACAATTGATGTATTAACTACCATATGTAACTTTTCATTAAAATCATTCATACCAGATGACGAGAAAATAGCAAAGGCCACAGTGATTTTTTAAAAAAGGGATTCAGACTGGATCCAGGGGATTATAGGCCAGTTATAGGCCAGCCTATCATCTGTTCTGGGTAAATTAGTAGACACTGTTATTAAAGAAAGAATTGTTAAGCACATCGAGGAACAAAGCAGGTTAAAAAGCAGGAGGATAAAGGTGATCCAGTAGATATTAGATTCTTGGGCTTCAAAGGGCTTGTGACCTCACCAAAGACTGCTTGGTAAGCTTAATAGTCATAGGATCAGAGGGTGGGTCCTCTTACGTATTCAAAGTTGGTTAAACAAGATAAAGCAGAAAGCAGGAATAAATGAACAGTTCTCACCATGGAAGGAAGTGTACAGTGAAAAAGGCAAATTCTCTGCTGGATAATAAAATGGCCAATACTGTGTAATTCCCTTGTACAGAGCTATGGTGCAGCCTCATATGGAATAATGTATGTAGTTCTGGTCACAGTATCTCAAAAAAGGATATTACGGAGCCAGGAAAAGTACAGAAGAGGGGAACAAAGATGGTTAAGAGGTTGGAGCACCATTCTTATGTGGAAAGGCTGAAGAGTCTAGGATATTTTAGTCTAGGGTTGCTGATCCCCCAGTGGGGGTGGAGGATCTCCCACTCCCAGCCCCTGCCCCACCACCACTCACCTGACCAGCAGGGAGAAAAGGTGTGGGAATGCGCTTCCCAGGGTGCTTTCTCAGTGCGGTGCGACGACATCACTTCCAGGAATGATGTTATTGGACAGGCCATGGGAGTGCTCCCATGCTTCACATTAGGCTGTTTTGGGCCTCAAATTGGCTGATTCTTTAGGAATCTGCCTGCCCGGAAGCACAGGAGCATTCCTGTGGCCTGCCTGATGATGTCACTCCTGAAAGTGACATCATCGTGTTGGTGCTAGAAGTACATGTGTGCTTTGCATGCGAAGACTTTCTAAAAGTGAGTGCGGCTGGGTCCCTCTCTCCACCGCAAGGGGACCTGGCAGCCCTATTTTAGTCTAGAAAAATAAGGCTAAGGGGGGATGTGATAAAGGTTTATAAAATTATGCACTCCCATGATACCAGATCATGGGCACACCCAATGAGGTTGATGGGCAATAGCTTCATGACAGACGAAAAGAAATACTTTTTTATGTAACAATTAATTAAATTGTGGAATTCACTGGCAGTCTGATTCACTGCCAGGCTGGTATAGTGGCGGCCACAAACATAGGTGGCTTTGAAAGGGGATTAAAAAGATTCATGGAGGATCGGTCCACTCCCAACCGTGGTGAGTTAAGGGAACCTCCATCTACCAAGGCAGCAAACCTCCAAATCGGCAGAGGAAGAGCATTGGCCTCTAGGCCTCTTTTTGTTGGCCTTCTAGAGCAACTAGTCAGCCACTGTGTGAAACAGGATATTGTACTAGATGGAGTATCCAACTAGATGGTCTGATCCAACAGGGCTCTTCTTATGTTCCTAACAGCTTGACGAAAGGTGATAAAGAACCAAGGATATTTGGAGTTGTGTTGGGCAGATTTTAAAGGCACAAAGTCTGAATCAGGAGAAAACGTGGTAACTCTTTAAAAAATGCTTATTTTACATGCTTGCCGTCAGAGTTTCTGAGTATGTGAAGTCACTTTGAAGTCTGAGCACTGTAAATAGCTATATAAATCCTAAATGTTATTAGTATTACTACTATTTATTAATGGGTAGTGAAAGAAACAGGGTGACAGACCTTGTTGAAATAACAGTTTAGAATGAGTGCTGAGTATGCAGGCATCAGAGCGAGTGCAGTGTAGCATATTCTAGGTTTAGGGCTGCCAGCTCCAGGTTGGGAAATTCCTGGATATTTGGGGGTGGAGCCTTAGGAGGGCGTGGTTTGGGGTGGGAAGGTACATCAATGGGGTATAAAGCAGCCCTTTTCTCCAGGGGAACTGATCTCTGTCATCTGGAGATCGGTTGTAATTCCAGGAGATCTCCAGGCTCCACCTGGAGGTTGGTAACTCTAGCTAGACAAGTCAAAGGCTTGACTTCCCCTGTCTATACTATGGTTGCCAACTAATGGGAGAAAAACTTTCTGGATGGCTCTTGTGCTCTAACAGCTGTTTTGGTTTGTAGAAATGGTGCTATGAGCATTTTCACAGCATGGAGGTTAACCTGTCTAATACATTCTTATTCCATCTTTACTCCAAGGAGCTTAGGGGAGCACCTATTGTTCTTTCCGCACTGTATCTTTATAACAACCCAGTGAGGTGGGTGAAGCTGAGAGAGGATGATGGATCCAAGATCATCCAGTGAATTCCATGGCCGAGTGGAGATTTGAATCCGGGTCTCTGAGATCATGGTCCACACTCTAACCACTACACAATATCAACCTGATGATGTCTGTGCCTCGGTCTGTTGTTAAAGACACTTGAAAAGATATTTCTGACTGGCTAAGGCCAAACTGCATGTTATGGAACAGGTGGTTTCTCTTGACTCTTCTTCCCTCACCACTTGCAGGGCTCAGGAAACTTTAGTGTGATAGCGCATTAATTCCCCAGTTATATCTTATTGGAGACATGCAAGTCGGTAGTGTCACTGTACTGTGTTGTGTCTCCCATAGCTCTGAGTCAGGTTAAAAAATAAACCTGTGGTTTAGATCCAGCCACCAGAGAGCGCTGCGCAACAAAGCAATTGGCTATCTATGCCCCAGCCACCCTTATAATGCCAGTCACCTGAATGCATGTATTGTTCTTTGAAAATGCTTTCTAAAATGAAATAAGTCGTTGCCTTCTTATGCACATGAGCTCCATGCTCTGAACATTCCTTCGAAAGGTGAGAAGATCCTCTCACCTCAAGGGCTGCCTTAGCAATTCTGGGGCAATTATCCTGAAGCCACTGCCGTGACTCCAGGGAGGGGTGGATTCAACTTTACAGCCCCTTTTATGGAGCCAATGATGGGGAAGCTTTACCTGCTGAATGTCTGCCTATCCAGCTTCTTTTTTTTAATTTTTAAGATTTTTATTAAATTGAAATAAAATACACAATCAATAAACATTCAAGTTGAAGAAATAGCATAAACTATATACATAAACTCTGCTATCTCAATTTTTATAGCCATAGCAAATACATATGATTGATATAAGCGACAATTATGCAAACGTATAGGCAATAAATTCAGTAGCAAGTGAGAAACATAAGGTAGTCCTTAAGTGAGATGCTTTTAACCACTGGGTCCTTGCTTAGAAAGTGGTCTAACACTGGTAACCATTGCTCCACAAAAGAAGATTTATAGTTAGGGTTCCAGCTTCTGAAAAGCAACCCAGATCCAGCTCTTAGATTCTACTGCAGGCAGCAGAAAGGAAGTTTGTTCTGGGGTCTTCTGCAGGCTTCCTTGGCTCCTCTTGCACTCTGGCTAAGCTGACAGCCAGTGAGAAGGTGGCTCAGAGAGCCCAGCTCAGACTCAGCCAGCAACTTTGGGAGATTCCGGCTGCCGGGCCTGCTTGAGGCGAGTCATAGCCACTTCTGGGCTGGCAGCAACAGCTGTGATCAGCCCTGTTTAATTTAATTTAATTTAATTTAATTTATTATATTTATATTCCGCCCTCCCTGCTTTCGCAGGCTCAGGGCGGATAACAAATACAAACATGTTTAAAAACATTTAAAAACATTAAATAATACATTTAAAAACATTTAAAAACATTAAATATAACAATTCATGCTGCCCAGTGGTTCATACATGCCTCTGTGTTTGCATAGGGGTGATGGTTTAACCCCCCCTTCACGGGGGGGGGGGCGGGCACTGCCCGGCGTTAGCCATATGCCTGGCGGAATAGCTCTGTCTTACAGGCCCGGCGAAATGCAAGCAAATCTTGCCGGGCCCTTGTCTCGCAAGACAGAGCATTCCACCAGGTCGGGGCCAGGACTGAAAAGGCCTTGGCCCTGGTCGACGCCAGGCGGGCCTCCCTAGGGCCAGGGACACTTAAAAGATGTTTTCCGCCAGAGCGGAGAGTCCTCCGGGGCTCATATGGTGAGAGACGGTCCCTCAGATACGTCGGTCCCAGTCCGCGTAGGGCTTTGTAGGTTAACACCAAAACCTTGAACCTGATTCGGTACTCCACTGGCAGCCAATGCAGCTGGCGTAGCACCGGTGTAATATGCTCCCACACCGGTGCTCCAGCAATGACCCGCGCTGCTGCATTCTGTACCAGCTGTAACCGCCGGATCAGGCCCATGGGAAGCCCAGCGTAGAGCGCGTTACAGTAATCCAACCTAGAGGTGACCATTGCTTGGACCACTGTAGTCATGTCACGGGGAGACAAATAAGGGGCAAGCTGCCTGGCCTGCCGAAGATAATAAAAGGAAGACCTGGCAACTGCAGTGATCTGGTCCTCCATCTTCAAGGAGGAATCCAGAATCACCCCCAGGCTCCTAACCCTCGGGGCCAGTGTGCTGCCCCATCAAGTGTAGGAAGCTGGGGTCCCAAAGCCATCTCCCCACGACCCACATACAGGACCTCCGTCTTCGTGGGATTCAATTTCAGCCGACTTTGTCTCAACCAACCAGCCACAGCCTCAAAAGCACGCTCCAGGGCATCAGGGGCCGATCCAGGCTGCCCGTCCAACAACAGATAAAGCTGGGTGTCATCCGCGTATTGGTGACACCCAAGCCCGAAACTCCGCACCAGCTGGGCGAGGGGGCGCATATAGATATTAAATAATAATGGAGAGAGTATCGCTCCCTGTGGCACACCACAAACCAGTGGCCTACGAGATGACACCCTCTCCCCGAGCGCCACCCTCTGTCCCCGATCGTGGAGAAAGGAGACCAGCCACTGCAGTGCTGTCCCCTGAATCCCCACATCGGCAAGGCGGTGGGTCAGAAGCTCATGATCGACCGTATCAAACGCTGCTGACAGATCCAGCAAAATCAGCAGTGCTGATCCGCCCTGATCCAGATGTCTGCGGAGATCGTCTGTGAGGGCGACCAACAATGTCTCGACCCCATGTCCCGGGCGGAAACCAGACTGGAAGGGGTCTAGGGCTGAGGTCTCCTTCAGGAAATTCTGCAGTTGCTTCTCTGCCGCCCGCTCAATCACCTTCCCCAAAAACGGAAGGTTGGAAACTGGTCGGTAATTGAGCAGGTCAGCAGGATCTAATGATGATTTCTTCAGAAGAGGCCGTACCACAGCTTCCTTCAGCGCCTTGGGAAAAACCCCAGAGCTCAAGGACAGGTTTATAATCGCCTCCAAGGAATTCCGAAGCCCGTCAACACTGGCTTTCACCAGCCATACCACCTGCCGTAGGCCGTACCACCTGCAGAATCCTGTCCACCTCTTCCCCGAAAAGAGGGCTGAAATGATCTAATATGGGTCCCGAAGACGGCCAAGGGGCCTCTAGTTCATTTACTGTATCAACTGTGGCTGGTAAGTCGCGGCGGAGAAGCAAGATCTTATCAGTAAAAAAGCTCGCAAAAGCCTCACAGCTTATCTCCAAATTCAACTTTTGATGGTCTCCACCTGATTGGGAGACCAATGAACGGACCACATTAAATAATTTAGCTGGGCGAGAGCTAGCTGATGCGATGGAAGCTGCATAATACTCTTTCTTCACAGCTTTCACCGCCATCTCATAGGACTTCATAAACAGCCTATAAGATGTTCTTGCTTCCTCGTCACGAGATCGCCGCCACACGCGCTCAAGTCGTCTTAGCTCCCGTTTCTGTTGCCGCAGCTCCTCCGTATACCAAGGAGCCCGGCGATTCCGGCAGCGAAGAGGACGACGGGGGGCGATTTCATCGATGGCCTCAGAGAGCCGGACTTGCCAGCCCTCCACTAGCTCATCTAATGAACCACCGTGGAGCATTGGTTCCCGCAGAGCATTCTGGAACCCAATTGGGTCCATCAGTCTCCACGGGCGAGCATAAATTTGCATAAATTTGTTGAAGCCAGCCAGTGGCTTCTGCTTCATGGGCAGCAGGAGAGAAGGAAGAGCATGTATGTATTGCCTGTTCAGGAGCAGCTGCCGCCTGACTCATGAGGGATGGGTGGCTGCCAGGGCAGGGCAGAAGACAAGGGAGGATGGAAGTCTCTGTCCCCCCACCGGCTACAGCCAGCCAACAGAGTGGTCAGTGCCACAAGTCCACAGGCTGTGAGGAACGGCTGGCCGGGCAGGCGGCGCAAGAGGCAGTGCCCCCCCCCCCGTCTTCATCCCCTGTCCTCATCTGACAAGTTTGCCCTGTCTAAAGCTGATTCCAGCTGGCATGGCTTTTGGGACAATGGCACCTCTCCAGGTCTGCACACGCCTGGCAGCATAGGCAATGCAGGGGGGGGGGCGGGAATCAGGGATCCCAGACCCACCAGCTGGGGGCTCAGGGCAGCTGCCCCAGTTACTCCATGGTCAAGACCACTCTTGTCTTGTCTTGCAACACCCCTGAATGATAAGAGAAGGGTCCATAGCTATAGAAATGCCCTTATTCCCACTGAGGTGCACGTATCCTGTTAATGTCAGCTGGTGTAGCTGTTGTGGCTTCCGTCCAAGGAAGGAGAGCTAGGGCTGCAGGCCAGAGCTTCTGAGCCGCATATATTCAGGGAATTCATCCCGCTCCCAGAGGTAGCTTAAGCTGTTTCTATGTCTTTGGCTAAAATTGCCACCCATCCCAGAATTTTGTTTTAGGCAGTAGTGGGAGAGGTTGTGTGTCTCCGCCTCCAGCATTTCCCAAATTGTGGGCTCCTTCTCCTTTTCTGTACAAGTGAAAGGAAAGGACTTTTGCCCCATTCGCTTATGGGAAATGAGAGGGAAGTGGTCACAGTTGAACCATGGCCTCCACACCATGGGTCATGTGGTCTTCAAAGGATGCTCCCAGTTTGCTTGAACTCCTTGGAACGCAGCCACCCCTGGCAGCTACCCCCACAGTTTCTTGAGTTCAGCCCACTCTGCCCTAGCCTCTGTTATTTTCCAAGCAAGCAACTGCGTGCAGTGGACCAAGGGCAGCCACCCCTGGCGAGACCATGGCTTCAGGAGAGCAATTGCCTCCTGACCTTTGTGGGGAACTGAAGATGCTGAACCTCCCTTCTCCTCACCCTTGGTCCACAATATGGGAATAGAAAAGGGGGATGGATCATACATGATACTGGTGTGTGTGTGTGTGTGTTCAGTGATTGGATCACCAACGTGTTAGTTTGATGCAAAAAGCTGAGGTGGGATGTGGTATAGATCGAGGCCACAATTCTGAGGAGAAATATACTGCTTTTCTGACAAAACTCATTGCCTCTGCACAATTTCACTGACAAAAAAGTTACTCCACTAGGTTGTTTTGTGCTCCAGGAGAGGTACAGGTAAGACTACTGACCAGTACAGAGTGCTGATATGGAAGTGGCCAAAATGCTATCTCCTGTCTTCTGCTTCGAGCCTCTTGAGAATGACAAGTAAAAAATTTTAAGTCACTTTCACCCTTGATTTTGCGTGGCTGGTAAGATGTATGAAAATGGCCATACTGAGACATCCATATATATAAAGCCTTCTGTTTTGGAATCATTACCTGCTAGATGAGCAATAGTGGAGCATAGTCATATGAAATCCTTTAATTATAGCCACTTTTTACATTTCTATGTGGCCAACCCACTTTGTTCCATTCCAATTGAAGAGCACTATGAAAAGACAGCAACGTTTTTAAGGCCTCTCGGCAAAATCCAGAGAGTTGATTGTCATGTCTAGGTTTTTTTTTTCTAATTACCGTATTACTTTCTGTATTATTTATCTAAATGACTGGGTGACACACCAATATTTGGGAAAATAACAGGACTGTTTACTATAGGAAATGTACACTAAAAAGAGTGGTTGTGTGGGAAAGAATGGTGCCCACTGAATCTCTGAAGGCCCCATTCTGGCCTGACCTCATCCTTTATGTGAAAGAAGTAATTTTGCTGCCTTAAGTAGATCTTTTAGTCACTTCCAAAGGAAAGATGCAACAGAATTATGCCTATACAGTATACCCGTCCTGAATAGGTGTAAACTCTGTTACATCTTGTCTGTTGTATCCCTGCACATTCTTGCCTTCTTCCAATGAGGAGGCAAACCCTGGTCAGTGGCTACTGCAGAAATTCAGAAGGGTGGGCTGGACTCTTTTTTAGGGTAGGTAATATGTACACCTTTCAGGTGTAAAAGTGAAGTGTGCTCCCATTTCTTCAAAGACAAGTGTGCCTTAACCATGGGAACCGCTGGCTGAAAAGCAAAACACTGTTGATACTAGTAGTATTGCATAGGCCTCTTCGGAAAACCTCCTTGCGTAGAAAGGAAGGAAGGGGAGATCTCAGCCACAATGAAACCAAATTGTGAGTAATGAAAGTACCACCTGTTCTTCAAGCTGCCTTTTCTCTCAGCAGTCCAGTTATTTCATAGTTAGAGGACCAAAAATGAGGAGGACAAAATGTTCTTTGCGAATCTTCTTTTTTTAACCCTCACAGCAATAGATAAGTGAGAACTAACCTTGCCCAAGTACATATTTTATCCAATAAGGATCTCCGCCTAGGTCTTTGACATCTTCCAACTCACAGCCATCCCCAGTAAATCCAGCATTTTGTTCATGACTCATGACTCTGAGCAAGCATTGAATGATGAGAAAATACGGGCAGGCAAGAAACCTTAGTAAGAATGTGATTTTACAGAAAGTTGTGTTTCTCACTATAGTTGTCCTGTTGTTCATTCATGCCCGTCTCTCATCACATTGCCACAAAGACAACAAAGTCAGGGTAAAATCAATATATTATTTTGACTATTACACTAAAATATTGCACAGTAGGTCATCGTGTTAATTAGCAGTGATTTTCTTTTCTTCCTTTAAACAAGCACTGCTAAAGTTTAGCAAACCTACAGTATGGAAGGGAAAACCCACCCATTCCAGTCTCTGAAAACCAATGCTGCCTTTAAAAAGTAACATTCTGGTAACGCTTCCAAATTCTGGTAAATACCCCCACACTCTTCAGTCAGCCTGTCATGCGGAACCACTGGTTTGGGTGAACAGGGGTTCACATGACTAGAGCAGGGTAACAGGTTGGGCAAATTGTTAAAAGGAGGACGGATGAGTCACATGTATGAAGGAGGATATTGAGAACAGAAAGTCCAAGTGTGATTTGACCTAAGAGAACCAGGGTGGTGGTGGATTATACTTGGGAGAGAAAGAGAATCACAGAGCATGGGTTACACAGTGAAATCAATAAAGTACTCATGTGTGGCTCTGATGGAAGAGAGGAGGAGGAATAGGGATCTTAGAAAGTTTTATTAAAGTTACATGGGATCTGAAACTTTCTGAAGTTTTGTACTGTTCCACCCTAGCATCCATTAAGTCCATTGAAATCAAGGGTATAAAACTGCTTAGGATAGTTTCAGGTGAGTGGTTACGTTAGCCTGCAGTAGTAGAACAATATTTGAACATAGTCAGTAGCGCCTAAAATACCAACACAGTTTTCCAGGGTATAAGTTTTCGTGAGTCAAGAACCTTTGACAAAATGGGCTTTGTACTCACAGAAGCTTATACCCAAGAGTATGTACTGCAGCTGCCACCATCAAATGAGTGAGAAACAGAAATTCTTTACAGCTCTCAAGAGTCATTACTCCAAGTGAGACATCTACTTGGTTATAAATTCTTTTTCAGATATTACATTGGGAGTCTACCGACTGCAAAAGATAGAAGTGCCCTCTATCCACTATCTTCCTGATACACGCAATTGTCAAACTATGTGAATAGGAGCACTGTGTTATTTACCATATACTTTGGTACACACGAGAACAAACCCTGATAAATCTAGTGATCATATTGGCTGTACTGAAGTTGCATGTGAATAGTAAATAAGTATGTTGCCTTTATTCATGCGACATGGGACAGCACGTCACGAGGAGGCACTCTCATTACGCACATTCATTGGGCTCCCTGTATGCATGACTGAGAGCCAAACTACAAGTGACGCCTGACACAGGTTGGACACTTGTCAGCTTCCCTCAAGTTTTGATGGGAAATGTAGGCACATCCTGGTCTTGCAGCTGTAATGGAGAGCCAAGCTGTACAACCAGGACGCCTACATTTCCCATCAAAACTTGAGGGAAGCTGATAAGTGTCCAACCTGTGTCAGGTGTCACTTGTAGCTTGGCTCTAAAATGTCTGTAAAGCTCTTAAGCCACCTTCCATTCCCTGGCTGCTTTCACACACGTTGGATAATGCACTTCCGATGCACTTCAGCAATTACTTGCAAGCGGGTTTTCCTGTTTCATACAGGAAAATCCAGTTGCAAACTATTGCTAAAGTACGTTATCCAACATTTGTGAAAGCAGCCTCTTGTCTTCTGAAGTCCTCCCAAAGGTTCCCATGCTCTTTTTTTAGTAATTTGGCTGAAATAGCAGACGTTGACATATGTTAATTGGAATCCCTGCTAATTGGAAGAAGAAGGTTTACTTAGCTAAGTGGGTAGATTTATTATTAGGTGTATATACAAAAGGAATACAATTGCAATTTGCGAAATAAAAAGCAGAACAATGTCTGAATTTAATTCTTGCTTTAAATGACTTGGGCAACCTTATCAGAAGATTGTATTTATTGCGGACAACCTAAAACAGCAATTCTTAAATCTTTGTTGCCCTTAATGGGGCCTCATCTTTGTCACTGCTCCTCGCACCCCTTTTGTGTACCTCCCAGGCTAGATCCTTGTATTCCGCTTGTGGGCCCCTTGTCTGGTCTCCCACGTTACAAAGCCAATGCCTAATAATGGGCAAGGAAGTGTGCTTTTCCCTTCTGGCCGTTACATTCAGGGTTTTCCCCCATTCAGTGCCTTCTTTCAGGCTTTAATTTTCTTTTTGAGCCAACTTCTTCAGTTTCATTAGCCTCCCTCCTGACTGTTACCCAGCTATCCCCACTGATCTTGAGTCTTGAACTCAAGTTCCAAGTTTTACTTCAAGCTGGCTTGCTAAGTTTGTTTCTTTTTTATTTTTAGCATTTTTTGTCCCATCTTTCCTACAAGGCAGTCAAGGCACCATGCATGGTTTCCCCTTTGTACCTTGTGGAGTAGGTTAGGCTGAGAAAGAGTGCTGGGCCCACAATCACTCAGAGCCAAGCTACAAGTGATGACTGACACAGGTTGGACACTTGTCAGCTTCCCTCATGTTTTGATGGGAAATGTAGGCATCCTTGTCTTGCAGCTGTAATGGAGAGCCAAGCTGTACAACCAGGACGCCTACATTTCCCATCAAAACTTGAGGTAAGCTGACAAGTGTCCAAACTGTGTAAGGTGTCACTTGTAGCTTGGCTCTCAGTGAGCCTCTGGTGGGTTTAAACCAGGGTCTCCCCTAGTCAGTTGTTCTGACCATTACACAATGCTAACTCTCTACACGAACTACGCTAGAGTAAAAGTGTAGTGTCTTGAATAGTCCTCCATTCCGTCAAACTCCTACTGAGACAGATGTATGCTGGGACTGAAAGAAAGACTTCTGGAGAAATAGCCGATGGGAAGTTGGGTTTTTAAAAAAACTCCCGTATATTGAAGTCCATTTAGTTTTTTAACTCTTCAAGTCAATCCTTTGGGGCTCAGTGATATAATCACAAGGTATAGTAAAAAAAAAAAAAGATGGTTTGAAGCAGGTTTCTTTTTCACTACTCAGTTCAGCCCCTTGGGAAATCTAAAGACATGCCATGTCTGCGTTTGTTTTTCAGTGAGTCCCCTTGTGTTGTGGGGAACTCCCCTTTTCATTGGGAAATTCATATGTATTTGCAAATGGGGGAATCCCTGATAATTTGAAGACCTTGATGAGACTATGTTGCAGTGGGCCTCCTTGCAAGTGTCCACCTGGATACAGAAACATTTGAAGATGGAGGTAAGAATCCATAACCTGATCTGTAGAGGACGAGGTCTTTGGGAAAAGAAAGGAGGGAGTTCTACACCTCATGTTTATACTTATTACTCTTCTGGAAGAGGGGAAAAAACATGGTGTGCTACTAATGTGAAAATGTGCTTGTGGCCCCTTGTCTGGGATTTTAAAAAAAGTCTAAATGGAAGTTCCATGATCTGGAGGCTATCACCCAAAAAAACATTGTTCTGTAAACTCACCAGCTTAAAAGGCATGCAGAGCATAGAATTAGCAGTTTATTGTAGCTTATGGGCTGGTTCACCCTGACCAGGATAGCCGAAGTGCGCTTGATCTCATCAGATCTCAGAAGCTAAGCAAGGTCTGCCTTGGTTAGTAATTGGATGGGAAACCTCTAATGAAGACCAGGGTTGCAGAGGCAGGCAATGACAAACCACCTCTGTCAGTCTCTTGCCATGAAAACCCCACCAGAGGCGGGGAGGAGGGGAGGTGCACAAGTCAGCTATGACTTGAGGGCACTCTCGACCACCATGGGCTGGCTCATAGGAGCAGTGCAGTCCTAAACAGTGTTACATGCTTTTAAATCCATTGATTTAGAAGGGTGTATCTCTGCTTAGGACTGGGCTAACTTCAACACAAATGCTAATGCCAGTTGAACTTGATTGAACTGATGGTTTACATGCGAGTTGAACCCCTGATCAGAGCACACATTTGAATTGGAACCATGATGAGCAGCTTTGGGCATGCCCAGTAGCCACTTGCTGCTTATTGCTTCATATACTATAGGATCGTGGGCAGGTTGAGCCTTGGAAAATACATTCATAACTTACACATTGCAGCTAGAGGTGGCTTTTGCATTCGCATAGAACAGCATACAATGAATAGTTTATAGAACCAATGAGGGCACTCATCCCCAGATCTTGGCTTTTAAAAAATGACCTACTTTTTGAGAACAAGCTACTTGCAGTTCTTTGCAGTTGCAGTTAAGATGCATTGTTTAAATGGCATACACTGTGTACATGCACATGCGCGGGATGCTTAGATGTACCACAGTTCATACTTTTGGTTCTTAGGAAAAGAATGAATGTGCTTGCACACACCCAGTACTCTGAAAGTCAGTGACCTGGATCTAGCCACATTAAAAAGGGATGGTAATTTTTGCTAATTCCCCCTACTCCCACTGTAGACAACTATTTTGTTTCTGACTCCTGGAACAAATTTCAGAGGGCTTATCAGGCTGTAGGGTGTGCCCATACCATCACTTTTAACTTCTTCCTTTTCTCTTTCCCACCCACCAACAAAACTACTTATATCTGCCCCCATCTTCGGCTATATTTATTATTTATTTACTTTCTCCAGGGGATCCAATGGGGACCCAAAGCAGCTTACATCACTCTCTTCTCTTCCATCTTATCATCGCAATAACCCTGTGAATTAGGTTAGTCTGAAAGTATGTGACTGGCCCAAAGCCACTCAGTGAGCTTCTGTGGCAGAGAGGTGATTCAAGTCTGGATCTCCCAGGACCGAGCCTAACCATTACACCACACTGGCTTTTGCAAAGTAGCTGATGTTAAACAGTAGGGAGCAGATGGGCCTGGGTGAGTCATGCAAGTCATGTGGTAGCAAACTGCCTAGTGGTTGATGCCACCAGGCCTGACCCTGAAGAATCCTCCCTTAAAAGTCAAAGCAGCCCAGGAAAGGGCTCAGCCCTCTCCCCCTTGCTTTTTACTCACAGAAACCAAGGCTTGAATGCTCATAATGCTGTTTTGGTTGCCTAACAACAGCCACTGAGGGCATCCATTTCTTAAAGCTACAGGTTCTGCTTCTGTCATTTTGGAAGGTTTTAAGCCCCACTCCCACCCACCTCTTAAGATTTCAGATTCTTCTGCAAAACTGAGGTGTTACTCAGTTTTGCAGAAAGATCTGTCTTGTCCATCCATGGCCCCAGTCTCTGGATTTAAGTATCCACGCATGTGGCCACACTGAGAATTCTATTGATAATTACATGGACTGTTTAGGTAAAGGTAGAGCAGAACCACAAGTGACAAAAGGCACAGATTGGACACTTGTCTGCTTCCCTCAAGTTTTGATGGGAAATGTAGGCAGCTTGGTGGAATGTTGGACAAGTGACAGTTGAAAAGTCCATTGGACAGCAGTCAGAGAGCGAAGCTACGAGACCAGGATGCCTACATTTCCCATCAAAACTTGAGGGAAGCAGACAAGTGTCCAGTCTGTGCCTTTTGTCACTTGTGGTTCTGCTCTTAGTCCCCTGTGCAAGCACCGAGTCATTACTGAACCATGGGGGGACGTCACATCACGACTTTCTCTTGGCCAGAGAGCCTATATTTTTATAACTTTCTTTCTTTAAAAGAATTGATAACTTAATGCCACCTTGCAAGAATGCATTTCTCTTTCTTCTTGGAACAGTGTCTCAGAGAGTCTTATAATTTCTGATGACTTTTACATCCAAACAGTATTTCATGGGGCAGTGGGTCTTGTGGGGGGCTAGAGTCCTCTCCTGGGGAGCCCTATAGCCACACAAATGCACCCCTTTCCTTCCTGCCCCTTCACCCTTAGAACTGGCAAGGGCTGTATACTAGCTGGGAGTTCAACTCACAGTGCCCTCCCTTCCTCCATTCTTTCAAGCCAAGCCCCTCTGCTGGGGAGGGCATTGCCAGATGACTGGTCGAGCGAGAGATATGAGAACCCTGGCAAAGTAAAACAAACCTTTTTATTCAACAAGATGGGGGAAGTAGGGGATTTAATTAGGATACTGTTCAACAAGCAGGGCAAAATAAACACATAAAGGCGCTAACTAGAAAACAGTAAATCTTCCTAACACGGCTGACTGTTGCCTACAATACCTGGCCCTTTCTGGGTCCAACCCACCACTCCCACCAGTAGCTGCTTCTCAGCCATCTCCTGAGAGAAGAGAGCCATCTCCTGAGAGCCATCTTCTTTACTTTTCCCATGGCCTTGGTTCCAGTCGGCCTTCCTTTCCCCTCCAATTTCCCTTAGTCCCATCTTAAAGCTGGGATGGACCTTGGCAAATGTAGACCTGCAGGGGAATTGATAGTCAGGCCTATTGGAAATCTACTCTAGGCCTCAGTCCCAGAATCATGACCCTGTAGCTATTAATTCTGACAACCAAAATATGCAAACTGATTAAAATGGTATTCTGATGTGAAGGTTCTTAAAGTTAATATGTATATTCCTCCAATTGTCTCTTTTCTTATTTTAGAGTAAGTCAGTGAATGACTACTAGAAAAAGTCTGATTGTTGACATACTTGGTTGCTGGAAGCACATGTCATTATAACAGTGGGTTTTAATGACAGATTGGGTCATTTGAGATTATACAGATGCCCCCAAAACAGCATTCCACGCAGTGCCCAAGAACAATGACTCAGAACGGCGTGCTTCTTTTGGAGGTCTTCTCCAATGATAGCATATGAAGCAGGACACTAAGAGTGATACCGCACACGTTGGATAATGCACTTCCAATCCTCTTTATAGATCATTTGGAATGGATTTTTTTGTGTGCGGAACAAATAATCCACCTCAAACGATTGATAAAGTGCATTGAAAGTGCATTATCCAATGCGTGCAGAATCAGCCCACGTGCAATCCTAAACAGAATTACAATCTTCCATTGAAACCAATGGGATGATGGTGGTGGTGATTAACTGAAATGTACCAAAATATAAATATGAATGTATGTGTGTGTATATTCATTCCCGCCCCGGCAGAAAATGGATGCACCCACCTCTTAGCTGGCAGAAGTGCATATTTCCAAAGGTGAAGGCACCAAGGGAAAATTATCCTGTTCCTGTTGACCAAAATCTTTTCTTATTTAGAGGTCCGTTATAGTGAGAGGCTGAATGTGCAGCTTACCCATTTGGTCCCTAAATCTGAGACTGGTGTGGAAAAGGGAAAATGTGGGAAGAGGTGGTTCCAAAAAAAACCTTGGCCACCAGCCTGCGAAGAGCTTGAAAGATTAAAATTGGTGCCTTGAATTGGGCCTAGAAGCTAACTGTTGTCACAACAATCTCTCGTTTGAGAAATCAAAAGCAAATGGTTTCTTCAGCTTTTAGTTTTCTTTCCCATCACGTTTCATTCTTAGTGATGAAACAGAAGCCTCATGTGATATCACAACATGGAAAAGAAACTGTCCTCTTAACCTAAACAGTATCAGTATGTGGTGAGTGCAGGCCAGAGACATTCAAAACAAGGGGTGGTTTGGCGTCAACACCTATTTCAACGGATTGCACGCAATATAACTACTCCGAAACACATCAGCCCAAGGGGAAATGTGACTCTGATCTTATGCAACCAAATTCATATTTGAAATCTAAGTGATAAACTGTCAAAATTCGCCAGGGGCTAGGGGCTTTCTTGGCTCAGTCTTGTTATCCTATGTGGTGAGCCACTGAAGAACAAAAAGCATAGGCTTTTGGAAGGTGACAGACTTTTGTCATTACAGAGAGCATATGGTATATAGCAAATCACACAATCGCCCACTCTTTCCATGAAGCTTGGAATTTTTGTATATTCCATCTGAGTCTCCAAAAATGGTTGGAGGTACTCAGCACAGTTCCACACGCCGCACCATGAAAGCTAAGCTTGAAAGCCATGTCTGCAGTGAGATGTGACTGCAGAGATGGGGGTGATCTAGATGATTCTGAGGCCCTGGGCAAAAGTCAAGGATGGGCCTCCAGAATCACTGATTATGGTGGGTAGAGCAACTTCAGGGTAGTGGCTGGAAATTAGCCATAGGCTGTTTGGAAGAAAGCAGCCCCCCTGCAGATTTCCCACTGCTGCCCGACTGAAAACAAACACCTTTAACACCAGCTGTGGCAGCTTCAGAGCAGGGGCTGGTGATCATCTAAGGTAGCCAACCTCCAGGTGGTGGTCTGGAGATCTCCTGGAATTACAAGTGATCTCCAGGCCACAGAGATCAGTTCCTCTGGAGAAAATGGATGCTTTTGGGGGGGGGGTGGACTGTATGGCATTATATCCTACTGAAGCCCCTCCCCTCCCTGCCCTCTCCAGGCTCCATCCCCCAAATCTCTAGGAATTTCCCAACCTGGGGCTGGCAATCCTAGCTATAGAGCAGTCTCCCACCACCCTCTATTGCTATAGTGTCTGGGATCAGGCAGGATGCCCCCCCCCGGACTCTGCAGGACTCACCTTGGAGAGGGAGGGAGATGTAGCAACCTGACAGCCTCCACCTGCTGCTGGGTCACCCTTCCCCATTCGGGGGCAGTGGTGATGGCTGGGGCCATCAGGTGTGCTTTTCTGGGTTGACCAAAAAGGTAGCAGGGCTGGCATATCTGCCAGCTGCTGGGTTGGTGCATTCATCTCCAGCCATGGGTGGGCATGGGCTGGCAAGGTAGGAAGCCTCTTTCTGCATCTAACAGAGAACATTCTTGTCAAGAGCACCTGTCACTCTGTAAAATCGAAAAGAGTCCAGTAGCACCTTTAAGACTAACCAACTTTACTGTAGCATAAGCTTTTGAGAATCACAGTTCTCTTCGTCTGATGCATCTGACGAAGAGAACTGTGATTCTCGAAAGCTTATGCTACAGTAGAGTTGGTTAGTCTTAAAAGTGCTACTGGACTCTTTTCTTTGCTACTACAGACTAGAGCAGAACCACAAGTGACAAAAGGCACAGATTGGACACTTGTCTGCTTCCCTCAAGTTTTTTTTTTTTAACTATTTATTTTTCATTTTACAATTTACAATATTCATAAATACATATAACAATAATACAAGAAACAAACCTTGGAACGGTCAATAACAATAACAAAGCCAATGTAATAGACTACAAAAACAGTGCAAGGGGGAACAGTGAGGAGATATTCTCATAATATAGCTAAGAAGCTAAAAGTATTGATGTCAGCATTAGGCAGTTGATTAGTATTGTATAAGTAATTCAAAAAGGGCAACCATTGCGTAAAGAATGATGACTGATACTGTGGTTTATCAATAGAATGAAGGTGGTCTGCTATTTTTTCCATAATAAAAATATCCCATACTTTCTGAACCCACTGTTGTAGCTTCGGAAGCTTGTCTGATTTCCAGTGTGCTGCTAGAAGCATTTTTGCAGCAGCAAGTAACATAAATATTAAATTTTTCCGCACCTTTGGTATGACAGGGTCTTCCCAAAGACCCAGCAAAATTGATTCTGGAGTCATGAGCAGTTCATAATCTGTAATCTCCTTAATTTTCCTTGAAATTAAGTCCCAGAATGATTGGATCTTGGGGCAAGACCACCACAAATGGATATAGTCACCAATTTGACCACACTTTTTCAACAGAGCGGTGTTAAATTGGGATTAATTTGGTGTAGTAATTGAGGAGTCATGTACCATCTCGACAACAATTTAAAAGAAGACATTTTGATATTGATTGCGTTCGAATTTAGGGGCTTGCCAGACCATATTGTGGACCATTGCTCCTCTGTTAAGGGGGTACTGCAGTCTGTATTCCATTTCAATTGGTACCTTAATGAAGATTGATCATTCTGTGAGTTTAAATTAGAATAGATGCTAGCTATGAGGCCTTTACGATGAGGTTCTATTTTTTTTAATAAACGTTCAAAATCTGTAAACTCCCGTTTCCAGGAGTCGACAAATAATTGGCTGCCTATAAGGTGAGATAATTGTAAGTATTGATACCAAGGGACCACAACCTCTGTATCCCCTTCTATTTGCTCCTTAGTTAGGATGGCCCCATGTTTGGTGATGTCAATGATCCTAGATTTCTTAATTACCTTCCATTGCTGAAATGAAATTAAATCCTGACCTGGTGGAAACCACGATTGGTCCAGGAAGGATGATAGTGGTGACGGTGTAGGAGCTAGATAGTTTCTTACCCTGTCCCATACAGATATAGTAGATTTCAAAAATGGATTGGCAAGAGTTTGGGTAGGCCTGTGTTTAGGGTCTGTCCAAATTATATCCTTTATATCATGGGGAAGAAGATGTGCAGTTTCAGCATATGTCCAGTCTGAACTATCTGAGGAATGCAAAAGAAGCACTATGTTTGCTAGCTGTGCTGCCATATAATAACATTTTAGGTCTGGAATAGCCAAGCCACCCTTTTTGGTTGAACGTTTCATGGTTGAAAAATTAAGTCTAGGACGTTTATTAGCCCAAATAAATTTATTTATAAGAGTTTGCCACTTTTGGATATCTTGATCAGTGAGATTAATAGGCAGCATACGAAAATTAAATAAGAAAAGTGGTAAAATCATGGTTTTGACCAGTTGTATTCTTTCAGCCCAGGATAAAGTCAACTTGCTCCATTCTTTAAATTCACCTATAACTTTGAGTTCTAGGGTTTTAAAATTAGATTCCTTTAAATTTGCTAGGTTGACAGGGATCGTGATTCCTAAATAGACCCAGTTCTTGCTGATCCATTGGTATTCATAATTGGAGGCTATCTGAGCTTGTGTGTCTGGGGATAAATTAATAGGATAAATTTCAGATTTAGATTTATTAATTTTAAGACCTGATAGTTGACCAAAGGTATGTAACTTGTCTTCCAAGGGAGGTAATGAAGCAGAAGGGTGAGAGATATACAGAACCATATCATCAGCAAAGAGAGAAATTTTATATTCATGACTTTTTATTCTAATGCCTTTGATCTCAGTTGATTGTCTTATGGATTCCGCCAGAGGTTCTATAGCAAGGGCGAACAGTAGTGGTGACAAGGGGCAGCCCTGCCTGGTCCCTCTTGTAAGTTTAATATCCATTGAATTTATACCATTTATTTTTAACCGGGCCGTAGGGTTGGCATAAAGTAAGCTGATTGATCGTATAAAAGTTTGGCCAAAACCCATTTTTGACAGGAGTCTCAGAAGGTAATTAGTTTCCAAGCTGTCAAACGCTTTTTCTGCATCAAGTGACAACAAGAGAGCCTCCATTTGATAGGTAATGCAATGATTGATTATATTAAGAGATTTACGCACATTGTCTGCCATGTTTCTGTGTGGAATGAAGCCAGTTTGGTCAGGGTGAACGTAATGATTAATGATTTTGTTTAATCTGTTGGCCAATATAGCTGTAAAGATTTTAGCATCCTGATTCAGCAAAGAAATCGGACGATAGGATGATGGGAGGGTGACATCTTTACCTTTTTTGGGGATCACAATGACCGAGGCTTCATTCCATGACTGAGGGAAGATGCCCTGGGTAAGAATTGCATTGCAAGTCAGCCTGAGTGGTTCTGCTAAGCTACGTGTGAAGCTTTTATAAAATTCGGCAGGAAAACCGTCCCTGCCGGGAGTTTTGTTAAATTTAAGCTTCTTGATAATCTCTGTGATTTCTTGGAGAGAAATGGGCGACTCCAAGAATTCCCTATGCGCTGGCGTAAGACTTTTTAGGGAGGTGCAGGATGCTAAGAAGTTGTCAATATCAGATATAAATGGGTTTGTGGTTCTATAGAGCTTAGAGTAGAAGTTGTAAAATACTTCCAACATTTCCCTGTTATTGGAAGTATAATCCTTATTGCCTTTTTTAATCAGATTAATTTGGTGGGCTGAGATCTTTTTTTTCACTTTCCAAGCAAGCAAGCGAAGTGTTCCAGGACCTCTGTGCCAAAATTTCTGTTTTAAGAAAAGTAAGTTCTTCTTGATTTTAGAGGACTCTAGAGATTCCAACTTCTTTCTTTCAAGCAGAAGTTGTTTGTAAACTTTTTTATTATTAAATTTTTTATGCTTAATTTCTAGTGCTTGGATTTTGCTTAAAATGTCCAATCTGAATTTCTCTCTTTCTTTCTTGTAGAAGGAGGCTACTGAGATGATTTTCCCTCTGACCACTGCCTTCATAGCATCCCAAATTGTTGCCTGGGAGACCTCCCCTGCAACGTTCTCTTTAAAATAATTTTCAAGTACTTTCTCTATTTCTTTATGTATAGATGGGTTTAATAAAAGAGATTTATTTAATAGCCAATGAGTTTCTTGTTTTATTTTATCATCTAAATTCAAGTGACTTTCCACCCAGGCATGATCTGACCAGATTTTACTCCCAATATTAGAAGAAATTAAATTTTGATAAAGTTTACTGGAGGCCAGAATAAAATCGATTCTGGTATGAACTTGATGCCGGGCTGAAAAATAAGTGAAATCTTTCTCTACTCCATGGTGAGCTCGCCAGACATCCTTAAAAGCAAATTTATCGAACAACATTTGTAGTTTCAGTTGACGTGGTATTTTCTTGCAACGTCTCCCATCCCTCTGGGACCGATCCAGATTTAAATCAGCTATACAATTAAAGTCCCCCCCAATCAGAATCTCACCTTCAGCAAACATACATAGGTTGGAAAAGGTTTCATGCAAAAAATCAAGTTGCTTATCATTAGGCGCATAAATCGAAGCTAGGGTTACCCTTGTCCCCTCCAGGTTCCCTTTGATAAATATGAACCTTCCTCTAGGGTCCACTTCAGAGTCTACCCATTGAAATTTGATATTTTCGAAAATACAATTGCAACCCCCCTTGCGTTTGAGGAGCCAGGAGCTTGGAACTGCAAATTAAATCTATTAGATTTCAGTATCTGAGGCATTTCCTTTTTATAATGGGTCTCCTGTAAAAATAATATATCTGCATTCTGCTGTGCTAAAGCTGTGGAAACACGTTTGAGCTTAATGGGGTTATTTAAGCCTCTGCAGTTGAAAGTAACAATTTTAATTTTCCCTGTCATGACCTAACATTGTGAAGAGGCTAAGCTGATGCAGAGTACAAGTAATAAACTCAGACAAAAGAAATACAGCTCTAGAATGAAGAATTGCTTCTTCCTTTACCTTGCACGGCTTACCATAGGAAGCTAAGAATGACCAGACCTTCCAGGGGAAAACATTAACAGTACCAACTAACCCAAAACACCCCCCAACCAGTAACAACTTAGACATAACTAACCTAAACTATAGCTCCTTGAAACCAAAGAGCTAACCCCTCCAGAAGCACAGAAAGAAATTTCCTGTACTACTAATAGGGAGGAAAGAAATCTTTACCTCCCTATATCTGGAGGTCCCTAAGAAATTTGGGAACTAGAATGAAAAACAGGTAACTCCCACTCCCCCCCCCCCCCGACCACAGATTGGCAAGAAAAAGATGAAATAGCTGGAGATGAAAGGGTGAAGGGCAGCGAGAGAAAGAAAGAAAAAAGATAAGGGTAGCGACAGAAGAGAACAGTCAGTTCTCAGACAAAAAAGAAACAAGCCAAAATTTCCCCCCTCTTTTCCTTCCCTCCCTCCCCCACCCCCCTTATTCCTTGCAAGCTCTTCGCATCAAAAGCCGAGTCAAACAGGAGACATTGGTGAACAATCTCTAGCTCAAGAAGATGATTTCGTGGGGATTGTGATCCATCTCTCTTGAGTGGGAAGGTTTTGAGCCGAGATGTTTTCTGCTGGGTTGACGATCAAGTCTTGGGTTGGCAAGTTCAAATCGGTGAGAAGTTTCAGGCCAGAGACTATATCCACTGCATGAAGAACTCTGCCTTGATGTGCAACCTGTAGCTTAGTCGGTGACACCCACTTGTATCTGATATTTGCTTTAGTTAGCGTTGAGGTGACAGGCTTAAGCTCTTTCCTATGCAGCAGCGTTTCATTCGACAGGTCCTGGAAGACTTGTATTTTTTTCCCTTGAAAAGAAAACGTGCCTCTTTTCCTTGCTTCTTGAATGATTTTTTCTTTGGTACGGGAATCCAAAAAGCGGACAACAATGTCTCTGTTAGCATTTGCTCTCAGATTTTGAGGGGAACCCAGCCTGTAAGCAGACAATATGGTTGGTGCCACCCCCTTCTCCAACTGCAGCTCATGAGCAAGCCAGCCTGATAAGAACGCAGTTAAATCTGCTGTGCCTTCGTCTGACTCTGTAAATCCGCGGAATTTCAAATTATTGTATTTTATTTTATTCTCTAGATCCATGATTTTATTTTTCAGCCAGTATTCATTTGCTTGCATTATGCGCGCGTCTTTTTGCAAAGACAGGCTGAGGTCTAACGCTGAGTCAGCTGTTTTAGTAACTTGCTGAAGAGTTTCATTAATGAGGGTTAGCTGCTCATTCATAGGCTTAAGCAACTTTTCCATCCGATTAGCAAATTTCTCCTCAAGTTGATCTAGTTTAAGATTAATATGAGCTTCCAGTACCTGGATTTCTTTGTAATCTGCCTTCTGACTGGCAGGGGCAGCAGCCATCTTGGTTGCAGCATGCAGCTCCATCTCAGCCCCGTTCTTTGATTCAGATGGTGAGAAAAAGGTTTTAACCGTTTGTACGGTCAATTCTGAAGTCTTATTTTTATTACCTCCTGTTTTGCCCATGATTTGTTATGAAGAGCTCGGGTTAAAAGCTGATTAAATCAGTCGGGAGGGAGTTTGAGTCAGGAGCCTGAACTTCACGTGTCTGGCATGCACGCTCACGACGCCCCGCCCCCCCTCCTTCCCTCAAGTTTTGATGGGAAATGTAGGCATCCTGGTCTCGCAGCTTCGCTCTCTGACTGCTGTCCAATGGACTTTTCAACTGTCACTTGTCCAACATTCTGCCAAGCTGCCTACATTTCCCATCAAAACTTGAGGGAAGCAGACAAGTGTCCAATCTGTGCCTTTTGTCACTTGTGGTTCTGCTCTAACACGGCTAACTCCTCTGGATCTATGTCACTCTGTACTGGACAGTTGCTGTCTGTGACAGTCTTTGGCATTGGAGGCAGCGGAGAAGCCACCAGTGGTGGCACTACCCAGTGTACGCCCCACTGGGGGGACCTGGCACTCACCCTTCTTTCCGTTTTGTGCATGTGCTCACGCTCCCAGCACGGGGCAATAACATCACTTTTAGCAGTGATGTCATTGCTCAGGAACTGGGAACATGCCTGCACTTTGCACTGGGCCAATTTGGGCCGTTTGGGGCCCAAATCAGCTGGTGCGAAGCACAGGCGCGCTCCCAGGGCCTGAGCAATGATGTCCCTCCTGGGAGGCCTGTTCCTCCACCTTTCCCTTCCCCACCAGCCAGGTGAATGGTGGTGAGGGGGTGGGAGTGGGGTATTCCCCCCCATACACACACACACACCAGAAGTCATGGCAGCCCTACCACCTGCATGGGCCTGGGGCAGTTGCCCCATGGCAAAGACTGGCCTTATGCTTAGAGGACCCCTTTAAGCATCCACTATCAAGTCTACAAATTAGATGGGCTAGAGACAGAGGGCTGCTTCAGATGGTGCTCACTGGATCAGGAACTCTTTCCTTCCTGAGAAATTTTAAACATTATCACCGAGACTTAAGGCAGATTGGACAACTTATGGCTTGCATGATTCACCCAGGCCCAGCTACTTGCTAATGTTCAACAGCAGCCCCCTTCAACCAATGTAGTGTAGTGGTTAGAGTTTCAGAGTAGGATGTGGGAGACTTAGGTTTGAATCACCAGTTTTAAAAAAAGCCCTCTTGAATAATTTGGTTTTACATAGTTTGTGGAAAGCTAGGAGAGTGGGAAATATCCCAGAGATGCTATAAGACTCTATGTAAACATTTTAGCAGTTGGAAACAGGTAATTCCAGGGGGCTTACCATGTAAGGCTGTTGCGGCAAAAATAAACAGGGTTCTTGTGGCACCTTAAAAACTAACTCCCTCTCCCCAACATAAGCTTTTGTGGACTAGCGCTCACTTCTTCAGATGCTATGAATGGATTGTCACTATGTAGACATTTTATGCAGGGCGTTTGAAAAAAAACCCAGCAAAAAACCCAGATCCTGGTCCAACACTCTAACCATTATACCACACCAAGGTCAACGTGAATTTTGTGTCACAAGAACTTCCATAAATGGAGTGGGGCACAACTCTGAATGCTCTCCTTAGCATGCATTGCTCACCAGCCTTATATTTACAGTCTGCTTTACAGAAAATATGCTTTAGGGAACAAGGAAGCGGATGCCAGGAAACACATTGGTGGAACATGTATCAGGGAGCTCTGATTTATGCGTGTGTACACTTTCAGTTGGTTATATCATCCCAAATTAGACAGCATTTTCGACGGGTTCCATGCTGAAAATTGTGTCGAAACACACAGCTGAATAAACTGGTAAAAACACACCTGTTTCATAACACTAGAAGAAACAGTGAAACTCTGAAAACAGTTCCATATGGTTTCATCACTGAAACTGTGAGAGGCTTCTCTTCATGGCTTCACATAAGATTTCAAGTGACACAGGAAATCTACCTTCATTTCTATAGTGATTTTACTCCCTCCCCCCTGAATATTTGGTCAGATATTATCAGCTTATATTAAACAGTAAAATTACTCAGCACTGGAAACGTTCCTGAATATGAAATTGTCTCTCTGCATTTCAGTTCAGATATTCAATGCGATTAAGATAAGTTTCATTTTCTGCTCGACAGTGACAAATAAAGTAACCATCTTAGCAGGTGAAATAATAATAATAATAATATAAAAGGATATTGTGAAATTTCCTGAAGCGTCTGCTTTCTTTATTTACAGAAATATTAGGTCAAGTGATTCTTTCTGTGGGTGCCATTACTTGACTGAAAGCTACTTTCCCCAGTAGAAATGTGTGGCAAAACTACTCATACTTTCTAAAGGAGTACCTTTGATTCCATCCAGTTTTGACACAGCAAATTCATGGCCCATCCATCCCAATGCTGTCCCCATCTGCTGCTCCACCCATAATGCTGGCAACAGCAACCATGGTACCTCCACTTGAAGCCAGCTGGGGGACCTTGGGCTAGCCACAGTTCTCTGGAGCTCTCTCAGCCCCACCCACCTCACAGGGTGTTTTGTTGTAGGGATAATAATGGCATACTTTGTAAACTGCTCTGAGTGGGCATTAAGTTCTCCTGAAGGGTGGTATATAAATTGAATGTTGTTGTTGTTGTTGTTGTTGTTGTTGTTATTACCTGACTGCCAACCTAAGCAGACCAACACCTTTCTAAGTCAACTGAAATCAAGAAGGGTTATAAGTCTGTGTAAGATTGCAGTGTGACTCAAATGGACCATACTGCCAGGGAAGGTGGCATTGGTCAGCGTGAAAACATTCTACTTCCAGGCATATTTCTTCCCCCTCCAGTAAAAAAAAAATCCCAAAATGTTACATTGGGGTAAAAATGTACCCCAGTACACCCTAATCTCATGATTTGAGGAGAAAAGCTACCAGCCGAAACACACACAAACACAGGTTCTTTTTCTGGGGTTAATATCCTAAGTGCTTTTTGTTTACGGAAAGTGGCAAGTGGCTGTAGTATGGGGACATTGTTTATTAATGTCTAGATGACCAAGTCCTAAAAGGATAAAGTATAGAGCCACTTCTTTACATGTTCTTCCCTTAAAAGTGCAAGTGGGGCTGAATTTCATCCCAGAATTTTGGTAAACAGTTTTAAACACTAACAAGCACGTGGCTGCTCCTCTCAGCCCCAGTTCCCCAGCTGTATTGTGGGGTTAATAATAACACCAACTTTGTTCACTGCTCTGAGTGGAGCATTAATCTGTCTAGAAAAGAGACACACAAGCACAGTTATATAGTCCACAGAAGCTGAAGCTGGAATTAAATCAAGTTAGCCTTTAAGGAGCCACAAGACTCCTGTTTATAATAATGTAGAAATTGCTCTGCTCACCACCACCATCACCACATGAATCTCCTCCAGCAAATACTGTTTGGTTTTCCTAAGGTGACAATTAACAGTAGAGCAGGGAGTTCAAGTCTTTCCTCTGCCTTATCTGCAGCCTGGCCAATTCTCAGCAATGATAGGATAAAGGGGAACGAAAGACAACATGCCATAGTTTCTATGACAGGGACACCAAAGATGAGCATTTGCCTGGTTGGGGGGAGAGGGAGTCAGCAGCAGTGGACCCCACCAGAAGCCACGGGCCCTGGCAGCTGCCCCACCTTAACACATGCTGACACCAGCCCTGGACACCCACAAGGGAGGCCACAGAAAGTCTGGGACTTTTCAGTATACACAGCTGCCATAAAATTTGGAAGGAGGCATAAATCCTCTAAGATCCTCAACTTGGTAATTCCTCTCTTCCTGGGTTCTCAGGACAGGCATAGGGACCAGTGTGTTGTAGTGGGCGGACTACCCTCAACAATCCCCTGAAAGAGGTTTGGCTGGGAGGAAAGTAACAAGCCCAAGGTCACCCAACAAGCTTCATGGGAGAGTGTAGTTTTGAATCTGGTTTGTCCAAAATCTGAGGTCAGCATCTAGTAACTACACTGTGCTTTTAAAAAAAATGTTAAAAACAATAATTAATTGTCCTGAAGGTAGCAAAAACAAATCCTTTGTGAACTGGGCTTGTAATAAGAAAGGTTTTTGAGAATGAAGTTGTAAATTGACACACACACAAGATTTAGCAAGTGCAGCAATGGGAATATTTTTGGCTGTGTATTTTATCTCCCCAGCTGTGCAAAATTAGCTCCAATGACTTGTTATTTGATTGCTATTGTTGGAACAATGCCTCCTTATCAGTGCTGGGCAGACGACTGAAGGATGACATTGCCTTTTTGGGTGGCGGGGGCTGGTAGTTGACCTGCTTATCTTCTTTGCTTATATAAAGCGAGACTCATCATGCAAGCAATATGAATCCAGAGTGTTTCCTGTGCTTGTTTACATACAAAATCCATACTTTCTAATGATACAGATTTCTTACCTCCCTATTGTCACAATGGCTCAGATGTACAGAATTACACACCACAGTAGCCAGAGTGTTAATTTTTATGTGAAAAGGCAGTTTCGAATCTCCTTACATAAAGCTGACTATATGGCAGTGTTTCCTGTATTTAATACACAATGTTATACATGGTTTAATAGCCTTCTCCTTTAATAATAATAATAGTAACAATAATAATAATTTATTTAAATCCTCAAAAAAAACTCTGTGCAGTAGGATAGGCTGAGAAATTATTGCAATCCTAAGGACATCTTCTTGGAATCCTACTCAGGTCTATTCAATGGATCTTACACCTAGGAAAGTGTCCTTAGGATTGCACTGATAGTCACTGATTGAAATCAGCCTGTGAGCTTATTGGAAATCTGAACCTTCCTGGCCCCGTGTTCTGATTATACTGGGAGCCAATGTGGTGTAGTGGTTAGACTGCTGGATTAGGATCTGGGAGATCCAGGTTTGAATCCCCACTGTGTTGTGGACGCTTGCACTCTCTCAGCCTAACCTGCCTCACAAGGTTGTTGTGAGGATAAATGGAGGAATGATGTAAACTGGGGCACAATGGTGGGTATAAATAAAGGTGTACTTAATTTCATTCCTAAGGAGGACCTTGTCCCCCCCCCCCACCTTTGGCAACAGCATAGCTATTTAACATAGATTGTTCTTCCTACAATTGTTTATATCTGAGGGGGTGACTAAGGTTGCCAGCCATCTAAGTTCGACTTCAACAGTTCAGTTCCCCTGGAGAAAATGGCTGCTTTGGAGGGTGTGACTGTGGAGAGTGCTGTCCAGTCATAGCTGACTTATGGGCAGGATTTTCAAGACAAGAGACTAAGAGAGGTGGCTTGTCATTGCCTGACTCTGCAACCCCATCCAATCACTAACCAAGGCCAACCCTACTTAGCTTCTGAAATCTGATGAGATCAGGCTCACCTGGGCTATCCAGGTCAGGGTGCTTTTGAGGGTAGACTGTATGATATTATACCTGGCTCAGGCCCATCCCCAAATCCCATCCTCCCAGGCTAGGGTTGCCAGCCTCCAGGTAGTGGCTGGAGATCTCCCGGAATTACAACTGGTACCCAGGCCACAGAGATCAGTTCACCTGGAGAAAATGACTACTTTGGGGGGTGGACTCTATGGAATTATGCCATGCCAAGGTCCTTTCCTTCCCCAAACCCTACTTTCTCCAGGTTTCACCCCCCAGATCCCCAGGAATTTCCCAACTTGGAGTTGGCAACCCTATCCCAGGCTTTATCCCCAAATCTCCAGAAATTTCCCAACCCAGACTTGGTAGCCCTGGGGATGATGATGTGAATATCTGAACATCAAATAGAAGGCAACGTGGCCCAGGCCTCCACATAAGGTTCCCTACTCCTATTTGGGAAATACTTGGAGCTTTGGGGGAGGAACGTGGGGAGCGCAGTGTTTGGGGCGGAAAGAGCTCAGCAAGGTATAATACCAAAGACTTCACCCTCTGAA
This sequence comes from Eublepharis macularius, assembly GCF_028583425.1. Taxonomy (NCBI): domain Eukaryota; kingdom Metazoa; phylum Chordata; class Lepidosauria; order Squamata; family Eublepharidae; genus Eublepharis; species Eublepharis macularius. Next base: position 36,825,802 of record NC_072796.1, on the reverse strand, counting down.
GCAGCCATTTTTCTGTATTGTCTGGAGCTCTTGCCCTTCCCGGAGATTTCCATGCTTCACCTGGAGGTTGGCAATTCTACCTCCACACAGTTTCTTGTCAAGCAAGATTTTGAAATGTTGTAAAACCCAGCATGCAAGCCAAAGCCGGTTATACAAGCTTCAGCACTCGGAAGAAAAGCAGGCCAGGATACACGTGTCTGTGTGGAGTCATCTGAAAACTGGGGTAACCCAGCACATGAAACAGAAAAACAACTTGACAGATCAACCGTTTACTGGTGGGAAAGTCCGGCCATCAAGTCCTGTTTTGCATAAATAGCAACAAATCCCAATATTTATTTATCTGCAAAAAAGACATGTCGAGTAATTTGCCTGCAATTGCCCAGAAACCAAACAAACACGACACCCCCACAACTGTCCGCCGCTGCGCCGCGCCGCCGCCGCTTACTCATCCTTCCAGGAATGAAAGTGGGCGGGGCTTCCAGGCTCCGCGAGTGCCTTCTGGAAGGCGAAGCCCATCCTTGGCGCTGGGCATGCTGGGTGTGCTAGTGTTTGGTTGCGTCAAACTTGTTCAACGAATAAGTATAACAACTACAAGTTCCAGGGTGCTTAGCGGTGTCAACGTGCGAAGCTTTCTCGGCGCCTGGGTTTTAATCACACGTGGGAGTGGTGAAGCTAGAAGGGGCCGGAGTGAGAGAGACGCAATTCCTGGCAACGGAGAGGCTTTAACTAGTTCTTCTGGGGTTTTATCCGCGGAAGTCTAGGGGAAAAGAACCGTTGATCATAAGAGGCTTAAAAGGGACAGTCCCTGTTAATCTTATGGTGAAAAGATCTTTCATGGCAGAGTAGCTAATAATATCGCTCATATACTCAGCCGCTCACTCTTAAGAAGTAAATATTCCCCTTTCCTTCCCCCACCCCTACCTCGCATTTCCCGATTTGCAGCTCTCCGCCCATTAGGCTGCCTTCAAGTCTGCGGTGCAAAAGTTTCAAGCCGCTTAGAGCCATGGGGAATGGGATGAACAAGGTAAATCTTCTCTACTTTGTGTGTGGTTTGCGTGTTCGCGTGCAAGAGCTTGCAGAAGGATCCGCCTCCGTATTTTGGAAGGCTTATCTTAAGTGACGCTTGCTTTGCAAGAACTTTGTGGACGCTTAAGGGTGGGTGTGCGTTTCCCAAAGGCACGTGCGGGCTCAAAGTGGTGCGTGTTGATTTCAGACTCGCCTCCAGTTTACGTCCGGATCTGTCTGGGCCACGCAGTCCGCCGCGAATATTCTCTCCGTGTGTTTGCTGTCTTTGCGTATATGTGCCTTGCTATTTGCATATACCGAGGGCGGAAACGCCTCAGATGTTCGAGGAACTTGCAGCTGGTTATTCAGCAGCGGGGCGACTCGGGTCGGGTGTATTCTTTAATGCGCTCCAGTGGGCAGGTTGCCTTCCCTTCCGTTGCTGCGAGAAAGGAGGGCGTTGGGCTTCGTTTCTTAGCCGGAGCTTCTTATAAACCTTGCTTGTGTACCGCCTCCACCTTATGGAACTGATTCACACGTGCGAAAGCATCCCTTAGTACTTGATGATTTGCAGTTGAACGTGTGAACGGGCCCCGCGGGGTTGGGATTTACCGCGATCTGTCTCTAGCCTTTGATCTGCGATGGCTCTTATAGCTATGCGTGATGATGCAGAAACCAAATTATGGCACTGTATTTGTTTGGAAAAAAAAATTCTGTAATGGCTTTCCACCGAGCTTAGGGTCCCCAAGATAGCACACTATCAGAAGCATTAAACCAAGCTTTTGAAATGCATAGTATGAAAACAACAGTTAAACAAAACACATGCACAGTTAAAACTGGTAACCAGGAAGGAGGATCAGTGAGGGAATGCCAGATGAAACACTTAAGTCTTCACTTGCTTGAGAAAGCTCATGCCAGAGGGAGACTGATGGATCTCCTCAGGGAGGATGTTCCAGGATTTTTATGCCATCATCGAGAAGGGCCTTTCTTCGGTTGCCACCCTTCTAAGCTGAGATGGTGAGGGCGCCCACAGAAGAGCCCCTGAAGATGGCCACAGTGGTTGGATATTTATTTACCTCATTTATAGTCTGCTTTTATCAGCAAGACTCAAGGTGGATTACACAGTGTAAGTAAATATAATCACCATGGTAGGTTCATATAATAGCAGCATGCAAGCTGTTATAGCATAGTGGTTAAGTGTTTTGGGTTACAAACCAGTACTTTGCTGGTTCAAATTCTACTGCTGCCCTGAACTCAGCTGATGGTCATGGGTAAGCCGCTCTTCTCAGCCCAAAGCCCCAGTTGTGTTGTGGGGATAATAATACTGGAGTGATGTGGTCCCTACAATTCACTGCAGTCAGCATTTGGGCTGCAAGCAGTCTTACCAGCTGTAGCTGGAACAGTCTTCAAGGGCATATACCACATTGCAGCAGTCTGTTTTATATTCTGTTCCCCCACCTCAGCAACATTTTTCTGCCCTCTTCCGTGTTATCCTCACAACTACCCTGTGTGGTTGGTTAGACTGTGAGAGAGTCATTGGCCTAGGGTCACCCAGTGAGCTTTCATGGTAGAATTGGGATTTGAACCTGAGTCTGCCAGACCCTAGTCGGTCACTCTAACCTCTTTACTACATTGACTTTCACTCATACTTACTGTGCGTGTGTGAACAGTTCTGTAACGCCCACCGTATGATCTGTTGTAATAAAATCTTACTGTGAAACCATTGATAATGGGGGGGGGGGGAAGTGGCAACTAAAAAAAAGCATGGCCCTCTTTTCTTTTCTGCAAGATGCTGTCTATTATAGTTTTGCTTCTAACAGCTATTCATTCCACCAATCTACGTACCATCTGAAGTGTTGGTTAGAACTAGAATCCTAGGAACATCAAGGAAGCTATTACAATCATATTTCTGTAAGGATGCTGACCTACTCTTACCAGTAGCCTCTCTTTTTAAAATGGTCTACCTTTTATACTGGGGAAACACTAAACAACATTTAATCTGTACAACAGATGGCCTCTATTTGCCCATGTCCTAACGTCATCAAGTAATAATGAGCATAGAATGAAGAGTAAGATTGGCTTGACTGTCAAACCCTCTAGACCAGGGAACCCCAACCTATTTGAACCTGTGGGCACATTTGGAATTCTGATACAGTGTGGTGAGTACAGCAGGAAAATGGCTGCCGTAGAATGACTGCTGCAGGAAATGGAGCCTGCCACAAAATGGCTGCTACAGCTTACCGTCAGTCACACAATGAAGATACTTATACTGTGGAAGCAGCTTCTGCCAAGCAATGTTTTTAAAAATCTCCATAGCCAATCAGTACTCCAGTGGCCAGTCAGAAGCAATGCTTTGCAAAAGCCCCACCTGGCCCTATCCATTTTCTAAAACCATTTAGCAGGCACCAGGAAAGGTGTTAGCGGACCCAACTGGAGACCTACTGCTGGTCAGAGTAGACAGCATTGGCCTGCGTAGCCCAATGGTCTGACTCTGTACAAAGTAGCTTCATGTATTGTCTTCACAGCATAGCCAGTGCTAGTCTGTTTATAGAAGTGAAGGGGGTCCTGTCTGTTGTGCCTTGAAGTTTCCCTCTGCTTTCTAGGAGTAGAACCTGGAAAACAAACCAGGCTGAGGCTCTTAACTTACTGTAGCTAAGGGTCAAATGGGGGAAACTAGAAGTGGAAGTGGCGGCTGAGTGACCAAGCTTATGAGGTGATGCTAGTGATTTTTTTCATTGGTAATTTTAGTGACATTATGCTTGATATCATCATGAGCCATTAATGTCCCAAACATGTGCCCTAGACATGCCCTACTCCATCAGCAGAAATGCCCTTAGTTGGTAACGAACCATACTGTTTTGCCATGGCCTTGTATGGTGCAGGCTAGAAGAGTCAGCCAGTGATGAAGTATCTCCGTTTAAATGTTCCCTTTTGCTCTTAAGCCAGAAAGGCTTACTTGCTATTCCTAAAGTTTCTGATGGGAACCCCCGTGCCCCACCCGGGCAGCTGCTGTTGCCACAATTGGTTCCTGGATCATCTTCCTACTATCCATTATGTATTAGACCAACAGTAATGCTGCACACAGTATAATGTCCAACCCTCATTCAGAGGAATGTCTTGCTATCTGAGTTTACATGTATCTATCATTTAAGCGTCCCGTGTAGTCCTCTTTATCTAATCTGTGCACTTTGAGCCCCATGGATTGGGGGGGGGGGGGTGCGTGGGCCAGTGACATTTACTTTTTGCCCCTAGTGATGTGAAGGCCTAGAAATTGGGGAGGGGTTTTCCCCAAGGATTATCCCCCCCCCCCAGTTTGGCAATTCTAAATCAGGAAATTTCAGGGAACACAAAATAGAGCCGCCTGTGAAATAGTTTCTCTTTTGGAATTAGTGAAATACTTTTTAACACAAAGTTTTTACTCCATATACAGCATTAGATAAAAATATGTATGTGTACTGTAGACACATGCAACATATTTTCAGGGATATGTTTATTGTTTAAATGTAAATTTTGGCAAAATCAATATGCTATATTGCATTTGATAATGTTATTAAGCAGTTTAGTTTTTTCACTCTTATAAAGTTTAATGGGATATCCAAATATACTGATAATTCTTTTGTGTCTGTATGAGTCTGTTTCTGCCTAAACAATATTTTTTTATTTACTATGGGATTTGTTTTCAAATTTCAACTTTTATTTTTTTTTTACCTCTCAGGTAGCAAAAATAAACAATACATGGGCTAAGATAGAACAGGGTGCAGCAATTTGCTCTGCTCTCTCAATTACTGGGTATATTTGCTATTTTCCTGTAGAAACCTAAGGTATTTATATTTCCATATATGCCACATAGTTACATAAATACACCAAATAGTATAATTTTCTAAACTAAGTTATAAATGTGTCACTTACGATTTCAAAAGAGAAAAATAAGTTTAGGTTTGGTAGTAAAATAAATATTACATATATGTCCATTTCCCCCCAGAAAGAATGAAGAGGGAGAGATTTTTCCCAATAGCTTCCAACATTTCTGGAAATTTTACATCTCTTACATGCTCCACTAAGGGGAAGTGAGAAGCCCCGTGGCGCAGAGTGGTAAGCGGCAGTACTGCAGCCCAAGCTCTGCTCACGACCTGAGTTCGATCCTGGTGGAAGCTGGGTTCAGATAGCCAGCTCGAGGTTGACCCAGCCTTCCATCCTTCTGAGGTCAGTAAAATGAGTACCCAGTTTCCTGGGGGTAAAGTGTAAATGACTGGGGAAGGCAATGGCAAACCACCCCGCAAAAGGTCCGCCAAGAAAACGTCGTGATGTGACGTCCCCCCCATAGGTGCTTGCACAGGGGACTACCTTTACCTTTAAGGAGAAGTGACAATGGACTCAGAATTACTCAACAAATGTGATTATTATTTTTTTTAAGTATGGGCTTATTTTCACTTGCCTTTGTTGGTTCTAACCCTTTGTGTTGCTATTCTAACGTCAATATCAGGCCACATTCAGACACTGCAGTAAGTCATGATTCATGCAAACAAGCTTGGGTCAGGCTGTCTGAAACAAGTAATAAGTCTTGTTGTGCTCATAAAGTTCTGTTTGTTTGCTTCCTGCTTTCTCTCTGCATTCTGGCACATAATCCCTATACAGCCTTATTTGTAACTTGGTAGCTACAGAGAACAGTCTTGTGATAGAAAAGCTCTCTCTGCTGTAGCTGTAAGAAAGGATGTTTGTGTGAATCTTTGCAGACCAAACACAATTTCCCTAGCTGGGACTTGTCATGTAAACTGCATCAGTTTGACATCTAGGATGGCTGACAAGAATTTGGATGAGTATATATAAGGAGGAAGCAGTAGAGACAGACTGATAATTAATGGCTTGTCTCTGTAATCTCCTCCTCCGCACATCTCTGCACATTGCTGTAAACTTTTGCACAAAGTACTTAGTACAGAAACCTTTTTTCCTGGCAACCCAATTTCATTGGTTACAGTTCATTTTGGAGGGAATATGGCATATACTGCCCCTTTATGACTGACTGGCCAAGACCAATTCTGCTCCTTCCCACAGAAACCCTAAAATAAGTCATCGGTGGACTTACAAGAGTGCCACTGTGTTTAGGATTGCCCTCACTTTACAAGGGAGGGGTACAGGACTGATAATACTGTATGCTTTGAATTAGGAAGAAACTAGACTTTTACTTTCCTTTTTATGATCCGTATTTTCCCAATTGTGATCTAGAATGGGTGCTACTCAACAGAATTAAGTTTTCCAAATGATGGTGATGGTCCGTACGCTACCTTTGAGTGAGGGGGATGGGATGAACTGTTGATCTGAAGCCTTACACTACAGTCCTGTGTGTGCCTGTTTAGGAACAAATCTTATGGGAATCAGCGAGACTTAACTCCAAACAAACATGTACTGAATCGAGCAGTTTGAACAATCCAGGGCTTTTGGGGGGGCGGGGGAAGAAGTGGTGGAACTCAAGACCGCACAATGACGCCACTTTGGGTCAGCTGGAACAAGGGGGGAGTTTTTTGAAGTTTAAATTGCCCTTGGCGAAAATGGTCACACAGCCGGTGGCCCTGTCTCCTGATCTCCAGGGGGCGGGGCCACCGGCCATGTGACCATTCTTAAGAGGTGCCAGAACTCCATTCCACCACGTTCCTGCTGAAAAAAAGTCCTGGAACAATCTATTTTTAAAGCAATATGACTAAAGAAATAAACAGCATTTGGATAGTTGGGGGAGGGATGGAGTCCTTTTCTTAGCTGTGCTGACCCCAAAGTGTGTTAACTAAGGGTCTTTCCCATCTCTACATCTGTCATAAACGGTAAGGCCTGGAATGTTTCTGGCATCCAATTTTGCCCACGGGGCTGCAAATGCTGGTAAATCACCCGGTGCCATTCAGTAGCATTGTCTTGGTCAAGATCTAACCCATGTGCCTGTTCACAAAAGAGTCCTGGGCAATATTCCAGAACATTTTGTGCAATCTCCAGTATTTATTTATTAATAAGGCCTTAGTTCAACTAGATCCTATTTTTTAAAAAATGAAAAGCTGTAGGAGAAGGCTGTTCTTTCATTAATACGTGACATAGTATTTAAAGAGAGAAGGAAATAGGGAAGTTGGTTTTATTAAATCAAGAATATTTAAACAAAAATGTGTCTTAAAAGTTAAAAGGCGATTGAAAACAACCAGTGCCTGTATTCCCTTTGCTGAGGTGGTACAGGAGAGTTAAAAGCATTTTTGTAAAATCTAGGACCTTCCCACTTCACCTTGAAGTCTTGTGACAGGAGATAAGCATTTAAAAAAGGGTTACAAGCCCATTGCTTTCTGTGTTCAGAGGGTAAAGGAATTAAAACAGAGGACTTCTGCAAGGAGATGCTATTGGAGTACATACCATTGGTCATATGGTGATTTTGGAGTAGTTGACTTTTTGTAGCTGTTTACTGGCAACGACCTTTGCAGTACAGAGATATGTAATGAGTGTGTATCCCAGTTACAGTACTAGAAGAGCATGGTTTAGTTCCATACTATTAAGCTGGAGTGGTGTAGTGGTTAAAGTGTTGGTGTAGGATCTGGGAGACCCAGGTTGAAATCCCTACTCTGCCATGGAAGCTTACTAGCTGATCTTAAGCCAGTCAGTCACCACTCAGCCTTATCTACCTCACAGATTGTTGTGAGGATAAAATGGAGGAGTGGAGAACAATGGAAGCCACTTTGAGTCCCCACTGGGGCAAAAGGTGGAGTATAAATGAAGTAAAAAATGTAAAAAGCAGTAATTGCTCACACTTTATGGGCTGCATGTATCCATACAGTTCGGCAAGCAGTACTTGTTTGATGTACACTGCTATGGCCTTAGGGATGCCAGTCCCCCACCGGGGGCAGAGGATCCCTGCTCCTACCCTCCACCCCCACCCTACACTGCTTACCTGGCTGGTGAAGGGGGGGGGGATGTGCCTTCTGGTGCATGCTCACAGGCAGCGTGGCAGCCTGATTTGGCCCAAATTGGGCTGCTGCAGTGGCCCGATCTGGGCCAATTCAGGCTGCTGTGGAGCACAGCCGTGCTCCCACACTTTGTAGCAGCCTGATCCAGGTTGATTTGGGCCCAAATTTGGTGTGCTCCCAGTGCCAGCATGTGGCCTGCATGATGACATTACTTCTTAGAAGTGGCTCCGCACATGCGCACCACTCCATCAGAGAGGTAAGTGCCATGTCTCCAACCTCCCACCGGGAGGGTAAGGGGACCTGGCAACCCTCTAATGGCCTTCATCTTCAACAGCATTAATTCATTAATTCAGCATGTGTACATACTTCCTTGAAATGAAAAACACAATCCCAAACCTCTTATGTCTCATTATCAAGGAAGCTGATAAAATAATTGACTGAAGATTTATCCTGGTTTACCAGATCATGAGGGATGCACTTAAATCTTGTGCAAATTATTATTATGTAAGCCTTGTAAAATATTTGTTATTGAGAAAAAGAAAGCATTGCCCTATAGAGGGAGACAGTTTTAAAGAGAGGCTGAGGAGTGGTTGCTTAGTAATTGAACAGTTGGAAGATGGCAGTTAGAAGCAAGAAATATGAAAAAGTGAAGGTTCTGAGGGGGGAATTTCTGAGAGGAGAGAACCTGGAGAGATGGAGGGAAAAAGAGGTGGATGAAGAGTAACCATCATCAGGTGTGGGCCTTCTGTTTGGAGTGTTTCTGCTTTTGTGAGGTCCCCTTATTTCTTGGAGCCATAAAGCAGCCATTTTCTATCAAGCCCCTAATAGAGTGTGCAAGTGAGATCTCAAAGACTGAAAGTCAAGTACTCCCTAAGTGGGGATTTGGGACCTCTTCATTTATTTTATTGACAACACTGTTTGTTCGAAACCCCCAAATTTTATTCCCCTGGTTTACTCCCTCACCTTTAAATAAAGATCTTATTTGTATGAACAGGAGTTCAGGGCTGAATGGGGCATCCACACTCCTGAACCAGTAACCGGGCCTTTTTTAGGATAAATAGGTTTACAGTTATAATTTTTAAAGCATGCCCTTTAAAACATTTGTATTTCCTTCCCCCATTTGGAACTAAGGAAGATACCAAGGTTGCCAGGTCCCCTTACCCTTCTGGCAGGAGGGGTGGGGGGAACACAGCACTCAGCCTTGTTTCTGCTCCTCACATGTGAAGCATGCTTGTGCTCCCAGGCTGGCACAATGATATCATTTTGGGAAGCGGACTGATTTGGGTCTGGGCCTGCACAATGGCATCACTTCCCAGAAGTAACATTGCACCACCCTGGGAGTGCTCCCGTACTTCGCAGTGGGCCAATTTAGGCCCCAAAGGGGCCCAATTTGGCATGTTTGGGATCCAAATTGGCCTGCTACAAAGTGTGTGCATGCTCCTGGGCCCTCACAATGATGTCACTTCCTAGAAGTAACATCATCGAACCACCTCAGGAGTGCTCCCACACTTCCCAGTGCCAAAATTGGCCCACTGCAAAACGTGCACACTCCTCTGGGCCTGTGCAATGACGTCAAGCTCAGATCAGCTCTCTGCGAAGCATGGGAGCACTCTCAGGGCGGCACAGTAATGTCACTCCCAGGAAATGACATCATCGTGCAGGCCCAGGAACATGTGCAGGAGCACTATCGGGTGCACCCAGGATGCCTGTTCCCCCTCCCCCCCCCACGCTGTCCAGGTGAATGGTGGCTGGGGGCGGATCCCTCACCCCCACCAGGAGACCCAGGCTCCCTAGAAGATACCTTTTCTAAAACTGAAGTTTTGGGTCTTCTTCTGTCTTAAATTTAAATAAAAATTTCACAGATGACCTGGAATTAGTCCAGCTTGCCTTGAAGTTACCTAAGGGTTGTTTTGTGTAGAATGTGTGATGTGATAGACCCACGTCTTTGGATTTGCTGGCAGTCTGCTTTGGTGGACAAAGACATTTCTATAGAACCTCACTTCCTCCATGCACCTTTCTAGCTTCTAGATTGGCAAAAAGAGGACCAGCTGGTATTGAAAATCTAGATCTAACCCTGTGGCCTCCAGTTGCTTACCTTAATCCCAGATGCGTGAGGGATATATTATAGTTCATGATGATTGGAAAGCAGGAGACACGCTGAAGATGAAGAACACAGGAGAACTCGTCTAGCATCCTGTTTCCCAGAATGATTCTGGGAAGACGTGGAGCCAATGGCCCTTCCCTGCTGTCACCCCTTGCCACCAGTGTTCAGTGGTTTACTGTCTCAGAATCTAGAGTTTCCATTTAGCTGTTATGTAGATAGTGTTCATTTATTAACCGTCAATTTGTCTTAGAACACTTTAAAACCTTCTAATCTAGTGGTCGCCTTTGTGTGCAGCAATGAATTCTATGCACTGGATATATGTTGTTTGTGAAGGGTTTTTCACTTACGGTTACCATTGCATGTGTTTCTTAACACACACACACACACCTAAAACATACACAGTATAACTGCATTAGGCCCTAGATGCTAAGGGGGGGAAAGCACAAGGAACTGTCTAGGAAAAAACTGTAGGCAAGTTCCAGCACCTGGTTTCCAGGTGTTTACATTCTACCTAATATTACAATCTTATGTGAAACATGTGCTTAATTTTTTAGTACTCTTAGGCTCTGGGGCATTACAACCCAAAAGAAAAACATTTCACAGTGAAGTATTAGTGTCGGAAACATTACAAGGAAAACATGTTAAACTTGCTGTGCTTTCAGACTGTATAGGCTTTGAGCAGTCTCTTGTTCCATCCTGTATGCAAATTGATCTGCGTCAACTTGTGTTACCACAAGAGATCTACATGTGATATTCTGTTTCTTTCTTGCAGATTCTTCCTGGCTTATTCCTTGGAAATTTTAAAGGTAAAATTAGTCTCATTTGCACCTCTAGTGTTTATCTACTTGTGGTTTGTAAACCAAAAGAGTAATCAATTGAGCCTTGCAAAGGAGACTGGGGGTGGGCGGTGTGAATGGGGCATGAGATACTACCTAATCCTACCACATCTTCACTGGGCCAGCAAATGGAGTGTCCACCCACCCCTTTCCATTCTGTGCAGAGCTCAGAACCCTGTGACAGACAACTGTGTCTTTAATGATAAGGCCTGGAACCTATACATGAGCTCTAAAATCTGAGGAAAGAAAATCAGGTAAACTCATGTTATGGTATCCTAAGCAGGTGATTGGGTCCAGTGGACTCTAGCAGGGCTTGATGGTAAAGTATGTGGGAAGATGGGCATGAGAGCAATCGCCATTGGTCCTTCAGTGCAGGCTCCTTTTTCTTCTGGTTGTTGGTTCCCAGGTTCCATCACCTCCTTAGAGCTTCTGTGGGTAATTATAGACTTCCCGTTCAGTCGGGGCATAGTTCAGGCTAATGGCAAGGTGCCATTATGGGGGCCCACTTGTCTAGTGCCCCCCTGACTCATTGGCTGCCCAGCCCCAGAAGAGACGGGTGGGCAGGGGACCAGCTACTTTTAGTTACCGTTGCTTCTTCCTCCCCAGAGTAGGACATTGATGCTTAGAAATAGTTAATATTTGCCCAGACAGTAAGAGAGGGAAGTGCTGACTACCAATTGGGATAATCCACTGGCCATAATAATGCAAGAAATGGAGTCCATGTGACAGCAAACTATAGGTTCTCCTCTTCCTCTCTTGGTTCCTGTACGAGATATGTAAAGGTAAGCAGCTAATCAAAGCTGTAGCAGTTAATAACAACCACAATATTCAATTTATATACCACCTTTCAGGAAACTTAACACCCACTCAGAGTGGTTTACAAAGTATGTTGTTGTTATCCCCACAACAATCACCCTGTGAGGTGGGTGGGGCTGAGAGAGCTGTGACTGCCAAAGGTCACCCAGCTGGCTTCAAGTGGAGTAGTGGGGAATCAAACCTGGTTCTCCAGATTAGAGTCCCATTGCTCTTAACCACTACACCAAAACGGTTATTTTTCCTTTCCTGGTACAGCTCTTTTGGCCATAGCCTTAAGCTTGATCCCACATTAACAAACAAAAACCAAAATACTAAAACTACTATTACCAATAACAGTGATAAAAGAATCTCACTCCAATCACAAAAATTTCCTAATTTTAGGTTGGATTACTAAAAGGTAGGATGCCAGAGACCTGGTTATGTATGGGTTCTTATCTTGTAAAAGAAAAGAAGAAGGCTCTGATTAATATTTGTGAGCTCATTCTTCTCAAGTATGGAAGTAATCCATCTTTGTCTCCTCACTGAAATTTGGGCATTCAATAACTAGATGAGCTAAGGTGCCTATCTTCCTTGTATTAGAGAAACACGTTCTGAAAAGGGAATTCTTAAAAAGTGACCTTTCATTTCTAGAGTTAATACAGCGTTCAGTCTAGCAGCCAAGAAAATATCTAGGTATTGTCATGGACTTTAAATATGCTGATAAAGTATCTGGAGGTTCGAGTCCATTGTAGGCAAGAGAACAGTCCCTTCTTGCGCACTTGTTTGTGCTTCTGAAATCTAGCAGCAATAACTGCTTTTTGACCCTTTGGAATGTGGCTTTCTCGCTTCCTTCATAAAGTAGTAAAATTGGAGTAAAGCCTAATTGTTCCAGTCTCTGGTTAACCAGCCTCTTCCATTTACTCTGGAAGGGATCTTCTCTTAATCTAAAAAAGAGTTTAGATCTGTAGTTAAAGAGGATCTTGATTCAAAGTCTAAATGCATCCAGCCAAGCTAGTGATTCTAATGAAGAGATTGCAAATTCTTGGCAGATAACTATACTGGATACACACTTTGTTAATTTGGTTATTTTTCTCAGGAATGTTAATAAAAATGAATCAATAGTCTCAGATAATACCTTTGACCCATACTCTGGCACCATAAAGTATCATTTGATTAATTTTACCCCAAAAGATCTTTATAGCTACCGAGGAATATTTTCCTCCTTCTATGTGAAAGAAACGTGTCAAGCTATTTAAATATGGTGTTATCTTGTAGGAGATGGATTGGAACTGATTTTTCCAAGATAGGTCTTGGGAGAATGTAATGCCTAAATATCTAAATGTTGTTACTTGTTCAGTGTTGGTATCTTCCATCCTCCAGTCCTTTTTCTTCAGGTGGCATCCTCTAGCAAAGACTACTTTGGATTTCTCAACATTTATACGTTTATATGTAGTTAAGCCTTCCTCAGCACAGTAGGAGTTAAAGCTAGCCAGCAATCCTATCGATGTGCGAGATAGTAGAGCAACAGCATCAGCATAAATTAGGATTGAGAGATCTTGATTGTTGAGGGTGGGTGCATGGTGGGTAGGTCCTTGTTGAACAACACTACATCTAACTGGCTCTCAAGAAGGCATATATCTGAGGGAAGAAGGGCTCTTCTTTCCTCTCCTCCTTGTAGGTTGTGTGCGTAGTAAGAGAGATTAGTTCCTTTTCTTCCCTCAACTCCTCCTCTCCTCTCTGGTAGAGGAAGTAGAGGCAACTTCATGATTTCCACCACCATGGGTGTGATTTAGCTATCAGTGGTGGACTTGGCCTTATTAATGGTGGACCTTCTTGAGATCCCAGAGTCCTAGCAGGTATCAAGCAGAGAGGAAAGGAAGAGTTGAGGGAAGAAAAGCAACTAATCTCTCTTACTATGCACACTTCATGCAATTATTACTGTTGATCCATGGAAGAAGGCAAAATGAGGAGAATTTGTTAATGTTCATCTCCTTTCATTTTAACCTTCCAACTCTAGCTGCTGAACAGAAATGAAGAAAGCCTTGTCAGTTTCATCCTTTCTCCATCAAAAGTGGGGGGCTTATGCTAGATACTGCCTCCCCTTCTTTTATCTAGACATTTATGTCTCTGGCCTAGAACATAATACATATTTTTACTTCAAAGAATGAAATTGGTGATTTTCATATCCGCAGCCCCGCTACAGCTTCTAATTGACAAATTCACTATCAGTTGTATTGTGTTTCACCTTGAAACTTTGGTGAGACTCCTTTCGACGCTTCCTTCTTAGACAAGCGATGCTAGTTTACAGCAGGTTGTGGAGGAGTAACCATGGAATTAATGGCACATCACAAGCCACACCACCAAGCCACATGTAACAGTAGTGTTACTTCAGTTCATGCTTGCAGAGATTGGGCTAGTTATGAAACTCCCAAGAATTGTCATGCATGCACCAGCACTTTAAAAAATAAAGAGAAGGAAGATACTAGTAATACGACAGTTTGGTGTGTGATCTTGATTTCATGTTTTTTTTAAACTTGGCTTTGATTTAGAATGCCTTCTTTTCTACACTCCTTTTAGCAGTTCACAAGACAGCATACAGTATATGTAACTAATACTCAGGGCTTTTTTTCTGGGAAAGGAGGTGGGGGAACTCAGTGGGTTGCCCTCAGAGAAAATGGTCACATGGCTGGTGGCCCCACCCCCTGATCACCAGACAGAGGGGAGTTTAGATTGCCCTCCATGGCACGGAGGGCAATCTAAACTCCCCTCTGTCTGGAGATCAGGGGGTGGGGCCACCAGCCATGTGACCATTTTCAGGAGGTTTCGGAACTCCGTTCCACCGCGTTTCAGCTGAAAAAAAGCCCTGCTAATACTGAATGTGATGAGGCAGTAGCTTTTGTGGATGCCTTTGTGTATATGGTGAAAGTGAAGTTTATAAGAAAACACACACACACACACACACACACACACACACAAAGAAGCACACAACTTCATTTGAAGCTTGTAGAATGTGACACTGAACCAGTCTTTATTGGGATGCCTCTACACTGTACTTTGTGCCCAAAATTTGATGATACACCCAACATGAACGATGAAACTAAGACGGGGTATCAGTTTCCCAATTTAGTTCTCTTAATTTCTTCATCTGTAATTGAGTCAAGAACAAAAAGGTTTCAAAAGTGAGTCAGCACTTCAGTTCATATAAAACCCGGCAGCTTTCCTCCGTTGTAACCTCTGTTCTTAACCACTTCATTTCTGTCAAGTAGGTCTATGAAATGTTGTCATTGTAGATGTGATATGTGGGGATAGCAAAGCTGCAGTTATTCTCAGCTTTCACGGTGGGCTACTGGATTAGCTTGACAGGGAAGCTATTGGGAAATAGAAAAAATTAAAATAAGGCGGCATACGATGGTTGTATGTCTGGAAACTAACTGGAATGTTAAATGGCAACCTTTGAAAAGAAAGCTTCTATTCTTTATTATTCTGTACTAAAAATGTAAGTGCTCAGATAGTTCAGCCAAGATCTTTCTTTCCATAGAGTGCAAATTGCAGGCTGGTGCAGCTTCAGTGCTGTTCGGGGCCGTAGCAGGAAAGGGAGAGGGAATTTAACCCTTCGCCTTCTATGAAACCAGCTCCTGCAACCCTTGTTTCTTTGAATAGTGAAATCAAGTAGGGCTAACCAACACCCCGTCCCTCTGGCTGCAAAAGCCTGCAATATATCTTATTTGGTGAGGGGAATAAATCATTCTCACGTTTAATATGTCAGTTTAGAATTACTTACATTCTGTTTCAGCATTGTTTCAGTTCTGTATCGGATTTTTGCTTGCTTTCCCATCTCTGCAAATTTGCATTTGTATACCCTGTTTCATTATTTATTGAATGTGCCTGCTGTTAGTTTCATTAACTTACAGTATGTAGTCCGCCTTGAGTCTCAGAGAGAAAGGCAAACTATAAATAATTTAAATAAATAAATAAATTTGTATTTTATAGTTGGAGGCCTGAAATTCCTTTCCCATCTCACCTGACTAAGCCCTAAGACAGACCTTTCAGATGTACCAGATATGATCTCTAGGTCATGATCCTTTTAGAAGAGTTTTTGTGTTGTGAAGAACTAAATTTATAAACTTGGAGTTCTCTAACTATTGGCCTTACAAACATATTTGCCTTCATGGTGTGATGTTAGGGTTGTCAGCTCTGGGTTGTAAATTCCTGGAGATTTGGGGAGGGGGTGGAGCCTGGAGAAGATGGAGTTTGGTGAAAGGAGGAGCCTCGGCCGGGTATAATGCCATAGAGTCCACCCTCCAAAGCAGCCATTTTCTCCGGGGGAACTGATCTCTACGGCAAGAGATCAGTTGTAATTCCAAGAGATCTACAGCTACCACCTGACTGAATGAATTGATATGGGTAACTTTACGGCATGAACTATTTATAGCTCTGGAAAGTTCTTAAAAAGGATCGACTGAAATACCTTAATAAAGGAGCGGAACAGATTGGAAGCCAGCCACCTGTCGGACAGACCACGCCGCCGCTCCAGCTTTTCTCCAGAAGCTTCATATACTTTTTATTTGCAGTTTTGACTGATTTTGTATTTGAGTGTTAACTTTGGCTACATTGTTATTAGCTGTTGATTTGAAAGCATTGCAGATGTAACAACTTTGACAAGACTGGGAGTTTCTGACATTGTGTCAGTTGGATATGTCACTTTGCGTTTTGCATGTCGGGACCCAAAGTGGGTTGAGACCTTCTTTCAGGTGTAAAGGTTCAGTTTAACTTTAATTGCTAATACCCCAAGGGGGTCCTGTGTTATGGAGGTCTGGGGGTGAGGGCCGCATGGAGAATGGGAGCTGGGAAAGATCTGCATCACAAGTGTCTATATACTCATGCATTGTAGGATCCAGTCCTTTATTAACTGCTCTTTTTAGAATTACTTTTAATGCCAGAATTTACTTAAAGGAAACTTATTTTCAAAAAAAATTAATCAAAGAAAGAAAATTATATGAGGAGTCCCCAACCATGGGCATCTTTGGAATTCTTACACATGGTAGTGAGAGCAACCACACAATGGCTGTTGCAGGAGGCAATACACACACTTGCATACAGAGGAAACCCAAGTGCAGGGAAGAAGAGTGGTAATTTTTAAAAATACATTGGGAAAGAGGAGTGAGAGAGAATAAAGCTAACGCTGTGTTGGCAGCTGCTGCTGAAACATCAGTTTTAAAAACCTGTACGGCCGATCCAGGGGCCAGTCGGAATCCCTACTGACCAAAAGCTCCACTTGGCCCACCCACTTTCTAAAAGCACTCAGTGGGCACCAGGACAAGTGTAGGCAGGCACCACATTGGGGACTCTTGTTTTATATCATTTGTTTCTTCTTAAATTTCAAAAGTTGTGACTCAGAATTGGAAGATCATCTCACCTCTTACAGTAGAGTCCTCTAAAGTTTCTAACTTTCTTAGAATTAACCTCTTCTGTACCTAACTTCAGTAATATAAGCTGAAGGAAGAATTTTTAGCTCACAGTTGGTCTTCATCTGGATATTTGAGGGCAGTGCTGTTTGGTTGTAATAGTTCACAAATAAGGGCAAATCCACATTACTCATTCTAAGTCGCATGTTCCCCGCATTCCCCATGCAATCCCGAGTGCCAGTCACATTACCTCATTAAACAGACGCATTTCATTCGCATTTCTCCTGAATATGTGGTCACAGGTTTTCAACGGGAGTTTCACGGTGGCCGTGAACAGGCCAATGCGCAATTTACGCGGTTTTTTTTAAAAACCACCCCCCTTCCTGTCTCTCCGGCCGTTCCGAGAGTTCCTATTGGCTGATTCAACTTGCAAGTGCTCCGTAGTCTGCAAAAGACTGTTTTGGACTTCAGAGCATTGGATTTATTGATTATGCTGTTTCTGAATCAAATCTGGTAGTTTGAAAAATCATTTTGGGGTGAATCCATCCTCAGAACGGACTCGCGAAACTTCCTTTTTAACTGTTTTTTATTTTTTTTATTTTATTTTACTGTAATATCGAAATTACGAAATATCGAAATAATGACACTCCAAGGAAGTGAAACTTCAGTAAAATTCAGGCACTGAACTGTCCTGCATAGGAAATGCCCACGAAAGCTTCCCACATGCTTCCCAATTTCCAAAAAAGAAATGGGAGAGAGCCATCAGTGCTGTCAGTGGGGGAAAGAGAGGCATCATTATCTTCAATGATGTTTCTTTATAAGGCAAGATCGAAATAACGGAAAAGTGCGCTAAAAAAAAATTAAAAAATGGGCGGGGAAAAAAGGTCCTGCCCAAAAAAAGCGGTTTTCGAGCGGCCGTGTGACCGGAGGGACGCGCGAGAAAGACGGATTGGAAGCAGGAATGTGAACGAAGAGGAAAAAATCGCGGATTGGAGGCAAACGGAAGATATCCGATAAACATGCGGGTAATGGGTGAATGTGGATTTGACCTAAGTTTCATTAAATGGAAATCTTTTTAACATAAAAGCAATTTACAGAAACAGATCAACTATATTTCAGAGAAGAATTTACCAACCAAAAAGCTTCTCTCGTACTAGTAGCTTATAATGGGAAAAGCCTGGTATTTTCCCTTCTACAAAACAGCTTTCCCCTAACTGTGGGTATTCGAAGACTTCCTAGGTTGCTACAAATTCAGAAACTTTTCCTGACCTGGAGAGGCAGTAGCTGGAAGTAAATCTCCCAGACTGATCTAAATCTCCCAACAACTGATCTAAATCTCCCAGATTTACAACTGATCTCCAGCCTACAGAGATCAGTTCGCCTAGAGAAAATGGGTGTACTGGAGGGTAGACTCTATGGAGTTATACCCAGCTGAGATCCTGTCCCTCCCCAACCCCAACCCCCCAAATCTCCAGGAATTTTCCAACCTGGAGCTTTCAGCCATATAGTTGAAGGAAGCATACCACTGTTAAAGGCACACGATTTAATGCTACATGTGCACACATGTCTGTTTATTCATATGGCTGCCTCTTCTCTCAGTAAGGGCACCAAGGCAGTTCACAAAAAATAAAATTAGATACAAATATATATATTAAAAACTCTCGAACCAACTGAATCCTATAAAAGCAGCATATCAAGAATGGAAAATAGTAAAATTGGCATCAGATTAAAAACAAAACTGAGTCAGTCAGATAGCCGGCTTTTAAGAGAAATTCAGCGAAACATTTAGAAAACATTGTCAAAGATCTTCCAGAACAGAAAGGTCTTAATACTCTGTGAATGTTCTGAAGTGATGGAGCAGCTCTGATCACCTCAGTTGCTGAAAAGGCCATCCCATGGGTCCCTGCCATTCTAATATCAGGTAAGGCTGGTCCCTTTAGGAAGGCTTTGTCCATTCTTCTCAATGCTCAGACAGACAGTTAACTGTGAACGAACTTTAGACCCAAGTTTTCATGGCTAGCCAGTTAGTGTGGTTATACATAAGCCTGGAGAGATCTGGCTTTCACCTTGCTGGATGTTGGGTCAGCTGCTGTCCCTAACCTACCTCACAGAATTGTTGTGAGGCTAAAATGAGGAAGGGCAGAATCTTGCTTGGTGCCCTGAGAAAGGAAGAACAGAAATGTAATTTAAATAATATCAGTGCTTATGTTGACTTTTGGGAGTGTGCTTTCTTTCTCTAGGGATTGAGGTTGCATATTCAAGAGGGAATGTCTTCCTTCTCCGTCCATAACCCAACCATACAAGGCTGATAAGGCCAGAGTGTACTTTGGACTTGCATCCTTTTTGTGATGTGTGATGGTTAAATTGAATACCGTTGACTTTGCTTATAATCTTTCTCCTTGCTCTCTTTGTGCTACAGATGCTCGTGACGGTGAACAACTGAAACGGAACAACATTACACACATTCTTTCAATCCATGATAGTGCTAGGCCTATGCTTGAGGTAAGGGTTGGCACCCTGGTCATTATAATTTCTTCAGCCGCAATCTGACTAAAATGCTTGCTTACATATCTTTGATTTAAGTTCACCTAATAGGGCATGGAGTCCCAATCTAGCACATAGGCTCCATCCACACATTGCTGGGTATTGTGCTACCATTGTGTTACAGCAATTACTGGCAACTGTTTTTTTCTTTTGTGCACAGCTTATAGTGTAGTATCCAATGATGAGTGGATGCAGGCCTTATTTCCCTCCTGCCTTTATCGGCTTCCGATACTTTACTGTTATTCAGTATGACTGCCATAAGTGTAAAAATAAAATCTCCATAAGTGCTATGAAGTCACTACTAGTCTTGTCTCTTGTGTTCTGTGTACTAAACCTTTAAAGACTTCAGGCTGAAATCAAAAGTTCTTTTTCACTTACAGAAGGCTACTGGTGCCAGAAGAACTGAACTTTCCCTCCCCCTCCAGCTACAGCTTGATGGGGGTCCATTAAATGCTGTTCTTGGGGGACGGGGGACCCCCAGGATCAGCATGGTTGGTCAGAGTCTACAATGGGAGTGGATAATTGGCAAAAATCATCCCCCCTTCTACTGGCAGAAAACTACTTTTGAACTCAAGTCTGTTGTCCTTGATGTTAGCACAAAACAGAAATTGGACAGATTAGTTCCGATTTTCACTGGTAGGCTTTCTCATTTTTGAAAATCAAAACATTGCCCTGATTTGATTTTTATTGGATTTTCATTTACTGCTTCTTGAAAACAGAGAAAAACATGGCATGATATTCTGCCAGTGTTCCTTGACTTATTACCTTTAAGATGGGATTCGGCTGACAGAATTCAATAAAAATATTTTAGCTGGTAGAGAGGTAGCCTGAAGAATTCGGAGATGCTTCCCAATGGGATGACCAAAGGTTTCTCTTGTTTACAAGCTGGTTTGACAGTTAAATGTGTCATAATATATATTGTTTGGGTAGTTCATGGCAGCATGTTAATCTTTGTGCAGCGTTTTTGCAAACACATTTTCAAGGAATAGTGTGGAGAAATACTTCTGTGATATTGTTTCTTGGGCACTTTATTTAGGACTAGTTAAGTGGATGAATTGTAGTCAAGGTAAACTAGAAATGATAGTGATACTTCAAAGACATTGTTCCAGACAAAAATATATATGAGAAACTAATATGTAAATTATACTGAGTTTTCTTTTTTTGTTGTTAATTCGTTAGGCAATATAGGAAAAAAAACCCTCTAAAGATTGCACTGCTAGAAAAAACACAGCTGGACAAACCCTGTCCTGAAATGGATTCCAGACATTCATGATCATTGTCTTCAATAAGTTTTTCAGTGGTTATCCATTAATAGCTTCTCTTATAATATGTTAATTTGAATATGAGAGCTGTGTCCTAAACTCTTTGAACCAATCAGAATAAGAGGTATCTCAGCCCTTTCCCAACAAGTGCTGTGAATTAGTTCATGGGTAACTTGAGGTTGCTGACACCCTGAATTTTCTGTAATGATCAGTGGTAAAGGCAATGAGATGCGATCTGGAGACATTCAAACTCCAAACTGGAGTCATTTTTTCCATTTAGAGGTGGATCATTTCCCAGGTTATTCATGTCAAACAGGAATTCCAAAAAAAGGCCTTTGGGACATAACATTTTCAAGTTGCAGGTGCTCTCTGATTAACACTTGTGAATGAAGATGCTATTTGGGTTACATCTTTATGTATGTTTTATGAAATTATGGCTATTTGGGTTACATCTTTATGTATGTTTTATGAAATTTTTTTTTGGGGGGGGGGGAATCCAATGCTAGGAAAAGAAAAAAAGTTTCCAGGGCATCTAAAAATAAAGTGCATATGCAGCTGGTAGGGTAGTCCCATATGCATTTAGAAAATAACCTACCCAGTATTGCATAGATTTACTAGTCTGGGTGCATTCCATCTACCAAACAATTCAGTGTCGTGCTCGATGTCCTACACTTTAATAGGGAATTCTAGAAAACAGTTGATTTTATTAGGTACTAATTATAGTTTAAACTCTTGCAAACTGCTGTTCATTCTGACTAATCCTGCTATAGATGTCATCAGAATTTTGAATCATGTCTTGAATTTAATGTCAGATTGAGATTCATGGGTAAAGTAGTATAGACTTCTAAAATAACACTTCTTTTTATGTTTCAAAGTGTTCTATTTGCAATACGACATAGAATTTTGTTGAGATATTATGATTGCTTGGATTTTAATCCTCTTCTCCTAGATGACTGTAGTTATTCCGTCTTTTCTGTCTTCAGCATGTGGCATTTGGGTCTATGATGTTCTCAATGAAATTCTGAGAGAAAAGCCTGTAGAAAATCCTGATTCTATCAGGAGGGGAGAAGCATTAGATTTGGGTAAATTTACCTTTTAACTAACTAATCTGAAGAAGTTTCCTTTTAGAGCTTATTACTGGAGCCCTAAAGCTGCTGCTGACTTTCCTATTAAGAATCTGCACTAGGAGTCTACAAATATACGAGTTGGTAAAATGATTTCAATATAAGTGGCTCTAAATTTTGCCTGGCTTATTTTTCAAGCAAACATTCTGAAGTGGGTGATTCAGTTGCTGCTAAATACTGCTTCACTACAGTCAAGACTCCACATCTGCCTTAGATTCATTCTCCCAGTTCAAAAATATTGCATAATCCTTTTTTAAGTAAATCTTGTAGGGCTAGTCTGAGGGGTACTTTTTAAAAGACGAAATAACGGCATAATGACTTTATTTCTTGCTGAAACGTTTGAATATTTTCAAGAATAAAATGAGTCATGAATGTACAAACTGTACTGGGTGATTGCTCCTTAAAGCAACTGAAAGGACAAAAAACAAATTACTGGGTATTTTTTTACAGTTTAGTGGTTCTGTAGCTGGGCTGGCCAGAACTCTGGGTAACCTCTTGAAGTTAGGCTTGAGGAAATCTTGTATACCAACTGTTTCCTACATAAGCCGTTTTGATGAGATGTCCTTGGTCCGAAAGAAGTGCTTCCATCCCTCTTCTGTTGATGTGGCAATTCAAAATAACATGAGGGGGGTTTTTTTGGGCTAACCTGAAAGAACTTGCCAGGTGTTCGAGGTTTTCTATTTGCATCTGGCTTCAGAATTATCTGTGCTTGAGGTTTTGTTTTTGGCTCTTAAAAAAGTATTTCTTGGAAGTCATCGTTGAAAAATTTACATAAATTTAAATACTGAGAAGTTAAACACCAAAAATAATGCTTAAAAAAATGATTTTCAATCTTGAAGTTTGCGGTGAAGTCCGGATAACTAAAAAGGTCCTGGCTATTACGCTGTAATTTAAAGTGATGATTCATGCATGTATGAAAGATGGTCACTTTAGATTTAAAAGTTATCATGGTATTGGCACTAACAGAGACGTTGACATTAAAATATATCTGTAGCCACTTCATTTAATAGCCTTTGAAAAAACTGACTCCCTGATCCTAAATATATTTATATGAAAGTAAATTCTGCTGGATTTTAAAACAGTTAACTTTAAATGGTATGGTTAGCACACATTTAGTGATTGCTAGGTAGAGGAAATTGAGGAATGTTCTTTGAGATGACACGATGTATCTTAACACTAGGGAGAAAACCCTCACCAAATAAAACAATATAGTCATGTTTTCTGAGATCATTTGAAGTAAAGAAACTACAGTTGGTCTTGGTTTGACTTTACTCCGTTTTCTTTCTATTACTCTTGTGATTGTCCATAGTAATTTTTTTTCTATGTGCTGTTCGAACTGAGAACCACATGAATGTTTCAAATTGCTACTGTGAACGTTTGACACTAAGATTTTCTGATGCCTTTTTCTTTAAAAGAAAACGAAAAGAAATAACAGCAGTAAAAGGGAATAAAGAAGAAAGTCTCTGTGGGACGCGGAAGGTATTCTCTGGCGACATTTAAATGTTATTTAGTAATTGTGAGAAGCTATACAGGAAAAAAAACATTCACTGTAGTTTACCATTTACAGCTTTTTTTAAAAAAAGTATGACAGAACTCCACCCTCATATTTAGAATTCCAGTATGTTAAAAAGATAACTGTCCCAGAAATGTATGCCATATAATTTGAATTATCTTGTGACTAAATCTGTAGTTACTTAATTTCCAAAATGCTATAAATTGTTTTTGTTTTGCAAAGGTTTTCATACCATAATTTAGAATAATTTTTATAATAATATAATATTTAATTGTATGCGTTATTATTTTCCATATTCTTTATAGCCAGCATCACCAACAGATTAATGGGTTTAAAATATTTACTGTTGTATCCACGGTTAACTGGAATGTTCCCCCCAAAGCTTGAAGTTTTTGAAAAATTTGAAATTAGTGTATCTTTTAAAATGTACCCATGCAACTATAAGGAGTGGTCCTTATTTGGACCAGTAAGCCATGATGCCCAGCTTAGATTTCCTTGGCCCATGTACAGGGTACCAACGAAACGGTTGTTTCTGTAGTCAGAGTGAGGGTTAGAAAATCCTGTTGAACTCTTGCTTCTTTCAGCTTTGACTATCTTGAAATCAGAATACTTGCGCTAGTTTTGTTAACTCTCCCTTTGTATCGGTTTAACTGTTCTCTTGACTTTCAGGGCCTAAGAGAAATAAAAGGCTTGTCTCTGTGGTTACTCTTGCCTGCTGAAATAGAAAACTGAGAAGAAAATGAATTTATTAGTACTGGCTTCCCATTCTGGCAGATGCACTGGAATTTGGGCAAATGGCCATCAAGACTGAGTGTGGTTGGCACCTTTATCTCTTTAATTGTGTCTCTCCATCTGTTGATGCTTCAGATATATTATCAGCATCCTTGATCAATGTATTCTAAGATTTGGCTCTTTCCTAGAGGTCAGCACAGCCTACCGATCAATTTTACTCCTGTACCACTGCAAAGCTTAGAAAATTCCTACGCTGAACTGGAAAGGAGTGTGAAACCATCCTTGCCCAGTGACTTCCCAGTGGATGCATGCCATGCTTGGAGACTTCTTCCACTCTTCCTTTTGAAAGTTCAAAGGAGGTCTCAGCAGCCTTCTATATAGGCATTGATTAGGTCTGCATGTGCTTAGTTCTTCAAGTGTACCCAGATTGTGCAAAATAGGGGTGAACACATTCACCATTTTCATTTTTTGGGGGGTACATCCTTGTCATTATTCCCTTTTGCCTGTTGTTGCTGGCATGTCTGATTTGTTTACTTCCTTTATGCCATTTTTATCCAATGGATGCACAAATAGATATCAATCGTAATGGTAATAATTTGATTGAATTTTGTTAATGTTGTCAGAAAAAACAAGTGTCTGATATTTCGCTTGATTGGGGATAGCCCGTGTCAGAAACCAGGATTTTTAGAATGGCTGTGTAGTAAAGCATCTGTTTTGTGTGCAAAAGGTCCCAGGTTCAATTCTTGGCATATCCAGTTAAAAAGAATCAGGTAAGTAGGGGATATGAAATACTCCTACCTGAGACTCTGAAGAGAGGCTGTGAGTCATGGTAGACAATACTGACTTTGGTAGACCAGTGGTCTGATTCAGGATAAGGCAGCTTCTTGTGTTTATATGAAGTGTAAAACCCAGCAAATCTATGAGCTTTATCCAGTCAGCTTTTCCACTGGTGAAAAAGGGAACAGGTTCTCAATTGATCCCCCGAAAAGCTATGCTGGGAATCTTTAGGAACTGCATGAACAAAAACTATGTAGGATGAGTGCTGTAATAAGGATATAGGTGAGAATGAATGGGAAAAAACCTGGCTTAATCCAATCCTAGGTATGCAGGTCAGTGTAAACTGAGGGAAGCATGAACACCTGTATTCGAAAACTGGCAGGTGGGAAGGGGTTGCATAACCCTTCCTGTATCTATCACATTTCCCCTTCAAAATGCCCTCGCAGCTGCTTTTCCATGCAATCATCTTGTTTACAACTTTCTATAATTATAATAATAATAATTATAATAATAATTATAATAGACACTACTTGGAACAGCGTACATATTACACTGATATCTGGTTGATACTTAGGTCTCTGGTGGAAACCTGTATCAGCTTAGCAAGGCCAATCAATAATATGTGATCGCTACTTATTGTTGATTATGTTTCAGATAATTTGAATACTACTACTACTACTTACAACAACAACATTTGATTTATATACCACCCTTCAGGACAACTTAATGCCCACTCAGAGCAGTTTACAAAGTATGCCATTATTATCCCCGCAACAAATGCCCTGTGAGGTGGGTGAGGCTGAGAGCTCCAGAGAGCTGTGACTAGCCCAAGGTCACCCAGCTGGCTTCAAGTGGAGGAATGGGGAATCAAACCCGGCTCTCCAGATTAGAGTCCCGCGCTCTTAACCACTACACCAAACTGGCTCTCTAGCACAACTAGTGAGAAAATACTTTAAAAACAGTTGGAGAAGAGGAGGTTTGTAAGGACGATCAGCAGGTAAGAGAAGGTTAAATCCCTCCATCCCCTCCACTGATTTAGTGCACTAGCACTAAAAGGTATACCTGATTTAGAAACCCCATGCCTGGTTCATAACATGCAGTTCCCAACAAAATAATCAGACAATTTGGAGAAACATTATTACACAAAAAGTCATGTTATGTGCAAAGGGTGTTCTGCTACTTGGAATTGTAGATGGCATTGATCAAATTTCACATTTTGGAGGGGTGTGTGTGAATAGCTTCCCCGCAAATGCTAGTTTTAGAGTGCTATCCTAAGCAGAGTTACACCCTTCTAGGCCCATTGATTTAAATGAATTTAGAAGGATCTACCTCTTCTTTGGATAGCACTATTAAGAACCTATTGATATATTTATAGAGAGAGGAAGAGTTATAATGGATATGTCAGATCAAAACACTGGCCTAAAGAATTTGAAGAAGCAGAAAAAGAGTTCTGTGAAACAGTCATTTTCTATGTGCAAAAGTTTGCCGTTGTCTCATCAGGGCCCATCTTTTAATCAATTGGATAGAACAGAGGGTGTCTGCGTCTAGGATATTGTCAGGTTAATGAGAGATCTGATGATCTGGGACATTTGTAGAAAAGTGTTGGTGAAGTAGATTTAGAGGGGGGATTGGAAGGAGGAGCGGCACTGCCTTGCAAGGAAAAGGTATTCCAGGCTCATTTATAGTTATTCAATGATCGAAGGGGCCAGGAGGATGAGAAAGGGGAGGGAAAAAACAAAATGGGTCAATCGGCTAATCCTGTTCCAAGCTAAAAGAAGGCGGGAGGAGATGAAAGAGGTAAAATTGCAGTCAAATGGGGGGTCAGGAGGCTTAGTGAGTGTAAGGTTCAGGCCAGTTCTTGGCCAAGTCACCCAAGCAGCTGCTTTGGATGGCACAAGGAAGAGCTTTTCTATCCACCACAGAGGTTCAGCTCACTTCCAGCCATCAGTGTACAGCTGGTAATAGGTATCCCCCTCCCTCCAGGGTCTCTGCTGATGTCAGCCAGGTCCTTGCCAAACTGATGGTGGTAAGTATCCCTTGACTGGGGCAATAAAATACCTTGCACCAGCCCTGGGCCCTTTTCACACTACATACCTGCTTCCAGAAAATCGCAAAACGCAGCCCAAAAAACCATGGAAGATAGCGTCTTCTCGCGAGAGTTTTGCGTGACATCGTGCGAGTTTTGCGCGACATCGTGCAAAACTCTCGTGAGAAGACGTGATCTTTTGCGTTTTTTCCGCTGCATTTTGCGATGTTCTGGAAGCAGGTATGTAGTGTGAAAAGGGCCCTGGTAAGAAGAGTTGTGGAAAGGAACTGGGAGGTAGGCACTACAGGGTCTTAGGTTTAAGCAGTTGCTAAAAGACCTATATCACAGCACTGGAAAGACAAAATCCCACTTCCCATAATTCATTGGATTGAGGACCTTATAAACTTATCAGCATTTGAGCATATCATACGGACTTATTTTTAGACATCTGGAGACCTTTTGTAGAAGCTTATGTATAGAGTTTGGTTTGTTTTCTTTCCTTTTCTTTCTACATATATATATATATTTTAAAGTTTAAGCAGTGACCCTGCTGGGTGAGATTTTGACTAAATGATTGAATTGGAATGCCCAGTGTCTACTTTTTAATATTTTGGGTTACAGTGCACTCTATGCTCTTCTGTAGAAAAAGCTTTCAAGACTTTTCAGAACTGGGAGGGGTAAATATTTAATTTCATTTTATTTAAAGGCCTGTTGGTCTAATACAGCGTTTTTCAACCACTGTGCCGTGGCACACTAGTGTGCCGTGAGACATTGTCTGGTGTGCCGTGGGAAAAATTCCAATTTCATCCGTAACATGCGGCTTCGGCTCACAAATAGACCAATCATTAGATTCAAATAGACAGGAGGAGACATCGCAGTAGATCGTCGATGCACAGAAGAGCGCCGATGGATCTGGACTCTGGAGGATTATCGCGGACGCAGCACAGAAAAGCGCTGAGTGATGGATCTGGAGGAGACATGAGCAGAAGAGCGCTGAGTGTGATGGACAGCAGCTATCTGGAGGAGACAAGCGCAGTAAGTACTGAGTGACAGTGAGACAGGAGCAGATACTGCAGTGATGGACAAGTTTTTGAAAAGGAAAGAACTGGACTCTGAACAAAATTCGGAGCAAGATGAGAGCCCAAGTATGAGTGGGGATCAAAAGAAAGCAAAGATGGTTAGCTCAAGCAAATTCTCTGGCACAAGGCAATATAGCGAAAGCTATATTTCATTTGGATTTACTTTCACCGGAGATGCAAAGAAACCAACTCCACGGTGCGTGGTGTGTGGTGAAAAGCTATCTAACAGTGCTATGGTCCCAAGTAAACTTAAACGCCATCTCCAAACGAAACACCCTTCGCTTCAAAACAAGAATGCGGACTTTTTTGTTCGTCTGTGTGAAAACACGGAGAAACAGGCAACTTTCATGAGAAAAACCACAAAGGTAAATGAAAGAGCTCTTAAAGCTAGCTATCAAGTTGCTGAACTTATAGCCAAGTCCAAAAAGTCGCACACTGTGGCAGAGAAATTAATACTTCCCGCCTGCAAAGCTATTGTAGAGGAGATGCTCGGACCTGAAGCAGCTAAGGAAATAGCCAAAGTCCCTCTCTCAGACAACACAATTTCCAGACGTATTAATGACATGTCTGCAGACATCGAAAGTGTGGTTTTGGAAAAGATCCGTATCAGTGAGAAATTTGCATTGCAACTTGACGAGTCTACTGATATCAGTGGACATGCTCAACTCTTGGCCAATGTGCGTTTTGTGGATGGTGATGCAATTAGAGAAAACTTCTTTTTTTGCAAGGCATTGCCAGAAAAAACAACAGAAGAAATTTTTCGGGTCACATCAGAATACCTTGAACAAGGAGGACTTAAGTGGGAAAACTGCACAAGTGTCTGCACCGATGGAGCTGCAGCCATGGTCGGGCGCACCAAAGGCTTTGTGAGCAGAGTGAAGGAAAGAAATCCAGATGTGATTGTTACGCATTGTTTTTTACACCGTGAGGCCCTCGTAGCCAAGACTTTACCAGCAGACCTAGTTCCTGTGTTGGATGATGTTGTGCGCATGGTAAACTTTGTAAAGTCACGACCCGTGAAAAGTCGCATGTTTGCAGCTTTGTGTGAGGAGATGGGAGCGAAGCATAAAACCTTGCTGTTTCATACGGAGGTCCGGTGGTTGTCGCGTGGCAAGGTCTTGGTTCGTGTGTATGAGCTGCGGGAGGAAGTTAAAGTGTTTCTGACAAATGAGAGGTCAGATTACGCAAAGCTGCTTGCAAGTGATGAGTGGTGTGCAAGGCTG
Organism: Eublepharis macularius; assembly: GCF_028583425.1. Taxonomy (NCBI): domain Eukaryota; kingdom Metazoa; phylum Chordata; class Lepidosauria; order Squamata; family Eublepharidae; genus Eublepharis; species Eublepharis macularius. Next base: position 36,796,451 of record NC_072796.1, on the reverse strand, counting down.
ACATACCTGGCAGATATTTTTCATCATCTGAATGAACTGAACACATGAATGCAAGGCCGAAATGAAAACCTGCTTACAAGTACAGATAAAATAAATGGATTCCGTTCAAAGGTGCAACTCTGGCATCAACACGTGGAAAGTGGCAATCTTGAAATGTTCACACTCACCAAGCAATGGCAAGGCGTTCACACTGCTGCACTGTGTGAGATAATAGTTAAACATTTAAAAACTCTCGAGGAGAAGTTGTCATTTTATTTCTCTTCAGTCTCCACTGAATGCCTTGACTGGGTTAGGGACCCCTATAGCTCAGCATCAGTTGGTGGAAAGGACATGACTTTACAGGAGCAGGAGGAACTAACTGAACTGAGACAAAATCGTGGTTTCAAGCTAAGATTTGCTGATCTACCTTTGGACAGTTTTTGGTTGGATACTGCCAAGGAGTTCCCCGTTCTGGCAAACAAAGCTATTTTGACATTGCTCCCATTTTCCACTACATATCTGTGTGAGATGAGCTTTTCAAGCCTGATTGCTATGAAAACTAAAGACAGAGAGAGACTGAGAGCTGTTGACGAAGAGCTACGTGTGTGTCTTTCTTCGATTCCTGCCAGAATATCATCTTTGTGTTCAGCCAAACAGGCCCAGGTTTCACACTGAATAAGTAATCAGAAAATTTCTTTGTGTTTATTTGATTTCTTTTGTGTTCATTTTGATAATAAGTAAACAGAAATATGAACAATTATAAAATAAAGTATTATTATTTCATAATAAAGTAATTATAAAATAATTTCTTTGTGTTTATTTGATTCCTATTCAAGAGAATTACTTTATATATAGTCAATATAGGCACAGAGTTAAATTTTTTTAACATTTTCTAATGGTGGTGTGCCTCGTGATTTTTTACATGAAAAAAGTGTGCCTTTGCACAAAAAAGGTTGAAAAACACTGGTCTAATAGTCCAAAGAGTTTTTTGGAAGCAGGAAAGAGTTGCTCTCTGAAGGAATACATAGCCAGAATCTTAGGTACTTCTCTACTGTTTAAGCTGTCTCTCTCTCTGGCTAAATGATGTATGTCTTTGGGAAGAGTCATTGCAGACTTCAGCTAAATTAAATGTTTTGTTTTTTAAAAATTGTACCATTCCCTTGCAAATGGCAAGTCTCTTGGCACTGGTTCAAATGCCAGATGGAGACTGTGGGGCTCCTTCATTCTGGTTGTGGAGAGTGCTGTCCAGTCGTAGCCGATGTATGGCAGCTCCTGCTGGGGTTTTCAAGGCAAGAGACTCAAGGCCAAGTTATAAGTGAGAAATGACACAGGTTGGACATTTGTCAGCTTCCCTCAAGTTTTGATGGGAAATGTAGGTGTCCTGGTCTTGCAGCTTGGCTCTCCAACTGCTGTCCAATGGACTTTTAAACTGTCACTTGTCCAACATTCTGCCAAGCTGCCTACATTTCCCATCAGAACTTGAGGGAAGCTGACAAGTGTCCAACCTGTGTCATTCGCCACTTGTAGTTTGGCCCTAACAGAGGTAGTTTGCCATTTTCTGCCTTTGCATAACAACCCTGCTTTTTTCTGGAGGTCTCCCATTCAATTACTAGCCAAGGCTGGCCCTGCTTAGCTTCTGAGATCTGCCAAGATCAGGGTTGCCTGGGCTAGCCAGGTCAGGGCTTCTTCATTCTGCTGCCTATGTATTCAGAGCTGGTACATTGTACTGATGACGTGTGTGTTGTGTGTGTGTTTATTTTCACCTCTCTTTTCCTTTGTCCTTTTGATCATTTTTCTGCTTTGTACAGATTTCAATTTCACCCTCTCCCCCTCACCCCATAAATTTTGCTTTGTGAAACCAGCAGCTAAGTCTGATTTGGTTCTTATGTAGAAGTTTTTCTTTGAGGACTCTTAATTGTGGCTTGTTGACATGAATTGTTCTGCTTTGGTTAGCGGTTGCTTTGGGACAATTCTTAGATGTCTGTGTGAGGGTGTGTGCACAGGAAGAATGCTGTTCTTGCTTGGGCATGACTGCAGAGGTTATATTACAGTACTGAGCTTCCTTTTTTACTTTTCACATAACTGAGTTCAACAATTGACTTGATCCTGTTAGTAATTGTATCTTTTGTTTTTAAAGCACTACGTTTAGATAAAAACTAAATCTGTAATGAAAAATTAAGTAGTGCTAAAAAAAGTGTTCCTCTTTTACTCAAAAATACAGAATCCTTTTAAAGCAACTTGAATTGGCTTGTATCCCTCACCTCTGCTCAGCCAGGTTTGAAGCCTTTTTCCTGCCTTCCGCTCAGGGAAGAGGCTCTGAAGAGGAAGGAAGGTTCTTCAAGGGCAGAGGAAGGCTTCATACTTAGCTTAGAGGAGCAAGGAGGATACAGGCCGTTGTATTTGTAAGAATTTCTTACTGAGCTCTGTAAGCGGTAGTCATGATGACTAAATGGGGCCTTCCTGTTCAGAGGCAGTCTACCACTTGAGTTCTAGATGTAGAAGACAAATGGCCATCCCCATCATGTGAATTTCAAAGCCTCTGGCTGGCTCCTTTTAGAAACTATTTGCTGTTTTCATCCAAGAAGGGGTTCTTACAATGTTTTCCTCTCTTTTCTGAAGCATATGTTTTTAACACTTGCTGTGCTGTTTTAAATTACTTTGGTGATAATTGACTAAAAAAGTGAGTATATCCTACTGGAAAGTGGTGAAACTTCAACATACCACTGCAGTAATCTTCAGAGTGAAAATGTCTATTAAAAAATACCCACGCTACAGTTTGGTTAAACAAAACAATTAAATATAGCACTGAAAATGATACAGCAGGTTTCACCACTTGTACACGCAAACATATTTCTCTACACTCATTTTAAGAAAGCAAGAAGTATGCATGAAGTAGCACTTTAGCAAAGTATAGCATTTGAATAAATAAGACATTTTAAGTGATAAATATAATTCAAAAAGATGAGTACAATGACTGCCCTTGGTAGAAATTCAGCCAGACGTGAAAATATTTTGTATTACATAGTGGACAGAACAAAATCTTAAAATGGCACATCTTTGTTGCATTCTGTGGAGCAACAAAAAAGCCAGGGCAGAACTTGGTTCTAATTCTTGAATATTTGTTTATAACACACCTTTCTTTTCTACCCCCCCCCCAATTTAAAAATCTGCTTATACAGGGAGTGAAGTATCTCTGCATCCCGGCTGCTGATTCACCCTCACAGAATTTGTAAGTATTTTCTTTTACAGATGACTGCGATTAAATATGTTGATGATTTTACTTAATTGCTTCAGATAGCTTTATTGCTTTTGTGAAAAGCAGAGTCAAAAGACAAGTTTGCTGGTCATGGATTTCTGTATATAAAATGTTGGATCCCTTCTCTACCATAAATCTAACAATGTAACATTGAAACAGAAGTCCAGTGGTACCTTCTAGCCAGAATAAGCTTTCATGATTCAGAGCTCACTTCATCAGATATGTGAAGTGTTCATTCATCAGGCCTTATATATAAACAACAGAAAGGTGTGTGTGTGTGTGTGTGTGTGTGTGTGTGTGTGAGAGAGAGAGAGAGAGAGAGAGAGAGAGAGAGAGTAAAACCTGGCATGATGGCTCTAATCTGCTGAATAACCTTTTAATCGTTTATTCTGGAATAAATTTTATTAGTATTTAAATTGCCACTATTTTTTATTTTCCTGCTACAGACTTAACATGTCTATGTGATATTTTCTATCAAATCTACCTCATAGGGTTTTTTATGAGGATTAAAAGAGATCACCCCATGTAATCTGCCATTGGCGCCTTGCCAGTATGCCACAGTAGAAACGTGATAAAACATATGATTCCGTAAAACTGTAATAGTAAGCCTGATAAGTGGCTGGAGTTGCCTTCTGCAAAAGCCAGAAACCAAATGCAAGCCACCAGCTCCCTATGAGGGTACCTCTCAAGGGCTCCATAAACTGTTGTTTTTGATGCCTGTATAGACTGGCAGAGACAAGTTGGAGGGTACGGAAGAGAATGTCAAGCCGCTGGCAGGTCATGAGTTGAACCATCCTTAAAGGCTTTCAAAATGACTTTTCACGTGTGCCAAATATTTCATATCAAGGAAGTTCAGGCTGTCTTGCATCTGAAGGGTAATCGCACAAACTTCATAAGAAGACTTGGATATGAACCAAGTTTTTCTTCTAGCACTCACTGTTTGTACTTAAGAGGGGAGGAGGAAATGGGGGGGTCAGCCACTTCCTGAAAATTTGTTTTATAGAAAAACAGAAGTAATTTCAAAGGGCCTGCCGAATACCTACGGAAGGAAATGTAGCACTGCCTTTTTCTCTCAGATTGGAGTGCTACCTGTTTGACCCCAAAGTTCTCAAGATATTTTGAACTATATTTGTTTCTCATTGAATGATGTAGCAAATGTTGCAGTTTGTGACTTCAGTCAGTCGAGAATGTTGGTCTGCAGTAAACTTGGTTTTCCAGTTTTTTAAAAAATATTATTCCATCCACATACACGAATGTCTTACAGTAGCAAAAATACTGCAATAACACAAAACCCAATAGCAGCCAATGGGCAATTGCAGCCTAGAACCATGTTACTAAATTTCAGTCACAGTTTTATGATAAGAAAATTAAAATACTTTAACATCACATCTCTGTTAGATTTTGTGTTCAACAGGTAAAGGTGTGTGTATGTTCACCTAACACCCTGTCTGAGTATGTGTACTTTAGGACTGTGAAAACTTTAATGCATGTTGGTAGCAACTTGATTAGGGAGCCTGACCGTTTATGTGTCAAATGAATATGACCACTGACTAGCGTAGAGGGGCCTCCCAACAACGTAGAAGTTGGCCAGAATTTTTTCCATCGTGGTGGCTCTCTGCATTTTGTTTTGATCATTATATGTTCAGCTGCCTATAAATAACTGTACACAGGCTGAGCTGCTCAAACAACCTCCAGGTAACTCGTTCAGTTCACTAAATGCTCGATATTTTTGGCTGCCATGAAAAATGTAAGGACATAAGGCCCTGGTGGATCAACCAGTGGCCCATCTAGTGCAGTGTGATGCTTCACACAGGGGCCAACCAAACAGGGCGTAGAGGCTGAGGTCCTCCCCTGCTGTCTTCTAGCACTGGTATTCAGAGGTTTGCTGCCTCAGTAGATAGAGGTTCTTTTCTGTCACCATGGTTAGTAGCCGCTGACGGACCTCTGCTCTGTGAATTTCTCTAACCTTTTAAAAGTTAACTACACTTATGGCCATCACTACCTCCACCAGCAGTGAATTTCCATTTTAATTCCTTTTTGAGTAAAGAAGTGTTTCCTTTTGTCTGTCTTTAACCTGTTTCCCAGCAATTTCATTGAGTGCTGCCAAGTTCTAATATTATGGGACAGTGGGAAAATGCTTTCTCTGTTCATTTTTCCCACCCCTGCATCATTTCATAAACTTCTATCATACCTCCCCTTAACATATCTCCCCTAACTGAAAAGTCCCAGCCTCTCCAACCTTTCCTCATTGGAATGGTGCTTTAACCCCGTGGCCATCTTGGTTGCGTTCTTCTGTGCTTTTTCCAGCTCTGAAATGTCCTTTTTGAGGTACAGTGACCAGAATTGTACACAGTATTCCAAATGAGGCCACACCATGGCTGTACGCAGCACTTGGGCATCATTATGTGGCATTCCCCTCCCCAGTATGGATCAGAACGGTGAAAGATTTCAGTGTCATCATGGTATGATCTTAATGAATTGCTTACAACCTACTAAACGGGATTAAAATTAATTACAGCATGCACACTTTCCCGGAAACCAAGTATGTGGTTGCCCTTCAACCAATCAGAATGTCAGTATATTGTTTCTCCCCACCATTCAGTCCCTTGAGTTCCCTTGAGACAGTGAGATGGTATAGACTCAATGGTGAGCCATGGGCTTGGATCCAGACTGGCATTTCCATGGGTGCCAGGATTGCTGCATGTAAAGCATGATTTCCCCACATTCCTCCCATCCTGCAGCAGCCCAAAATGCACCCTCAATTCCATTTCTAGCCCCCCCCCCTCCCCAGGAACAAGATTTTGGGGACATTTCAGGTTTTTGCAGTGTAGGGGAAGCAACAAAGTTGCCCTCACAGAAATTCTAGTCTGGATACAAGCCACAGTTTGGACAAGGTGTGGTGTTACATTATCACACCATAGTGTTCCACACTTGTTAGGATGGCATCCTGAGATTCTGGGGGAAAGCTGGCATCATGTGGAAGTAGACCTTGGCTGATTCCGCACATGTTGGATAATGCACTTCCAATCCTCTTTAGAGATCATTTGGAACTGAATTTTTTGTGCGTGAAACAAAAAATCCACTTCCAAGCGATTGCTAAAGTGCATTGAAAGTGCATTATCCAACATGTGCGGAATCAGTCAAGGTCTACTTCCACATGATGAGGACTCTCCAGATTGCTTTCATCATTGGGAATAGAAATGTTCTGTGCATTTGGTCTCTTTCCCCCTCAACTTTTCCCTTCCATGCATGGTTCACAGAGACCACCACATTGACTCTTGGGGTGTGGCCTTCGTGGTTGCTGTGGTGGCTATGTTCTTTTTTTGTTTTTCTTCTTCATGAGTACACTGCAATGCTATAATGGCTCTAATGAACTTTGAAGTACATGTGGCAATAGATGATTATAGCAGTATAGCAATTACCAATTTCTTTTAAAAAGCACTCAGAAACTTTCCAGTGCCAAGGCAAGAAAATGTGGTTGTAAAATGGCTCCTGGAAGGGAATAATGATGGATGTCGGCAGCACCTTTGCAGGGCAGAAAAATGTATCCCATTCCTTCCAGACAGCATGCTGATATGCTTAGACTGCATTCTTTCCAAAAACGATTGGAGTAAAGCGGGTTTGGAAAACATCTTATTGAGGATGGAGAAAATCTGAAAATAGAATGGTTACAGTATAATATGTGGTAGCTCTTTTTTTTTTTAAGTGCTCTAGTTTGGAAGCCAGCATCATATGGAAGCTGCCAAGGAGTATAAATCATAGTTTTTGCGCACACACCATGGTCAGCCTGTTGCATCTCAGACACAAACTGGTTTGGAAGGCAAGCTATGGCTTGTTGCGTCTAAACCATGTGACAATGCTTTCCATTGTGGTTAGGGTGATAGCTATTTCAGACATCTTCTCATAGTGTTGACTTTGTTGTTTTCCCCTCTATAGACTGGCTGAAAACTGAATATCATTTGCTCCAAATTCCTCTCTATATCCATTTCTTTTACTTATAGAAAGGCAAAAGTTCCATAAAATGGCAAAAGCAAGAAGATTTTTATATCTATAACACCTGCCTCCTCTCGGCCCATAAAGAATGATTTCCTTAGCTTGAGCTTGAAGGACAGTGAACCTGTCTCTGTTTTTAACTCAACACTTGCCAATTAGAGCCAAAAGGCTAGAAAATAGAAACCGACAGGACATGCATTCCGTTTAGAAAGCTTACCATTCTACTAACAGTTGTGGGAATTGACCCCATGATTGCAGAATCCGTATTGGATGGTGGTTGTAAGAAAATAGACTAAGAGGTGAGCTGTTGCAAATGAGCGGCATATTTACTACTATTTAGTAGCTAGCTATATAATGCAAACTTCATGGTTGAATGCCTGTGTTGAAGGCACAGGAAGCCGTCCACCTGCAGACAAAGCTAAAGTTTCTGCTTCCTCAGAGGACTCCCTAAGTGTGCAGAAAAATCTTAGCTGGCAATTTTTTAATAAAAGAATCTCCCTTCCGCCAATAAACAATGTGAGGAGGATTGAGCATGTCCGTTTGCCCTCAGAATATTGAGAGAAAGTGGACGAACAAATGGACAGAGATGGCGAAACCAGCCTATTTTAGCTCTTAATAGGTTCTAGTATGCTACAGGTAGAGTGGAGGGTGAATTTCCCAGTTATTCACCACCTGCTGCTCCAGTTCCTTAAGTCCCCATTTGACTGTTTTTTAGTTATAGAGCTCTTTCCCCAAATTATACCTGACTGAGGGTATCCTTATAGGCACCTGTTTGTGTCTAAAAGGGCGAGGAGAGTGTTTTTAACAAAACTGAAACGTGCAGGTGACTGAAGCTAACCCTTGCCCTCTGTCCTTCCTTGCCCCGCCCCAGCGTTTTCAGCTCCTTTCTTCCTGCTCGGCTTATTTCTGTTATCAGAGCTGGGCTGGCACAAGAAGCACAAGAACACATTGAAGGTAAAGAGGGAGAAAGGACAGCGTTTAGCTCTCCGAGTCCTCACTCATTAGTTCTGTTTTTTATTTTAGACGGTTAGATTTCCCTCCACGCGTGAACAAGTGGACTCATGTATAAATAACTCTTGAATGGCTGCCATGGTAACTAAGGAAGACTCTGTATCAACGCATCAGGGCCACAAAATATGTGGCTCTTTCATGAGCTTATTATAAGATGGAGGAGAATTATGTAAGCCACCTGGGGTTCCTATTGGGGAGAAAAGTGGGGTATAAATGAAGTAAATAAATTATTATTGAGCTTGTTACAACCCCCAAAATCTGAATAAAATCTGATTTTAAAATTAAGTTCCACATGAACACATATGATCAGGCACAATTCTGAATCAGACCATTGGTCCATCAAGATTGCTATTGCCTAGTCACACTGACCGCAGCTCTCCAGGGTTTCCGGTGGAGATCTTTTCATATCACCTATTACCAGAGATTGAATGTGGGATTTTCCGCATGCAAAGCAGATGCTCTATCACTGAGCCCCAGGCCTTCCAACAAACCACTGGCAATCTACAATAATGTGTTACTGGCCATGCAATCCTAAGGATACTTTCCTGAGAGTAAGCCCCATTGACTAGACCACTGCAGAATTCTGAATAGACCTGCTTAGGATGGCAGAATGTTCCTTGAGTTCTATAATAATATTCTGTTTATATGCCACCCTTCAGGACAATGCCCACTCAGGGTGGTTTACGAAGTGTGCTGTTATTATCCTCACAACAATCACCCTGTGAGGTGGGTGGGGCTGAGAGAGCTCCAAGAAGCTGTGACTGACCCAAGGTCACTCAGCTGGCTGCAAGCAGAGGACGGGGAATCAAACCTGGCTCTCCAGATTAGAGTCCTGCTGCTCTTAACCACTACATCAAATTGGCTCCATACAGTGCATCTCTAATGCACATGGCTAATCTGACTTGGGACAGGGGGAGGAGGAAGAATGAGATGAGCCCTGCTTTTCACTTCTGAGTGTAAGCTTTGAGGTATACTTGCATCACTTGTGTTATTCTGCCACCTTTATAGCAGGTGCCACTTCTGGTGCCACTGCTTCTTCATCTTGGGCACAGGGGCATGGCTCAGTGGTAGGCTGATAGTAGGTAATGCAAAAAACCTCTCCCTGAGACTTTGGAGAGATACTTCTGATCAGAGTAGATAGTAGGTAGCGCTGGTCTTTACAAAATGGTCTGATTCAATATAAGACTGTGTCATGTGTTCATGTGGTTGCCAGCAACCAGCTGGCTTTACAAACAACCAAGCTTTACAAAACCCTTTATAAAAGTTGCTAGTTATAAAAGTTCAGGTATTTTCCAATTGCTAGAAGCAAAGATTAACATTCAGTTACTAAAAACAAGAGGCTGTCTGCCCACTGCAGTTGCCACATGCTTTAAATAGGGCCATGTGATTGAATGTGTGCTGTATGTGCCAGGAAGCCCTATTTCTAGTCTGAGTTTGCTGTGTGGTTCAGGTCAGCACGCCACCGCTCCAAACTCGTTAGATAGCTTTAAGGAAGTTATCATCACGCGTCTTCAGCCACAGGTCCTACTTTATGGGGCTATTGTAATGATTTATCAAGCGAAAGTCTATGATCATTTTGCGGCCCAAGCAGGTCATGATGGGAAATTCACAGGTATACTTGTGCCAACCCATTCATATCTAAGTGGGAAGCTACAAGGGATTTTTTTAAAAATAAAAAACAGATCATATGAGTGAAGGGTGCTGAAAGCTGCCCCTGCCTGTTCTTACCTATCTCTGTATTCTGTTTAAAAGAAATACAGTATTAAACAGCTGTTCAGTTTATAACTTCCATAAGCCTATTAAATGACTTTCAGACTTCTGTCCCACTACGTTGGATTTCACTACATCCTTTCCCCCTCTTCTGATGTCTAGAGCCAGACACTTTAAAGAAAGTATTGAATTTATCCATGAGTGCCGGCTTAGAGGTGACAGCTGTCTTGTCCACTGGTATGTATTTCAGACCATTGTAATTGATTATTTCACCTTTACTGTTTGTTACTTCTAGGCCAATAAAAATTCAGGGGTGGGAATGGGGAGCTGCATTTTGAGTTACAGGACTTACAATTTCAATAATACCCACTACTTGGCCTCAGGTCCTTGGGGGGGAAAGGAGGGTTAAAAGATTATAAACTAAAAAGTGGAGAACCACCAGAACTTTTGGGGGGCATCTAATTTTTTTCTCTCCCATCAAGTCCTCTCCCACCAAGTCCTGCTCCCCATAGCCTCTCCCCTTTCCCTGTTCCCTTCTCTCTTTCCCACCCACCTTTGTCTCCCCCCATCTCCACAGTTCCCTCTCTGGCAGCCTCTCTCCCCTATGGCCCAGTTGTGTGGTGATGGCTAAGCCAGGCCCAGCTGCATGGTGGAGAGCCTGTAAGAACTTGAGGGGTATACTTGACTTTCCCCTGTATCCCTTTCCCCACAATATTTCCTCTTTCCTTCCCTCTGGCAGCTTCCATTTTTTCCTATATTTCTTAATTTACCTCATTTTTATATTTCCTTTTTCCACAATGGGGACCCAAAATAGCTTACCTCATTCTCCTTGCCTCCATATTATCTTCACAACAATCTTGAGAGGTAGGTTAGGTTGAGAGTGTGTGACTAGATCAAAGTCAGCCAGTGAGCTTCCACAGCAAAGTGGTGATTTGAACCTGGGTATCCCAGCTCCTACCCTGAAATTCTAAACACTTCACTACACTGGCTTTTGGGGCAGGGGGGCTTCTGTTGAACAGTAGCAAGCAGCCAGGCCTGGGTGAGCCATGTAAGTTAAGTGGCATCAAGTCCTCCAGTGGTTGCTTCTGGGTCTGGCCACAATAAGTCCTCTCTCAAAGGTCAAAACAGCCATGGAAAGGGTCCTGCCCCTCCCCCTGCCTTTTACTGAGAGAAACCAAGCCTAGAATACTGGCTAAACTGTTATGGAAGCCTAGCAACAGCCATTGAGGGCATCTGTTTAAAGAAATAAGCACTCCCTTTATTATTTGGGGGGTTTTCTCCCCCCCCAATGTATTTTTTTAGATTTCAGATTTTTCTGTAAATTTGCATTTTTCAGGTGTGTAGGAAGATCTGTCTTCTTGGTGCATAGCTCCAGTCTCCTATGATCAGGGCAACTTTGCTATTAGTATATCAGATAAATAAAAGCTGAGGTGGCAGCTCCTGCTTGGTAGACGGAAGAGAGACATAGCTGGGTCACCAGGGGGTGTGATGGAAGGTAACCCTCCCTCCATAGCAGGCTATGGCTTGAAGTACAGGAGGGTGCGGGAAAGATAGGATGCTACACAGCTTTTCTTTGTCTCAACACCCTGAAATACTCTTTTCTCCTTCCATCACATCCAGTCCATGCCATGATCTCCTCTCCCCAAAGTCAGTTTCTTAGCTGGGGAATGGCAAAGAGTGTCTCAAGGACTAACTCCATTGTTCCCTTAGAAATTGCTTTCCTTCCCTACCTGCTGATTCCTGGATTGGGCAAAGCAATGCATTTCTCAGCAGTTTGATATGAAAAGCAATATTCTGGGCACAATTTATTACATAGATTAATATGAATGATAAATGTATATCTGTCTTTATCTATGTTCAGGATATATTTATCTGTTAAAAAAGTCATTAAAACTTACAAGCAAAAAAATAATAATCTGTATTTCACTGTTTTGTTGTAATTAGCCCAGCTATTTTCACCACTGAACTATATAGTTGTTAAAGAATGGTGCTACTACCTTTATCAATAAGCTGGGACTTTGAGGATATTGTCATTTAATTCAGAAGATGAGTAACTAGTGACCTGTAGGCCAGACATGGCTGAAGCAATTCCAACAGCTGGTATAGCAGGTCTAGGGAGACATTTGAGGGTTTGCATGCATTTTCTTTACTGTGGCTTCTGATGCTGAATTAATGATCCCCTTTTTCACTTAACTCCCAGGAAGATGTTTAAAATGGAGTTGCAGGAGCAGTCTGGGAAGTAAAAATGGCCTGGACCAAGCCACGCTGAGTAACCCTTATGACATTACAAGCCAGCGCTGCAAGGGGTACTCAGCTCAGCAGTGCCAGCAATGGACATTAGCTCATCTGTTGCTTCAACTTTCAAACTGACAGCACTACAGGAGGCAGTGGGTGTGTTGGCACCGATTGCTGTTGCCATTGATCTGAGCCAAGTTGCCCCTGAGATGCTAGGCTCAGTAAGAAATTTCCCTATAAGTTAAATGGCCACTGCCGTGCAGTGCCTGTTCAGACAACAAATTCCCAATATATGGCAACGCTTACCAAAGGAGAGTGTAGCATCATGTCTGTTTAAGAGATGATACAAAGAAAGGGATAATAATAATTTTTAAAATGGTAGAGACATAATTTGCCCAGGACCTAACTCCTGAGCAAAATTGGATTCTGGCGCTTTAGTAGAATAACTAAGCCGAAACATATAATTGATTGAAATTTCTTGGTGTGGTTGGCATGGTTGCATTCTATGATGTCATGTCATACAGATGTTTTTCATGCAGATTGTTTGTATTGTGCTTATCCAGCATTCCCTCTTCCCATAGAACCCTGGAAAAGTGTAACTTTCTAAGAAGGGTGGCATCACTAAATTACAGTTTTGGGGTCTGTTTATCTGTCTAGCACATTGGTTAGCCATGTAAGTTATAAAATTGACACTTAAAGTACCCTGACCTGGTTAGACCAGATGAGTCTGATCCATGAGATCTCAGAAACTAAGCAGGGTTGGCCTTGGTTAGTAATTGGATGGGAGACCTCCAGCAAAGACCAGGGTTGCAGAGGCAGGCAATGGCAAACCACCTCTATTAGTCTCTTGCCTTGAAAACTCTGTCAAGGATTGGCACAAGTCAGCTATGACTTGAGGGCATTCTCTTCTTCCTACACTTAGAGTGTGTACCTGTAAAAAACAACTTGTACAAGAGCTGGCATTTCAACTAAACCTCAACAACAGCTTCTAAAAGAATACTTTCTTCAGCTCTGAACCCAAAAATATTTTAGGAAATATGCCTTATCGTGAAACCTGCTAATCCTGGTATTATGTTCAATGATTTATTTTGTTTTCATGTTTCTGTCTGTTTGCATTTTGATGGTGATGTAGCCTTGCTGGAGTTTCTAGAAGTGCCACATTGGTGGTGGCTTACATCATGACCATCACTGATTTTGGCTGGGAGGATGCATTGTCTGTTGTGCGTGCATCAAGATCATGTGCCAATCCTAACACTGGCTTCCAGCGGCAGCTAGAGGAGTTCGAGAAAAATGATGTTGCTCATGTAAGTGGGAGACCCTTGTGGTCTCAAGCCCAACTCGTAAGCCACAGTATGAATTCTCACTCTTTGTTTGCATTGAAATGGAGATTATAAACAGTGAGAGGGAGACAAGGTGCCATCATCATTCAGTCAGTCCAAAGGTTTTTTGGAACAGAGATGTTTATAGTTTTCTCTAGAAGGTCTGCAGAAACAGCACCAGTCTCATCTACAAGGGACAGAAGTTCCAGAATCTGGGGTCAGCAGTTGAAAACACTATCTTGCAAGTCTACCGAGATGGGTTCCAGGAAGAGAGCCCCATTCATAGACCACAGTGTTTGGTAGGTTGCCATGGAAGGAGACAACCTTTTAGGTACTATGGAACTCTCAGCACAGATCTGCATCCATGCTGGGAACAATTCCAAGGCACTCATGGGAAAGATTCAGATTGGGACCAGGAAACACAGATGGGGTAAGCTTTTTCCCTGCACTATTTTCCCAACCTGAAGTGGCCCTGGGAGCAATTATTTGACCTGCTGGAGAAACTTAACCCTCATTACATGTCAGTTTCTCCAGTGGGTCAATAGTGTCTCCTCTGAGCCATTTCAGGTAGGGACAACAGCATAAATGGGAAGGCTTAAGCCCCCGCTTACTGTGCACCATGGTCTTAAACTGAATTGGATACACGAGTACCTGGGAATTGAATTTCCAGCGTGTAACTCTCAACGCAGTCTAATTGATAGTCCAGTTGGCCACGTGTGAATTGGCTCTCAGTTACCCAACATGTAAATCTGCTGTAAATAACAAGTGTATCCAATTTTCTGAACTTTCATATGTTCTCTAAAATGAACACTACAAATGAGGTTATACAATATTCTTCCCATTGGTCTTTATCTAATGTGTGTGTATCGCTTTCCCCCATGTTCAAAGTAGTTTACATTCATGCACAGTAAAGTGTTGTAAAATACTACCTAAGCATATAATGCCTCCCAAAGCTCTGCGACCATTTTTTAAAAAAATATCTGGCCTGCTGATTACCTCAGTAGCCAAAAACGTTCCAAAAACCAGTAAGTTCATACAGCCCCTCAAACAGGAAATAACGGAAGAGCAAATCATTGAAGCAGTTGCTGTAGAGGAAGTTACAGCATCATTCTGCTATAACAAGTAAGCATGAGTTGTTGTATCATGAGCAAACCTGGGAGATCCTCTAGGATGTGGTGATCTAATCGCTGCTTCTACTATGGCAAACCGTAACTTGTCATTGTGTCTGAACTGCAAACCACGGTTTCGCACTCCTTACAAACCAGGAACTATAGCTTGTTGCTCACACAGAACAACAAATTCTAGCTTGCTGTACAAGTAGTAGTCTTTGATTAGATCACCATGCACAAGTGAAGCAAAAAATTCACCGATCTGCTGTGCTCATTCATGTAACAACAAACTGTGGCTCATTGAGTCTGAGCCATATTCCTGATGTGTTTGAGGCAGTGTGTTGTTGGTCCATTAATATTTATTTATGACAAAATCTTAATATTTCCAGGCTTTATACAGAACTAGGGCAAATGGGAATATAACTGCCTTTACATAATGGAACACATAGGGACTTTCCAGTCTTGTCTCCTGCGTCCTTATTTTGAACACTTAGTCATTTCAGATCTGATGGGTCTGAGCTGAAAAGACTTTAATTGTTCTATTATGCAAATAGCTTTACTGAGATCGTAGTGTGTATAAGTATGTGTCTTTTTAAAACTCCATGTAGGAGGAGAGCCTGCAGCTTTCATAGACAAGAACATGCTGGCTTGCAAAAAATGGTATTCTAAGAAGAGAGAGCACTTCCATAACTCTTACAGTCTAGAGGTGATACGTACCCTCAGATTTGTGCCCTCACTGCAGGAAGCCTGGCTCTCCAATAGCAGTTGGGTGTTATTGATTTAAATGTGATATCCCACCCACCCCACACAATAGCGTGCAAACATGATGTGTCACTGTTATGGGCATCTTCTGGATGAAGTTTGTAGCATCACTGATAAGATGAAGCATCCCCTCCTTGTGACGTTTTGGCATTGTAACTTATTAAATTAGTATTTTCTTTGGTAAACGTCGTTTTTCTCTGTTACCTGAACTGTGTAGCCTTTGGAATGGAAAATAAATACAGTGTTGTACTGTGTTTAGTGTCAGAGCAGGCTATGAGAGACCCAGGTTGAAACCTCAGTCTGCCTTGGAAGCTCGCTGGTTGACCTTGGGCCGGTCACACACTCTCAGCCTTTCAAGGTTGTCGCTGTGAGGATAAAATGGAGGAGGGGAGAGCAATGTTGTAAGTTACTTTAGGCCCTCATTGGGGCAGAAAAGAGTATAAATGTCTAAGTATTGCTCACGTTAGTCTATAATTTACTTACGATATTTATAAATTATACAGCAGCATAATATATAAATGTTCAGGGTGGTATGGTGCTGAGTCTAAGGCTTGTCCAGATGCACTGTTTTAGGAGTGAAAATAGCAGCTGCTTTTTGCTGCTGTGCGAGTCCTCAAATAGCTTACAAAAGGGACTGCTCAGACCGAGGGCACCCTTTCGTACAGCCGGGCCCTGCTAGTTCAGAATTCTTTTTTGATAACTCCCTCCATACAAAGCTCTTTGTACAATGTTCTGTCCACAAGGCTTGGCGGGGGCCAATAGGAAGAGAGGGACCTGCTTCTGTGAGCATCTTCTGCTTAAGATTCAGAGGATCACACCCAAAGTGTTCAAGTCCTTGCCTAACTTTACAAATGCACAAACCTTCAAAACCTTAAGGATACTGCAAGGTCGTGTCCAATAGCCACTTATGGTATCTGTATTTCTTTCAGAGACCAATATCATCTGATAGTGCTAGGGTTCCTTTCCCTATCTTGACCGGCGGAAACTCTTCTGAAAAGGACCGAAACAAATAATGTATCAGGTGTTTACACATGTCACTGTTGCCCCAGTGCCAAACAAAAGTTCCAAAATTTATTTTTTTATAGTGGGCTTGTATTAAAAAGAGCCATGGGGGTTTTCCGGGGTTACACAAATTCAAATTTCCTAGATTAAAATCACTTAACTCGAGGGCAGAAAGAACTTCACATTTGTGATTCACTTTTAATGCAAATTCACCAGTTGCTTTATTTTAGCTGTAACTTCTGGTAGCCAATTTACACTACCACATTTAATGGATATATTTTAAAAATTGCACATCTTTCTGCCAGAAAATTGAGACCAAACATTGATTTGGGTTTTTTTTTAAAGGACTCCTCCTCGTCAGATGCTATATTTGTTCTTTTTAAACAAAAAACAAATATAGCATCTGACAACGAGGAGTCCTTTTTTTTAACAAAAGAAATAAACCCTGATAGTAGCCATGGTGTTAGCGGTGCAGTTGCTTGCTTAGGGAGAGTATAGCTAGGACAACTTGTTTGGTGGCAGAAAATCCCAACTCGGTGTTTGCTGCAGAAGTGCAGAGAAGCAGTGGGGGAGATGCGCCTATTGCCCTTTTCCCATCCACAGTTCTTCCTCTGGAACCAGCTCGCCTGCCATTTTCCCATTTGCCAGTGTCCCAAGGTGGTCAAGTGGGGAAAAGCACCTGGAGTGCAGAGAGAACAACAAATTAGAGATAAAGAAACATTGATCCCAGCCTTCCAGGTCACTCGACTGCAAGTCACTTCAAGGGGAATTCCTTACAGAGAGATTTAGTGCTGTCCACAAGGTTAGTTGGCTTTGAAAGGGACTTAGACAAGTTCATGGAGGACAAACTCATCAATGACTGTTAAACCCAATGAATAGATGTATCCTCCATGTTCAGAAGCAATAGCCCTGTGAAAACTAGTGCTGGGTGGCAATAACAGGAGAAGCTTTGGCCTCCATGTTCTTCTGGTTGGCCACTATGGGGAAATAGGATGCTGGACTAGATATGGACCATTAGTCTGATCCAGCAGGGCTGCACTTACATTCTCTCTCTCTCTCTCTCTCTCTCTCTCTCTCTCTCAATACATTGTTGCAAATCATGGTTGCTGTTGCAATTTAATCATAACAATCTCCTGCTTTAAATTGTGCCTGTGCCAGTTCTGTGTTGACCACGTAATGTTGTTATCTTTTGATTTCTTCCAGTTCAGAGAGTGGCTCAGAGCAGAGTACAGCGAAAACCCTTTGCGAGATGAACAAGAGGCCAAGGATCTCCTGCAGAAGTACAAAGCCCACGCAGCAGCTGCACAACTGAATCCTTCAGGAAGGCAGTGGGATAACTTTTCATCAGTAGGTTCCTTGTCAATGACTGCTCCTCAGTAGGGGCAACTAATGAGTCATTCCATCTATGAAAACACAAATCTGTACACTCAAAAAAATTGCATTCACTGGGCAGGGCAACTTGCTCTCACTTTCTCCTATAGCTACACGGGGGAAAAATGACTTGCTGATTGTATGTGATCACTCCAGACTGGGACGTCTCATTTCTCTGAGGAGCAGGTCTCCAGAATCCTTCCTTTGGTAGCATGTTAGTGTCAGACACGCAGCTAACATTGTTACGTTGTGCAAGTATCAGGGCCATTCTTTCTCTTCCTTAGCACTTTACCCTTTCACAGCCATCCACTGGATGGATGAAGAGCATGCCAGTTTCTACTAGTAGAGATGCCAAATCTTTTTCTAGGTCTCCCTGTTCTTCAGGCTGACCTGTATATCCAGGATTTTGCACAACTGCACTTTTTGTCAAAGTTTCTGACTCTGTGTTTGAAATTCACTGTTCTAAAGATGGGAAATAGGCAGGCCAAGGAAACCTTGTGCTCAGTTGGCGTTCTGTGCCTGGTTTCACTGCAGCAATTCCCACTGCCCAGAACAGAGACACGGCTATGCAATATAGAAGGTAGCCAGTCTCTTCAGCAGAGTGAAATTCTGCAGCCCAGTCCAAAATCAAAGCTCTGGCTTTGCATATTCTTACCTCCTGCTTGAGTATCCCTCTTTTGGATTCCAACTGAAGTGAATATGCAGTTCATAAAGTTGTATATTTTAACTGTGTTCTAATGTAAAGCAAAAGTATTAACAGGTAATTTTGTCAGCATCTGTTATTCTGGCGTTAGTCTCCCAATAGTTCGCTTGAATTATTTCTGATGGGAGGAGTCTGAAAGTATATTGCAGATGTATATATTTAAAGATTATATTGGCGTTATAATGGATATTGTACTATCATAAAAATTACTTGTCCTCACTTCTGCCAGTACTACTGAACAAAGTTTCCTTGAATATTAATAGACTTGAGGAAGCATCACTTTTGCTTGCCTTTTCGAATGGGGTATATTCGATATAAGCTGCATATCTTTTGATAAATAAAAAAATCAATGTTGTTATGTTGTATTTTTCTTCATAGATATAGTTTGTGATATTGGTTTACCTGCATTGTCAATTGAAGTCAATGGACAATCCAAAGCCCATTGACTTCAATTGACTTCCAAGTGTGTCACTGTGCTTTGGATCGGACTTTTAAGTTAAATAGAATCTTCCAACTCTGTCACTGAATCTGGATAGGAAGAGCCCATAGCAGAAAAGACAGCTTGTGACCTCTGCATCATGCTATAGGTAGCACTGACCATCTTGAATCATTCTGGACAATCAAAATTCCCTACTGAAATCCAGAAGGTAGTGTAAACCCCTTCCAAGCGTTAATTTAAGTAGAATTTCCTAAGAGCACTGTTAATTAATATTTAGATAGTGCTTTTAGTGTTCAAAACACTGCACACATTATCTCAGTAACGCTTACAGCAACCCTGTAAGGCAGGTCAATAGAATCTTCATATTGCAGGTGGGGAAAGTGAGTGAGGCTGAGAGAATGTCTAAGACTAGCTTGCCTCAGGTTAGCTATCAAGTTCATGGCAGAGGCACGTTTTGATTTGAGAGTTTCACAGTTCAGGGTGTTTTCACACAAGTTGTGAAATGGATCTTGCAGTTGGGTCTGAATGTGTAATGTAAGCCTGTAGGGATTTACATTCCAGATGCCTCAACTTTGTAACAAGGCCACATGTGAAACATCCCTCCATCTCTTTACTGTTGCTCTAATTCCCTGCCTGTATAGTGGAAGGCCTGATAAAAATCGAAGGTACCTATTGGCATATGACCTATTTATAAGTTTTCTCTTGGTTGGCTGCCACCCATTTATTGTTGGAACACACTATACTAAGCAAAATAAATCAGGGTACTGGGCAGGTATAGGGAAAGAAAAGGGGGGGTCACTTCCACATAAATAGTACAATAGAAGAAAAAGAAGTGAGAGAGGCACAGTTATGAGAGTACTCGTAATTTACATATATTTTTTCAAATACAAAATCCACAATCGCTATAATATTAGCGTTCAAATTCCCAGTCAGAATCAATCTTTCACCACGATGGGTAAGTATATGGTTCACAACGATTCAAACTGTAGTATGATACGTTGTAGGCACTCGGAGCAAATGGCTATGCCAAAGCAACAGCAACAGCAACAATGTTGCTTTGGCATAGCCATTTGCTCCGAGTGCCTACAACGTATCATACTACAGTTTGAATCGTTGTGAACCATATACTTACCCATCGTGGTGAAAGATTGATTCTGACTGGGAATTTGAATGCTAATATTATAGCGATTGTGGATTTTGTATTTGAAAATATATATGTAAATTACGAGTACTCTCATAACTGTGCCTCTCTCACTTCTTTTTCTTCTATTGTACTACTGGGCAGGTATGACAGCTCCTCTTCTGGTATCCCCTTAAAAAGATTTCTGTTTTTTGATTTAAAAAAAAATATCTGAAAGAAGCATGTTTGAAATGGCCTCTTTTTTTTTTTTACTTCCGATAATAAGGGAATGTAGGGTGGTTTTGCCCATAAGATCCTTCTCCCGTTGTTGTTTATGGAAGTTTGCCACTTCTGCTAGCACTTGTTTAGTTTTCATTGGCAAGGAGCTCTTCAAGATGTCAGCCTTTTTTCTGCTTATGATACATACATTATTTATTTCCTTTTAAACATGTATAGACCTGCCTTTCTGTTGTAACTGGAACCAGTACATCATAAAAATAACCATCACCATTAAAATACCCCTAAACAACATTTTTTTAAAAAACGTACGTTACAGTCTTGGTTGCTGGGAAATTGACGCTAAGGGGATGGGAAGGATCAAGCAGGAAAGTGAGCAATAAGAACCAGGCTACCAAGAAAAGTGGTTGTTTGGTCATTAGATAGTTGTCTACAGTGGTGCTGTGAAAATACCTGTTCTCAGACTTCCAAGTTGCTCATGGGTGGGAAGAAAAATAGAAAGTGGACTTTTAAACTCTAGAGCTTTACTGGCACTGCCTAGGGCCTGGTTCATACATGCAGTAGTGGAGCCCCTAAAAGAGCTAAGTGGATTTCAGTTTTGTTTTTTTATATATAAATTTTTATTTTAATTACTAACATCAAAACTACAAACAGAAAAAGGAAAAAGGAAACAAGGGGGGAGCGAAACAACAACATAAGAACACAGACTACAACTACAAGTATTGAATTCCCTTCATAGTACAATTATTTAAAGTTAAACTTTCTAATATGCTATTAGATTGGTAGATCTTATAAGATATGAACTACAGTCAGGATCAGGTCTTCTCCCCCCCCCCCCCCCCGCGTCTCGGTCTCAGTTCTCTTTGAACAGCTACAATAGCTGTGCTCACTCACTCCTCCCCACTCCCCCCTTCAGATTCTGGATCTTCTTCTTGCTCGAACTCTTGATGATTAAGCACAAAATCCCTCAGCTGTACTTCCGATATTATCTTGTAGGCTTGGTCTTTATATATAAACCAGATGCCTTCCGGAAATAACCATTTGTATTTTATATCACGCTTTCTCAGATGAGCTACAAACCTTTTGTATTTGAATCTTCTTTTCCGAGCTAGAAATGGAACGTCCTTCAATATCTTAACCTTGTTGCCAAGAAAGTCCAAGTCCACGTTAGTCGAATTATATAAAATGGTGTCCCGAGTCTTCTTAGATGAAAAGTCAATAATAATCTCGCGAGGCAGCTGACACTTCATTGCATATTTTGAAGATGTCCGACGGACTTCCAGAATATCGCTTTTAAACTCTTCTTTAGTTGCCTTTGCGACTGACGCCAAAAGTTCTGACACCAGATCCTTTAAATTTTCACTTTCCTCCTCCTTCACATTCTGTAAATGCAATACCGTCTGAGCACGATCCACTTGTAGTCCTATCAATTGATTCTCCAAAAGCTTTACTTCTTTGTTTGTAGCTCTCATGAGTGTTGCATTTTCACGAGCAGATTTCTCTGCCTCGAGCGCTACATCTTTAGTGGTTTTCACTTCGTTTTCAACTGAACCAACCCTTTGTTCGATTTCATTTAGCCTATCAACAAAGGGCTTCATAGCTTCAACGACCGACCGTTTAACCACCTCTTCAAGAGTCTCTCCCTTCCCCTGCAACGCAGCTGAAACCAATTTGCCCACAGCAGGGCTCTGCTTTTTCGTCACCATCTTGGGGGGGGGGAGTCCGCCAACTAAGTTCCAAAACTCAATGAAGGGGAAGATATCCGAACCTTCTTAAGCTTCAACTCCCACCAATCCTTTGCATACGCTTAAAGTAACAGAAGGGATCCGCTTACTTACAGGCTTTCACCTTAAATCTGCTTGTTGCCGTTCTCCATGGCCCGGCAGCACGCGGTGTGCTGCGCAAGTCTGCTGGCCTCCATAGGAGCAGACGGGCTATTTACCCCCTGGATCGACTTCAGGGGGCTCTTCCCACAGCACTCCGGACCCTGACCACCTACCTGGGAGTCCTGGGGGTTAACCCTCTCAGGTCAACCACCCGGTCAGGCTGCTCGGTCGCTTCCTCCCGGACCTGCGGAGAGGAGCATCCGACACGGCCGGGAAAACGAAACCAAATCGTGGATTTCAGTTTTTGATGTTCTTATCATGTAAATAAACTCTATACAAAGAGAAAACTAGCATAACAGAAGGTTTTCACCCACCTAGCCCTCACACACACCTTTGCTTACTGTATTTGCAAATATTCTTTAAGCATCCAAAATATGATCCCATACCTGCAGTCTGAAATAGCACAATCCATTTTACCACCTCACTATTGCATGTGTGAATTATACTTTGGCTGTCCTGTGGCCCTAGGAAAGCACCTAGGTTTGAAAGAGCAGCTGTGTACAGTGTGAACTTGGATTTGGTTTTGTTTTTCTGCTTCTCAAATTGTAGGTTCTTGTTCTTCATTAATATAGGATGAGTTAGCAATATCAACCCATATTATACTCCTACATGCCTTCTATGTTCCTCAGACAGCCTTCTCCTTGTGGGGTCCTGGCCTAGGATTGTCACAGCCTTTTTCTCAGGTAGGTCCAGTCTTTTGCAATGGCTTACCAGACTGGATCTAGAAGGCACATTCACTTGCCACAGTTAGGAAGGTATGTAAGATGGTTTTATTCTAGAGGGCATTTGGTAGAGGGTATAATCATTTGGTTGCATTTTTAGCCTGAGCATTTTAACTTGCACTTTGCATTTATCCTGTTAATGGACTATTACATTGTGTTTTCGCCCTTGTAAATTGTTACGTTAGCTGCCTGGAGTCTACAGGGATATGATTGGATATACATATTTTAAATAAATAATATGTGAGAGCCAAGCTACAAGTGACGCCTGACACAGGTTGGACACTTGTCAGCTTCCCTCAAGTTATGATGGGAAATGTAGGCGTCCTGGTTTTACAGCTTGGCTCTCCATTACAGCTGCAAGACCAGGATGCCGACATTTCCCATCAAAACTTGAGGGAAGCTGACAAGTGTCCAACCTATGGCAGGTGTCACTTGTAGCTTGGCTCTGAGAGAAGGGGAAAAAATCCAGAAACACACATGGTAAAATGTGAGAAAAACATTCGATGATTCAAATGGGAATCTGGACAACGAGTCATTCAAGATATGTAGATAGCTCTGGTTACCTTCTTTGAACATAATTTTGAAGAATGTGGTGGGAAAAGAAAGATTACAGTCATTGGCAACTTGAGACCACTAAAAAATTCCACACTCCTCCATCTCAACTTTCTCAATAACAAGACAGCTCTTGGGTGCCTGTTTTCATGCTTGTGATTTAAAATGTCTGGCTGAGGCTTAGGGTATACTATGGGACTTGTGAGCTGAATAAGGATCACATTGGCCTAGGTCAATGGAAAATGCAAGGTAAACGGAACGTTTTTCTTCCACTTTTTGAACGTGTCTGGTTTTTTACCTAAGCTGGTGCTCAGAGAAATTGACATGACTTATTAAGAGTACTGAACTTTGGATGGATTTTTGACCTTTGTGTGTCAATGTGCAGACACAGGCAGAGTCGCGTGCTTCTAAGCCTGTTGAGTTCAATGGACTTAGAAAGGTGCTGCTCTGCTAACGATGACAGTGTTGGAATCGGAAGCTTGTGGGTACTTTGACAGTCATTGTATTCTTCAGGATTCTTGCCTTTTTGGGTGTCACTGTCTTTGGAAACTATGTTGGTATCTATGCAAAGCAAGGCCTTTTGGGTTTTGGCACCTTTCCTGTGGAAAACTAGCTCCTTTTCAAACAATGAGTGTAGTCTGCTGATTTTTTGGCATTTAGTATCCACGAAGAACATTTAGTAGAGTGATTTGGAATGTTATTAGCTCGGCTTGTTTTATGAGAACTTAGCTGTTATGCATTTATTGTTATAAAGCAGGTCCCTTGAGGGGCTCCTTTGGATGCCCAAAGGCTGGATGCAAACGGGGGGGGGGGACAATCTAAACAATTTGTAAACTTTTTCTGCCTGTTATGAAAATGGATTTGAGTTTGACCAGATGGTATTGATTAGAATGTGTCCATTGTAATGTCGCCAGGGCTTTTTTTCAGCAGGAATGCGGTGGAACGGAGTTCCGGCACCTCTTAAAAATGGTCACATTGCTGGTGGCCTGCCCCCTGATCTCCAGACAGAGGGGAGTTTAGATTGCTGTCCACGCCGCGGTGCGGAGGGCAATCTAAACTCCCCTCTGTCTGGAGATCAGGGGGCGGGGCCACTGGCCATGTGACCATTTTCGCCTAGAGCAATTCAAACTTTAAAAAACTCCCCCCCTTGTTCCAGCTGACCCAAAGTGACATCATTGCGCGGTCTTGAGTTCCACCACCTCTTTTCCCAGAAAAAAAGCCCTGAATGTCGCCATCCAGCTTACAATACAACTTTTAAGTATGCTTACTCCAAACTAGGTTCCATTGGGCTCAGTGGGATTTACTTTATTGTCCTGAGGATGGCAACTGTAATAATTCTTTTAAAGCAACTGTACTCTTCCCATTTTTGTTCACGATTACTTGCTTCATGTTTTTCTCTTACAGTCATGGATGACAGGGAGTAGTATTACATTTCCTTATCGGTTTGCTACCTTGTTATGTGCTTCTTATACCACAATTGCTGTTAAATGCAACACGCTGCTGGTGCCTGACCAAAGGATGTTACTGCAAGGGGCAGTCCAGCTTCCATAGATCTATGAAAGTAGCATTGTGTATCATGCAGTTTGCTTTTCAGTGAAAGCTTGTGAAGGCCCCCCAGTGGTTGCTTCGCTTTTTTCCTTTAGCTGCCTCCTCCTTACAATGTATTTCATTGTACTGTTTTCCGTTATGAAAGACTTTTGCCACTGTAGCCTAAACTGATAGGCCAGGTAGCTGTAGCCAGTGATGTAAAAGACAGCTTTAAATATGTAGCTATATAGACAAATGAATCTTAAAATATAGAATTTGACCTCTAAAATACTTCTCTATAGGGTAATAGCAATAAAGATTTACAATGGCATCCTAAACAGAGTTACACCTGTCTAAGCCCACTGATTTTAATGGATTTAGACTGGAGTAACTCTGCTTAGGATTTCACTGTTGGTTTATATAGATTTCTAGTTTTAGTTTAGTTTTTAGTCAAGACCCTGTTGGGGAGGGGGCTGCAAAAACAGGCAAAAATGTACATTTTAAATGGCTGGATTTAAAAGAAAATAGATCTGATTACTTCTCCCATATTTACAGCTGGAGAATTGATAGTAATCCTCAAATATACTTCTGTAGATTATATCAATATATCAAAATCCATGCAGTTTACTTACTGCCAACTATGTGATTAGGATCTTGGTGAAAGAATCAGGTTACTTTTGCATTTTTTTGGTACTGTGGTTTCATGAGGGGAAGAGTCGCATACTACTTTTGATAACTGTTAGTTGCCTTGGTTGTCCTCACGCAGAACACCAGGATAAAGTAACCTAAATAGCTGAATTAAAAATGACTTTGTCTTGGGTTGCCAGCCAGCCACCTGGCCTGCTCCTGTGCCTTCAGCAGAAGCCTCAATGCGGAAACCAACAGACAAGGCTAGTGGAGCTTGGTGATAGATATGTATCAATGGTGACGGATAGATATTGGGGTGGTGATAGAAACACAAGGTTGGTAAAAAAAGGGGGGGGCAGCCTTGCATTTAAGGCTTTTGGAATGCCCTCCTCCTTCAGATTTCCCGGATGCTTACACTACACTCTTTTAGTTGCCAGGCCAAAACACCCAGGCTGCTGTAGCTCAGTGGTTAAGTGGTTCGGCTGCGAATCAGCACTCTACTGGTTCAAACCTCACTACTGCCATGAGCTCAGTAGGTGGCCTTGGGTAAGCCACTCCTCTCAGCCCCAGCTCCCCAGCTGTATCGTGGGGATAATAATAACACTAACTTGTTCACCGCTCTGGGTGAGGCACTAATCTGTCTAGAAGAGTGGTATATAGGGTTGCCAGCTTCCAGGTAGTGGCTGGAGATCTCCCGGAATTACAACTGGTCTCCAGGCCACAGAGATTAGTTCACCTGGAGAAAATGGCTACTTTGGGGGGTGGACTGTATGGAATTATGCCATGCCAAGGTCCTTTCCGTCCTCAAACCCCACTTTCTCCAGGTTTCTCCAGGTTTTACCCCCCCCTCCCCAGATCTCCAGGAATTTCCCAACTTGGAGCTGGCAACCCTAGCGGTATATAAACGTTGTTGTTGTTGTTGTTGTTAAGGGGACTTTTATCTCTCTTAGCTGTCTTAATAACTGTTTCTGGCCAGAGGACTTTTTCTATCAATGTAATGATATTGAGCATTTTAGGCGTTTCAATGTTTCTTTTATGCTGCTTTTCTGTTCTGGCTTGTTTTTAATGATTTGGTTTGTTTTAATGGCTTTGTTTTGTTTTTATTGGCTGTGTTTTAATCATTTTGTTTTATTGTTTTAGTTGTGAGATGTCTGAAGCAGGTCTCTGGAGAGGTGGCATAGAAATATTTTCTCATTCTTTTTCTTCTTTCTTCTTGTTCCTTCATGGAGAAACTGGGCTCTAGGTGACCAGATGCAAACAAGACGGGGCTCTTGTTTTGTACCATTCACAGTTGTGTACAACAGTGGTCTTAATTCTTTCCAGACTTACTAAGCTAAAGCATGTGACATGAAGTCATCTGACAGCCAAGAATAAGGGCAGCACACCAGCAGAGCCAGAGACAAGAAATGCTAGTCAAACACCAGGAAAGTTACAGTAGTAAGGAGCAAGCCAGGAGTCAGGCCCAAGGAGAAGTCCTCTCCAACCATTGTACAATCCTGCTACTCCTCACAGCATGTGTTCAAATAGAAAAGAACACGATGGTGGTCTGATATGGGAGTCAGTCAATTAATTTGCAAATACTAGAATCATAAAGGAGTACACAAGTCATCTGCCCAAAGGTGTGACCCTCCATAGATCAACCAGCAACATAATTTCCGGCATAGTTTCCTACAAACAGAGGTCAGGTGCATTGCAGAAAGTTGCTTAAAGTGCAAATGGCTCAAGATCATGCATTCAAACCATCGGTTTCTGAAACAGGCAAAAGGCCCCTGGCAGGCCTCATCCATAAAAGAAAATTTAATCCCAGCCTAAAATAATAAAACCCATCAGATCACGTTTCAGAACAATATCACCTCTTGAGTCTTCCAAAGGGAGTAGGTCTGATTGCTGTATGAACTGGATATTTCAGCAATCATCTGGCTGTGGCTTGCCAGAAAAGATGCTCTTGTCAGCAGCTACATCCATGTGCCACTTCAGACCACAGCTGGTCCTAGCTAGTATGGTACCGGAATTGGTCTCCTTGCGAATAAGAGAATTGGAGGAATTAGCAGCAAGAAAGATGGCTATGCAAGAGGCTGTAACTATGGGATCTTTTCCACCAATTTTTACGGAGTCCCTTCCCAAAAGAGCAAATGAGGCTGATGCTTAAAGAGCAATATTTTATTGAAAGAGGAAAATGCATGCACATACACACAGGGTAAATAGTAAAAATGGTTACACACACACACAGAGTCCTAGGAAGCTAGGCAGAAGTTGGAATAGAGCGAGGGAGGGCAAAGTATATCTACCAGTCCTGAAGAGTAGTCCAGTCCATGGAGGAAGAGAGAGTATCTTCAAATGTCCAGTGACCTCGGCGAAGAGAACAAGAGGCTTGGGATAACGTCAAGGGAGCAGCACATCGGATCCAATAAGTGTGCACAATTTGAGTGGGGCCAGGGTACTACTCTTATAGGGTAAAACGTGCCCTGAGGTGGGGTAGCCCACCTAGCCGCAGAACAAAGACTCCAATGATCAGTTCCTGGGGGTAACAAAAGGTTTGATTGCCTTGATTGGTAACTGCTGGGGCGTGTGAAAGAAAATACAAAACTTGTCCTGGGTCTTGCACAAAAGGGCGGTTCGTTAATGAAGTCCACCAGAGCTAAGTTGGTTAATTTAGTTGGGGAATGTACCTTCCCAGGACTGAATTATAAATGCTTATGAATGCTAGTTGATTCTCTTCTCAATCATGGACAAGAGATCTCATCACGGGAGGACGGAAAGGAATGTGTTAAGTGGGAAGACACTATGAGACCTTTGTTGCACTAAATTCCTTTAGGGGCTGGAGAAACTGCAAAACTAATCACTGCTGATCTCTCCGCATTTACATGCAGCATTCCATTCATGCCAGGTGGGACAGGTTCTCCCAGGTGGGACTTGGAACTGTTAGCTGGAATCCCCCTGGCTGCAATCCAAACTGCCATTTTAAATCCAGGGGCCTTGTGATTTTATATCACAGGTAGCCATGTTAAATGGCTACTAAAGATGGCAGAGGCCAGGCCGACTGCTTACAAGTAAGCCTCCTATTAAATCGAAGACCCTGGGGCAGGATGCACTGTGTGTGCAAACTCCGTGTGGCTGAGGTCTTTTCATTTACACTACGTGCCTCATTCCAGGGCCTTCTTTGTCCATTGGCAACTTGTGTGAATTGCACCTTCCCCCATTCACTTCCATGGCAGAGTACAAAGCTTTCCTGTTCATTATAACACATAGCTTAGACTGTTCAAGTGGGACTCTATGGTTCCCCCCCAAACCCTATGAAGCTATTGGGGTTGCCAGCTTTTGATCCTGCTCTGGTGCCTTTGCCAGCATCCAAAGATGCAGATGCCGTCTAAAAGTTGGACAGGGCTTCTGTATCATTAACAGTTGTATAGAAATGGGATTTTTGGGAGGAGTGCAACTTGTCATATGAGGCAACACGGGAGGAAATTTCCTCTTCTACAGAACCATTTAAGGTGCATGATCCCTATCTGACATTGCATTTGGTTGCTAACAGTGGCCATTTTTCAGTCCATCCCCTGCAGCAATGCCTTTTAGTAGAGTTTCACACAGGGACATTGGCTGATTCCACACACGTTGGATAATGCACTTTCAATGCACTATCAATCGTTTGAGGTGGATTTTTTGTTCTGCACACAAAAAATCCGTTCCAAATGATCTATAAAGAGGATTGGAAGTGCATTATCCAACGTGTGCGGAATCACTCATTATTAGGTGATAACATCTATCTCCCTTATATGAAAAATGTCACCTGCATTCTATCTGCTATTAAAAGCACATGTGCAGGCCTGGTCAGTTTTTTGGCTGGTCAGCTGAAACCTCAACATTTTGTTTATTTATTTAGATAAATGGATATTAAGTACTTCTTACCATGGCCTAATAATGGCAGGTAGACTAAACAGAGGTATCTGTCCAAATACATTCTAAGAGAAATGTAATTGCATTTCAGAAACATAATTTAGCTGAACAAAACACAAGGTATTACTTTGTGTGACACCTCTAATACATTTCGTTGAAAAGGCAGGCATTGTATGAGAATGTCTGCAGCATTTGTGATGTGCAAAATTATATTTCCCTTTAAATGAGTAGGGCTTATCATCAGACTTTTACAAGTGGTAAAGTCTTGTGTCATTTTAATAAGTGGAAAATTTGAACTCAGTAGATTCACCGATATCTTATCTGAAGACAGGTTATCTTCTTAAAACAGGTACAGAAAAGGGGTGGGGAACCAGATACAGTAAAAAATGAAAAGTAACAGGCATTAATGGTACTAGCTATTACAGATGCTCACCAAATCCGTACTTGATTACTTACTTATTTGTAAGTATTTTATATCCTGCATTTCTCTTCAGTGTGGACCTCTCATTTCCCCTCTTCCATTTTATCCTTACAATAAACCCTTTAACGTAGGTTAGCCTGAGAGTACATAAGTGGCCCAGGATCACCCAGCAAGTGTCCAGGGCAGATTGGGGATTTGAACCTGGGTCTCCTAGATAGTAGCCTGCTACTCTAACCACTAGGAATCCTACAGTGGGAGCAGCATATCACAAGCAGTTCCATGAAATCGAAAGGAACAGTACCTACATGTCATATAAAATGACTTCTTACAATCTCCGATTTTAAGGAAGTGCAGGAAAGTAATTTAGGGCTTGGAGTAGGGACCTTGCCACAAGAACAGGTCAATAATGCCACCACAGAACTGACTTGTAATGTTGTTAGTTTGGTGACATACATGAATCTTTTTCATGTAACAGACACCAACAATTGCTGATGGGGGTTTTCAGTCAAAGACACATTAGTCCACAGGTGCAGGTCTTGCCTATCTGTTGAAGAATTTGGGTCCAACATTGATAAAACATTCAAAGTAATATTGGGGCTGTGGTGGAGTCTTAGCCCCTAATAATTTCTTAGTTGAACATCACAAGACAGCTTTGAGAGGTGCTCTGCAAAGATCTCCAACTTTCTCTGGCTGCAGCAACAAGGACAGAAATTACTGTGTGATGAAAAGGATACCTTTTCCTTCTCCATACTGAATGGAGCGGGGAGCACTCGAATCATCTTGCCTACAGCAAAGTTAATGCAAAAGGCTTTGCTTTGCTTTGCTTATGCAGGTGTGCAGGTATTTATTTAATACATTTTAATGCTACGCTTCCTCTGAAGAGCACAAGAGTAGTAGACATGTTTCTTCACTCTTTCATTTTTATCCTCATAACAACCCTGTGGAGTAAGTTTTATGGAGAACAAGGGACTAGTCCAAGGTCACCTAGTGAATTCTCCTGGTCAACAGGAATTTGAATTTGTCTTCTCAGGTGAAATCCTGCATCCTACCTACTACAATACACTGCCTCTCTTATTTTATACACATCTTACGGGGTCACCTGATAAGTACAGGTAAATTTTACTTGCTTAAAAATGGAATTTTAATCAGTGTTGTATAGGACCAGTTGGCAGACTAGGACCAGAACAACCTGGGTATGAATTCCCAACCAATGAAGATTGTTGGATGATCTTGGGTTAGTTATTCTACCTACCCAACTTTATAAGGTTGTTGTGAGGATAAATGAAGGAGAAAAGAACATTGACCTCCCAGAAGGAAGATAAGGGTAAAAGTGAGTGAGAGAATTTAATCACCAGAAACTGAATGTCTCGTGTAGTGACCACAACGTCAGACTAGAGTCTGGGATACTCGGGTTCAATTCCTCTCTCTGCCATAGAGGGGAATGAGTGACCTGGGACTATTCACGCTCTCCTTCAGCCTCATCTACTTCACAGGGTGGCTGGTTTTCTGAGAAAACAGAGAAGGGGAGGAGGAGGTTGTTAAGGCCCTTTTGAGTCCCCATCTGGGACTAAATAAAATAAATGGTCAACTTGAGTGATCATTGCTTCCCAATGCTTCTCAGTACTTGAGACAATTTTCTTTGTACCCACTCCTCAGTTATATTTTGGCTATATATATGTATCTCTATTTGGGTGGTGGTGGTTTCTTATTTTTAAAAAATCCAATATATGCATTTTTAAAAGAGATTGCAGAAAGCATTCAGCCATGTTAGTAGCGCAGTCTTTCGAGTATCCTTCCTGTTCATGCTGAGCAACCAGGCGTTCAGAAGCATTTTCCTCCATGAAAAGACCCTTTGCTGGGGGAACTAAAGGTTTGCAGTTAAGATTCTCTCAGCTGTCAACAGTTGTTGCAGCTGCTTGTCAAACAAAGCAAAAAAAAACACCTTGTGGATCAACATTAACTGTCAGACAAAATTAACAATGTATGTTCTGTCCCTTCTTGTGTTTCATTAACACTGAAATAGTGAACCTGGTTACTAATCTTACAACTTGAAAAACAGCTCTGAGAAGGGATGTGGCTTTTAGATTCTCTCTGTCTGTCTGTCAAACTATCTTTTAAGCAATCCTTTTCCAGGCTGCAATCCTGTGCACATTTTAATCCTACTCTTCCCCAAGGGAACTGATGATAGTGGGCATAGCTGTCCTCCCCCTCCCCCATCTTTATCCTCACAACAACTTTGTGAGGTACTTTCAGGTGGGTAGCCATGTTGGTCCACAGTAGATCAGCAAGATTAGAGTCCAGTAACACCTTAAATTCAAAACAATGGACCCCACCCCCGGCTGAATAGAGACATAGGATTCTTATCTTACTACAGATGCTACTGTATTTCCTATCCCCAAGCATTTCTCCCCTGCTCTAGTCAAGCAGATTAGATTTTGCATTGTACCTTTGCATCCTGACTCCTCTCTTTGCAACCCTCCATCTTCTGCCTGGGAAATAAAGGCTCAAGGGTCTTCATTCCTACTTGTATTTGATTAAGGGAGCTTTGACTCTCAAAAGCTTATACCCTGGAAATCTTGTTGGTCTTTAAGGTGCTACTGGACTCAAATCCTTGTGAGCTAGGTTAGGCTGGGCGAGTACAGCTTGGGTAGGACCTAATTATAAACAATATTTGCATCATTTCTTTGACCAGGACTTAATAATGTGTCCCAAAAAGTCAGCTGTGAGGTGACGAGTGTGGAGTGGACTGTGGCACTGGGGAAGAGAGAGTTAATTTCCCCTCTTTCCATTTCTCCTTAAGGTATTTGTCTTTTCCTCCTGTAGGCAGTAGTAATCTGCAGGGAAGCAGGCATTTTTGACTAAGGAAGTGGTACAACTGGAAGAGCTAAACTTACCTTTGAGAGGTCAGATAATATATTGGGAGATCCAATCACAGAATGTCAATGTTTGGCCATCACTGGGCCAGTCTTTTCCATACTGATCCTATACTCTAACCATTACTCCACAAGTCCCATTTAATTTAGTGGGATTTAAACATGCGCAAGACTGGGATACGCTATTCAGAGTGATGCATATTAAACCCAGGCAAGCAAAAATATTATTCCACTATCTGCAGCTTTTTAAAATTAGCAATTCTTAAGTTACAGCAGCTCCTTCTCAAACAATGGAATTCAGAATTGGAGGTAGACAAAGGGTAAGGAGATCCATCCTCCATATCAGATCCCCAGCATGTGAGAGGCTTCCTCTTCAGTCAATTCACACCCCTCTCTGGGCATTTCTGCACACTTGACTTATTTCTGCTTTTCTTAGCAGTAAATCTCCAAGCATTAGAATCGGTTTGGGCACAGTTCTTCTGCACTTCTCCCTTTGCATTTTTACAGTTGTGGTTTCAATTTAGTTTGTTCTGCACGTCTTAAGTATTAGGATTTTCAAGTAAGGGTGCTGTCATCATGGGACAGCATTCCCCCTTTTTCATTTTTTGCACATGTTTATAGCATTATATCTATATAGGGGCTTATTTTTTTCAAAAAAAGATTGGAAATTAACATATGGGGAAGTCTTTGCATTGAGGGAAGCCTAAAAAGGGAGCAGCTCCACCAACCAAACTGAAGCTTCTCCGCTACCCCATGGTCCAAACTGGAAAGCCCTACCTGGGCTAATCCAGCTAGGAGGCAGAAGCCAGCATTGGTAGGGGCAGCCTGTTAGGATGGAGACCAGAGCAGCAGCAGTTATGTGCTTTTAAAACCCAGCTGCTTTTTCTGGCACCAAAAATGGCCACCCTCCCCCTTGCCTGGGCCCCCAGGACTTCTGCAATTTTTTAAATTGTCATTTTCAAAGTGTTATATTGACCTACTGTTGTAACTGAATCCTTAGCATTCAGTTTTTTAAAAAGTAAGTCTCTATCCCCTCCCTTTGCAGAGATATAAGGGGAAAGGTGTATCTCCACAATGTGATAGACTTGAGACGTACATTTTTTTTTTAAAAAAATGAAAGCTGGGAATGGGAATTCAGAGGATCTGATGCATGGATTCTTATAATTGTAGGTCAATGAAACTGATGATTAAATAAAGAACGAAAACAAAATCACGAGGCAGAAAGGATAGGGGGAGTGGTTTGATGATGATGAATGTCCAATAATCAGAAAGTGGATTGGAGGTGGGTGGGAGTGGATGGAACAAACGAAACCAAAAGAAACTATGTACAAGGAGAAAATCGACTCAAAAATGTCAAGGTAAAAGTGGTCTCAAAAGAACTGGAAAAAGCAGAAGGAAATAAAAAAACTAAAGCAAAAACTAAAGGCAAAAAATTGCATGCAGAAATCAGGGGATAAATCAAAGCAGTACGGGGCCAGAACCAATGGGAAAGCCTGTGCGGAAAACCTCTCTGTCTGTCCCAAACTGCAATTCAATCACTATCATACACCTG
The DNA here is from genome assembly GCF_028583425.1 of Eublepharis macularius. Taxonomy (NCBI): domain Eukaryota; kingdom Metazoa; phylum Chordata; class Lepidosauria; order Squamata; family Eublepharidae; genus Eublepharis; species Eublepharis macularius. Next base: position 36,762,151 of record NC_072796.1, on the reverse strand, counting down.
CACTATACCCTCATTCTCCAGGCTCTATTAGGGCTCTTGACCATCCCGAAACCCTCTCCTAAAAGCCGGCATGCTGTAGGGGTTACTATATTGGACTAAGACTGTGGAAATCCAAGTTCAATCCCTACTTCGTTACGAAGCTCTTTTGATGGCCTTTGGCTTATAGTCACACACTCACAATGCCCAGGGTGGTTATGAGGAAGGGAGCACTATTCACGGCACCCTGATATCCATGAAGGAAGGGCAGGCTAAAAAAAAGGAATAAAGATAACAGCAGTTAGTTCCCATTCAGGAAACAACTCTAGACATACTTTACCAAAAGCCTAAACTTCCATCAGGCGTCACTTTAGACCAAATCATAGCAATAGGAATTTGACTGCAAACTCACAACATTTCCTTTCCTGCCAGTGTTTCCATATGTCCTGCTGGACTAGTGATCTGAATAGATATTTGTCACAAGACAATGCCGAATGTGGGGCCGATCCTTCCAAAATAATGGCCACAAGAATCATTCCTTAGCTCACACTTCCCTTGGTTTTTTAAATGCCCTCGTGGTTTTGGATATCCCCTCCCCTTCCTCTTCTTATTAAAAGTTTTAAATAAATCAGTTGGTGCTCTTTCCATTACACGTCTGTTGCAATGAAGGTGAATGTTAGATTGCCCAGGGTTTTCTATCCCGCTTCCATGCCCTTAACAGCCAATGTGAAATAAGCAACAGAAACACGAGGACAAAGGGGTACTGCTTATTTTCTGCACTAGAGAAAATAGTTGGCAAGTCTCATGATGGCTATGGCACATCTGCAAAAGTCTATGGGAAAAGTGAGGAATTATCCGTCTTACCAAAGACAGTGAGGCACATGGGACCAGGCTAAGCTTCAGTCTTTGGCCTCTTCGCTGGACGCTGATTTTTTCTTCATTTCCTTTTAAAACAATGATCTGTTGCCCGTATCATATCTTCTTAAGTTGCTGGGTGGTGGGAATCCACGCAAACTTACTAGCTAGAAGGTAGGCCTTGGTGGCAATGATCCACGCTCCCCTTTGTTCCTCCACAATATCAGCAGACAGCTATGACGATCCTTCTGTGCGCCATTGGCGCCAGCCTGCCCCTTGCTTGGCCATGAGTGAGGCTGGACCAGCAACACCTGCTGGTATAATATCAGATGGATGGGGGTGGCAGGAACCTGCCCGGGCCAACGAGAGCTTTCCTCCAGTCCGCAGGACTTCCAGGTCTCAGGGTGGACTGAAATGACCAAGAGGGCATAGAATCCCTCTGGTTATTTAAAGAGGGTCCAGAAACAGTAGGGGGGCCACTATAGCTGATTCTGCTGAGAGTGCTGTGGGAGCAAGGAGGACCGTGGTGTTACAATTCCCTTCCCTCATGTCTCCTCTGTGAGGCCTAGTGGGGCCTTCTAGAAGTAGGAGCAGTCATGGCAGAGGGACAAGCTGTGGACCAGGGGCAGGAGGAGCCCCAGAAATAACCCTCTCCTCTTGAATCTCAATGAATGGACTCTAGAAATATAAACTAATCCAGACAACCGGCTTATTTACAGAGGCCTGATATTGCCAGGTCAGCCCAGATTTTTTTATAAAGATGCTTTACATTGCAATCCTAAGCATACTTACATCTTTCAAAGTCTATTGAAGATAATGGGCTCAGAAGGGTAGACATTTTCTTAGGATTTCACCGTTAATGGCTGGGCTGATATAATCTAAGCCAAACTCTTACGGTAGAGTTTCTGGCTCTTAGATGTTTCCACGGTGGTGGTGGGAAACCCTGTCCCAATTCCCAACTCTCCTAGTTAAATCCTGCTATCTAGACGTTACAAAGAACTTGAGGCTGTTGGATTCCTCCCTAATCCTTCCATAATCTCTAGTATAATTTACTAGAATTTATGTAAAAATGTTTTTCAAATGCCATTTGATATTCAGCATGACACAATATGACACCTTTTGGCTGGCACGTTGTACATGAATGTGCAATTTTCCAGATAACTATAGAGAAGAATTGACTCACCCCTTTCTGTGATCTCCTTTTTCATGGACTGGGCCCTAGCTTTTTAAATTTAACCCAAGACTGTCCATCACCACAGACACCATCCTAATTTCTGTTTTCTACGTGTTGATTTCTTCTAGTAATTGTACTCATGGATATAAGAGAATGTTGACCATAAGTGGTTGGAATGGCTTGGCTGGTGAAAGCACCAAAATATGGTGGCTGGAAAGTTCTGATTCCTCACAGCCATACAGAACAGGCATAAGACTTTTTCCTGACTGGAACACAAATGGTGATGGTGGAGAGTGTATCTGTTTCCATAGCTCCAGTTGAGCCCTGGATGTGATTGTATGTATGGGCTGATGGCTTCAATGTAATCTAGAACCCCTTTGGTCTATCAGAATCACTTCACCATTAAGGTATATCTATTCTATGTTATGTGATCCTCTTGAGTATGAATGGTTTGCTTAGGATGCATTATTGCTTACTGGATTGGACCAAAGCCCTCCTACTCTAGGCCTTAGAAGGCTTGGTAATATTGTTTTAGTTGCTCAGCAACCCTCAATAGCCACAGAGAGTTCAGTGGTCATTCTTTTCTTAAAGCTATAGGCATTGTTTTTATTTTTAAAAAAATCTTATCGTGTATTTTTAAGCTTTCAGATTTTTTCTGCAATGTTGGGACTTTCTTAAGGTTTGCAGAGAAACCCCCCAGTCTGCCCTTAGTTCCATTTTGCAGCTCTATTGATCATACCCCCTATGCCGCAGATGAGAAACAGATATATTGATAGTGGGTATGCCTCATTTCTTCATTACCTGTCTATCTGCATCTCTGCCCTCACTTTCTTTTACTGTACCCTTTCTTTCTGGTGAAACAGCTACGTTTCAGGGAAAACCTTGTAATCTTCACTAATGATCATTTCTGCTATGTGATGAAACTAACAAATATTAGGGGGAACTCTGTCAGTTTCACCATTGTATGGTGAGGTTTAGTTTTTGTTTTGGAAAATGTATTATCATACGCCCTAGCACTGGTAGTGGGCATATCTCCACTGGGGGGTGGGAAGTCCTCGTGAACTTGACAAGGCTTTTACAACTTTGTCAGTTTCAGCAGAGGTGGGGAGAAGGAAAGATAAACGGAGGTCCACGATCATGAAAAAAGCAGGATTTAGGCACAGGAGTCGTGCCATGACAGTTTACAGTAATCAAAGAAACACTTTTTTGTATATGAAGAGGAGCTTAAAATGCAAGAAAGACATTCCCAACTGTGTACAGATCCATGGTGGGTAGGTGGAAACTCTAGATATTGGAATAAAAATGCATTTCAGATAAAATACATCTATTCGGTGCTGATACAAAAAAAATCTGGAAGGTTGAATAAAATATGAGGGTAATTCTTCCTGTATCAACTTAAAATTCTGAAATAAACCCATTAAAATCTTTCCACACGTATGCAACAACAGTGAAAGAGATGGCATTTGTGGCATTTGTCAAATCATGAGATGGCATTTGTGGCATTTGTCAAATCATCCTGAGTTTTGTCAAATCATCCTAACAGTGAACTCCTAAGCAGAGTTACTACAGTCTAAGTCCATTGATTTCAGTGGGCTTAGACTGGAGGAACTCATCTTAGGATTTCACTGTAAAGATTTCAGCAATTCAGTAGCCTTCGTCTCTTGCTACAGAAACCCAAGAAATGTAATTCTGTTTAGGCATACTTGAGCACTTTGTAGTGACCACATCTGGCTGGCAAATGTACCATTTTTGACTATTGTGTTCACTTGTGAGCGGAGCCTCGGTCAGTTCAATTTGACCCCTCTGTTCATCACACAACTCAATCATTGCATCAAGCAGCTTTGTGACTGCACAGTAGGGGTAAAGACTAGAGATGGGCCCGAACCGGGGAAAAAACAAACCGTGCGGTTCATCACATTTCATGAACCATGAACTTTCACGAAGCTGCCCTGATTCACAAACCAGTTCTTTTGGTTTGTGAAAATGTCACATCCGGGTCAGCAAATTGTCACTTCCGGGCCAGCCGAAGGTCTGCAGGAAGTCCATTCCCTGTTTCCTAGAAAACAGATTAATCAGTGCCAGGCTGTCTGCACTGACAAACCGAAAAATGAACCAAACAAACTATGCTAAAGTTCATAGTGGTTCGTCAGAAATGGGTTCTGACAAACCACCGGTTTGCGATCCATGAACTGGCCCAGTTCGTCATGAACTTTGGTTCGTATTTCAGTTCATGCCCATCTTTAGTAAAGTGGGAGTGGGTCCTGAGGGGCTACAGGCCCAGGTTTGCATCCTGCCTGGTGGATGACTAGTGGTTATCTCCAAGGCCGATGGCAAGGTCTCTTGGCAGGCTCTGGCAGGGTGGCCTCAGGTGCTGCTGGAGTGTGGTTGGCAGGGGCTGCTGCAGTGTCCGGTCCTCCCAGATCCTGCTGGTCCTTCTAGTTCCCTGGGCTTGGTTTCTTCATCTCTTCCTCTGAGTCAGTCACTGGACTGGTCAGAGAGGGTCATGGCACACAGTGTTCACTTATCTATGATTGCTCTTCACTGAAGCTATTGGCAGTGGAACACAGAAAGATGGCACTGATGAGTTTGAGGTTTAATGTGTACTGTGTATACTCAGAAATTAGCCCTATATACAGGCTTGACAGCTTGCAAACAACTCTCTTTGCCTGCCAAATGCTTCACTCAGAGATGGACTGTGTCTCAGGAGCACAGCATCTGCTCAGCATGCAGGGAGTCCCAGGTTCAATCCCTGACATCTCCATAAAAGATCAGCAGTTAGGTGATGTGAAAGATCTCTGACTGAGACTCTGGAGAGCTGCTGCCGTTGATGGACTGATTATGATCATTATAAGGCAGCTTCTCATGTCCCTCCTCTTGATGAGTGACTGAGATGTTAGCCAAACCAGTAAATACTCAAGCATCTCTAACCTGCATGTTATAGTGATTAGATTGTCAGACTAAGGCCCAGGTTCGAATCCCCACTCTGCCATGGAAGGTAACTTGGTGGCCTTGGGCCAGTCACAGCCTCTCAGACTAATGTGCCTCACAGAGTTGCTTTGAGGATAAAATGGAGAAGAACAATAGCCACTTTGGGTCCTCAATGGGGAGAAAGATGGGGTATGAATAGGGATCCCATGTGCCTGCTGGTTTACCTTCCTGTCCGCTGATCCCTGGCGACTGGCAGGTTTTGAGCCACCCATGGAGATCACCTGCCACTGGCAGGCACCCTGGGAATACACATGGTGCACACACTCCCAGTGGTGTGGTGATGTCACTTCCTGAAGTGATGTTATTATGCTGGCCATGGGTGTGCTCCCGTGGTTTGTTGGGGCCAATCTTGGCCCCAATTGGGCCCCAATTAGCTCCACACAAAGTGTGTGAGCATGCCCACTGCTGGTGTAATAACATCACTTCTGGGAAATGATGTCACCATGCAAGTGCAGGAGCACACGTGTACTCTGCATGTGCAGGAAATGAAGCATGTTCAGGACATGAGGTAAGTGCCAGGTCCTCCCCAGGTACCTTCCAGGCATAAATAAATAGTACTAGAAATCTCTATTTTTCTGTCAGAGAATTTTCTCATCCTCAACAGATATCCAGCACCCTCACTGAATATTAATTGCCAATATTCAATCAATATCAAGTGCATCATCTATATTGGCAGTGTAGATATATCTTAGAGCCAGTTTGGTGTAGTGGTTAAGAACAGCAGGGCTATAATCTGGAGAACGAGGTTTGATTCCCCACTCCTCCACTTGAAACTAGCAGAGTGACCTTGGGTCAGCCACAGCTCTTTCAGAGCTCTCTTAGCCCCACCCACCTCACAGGGTGTTTGTTGTTGTGGGGATAAGAATAACACACTTTGTAAACTGCTCTGAGTGGGCGTTAAGTTGCCCCGAAGGGTGGTATATAAATTGAATATTGCTATTGCGATTAATATTTTGGCTTATGTTCAACAGCAAAGCTTTGTCCTCAGAAGTGCATATATTTATTTTAAAACATTTGTATGCCTCTTTTCTACACAAATAGGGTACTCAAGGTGGTGAACTTTAAACAAGTTAAAAAATTAAAACAAATATCTTAAAAATCATAAAAACAATTCAATAAACAACACAAAGAACAGGTTGTAGAGCCAGTAATAGTTATTGGGGGTATGCCAAACACAACGAAAAAGTCTTCATGGAAGACAGCAATAGAGGGGAATAGATTAATTTCCCTGGGGAGGGAGTTCCAAAGTTTTGGCACCGTGACTGAGAAGGCCCTTTCTCAGGTTGCCACCCATCCGGCCTCAGATTGCAAGAGCCCTTGAAGCAAATATGACTGGAATGAGCGGTTAGGCTCATATGGGGGAAGGTGGAAACCTTCCGGCAAGACCTTTAGAGATGGAAGAGAGCAAGGAATAAAAAAAGAAGTGGACTTCAAATAATTTTTGACACTGCTGATGAAAAAAATCAAGCATTGGCGACAGAGTACTCACCACATACAAAGCAGAGCAGTGGACTGTTCTGTACTGTTTACAGGAATGATGCAGGTTCCCCTTACAACTTGAGAACCCCCCAGCTCTGTGGGGATTTTGTGAGTGGGCTGCAGCTGGGTGGGGAAGCCCTGAATGAGACATTCTGTTCAAGAAACACCATATTGAACAGAGGTGAGATGGTGTAGCACAGTGCCGTAGTGTGAATCTCACTCAACCACAGCTCACTAGGAGCACATAGGCAAGCCAGTATCTCTCACTATCAGCTTTGCCAACTGAAAAATAGCGATAATAACACTGGCCTGTTGCCAGGATTCCTGAGCTAACGTCTATGAATATAATAATAGCATTTGATTTATATACCACCCTTCAGAATGACTTAACACCCACTCAGAGCGGTTTACAAAGTATGTCATTATTATCCCCACAACAAAACTGAGAGAGCTCCTAGAAGCTGTAATTGACCCAAGGTCACCCAGCTGGCTTCAAGTGGTAGAGTGGGGAATCAAACCCGGTTCTCCAGATTAGGGTCCCACGCTCTTAACCACTACACTGAACTGACTCCCAGTTTGGTGTATTTGAAATGAACAACACGAATTTGAATATTTGAAATGAACAACACAAATACTAAGTATTGCTGTTACGTGTCAGACAGCCAGAGGACTGTGGCTGTGGAAAGGCTTTGTTTTTTTAAAGTTTTTCCCACTATGCTCTGAAGAGTCTAGAGGTGGGACTTTTTCACAGGAGACTGGTCCTCACATCCTCCTCTTTAGAGAAATGGGAAACCAAAAAATTGGCTCTTTTGATTTATACGCGTTAGGGGAGGTTAAGATTAGTCCCTCCTCAGGAGCCATGAACTGACATGCTTCAAAAGTACTTGGGGTTAAACAAATGAAAAACAACATTTTAAATTTCTCACAGTTTCACATATGTCTACAGAAGTACATACACAAATAAATATGTGTGGTTTGCGCATCATATTCAGATTGCAAAATTTGGTTCACATTGCTACAGAAGTTGGTTGGTTGTGATGAACTCTGGAGTGCTTATAGCTCTCCTAAACTCTTCAGTAGAAACTGCAGTGGTCAGAGTGTCCAACTAGGATCGGGGAGCCCAATCCGCCTTGGATCTCTGTGGGAAAGGTGGAGTAGAAATAAACAAACAAGCCCCCATGCTCCCGTGGAAATTTGCTGGAAGACCTTGGGCCAGTTACTCACTCTTAGCCTAACCTCTCTTACAGAGGACAAAATGGAGGAGGGAGACTGATGGGTTTGGTGACCTATTGAGGAGAAAAATGGTGTATATCTTTAAAAATAGGTGCACCAAACTGAGCCTTTGGGGAGACAAAGATGAAATTAACAGACTCTGAGGAGCAACCTCTGTGGGCTCTTTGAAGAGAGGTGAAATTGTCTTTTAAAACTAGGCTTCGCAGCAAACGTTGCATCTCCCTACACTTGAGCATCCTCGTATAAGATGTCTCGTGTTGAGAGACTAATGGACCACCTAATTTTTCAAAAATTCTTTAGGCTGCTGCTGTGTCTGTGTGCTTTGTGAGTGACGGGTGGATGAGTTCCAGAAAACTCTTTAAATGAAACCATCTTAGAACACACGTTCCTGGGGGACTGTGACTGGAGAAGGCTATTGTCTTCATGTCCTATTTGTGGGCTTCCCAAAGCACCAGAAGTTCCAGGTACGGTTGTCAACAATCCTAGCAGATGGTCTTGTCCCTTTAATAGAGGCTGAATTTGGCTAAACAGTAGACGCTTTTCATGGCATGGTGGTAAATAACATCCCACCAAGCCTCTATTAAAGAGGTTTTTTTAATCCAGGCAGTTGGCAACCCTCGTTCCAAGAAGCAATTTTGTTCCAAAGAAAAACCCATGAAATACTTTTTATGAAGACCAGCCATGACATAAAACAAAAGGCCTCCAGGTCGTGGTCTGAAATATATTCCCCACCTTCTTTTTAAAAATATCCAGGCTGATGAAGAGTTCTGGAGAAATCACATGCTTGCACACTGTTTTGTTTCATTTTGATGGGTTTTATGAAAAGGTATTATATGGCTTTTGTTTCTAAAATCCTGTGGGCAACAGGATGCTGAACCACACAGACCCTCGGCAACATCCAGGAGGGCTTATCTTAATGTAGCAAAGTACTTACATATCCTGGTCTTCTGAGAATCAGCCTAAGTACCAGTGATAAAAATTATGTGGTTCTGGCTTTGCGGGCAGACTTTTAAAACGTTAAGCAGCAGGCAGAAATTTCCACCTTCAATCTCAATGAGAATGGCGGACTGTTCATAAAGTAAATGAACAGGCAGCTTTCCTGGCCGTGCATCTCCATCACAAAAGGGCAGCATTACAAAACATATGGCTAATAAAACATGGAGAAACAAATCACAAGGGGGGGCGGATATGATGTAATTGCATTAGACATGCAACCACCAATCAAGATAAAGATAGAAGAACTGTGCAGCTTCCATCACCTTGGCCAAATGAAGGTTAAAACAACAAAACTGATAGTTGGGACCAGGCATTAGACAGGTAGAAATTCAACAGGTGCAGTCCCCCCTCCAATACTGAACTGTAATAATAAAGCTGCACCTGCTGAACTGCTTGTTGTGCAATAGTTAAGGGCTAGGGGGCTTGCCACAAACAAAAGGTTGAGGGAGGAGCTGGGCTTGCTCTTAGCAGTTCTTGTGCCTGTGGGTTTAGAAGAAAGCACCCCCTTTCCTGGCAGGCTGTCAGGGTGACCTTAAAAGTGTCAGATACAATACTGGTGGTTAAGAGAGGATTACCAGAAAGCAAAGAGGACTTTTCTACATTCAGAAACCTCCTACAAAGCCAGAGAGGAATTTTGCTGTGTGTTTCTAAAAAGGCCTGAAAGGTTTGGGCCATTCAGTAATTTAGTGCACCCCAGTTTGACAGTCCATGCTCTCCCAGGCCGGTTTGTTTGCACCGGTAAAAACCAGAAGTCATTTCCCAGCATTTGTATAAAATTACTGCTGATGATAAATATCATTCACATTTAGAAAATCAGCATGAACCAGTGGGCCTGATAACTTGTCTAAATATTTCTAATATTCAGAATATTATACAGTGGAGATTGCCTGTAACTGTCTCCTGTTAGTCATTCACAATTAGTCAGCTAGAATGACAACTGGGTCATTTTGCAAAGCCAGAGCAAGGAGGTGAGACATGGTGTAGTCCAGGGTAGCAGCACATCAGCTAAGTAAGCACTTCTTTTTCTGGTGCAATGGCTGCTAGGTACAGGCTGCATTGTCCACAAAAGTGAAGAAAACTACACCGTTCAAACTTTAAAAAAAATCCTGATAGACATCTATGGACTCGTGACCAGGCCCAAGAATTTTCCATCCTGGATGGGGGCCACCAGGTTGCTAGTATCAAGCAATGAACACGAGATGAGAAGCATCCCATTAAAAAGTGACTCTGTAACTTCCACCTGGAGATCAGACAGGGGTCTTCACACAAGCACTCGTGAGAGTGGCTTTGTGCTGCCATCTGGGCACGGGCTTCTGGAAGTCTCGTGCAAAAACCGCTGAGTGTCAGTAGAATGTGGAAACTGACTCATGCCTGGTTGGCGGCTTCTTGGAAGCATCCAGCCGACTACCATCAGAATCAAGATGTTTGAGCTTGGGGCTACTGAGAGTAGGGGGATTAGTAGGACAAAACTCGGAGGATTCTGGCCATCCATGGTTTGTAGAGCTGAGCAACTTTTCATAGAATGTTTGGGTTGAGTCTGGAGATCGTGTGTGTGTGGCGGGGGGGGGGGAACCAGAGGGAGTCTTTGTTTTTGGGCCAGGAATGGCTGCCAGTGGTCCTATCCAGTCTGATCAAGTAGGGGCTTCCTGATTGAAATGAGATTTGATTATAGGAAAATCCTGTCTATTCTTATTCTTGCGTACGAAGTGATGTACACGAGAGAACCTGCCCTCAGACATGTGGGCAGTGCTCCTAGCTACCGAGGGATGAGGGGTGCATGCTCTACAGATGTATGTTCTTCTTTAATGACCATTTCAGACATCATAGCACTTGCAAACAACCTATGAAGTTTCCATTGGTCCAGCCAGTACTCCTCCAGTAACATCTCCTCCAGTGGCCTCCAGCTGTTACAGATCTGGGACCTACGGAGAATGGAACCCACTGAGCTGTAAGCATGTGGTAGGAAGCCTTGTGGCAGCAGTCACGTGACAGGAAGAGGGAAGCCAGAGTTATGAGCTCCCTGGTCTCAACACTATGACCAGGGAACAGGAAATGCAAACCGAGCAGCAGGAGGGATACCGTAGTGAGGAACCATCCAAGAATCAAACCCACCAAGGCATCCTCTCCAGCCAGTGTGACATCATCCTGCTGCCTCTCTCAGTATATGTGCAAAAAAGGTCTGGAGGCATCATGGCATGAAACACACATGCACCTGCAGCACATCCTTGCAGATGGTAGCAGGAAAGTAGTGCCCCCCCCCCCCGGGGACTTTTGAACCAACAGGTGCAGCTCTCCACCCACCTGAGGGTGCTCGTCTGTGGGTTGAAGATCACAGGTGATCTCCGGCGGCAGTGGGTCTCAGGCAGTGGCTCGTTCAACTGGAAGCACCAGGCGGACCCATGGAAGAATCCCTTCCAGCCATTGAGCGACCTGCTGCAACCAGAGACTTTCTCTGTCTCTCACCCCGAGTCCCCTTCTAGAAGGAGAATTGGGCAACACTTGGAAGCTGGCCTTCTCTGCTCCTCCATCCCAGGTCCTTATTTTCAAACGGACCTCAGAAGGGATGGGGACTGACGAACCCTATACCCCCTCTTCTTAGTTTGCATGGGGCACAGCTCCAGTTTAAAAGGGGCCTCTTGGGGGAAAGTCGGTTGGGCTCCAAGGAGCCAGACGCTGGTTCTCGCTTTACATACATGCAGATGAACCTGTGTGGGACTTTGTGCTCTTCCTTCCCACGCGATCTTGGCGGCGCAGGCAGGACAGCTATTTTTTTAAAAAGGTCACATGTATGATTGCATCAGTTTTCGCGCAATCGGGTCTAAGGCGGGTCAGTCAATCTCCAACCCTTGCAAGGACTCAACGCAGGGCGGCGCTGCTCTCAGTTTCAATGGCTAAAGCGGCTTTTTAAAAAACGGGATGGATGCGCGACGCTAAACGGCTGCTCGTGGCGCAATTCAATACCGAGAGCGCAGCCGGCCGCTGAGCCCAACCGAGGGAGGATCACTTTCGCCCTTGAACAGAAAGGAGATCTGATTCTAGTAGAAAACAAAATAAAAAGGGTTCCTTCTTGATCCGAGAGGAGGGAGTGGATTAAAGGAGCCCTTGGAGGGAGACCAGCTTACGGGGTTTGACTCAAAGAATAATTCACAGCTGGGGCCACGATCCAGCCAAAGGAAAGCCATTCAAACAGCCTAGTCCTGGGTGAAACAGAGAGGATCGGGCTGCATTGATTTCACAAACACGGCAGCTCAAGTCTAAACCCAACAAGACCGAAGTACTTTATTACGGGTGGATCATGCCCTGAGTTTGAGTTTGAAAAAAGAGTGGGGGAAGACAGAATTCTCCCCTAGTGTGCAGCTTGACTTACTTGCTTGAGAGATCGGGAGGTTCTCTGAGCATCTTGTTATGGTGGACAAGATTTATTCTTTTTAAGCATGCTGGAGGGTTTACTTGAATTAATTTGTGGGACCAAATGTGAAGGATGCTGCCTAGGCAAGGAACAATGGGGGTGATGACTTCTCCCCTAACGCAGCGATAAACAGGGAAGCTAAAGCCGGAATTAATGGCTAATTCAACGAGTGTGCCTTGGATTCAGATCTATGGGATGGGGAAATAATGATCCCGGACTAGTGCCCGCGGCATACACTAACTTATTCCTCCCATACTCATTCGGGATTGGTGAAAAAATTATCCCCGTGTGAATGAAAAGAAGAGGGAAAGAGACAAAAATCTCCAGTTTTGAATGGTGGGGCTCAGTCGGGGAAGATATGAAATCTTAGCGACTTGGCTAGCGTCTCTCTTTCTTTCATTACTGATAAGCACGACACCAGACTGGTGGACACAAGCGCTGCTCGCCTCCACGGGACTTACTGAACGTGCGAACTTCCACTGAGTTTCAAGTGAAAGGCAAATTCTAGTTCAGTTTGCCTCCTTTCACACCTGCAAGCTGCAATCTGAGAGGGCGACCATCAAACGTGGAGGAAGGATTTGTGAAACGCCCCTCAGGTATTTAGAGGTCAAGGCTTCCGGGGAAGAGAGGGAGCCACCCTTAGCCCCTCTCAGGTCTGCAAGGGGGGGGCAAGGAAGCCCCTTATATCCCATGCCTACCTCCGTGTCGCAATGCCCTGGAAAGGGCACCCTGGAGAACAACCCCCTCCTCCTAAAGCCTGGTCGTTTTTTAAAGGCATGGATGGAGTCCTTTAAAGAGCGGCCCGTCCTTGTACACATTTACTCGGATGTAAGTCTCTCAGCGTTCAAATAGAGAGGAGTGCTCCCCCATAAGCGTGCAGAAGATTGCCACCTAAAAACCCTCCTGCTAGGACTGGCGCTTTCCACACATGCGGCAGGATTTGAGTTCAGTGGCACCTCAGAGACCAGTAAAGCTTTCAGGGTGCGGTCAGCTTTCGAGAGTCCCAGCTCACTTCTTCAGACAGAGTTCTGATTCTTGAAAGCTTACGCTCTGAAACTCTTGTGGGTCTCTGAGGGGCCACTGGACTGAGACTCTGCTGTTCTCCCGCAGACCAGCACGGGTACCCTCCTAAAAGAACCCTCGGGGGGGGGGGGTTACACACGTGCGTGCTACAGACAGGCACCGCTGGGCATGGGAGATCCGGGCCTGTCTCTCCTGACCTCTTGGCCCTTCCAGAGGTGAGAAGGCGCCAAGGGGCCGGGCTTTCCCTCCCCGCCGGGCCCGAGCCGGCTCTGTTTCAGGGGCGAGCGGGCCAGTTCCTCGGGCGAGTGTTTCCCCGGCGCCTCCACGCCTTCCCCCGCCCCAGGCCACCCAAGCAGAAAGGCTTCGCGGCCCCGCCCCGGGCCCGCCCCCCGCAGGCGCTCGGCTTGGGTCATAAAAGAAAGTTCCCCTTTCTCCCGGCCCGTCGCTCCGAGATTGCTGGCGCGGACCTGCTTCTCCCCCGCCCCTTCCCCGGCGCTGCGTGAGACGGCGGGGCTGCGCGCAGCCACCCGCCGGAGAGACGGACAGACAGGCGGGTAAGTGGAGCGACACTCGGGGGGGCGCGCTGGCCAGGAGGGAGCGGAGAGGGGCAGGGCGACAGGGCAGGAGCTCGCAGATCTTCTGCTTCCCGTGGACAGCTGAGGAGCGAATAAATCCAGCGCGCTTCCTTGGGAAGAAGGCAGGACGCGCGGCGGGGCTCACGTCGGATCTTCGCCAACTCCCCTTCCCGCGGCGTTGGCTGAAACGACTGCTTCGGTGGAGGGACGGGGCTCGGTCTGCGCGTGTGAAGCCAACGAGGGCCGGGTGCGTCCAGATGCTCGCTGGGTGACCGGGGGCTGCTTCTCAGCCCGGCTTACGGGGTTGCTGTGCGAGCCACAGGGGAGAGGGAAACCGCCGGTGGGCCCAGGCCAATGGGAACCGTCGCGCCTCCGGCTGCCGGGCCCTGCGCCCTGCAGTGTCACTTACCCACCCGGTCCTTACTCTCTAGGCAATGCCTCGGGAAGTTCGTCCCCACCTGCTTCCAATGGCCTCAGCCTAAAGCAAAGCATACCCGGCGCGGATCTACCCCGGCGCCACTGCCTCTGGATTCCATCCCCGGGTGTAGGGGAAGGGGGCAAAGGGCCCGGCAGTCTGTGGGCCGGCTGTGCTTCGGCGAGCGCGTTTTTATGAATGAAGCGGGGGAGAGTGGCCGGGCCGGGGCTGCGCGCAGGAGCAGCTGTTGCATCATGTGGCAGGGAGCTGCGGGGAAGGCGACGTGCCGTGCCTGCCCCAGGTCCCCGGCTCTCGGCGGGAAGAGGAAGGATGTCTCGGCCTCCTTTTCCTCTTTTCGGTTTCTGCAAAGGGGGACGGGGGGAACTTTTGGGATGGGAGCGCTGCCGGGCCGTCTGCAGTCCCACGCCAGCCCGGACTCTCGTCCCCTGGGAATAGGCTGCAGGTAAAGGTTGGGTGGCCGGGCAGCCCTTCCAGGTCTCCCTTCGAGGACTCCTGCCATGCAGGAGAGTTGAGCGCTTGACTCGCAGCCTCCAAAGCGCTCTGGGGCCAGGGCAAGTCGGCGAAGGGGCCTCTCGCCTCTCCTCCAATTGGAGACCGCTGACGCAGACTGACACGAGAGTAAGATCTGCTGAAGGCGGCAGAACTGACTTCTCTGCCAGCACGCGGAGCATCAGGCAGGTTTGTCTTCTTGATCCCAAGAACAGAAAGGTTCAAGTGAGACTTCGGGGGGAAAGGTTGAAGTAGGGACGTCAGGTTTCCAGCCGCACAGAGCTCTTCTTCAGGCAGAAATAAATAGAAATCAGAGACACACAAATCGGTTTGGCCCAATAAAAAGTGATCTTGTAGACTATGCCGAACAACATTTAGGACCGAAACTTTGCAAAACACACACACACACACACACACTTTACCAATTTGATTCACGGTTGAAGGCGCACCTTCTCTGCATCTAAGTACCTATGGCGCCCGCAGAAAGAACTTTTTTGATCCATGAGAGCTGTTGCAGCAAGAAATCAGTTTAGTCTTTAGGGTGCCCCTGTTGAGTTTGTCTGTAATAGATCTGCAAAAGTTCTGCTAGTACCTTGTTAGCTGGCTTCACACGCATCGGCTGCAGGGTCTCAGGACAGGAAAGCATCCCGGGTCATCCCAGAGAAGAGGAAAAATCCTTGAGCAAATTGGAGCTCTTGCATTCCTCCTCAAGGCGGCGAGGGGGCCGATATCCCCCAAGCCCTTCCTTGCTTCTGCTGCCACGGACACTGACAGCAGTGATCACTCCCAAAGGCAGGTGTTTGAAGATGGTTAACTTACTGTAACGTTTGAGTTAGTGATGTTTGCTTTTCCTTTGGAATTGCCTTAAGCGTTCGATCACACCTCGAAAAGACATCGTCGATTAGGAGGAAGATGTCAAGGGTCTTAGGGAAAGCTCTCTCTCTCTCTCTCTCTCTCTCTCACACACACACACACACAAAATGAACTTGTGTAGATACGATCGTGATTAAGAAGGAGCAGCTTGGACAGTACCCAAGTAACTGCAAATATGCTAAGAAACCACCAGAGAGGTCATAGCGATTGGGGAAGAATTACCTTCTGCCCTCTGTTATGAAAGCGCTGAGCAAATTTTCTTCTGATCAGGCCCTCTCGCTTTCTTTTAAAGCCTCCTGGATCTCCGCTGCTGCACCCAAACGGCAACTGGTTTAGAGGACTTTAAAAGGGGCATACACGAAATCAGCGAGGCCAGGTATCTCAACTCATAATAGCCGAATGCGACCTCTAGGCTCAGAGACTGCATGTGGCTGAAAAGGAGTTTCTAGGGAGCAAAGAGCAGTGGGAAATGGTTGCTTTGAAACCCTGCTTTTGGGGCTTCCTGGAAGCATCTTCCTGGCCACTGTGAGACCCGGGATGCTAAATTTGCGAGATCTTTTGTCTCATCCAGCCTGGCTCTTTTGATAGTCTCATCATAAGGAGTGATAACTTACTCCAGGGCAAATGCAGAAAATATGTAAGGAGTATATAGATCGAGGGTGGGGAGACTATCACCATCAAGTCTCCCCCCTCCCCTCTGCACCTATATATCTGACCAGTTTCTTCTTGCCCTCTATGCATCTGACGAAGAGAACTGTGTTTCTCGAAAGCTTATGCTACAGTAAAGTTGGTTAGTCTTAAAGGTGCTACTGGACTCTTTTCTATTTTGCTACTACAGACTAACACGGCTAACTCCTCTAGATCTATCACCAAGTCTAAATCAAAGAAGCAAAATAGTAAAGAGTCCAGTAGCACCTTTAAAACTAAACAACTTTATTGTAGCATAAGCTTTTGAGAACCACAGCTCTCTTCAGATGCATCTTCATCTTGCATCTGATGAAGAGAGCTGTGATTCTCGAAAGCTTGTACTACAATAAAGTTGGTTAGTCTTAAAGGTGCTACTGGACTCTTTACTATTTTGCTACTACAGACAACCATGGCTAACTCCTCTGGATCTAAATCAAAGAAGATTTTTGGAGGGATGTTCTAAGAACCAAGACTGAGAAGTAGGTACCTGTACTCCAGCCTGTCCTAGGACAGAGGAAGGAACTGGAGTTGAATATGAGACCAAACCATAGTTGATTTTTTAGCTTTGATAAGTCAAGGGTAGAAGCTATGCTTAAGGGTAAAGGACACAGGAGACCAACTGTCAACTTTCAAAAAGTTTGTCAGACAGAAATTGACAACGTTAAGAGAGGTTTTAAAAAGAAAAAAAGGGGGGGTGTTTTTAAGAGAGCCCATTGGACTTCCTTCATACTTTCTGAGAGAGAAATGGGGTGAGTGAAACTCTAAAATGTAAAACGGGGGGAAGGGATGCAAATTTAGGTCGGCTAGGGGGGAATTGCTCTAAACTTACCAGCAATCTGAAACTATCTGAATCAGTGTAAATTCCCAAACTGCCTATCTGAAATGTACCAAAAGCATTCAGGGATTTCATAGCAGTGTTTCGAACCTTCACCATGATCCAGATCTAAGCCGGTCACTTTACACTGTCTTTTGGGAAAATAAAATAGAGTTTACTCCAGTCCCAACTCCTTTCAGGGATGAAAGGTGCTGGAGAGTAACCTTATCTAAAAGAGACCTGTAACACACTCAAACGAACGACATATTATTGATTAATAATAATGTGCCATAACAGTACATGGAGTTTACAGAGTAACATAAGCGAGAGAGGGAAGAGATGGAGAATCTCTGCCCCGAGGAGATCGCACTTCACATTTCCACCCAGGTTCGAATCCCGGCTCTGACATAGAAGCTCGCTGGGTGACCTTGGGCCAGTCACACATTCTCAATCTAACCTACTTCACAGGATTGTTGTAAGGATAAAATGAAGGAAAGGAAAATGATCTAAACCCATGAGAAAGGCGGTGTATAAATGAAGTTAAACAAATTTAGACGGTGGGAAGACAGCGAATGGTGGGGAGGGGTCAAACGCAATATATAAAGTATTATTTTATTCCAAACCAGCTTAGGGCAAGCATCATCTTTCTATATTTTAAAATCTAAACCGCCCATGCTTCCCCGTAGCCTGCAATGTGCCTTCCTTGTTGCGTTCCCTGTTCTAATATTTACATGCGTGTATCTGCAGTTCTATAGCAATACGCTGCCTTCCCAATTTAATGTGGCCCATGAACGTGTCTCTTTTATCTCTCCTTTGCTGTGCCCACATGAATAGTCGCATAGTTTATATTTAACTTTTATAAATAACTGCGATGCAGCATTGTTTGTCTGAATTTAAACGCTATGTGGATGTATCCAGATGGTTAGAGGAGGAAAAGTGTTTTTAAAATAATTTACTCGCGTGCTGAAAGTGGTTTACTTAACTTGGAAATCCCCCCACCCCCCCTACACACACACTATATAAAATGTGCAGGCGTGTTTATTATTATTCCATGTGTCAAAGGTAGCAAAACTCCCTCTTTTTGCCGTCACTCGCACGAACACATTTGCCGCAGCCTGTCTTGTCGCTGACCCACCACTGGAAAGAGGAAGGAAGTACCGGTGAGGCTCGCAGCGCTGCCTCTGCGGCAGCAGGTGTAAGCAGAACCGGGGTATATAACTGGCCCAATTCCTCTGATCCTTTCTGGGAAATATCCCACCGAATTCAGTAGGACTCGTCCTCCCCAAACTGCGCTGCGTAGGACCCCGCGCAGAGTTATTCCAGTCTAACCCCATGGATTTCTACAGCAGCAACGCCCAAGTGGTTTAGGCTGCCCAGGATGGCTACTTGCTTCCGTGGGTTTAGACTGGAGTCCTGCTGCAGGAGGTTGAACCGTGAAGCTGCCTCCTATGCACGATCAATTGGGGGAACAAGCCCTGATCGACCCCCTAGGGGAATTGCTACCAAATGCAACCTGTGGGCTTAGCTTGCATAGGGGATTTGCGGTGCAACGGTTAATGGATGGCAGCCCCTCTCCGCTGCGCCTTAGGGCCTCCCTCTTAAAGAGTGCGCGGAGAATCTTGGCCTTCTTTTAGGCGTCCGGTTTCATTGTTTCCTAATCGGTGTATTGAGGACGAGGCGGGGAAGAGACAGGATTTGCTGAGGAAAGTTCAGGCCGCCGCCATCGGTCTATGTGGGCCTGGGGGAGCGCCGCTGCCGTAACAAGCCGCGGTTCCCCGCCGACAGCTGGCCGAGGCTCTCCTCAGTGGCGCGTTTCCCCTCAGAAGGCCTGAGGCGAACCGCGAGTCTCCTCCTCAGCCGGCCGCCGGGGCCCGGCGCTCGCCTCGACCCACAAGGACTGGCGGCGGCCCCAACTTTCGCGGGCAAAGTAGGCGGTGGCCGCCGTCACCCCGCCTTCGGCTCCGGGCCCGGGAGTGCGCGTCTGCGTGCGACCGAGGGCGGGAATGACGGTAAGAGCCGAAGCGCGTTGGCGGGCGACTGAGAGGAGTTTCCCGAGAAGCTGCGGCGAGGGAGGGAAGAGGCCGGCCGGGGCACGAGTGGGTGAGCGGCCGACCAGACTCCGCCGCCGAGCAAACCGAGCGGGAGAGAGCCGGAGAGCGGCAGGCGTGACCGCGCCGAGAGGCTGGCTGAGCGTGAAGAGGGTCTTTCCGGGTGCGGCTGAAGGAAGCCCGTAAGGAGGCGTGTGAACACGAGGGTGATCTTTCGGCAGGGACAAGCCGAGCCCCGTGGGACGGGGCGCGGTCGGCCCACCCGGTCGTTACGGAAGGAAAACGTGCCTGGGACTGCCGGCAAAGGACCGGCCAGGGACCGAGGTGCAGGACTGGGCCGTGCCCCCTCGGACTGCAGGGCATGTAAAAACGGCCTTCAGTTTTTAAAAAATCATATCCGGGGTTCAAGTCTAGCTCTTTGTATGAGGGACTCGTTTCAGTTTACGGGGGAACTCTGAAAACTGTGATCCCTGCCCTGCAGACGGAAGGGGGGCTCTCCTCGGTGCTCTGGCGCTCTCGTGCATCTGCAGGCGGAGACCAGCCCGAGGTGTGCGTGTGCGTAAGCGTTTTTTAAAAATCAGTAAATTTAGGATGGAGGGACCCCCAGTTGCCCTCACACCTATGGCATTTTGTGTTGCTAAACACAAAATGCATCTGACGAAGAGAGCTGTGGTTCTCGAAAGCTTATGCTACAGTAAAGTTGGTTAGTCTTAAAGGTGCTACTGGACTCTTCTGTGTCGCTGAAGAGGCTTTTAGTCAAGTCTGTTTTGTGCAGTTGCCCCTGTGTGAGGGACCAGGAGCTGTGTGTGTGTGTGTGTGTGTTCGTTCGGGTGCTGGAAGCCCTTACCATTTGTGTGGGTATAAAAAGGGGTGACTGGAGATGGGGGCCTGCACCAGTACCAGGCAGGGCTTCTTTGAGAGTAACCAGCCTCGGATGATTCTAGAAAAGGTGATGGCTGCAGTGTTAAGGATGCTTTCTTGGGTATAAGCCCCACTGACTAAAATGGGACTGACTTCTGCCTGGAATTGCTCTCTCCTTGTTGCAGCAAACAAACAAACGGGCGTCTTGAGGCCCTTTAAAGTCTACCAATAATGTTATTGCAGCATACAGGATTGCTAGCTCAAGGCTGGGGTATTCCTGCAGACTTGGGGGGGGGGGGATGAAGAGGAGGGGGTTCAGGGAGGAGTATAATGCTATACAGTCCACCCTCCAAAGCAGCCGTTTTCTCTAGGGGGACTGGTCTCTGTTGTAACTCGGTTGTCATTCCAGGAGATCTCCAGCCGCTACCTGGAGGTTGGCAAGCCTAGTTGCTAAATGACTCCTGTTTATTTGCAGCAATGAAAGGAACGCCCAGAAACTGGGGGGGGGGGGAATATGGGTCCAAAAGAGTGCCCGGTATGGGGCCTGAAGGAGAGTGAGGAAACGTGGAAGAGGAGAATTCGGCATCAGGCGTGTGGGACAGGGAGTTTGAAGAGCGCGGGCTTTTTGCCCACTCAGTGCTACGAAGGCGCATGCGCGTCCTCCTCGGCTCGAAGCGAAGCGCTTTCCTGTCGCCCAGCGCAGGAGAGGCGCGTTTGTGCGAATAGGGGCGCGCGGCGCGGAGGAGTCTGCCGGAATTGAGCGCCCGCGCGGAGCGCTGGTATGTGACTCTCCTCTTTTCCTCCGACAGGGGAGGCATCGGCGGCCGGGCGCGTGGCATGAGCTTGCAGGGCGGCAGCACCAGCATTGGCACTCGCGAGGGCAGCGGCGGGATGAACTCGATGAGTTGCGGCAACGGGAAACTCCGCCAGTGGCTGATCGAGCAGATTGACAGCAACAAGTACCCGGGCCTGGTGTGGGAGAACGAGGAGAAGAGCATCTTTCGCATCCCTTGGAAGCACGCAGGCAAACAGGACTACAACCGCGACGAGGACGCGGCTCTCTTCAAGGTACCGCCTGGCTGCTAAGTTAGTCCGAGGGTAGTGGAGGCAGTCTCTGAGCTTGGCACATTTGTGTGATTGGGGAATGTGGCTGGGACATCAGCATGTGGAGAACGGGCATCTCATCTCTTGCTTCTACAGGTTTGATGTTGATGTTCCTTTAAAACAACAACTCTTCTTTTCCAATATATTTACTTGGAGGTGACTACTTGCAACGATGGTATTTAGGATGGGGGATAGGTCTCCCAAGGCACACACTCTCTTTAGACTTTTAGTTTTCCTTCAGTAAAACTTAACTAGGATGTTTATATGATTCTTGTACTTACTAGTTAGATAAATGTTGGGCAACTAAAAACTAGACTGGTTCACATATGCATGTTTATCTCTTGATTGCAACTTTTGATGTGAATAGAACATCACACACAGGACATCTGCTATATCACCTCATATTTTCACTAGCTTGTTCATCTGCCAATCAGCAGCAGTCAAGGGTAGGGAAAGCTACTAGTTTATTTGAATGCGAAAACCAAGGCATAGAAAACAGACATTCCCATAAATGTAGCACAAAACAGACCTAGCACTCCTTCCTAAACATGGTGGCCCTGTTTCAACAGCCTGTGCCTACAAACAGATTCCATATTTGGCATGCCTTTCTTCTGGATCTGGTCCTGTGTGCCATGTTGTGGAGGAAGAAAACCTTTGTCCAAGACACAGAATCATGCACATGGAATTGTCTTCCACAAAGCACATGCATGCAAGTGCATAACTGATACTGTCAGTGCTGACAACAATGGTCACCTATTGGGGGTCATGTGTGATCGCTGGCATTCTGTTCTTGCCACAATCGTCTTTTTGGTGGGGAGAGGGAGATGTCTGCTGATGAAAGTTTCCTGAAAATTAGTCTTGATTTTCATATGCTTGTTCACTGCTGGATTGTCACCTCAGGTACAGTTCTTGCCAATGGAGAAGGTTCACAATGTTCCTTGGTACATGTACCAGACTTCAGTACCAGTTAAATCGCTAATGCATTTTCACAATAACCTGTGAAGTAGGTTGAGCTGGGAGACATCAAAGCAAGCTTCCTAGCTAACTGTAATTTTAATCCAGATTGTCTTGATCTGAATCTAGCCCTCTGTCTCTGCCTCTGAACAGAAGAGTTTACCCCCCCCCTTTTTTTTTTTTGTCTAGAGGAGCAACCTCATAAATTGTTCAAAAATTCAGTAAATAATTTGTAGGTAAAGAGTGAAGAATGTTAGAAGTCAAAAGATAAGTATTTGAATGAAGCAGGACTCCCTTTCCTCCAAACTAACCACTTCCTGAACTACTGAAGAATAGGATTGAGAAGGTCTTTAATCTGACAGCACATTCTCTATGCTCTATTTGCAAGAGAAAAAGAAAGCGGAGAGACTATCCTATCTTTTACACTCTACTGGCATCCTAGATGTTCCTGAATTAAAATTCCAGCCAAGCTGCTTTCTTGTCACACTTGGAAGATTTCTTCTATGTTGTATAGTTTCCTTTTCCGCCTTTGATTAACTGCCCCAAGGCTTGATTCATTAGGGCTGCAATCTTGCCTGCTCATACACTGAAGTTGTAGAGACATTGCTGGGACTTAAGTGTACATAATGTTGAACAGGATTGCAGCTTTTGTCATTAGCTTCAGCAGGCATCTTAACTATTTCTTAAAACTTTTTTTCTAAACCTAGTTTTCTGTTACTGAACAGTGTTACCTGGAGCAATGCTGCTCAATTTATACTACAACGAATGTAGTCAATTACTTTTAATAGTACATAATTTACAATAAAAAACGTTTCACTCTTCTGCTGAATTCCATGCCTTCGTTCTTCTGTCTTCATTATTCACACTAATGCTGAACATTATGGTTGGGTTTCTGAACTCTTGTATAGTGAACTCACATTGCAGCATCTCCCTCTCTTGTTTCTTTTTTAAAAAGCACTATATTGACTTGAAAATAGCTGTAACATCTTAGGACCTGGAGATTCCAATGACAAGACTGTACCTTGAGAAGGCTTAATTGTTATTTCCATAAACTCATGCACACAGGGTGATAGGAGATCAGGGGACTTACAGAAGATGCAGTGGCTTTTCCATTCCCACTGCCACTGCCCACCCTCTGCCACTTTCTGTTCCCACTGTCTGCCCATGGCAAGCAAAAGGAGCTACATCTTTTTTACAATAGTGGTACAGAAACAAGAGGATTTTGTGGCTTGTTATACTCCACTTTGTATCAAAGAGCATGCTGCCTTTGAAAACACCGTTGCTATCCAGTTACGTAGTTCTTATAGAACTGAAAAACTGGCTTTTGAACTGTGTCTAGTCCTTTCAGTGCCTGATCCCACTACAGGATCTTCTTCTGTTGGTAGTTCTGCAGATTTATAGCTGAACTTCTACCAGGAAAAATCAAATTCTACAGTAGTAGGACAACTCCACTGCTAACTGCAGTGAAATTGAGCAATTAAAGTTCTGTTTAAAATTTATTGTTGTGCTAATTTCTGGCAATATTTTCAGGCTTGGGCTCTATTTAAAGGAAAGTTCAGAGAGGGCATCGATAAGCCAGATCCTCCCACTTGGAAGACGAGACTGCGCTGTGCTTTAAACAAGAGCAATGACTTTGAAGAACTGGTTGAAAGAAGCCAGTTGGATATATCTGATCCATATAAAGTGTACCGAATAGTACCAGAAGGAGCAAAAAAAGGTGGGGCATCTGGTATTACTAATTGGGATGGTCTTGGGATTGAAAACAAATGGAGTAAATGGTTCTGTCACTGTTTCAGGCAGTTAAATTTGATGGTCGAAAAATCTAACAAGCATTTATATAGGGTTAAAATTATACTTGAAAAATGTAACTGCAAGGCTCATATTTTGTAGCCAGATTTAATGCATGCAATATGTATCTTTTATCTGGTCACAGATAATTTTCCAAACAACAAAATTTTAGAATCCCACCCCTTCTGAAAATACAGATGAGTTCCGTGGTTGTGAAAGAGCTTGGAATATCTTCTTATAACAGGAAGTGTACAGTTAAGAATGTCTTAAGTAATTCCCCTCCAAATTCTTTAAGATAATATGCAGTTTCTCTCCAAGATTCCTTAAGATATTATGCACATCGCTCTCTTTTTTTCATCCACATGCGCACAGGAGTAAACAAGCACAGTTTGGAGGATTCACAGATGATCATGAATAATCCCTACACCGTGAACTCAACCTCATACCCTTCACTACAATCTCCGGTACAGACCATTATTTCAGTTCTTTTTTCTGTAATAAAATGGAGGTAAAACTAACTCTTGAAAGATCTGTTTTTTCAGCTGTATTTGGAGGCATCAGAAGGAAAAAAAACACTTTCATCTTTTTTTGATACCTTGCTAGTCTGGATGAAGCCCATGCTCCAAAATTGCCTGCCTCTGGTCTAGACCAATGAGGCTAAAATTCATTCATACCCCTTAATATGATGCATAATGGGATGCTATGCTTATTTCGCGTTTTGACCTGCAATAAGTTGGAAAGGAAAGTCAAACAATTTAAGGAATGTTCTTAAAATAACTCATAGATGTTACTGGGATTAGAAGTATGTAGACTGTGTCCACATTAGTACTTTTGCTATATTCAGTTTCATTTCAGCTTTATCCTCTGAATTTACAATGATAATCTTTTGGGCGCTTCCTATGTTAACATAATTTTTCCTTCTGGAATTGAATGGTGAAGTGTGTGTGTTTACAGAACAGAAAATTTTGTAGGTGTATATCAGCTGCATATGCACACCTGCTGAGGAGAACTTCAGCTCTATACTTTTGGCATTTTTAGGGAAGTGGTAAAACGTTATGATGAATGGTGTTGAGTACTAAAGGTTGGGGTTAAAGCACATACTTTGCATTATAGGTAGCCATTTCAGTCCCCAGCATTATGTTAAAGGAACTTTGATAGTAGGACTGGATAAGACATCTGCGTGAGACTTTGAAAAATTACTTTCTAATCAGAAAGAAAAGGCAGGCAGTTGCTTACCTGGTCAGAGTAGACAATAGATGGACCAATGGTCCCCTAATACTGGTCTTTGCTACCTCCTTGGTCCCCAAATTAGTTTTTCTGGAGTTGTTCCTGTCTGTCAGTACAGCAGAATGGAAATGTTACAATAACAATGTGCTGGGATAGCAGTATCTTTTGCATTTTCAAGAATATTTGAAACTGTACCTTGGAGGGGGCGGAGGTGGGTGGAGAACAATATGAATGAGAGTTGGCATTGATTCTGTCTGCAGTTGGCTACAGGTAAAATATAATGTAATGTTTTAATAAAATGTGCAGGTACCAAGCTATAGGGTCCCTCCTGACCTTAACTGGAGAGAGTATATACCAGATCCATCACACCCTGAGATTTCCTACCAGTGTACTAGTGCTTCTTTTGCACCTCGCAGTCATCACTGGCAAGGGCCAGCATGTCAGAATGGTAAGTATATATGTCTGTTTTATATAGAGCTGCGTTTTATTTTCAATTACATTGTATATGAAATCATGGCTTATCATCCAGAGCTCCATATGTTTGCAGTAGTGAATGTGGAGCTCCTAAGTGGGCTTCCTCATTTCCTGCAATGAAGGACACAAACTCCATATGTGCATCCCTGAATGTGTACATTTCCCCCCTATATTATGGTAAATTGTGAAGCTTTGATGAGTGGAAGAACACCCGCGCTCTCACTGTACCAAGGAACTATAACAGCATCATACGAAAACGGCATGATACAGCCAAAAATAAGTACTTGAGAGGCCCATAGGAAGATATAAGCAAGTGTTTGTCCTACTCCCACTGAAATCTATGGATTTAGTTTAACTCTGGATTATCTCACGTTTCATTTGAAACAAGAAAACAGTAATGCTGTAGTAGACGTTTGGAGTTGTAGATTCAAAAGAATGAGTGAGGCAAAATAAGTAAAATGAACTGGTCCAATTTCAGATGGAGAATATAATTTTTTTTTTTTTGCAAAACCGTTCTTTTATTCTCTAGGGTTTCATAAACTTAAAAATTTGTACTGAAGCCAGCCAAATCAAAATATTGCTTTATTTCTTTTTGGCTGCCATCCCACATATGCCTGTTAATGAGTAAGTCAAAATGATTTCAGCAGAATCAAACACACATTCTAAACTAAATAAATAAATAAATAAAGTGGGTCCCGTTGCTTCTAGTCAGAAGAGGATACCTCTTCCATTGAATTCAGTTACACTTAAGAAATCTTAATTGTGCCCTTGGAATTAAACACTTCTCAGCAGAAATGTCACGGGTTCCCTGAAGTTGATGACTGAGTCTTAGTGTAAGACCCCCTGAGTTAATTTGGGAAAAGCATTATTGTTTTCAGGCTGATCCAGGTAGAGACTATATAATGAAATTCTGCAGCACTTAGCATGATTGTTTGTGTGTCAGTCTTTCGTTACATGATTTTGCCAAGATGGCAAAGTGTTGAAGTCAAAAGGGACATTGAATTTCACAGAATGGGAAGTTTAATGTGCACAGTTAAGCTGCTGGGGTGGGAGTGGGGGCTGTGTTCCGTCTGTACTTTTAGACCTGTGTGAACATTGACTTTTATTTGTGAAAACAGGTTGTCAAGTAACTGGAACCTTTTATGCTTGTCCACCACCTGAGTCACAGACTCCGGGGATCCCAATAGAGCCAAGTATAAGGTCTGGTGAGGCTGTTGCATTTTCAGGTATGTAAACCATTCAGCATATGCTCCTACATGGAGAGCAAGCTTTCTTCAGCTTTACCTGTTTCTATCTGTGGATACTATGGTTATCACCAAACAGCAGTCATTTTTTGCTTGACAGCTGCTCAAAACTTACCCACGGGCTCTGTATAACATTCTTAAGTATAGATTATGCAAAGGCTAAGTAGTGAAATAATGAAATGGAAGTCTTTTTGTTAACAAGTTATGAGTTAGAGTCTCTCTACATGAGACATTTTACATGAGAATGCTCAAGTGTAGAGAGACACAATGCTAGCCAGGAAGTGTAGTTTTAATTTAACTAATTTCAATTTAACCTCTCTACAGAGCAGGCAAGGATTGCTCCTCAGAGGGCCTGTTAATTTCCTCTTCAACTCCCCAGAGGGAAGGTGAAATTGACAGAGCCTTCAGGGAGGTGAAGAGGAAATTAACAAACCCTCTGAGGAGCCATCTTTGCTGGCTCTGTAAACTACACTTAAACTAGTTAGCAGTGCGTCTCCCTACACTGCACTCTCATGCAGAGAGACTCTAAGTTTATTGTCAAACATGTATTGCTTCTGTCATAGTGTTTATCTTTATAACACTTATTTATATGGCACTTCTTGCTAAAAATCAGTGTTAATCTTATTCTTCCTTGTGATAGCGTCGTGAAGCAGGTAATTATAATTCCCATTTAATAAATGTAGGCTGAGATTCAGGGTGACAGCTCATGCACATTAAATTGGAAGCCCCTTTGAACACAGTGGGATTTGTTTCTGAGAAAACATGCATGGGATTCGGCTGTAAGTCACTCATCAAGTCGTTGCAGAGATATGGTTGAACTCTCTTTTCTGAGGTCTTGGCCACTATTAAGTTTCAGCAAGTCTTGTATTTTTTGTAGATGTTTTACAAGCAGTTAAAATAATTTCATATAAATGTACTTTCAGATTGTCGGCTGCATATCTGTCTATACTACAGTGAAACTCTAGTTAAAGAAGTCACAACTTCAAGTCCTGAGGGCTGTAGGATATCTCATGGACAAAGTTATGAGGTCAGCGGTCTTGAACAAATTCTGTTCCCTTACCCAGAAGATCATGGTCAAAGGAAAACAACTGAAAAATTGCTCAGCCATTTGGAAAGGGGAGTAATACTCTGGATGACGCCTGACGGGCTCTATGCTAAGAGACTTTGTCAAAGCAGGATATATTGGGATGGGCCTCTGGCATTTTGCACCGACAGGCCTAACAAACTGGAAAGAGAGCAGAGTTGCAAACTTTTTGATACTCAGCAATTTTTATCAGGTAATTTTTTCCAATATACATTACAAGAGTCACTTCCTTCCCATGGTGTATGATTAAAGCTGATGAAAATTTCTGTAGGCTGTTTTTAACTCTACCTCCATAAAAGTTCCTTTTGTGTCAATTCCAGATTTTTAATGGGTTCAGCCTTGCAAATCTTGCAATTATGGGATGAACTCAGCACAAGGATCATGCAAAGATTACAGATGTTGCGGGCTTCCTCCCCCTTGCCCCCACACCAGTGTCTTCTAATCCAGGGCAAATACATTCCCAAGGCCATGGGAAACTACCTGCATGGAGTGATAGCCACCCTGGTCAGGAGACTGCAGTTGGGAGGGAGACAAAATCTTTCCCTTCATCATCAGCCAGGGGGCTTCCATTCACAAAAGAGTAAGGAGAAAGATTTTGTCCCCTTCTCTCTCTGCTGCAAACTGCCAAACTGCTTGGATGGGTATTATTCCATATGGGAATAAACCTGGGAAACAAACTTCGTGAGGGATAGAAAGAACTGCCGGGGAGAGGCAAAAGGCAGTAAGATCTGCAGCCATCAACACCTTCCATTGACCAATCTCAGGATCCAAAGCACTGTTTATAATTTGTTTGAATTTTATATGGACATATGCTGTTTTGCATGGCAAAAGGGGGTCTTGGATGTGTTTTCTAAAGATAGTTTTTCATCTTGGATGACTTCAGCAGAAATCTAGTCTAAGAGTGTTGGAAGAGGATTCGGCACTGTCCGTTCCTCAGGTTTCAGAGGGGGACAAACCAAAGAGTTAGAAAGATAGGTCAGGGCACTCTGTTTACTGCTCTGACTGTCCTTTGATGTGTAGATTGCTTTTCTCAGGATTTCCTCCTCCTGACTTCCTCCCTATCACGTCTTCTTTTCCAGGCAACATCTCTCTCTCCTCTCCTCCCTCCATCTTGGCAGCATGGATGCAGGACTTGTCCTAGCATCCATGTCTATCCTAAGACTAGATAGGTAGTTAGGATCTATCTCTCCTCCTTTCCTATCACAGTATGGAGTTCCTACAATAAAGAACCCTTATTTCTTTTCTAGATATAAAGCAAGTGTATGATTTGTTATTTTCTTTCCTGCACACACAGCAGCCAGCAGAATCAGCTCACAACCACCTATAATCATGTTTCCTATGCCAAATGATAGACTCTGCTAATGGCCCAAACATGGAATCCTTTAATTCGGTTTCTGGGGCCTACGTACGATTTATTTATCAAAGAGCTCAACTTTAACTGGATTGTAGAATGGATTAAATGTCACACAGACTGTACAGAGGGAAAATAGAACTGACAAACTCCATATCCAGAATCCACTTCTGAGTTTCAGCAAGCAAATTTCACAGCTGAATATTTGAAACAGATGATCTACAGTTGGACTTTTTCCTTTTTGAAATTAAGCATAAATGTGCTGTTTAGTTATTTGAGGTTTCCAAAACAGCACACAATTCTGAAAAGAGAGAAAAGACAAGAAAGAAAGCATTGCAACTCCTCAGCTGTGCAATACTGAATATATGCTAGAGAAAAGAGGGATTCTAGCAATAGTGTGTATACAGTCCCCCCCTCCCCCAATATTTTAGGAGATCCTCTCCCTTTTGCTCTAGATACCACCAGAAAGTCAGCTCCAGTTGCATCCCACCTGAGGGTGAATACAGTGCACAGATAGAACTGATAGGCATTTGTCTACTTTCTAAGTTGTAACTTACCATAATGTGTATGTGACCAGTGGAGAGCCTGCCACTTGCAATGTCCTGTCAAACAAAGAGAAGAATTTTACTATACTTGTACCTAATAAGAAATGAAGAGAGGTGTAAAACTCTTGGGGAGGGGGTGGGTCTTACAAGTGATTACACGTGTACCATGGTAACTTTCCAACTGGCAAATGGTTATCTGAATGTATGCTGTTTTGTGTTTAAAATTGTAACTTGAATTCTATTCTTTCTTCATAGAACTCTCAAGTTTTTTTCCCAGGTGGCCCCATTTAGAAGTTACTAACATTCATTTCAATAACCTGAAACCAGTGTTATGGTAACTCTGGCTTCTGTGATATCATAGCAGCCTAGCCAATGGCTAGGAAAATCTGTCCTTCTTTCCCAGTTCCTTTCCTTGGCAGGGGGTGAACTAGGGACAACCCCAATAGCGATGAGGTTTCTTGAAGCACATCAGCGTTCCAAATGATTTTAAAGTTTAGCAGAGTGTAAATATGTTCTGGCAAGGCATGCAACTACACAATGCATTGGGATAAATGGATGATCCTAAACTACATATGGGTTATATAGATGGGCATTTCCCTAGGCATATCACATGTGTCTATAGGCATTTACTTCTTTCTTTTTAAGGTTTTACTTTCGTCAGATGTACATATTACCCATAGCACAAAGCATCCCCCGAAAATGACATCTGTGTGTCTCATTCTTCCCCCTCCTCCTGTGCACGTATGTTGTTGATGTCATAATGTTGTGCACTTCTGTGCTCTCTTCACATCATTAATAGTGATGCTGGTGGAGGTGGGGAAATTTACAGTGTATTCTAGAGTTGCCAGCTAGCCTGGAGAGAATGTCTTTTTAATAGAGGACTAATGGGATGTTATTTACCTACCTGTCACAAAAAGCTTCAGCTGCCCATTTCCATATATTAAGTTTCTGTTAAGTGGACAGAATATTTTTCTCCAGGCTAGTTGCCACCAGTAGTGTTGCAACATGCTGACACAAGATAAATTTTATTAAACAGTACAGAGGAAAACAGGAGAGCAAGATTCCCACCATTTTGGGAAACATCTCCAGGTTTGGGGAAGTATGTTGCTGCAGTTAGAGATGCTTTGCTATAAAATCTTTTAACCTAGGCTGGATTTCGATGCCAATATAATTTTTTTTCTATCACAGTGCTGGAGTTCAGCCCAAAGCGTAGCTGAATATTAATACTGAGAATTTTCTGTTGTCTTTCTAGAATTACAAGTATTTGCCCACCATGGCCGACCATTGCCAAGATTCCAGATTGTATTGTGTTTTGGAGAGGAATTTCCAGATCTACAAAGACAAAGAAAACAAATTACAGCTCGTGTAAGTATAGACTACTGAAAGTATAAGACTCTGAAAGCATTAAGATATTTAAAAAAGTATGATTGACTTAATAGCACTAAGAATTATGATTTCCAGTATTTAAATTCTGAATCCATTTTAATATGCTCGGCTTAAGTCCAGTGTTAAATCATGGATACGAACCACTCAGAACATGGTACTGCAAATGATTACCTGGCAATATTATTATAGACATTTCAATGATATTGCCTGACAATCCGCAGTATCAGTTTTTAAGTGATTACAGTTTGTGAATTTAACATTGAGCGGAAACTTTTAAATTGAAATTCAGAATTTAAAATATTGGAAATCACAATTTACCTTAATAATGCTAATAAGCCAGATGCTGAATATAAATATGCCAAAGATGTTGACTAGGATTTTTAATACCATTCTCTTTTACAATCACCTTTTTTCTTTGCCTAGGGCACTATTTGAGCAATTTTACGGCAAGCTGCTAAGCCTACAATCCATAAGAGCCAGAGTATCAGTTGGCTAATGACATAAATTCAGGGATGTTGGCTTTATTAGCTAGTGATCAGGTTGCAATTTCTGTTTTGATGTAATTGTGACCCAATATTTATAAACATTCCAGTTAAACAGATTAGCTCTATGCAACGATTTTAGCCACAGCCATAAATAAAATTGCAGGGTTTTTTCCCGCGACACTGTAGGCATTTTAAAGTTAGCCAGTAGTATATGGAATTATCTATGTAGGGCGAGGGGTTGGTGGTCACCTCTGGTTAAGAGCGCGGGACTCTAATCTGGAGAGCCAGGTTTGATTCCCCACTCCTCCACTTGAAGCCAGCTGAGTGACCTTGGGTTAGTCACAGTTCTCTGGAGCTCTCTCAGCCCCACCCACCTCACAGGGTGTTTTGTTGTGGGGATAATAATAGCATACTTTGTAAACCGCTCTGAGTGGGCATTAAGTTGTCCTGAAGGGCGTTATATAAATCGAATGTTGTTGTTGTTGTTGTTATATAACTCCCATCATCATATGAGTTAAGACACCTTTGTCCAGATAAGCTATATGTCTGTTCATGGGGTTTTCTGCATGGATTTTTTCCATCGGTTCTGGCCCCATACTGCTTCGATTTATCCCCTGATTTCCACACACAATATTTGCCCCTTGTCATTTTCATAGCATTATACTGACCTACCATTGTAACAATACATGCAGCAGATTCTCTTAATTCCCAGCTTTCATTAAAACAAAGTTTCTAGCTGCTTCATTACAGAGATATGCCTTTCTCCTTATTTCTCTGCAAGGGAAAGGGCTAGAGAATTACTTTTTTAAAAAAATGAAAGCTGGGAATTCAGAGAACCTGCTGCGTGCATTGTTACAATGGTAAGTTAATATGATAATATTAACTTACCATTGATGATAATATGTGGTCCCAGGGTGAGGGGCTGGTGGCCACCTCTGGCACTAGAAAAAGGCAGCATGGTTTGAAGAGCACATAGCTGCTGCTGCGTTCTATTCCAACAAAGTTCAGGTTGTCCTGCCAGTGCTTGCCTCTGCCTCCTAGCTCTGAGTCAGCCCGTATGGGGCTCTTCATTTTAGACCTTAGGGAGGGGGGGGGATATGTATGAGTGGCAGCACTACTCCTGATTTCCCCATGCAAAGCCTGCTCCATGTGTTCATTTTCAATATATTTTTTAAAAAATCAGCCCTTATATCGATATAATAAGCATGCACAAAAAATGAAAAAGGGGGGAGAGTGCTGTGATATCACTGACAATGCTATCAATGATGACAGCACCCTCACTTAAAAATCCTGATTATTTAAGGCGCATGCAAAACAAAATAACCTAACTCCACAATTGTAAAAATGTAAGGGGAGGGCAGTCATGTAGCAGAACATACTCAAGCCAATTCCAGTGCTTTTGGATTGAGTGCCAAGACAATCAGGAATAAGTCAAGTGTGCAGAAAAGCCCTGTGACTTCTTTTCTCACATTTTTCGTCCTACGTTTATTAGTTACAAGGTTAGTACTGTAGGGATGATTTAGACATGAATCATTACTTATAGCTGCCACTGAGAACTTCTTTCCCATATGGGCAAGTCCCACAGTAACATTTTGATATCCTGTGCATGCCAGTTTAAATGTGCGGGGTGCTAGGGTTAGCTGTACCATATCTGTGTGTTAGTGTGCAAAAGTTCTCTGTGTTTAGAAGAATTATCGATGTAGAGAAATGCTTTTAATAGCACCCATAGGTGGGCAGTCAGTGTCTTGTGTATTGTAGGTAAATATATGTCTAGGTTTTTAGTCATAATATGCACACGGTCATTTTTTCTCTAAAAGTCACTCTCTTGCCTGCATGAAAGAAGTATTTACTGCTAAGTTTAAAAAGCTCTGGAGTCAGATCATTTGAAAGCATAAATCAATATAAGAAATCATTTTGATTGCTCCTGATGTTCTTAAATGGAACACTGCATTGCTCTTAATCATCATTATGAATGATATATTCCATTCATTTTTATATCTGTTATCAAGGTTGAGCCTGTATTTGCAAGGCAGCTGTACTATTTTGCCCAGCAAAACAGCGGACATGTTCTGAGAGGCTATGATGTGTCAGAACAAATGACCAGTTCAGAGGATTACCACAGATCTCTTCACCATTCCTCTGTTCAAGAATAAGTGTGTGAAAACTGGTGCCTTTTGAAGCTTAGAAGAACCACTGGATCATAAGTGAAAGATAAGAACCAGTGCTTGGATTATCCCTGGAAACCAAACAAAGCAAGCTCAAGAAATGGATACGGGCGAGCCTAAAAATGTAGAACAATGGACATGGGATTTCCCCCACCCTCTTTTGGATTGCAGCGCCCCTCAGATTCTACTGCTGGAGTTGAGTGTGAAAACTGACAAAACGTACAACATGTTTACATGTGCTTAAATGAAAATGGTGTCTTGTAGACTACTTGAACTTAGCCTTCAAGCTATTTATTTGATGAGAAATCTCAGGGCCGGAGTTCCTAGGCTGGAACAACAGTTCCGTGGTGCAAGGATATCCCAAGAAATGAAGGTTATAAATGGACATGGAATTAGCATACATCACTTCAAAATATTTTTAAGCCTTCTGTATTCCCCAGATAGTGTTGCAATGTACTTTTTTTTAAAAAAAGGAGGATAACATTTTCCTCATAATTTTAATGTATATTGTTGCTATTGCTGCTCTTTAGAAAATGTGCATGGTTACTAAGTTCTACAGAATAACATTGTGCCACTATATTTCCTTTAGCTCAAGTTAAGCTCAGTAGTAATCAAAACTTTTTTCTTAACAACTGCTAGATTAAGGTACCTTTAAAAAATTTACCAAACTGCATCTTTACAGGACCTAAGACGAATTTGCGAACAGTTCTGTGTAAACATACCCTACACACCCTTACAGATTTACAGTAGTTTAATTTGAGTTGTTTGAACACATAGAACAGTGCTTAAACTAAATCCACAGTTCACCTGAGGTCATAATTGTTTCTGTCTGATGATAATTTTAACAGACAAACATGGGCCATGTTCCAGGGCTGAGTTGTGCTCTTCAGTTCATTGATTTCAGTGGGTTCACCATTTAGGTGTGCGTTCTGCTTGATTAGGACCATGAGGTGCATCTGTCATTTTAATCTTAAAAGTTAAAATACTTTGATTTCAAGAGCTTTGTACATTTTGTACACTAGGCATAGTTCTGGTATATGTATCAAGGCACAATTCTCTGATTCAGGGAGCAAATGGTTATCAAGGTACTGTCTTTCCTTGAAAAACAAAACCTATTGTGTTTCCAATATCAAAATATATTGCTCTCCTAAATATTATACTTGAATATCTAATCAGGGAAAAATTGTATATTGTTATACAATTGGCAGTAGATTCATGTGCTTAAAAATTCTGAATGTATACATCTTAAAGATGCGTACTGCCTTGGGATATAATATCCCTCTTTTCCTCTCCTTCTAACAAGGTGGTTCATATGGAGGGTTTGCATATTCTTCCTGATAAATTTGATCATAGATTAAACTTGAAGGAAATTATGGGCCCTATAGTGCTGTTTTGTTCTTCCAGGTTATTTCCTATGTTTGATTTTCAGGTATGTATATGTCTGTTAACCCAGTTCAGGCTTAAGACAGTTTTGTAAGGTTTTGTGGGGTGGATGGAGTGGCTGACATGCTTGCAGCCCTCCTTTTTTTCTTTTCAGTTCAGTTATTGCTGTAAATTTGTTAATTTTGGTTCTTAAAGGCTCTGTGACTGAAGGATGCATTCTTACACATACGCAGGGCTTTTTTTCAGCTGGA
Organism: Eublepharis macularius; assembly: GCF_028583425.1. Taxonomy (NCBI): domain Eukaryota; kingdom Metazoa; phylum Chordata; class Lepidosauria; order Squamata; family Eublepharidae; genus Eublepharis; species Eublepharis macularius. The sequence goes on along the minus strand of NC_072796.1, from coordinate 36,726,794 downwards.
ACGCGGTGGAACGGAGTTCTGGAACCTCTTGAAAATGGTCACATGGCTGATGGTCCCGTCTCCTGATCTCCAGACAGAGGGGAGTTGAGATTACCCTCCGTGCCGCTCAGCCGCATGGAGGGCAATCTCAACTCCCCTCTGTCTGGCGATCAGGGGGCGGGGCCACCAGCCATGTGACCATTTTCTCTGAGGGCAACCCGCTGAGTTCCACCACCTCTTTCCTCAGAAAAAAAGCCCTGCACATACGTATGTGGCAGTAAGCTCCATTGAATATAGTGGCACTTACTTCTGATAGTATCTAATAAGTAAGTGCTGCTATACTCAATGAATATATCTATATTCTAAGCCCACTGAAATTATTTTACTTAGCACTGAAAACCTTATTCTAGGCAGTGTGTAGCACACTAGTCTTAAGTGCATTACTTGAAAGTTTGTTGCATCAAATTCAACAGAATTTCTTCCAAGTAGTGCCTTCAAGATGAGGCTGTTGGATGCATAGCACAAGATGTGAATGTGTATGCTAGTTCACTCACTCAGCCAAATGCTTTGCAGTATTCAAAATACAGATCTGAGGTCTCTTCTATAATATGGGCTCTAGGTAATACGCTGAGGACCACGTTTCTATTTGCAGTGTCTGAGGCAGAAGACAGAGAAATGTATCTGATCTCTTACTCATGCCACTGGAATCTTGCAGAAGTGAAATTTTGAGTGGAAAGTAGCTAGCAAGAAAGCATTCAGAAGCTTTCCCCTTTATTTTCTGTTATTCAAAACCGCAATCTCCCAAATTTGCTTTTCATTTAATACAAAAACATCAAAGCTGCTTTACATGCATTTCTATATAATGTATAGCTTGTTTCCTTTTAAAATATGCGTTTAACGGTGCAATGCTCTGCATATTTACTGAGAAGTAAATCCCACTGTATTCAATGTGACTCACTTCTAGGTAAGTATGCATAGGATTATAGTGTTAATCTTTCTTGGCTATAAATTAGGCAGCACAGCTTTTAAAAGAGGTTCTCCACTGATCAGTAGAAAACACAAATAATGACATGTTAATGCGTTAGGCTCTCAGAAGGCGGAAAATGCATGTGAAATTTTTTTAAGCCAGGAAAGGGAATGCTACATTGATTCTCCCCCACCTCCCAACCAATCCTTTTGCTCCCCACAAAACATTAATCATAGTCTGTAATAAGGGAGCCGTCCATCTGAGGATGCTTTCTAATTGACATACAATTTGCAAAGCAAAGAAAACTACTCGGTATTATAAAAGGCAAGCCTGTGTTATAAATATGTATCCAGCTTTGCTTAAGGACATCATTGAACTGGAATATAAACAAATAAAAAATACGGTCCCGCCAAAGTTGGGACTTAAATCTGCTAGTTCATTTTAGTGAAGGAAAAGTCAAACATGGCTTGACTTTCCCATCAAATCAATAGGCTGTCCTTGTGCTTGACATTTGCTTATCATGCCCTAAGTGTGTGACTCTGCTACAGCTGCTGCAAAAGTCTGAGAGATTTGTGTTTGAAGGACAGTTCTTGGGTCCATTGGGGTCTCATCTAGGCCATGGCCAGTTTGTCTAAAGGCTTTCTGGGTCAATTGAAAGCCAGTGTGGTGGTGTGGTTAGAGTGATGATGACTAGGATCTTGGAGACCCAGTTTTGAATTCCTGATGTGCCATAGAAGCTCACTGGGTGATCTTGGGCCATTCTCAGCCTAACCTACCTCACAGTGTTGTTGTGAGGATAAAATGGCTGAGAAGGAAAATGATGTAAGACAATTTGGGTCCTCATTGGGGAGAAAGGTGGGGTATAAATGAAGTAAAGTGATAAATAATTTTGTCTTAGGACTGTTTCACTTAACAAAATTCCTATGGATGCGGAATCATAGAATCACAGAGTTGGAAGGGGCTATACAGACCATCTAGTCCAACCCCCTGCCCAGTGCAGGATCAGCCTAAAGCATCTCTGACAAGTATTCATCCAGCCTCTTCTTGAAAACTGCCAGTGAGGGGGAGCTCACCACCTCCCTAGGCAGCTGATTCTACTTTTGAACTACTCTGACCGTGAAATGGTGATGATTCTTTTGTGTATCATCTTCTGCTCCAAATACCAGAAAACGCTGTTACAGATTTTTATTAGAAAAGTTTGTGCTTACATGTTTATGTAAGATAGCAATGCTTGATTTCCGACAGGGTCAGATAGCATTGACTTGAAAGCAGAAAAACCATCGATTCAATAGTCCAGTATTCTGTTATAACTATGACTATCCTCAGTTGCAATTGTGGCTAGTCCAAGGACAAGTGAGCATAAAGCTGTAATTGTTTGTTTATGAAAAATAAATGTGCTGTAAGTTTTTTCTTTTTACAAAAAGTATTTGTGTCTCAAATTGTTTGGAACATGTTATGGATAAATAAAGTGATGAGCTCTAATATAATTCTGTTTTTAAATACTGTTTAAATTCATCTTCTGTTTACTTTCTTCCTGATGACTGGAATCTTAAGTGTTCAATTCTCAGCAACTGGTAATAACCTAGTGTTCCCCTCACCCCTTTAAATAAGAGTTTCTTGTATTATGAAAGTAAGTTTCTAATGCGCAAAATATTTTGTTAACATTTCTTGTCAAGCACTCACAAATTGTGTAAATTTTTGATGTGGCTGAGCATAATTCTGAAATCAGGTCTAACAACATGGTCAAAATTGAGCACTTTGATTGCAGTAGGTAACCATTAACTAAAGGCTTAGCTCTTCCACTAAATAATACAGGACATGGTACTTAACTCTAGCTGGATTGTGCCCTTTGTTCATTTTGACTTGCAGAAGTTTTAGGCTAGCTGGGTATTAACCACTATATTTAAAACCCTCTTATGGAAAAGATGAACTTGGCCTTTTTCAGTAGGTTGATATATGCTGTTTACATCAGCATTTGTCACTGGCATGGAGGTGGGGAAACACCATCATGTCTCATCAAACGGCTTTCAGGAAAAGAAAACCACTATCTTACAGATTACCCGCTAGAGCGACAGCCTGCAGATACCGTAAATATGAACTTCCTTTTAAATAAGTGGCGAATCAGCTCTGTTTACCTTCATCTGAGCAAAGATGTCATTGATAATAGTGTCAGCTGTGTCAGACCGAAGGGCCTCACTCCTTTTTTGCAAAGCAGCTTCCCTCTGCTGCTCTCTCCGTTTTTCTTTTAGTACTTTTTTTGCCTTGATGGAGGCCATGCTCAGGTAACTGAGCTCCCTACAGATCTATGAGATCCACATGTGCGGAGGCAGCCTGTGCGTGTTTACTCAAAAGCAAGTCCTTCTGTTTAATGGAATTTTCTCTCAGTCAAGTATACATAATGGTGCAGCTCGAGTGCATCTTGAAGCTTCACAGGTAGATGCTTCTACAACATCTCCAGTTTCTAGTTCAAGTAGCACTAGATTATTTGTTTAAAAGCAACAAATAAGGCTTTTTCAGGTGGAGTTGTCATTGTAGCTGTTCTGACAGCAATAGTCCTTGTATAGCAGCTGTATGTGTCATTCTACCTTATCAAATGGACTGATTTTTAAAAAAAACTGTATAGTGCGATTCAGATATGCAAAATTCAGGCAGTTAGTGAAGAATAAAATTGGTCAAGACAACAAGCACGAAACTACAGCAGTGATAAAAGCTCCATATCAAAATAGGGCTTACCTTGGACAAAGTCATTCTACGTGGAATGATGTCAGTTATGTACACTAGTGGCCAGAATTGTGGAAACCTTTTGGGAAAAGTGCATTTTTGAGGTTTGATGGCTCATAACACCAATTTTTTTGGAGTAATACCATAAAATTATATATAAATGGAAAGATACTTTAATCAAGAATGTAATGCAACAAAGTTTGTTCAATTATCTGTATTCTATCAAATGTTATAGCCAAATAACCAGGAAAAGGAAGCGCAATTTGCTTAGGTTGATATGAAGTAGCTTTCCTTCATTTGAATGTAGCCATTCAATGTAATACAATTAAAGAAATGGCACAAAGAGTTGACTGGTCACCCAGAAAGCGATGTAAAATAGTACTATTACGTGAACAAGGCTACAGTTATAAAGAAATTAGAAGAAAAATTGGTGGAAACTTAACCAAAGGTGGCATTTCTAAATTTTTGAAGAGGTATAAGGCAATTCAGTCACTACAAAACCAGACTGGTAAAGGCAGGAAAAGGTGCACACAAGCAAGGGATGATAGAAGAATTGAGAGACTGAGCCTAGGTCACAGAAGAAAATCACACAGAACGAAAATCATACAGAACAAAATGGCGCAATTCAATGTGAAATTGAGTGCAAGGACTGTTCGGCGCAGACTGGAGGAATTTGGTCTTAATGCTAGAATTCTACGAAAAAAACATTGTTATCTCTCAAACAAAGGTTGAAAAGATTAAACTGGGCTAAAACCCATGTTAACTGGACAGCGGAACAATGGGACAGTGATTTGAAGTGATGAGACCAAAATCTCCCTGTTTGGTAGTGATGGCATAAAATATGTGAGAAGAAGAATCGGAGAAGGTTTGCATCCTGATTGCATTACGCTTACCGTGAATCACCCAGTTACTGTTATGATATGGGGTTGTATGACATCAAAAGGTATGGGCAGAATTTGTGTGATAAATGGCAATATAAATGCCCCAAAATACATAAATGAAATACTTGAGCCCAAACTGAAGCCTTCCACATGTGATTTTTTCCAAGATAATGAAGCATTTATATTTCAACAAGATTCAGCTCCATGTCATGTTGCTGCTGTGTGCAAAAAGTGGTTTCAAGATAATCATATTCCACTGTTGGAATGGCCTGGGAATAGCCCAGACCTTAACCCCATCGAAAATCTATGGAGCCGACTAAAGAAACTGGTTAATGAGAAGCAACCCAGCAATAAAACGCAATTAATAGAAGCAATAACTCAAGCATGGTTTCACATTATAACAGCTGCAGAACTAAAAAACTTGGTTCACTCCATGGGAAGGCGTTGTAAGGCCATAATGAAAGCAAAAGGTTACCCAACTAAGTATTAACTGACATGGTGAGAATTGTTGTATAACTCATTTTTTCTATGTGTTTCAATTTTCTTTTTTATAACTACTGTTTTAAAAAAAATCCTTCATAGAAGTTATTGCATTACATTCTTGATTAAATTATCTTTCCATTGATATATAATTTTATGGTATTACTCCAAAAAAAAGTGGTGTTATGAGCCATCAAACCTCACTTTTCCCAAAAGGTTTCCACAATTTTGGCCACTAGTGTACTTCCTTTAAAAAAAATATTTTTATTATTGCTATTCAAACACAAGATAAAAAAACTCCATCTAGGCCACAGACATAACATTCAAAGTTACATAAGAGACTAAAGAAAGAAAAACGTGATAAAAGAAAAAAGAATTAAAAAATAAGAAAAAAACAAAAGGAAAAGAAAAAACAGGCAACGTTGAATCAATCTATTAACGGAGGACTTTGAGTATCTTGTACTATATAGAACACAGAGAGGAAATTTTTAATGGCATTTTTTCCTTTTTGCTAGAGCATTTCCATGTATGCTTCAAATCTAATCTCTTTTCCACAGTTTGAGGAAGGATTCAGATAGATGGTGTTGGGTACTTTTCTGATTAGTATACGTCATCAAGTCTTGCCATGTTTCATAACAATTCAACATTCTAGCATGGAGGGGATTGATTTCCCCACTATAGATACTGTAAGAGTGAATCTGGCACTGTTGGCAAATTAGGAAAGTTGTTAAAGGATGAGTTTAGGAGTATTAAAGATTAGGTAAATGCAAGTCATCAAGAATTATTCTTACTGTTGCGCTTGTGTTTCTCTTCCTGAATTCTGCAGGTCTGGCTACATTGATCTAAGCTTTGTAACTCTGAAAACAGAATACCGTAATATATGTGGTTCTGCTTTTGGAAATAATTTTGAGGCTACAGTTGGTACAAAACAAAACTGCTTGCATTTCGGTTAGAGCTTATAGTTGGGACCATATTATTCCCATCTTGAAACTGCTTTACTGGTTACCTATATGCTTTGCGACAGTGGTCCCCCAACATAGTGCCCATGGGCACCATAGCTTCCTCTAACACTTTCTGGGCACCTGCCAAGTGTTTTTAGAAAGCGGGCAGGGCCAGGTAGGGCTTTTGCCTAGCAGCTCTTCTGATGGGCCATTGGAGATCTGATTGGTAGATTTTTAAGAAGTTGCTTCAGCATCAGCTGCCACTACAGCACAAGGATTTTCACAGCGTGGCTGAACAATCTGTGCATGCAAGAAAATATTTTTAAACAATAGGTAAAGTCATCTATATCACTCTGAGTTCTTTGGAGGAAGGGCAGGATAGATATGCGAAAAGTGATGGAAAGATACAGGATACAGCAAAAGGGCATTGTTGGTAATTGAGGGCATACATCAGTTTGAAGCAAGAATCTACAAATGAGCTTCTGTTAATACCAGCTCAAAGTGCTGGCTTCTATAATAATGTGGCGCAAGTGGATATGGAGGCAGAAGTAAAACAGGGTTAACATACCTGTAACTTATGTTCATCGAGTTCTTCTGTGCTGACACACATGGGGGGGGGGACTGCGCAGGCACAGGCCAGCCGCCGGAGAATTTTCTAGAGCTTCCATGGCTCCGAAGGGGCCGTTTGTCGCGCGCCTCAGCGACCGTCTTCCCGCCCAAACGGTCACGTGATCCTCCAGCGACCAACGGCCCCTTCCCTCAGTTCTCCTTTGCCGCCGCTTGACCAACACACTTAGCCGTAACACCTTAAAACACATCAGATTCAGTTACAGCCACCACATCTTTGTGCATTGGAATTCACAGCGGGGTAGGAGGGAGGGTTGTGTGTCAGCACAGAAGAACTCGATGAACATAAGTTACAGGTATGTTAACCCTGTTTTCATCTTCGTTCTTCTGTGCCTCCACACATGGGAGTGTACCAAGCTTCACACAATAAGGAAGGTGGGGTGAAGTCCAACACAATTTTATTGAACAAACAAGAACAACAACAAATAGATATGCATATATACATCTATGTAAACTGTACAGTGATTCATCAGTCGTCAATATTTACACATATATACACCCAAATATACATATATACACTCTTTCACTCAAGGGTACCCAGCAGGTACACCAAGAAAAATCTACCCAAGACCCCCTCAGGAAAAGAGGGAGTGTAGGACAGCCCTAGCCACAGATACATCCTGCTCCGCATTGACATCAATGGCGTAATGCCTGACAAAGGTGTCTGCAGAGGACCATGTGGCTGCTTTACAAATGTTAACCAGGGGCACCCCCCTGAGAAGTGCCAAAGAGGATGCCTGGGACCGCGTGGAGTGGGCTCTGACATGAAGAGGGCAAGCCACCCCTGCCAGGGAATAGGCCTTGCTAATGGCCGTCACAATCCACCTAGACAGGGTCTGTGAGGAAGCCCTGCTACCCTTGTCCTTGGCCCCAAAACATACAAACAGGTGAGGACTGGAGCGGAATCCCTTCGTCCTATCCAGGTAATAGGCTAGGGCCCTCTTCAAGTCTAGGGAATGGAGGGCCTTTTCCCCCTTAGAGGAAGGTTGAGGAAAGAATGCAGGCAATGAGATATCCTGCGAGAGGTGGAAGGCGGACACCACCTTGGGCAGAAACCCGAGGCAGGGACGCAGGACCACCTTGTTGGGATGAAACACAAGAAAGGGAGGGTCAGACCGCAGTGCAGACAGCTCACTGACCCTTCTGGCCGATGTGACGGCCACCAAGAATGCTACCTTGTAAGATAGCATATCCAAGGGGCAGGTAGCCATAGGTTCAAATGGAGGCAACATGAGACGTGAGAGCACCAAGGACAGTGACCACTGAGGCACCGGCGCCGACACAGGTGGGTAAAGATTGTACATGCCCTTAAGGAACTGGCGGGATTGTGGGTGAGAAAACACCGTAGCACCCTCAACTCGGACGTGAGCAGCTGATATCGCTGCCAGGTGGACCTTGAGGGAGGACACCTTCAAGCCCAGGCCACGCAAGTGGCACAAATACTCGAATACAACCCCCAAGGGACTGCTGTCAGGCACCACTCCTTTAGCAAGTGCCCAAAGTTCAAACCTGCGCCACTTGGCTGCATAAGCGCGCCTAGTGGATGGCCGACGGGCGTTCAGGAGGACTCTCTGTACCTCGTCAGTAAAGCCTACCGGGGAGGAACGATCCGCCAAGCCGTTAGGTGCAGCTTCCTGGGATCGTGGTGGACTAGGCTCCCGTTTAGGAGAAGGTCTTGCCGAGGGGGCAGACTCACATATGTCCGTTGGGACATCCGCAGGAGCTTCGGGAACCAAACCTGCCGTGGCCAGAAGGGGGCCACCAGGATGCAGTCCGTCCCGTCCTCCTCTATCTTGCACAGGACCCTGGGAATCAAGGGGAATGGAGGAAACGTAGTGCAAGCCCTGCGTCCACGTAAACTGGAAGGCATCCCCAATAGAGAGGGGGTCGCTCCCAGCCCTGGAACAGAACGTGTGGGCCTTGGTGGTCGCCGCAGTGGCGAACACGTCTATCACTGGATGACCCCACATCTGGAAGATCGGCCCAACGCACTCTACGTTCAGTTCCCACTCGTGGTCCAGCAAAGGGACCCTGCTGAGGGCATCTGCCCGGGCATTGTCTGACCCAGCCACGTGTATAGCACGGAGCGACACGCCGTTCCTGATAGCCCACTGCCAAGTGAGCGTGGCTTCCCGGCACAGGGCCATGGACACTGTGCCCCCCTGCTGATTCACGTAGTACATGGCAGTCGTGTCGTCCGTCTGCACCAAGACCTGACGATTTTTCAGCAGCGCTGTAAGAGACACAAGTGCGAAACGAATGGCCCTTAGTTCAAGCACATTGATATGGAGGGTCTTTTCCCTCTCAGACCAGACATCTTGCACAGACACATCACCACAGTAAGCCCCCCATCCCAACAGAGAGGCATCAGTGGTAACCGTGACGTCATGGTGCTGATACCCAAAGGGGGTCCCTTTAAACAAGTTGTCATCAGACAGCCACCAGTCCAAGGAGGAGAGGATGACCCTCGGGATAGAGAATTTGAGGGACGGAGGGTGCAGCAGAGCATCGTACCTCCGCACAAACCAGTTCTGGAGCGGGCGCATACGCAGCCTAGCAAAGGGCACCACAGAGGTGGCCGCTGCCATATGCCCTAGTAAGCACTGGATAGTGCGCACAGACTGGAACCGGTTCCTTTTAAACATGGACACCAGACCCCTTAGGGACCGAGCCCTCTCCAAGGGGAGCAGAGCCTTACCCTCCACAGAGTCTAATAGTGCACCAATGTAGGACACCTTGCAGTTGGGCACCAGTTTGGATTTCTCAAAGTTCACCAGGAGCCCCAGGCGTTGGCAAGTGCTAAGTACCAAGCCAATGTCCCGCACCAGCCTAGACTCCGATTCAGCCACGATGAGCCAGTCATCGAGGTACGGAAAGATGGTACAACCTTCTTCCCGCAGGAAGGAAACCACAGGGGCCACACATTTCGTGAACACTCGTGGGGCAGTGGACAGGCCAAAGGGGAGCACCTTATACCGGAAAACCCTTTGCCGGTAAACGAAGCTCAGGTATTTCCTGTGCTCCTCCCGTATCCCCACGTGAAAATATGCGTCCTTTAAGTCAAGAACCGCAAACCAATCCCCCTGTTTCAGCAAGGCGATCACAGCCGCCAATGTAACCATTTTGAATTTGGTCACCCTGAGGAAGGCATTAAGGCCCCTCAGATCTAAAATGGGACGTAAGCCCCCATCCTTCTTAGGGACCAGGAAGAACCTAGAGAAGAAACCCTTTACAGAGTCCTCATAGGGCAATTCTTCCACAGCACCCTTGGCCAAGAGCGACACGATCTCTGCATCCAGCTCGGCCATAGTGTTATTGACAGCTGTCAGGGGTGAACTGCATCTAGGCAGCTCAACGAACTCCAGCCCGTATCCCAGTTCAACAATAGTTAAGACCCATGAGTCAGATGTTATTGACTCCCACTCAGAGAGGAGTGGACTCAGTCTGTCTGAAAAGTTCGGGGATACGGCTGGCGTGACCCGTCAGTACTGCCTCCCGGTGCCCTGCTGATCTCTCTGCTGGGCCGGTTGTTGTGCCGGACGAGGCTTGAAGGGCCGACGCCTCCTTTGCTGTTGTGCGGGAGGGTAAGGCCGCTGCTGGTAGGCAGGATACTGTTGGTAGCCCGGCCGCTGCTGTTGGTATCTGCCCTGGTAGTGGTAAGGGCCGGACCGGGGAGCGTACCGTGGCCTGGAGGAGGGCTTGTCCGCAGGAGCCAGACCCAAGGACCGCGCCGTCTGCCTGTCCTCTTTTTTCTTTCTCAGGGTCTCGTCGGTGGACTTGGAGAACAGCGAGTCCCCTTCAAAGGGCATGCTCTCCACCCTGGAACGCACCTCCTGAGACAGGGCGGTCGACCGCAACCAGGAATGGCGCCTGAGGACCACCGCCGAAGCCATCCCCCGAGCGGCAGTGTCGGCAGCATGGCTCCCAGCATTCATTTGCTGTTTAGACAGCCTGACAGCCTCCGTTTGCAGTAGGGACACCACAGCCTTCTGCTCAGGTGGGAGGTCTCGGGTATAGGACGCCAACTTCTCCCAGAGGTACAGCTGGTACCCTGCCATGATGGTCTGGTAGTTGGCAATCCTCAGACCCAGCGAAGCGACGATGTACTGGCGCCTGCCCATGGCATCAAGCTTTCTGCCCTCTTTATCGGCAGGCACCGAGGAGTGACCCGATCGTCGGGGGTTGAATTCCTCCGTGACCAAAGAGGAAGGTGGAGGGTGCTTCACCAACGCCGGCCAGGTGCCCTGTTTGATTTTATACAGCTGCTCGATGCGCTTGGATGTCGGAGGCTGGTCACAGGGCACCTTCCACACCTTCTCCACAATCTCCTCAATACCCTCGAGCATGGGGAAGCCAATGGACGCCGGGTTGTCACCGTATATCCGCTTGAGCAGCTTGTCTTTGGTCTGTGGGGTTGCTGAGGAGATGTCCATCTCGAGGGCCTGGGCCATCCTCGCCATCTGGTCGGCGTAGATGCGGAGGTCCTCGTATGGGGAGCCCGTAGATGGCACCAGATCATCAGCCGGCGATGGTTCAGACCAGGATTCCGACTGGTACTCGGCCAGGCTCTCCACTTCTCCCTCCTCGGACCCGAGCTGGGAGTCCTCACCCTGGACTGGAGGGGGAAACCACGTTCGCCTCGACGTCGATGGCCCCAGTTCCGACTCGGAGAAACCAGCAGGTGCCCCTTCCCACTGGCAACGGTATGGCGAGGGAAGGCAGGAGGCTTGACGATGCCGGGACGCAGTGGATCGGGCGGATCGAGTGCTGTCCCCGGACCGACGTCGCTCACGACCGACAGCAGGCGGAGATGGACGGGCAGGAGATGGACGGCTCCGACGAGGAGATGGGCTCTGTTCCAACCTCGGCGACCGAAGGGCAGGTGATGGTCGGCTCCGACGGCGCGGGCTGGGCTACGGCCCCGACGAAAACTCTGCGGGCACCGTTTCGAAGGCCATCGGATCCGGCACCGGCACGGAGAGTTCCTCTGGTTCGGGGGAACCCAGATGAGGGGAAGGCGTGTGAGGAAGCACGATGACCTCCTCCTGGGGAGCGGGATGCGGCGACCGATGATGTTTGGTCTTCTTCTTCTTTTTTGCCGGTTCCGAAGAAGACCTCGGAACCGACGCGCTCCTCGCCTTCGAAGGGGACCTCGGTTTCGACCTCTTAGACTTTATAGGGATCGAACCGGTCGTCGGTTCCGACCGGGGACTCGGTACCAGGATCTTCGGTTCCGATGTCGGTCTCGGATCCGATCTGGTGGATGATGCGCTGTGGGGCGGCCGCGCCGGTCCCTGCGCAGGGGAGGCCGCTCTCGACGTCGAGGCACTCGGGGGACGCGGTTTCGACCCCGACCTCGCGGAGGCCACAGAGCCAGCTCTTGAGCGCCTTTCGTCAGAGGGGCTAGGGCCGGCCTTAGGTAACGGGGTCCCCTCGGACATGACCGACTGCCACAGTGACGAATTCAGTCGGGCCCTCCGATCTTGCCGGGCCTTGTTGGTGAAGCCCTGGCAGATCTTGCAGGCCGACACGTTATGGGTCTCCCCCAAACAAAAGAGGCACAGCTCATGGCCATCGGTTTTGGCCATCTTGGTGTGGCATTGGAGACAATGCTTGAAGAGAGCCGTTGAGGCCATCTTCAGGGGCACACGAAAGAAGGGTCACAAACAGTCCGAGTCAAATTACCGAGTATTTCGTCAAAGTCCAGAGGGAGATTCGATAGAATAGTCGAGGTCCGAAGTCCGAAGTCCAAAAGCCAAGATTAATCAGTCAGAAAAGCACGAAGCACAAGCACAGAGCGCGAAGCTCAAACGTTCTCTCCAAGCGGCGGCAAGAAGAGAACTGAGGGAAGGGGCCGTTGGTCGCTGGAGGATCACGTGACCGTTTGGGCGGGAAGACGGTCGCTGAGGCGCGCGACAAACGGCCCCTTCGGAGCCATGGAAGCTCTAGAAAATTCTCCGGCGGCTGGCCTGCACCTGCGCAGTCCCCCCCCCCATGTGTGGAGGCACAGAAGAACGAAGATGAACATCTGGTTTTGTTGCGGGGCCTAGTCTCTGGGTCTGGGTCTCTGTTAAGTGGTCTATTGTTGCTTGTCAGCAGTTGTTTTCAAAGAGGGGCACTGACAGTAAGCATACAAGCTGATCCCCGAGTTTGTGAGACAGCAGTATTGTTTTCCGGGAAGGGCTGCAAATCACTAAGCAATTTGGAAGGATTTTAGGCGGGAGATATAAGTGACCACAAACAATATTATGTCACTTGCTCTTCTGGACCTCTTGTGTAATATTCCTGAGTACCAGTATGGCTTTCTCAATCTGTATCTTAATTTTATTGGACAGGCACCCTAGTTTGAAGAATCCCTAATGTAAATTTCATAGCTGGGAATCTCTGTCTGAGGGTCAAACTACACAATACATTTTATAACGAGTTGGGTCTGGCTTCCACGTAGCCATGCAGGGAACATTGGTTTTAAGGACTGTAGGGAGCAGGCAGATTCTGCTTGAGACCACAGCATTAGGAGAGAACGGGCTCCTGCCTCCCTCACCTCCCCCAGGTGACTTAACTCATTCAAAAATATCGTATTGTTGGACCCTAAGGAACTGGAAGCAGTTGCATCACAGGGCTTGGCTGTGGGTGAGGCATAATTTGTGTGGTGAGCTCTGGATGGTAGCTGCAAGTATGGAGATTTGTCAATTAGTTTCTGATATAGGGTGGTGTTTTTATGTGCTGCTGAGTCCAGACAGTAAACCAGTTGCGTGAATGGGACTCGGCTCAAGTTAAGTGTGGGGCAGAAGTTGTCAAAAAGTTGTTGGAAGTTCTCAAGAGCCTCATTTCAATGTGCCAGATGATGACAATATCATTGACTTATAGGATAGATGAGAACCCTTTAGAGACATTCACTGAAGCTCTACATCAGCCATCAGTGTGCAGATAAAAGCTGTCTCCATATCAGAAATGGTTGTATATTAGGATAAACCAGCAAAGCTTGATGGTCAGATGCCTTATGATGTCATAGGGCTAATACACCCAATTGCTCATCATCTCTCTTCGAGGAAATGTTGGCATATCAAGATGTCGCTGCCCATGTTTGCCACGGTAGTATTCACTGGAGGATTGTAGATAGACTGCAGTTTCTCAGAACGTCAGCAGTGTCCCATAAATAGCTTCGAGTACTAGTTGCATAAGTATTGAGGATGGAGTTCTTATCACCACACACTACTGGTTGAAATAAAAGGGCAGCCACACTGGCTCGATCAGTATATTTTGTTAGCAGATAGAAGACCCCTGGCATGTGGGCATTCAGATGAATCTGCAGGAAACGTCTCCATTAGGTACACATTTCATTCTGGAACTCCTCAGCGGAATCCAAGGACTGCAGTGTGTAAAATATGATGTTTGAGAATCACCAGGACCATGAAGTATCACCAGTTTATTGATGACAGCTTCAAAATCAAGTCTGACTTCATAATGAAAGAGGATGACAAAATGTGAATCACAGATTTTTTTCCCTCCTCTCACATAAAGATGAGCTGGGAGCCCACAATGATAACTAAGCCTCAAATTTAGGGTACATCATTACTGAGTCAGTTTTAACCAAAGTCTCATCTAGTCTGCTTTGCTCAACAACTTCCTCTGATCTCAGTCTCGTACGTTGGTGAGGGAACTATCAATTAACCATCAGAGATGAAACGTTAAAGAACATTTATATTACTTTGCATCACCCTAAAGATTGTCGTGTTGTGTGAACACTGCAACATGCATATTTACCATGTGATTACACAGACATGGTACACATGAACAAAACCCCTGAAAAAAATCCAGTGCTGTTTGTGTATACCAAAGCTGTACATTTATGTAAATATGCACATCACCTGTGTTTTAAAAAGGTAAAGGGAGTCCCCTGTGAAAGCACCAAGTCATTACTGACCCATAAGGGGACATTGCAGCACATTTTCTTGGCAGGCTTTTTATGGAGTGGTTTGCCATTGCCTTCCCCAGTCATCTACACCTGTGTTTACACATGGTGATTGTTGGTAGCATGTATTCCCATTATGGATGTTTGGTGGACTCCTGGTATGCATGGTTGTAACATATAAAAAGCCCTTATATGCCACAACTTATCCTGATATTAATGGAAGCAATTTTCAGAGGTAGCTCTGAGCCATGGCAATTTTACAACACAGAGAAGAAAGTCAACAGAATAAAAGTGACGTGCATAAATTGGTTCTGTTCGTGGAGAAAACCCTAGCAGGGAATCAAGATGTTGCAGTGCTGCGGAGGAACTTCTTGTACTTCAGAACCAAAGAGAATTCAGGCATTTTAACATTTATTTATTTATTTAGAATATTTTAATTTTTTGATTTTGCCAAACAGGTATCCAGGGTTTTTGAAAAATTCACCCCTGGGAAAAGGGCCTTTTAAAAGACGAAACACTACGAAAATTCATTACACCTTTACACAAAATTTAGTTTCCTTTTCTTTCTGTTTCAGTTTGTGGCAGGACTCTCCTGCTTGAATCATCTGTATTTCTTTGCTGAACACTGAATGTGGTCTCTGCTCTCTAAATGAGGTCAGGATAGTGTAGGAGGATAGATGGTCCTGTCCTTTAGGCAGGGGGTTGTACTATCTGGTCATTTCAGCTCTGTTCGTCGGCAAGGATGCAGTGCCATTGCCGGGAAAGGCGTGACATTTTAAAATGTGACATTTCAGATGAGTGTAAATCTGGCTGAGCTCACAAGGTGTTCTACCCTCCCTCCCATTTCTTAGGCTACAAGAGGAAAGGAGGTGAGGAAATGATAATTCACATACTTTAACCACAGTTACCTCTTCATGGTGAAATTAGTCCTTTCAAAGTTCCTAGCACGATCTAGACCACATGGAAAGATGGGTACCATGAAACTACTAAGAAATGAAAGCACCATAACATGTCTCAGTATGGGCAGACTACTCTGAGTCACTGGGGCTGTATGGCTACTTGAGCTCCCCTTTTCATTGCACCCTGCAACAATGTCATTTTTTTCCTTAGCTGAGAAAAATTTGTATTTTACATAAAACGTGAACATATCACAGCTTGGTCATGTGGTTACATCTTCAGGGTAAGGAAAATGCATATAGCACGGGGGTCCCACAATGTAAAAGGACTGGGTAATTCCCTTGACTGCAACCCCCTTATGAAAGGGGTTCAGGTAGCCAGCTCAAGGTTGACTCAGCCTTCTATCCTTCCGAGGTTGGTAAAAGGAGTACCCAGTTTCCTGGGGGTAAAGTGTAGATGACTGGGGAAGGCAAGGGCAAACCGCCCTGTAACAAAAAGTCTGCTAAGAAAATGTCATGATGCGACTTCCCCCCATGGGTCAGTAATGACTCGGTGCTTGCACAGGGGGACTATCTTTATCTTTACCTACCACATCACCATAATGCTACAAGGCTACTGAGGTTTTAGAAGCTGGGACTAACCCTAGAACAAGCCTTTACAGAGCCAAGCCGTTGGTGGCTTCTGAAATATTATTATTATTAAATTTAATTGTAGCATCTGCATGGGCTCTGCTTATAAGGATTGGCTATGTGCTATGTGTGTGCATGTGTGTGTTTTACACATACCTTTGAAATTACCAGGCCTGGAGCAAATGCCACCACTGGGAGGATGATTGCAACTCTTCTTTCAGAGGAAGTGAGTATCCTGATTCGGTGAAGCCTTGCCATTTCGGTGAACTTTCCCACATGTTCTTAGCGTGGTCCTATGATCCACTCTAGTCTATAATGATTCCACTCACAGAAACACTCTTCTTTCTGGGGTTTGGGTGAATTCATCACTCTTTGGTGAGAAATTGTTTTCCAGTTTGATGTTATATTAGCTACAGCATGAGGCAGTTGGCTGATAAACCACCAGGCCAATAATCCAGAAGGGTCCCTGCTGGGGAATGCAGCCAGAGCAAACATTGTTTCTATATTCTCAAACATGTCTATGAAGATAGCAGTCTTAAAGATTTGGGAAAGGGTTGTTTTTTCAGCAAACAGAACTCATGGCTTTGCTTGGACTGTTCCACTTTAGGTTATGGATGATGCAGGTCTGAATACTGCCCTCCTTGGCAAAACTGCCTGCGTACAGAAAAACAACATGCTAGGCTGAAACCATCTCCCCGTCATGCTGTGTACACTTCCACCCACCTGCAACCTGAAGTGACATAGTCCAGTCTAACTGTACCATCTCATTTCAGCTCTCTATTTGGCGTCTAAAGCCTGTTTCTAACGGTAGCAATCGTTTATGAGCTGAAGCCTGATAGCAACATCTGTTCAGTAGTTCTTTCCTTTCCTGGCACAGCTCTTTTGGCCACAGCCTTAAGCCTGATCCTATGTAAACAAACAAACAAACAAACAAACAAACAGACAAACACAAACAAACAAACAAACAAACAAACAAACAAACAAACAAACGGAATACTAAAACTACTATTACCAATAATAGTGATAAAAGAATCTCACTCCAGTCACAAACATTTCCTAGTTTTAGGCTGGATTACTAATAGGTAAGATGCCAGTGACCTGGTTATGTATGGGTCCTTATCTTGTAAAAAAAAAAAGAAAGGCCCTGATTAATATTTGTGAGCTCATTCTTCTCAAGTATAGGAGTAATCCATCTTTGTCTCTCCTCGCTGAAATTTGGGCATTCAATTACTAGGTGAGCCAAGTTTCCTATCTTCCCTGTATTACAGAAACATTTACGTTCTGAAAAGGGAATTTTCAAAAAGCAACCTTTCATTTCCGGAGTTAGTACAGCATTTAATCTAGCAGCCAAGAAAATATCTTGATATTGAGGTATTGTCATAGACTTTAAATATGCTAGTAGTATCTGGAGGTTCGAGTCCATTGTAGGCAAGAGAACAGCCCCTTCTTGCGCGCTTGTTTGTGCTTCTGAAATCTAGCAGCAATAACTGCTTTTTGACCCTTTGGAATGCGGCTTTCTCACTTCCTTCATAAAGTAGTAAAATTGGAGTAAAGCCTAATTGTTCCAGTCTCTGGTCAACCAGCCTCTTCCATTTACTCTGGAAGGGATCTTCTCTTAATCTAAAAAAGAGTTTAGATCTGTAGTTAAAGAGGATCTTGATTCAAAGTCTAAATGCATCCAGCCAAGCTAGTGATTCTAATGAAGAGATTGCAAATTCTTGGCGGATAGCTATACTGGATACACACTTTGGAAACCTGGTTGTTTTTCTCAGGAATGTTAATAAAAAGGAATCAATAGTCTCACATATACCTTCGACCCACATTCCGGCACCATAAAGTATCATTTGATTAATTTTACCCCAAAAGGTCTTCATAGCTACTGAGGAGTATTTCCCTCCTCCTATGTGAAAGAAACGTGTCAAGCTATTTAAATATGGTGTTATCTTGTAGGAGATGGATTGGAACTGATTTTTCCAAGATAGGTCTTGGGAGAATGTAATACCTAAATATCTAAATGTTGTTACTTGTTCAGTGTTGGTATCTTCCATCCTCCAGTCCTTTTTCTTCAGGTGGCATCCTCTAGCAAAGACAACTACTTTGGATTTCTCAGCATTTATACGTAGTTAAGCCTTCCTCAGCACAGTAGGAGTTAAAACTAGCCAGCATGCATTTCAGTCCTATCGATGTGCGAGATAGTAGAGAAACAGCATCAGCATAAACTAGGATTGAGAGATCCTGATTGTTGAGGGTGGGTGCATGGTGGGTAGGTCCTGGAACTGCTTTAATGATATTATTGATGCAAAGATTGAATAAATAGGGGGATAAAAGAGAACCTTGTTGGACACCTTTAGAGGTTGGGATGGGATCTGTAGTCTGGCCTTCAGGGCTGCATCTGATTTTCACTTCTGTGTCACAATACAATCTAGTCAATAGCCATAGTAAGTGCCTGCTGATCGTAGTTTCCTTTAGCTTTTGCCGTAGTCTAGTTCTAGATATGCTATCGAATGAAGAGCGTAAGTCCATGAAGGCTACATATAAATGATTATTTTCTGTACTGGTATACTTTTCAATCAAATAAGTCAAGACCAAGCACTGATTGACTGTAGAGCGTCCTTGGCGGAACCCACTTTGTTCTTCACTCAAAATTTCTGACTCCTCCATCCATTCTATCAATCTTATCCTTAAATAAGCTTCATATAGTTTCCCGATTACTGAGAAGAGGGTAATTGGGCGATAATTCTGTGGGTCCTGTCAATGTTAAGCTACTTGTTTAAGGAAAATAGGAGCTTCTCAGCAGAGTTCCCCTTTAAGAGAGAGCTGGTTTGGTGTAGTGGTTAAGGGCGGCAGGATTCTAACCTGGAGAACTGGGTTTGATTCTCTTCTACTTGAAGCCAGCTGGGTGACTTTGGGTCAGTCACAGCTCTCTCAGTCCCACCCACCTCACAGGGTGATTGTTGGAGGATCACAGAATTATAGGGTTGGAAGGTACCTCTACGGTCATCTAGTCCAACCCCCTGCACAATGCAGGAAATTCACAAATACTTACTCCCCCCCACAGTGACCCCTACTCCATGCCCATAAGATGGCAAAACACCGTCAGGATCTCTAGCCAAACTGGTCTGGGGAAAATTGCTACCTGACCTCAAGGTGGCGATCGGCCTTACCCTGGGCATTTAAGAAGGGGCTATGAGAACTAAGTGCTGATGTAACCCCTCCTTCCCTCCCTCTCATGATCTGCCTAGGTTCACAGAATAAGCATTGCTGTCAGATAGACATCTAGCCTCTGCTTAAAAACCTCCAAAGAAGGGAGAGCCCACCACCTCCCGAGGAAGCCTGTTCCACTGAGGAACCGCTTTAACTGTCAGGATGTTCTTCTTAACGTTTAACCAAAAACTCTTTTGATTTAATTTCATCCCTTTGGTTATGGTCCAACCTTTTGGGATAGCGGAAAACAACTCTGTGCTATCCTCTATATGACAGCCCTTCAAGTACTTGAAGATGGTTATCATATCACCTCAGTCGTCTCCTCTCAAAGCTAAACATACTGAGCTCCTTCAACCTTTCCTCATAGGACTTGGTCTCCAGACCCCTCACCATCTTCGTTGCCCTCCTCTGAACACACTCCAGCTTGTCTATAGCCTTCTGAAATTATGGTGCCCAAAACTGAACACAATACTTTAGGTGAGGTCTAACCAGAGCAGAGTGGTACCATCACTTTGAGTGGTCTGGACACTATGCTTCTGTTGATACAGCCCAAAATTGCATTTGCCTTTTTAGCTACCACATCACTGCTGACTCATGTTCAGTGTATGGTCTACTAAGACCCCTAGATCCTTTTCGCACATGCTACTGTCAAGACAAGTCTCCCCATCCTATAATTATGCATTTGATTTTTCCTACCTAAATGCAGAACTTTGCATTTATTTCTGTTGAAATTCATTTTATTTGTTTTAACCTAGTTTTACAGCCTGTCAAGATCATCCTGTATCTTGACTCTGTCTTCTATTGTATTTGCTACCCCTCCCAATTTAGTATGATCTGCAAATTTAATAAGCATTCCCTCTATTCCTTCATCCAAATCATTTATAAAAATGTTCAACAGAATAGGTCCCAGGACCGATCGCTGAGGCATTCCAGGCCACTCTTCTCCAAGAGGATGAGGAGCCATTAACAAGCACTCTTTGGGTGCGATCTGTCAACCAATTACAGATCCACCTAACAGTAATAAGATCCAAACCACATTTTACCAATTTGTCAACAAGGCTATTATGTGGAACCTTATCAAAAGCCTTACTGAAATCGAGAAAAACTATGTCTACAGTATTCCTCTGATCCAGCAAGGTAGTAACTTTCTCAAAAAAAGAGATAAGGTTAGTCCAACATGACTTGTTCTTGAGAAACCCATGCTGGCTCTTAGTAACCACAGCCATCCTTTCTAAATGCTCAAGGACTGACTGATGATTTGTTCTAAAACTTTTCCAGGATAATAATAACATACTTTGTAAACCACTCTGAGTGGGCATTTAGTTGTCCTGAAGGGCAGTATATAAATTGAATGTTGTTGTTATTATTATTAATAATAATAATTGGTCAAAGACTAACCATCCATTAAAACAATGAGATCTCTCTTTTTGCTAAACCCACAGCTCTCCCTTCCCTAGCCAGAAAAGATCACTATCAGTTTCCCGTCTTAGTTTTTGGTGATGTGTTTTAAGTTACAAAACTGAAAGCCAGATTTCCTTAAAGATTTAGCGGTTGGTTGAAGCATTAACATCTGCACCAAGTACAAGGTAGAAGGAAATGCAAAAATGAGCCTCTTGAAGGTAGGAGGAAATGCCAAAGTGCCTCCCTTCAGCTAGGAGGCAGGGTAGGTAGCCTTCAGGGTTGTGGGCCTTCCCCAGTTCTTCTCTTGACTACTATTAAGACCCACACAGCCTGAAAGTGAGCCGAGTTCACTCAGCTGTGGCAGCACTAGGAACCAACGTACTCTTGCCGCATGTTGATTATCTTTTCCAATCAAGTGCCAAATTTTCATTACTCTGGGACTCCTCACACCCTTGGAACTTAGGTGGGGAGCTGTTCGACACGTGTCTTCTGTTCCTCATCCTGTTAGGCTGCTTTATGGCAAGAGTGCCCTGGCTCATGAGGTGCCCACCACTGGGGAAGTCAGAACATAACGACTGAACTTTCTGATTCCCTTTATCCAATGCAAATGGCTTGAAAAACATTGGTGTGGGTAATCAGACAATTGCCCATTTATGGGCCAGACCAACAACATTCATATTAAACCCAGTGTGTGTCAAAAGGGAATTTGTTTTTTAAAAAAACCTTTCGGTGCATTTCAAATATTCTGGAGGTGTTTTACAGCAATTCTTTAATATAAAGAGAAGGGTTCTTAGAACAACTTTTTATGCTGAAGTAACTTTCGTAGAAATTGTATCAGAATGCTTCTGAGCTGTGAATTCTTGAGGGATATTAGGGACAGTCCACTTAGTCATTGGCCGAAAGGTTCAAAAAGTTTTCTAACCACATTAAAAACACTTTCAGGAGATCCCACAGGGTTGGGGAGCTTTCAGTTTTTGTACTCCATAACCTCTTCCTTGCCCTCCATAGAGCTTTCCCATGTGAATGGCACATTATAGACCTGAAGCCATACTCCTTTTCTTTTTAGTATGCAGGTGGCCTGTTCAAAAATGAAACTCTTCTAAATACCCCTTTAAGAAGTATATCATGTGGTTTGCTTTTATGATACTTCAGAGAAGACAAATATGACTAATATGTCCCCAACCCAGCTATTTGTGAGCCAAATAATGTTAAAGGGTCTAGCTACCTGCATTCAGCCTTCTTTTGCCATTTTCCATTATTAAATATAATCATCAGGATTATTTTTAAAAGTTTCTGATTTGGTGCCAAAAACATACCTATCTTTTCAAAGTGAAAACAGAGGCTAAACCAGGTTAACTTTAATATTCACGTTTTCAGAAATTTCAGTTTGGGTAGGGTACCCAGAACATGCTGCTAGAGATCCCAGGAAACTACGCTCTCCAGAATTCACCCAGACGGCAGGCATAACCAAAGAGGAGAGACACGATAGCGAAGCCAATCTAAACACACTGTAAAAATGCGCATTGACTAGATGTTCAATATTTTTTGACTTCT
This sequence comes from Eublepharis macularius, assembly GCF_028583425.1. Classification (NCBI taxonomy): domain Eukaryota; kingdom Metazoa; phylum Chordata; class Lepidosauria; order Squamata; family Eublepharidae; genus Eublepharis; species Eublepharis macularius. Next base: position 36,704,601 of record NC_072796.1, on the reverse strand, counting down.
TAGCATATAAGTTTTTAATTGGTGGGCCATGCACTCACCCGGAGTGGGCTGTGCACTAATGGGAAGGATGGTATGAAAAGAGGTGGTCATGTCCAAAAGAAAACAGAGATCCTTTAGGTTTAAGTAGTCATATAGAAGTAAGAAATTTGGCAGATACAACTTTTCATGAAGGGTGAGAATGATTGTTTTTTGTACATGTATAAAGGTACAATAATCCTGCCCTTTTATATGTAAGTCATCCCTAAGCAGGAGGCCTCAAATATAAAAAATCTTTAAAAAATTAGAGGGTTCCATTGGGCTAATTGATAGATTCTTTGAACAGGCTGAGGACTACTGGCTTAGAACATTGAAGATAAGATGTGTGTGTAAGGGAAAAAAAGATTTGATTTTTTCTGGGTCAATGGGATGCAGTAACTTATAAATATGGTAACATGACATCTGTAATGTAGCCAGCATGTGCTAGCATATTGTGTGCAGGTCTTAGTATTATTGTCATGACTTATATATACAAATTTCCAGGGTTTTTTTTCTGGGAAAAGAGGTGGTGGAACTCAGTGGGTTGCCCACGGAGAAAATGGTCCCATGGCTGGTGGCCCTGTCCCCTGATCTCCAGACAGAGGGGAGCTTAGATTGCCTTCCTGCCCTTTGTCTGGAGATTAGGGGGCGGGGCCACCAGCCATGGGACCATTTTCAAGAGGTTCTGGAACTCTGTTCCACCGCGTTCCAGCTGGAAAAAAGCCCTGCAAATTTCTGCATCAGCTAATTTAGTTCTAAAGAGTAACTCCCAGTCTCCATGCTGCAGGAGAGGTAGAATACAGATATTCTTTGTTTGAACCACATTTTAATTTCTGAATTGCTCCTACTCTCTGCTTAAAGGTGTGCCATCTGTTTGGATGCTGCATGCCACAGTGAACTTTCCAGCACAAAGCAAAACAAACCTGCACGTGCTTCACATATAAGAAAACCAAACCAGAGACCAAGGTTGCTTTTTCATGTTCATTCTTTTCCCAGACTGAAAAACACCACAAAGAAAAGCAAGTGGTCTCAGCCCATGATGCTCTTTAGAAAGTATCTGCTCCCAGCAGCAGCATAACAGTGGATGAAAACCGAATCTATGCTAACAGCCTATCATGGTTGGCCACTGGGGCTCCAGTTTGCAATCATGCCCAGTCATAGATCTAAGAGATCCCTACAGAGATTCAGCCCGTTCAGAGAGATCCACTAATGTGTTAAAATGAAAACACAGGGTCTAAAGTAAACAGAGAACAGCAGTGCAATGATGCCCCAATTTAAACCCTTTAAAAAACAGAAATGAAAATGCCGTCTTGCCAATGATATCATCAGGTGTGCTGAACTAGGTCTGCAATTATCTATTTGAAAACTGGCAGAAAACAATTCCTGTTAAGGCAGTGTAAAAAATTTACCTCTCCTTAAAAAGAATGATCAGTCAGAATGAAGACCACTTGGGGGGAATTTGAGAGTCATGGCCAGTACGTTAATTAGTAACTAGTGATAACATTCCTAGATGATGAAGTATGATATGTGATGTATCAACACTTTTTTTTTTACAGAATGAAGAAAACTCATTCCTGATCTAATCAAGAAGAGGGCTAGGGTATTATAAGACATAAATTGGTCTAATTCATGTTGATTCATCATGAATTACTATAGAAAAACAGTTATATGAATCTACTTTGAGTTGGGGAAAGGAGGAAGGGAGAGGAATTCTAATGGTTACATTTCAGATTAGAAAAGTAGTCAATTTCTTGTCTGTGTTAAATCTACACAGCATAAGGAGAATGTGAACATTTGTTTTTATTGCCAGAATACAGTCTTAAACAAGCACACAGGCAAGCATGTAACTGTTTAATCTATTTTAAAAAGTTGTTGTTTACTACTAAGTAAAGAACATACAGAACTTCAATACAACATTGCTCTCCTATTACAATCCAGTCATATTATCAATCAATATACCTAACTCTTAACATGGCCAAATCTGCGGATACTTAAATTCAGAAACTGGAGCCTTGAACATACAAGACAGATCTTCCTAAAAAGCTGAAAAATGACTCAGGTTTGCAAATAAATAAATAAAATCTGAAATCTAAAAAAAGTAAAAAGGTAAACCCCACCAAAATAATAGAAGCAGCACTTGTAGCTTTAAGAAATGAATGCCGTGTGGTTATTCCTAGGAAACTACAAAAGTATTGCCAGTCTTCAAGCCTTGGTTTCTATCAGTAAAAGAAATAGAAAGTAAAAGAGAAAGGACCCTCTGAAGGGCTGTTTTGGCCTTGAGGTCAACAGGGCCAGATCTGGCAGCCACAACCAGGTGAGTTCCTGCTACCCAACTTGCACAACTCATCCAGGTCCAGCTGCTTGCTACTGTTCCACAGCAACCACCCCACAAAAGCCAGTGAGGTATAGTGGTTAGAGGCTTTACAATAGGATCTGGGAAACCCAGGTTCAAATCACCACTATGCTATGGAAACTTGCTGGGTAACCTTGGGTCAGTTACACACTCAGCCTAACCTACCTTGCAGTGTTGTTTTGGGGATAAAATGGAGATCAAGAAAATTATGTAAGCCACTTTGGGTCCCCACTGGAGGGAAAAGTACAGTATAAATGAAATAAATAAATAATCAAACTGGGAGCCCTTGGAATAGTTACACATTCTCATCCAAACTTAGCTCACAGGACCTGGCAACTGGCACTGTACAACTAGCCCATAGTTTCCTTCCCTTCTGCTGGCAGGTAGATGCTGCCAGGAGGAGGGAGAGTAGTATATGGAGAGCAGAAAAAATATACATTGACTGGTGGGTGGAAAGGAAAGAATGAAGTAGGAAAAGGGGAGAGGTTATCAGGGTTTTCAGGGAAGGGAAAGAAAAAATAGTGGGAGAGGGGAAAATGAGATGCCTCCTGCAAGTCCTTGCAGGTTCCTTGTTATATCTAAATTTGAACATGGATCTAGATGTGGATTGTTAAACCTACAGATTGGGGCCATGTATAGAGGAGTGAAATCTTACTACACTTGGGGAACTCCCAAGTTTGCACAAAAATCTGTGGGGCGGGGGGAGAATAAAAACGTTCTAAAATGCTTTCTCACAGGAATTCCTTTCAGGATCTTGGCAGGCATTTATGGTTAACTAGGAAGCTCTGATAAACATCAATACTGGAGGTGAATTGTGGAAAGGAGGAGAGTGGGCAGGCAGAAAGAAGATGGGGTAAGCAAAAAATGGGGACTGGATGGAGTCAAGAAAGCAAGAAAAACAGAAAAGCTGCGAGGGGAAGGAAGGATGGATGGGAGGGAACATGGCAGATGGGATGAGTCAGATAGATGGGAGGGAAGCTATCAGGAAAAGGAGCAAGGCTATGGGGGCTGTGACAGGGAGGGAAAATAGAGATAAGTTGGGGATGATGATCAGCTGGGGGGAAATGTGGTTCTACTCATGAATCCTCATGGGTCTCCCAATTGTTAACTCCCAATTGTGAGAATTATAATATAAGGACAGTGTGTGTGGAATCCTCTTTCAGGGAAGAGGGTGGACTTAATGACCTTATGCCCCACTTGCAGCATTGTGATTCATAACATTTGACAAGATGAGTAAATATAGCATTATTTTCAGACTTTCAGATCCTTAAGAATACATTGGTACTAAATTGCTTCCCATAACTACAACTGCTAGGTTTTCCAGTAAACTGTAAACAAAATTTTTATAATTATAAACCATCACCTGCAAGCTGGAAGACACAATTATCTTACCACATAACTGTTGCAGAAGGTCTACCGTTGTGGGGGGAAAAGGTCAATTTTTGTCCTATTAATCCTTGGCCATTAGAGTCCATACATGAAGTATAGCAAGGTTTTCAAAGCCAATTCTGTATGTCCTTAAATAAAAACATGCTACCACATCCCAAGTCGTCAAAGCAATACATATTCATATTGTAGCAGGGATAGGAAACTTTTTCACATACTATCTGGACCATTTTTCCAGACAGCAATGGCAATCTGAATGGCATATTTTAACACGAAGCCCAGGAATACATTACTGGGGTAGGTGTGATTCCCAGTAGCAGGAGTCCTTGTTGCACAATTGTTTGTAGAACAGAATCACATGAGGTTGCCAGGATCAATCAAGTACTATAAACAGCAGTATCAGTAGCCCAGATGGCAAGTGCCGGCAGTATTCACGAGCTTTTGTCTACCAGATGTTACCAGAATGACATGGAATTCAGGCACAGGGAAGCATCATCCATGCTGGTTTAGTAATGGATCAACTGGGCATAGGTTGGTTAGACTCATGTACTGTATTCAGTTATTTGATCCAATGCATCATGGCTGGGCTTTGAGGGCAAAGAGGTGTGTGGCTGCAAAACATGATGCGTCTGAAGTATGGAAAGCGAAAGGATGCAGGTTGTAAATTTTAGAAGTGACGTTACTGGGTGCTAAAGACTGGTTAGCAGACAATATCTAGCACAACAACTATCTACCTGTCTTGTGCATTTTTATCCTGCTCTTTTTTCAAAGAACTCAGAGTGGCATAGACTGTTTTTTAGTCCCTGTTTTACCTTCACAAAAATGCAGCAAGTAAGGCAAGGCTGAAATCAAGGTCACTCAGCAAGCTTCATAGCCAAATGGGCATCTGAACCCAGATCTCCCAAACCCTGGTCTGACATTTTAAATACAGTGGCGACATACTTCCTATACCTGTTTCATAACCACCATCAATAGTTCTGCATTACAGATATGGCCAATAGCACACTCCTACTGGGCCTACCTTTTCCCCAGGTTGCTTCTGTCTAAACTTTTGTTACCGAGGAACCCAATTCTCTGAAATTCCACCAGTATCAGAGCCTTTAAACTTTTTCTGTGTGCTCTTGTGCCATTCTCATTCATTTCAAAGGAGCTCGTACAGAAGAAGTCCCTAATGACAGCATCCAAAGGTCCTTTATGGATAATGTGCACAGCACAGTTTGATCAACTATAGAGCGCCAGGGGAATGAAGTACATTGGTCAAATTTTTGAGATCATAAGCCATCCGTACTCTGGAAAAGAGGCTACTGTTACAACAGATTCAGAATATGGGGAAACAGAATGGTTTCCAATGGCAAAGGTGTCAGACAAGGATGCATACTATCTCCCCACCTGTTCAACCTCTATGCAGAGTATATCATAAGGAAAGCTGGATTAGATCTAGAAGAAGGTGGAGTGAAAATTGGTGGAAGGAACATTAACAATCTGAGATATGCAGATGATACCACATTACTGGCAGAAAATAGTGAAGACTTGAAACAACTACTGATGAAGGTTAAAGGAAAAAGTGCCAAAGCAGAATTACAGCTGAATATCAAGAAGACAAAAGTAATGATACTGAAGAATTACACAATTTTAAAGCTGACAATGAGGACATTAAAATTGTTCATTTTTTTTTCCCCTTGGCTCAATATCGACCGGGAGACTGCAACCAAGAAACCAGAAGAAGACTGAGACTTGGAAGAGCAGCTGTGAGGGAACTAGAAAAGATCCTTAAAGATAAAGATGTCTCTCTGGGTACCAAGGTCAAGATTAGACATGGGCACGATCTGAATTACGATTTCAAAAAAACCCTGATTTTGGTGTTTGCGCCATTGTGACTCAGCTAATCGGTTCCGTCCACGGCAACCGATCCAGCAGTCGGGGGTTTGCTTGTTCGGGACTTGATCGGATATATCAGTTTCTGTTCGGAATTGCAGACACTCTGGCGCCAGTAATTTATTCCCGGGGCAACGGAGCCAGAGGAATGAGCTGTGTTTGCCCTTCTTCTGTCGCCCTCGAAACATGAACGGAAGCCCAGCTTTCCTCGATTAGCAGGCTTCCTTCCAACCACGGAGCAGCAACCCAGGGGAGAGAGGGGGAAGGGGGTGTTCTGAAGCCATGGGCACAAAGGAAAGGCAAAAGGCAGTGCGGGAGGCTGGGAGGCCGCCCGCACCGTTCATCTTTCCCCAGGACAAGGGGCGCGTGGGCAAGCTGGCCACCCCTTGTCTTGCGGGGCAGGTGAACGGCGCGGGCAGCCGCCGAGCCACTCACGCTGCCGCCAGCTCCGCAGCGCACCGGGACAGCTGGCTTGCTGCGTGGGAGGGGGGGCGACCCAGGCGCACGTGCAAGAGCCTGACTACGGTTGCCCTGGGCACTGGCAACCATAGATCCATCCCTGGGAATGTCCCCTCCCTGAGGGGAGGCGGCTCATTGTTGGGTTAAAAACTCCCCCCCCACTCTGTGTGTGTGTGTGTGTGTGTGTGTGAATGTCCCCTCCCTCCCCACTGCCCGCCGGGCCAGGCGGCCGCTGCCACCAACCACCGTTCCTATATCGCTGGAAACAGTGGGGCGCCCTCCCGCTTTGACCTTCCCGATTCCGGATCGGAAATGGGACTTGATCGGATCGGTGGCCTGGGTTCGGCAGCGGCCCGGATCCACGAATGGCTTAATTGGTATTTTTTTTTGGATCGTGCCCATCTCTAGTCAAGATAATCCAAACTATGATATTCCCCATTACTATGTATGGATGTGAGAATTGGACAATAAAGAAAGCTAACAGGAAGAAAATGTGGTGTGGGTGGAGATTTTTGCAGCTACCATGCACAGCCATAAAGACAAATAAGTGTATACTATATCAGATCAAGTCTGAATTCTTCCTAGAAGCTAAAATGGCAAAACGAAGGCTATAGTACTTTGGTCACATCATGAGAAGACAAGACTCTCTGGAAAAGTCAATAATATTAGGAAAACTTGAAGGAAAAGACCCAAAGGAAGATGGCTGGACTCAATAAAAGAAGCCATGTTCTCCAGTTTTCAAGAGCTGAGCGAGGCTGTTAATGATAGGATGTTTTGGAGGTCTTTCATTCATAGCGTCACCATAGGTCGGACGTGATTTGACAACACATAACACACATAAACCATCCAAATTCAAAAAGTTATTCATAATAAAGATGGCTTTTATGTTTGTCAAATGAAGACCACCAAAACCAAAAGAAAACCATGATCATACCACTTTATTATCACAAAAACCACCACAAAATGGTATTGTCTGCAATGTGATACATTTTGCAATTACAGATATAAGTATTTAGGACTAGGCAAATTAACAGGAAATTCACCTTTATGATACCTTAATAAACAGATGACTATAATCATGTCCATTCATTTGTAAAGTTTTCTTTATTAACAGATATTACTAAATTGTCAAACTGTTTTTCGTAAATTAAAGACCCCCCCTCACCATGTGTTATTAAATTTTGCCTGTTCTGTACAAGAATTTATGGCTGGCAATTAAAAAGCTTATCAAATTTATATTACTATATGAGAACCTTGTCCCAGATACTTTTAAAGTGGAAAATATGACCATACCTTTAAGCCTATTAAGAGTAAGGCATTACTGAATCTAATCTGGATAAACTGGCTTGCATCTGGAAAATGGGTGTCTTGTGCATCTTACAATACCCCCAAGAGTTCTTCCCTAATTCTTCCAGATGGGCCGTTTTCACACTGCTTACCTTCCCTCGGAACGACCCAGAACATCGCGCAAAAACCGCGGAAGATCGCGTTTTCTAGCCCGAGATTTGCACAATGTTGCGCAAATAAACACGATCTTCCACGTTTTTTGTGCGATGTTCCGGGTCGTTCTGAGGGAAAGTAAGCAGTGTGAAAACGGCCATGGTGCTGTTCCTACATTTGAAATCTGGAGGCGATATTAACTATTAAGAACTCTTGGAAAGAAACCCACTGGAAACAAAACGGCAACAAGAGCACATGTTTAGCATATATGTTGACTTTTAAAAACCCTGGCATCTAAATGTATGAGAATTCAAGTTTAAAGATTATGACAATGAATGATCTAAGAAATTTTCATTACATCTGCAATAAGCAATGAGTACATGCATCTGAGCACGAAAATTCCTGAAGGGTAACATGTCCCTTTCAGTAGAAGATGAGGAAATTAAAGATCTGTTTCTGGAGTGCTGCCTGTATCTTGTTGCTTGGAAAACATAGTGAGTGTATATGTTATCCTTCCTACGCAATTCTAACATATCAAATCCCATTTATTTTTATTGGATAGTGGTTCTTCTATTGACCGTCTGACAGAGTATTGTTGGGATGCAACAAGCGGTTTGAATGAGAGAGATCAATACACAGGCTTCACCTAGCAAACAGTGTATCCAAATCTGCTGGACACATCCACAGGTGACTAAAACTTTACTGCAGTTATTCATGAAATCTCTTGGAAAGCCAAACTGTCTATAGGGTGAGGACTATTTACTTTACCACATTTCTATATCTGATCATAAAGAAAGAAGTAGGAGAGCAGTAAAATTCTCCTCATCACTTGGGTAGACAATACAGATGACATATACCAAACAATTAGGAACACGCTGCGGCAAATTACCACTTGGAAAATGGTTATTAGGCAACTTTTGTGACACAATTTCAAATCAGAAATCTGTGTTTCAACATGTGAGCATGAGACTGGAAATTGGTCTTCTAGCAATAAGGAGTGATATGCTTAGAGGTAAGCAAGACATTTTACTCTGGAATTCTGCTTACTTATTCCAAGAGGCCGTTCACACGATTATTGTTTGCCTGGTGGTGAGCTAAACAGTGGTAAAACACAAGGGCTTGTGTAGAACAAATGTACATATCTGGAGTGACAGGATTTGATGAGACCATTTCCTAACAGAGATGTTTTAGTATTGCCTTATGTCTTCACCATGGTTGAAGAAGCCACCTGAAAACAGGTGAGCTGCAGCTGCATGCTGCTCTTGAACGTGTTTAGCAGCTCCTCCAGTAACCTGTAAAAAAGGAGAGTGCTTTCAAGATCTTGACTGATTTAAAGAGTTATTATTTTGGGCAAGTAAAAAAACCAACACACTTTGAATATTGGGGAAAGGTGTTGAGCTGTAAATGTTTGTGTTATTCCCATCAAGATATGATACATGGAGACGCAAAGATATTAAGTGTGCATAATGCAATCCTATACCCACTAATTAGGGATACCATTTTAATTTTTCGGAGGAGGAAAGGAAAATAAGTTTCAGGGTACTTTATAGCAAGATTCAACAACCAGCTCTTTGAAGCAATCAGAATAAAGTAGCAGCGTATTTTCATAATAAAATATGAAATTTGCTTAATTTAATAGTATCTGTTGTGATTATTTCAAAATATGGAGATGTTTGTTCTCTCTCTATGGTCTAAAACATGGAGAGGACAAGATTAGATTACATAATTTTAATTATCATTACTTTTTTTCCATCCCACCAATTAGCTCAACTTTAGTTAACAGCTTATTCCTAAAGAACATGTGGCACAACCAGAAATGGAATTCTTGTCTTTTAAATTTGAGTTCAGTTCCTCTTTCTTTCCTTTGAAACTCTATTGTTTACTCAATGGACAGACCAAAGATTCACCCTTTTATATCTGCTAAATTTGCTCATGTTAAACATTCTCAGATTGGCAGGTAGTACCTCTGTCAAAGCCAAACTGGAAGATGGGCCCTTAGATGGTTACATGCAATTTTTATGCAAGAGTCATTAAGGGGCAAAGAAAAGTGGAACCCTCAAAAACGCCTGGAAAGAAAATAGACGAGACCACATAATTTTACACACAAAAAACCACTGAGTTAGTCTTTATGCAACCACTACCAATTTCCTCTTGAAAAAAATGTAGTATTTAATAGCTGCTATAAATTCCACAGCTGAATAATTTTTGCCAGGGCCGGCAAATAGAGACATAAACATGTCAGTATCTACTTCCTCAATAACACCCTCCAGGAATGAGTACTACTACAGCAACCACACACAGTCAATATTTAATAAGTCAATATTAAATATAATATGTCACTGGCAACAGGAACAGGTCTAAATCATTCCATAAATTTGAATTCATTATTTGAAATGCTGTAATGAAGTGTGTGGCCAGCCTGCAGATGCAGCAGCAGTGTAATATCTGGGCAAATAACAAGGGGTAACAAACTCAGCGTGCAGCCATTGGAGCCTTCACGCTTTTATTCTGGGAAAAAGTTTTCTTGGATGCCAACTGCTGCACAGAATTCAGTGCTGCGGTGGTTGGAAGCAACCCAAGTTCCGAAATCCCATCTGGAAATCTGTTTCCTGAACTCCAACATCAAAAAGCACAGCCTGCCTCCCTGTATGGATTAGGCACAGTAGACAAATCAACAAATACAGGCTTGAGTGCCAATGTCAAGCACTGGATTGAGTGCTGCATTTGAACGTGGGAAACCCAGGTCCAAATCCCTGCTTGCCCTTGAACGTCCCTGGGTTGTGCTGCACAAGCCAACAGCTCTTAGCCTAACTTAAAGGGCAGCATTCTTGCAGCATAAGGATCATCAAGCACACATACACTGCCCAGTGCTGTAAGGGACAATGGTGGTAACAACAACCAGGTTACCATGTCTTAGATCAAAACTCTTATGGCTGCAATCCTAGGTGAACTTTCCTGGGAGTAAGCCCTACTGAGTAAGTTCCAGGCTATCCTGCTTAGGATCACTACTTAAATGCCATAAAATTATTTTCAGGAAATGTTCCCAAAACATACTTTCTAAGCTATTTACTTCATTTATACCACGCCTTGCTCCCCAATGGGGAGGCTTCCATCATTTTCCTCTCCTCCATTTTATCCTCACAACAACCCTGTGAGGTAGGATAGGCTGAGAGTATGTGACTGGTCCATGGTCACCTAGCGAGCTTTCATGGCAGAGTGGGGATTTGAACTAGGGTCTCCAGGATCCTAATCTGACATTCCAGCCACTACACCAAACTGGCTATGAAGGAGAGATGTACTTACTTTTTATCTCCGCCACTTGACAGCTGAGGCAAGGCTTCCAAAGCTTGCTTAAAGCTTGAGCTGTAACATTAAACACACTTATTCCACTTCCATGCAACAGCAGATCTGGTAATAGTGTCATCCCACAGAACACGGCTGGACAGGGATGAAGTGATTCTCATCACTGTTTGATAAGTAACATCGGAAAGAAAGCCTAACACAAGCTCTCAGGGGACTGCCAAATAATTTTTAATCTCTGCCAGACATTTGTAGCACAGGGAAAAGGTAACTTACTTGGCAAAACTCAACCAAAGAAGAATCCTATATGCAGTGCTGACACTATATTCCTTGGCATATCATAATTTAAGGTTAGCTGACTGATTAGGAGTCCTTTTACAGAAAGCTCTCAAAAACCTTGGCTATACTGTCTGCTCCTTGGGTGCACTCAGGGATAAGCTGCCTTATAGACATCCAGAGAAAAAAATACGCAGACTCTGCTTAGTTTTGTGTAAGTTTACCCAATCTAGTAACTATTAAATGATGCTACAAGCTGTTTTTCTACTTACTTGCTTTCAGATGTGAGGAATACAGCCACAGCATCTCTCAATGCACAAATTTCAAGTCGGGCCTAAACAGAAAAATGTTAAAACAAAACACAATCATCATATGGAAGAGCAAGGACCTGGTCCCTGTGCCGATAAGGAAGTCATGCAGTAGGGCCAGATATGAAGTTCCATACAGCATTCTTTATTTCTGGAGGCACTCCCAGGTATACAGAAAAATATGCATTTTCCATGTAATACTCATATGACACCCAAAAGGAACTGTGCAGATCCCACAGCAAAATGTGATTGAGCGCTTGCTATCCTCTGAGGTTGCTACAATAACCAAAATGAGGCCCTAGATTTTGGGAGATGAAAGGAGCATGTGAAAGTTCAGGCGCTGTTTTGGTGGCTTTGGCAAGCAGACTAGACAGTCAAGCATCCATCTTTTATTCTGCAGCAGGACCCTGGCAGAGATAGTAGGGAGCAGAAACTGGGTACATTAGAGAAGGGAGGACTTGGCAAAACAATATGTAACTGGTGGGAGAGAACTGTGTTACCCAAATTGCTATACATGTGAAGGCTCCCACCACCATGTAAGCAAAGGCATCCCCTTGCTACCAAGGAACAAACACATGCACTGCGGTGTATTTAAAGCACTATTTTGGGATCTTTAACTTGTGAATACTAATGTCCAGATTCAGCACAGCACCAGAAAGGAGGAATACGCATTCTTAAAAATAAAAGGGTTTTTATTGAAATAACACAAGCCAAATTAACAAATGTAATGAAAATGAATGAACGAACAAACAAACGAATGATTCATGGATCCAAGAGAAAATGAGGGAGTGGTGGAAAGGGAGGAGGCAGAATGGGTGTCTGGAAACAAGGGCTGGTTAATAGAGTGGGGAATCAAAGGTAGTGCTGCAGAAGCAGGTAAGGGGTTAGGAGGGGAATGGAAAGTTGAGTTAAAGGAAGGGGAAACACAACAGGGAGGGAAAGGAAGTAGTGGCTGCGGTTGGTTTAGGAAAGGGAGGGGGGTGATAGAATGGGATGGAGAAGAAAAACAAGAAGGACAGAAGGGAATGGAGAGATTTGGGGAAATAAGAAGGGTATGAAATTGTGGCACATAAGCTGTCATCAGCGGTGGGAAGAGGAATGATATGGGGTGATCTGCAGGATGTCGGAGGATAGTGGGATGCAGCGGGGATGATAAAACATGGAACGCAAAGAAGGAAGGGAATTGCAAAGAAGAGAAGAAAGGAATATATGAAGAAAGGAATGGAAGAAAGGAAAAAGTTAATGTTTAGGGAGGGGATCAAAGGGGAGCAGGGATCTAATAAATCAAGAAGGAAAGTTTTTTTTTAAATTGTACCTTTATCATCTCCATAAATCTTGTCTCCAAACTGCAAGTTACATTAATTTAAGGGGCACATGAGGAGCATGCAAAAACTAATCCACAGCTGTTGCAAGTCCCCACGCAGAAATTGTAGCTTCAATAGCTACTTTCACAAGGGTTGGGGGCCTGTCTACAAAAACAGGTATGCAAGAAACTTTAATTTCTAAAAACCCGTTACCTGTGTTGGAAACATCTTTTATAAACACTGCTATATGATAGTTTGGGAAGTTCAGGGAGGAACTAACTCAAATATTGACTATTAGGGAAAAGTTTGATATAGAGATTATTGAACTTCATTTCAGCTCTGTAGCCCAAATGTTCTTACTGTTACTTGTATCTGATGTTTTTAACAGGCAGGATCTGACTTCTTAATATACATCCAAGCCAAAGAGGAAGGAAGTGCAATGAGGTGAAATCTGTCAATGTGAAACTTTCCCCCCCATGCTGAACATTAGCATACGTACCAGTGTTTTATGTGTGCTCCTTTTCAGGTGAGCAACCAAAGAAGGTATCTCTAGGTACTTCACTGATGTCTTTAAACAACATTTACCATGGGGTCTGAGTTTTCTTGGGATTACAACTAACCTCCAGTATACAGAATTCAGTTACCATGGAAAAATGGTAGCTTTGGAGCTTTGGACTTTATTGCATCATATCCCTCCCCAAGTACTACCCCCAATTATCCAGGAATTTCCCCAAGCTGGAGTTGGCTACCCTACTAGAAACACCCACAACATCTCATTATGAGACAGGTTTCCAAAATGAGATCCTACAAAAAAAAATACTGCATTTTCAATCTGCTTTCTTTGAAAAGCTCTGCCTTTAATTTTTGAAATTTAGATGGTGTGACAGACAGGAGGCTATCTACCTGGGCCTATAGGAGTGCTGATCCTGCATCCAATCACCTTTCAGGTTTTTTAAAAAAATATATATTAGAGGGAAGCACAGCAGCAGTCAGTCTCAGAGCTGCCTCAGTAAGACAGCAAATGGTTTTAAGCAGGGGTCCCCCAACCTTTAGAATTCTGATACACTGTGGTGGGCACAGCAAAAAAATGGCTTGCCACAAAATTGCTGCTGCAGGAGCGGGAGCCAGACACAAAATGTCTGCCACAGCTTACCTTCAGTCACACAGTGAAGATCCTTGTGCTGTGGAAGCAGTTTCTGCTAAAGCAATGTTTTTAAAAAGTTGCACAGCCAATCAATATTCCAATGGCTAATCAGAAGGCATGCTTTTCAAAATTCCCTTCTGGCCCCACTCATTTTCTAAAAACTCTTGGTGGGCACCATGGAAGGTGTTGGCAGGCACAACTGTGCCCATGGGCACCATGTTGGGGACTCCTGGTTTAAACAGTGGCTCTGCCTGGTGTGTGGCAGAGGGGGTTCACCTCTGGGAGAGGGCAAAGTGGAGGCCTGTCTTGGGTGATGGGTAGACCTGGTATATTTGTAGTCTGACTCCTGAGAATGGGCAAGCTGGTGTGAAAAGGTCCAGGCTGATAGTGAAGCAGAAACTTAAAGAATTTAAGGGAGAGCAGGTGGCTGTCTAGCAATTGCTTAGTCACAAGTCAGAGTTTGAAGTCTGTACTTTCATATGCTGAAGGGAATCTACCATCAAACGTGAAGCTGTATCCGGTAAGTAAGTGTATGCCTCAACTAGGGTTACTGTTCCCCCAGTGGGGGTGGGGGATCCCCCGCTCCCAGCCTCCTCTCCCTGCCACCACTCACCTGGCTGGTGGGGAGAAAGGTGCAGGAATGGGCCTCTTAGAGCGCACAGGCCCCGGGAGTGCTCCCAGGCTTCAAGCTTGGCCAATTTGGCCCGTTTGGGGGCTCAATTTGGCCAGGGGTGAAGGCTGGGAGCATTTCTGGGGCCTGTGTGGTGATGACACTCCCGGAATTGATGTCATTGCGCTGTGCCAGAAGCACATGCACAGGAAAAAGATAATAGGTAATTGCCGAGTCTCTCCCCCACCAGGAAGGTAAGGGAACAGGGCAACCCTAGCCTCAGCCAGGCTTTTTCTTTGACTGTTTTGGGGAGATCTATGCTGTTGTTCTTTTAATTCCAGTACATAAATAAACCATTTTTATTGCTTTTATCCAGCTATTGCTACCTTGGTAATCTCAGTGTTCCACTTGCTTACCACAAAACTCACTTCACAGCAGCAAATCCCAAGGTCTTTATACTAGCTACCATAACGACATATTATAAATGAGGGGAAGGTTTCATATTAAAACCCAAGTCTGGTTTCCTAAAACCTTAAGAGGCTGTGTGTGTCCCCTTGGTTTGAAAAAAGGCTTGTTGCAGATGGAATATGCAACATACTACCACGAGAGGCTTCCCTCAACCCAATAAAGCCTCCAATTCCATAGAAGCTGCTGGTTACAGATTCCTAAAAACGGAATTACAATGAGATGAAGAAATGTAACTTAAAGGGCTCCAGTAATACTTCATAATGATCACCCATACTAATAAATGCTAGACCATGAAGTAGTTGGTATTAGGTAGTGTAATACTTACTACTCTTCCACTGTTAATGATTCTAGAGCAGCATGACCCAACAGAGACAGGTAAACAATATTCCCTTTGGAAAGTTTATCAGCACGGGAAACCATTAGCAGGCCTATCTTACTTGTGCTTTAGTAGGTCTAAAGCACAAGTGGTTTACATGAGGAGAAGCAGGGCCTTATTATCCTTATAATAAATGTCTCCTCTCCAGCAAGTCCCTAGTGCTGTTCTTTGCCGAAAACTAACACAGAGAATCCAGCCCCTCCAATCACAGACATTTATGCTAGTGTAACACACATACACCTGATCTACATTGATGCGAGCTTGCAGCACTAGAGAATTCCGGGGGATGCACCAGCTACATAATGGGAAACATGTGAAACAGGGGAGCATACACCTTTTCAGGATCTGGTAGAATATTTTAGCAATTTTATGTTTTAATTTAAACTATATATAGATATTCCAACATTGTAATAGGACCTACGAACCTGGGGACCCATGAACCTACTGCAGAAGGTGCCCAAGCTTTCATTGGTGGAATTTTTGGAGTGGAGTGCAAGGAGAAGTTACCTTTAAAAAGTTACCTGCCCACGAAACCTTTGAATGCAAGCCTGGAAATTCAACTTCCATCCTTCACCATTCCCAAGGAACATAAGCAGTACTCATTGTAGGTATTGCTGTATAAACCATTTCATTTTTTTCCTGACAATTGTAGATAAGAATATTTCCCTATTTGCCCATTTCACTGTGAATTATTACATTTCATCCATTTAAAATTGTAACTGTATTTCCATTTCTGATTCACTTTAGTAATGTGGCTAATTCTTGTGCTCTAGCATTTTAGTTAAATACAAAGTGTTATTGCACCTTGGCTTTTCTTTAGAAATGCAATAATCTTCCACCAAATGTAATTACTCTAAAGTAACTGCATTAAAATCAATGAGGCAAAGCTAGAACAAGCAGTGGGAGACTTGCTTCATTATCTTCTTTACGACACGCAGTATATTATTAAAAACATTTTAAAAGGCCGATTTCCTTCAAATAAAAGTAAGTAGAGAACAGAAAAATTGAGTGTTTGTTAAACAAGCCCGCTACTTTAGACACCTGGATTATCGAAGATAAACTCGTTTTATATATTTGACAGATGTATGACAACAGAGATACAATATAAAACAGAAAATATTCCAGAATGTCAACTGCTTTGCCTGGACAACAAATCTGGCTACAAAAAGAACTGATTCTTATAAAAAAGGCAATTTGGCATAACAATGAACATTTTAGTTTTTCCTCTCTGCATTTTGCATCTGCAAACATACAGTTCCTTTAAAGCAGCAGAAACACAGGTGCTGTCTCACAAACATATCTAACATCATCTCCTCATACTGGATACTCAATATGATAAATTAAGCATCAATACGTGTGCTTCAGGGTTCTTGGCACAGTATCTGTAGGTCCATCTGTACTTAAAAAATACATAGATTTTATATCAGTCATATTTTTCCTTAAAGAATCTGGGACCTGTTGTCTGATGAGGGTGCTGAGATTTTGAGGTCCCTAGCTCCCCTTTACAGAACTGCAGTTCCCAGGTTCTCTAGACTGAATTACATAGCAAAAGAATTTCCAGTACTCGGTTACCTGCAAAGCACCATTTCTGCTGAAGGATGAGACACATTGCATCAGCCTGCTGAGTTCTTCAGCAACTGCTTCAACGATCCTTGACAGCACTCTAGGTACAAGTTCTTTTGAGACTGTGAATACCTAGAGATTTCAATTTTCAAAAATGAAATTTAACAATATTTACATTAAAGAAACCTGACTAATTCCTCCCTAAGCATTTGACAGAATTAGTTTTGTTTCATTTTTTTGTCTTGATTAATGCTTAATCAATATGTCAACCCTGACATACTATGGATTCCAATTAACCCTTCTTATTATTTATTTATCAGATTTATATTCTGCTCACCCCGCAAGTAGGCTCAGAGCAGATTACAACAAAAAGATATAAAATCAATAGGGTAGCATAAAAATATAAAAACATCAGTATAAAATTCATTTATACAGCAGTGCATATATTGCACAGTCCTCCAGTATCAACAAATCTGTGTGGCAGGGTGGCTGATTGATAAGGCAGCAAAACCAGAGGGGTGTATGCCCCCTTTATGGCAGGAGGCCGGTTGGGTGGCCTGCCTGCCTCAGCTCCATTCTTGTTACATTTCCACAATAAAGGGGTTGATTGTTTCAACCAACACCACATTGGCATTTTTTTAAATCTGAAGGTTTTGTGAAAAAGGGCACTGACATCTAACTGACCCTAATTAAAGTGAAAATGTGTGTGTGTGTGGCAATGGAATAATGCACGTCTAAGGTCCAGAAGGCATAAATGTCCTCAGTACAGTTGGAAACACCACCAGCTGAAGACCAATGAAGTACAACCATTACTGACAAGTTTCATCCAACCCAATGGATCTTTAGGATCATTCCTGGCACTTAGAAAGGTGCCTGATGGCTGAATTTCTGACTCTCCAATGAGGGGTTTTTTTTTGGCTTAACAAATCTGTGCTACTTGTGGATAATATGAAACCACCTCACCTCAGCATGTACGGCAATTATATGTACTAGGGCTTCCTTCAAATAGTTTCTGACACCTGTAATTAAAAAACAAAAACTTGCTGGTTATTTTCATTGTCTTGTCCTAGAAGGAACGCTTTACTACTAAACATAATCACCCATGTCACGCTGGCTTTTTATTCCTTTAAATCTGCAACAGTGATTATGATTTCAGCATACAGAAAGTGAAAGCTTCTCCCAACCACACCACCACAATCTATTTCCTTTTTGAAAATGAAATGGAGAAAAGCACATTTCCTTATAGTAAAAGGTTAAATAAGTTCCTAGACTGGTATCCTTTTCTTCCCTCTTTAAAACAGCCCCATCTTCTTTTTGAACAACCATTTAATAAATACTGGTTTGCAGCTGTAATTGCCAAGTTGTCATTATTAAACAGAATGCTACCACAGAGGCATAAGCAAATTTTTAAAGCAAGAGCTTTGAAAACAGATTTGCAAGAGGAAATGTTCTGCTGTAACTTTTCTTTTTGAAATAATATTACTATTGTCAATAACAAGAAATCTTGTTTCTGAAGAAGTATTAATTATTTAGAAAAAAATTACCATTTTTAAAGCATAAAATCCTCATGAAATAAATTCATACATGTAAGTATGACTAGTCGTGATAATTAAAATCATAGCTAAAAGCAACAGAGACATGGAATAAAAAGATTTCAAATACCATTAAAAGCATGCGATAACAGGACAGAATATGCACAGTGCCTAAATGTTAACAGACATGACACCAGGTAGATGTGCCTAGGAAGAGAGTTCCACAGCTTCAGTGCTACCACAGAAAAAGACTTTCTTTGATAGCCATCTGCTTCATCTCAGAAGGTGGGATACTTGGAGAAGAGCCATATATCTTAATTAATGAGCAGTTCATACAGGAAAGGTGGACTTTAGAAGCCCAGACTGTTTAAGGCCTTTAGACAGCAACACCAGCAGTCTGAACACAGAGTGGAAATAAACTGGAAATCCACTGAAACCTTTGAACACTGACAATACGTTGACAATGTCAACATCACTTAACAATCCAGCTGCAGCATTTTGCACCAACAAGTTACAGTAATCTTGCCTGGGTATGTCTAAAGCATGAACAATGGGGTGCCAAGTAGGGTTGCAAGCTCCAAGTTGAGAAATTCCTGGAGATCTGGGGGGTGAAAGCTGGAGAAACCTGGAGAAAGTAGGGTTTGGGGAGGGAAAGGACCTTGGCATGGCATAATTCCATAGAGTCCACCCCCCAAAGTAGTCATTTTCTCCAGGTGAACTGATCTCTGTGGTCTGGAGACCAGTTGTAATTCTGGGAGATCTCCAGCCACTACCTGGAGGCTGGCAACCCTAGTGCCAAGTAATTTCTTTTGGAGTAGAAGGGCAGCTGGCTGGCCAACCAAAGGCCACAAACACCTCCTCCCCAAGCTGCAAGACCCCTCTTTCAGGGGCAGTGCTATTCGATCCAGCACGAGTGGAACACCACTTCCAAGATTTGATAGCCCCCTAACTCAACAGGGCCTCCACTGTGTCTGGATTAAGTTTGTTCGTACAGACGGTATTACTCATGAACATTTTAAATACATACTGGGATCACAAGGCCAAAAAGGTTATGATAACATTTGAACAGAGCCAATATTTTATTCCCCAATCCTGCAAAATGTTGCTGGTACAAAATGTTAATGGGGAAGCTTTAAAAAATAACAACCTTGAGATTATTTTTTTTAGAAAAGTGGCTTATTTATTGTATAAACAAGTAAAAAAAACATGCATGAAATGTATGGGCTGATATGCTTATTTATACCTGTTTCCATTAGTTTATCTGTATCTATATATCACATTGTTTTAATGTAGAATGCCTCTAATTTGCCAAATACCATTTTCCATTATGCACATAAGTTTAACAATGAAGAGCAAAACTGAATTGAGAATAGAAAGAAAATTTTAATGTTCAACCACAAACTACAGGTTAAGAGCAGAATGGAAAAACATCATTCTAACCAGTATCTGAGATGAATTGTCTGGTATAATAAAGAGTTCAGAGTTATTTTCAGAGATGTGACCAAATGAAAAACTGCTCTTAAGAACAAAGGGTATGACCAAACCTATGGCTGCTTTCCTCAGTTCCCCAAAAGATTAGCTCTATGTTATGGAAGAAGAACATTGTTTGAAAACCACTAAAGCGTCAAACTCCTTCCTCTACATGGATGGATCTTTGGGTCCTGGTCAAAATCTTAATTGTTTTCAATCAGAAAACTAAAGCACTCAGTTAAAGTATCTCCCACTGAAAGCATTCCATTTTGGCCAGAGCCAGACAGCCCCAAAACTCCAGCCTCAAGTGAGGCACCCAGATGGGACATTTCCAAGCTGAGATGCCACAACTGAAAAGTCCCTCCTCCTAATCATGATCACTGAAATCTCCGACAGGGAGCTATAGGACAGCTTCAGCTAAATATATTAACAAAAAGGCAGGAACATATGGAAGAAGACTATGCTTTAGATATCCAGGCACTTAGGACTGTAACTTGCATACTGGGAGGGGGAGGGGTGGCTCTGCCAATTAAGTTCCACTCACTCATATCCCTAGGTTCATACTGTATGTAAACGTTCCACAAATATTGCTCAGGATTTTGCAAAAAAAAAAAAAAAAGGCATAAAGAATTATGTTCTACCACGGCAGCTTGGCTCATCTGAACAGGCCTTATGCAGGTGCCATCTTGCAGATGGGCAAAAACAACCGCTGCCTGCAAACATGCTTTCTCTGTGGTGGCCCCCGCCCTATGGAATGGCCTGCCTGAGGAGGTCAGGAAAGCTCCCACTCTCCTGGCTTTCCGTGAACCATGCAAAAATGAAATATCCAAGGGGGCTTTTTACTCAGATAGGAGGGCTGTACTGTAAAGAAGGAGTCTCAAAGAGATGCATCGGTAGAGGGATTGAGGCAGTAGAGTCTTTACTACGGCATATTATCTGTTGCTGTGTGATCCTGCTGGGTGGTTTCTATGTTGTTTAATATGTCATTCTTAGAATTGATTATGCTCTGTTTCAGCATTTCTTCAACTCTGCATTGGATTTCTGCTGGTTTTAATCTTTGCAAATTTGCATATATGTACCCTATTAGATTGCTTACTGAAATCTTTGAAATTGACTGTATACTGACTCACACTGTTTAATCTGACTTGAGTATGAGAGAGAAAAGTGGACTATAAATAACATAAATAAAATAATAATAAATAATGAATAAGAAAAAGTCCTGGAAAACAAGTTTATATTATTTATTAAATCTACATCCTGACTAGTTTAACAAAACAGTTCTGTGATATTAAAAGGTGGTATCTACATGCTGGGTACGGAGGGGGGGGGTCACATGAATTTTATTTTGTTGGTTTTAGTGATGCGTTAATTTTGATTTGTAAGCTGCCCTGAGCCTCAAAGAAAGGGGGGATATAAATATTTTAATAAGTAAATAATATGGCACAAAAAATTAAGCTGTAGTTCAAATGTCAAGAAATACCTACCCAGAGGGCAAATACAGTTAGTGAACACCACAAAAGGCTTGAGTAAAAACATTTTTATTTAAAAAAATTACACATTAAAAATAATTTGCTTAGTTGAATAGTCCACAGCAGAGGGGTCAGTACTATGAAGGTCCCTGCCAGAAACACTCATAGAGGACTGCAGGAAATACTGTCTAAGAGTTCCCTCAGACAACCAGAATTAAAAGGAATATGTAGACAACCATGTCACACTGATTAAACATTCCAAGTATAAAAAAAATCTTAAACAGCATCCAGACAATAACTGTGTGAACAAAAAATGTTTCCAAAAATCTATCTGATTAAAATAATTAAAATAACCTCCATAAATCTGGTTAAGGCTTGAAGGTTGACAACTTCCTAAAATCATGGGTTTTTCGCTATGCTCTAAGGCATCAGAAAGAGGTTATTGGACGATGGATTCATGCCAGAAGGTGAACGAAAGTTTCTCTTGCAGGCCAAGCATAGGAATGTTTGAACACTTCTGAAGGTGTTAGGATTTTTTTCTCTAATAATCATGGCAAATTACCCCTTTCGGAAATTAAAATCTATTTAACAGAAAGCAAGGATGAGTTCAAAGTGGACATAAGCTTTAAAACTCTACAGCCTTTCCCCCAGCCTAGAGAGCATGGGGCTCAAATGACTGTCTCCAAGAGAGTGGGAAAAACAAGAATATTTTCAATCCAATTTCTTTCTACATTAAAATCTTAGAGGCTCATTGCAATGATTTTAAGGGTGTGTGTGTCTTTAAATACTTGGTGTGGTACCGATGAAGAGTGGGGAGAAAGAGAGGGATGAGTGAGTGAGATGATTGGTAGATGACTGAGAGTGTGGGCAGAGTGTAGTTTTTAGTTACTGAGCGGAGAGAAAAGATTCATTCAGCTTTCTGATTTAGACAGGCAAACTGTGTGTGTGCACTTGAGAGAAAGTCTATGTACATTTGAGTGAGTGATTGATCTATCTGAAGCAGGTTAACTGTGTGTGCGCCCGAGAGAAAGTTTGTGTATATCTGCATGACTGAGCCTATGTGAAGAAACTTTAAGAACTGAGAACTATCTTTGAAACCATCAGGCTTAAGTAATAGCGTGAAACTGATATACTTCTTGTAAAAAAAAAAAAGTTTTTTCCCCCATCCCACCCAGAGTATATGTTATTCCTATAGCCTATTCCTTTCCTCAGGGCCACATAGTCCCACAAAGGATTCTGACGCTTGAGCACGTTATTAAAGGGGAAATTTAATTATTTTGGAATATAATTCCTTGTGGCAGCAATCAACCCAGAGGGTGTAAGAAGAGGGTTAAATGTAAAATCTAACTGAAAAATAAAGAGGGTCGTAACACTCTTAAAACAAGACGAGTGTAATGACCCTCTTTATTTTTCAACAATGCTGGCTCATTTAGTATAAACTGTGCTTCCTTTTGACAAGTGACCATACCTTTTGACAAGTGACACATCCAACGTAAAAAACCCTCAAACTATTTCATCAAGTAAAATAATAAAAATAATACTGCTTGTGAATGTGCAAAGTTCAGAAGCAAAAGCTGGCAGAACAAAAAGCTTCCCTTCTCTCTGCTCCCAACAAGTTTGGGAACCAGACCTTAGCCTCTGAGGAGAAAAGAACCAACCTGTATGCCTAATCCAATTCTGCTTCAGCTAGCCACAGGCATAAACCCCTCATGCAGGAGGCATATATAGACAACTTGTGATGCATATTCCAGATTTTTAACTCTTTTTTCAAGTTGGAAGGACTACCTATCAAACATATGGATGAATGTGCAAAGATCCACCGAGATATGCAGTTCAGAGGACACAGGTCTGCTGCTGCACTGCATACAGAAATTTATTGCTTTCATGAGTTTTTGAATCAGTCCTGCTTAGGAACAGGAAGGAGCACCCTGCCGAGGGCATCCAACAGATCACAGATCAGAGTTTTTGAATTCTTCCCGAAAGTTAAACTGCAGAAGAGAGATTTTTTGAGGTTGCACTGCAATGGTGCAATGCACCATTTTAAGACTAGTGACATATGGCTGGGAAAAACAGCCCCTAGTAAGCATAAACTTGTAACTAACCTGCTTTCACAGGTGTTCTAGAAATCCTTCCTAGCTGCCTCAAAAGTAGGGACCAGCCAAAATTCTTCTGGGAGAGGTTCAAGATTGCAACATGGTTGTATCGCCATAAGCCCACCCATACATACACTTTCATGAGTCATGAAAGAAAAATTCCATTTATTTCACATGGTAATGCATTTGTATTCCACTCTGGACTCTAGGATCCTGTTAAGGTGTACCTATGTTCTCTGCCTGTGTTCTCTGACACTCCAGAGACTGAAGCTATTTATAGGACAGATCTTTCTACAATTCTGAGAAAAGCTTCACGTTTGCAGAAAAATCAGGTATCTTAAAAAAAAAAAAACACCCAAACACCAGGGATTTAACTCCCACCCCCCCCCCCAGTACACACCTGTAGCTTTAAGAAACAAATGTCCCTCAGGGGCCATTGGTGGTAACCACAACAGTACCACCAGCCTTGGTTTCTGTCAGTAAAAAGGAGGGGGAGGAGGCAGGGCCTTTTCCAGGACTGATTTGTCCTTTGTGGACGAATTGGGGCCTGATCCAGCAGCAACCACCAGGTGACTTGATACCATGCGACTTGCATGACTCAACCAGGTGCAGTTGCTGGCTATTGTTCAACAGCAGCCACCCCATGAAACCAGTGGTGCATAGTGGTTAGAGTTTTGGATCTGGAAGATCCAGGTATGAGTCGTCATCACCACTCTACCATGGAGGCTCACTGGGTAACTTTGGGACAGTTATTACATTCTCCTCACATATCCTAACATACATCACAGGGTTGCTGTGATGATAAAATGGAGGAGACCAGAATTATGTAAGCTGGTTTTGGTCCCCAGTGTGGAAAAGGGTAAGGAATAAATGAAGTAAATAAATAAAAAATACAGGTGTGTGTGTGGGGGGGGAGATAAATAGAGGAGGGAGTGGGATACAGGAAAAAGTGAGGTGTCCCCTGCAAGTTCTTGTGAGTTCCCCACTGTGCAACTGGGCCTGGTGGCCAGCACGGCTGCTCAGAGGTAGGAGTGAGGGAAAATTGAAGACAGGGAAGAAGGTTGGCTGGTGGGTGGGAAAGAGAGTAGGAAACAGGGAAAGTGTATAGGGGTTTTCAGGGGAAAGAAGAAATAGTGAGGGGGGGGAAACTGAGATCCCCCCACAAGTAACTGCAGGTGCCCTGTTTGTAACCTACTAAATGCAAGCACGTTGTCACTTTTGATAGACTTAGGTCTTTCTTAGCATTGTCTATATATGACGTCATGGCATTTGAGGGAAGTGTCCCCACCCACATACCCTCTGCTGCGCTGAACAAAAGACAGAGCTCTGACTTGGAAACTCCCCAGGGACAAACAAAAATAATCCTGACTTCTCTTGAGCAGAAATAGGCAAGTGGATGATGGGGGAAAAACAATTCTCAACTAAGATGCAGCTTCTCAGCATTGGACCGTTAACTTTGAACAACATGTGTTTTACTGCATCAGAATATCCATCAAATCCAGCACTCTCTTCTCAGCAGTAATGAAGAAAATGTCCATGGAAACCCACAAAAGAACTACCTAGTCATAACATACTAAACGTGTTATTAAATTAAAAATTTAAAGATATTGCTCCAGTTGTAGCCATGTTTCTCAAACTCTGTGAATTCAGGCTCTCCTTTATGCTACCTTCACTATCCTTACCAATCGAGCACCATCTGCTCCATAGGTGAACATGAAGAGATCCTTGCAGGCAACTGAGTATCTGCAGACTGTTGCTATATACAAGGATTTATTTTATCTCATTTATTTACAAAATTTATATCCTGCCTTTCTGCCCTTATCAGGGCCACCAAGATGGCTAACAGATTAAAAACATACATAAACACACCTTAACAACCATTAAAACAAAACCAAAAATCTTTAATTCAAACAATTACAACCAAGTTAAAATACACTAAAATATACATACATAAAAGCAACAATTAAAAAGAGGGCAGGAAGGAGGGATCACTGAGGGAACACCAGATGAAACAAAAGGTCTTCACCTGCTGGTGGAAGATGGAAACAGGAGACAGGTGAGTCTCTCTGGGGAGAGAGTTCCAGAATTTTGGTGCCAGGACTGAGAAGGCCCTATCCCAGGATGCTACCTGCAGGATTTGTGGATAGAGATGAGAATCCCATGCGAGTATCAGAACAGCAATATCTGGCTCTACTTTCTAAATCTATGTACAGAGAATCAAGAACAAAGCAGTGGATTTTCCTGAACTCACAGATCACTCAGGTAGGTAACAGAAGTCAGGATGCAGTCATTTCTACAAATCAAATATATACCCGTGAGCATCCAGTGCCAGGGATCATTCAATCTATCTAGGTCCTATCAGGTAAGGAAGGAAGGAACTACTTGCTTCAAAATCTTATCCTTCTATGGAGCTTCACAATTCTCCCCCCGCCTTCAAAAAGTCCCACAGCTTGAGAATCACTGCTTTATAATTATGCTTAAACACCTGCCAGTTTGGCTCACGTCCATGACCAGTGTCAGCATATCCCAAAGTGGGGCAGCTGCTGGGGACTTGGACTTTCAGTGGGGCCCACTGCTGTTGCCCCTGTCTTTGCTCCCCTGAGTCTCACCCCCTCCTGCCTATTCATGGGTCCTCTTGTCAGTTGTGTTCCTGGCCAAATGTGCTGCCCAGTGCTGTGAGAAAAAGTGTGTGCGCGTGCAGTTAGGAGTGATGGAACAGGATCAGCTTAGGATATGTTGGTGCTTTGTTTAAACATCATATACATTCAGGGTTGCCAGCTCCAGGTTGGGAAATTCCTGGAGATTTGGGGGGTGGACCTTGGAAAGAGTGGGGTTTTGAGGAGGAAGGGACCTCAGCAGGATATAATGCCACAGAGTTCACCCTTCAGAGCAGCCATTTTCTCCAGGGAAACTGGTCTCTGTGGCCTGGAGATAAGTTGAAACTCCAGGAAATCTCCAGCTGCCACCTGGAGGTTGGCAAAAGTATATACATCGGCTGTTGTATTTTTGGGAATTTTCTGTTAAGTCTCTTTGGGGAGAACTATAAATGCCCTTATGTAAATATATACAAATGACGTGGTTCTTGAGCTAGGCAAAAGCAGCCACAAGCTGCAATGACCAAGCTACCAAGCAGGTGCAAAGTTGCTCAACAAAGACAGCTAATTCGAATTTATATTAGTGATTGGGAGGTTAGGACACAGAAATATTATCAGTTCCTCATAAAATACAGAGTAAAAAGGATGTGTTCTTGCAAAGTGCTCTAAAAGTTAACACAATTTCAATCGGTACAGCCTTTGGAAGTGAAAGAGGAAGAACTTTGTCAAATCTAAGATGGTGATGCTAACCTCAGTGACGTCTCCGGTGAGAAACTACATGACAAACCTGTTTAAGGGGCTTCCTGAAATTCCTTGGATAAAGTAAAATCTAAAATCAGATTTTTAATAACCATAGCACTGATTTATAAATGGTTTTATAATCAGTAATCTTGATGAGTTATTTTACTTACCAATTATGGCCACAAAATGGTAATTTAGTTGTTTTTTAAGACCAGAGCAAAAATGGATTCACAGCTGGCAGGTACAGTTCTGACCTGACCAGAAAAATTTAGAAGCTGATGTATATGCGCAGAAATATGGTATAAAGAATTACTGGCAGTGAATTGTGACCTGCCTGTAAGGAAAAATGCTTTGTTTTGTATGAACCATTTCCTGCTTTTACTGGAAATATTCCTCTTTTGATGACAGACGGATCTCAAGATGCCACATTTTTACTCTGCTTTGATATAGTGTCAGAAGAAAATGTGAACGTGTGGGTAAAGCTCTGGAAAGTCTTTGGAGGGACTACCCACCTGTTTAATCACGTTTCCTGTTTTTAACCCCTTCATTCTAAATTTGTTCCAGCCTGACAAAAATAGATTTAAAAAAAACCCTGGTCTATAAATACCTCCAAGTTTTGACATAAAAATGTTTTGAGAAAATATACTGAATTTGTGGGAGCAGAAATATGAGCACAAGCTCGACATCTGATACTTGCCTGTGGCCAACAGCAGTTGCTCTCTCTGGGAAACACCCAAGTGCACAACTGCAGGAGATGTGTGTGCAAGCTGGCCAAGTTCTGCCAACAGCTACCGGCCTGGACCTAAGGAGTGGGCATCATGTCAGCCCCCAAGCCTGGCTTTCCCTTTCTTCTGCCTTCTTGAAAGAGTTTAATCTCACCCTTTTCCCTTTTCTATAATCACCTCCACAGCGGGAGCAAAGATCTTCTCTACTCTTCCCAGTGCTTGAATTATAGGAAAGCTCGAGGAGGCCAAAATACCTTTTCTGACTGCCCCCTTAGTGCTGCCCTGGCCATTTCACACCTTGTCACTCTATTCAGTCTTTGTTATTTTGAACAACACGGAAAAGATCGCTTCAGCATCTACTTTACAAAATCATTTTACCAGTAAAGGAAGAGAACTTATACATAAAAATTCATAAGTAACAGGTACAGCCTTTCCCTTTTTTTCCTTAAAAAACCCTCCCAGGAATCCACCTATTGATTTTTTTAAAAAAGATTTAGTGTCTAGGACCATTGTTTAGTGTCTTATACCATGGTTTCCTTTATTTAATACAAATCTCTATTATTTTATAAAGCACCCAAAGAGGTGTTTCTTTATGAATGTATAAAACTTACTATACTAAAATGTTCAATACGCAAACCAGCTGAAAAGTGATATATGCTTATAAAATCTATACAGCTGCTGTTACCATAATAATAGCCTGTCAGAGCCTTTGCAAGACAAAATGACAGCAATTTTGCAAATGAAGAATGGGCTTACAGATATGCCATGTTTATGAATTTACTTTGGTTGTCACTCAAACATTATGAATATTACCATGAGCATCTCTGAAAAATAAGAAAATGAATCCACTGATCTGAGGCCTACATTATGAAAAACACTCAGGATACCATGAAGATTATACCAAGCTATTTCTGTCTAATCCGTATCTTTTCCATGGCTGGCCGTCCAACACCCCAAAACCTTTGGAAGGAGTTAGAGGCTGTAATACATTGGCTGGATAGTAAAAACTAGAATATTCAAGACAAGCATCTAAATCAAAATTCACAGGTTAGTCAAAGACTCTTTCTTCCTTTTTATAATGTTACAGTTTGGTGGGCAGTGGCAAAATTTAATTTTTTCTTACCTTTACAAAGTCATGTAACATAAGCACAAGCTCAAAAAGTAAACTCCCGTGTGTATTAAAATATATATTTTCAGTGCAAAATGAGTTAGTTGTTTTTAGTTTAATTTATTGCATTGATGCGCTGTTAAGATATTGCATTGCTGCATCCTTCAAAAATGTGCACCAAAAAGGAAAACAAATCTACCACCTTTAAAATAAATGACTCATTTGAACACGTTTCTCCCCTAAATACAATGGGAATGCACGCTTATCATTAATTTTGGCAAATACACTGCCATGCCTTTGCTAAGGTTTGAGGAACCCGAAAGTGCGTTTGGCAGGGTCTGTGTTAAACCGTGAAATTGCACAAGTGCTCTCCTGAAGCGTTTAGAACTCATTCAAGAAGACCACAATTATGGTTGTTGTGGGTTTTCCGGGCTGTACTGCCGTGGTCTTGGCATTGTAGTTCCTGAACTACAGGAACTACAATGCCAAGACCACGGCAATACAGCCCGGAAAACTCACAACAACCATCGTTCTCCGGCCGTGAAAGCCTTCGACAATAGACCACAATTACATTTCTTTTTTTTTTTTTAAATAAAATTTTATTGGAATTAGAATCATTGGATTTCACATTACAATCAATTCCCGTTTCCCAATTTCTAACCCCCTCCCTTTCCCCCCTCTTTTGTAGACTTCCAACAGTTTTCCAACCCTTTGTCCCTTTTCCCTTACTCATTTTAAATTCATCTATCTAACAAACATATACTTTCCCTTTAATCTAAGCAATAATTCTTTAACTATTTTTAACACTCTGTACCCTATCTTTAAGTCCCTTCTTCCGTATTAGACAAACAATTTGTCCCTTTTTCCATAATTTCAAAATTTCCTGGTTTCAAATATTTCTATAAACCATATACCATATAAACCATATAATCCATGCGTTCATATAAGTCAACCAATTTAACTTATATTCTGTATATTACTTTTTCTACATATCTTGTCTTCATTCTACTTTAGTTATATTTAATTATATTATTAATTTCCTCTTTCTTTAATTATACATCTATATAACTATCATCAAAGGTTATCAATCAATTTGATCCATATGTTTCTTCAGGTAGACTTATTCAGTTTAACATGTTACACGTTTATACCAGAAACAGTATTAATTAGTCGGTCCTTATAGTTAGTTATTTTCTATCCATATTCTATATATTTTTCTATATATAACAATCTAACAAGATAACTGCTTAGACATTTTCATTTTTCTCTCTACCCTCCGGTAAAGTCACCCCCCTCTACATTTTGTCATGTTTCAATAGTTCTCAAACTGCCACAGTTCTCCTCCCACCTCCCATTTCTTCAACACATATTGCTTCAGCTTCTCCCAGTCCGTGTTAAACTGTCCTGGGTCCAGATTTCTCAATTTTCTTGTCATTTTGTCCATTTCGGCCATATACAGCAATTTATAAGTCCAGTCCTCAATAGTTGGCACTTCTTGTACTTTCCATTTTTGCGCATACAAAAGTCTGGCCGCTGCTGTCATGTAAAATAGCAATGTTCTATATTGGGCTGGAATGTTCTCCATTCCCAAGTTCAGTAGCAGGAGTTCTGGGTTCTTATTGATTTGAAATTGTAGAATCTCACTTATTACTTTTATTATTTCTCCCCAGTACTGCCTAGCTACCTCACACGTCCACCACATATGGTACAGAGAGCCCTCATGTTTTTTACATTTCCAGCATTTATTAGAAGTGTTCGAATTCCCTAGCGCAATCTTCTTTGGTGTCATGTACCAACGATAGATCATTTTGTAAATGTTCTCTTTAATATTAGTACACGTTGTAGTCTTCATTGTGTTTTTCCACAAGTGTTCCCATGCCTCCATTGTTATTTCTTTGTTAAAATTTATGGCCCACTTCACCATTTGTACTTTAACTATTTCATCTTCAGTATACCATTTCAACAGTACTTGGTATACCTTGGAAATTTCCTTCTTATCCTCTTTTAAAAGTGTCTGCTCTAGTTCCGAATTCTCTGTTCTTATGCCTCCCTTTGCACAGTCCGAGTTATAGAGATCTCTGATCTGCCTATACTGAAACCAGTCATAGTTGGGTGATAACTCGTCCTGTGTCTTTATTTTAAGTTTGGAAGATTCTATTCGGGTTATCTCCTTATATGTTAAACACTGTTGCTCAGTATCGACAGCTCTCGGATCTATTACTTCATATGGAACCACCCACATGGGGGTTCCTTCTTGTAGAAAGTCTCTGTACTTCTTCCAAGTTGCAAATAGGCTTTTCCTTATGTAATGATGTAAGAACATTGAGTTCACTTTCACTTTATCGTACCATAGGTATGCATGCCATCCGAATATTTTTTTATATCCCTCTAGGGCCAATAATTTCTTATTCTTCAGCATCATCCAGTCTTTCAGCCACACTAGGCAGATTGCATCATAGTAAAGTCTTAGATTGGGCAGTTGCATTCCGCCTCTTTCCTTTACATCTTGTAAAACTTTCATTTTCACTCGAGGCTTCTTGCCTGCCCAAACAAAGTCTGATATTTTCCTCTGCCATTTTTCAAACTGCTTAGAGTCTCGGATAATTGGTATTGTCTGTAACAAAAACATTACTCTTGGTAACACGTTCCATCTTAACTGCTGCAATCCTTCCCAACCATGACAAATTCAATCTATTCCATTTAATCAAATCTTGCTCAATCTGAGTCCATAATTTTTCATAGTTATTTTTGAATAGATCTATATTCTTTGCAGTCAGTTCAACTCCCAAATATTTCACCTTAGTTGTTACTTCACAGTCCGTTATTTCCATTAACAGTTGTTGTTTTTGCTTAGTCATATTTTTGCATAGTATCTTTGACTTCTTTTTGTTAATATAGAACCCTGCCAAATCTCCGAACTCCTTGATCTTCTCTATCACTTTTGGCATATTCTCCATTGGGTCTTCCACAATTAACATTATATCGTCCGCAAATGCTCTGATCTTATAAGAAAAGTCTTTTATTTTTATTCCGCGGATTTCTTCATCTTGTCGTATTTGTATCATCAGTATCTCCAATACCAAAATGAATAACAGCGGAGACAACGGGCAACCTTGTCTTGTTCCTTTACTTATAGTCAATTTCTTAGTAGTCTCATCATTCACCACAATTGCTGCATTCTGGTCTCTGTAGATTTCTTTAACTGCTCTTATGAATCTTTCTCCCATTTGTAGCTTTTCCATAGTGGCAAACATAAAGTCCCAGTTCAAATTGTCAAACGCTTTTTCAGCATCAACAAAGAAGAAACCAACCTCTTTGTCACAACGCTTATCATAATACTCAATAGCATTAATCACTGTCCTTAAATTGTCTCTGATTTGTCTACCAGGTAAAAAACCTGCTTGTTCCTCCTCAATAACTTCCGAAAGCCATCCCTTCACTCTCTCTACCAGTATCTTCGCAAAGATTTTATAGTCATTATTAAGTAAGGATATGGGTCCGTAATTTTTCACATTAGTCAGATCTTGGCCCTCTTTGGGGATCAATGAAATGTTAGCTTCCTTCCAGGTATCTGGAATCCGTTGATCCTTTAATACTCCATTGATCACTTCTTTTAGGAATGGTACCAGTTCGTTGGCCATTGTCTTATAAAATTTGGCTGTAAATCCATCTGGCCCTGGCGCCTTTCCCAAATTTGTTGATTGTATTGCCATTTTTATTTCCTCATCCGTTACTTCGTTGTTCAGTCTGTCTCTCCACGCTTCCGAGATTACTGGGAGCTTCATTTTCTCCAAATATGTCGCTATTGATTCTTTATTCACCTCTTTCTTATTATACAATTTAGCATAAAATTTATAGAAGGCTCTACTAATGGATGTCTGTTCCAAATATGTTTTGTTATCTTCACATATTTTGTTTATTATTTTCTTTTCCTTTCTCTTTTTCAATTGCCATGCCAAATATTTCCCAGGTTTGTTTGCACCTTCAAACCCTTTTTGATTCAGTCTTTTAAGATTCCACTCCAATTCTTTATTATTCATTGCTGTCAGCTGTTCTTGTAATATTTTAATGTCCTGATAAATTTTCTTTTTCCCTGGTCTCTTCTTTAACTGTATTTCTTTGGCTTTTATTTTCTCCATAATCTCCTGTCTCTTCTCCTCTTTCTTTTTCCTGGCTCTTCCATTTAAGTCCATTAGTATGCCCCTAATTACCGCCTTGTAAGTGTCCCAAACCTTATTGGTTGGTACTTCTTTATTCATGTTGTATTGTATGAAGAACTTTGTCTCTCTTCTCAGCATCTCCATATTCTCTCCCTCTTGAAGTAAGTCCTCGTTTATTCTCCATCCTCTCCTTTTGCTCCTTCTCCCCAATTTCCACATAATTGGATTATGATCCGAGCCTACCATCGGCATTATTTCCACTTCCTTAGTCCATAACGCTAAGTCTTTTGAGGCCCAGATCATATCAATTCTCGATAGCGTAAAGTGTCTTGCGGAGTAGAACGTAAATTGTCTGCTTTTCGGGTTTTGTCTTCTCCATACATCTTCTAAGGTTTCCTGTTGTATCAGTTCAAAAAACAACTTTGGTAGCAATCCTCTCTTCTTTTGTGCAGTTGATGATTTTTTGTCTAAATCCAAATTTGTCACTCCATTGAAGTCTCCAGCAAGTATTATCTGGTCATATGAAAGTTCATCTAGTTGCTTCCTTAAATCCTCAAAGAAGCTTTCTTTTGCTCCATTAGGTGCATAAATTCCAACTACCAGCACTCTCTTTGAATTCCATACGCATTCCACTGCTATAAATCTGGCTTCCACATCTTTCATTACAAACTTTGGCTGCAGCTCCTCTTTAATATAAAGCACTACTCCTCTTTTTTTCTTATTAGAGGCCGCTGCAAAATCATTGCCCAATTTTTTTGATTTTAGATACTTTACATCTTGTTTTCGAATATGGGTCTCTTGCAAACATACAATATCACATTTTTGTTTTAATAGCCAGTGAAAAATGCTTTTTCTCTTATTCGGTGAATTAAGTCCATTTACATTCCAAGATAAAACTTTACACTCCATAATCATAATCTTGTTGCTGGTAAGTCCTTTTTCATTGTCTCTTATAAATCGCTCCATCTCTCGTTCGGATCTGATGCGTTTTTTGGCCCCTCCAAATTCAAAGGACACTTCTTCTGGTAATTCCCATCTGTACCTGATTTTCATGTCCTTCAAAATCTGAATTAGCGCCTTATATTTTTTCCGGTCCAATAACACCGATCTGGGTAATTCCTTCATAATGATAATCGTCTTGCCGTCAATCTCCAATGGATCTTGAAACTGTTTAGTCACAATCTTCTCTTTCATATTTCGAGTCGTGAATTGCACAATCACATCTCTTGGTAATTTCCTCTGGGTCGCAATTCTTGAATTTACATGGTATACCACGTTCAGGATAGCCACAACTTCCTCCTCCTCCTTCCCCAGGTATTCAGCTAACACCTCAGTCATCTGTTCTTGCGCTGTCTTTCCTTCCACTTCCGGCAAGCCGCGAAATCTTAGCTGCTTCTCCATGTGTTTACTTTCCGCAACCGCCATTCTCCCCCTCATCAGTCTCATCTCTGTTTGTTGCGTGTCAGCTAGATTCTCCACCGCGCCTTCTACTACTTTAACTCTCTGCTGTGTTCCTTGCAATTCATTTTGCATTGTTTCCATACCTTTCTTTACTTCTGCCAGCTCACTTTTCACTGTCTGTTTAACCTCTTTGATCAGCTCCGGTTTCATGTCCTTAAGTTCTTTAATCACTTCTAAGAGTTTTTTGTCTAGGTTCTCTATTGCCGATTGCCACTCTTTTTTCGACATCGTGGGGCTTGCCTTAGCTCGCTCCCACGAGTCCGCCCTCTTCCTTAACTGCGTGGCGTAAAATTTAGTGTCTTTTTAATTTTTAATTTAAATGTCCCGGTCTTTTTGCAAAGAAAAAACTTTTAGAAAATCCAAAATGTCGGGCGTCTTTTCTCTATGGTTCTTCTATGGTTTTTGTAATCCAAAATGGCTTACTTCCTCTTCCGCTGAAGCCGCGGCTTTTCCCCTTTCAAAGATGGCGATTCCCTTCTTCCTGCCCTCTGGCAGGGGCCGCTTCTCTCCAGCAACTCTATTGTTATTACGTACTTCCTGTCTCCCGACTTCCCGCAGTAGCTCTCGCGATGGTAAAATTTTCTCACAGCTCCATAACCGCAAGTATTCAAAACAATAGTCCAAATTCTTTAATAACTTCTTTAAACTTAGTCTTTTTTTCTATTTCGACTCTTGCTGAGTCTTCTCCTCCTTATAGTTAGCCTGTTGCAGTTTTAAAATCTACTTTTAATCTTCTTTACTTTTAACAATCTGTCCCGTATCAGAAGATAGTGATCTTTACCTTCCCATTCACTTTCCGTGGGTTGTAATCACTGTTTCAATCTTCGTTTCTCCTGTACTCCTCTTTCCCCTGTTGAAGCTTGGGTACGTAGGTCTTATGCCAACCGCATTGGCCCCGAAACTGCCGCAGAGATCATAGCCGACCTGTCACAGGGTGGGACCTCAAGGGTCGTGAGGGGGCCCGTCGCGTAGAGCCCCCCCTCGCCCGAGATCAACGCGCCCTGAGGTCTTGAGCGTTCTTTGCCTGCTCTCCGCCTGAGAGCAGTCGGCCGCGGGCTATTTTGCCCCCGCCGGCCGCTTAAAACGGCAGTCCGGTCAGCTCCACAGTTGGAGCTGCGTCAGACCTCCATGAATCCCAAACCGGAAGTCGACCACAATTACATTTCGAGTTGTAATTCTGGCACTTACACAAGATTTTGTAAGTTTCAGAATTTCTTCCCCATTGATTTCTTCCAACACTAATCCCTTGTAGCAGCTGAAAGTTTTCCTATGGGGCCAGATTTATGATTTCAGATTTAAAGTTTAAAAAGAAATCCTATTTTTTAAACAACGCCCCCCCCCCCAATTCTATGCTGTTAACA
This sequence comes from Eublepharis macularius, assembly GCF_028583425.1. Lineage (NCBI taxonomy): Eukaryota > Metazoa > Chordata > Lepidosauria > Squamata > Eublepharidae > Eublepharis > Eublepharis macularius. The sequence continues at coordinate 36,669,010 of NC_072796.1, read as the reverse complement.
AAAGTGCCCTATGGGGAGATAGCGAAAGGATGTGTAACACACCCCTTTCCTGCAGTTTCCATGCAGAGCAGAATGTGTGGGGTTTGGGATGGTTTAGGGTAAGATGGCTCTTTGAACTTTAAATTCTACAGATCCCAAAGCTGGATCATTTGGGAGAGTGGCAACTGCCACTACAGGCTGAGGGTTTGAAGGAAGAGTCAGATGAGGGCACTAACCTTCTGGGAGCATGATGGTAGATTCCAAGAACGACTTCTAATCACTTTAGGAGCACATTTGTGCAATTTCACAATTTAGTACAATGTGCTCTGATAGTTTAATAGTCCCTGAATTTTAGGGAAGTTATAGGAGTTCATTTGCCAAAGCCACGTAAGTACAAAACTGCACAAGTGTGCTACCATTGCATTTAGAATTTTTTTTTTCAGTGTTCGCAATCTCTGCAGACACTGGTTGAAAAAAGACTGCTTAATTAGACTTCTGTGACTAATACTTTTCTTCAGGTGAAGTCATACCAAATTTTAGACTGATGGGGACAAACTGCCTTAGTTTTAATGATGAATATTATTTTCTGGCACTATGATGAAAAACCCATAGCTATATAACCTTCCCCAACTACCCATCATTGCCTCCAAGTATCAAATTCTTTCCCCCCTATTTAACTCCCTATACTTCAGTAATTAAATAAGCAAAGATTGAAAAGCATTCATTAAAATAGCATGAGATTATGTAAATAGAGCAGTGGGCAGAGCTTTGTACTTCAACTGACGAGGTTCAGGTTTATGGTTGGCAGGTCACTGTTTCTTAGAAGAGCCTTCCACACCAAATTGTTAGGAAGACAAAAAGGAGAATGCTGAGTTTCATAGAGACGGAAAAGATGCCAAAGTGATAAATAAGTTAAAAAAATTAGATTTCTAGTGTATAATATAAATGTTCCTGATACTTTTTTGATTCACTTAGTGTGTTGGCCTGTTCGTGAACACCACATGCACAGCAAATGTACCCTTCATTTTAACGGGCTATGCATAGCATAGGCTCATGTATCTCAAGCCACTGCTATGTATCCACCCACCTATCATCACCCTTTCACCTCAGCAAAGGGATGGAGGAATCACAGGACTTATATATGTGTGTATTCTCCCAGAGCATACTACATCATATGCACAACAAGGTGTGCATGTGCCCCCAAAATAAAAATACTTCTGTGTGCAAACAAAGCAAATATGTGCATGGCTACATGGAACTACAGTAATTATTATGACTGTGGCAGCTCAAAGAGATTGGGGACTTGCTGCCATCCCCAATAGCCATGTATGTATACGGGCATTTCTGGCTCATACAGGACTTCTGGTATAGGATCGCAGGTGCAAGCAAGCTTGAAGAATGTCATATTAGAAGAACCAGGCTATAGCAATGCATGGGTTGACCAGCTTCAGTTGGTTTAGTGGTAATCAAGCAGTAATACCTATTCTTGCCTCAAGACTTGTACAAAGAGTGCTAAATTTTTATTCTTTTATTTATACCCCGTCCTTCCATAAGGGTCACCAAAATGGCTAACAAATTAAAACATGCATAATAAAATAAGACCTTAAAAACTATTAAAACCAACAAAACATATCATTAAACCAATTAAAACCAGATCTAAAATACATAGAAAAACATAAAAACAATTAAAACATTGAGCAGGAAGAAGGGATCACTGAGGGAATGCCAAACAAAGCAAAACAACAAAAAATAGCTCTTTACACACTGGCAGAAGATGGCAACAGAATGGGACAGACAAGCCTCTCTGGGGAGAGAGTTCCAGACAGTTCTGGTGCCATGACCAAGAAGGCCCTCCCGTGGGTTGCCACCCACCTAATCACAGAAGTCAGGGGCACCTGAAACAGGGCCTCAGAAAATGACTGGAGGGGTTGGGTAGTAGTAATGGGAATAGGTGGACCTTCAGAAATGTTGGTCCCAAACCATATGGGGCTCTAAAAGTCAGCACCAACACTCTGAATTGTGCCCAGAAACAGATTGGCAGCAAGTGCAGATGGGTCAAGCCTAGAGTGATATGGTCCCTACGGCTCACTTCAGTAAACATCCTGCCTACAGCATTTTGTACCAACTGAAGTTTCTGAATACTTTTCAAGGGCAAACTCATGAAGAGAGCGCTGATATCTCCTGGGTCCAGGGTAGTCCTTTTTAGAAGTGGACGAGCCATAGCCTGTTTCAAGGCTGGGGCGACTATCCCCTCTCTCAAGGAGGCATAAATCACACTGGGTTCCCAAGCAGTCCATTTCCTGCTGCAGGCCAGATCCCCCAAGCCTCCGACCACCTGGAATAGCTTCGCTGGCTTACACTATGCAGACACAATGGTGGCATGGAAGTGTTGTTTCTTTGCTTCCATCACTGCCACGGAGCACACTTTAAAATGAGCTTTAACCTATGTCTCATAGAAGCCTGCCTAATAGGTAAGTTTATGGTAACCCGTCAAAATTGTTCATGGGTGTTCAAACATTCTGTTTTCTGGAAAGGAAATTTTTCAACTTGGGTGAGGATTTTCAGCAAGTCCAAGAGAAGCAAAAAACGAATTAAAATGCTAATGTGTAACAGACGGAACAACAATAGGTCAGAACTGAACATATGCCACAGTAAAAGGAGGTCTTTTACATGAAGTATACTGAAATGGTTTCTGGAAAGCAGTAAGTTTACTGTATTCAGACATGAGTATTTAGGATTCTGGAATAAGAGTTACACCCTTCTAAGCCCATTGGCATCAATGATTTTAGAGCGCAATCCCAAGCAGGCCTACTCAAGAAGCCTATTCGGATCTATTCAATGAGGCATATAACCAGGAAAGTGTTCTTAGGATTGCTCTATAAGAAACTTTTTAAAGAGTGCCTTAAAGTGCTTTTAGCATTTCATTTTCTAGTTTCAAAGAGTCTGATATCGTTGGAAGAGTGTAAAGCCATTCATTTTTTAGCATTCTGTTCAAAATCCAACATTTGGAACTTATCTAAGCATGTGAATGAAGTAAAGAACTGGAAAGCTGAAGATTTTTCACAGTTCAAAGTTATGGTTTAATAATGTGGAATTACTCTGAGCAACAGAACAAGTCCAGAACTCTAATCTCATCCAAACATTAATAAAAATTGTGAAGTGTTTCATTAACTTTAAATTGCAAAGCACAGAGCAGAGAAATTTTAAAATAATGACATGCTTGCTGTTACCCTGGTGCTGCTATACTGGTTAAAGGACCCATTTGATCTCTCCATTTGCAGCCTGGCTCCAGACTGAAGTTTACATTCACCTTGTCAGCCAATTTTGGTGTTTTTTTTTTTTTAAACCTAAAGCTCAAACCAAAAATTATGGATTGGAAAACATTATGTCGAAAGGTACTAAAGACACATGTTTGAAGGCAGTTTATTGGAGGGAAACAGGAAAGAACTAGGGCTTTTCTCCTTAGTTTTATTTGCTGCTGAACCCCAATCTGTAAATAGAATAGTACCCAACTATGTTTTAATGTAGTAAAGGAGTCGTTGCTCTACATTGCATCATACTTGTACTTCAGTGCCAAAAGTTCATTTGACTTTTTGGATAACCCCAAATTTTGCTCTAAGTTCAGGGTCCCTTATCCAAAAGCGTAACAATTTGTTTTAAAATGCATATACCAAAATAATAACAAGGCCATTGCCTCAATGAAGAGGAAGACACAAAATATGGACTTACATAGCTCTTAAAAAAACTCCAGTTAACATCAGCAATCAGAAAACAGGCAGGAGATTCAAAAGGTTCAACAAAAGGCTTGCTGATATGATCTACCTGCTGTAGCACAGTGGTTAAGTGGTTCAGCTGCAAATTAACACTCTATTGGTTCAAATCCCAGTACTGCCATGAGCTTAGTAGGTGGCCTCTCAGCCCCAGCTCCACAGCTGTATTGTGGAGATAATAGTAACTCTAACTTGTTTACCACCCTGGGTGGGGCACTAATCTGTCTAGAAGAGCAGTATATAAGTGCAGTTGTTATTATTATTATTATTATGATCTTTCAATGCCTGTAAAAATCTGGTTGGAGTAGGTGATCTTCTCACCCCTTCTGTTCTAAAAGGAGGGAGACAAGCAATGGTTCCAGTGAATTTGGACTAGTAGTGCAAATAATAGTCACAAATGTGAGAGGGAGACATACATGCATATGCATAACATGCAACAATGGCTTTACGATACTACTTACAACTCTCGTATCACCTTGTCTGGTGTTTAAAGTATTTACAGTTGTTGGCTTCTCGCCATGGTATGCTGTGCTTTCATTAAAAACAGTTTGTTTTAAAATTGTGTACTACTATTTGCTTTCCTTTACAACAATCCTATGGGTTTGCTCATTACCAGGGCTTTTTTTCTGGGAAAAGAGGTGGTGGAACTCAGTGGTGGAACTCGGGACCGCACAATGACATCACTCTGGGTTAGCTTGAACAAGGGGGGAGTTTTTAAATCGCCCTCGGTGAAAATGGTCACATGGCTGGTGGCCCCGCCCCCTGATCTCCAGACAGAGGGGAGTTTAGATTGCCCTCCGTGCAGTGGCAATCTAAACTCCTGTCTGTCTGGAGATCAGGGGCGGGGCCACCAGACATGTGACCATTTTCAAGAGGTGTCGGAACTCCGTTCCACCGCGTTCCTGCTGAAAAAAAGCCCTGCTCATTACTATTGCCTTTAGCAGGAGCAAAAGTGTGACAACAAACTGTTTTTAGTCAAGGTTACCATCTCCTAGGTTCAAGTCCACTAGTGGAGGGGGATCACCTAGCCTTAGTTTTCAGAGAACGTAATTTTCAAGGTAAAGTGCTGATGAACTTAACCATACATTCACAGACCCATATCACCTCATTTTAATAATAATAAGAAATTTCTGTTACCTTTTTATTCTACCATTCCCCCAAAGAAGTCCAGGGTGGCATACATGGTTCTCTTCTTTTCTCTCTTAGATTCAGCTAAAAGAGAACTATTGGCTCAGCTACCTTCATAGCCAACTAAGGACTTTTACCCAAGTCCTTTCGGTCCTAGCCCAAACACTCATAATCATGATACCACATTGGCTCACATATATGTTCCATCACATTTTAAATATTAAGCAGAAGGCTATTATTTTACTTCAAAACATACTAGTGAAAATAATGAAATCAAGAAGTTGCTCCAAGTAAGGACTGTCAAATCCCACAATACTGGCTACGCCTCTGCAGCCTCATTTAGAACAAAAATGGGGGGGGGGGCTGCTTTAATGATGGGAATGCTAACACTGCACAAGCAGCAAAAGAAGAGAACATCCACCTAGAGCCTAGTTTACAGAGCAGCAGTCTATGGGAGGGAGAACATGCGGTCAGGAGGGGAGTGCAGGCATTGGACTCTCACCGGGCGCCCCCCTTCCCCTCTGCTGAGTGTGTGTGGGGGGGTTTCTGTAAACTTCAATTAAATGGAGAGCCAAGCTGTAAGACCAGGATGCCTACATTTCCCATCAAAACCTGAGGTAAGCTGACAAGTGTCCAACCTGTGTCAGGCGTCACTTGTAGCTTGGCTCTCAGACAGCATGCTTCTCACACTGCTCTGTGTACACAGACTGTACCTCAAGAGACAAACACCAAATAACAGGGTTAACATACCTGTAACTTATGTTCATCGAGTTCTTCTGTGCTGACACACATGGGACTGCGCAGGCGCAGGCCAGCCGCCGGAGAATTTTCTAGAGCTTCCATGGCTCCGAAGGGGCCGTTTGTCGCGCGCCTCAGCGACCGTTTTCCCGCCCAAACGGTCACGTGATCCTCCAGCGACCAACGGCCCCTTCCCTCAGTTCTCCCTTGCCGCCGCTTGACCAACACACTTCAGCCATAACACCTTAAAAACACCAATTTCCGTTACAGCCATCACAAAATCGTGCATTGGAGTTCACAGCGGGGTAGGAGGGAGGGTTGTGTGTCAGCACAGAAGAACTCGATGAACATAAGTTACAGGTATGTTAACCCTGTTTTCATCTTCGTTCTTCTGTGCCTCCACACATGGGAGTGTACCAAGCTTCACACAATAAGGAAGGCGGGGGTGAAGTCCAACACAATTTTATTAAGCAAACAAGAACAACAATAAATAGATATGCATATATACATCTATGTAAAAATACTGTGTAAGGACACATAAATACTCAATATTTACATATATACACACCCCCAGGTACATATATACACTTTCACTCAAGGGTACCCAGCAGGTACGCCAAGAAAGTCATTCCAAAACTCCCTCAGGAAAAAAGGGAGTGTAAGACAGCCTTGGCCACAGATACATCCTGCTCCGCATTGACATCAACGGCGTAATGCCTGACAAAGGTGTCTGCAGAGGACCATGTGGCTGCTTTACAAATGTTAACCATGGGCACCCCCCTGAGGAGTGCCGAAGAGGATGCTTGGGACCGCGTGGAGTGGGCTCTGACATGAAGCGGGCAAGCCACCCCTGCCAGGGAATAGGCCTTGCTAATGGCCGTCACAATCCACCTAGACAGGGTCTGTGAGGAAGCCCTGCTACCCTTGTCCTTGGCCCCAAAACATACAAACAGGTGAGGACAGAAGCGGAATTCCTTCGTCCTATCCAGGTAATAGGCTAGGGCCCTCTTCAAGTCTAGGGAATGGAGGGCCTTTTCCCCCTTAGAGGAAGGTTGAGGAAAGAATGCAGGCAGTGAGATATCCTGCGAGAGGTGGAAGGCGGACACCACCTTGGGCAGGAACCCGAGGCAGGGACGCAGGACCACCTTGTTGGGATGAAACACAAGAAAGGGAGGGTCAGACCGCAGTGCAGACAGCTCACTGACCCTTCTGGCCGATGTGACGGCCACCAAGAATGCTACCTTGTAGGATAGCATATCCAAAGGGCATGTAGCCATAGGTTCAAATGGAGGCAACATGAGACGTGAGAGCACCAAGGACAGCGACCACTGAGGCACTGGCGCCGACACAGGTGGGTAAAGATTGTACATGCCCTTAAGGAACTGGCGGGATTGTGGGTGAGAAAACACCGTAGCACCCTCAACTCGGGCGTGAGCAGCTGATATCGCTGCCAAGTGTACCTTGAGGGAGGACACCTTCAAGCCCAGGCCACGCAAGTGGCACAAATACTCGAATACAACCCCCAAGGGACTGCTGTCAGGCACCACTCCTCTGGCAAGTGCCCAGAGCTCAAACCTGCGCCACTTGGCCGCATAAGCGCGCCTAGTGGATGGCCGACGAGCATTCAGGAGGACCCTCTGTACCTCGTCAGTAAAGCCTACAGGGGAGGAACGATCCGCCAAGCCGTTAGGTGCAGCTTCTTGGGATCGTGGTGGACTAGGCTCCCGTTTAGGAGAAGGTCTTGCCGAGGGGGCAGACTCACATATGCCCGTTGGGACATTCTCAGGAGCTTCGGGAACCAAACCTGCCGTGGCCAGAAGGGGGCCACTAGGATGCAGTCCGTCCCGTCCTCCTCTATCTTGCACAGGACCCTGGGAATCAAGGGGAACGGAGGAAACATGTAGTGCAAGCCCTGCGTCCACGTAAACTGGAAGGCATCCCCAATAGAGAGGGGGTCGCTCCCTGCCCTGGAACAGAACGTGTGGGCCTTGGTGGTCGCCGCAGTGGCGAACACGTCTATCACTGGATGACCCCACATCTGGAAGATCGGCCCAACGCACTCTACGTTCAGTTCCCACTCGTGGTCCAGTAAAGGGACCCTGCTGAGGGCATCTGCCCGGGCATTGTCTGACCCAGCCACGTGTATAGCACGGAGCGACACGCCGTTCTTGATAGCACACTGCCAAGTGAGTGTGGCTTCCCGGCACAGGGCCATGGACACTGTGCCCCCCTGCTGATTCACGTAGTACATGGCAGTCGTGTTGTCCGTCTGCACCAACACCTGACGATTTCTCAGCAGTGCTGTAAGAGACACAAGTGCGAAACGAATGGCCCTTAGTTCAAGCACATTGATATGGAGGGTCTTTTCCCTGTCAGACCAGACATCTTGCACAGACACAGCACCACAGTAAGCCCCCCATCCCAACAGAGAGGCATCAGTGGTAACCGTGATGTCATGGTGTTGATACCCAAAAGGGGTCCCTTTAAACAAGTTGTCATCAGACAGCCACCAGTCCAAGGAGGAGAGGATGACCCTCGGGATAGAGAATTTGAGGGACGGAAGGTGCAGCAGAGCATCGTACCTCCGCACAAACCAGTTCTGGAGAGGGCGCATACGCAGCCTAGCGAAAGGCACCACAGAGGTGGCCGCTGCCATATGCCCTAGTAAGCACTGGATAGTGCGCACAGACTGGAATCGGTTCCTTTTAAACATGGACACTAGACCCCTTAGGGACCGAGCCCTCTCCAAGGGGAGCAGGGCCTTACCCTCCACAGAGTCTAACAGTGCACCAATGTAGGACACCCTGCAGTTGGGCACCAGCTTGGATTTCTCCAAGTTCACCAGGAGCCCCAGGCGTTGGCAAGTGCTAAGTACCAAGCCAATGTCCTGCACCAGCCTAGACTCCGATTCAGCCACGATGAGCCAGTCATCGAGGTACGGAAAGATGGTACAGCCTTCTTCCCGTAGGAAGGAAACCACAGGGGCCACACATTTAGTGAACACTCGTGGGGCAGTGGACAGGCCAAAGGGGAGCACCTTATACCGGAAAACCCTTTGCCGGTAAACAAAGCTCAGGTATTTCCTGTGCTCCTTCCGTATGCCCACGTGAAAGTATGCGTCCTTTAAGTCAAGAACCGCAAACCAATCTCCCTGTTTCAGCAAGGCGATCACAGCCGCCAACGTAACCATTTTGAATTTGGTCACCTTGAGGTAGGCATTAAGGCCCCTCAGATCTAAAATGGGACGTAAGCCCCCATCCTTCTTGGGGACCAGGAAGAACCTAGAGAAGAAACCCTTTACAGAATCCTCATAGGGCAATTCTTCCACAGCACCCTTGGCCAAGAGCGACACGATCTCCGCATCCAGCTCGGCCATAGTGTTATTGACAGCTGTCAGGGGTGAACTGCATCTAGGCAGCTCAACGAACTCCAGCCCGTATCCCAGTTCAACAATAGTTAAGACCCATGAGTCAGATGTTATTGACTCCCACTCAGAGAGGAGTGGACTCAGTCTGTCCGAAAAGTCCGGGGATACGGCTGGCGTGACCCGTCAGTACTGCCTCCCGGCGCCCTGCTGATCTTTCTGCTGGGCCGGTTGCTGTGCCGGACGAGGCTTGAAGGGCCGACGCCTCCTCTGCTGTTGTGCGGGAGGGTAAGGCCGCTGCTGGTAGGCAGGATACTGTTGGTAGCCCGGTCGTTGCTGTTGGTATCTGCCCTGGTAGTGGTAAGGGCCGGACCGGGGAGCGTACCGTGGCCTGGAGGAGGGCTTGTCCGCAGGAGCCAGCCCCAAGGACCGTGCCGTCTGTCTGTCCTCTTTTTTCTTTTTCAGGGTCTCGTCGGTCGATTTGGAGAACAGCGAGTCCCCTTCAAAGGGCATGCTCTCCACCCTGGAACGCACCTCCTGGGACAGGGCCGTAGACCGCAACCAGGAGTGGCGCCTGAGGACCACCGCCGAAGCCATTCCCCGAGCAGCAGTGTCGGCAGCGTGACTCCCAGCATTCATTTGCTGTTTAGACAGCCGGACAGCCTCTGTCTGCAACAGGGAGACGACAGCCTTCTGCTCAGGTGGGAGGTCTCGAGTGTAGGATGCCAACTTCTCCCAGAGGTACAATTGGTACCCTGCCATGATGGTCTGGTAGTTGGCGATCCTCAGACCCAGCGAAGCGACGATGTACTGGCGCCTGCCCATGGCATCCAGCTTCTTGCCCTCTTTATCGGCAGGCACCGAGGAGTGACCCGACCGTCGGGGGTTGAATTCCTCCGTGACCAAGGAGGAAGGTGGAGGGTGCTTCACCAGTGCCGGCCAGGTGCCCTGCTTGATCTTGTAAAGCTGCTCGATGCGCTTGGATGTTGGAGGCTGATCACAGGGCACCTGCCACACCTTCTCCACAATCTCCTCAATACCCTCGAGCATGGGGAAGCCAACGGACGCCGGATTATCCCCATAGATACGCTTGAGGAGCTTGTCCTTGGTCTTCGGGGCTGCTGAAGAGATGTCCATCTCGAGAGCCTTGGCCATCCTTGCCATCTGGTCGGCGTAGATGCGGAGGTCCTCGAATGGCGAGTCCGCAGATGGCACTAGCTCCTCAGCCGGCGACGGTTCGGACCAGGACTCCGACTGGTAGCCGCCAAAGCTCTCCACATCCTCCTCATCGGAACCGAGCTGGGATTCCGGAACCTGGAGTGGAGGGGGAGCCCACGCCGGCCTCGACGTCGATGGCCCCGGTTCCGACATGGAGAAGCCGGCAGGTGCCCCTTCCCACTGACAACGGTATGGCGAGGGGAGGTAGGAGGCCTGTCGATGTTGGGACGCAGTGGACCGGGCCGATCGGACACTGTCCCCAGACCGACGTCGCTCACGACCGGCAGCTGGTGGAGATGGACGGGCAGGGGAAGGACGGCTCCGACGAGGAGACGGGCTCGGTTCCAGCCTCGGCGACCGAAGAGCAGGCGATGGTCGGCTCCGACGGCGCGGGCTCGGCTCCGGCCCCGACGAGAACTCTGCGGGCACCGTCTCGAAGGCCATCGGATCCGGCACCGGCACGGCGAGGTCCTCTGGTTCGGGGGAACCCAGATGAGGGGAAGGCGTGTGAGGAAGCACGATGACCTCCTCCTGGGGAGCGGGATGCGGCGACCGATGATGCTTGGTCTTCTTCTTCTTCTTTGCCGGTTCCGAAGAAGACCTCGGAACCGACGCGCTCCTCGCCTTCGAAGGGGACCTCGGCTTCGACCTCTTAGACTTCATCGGAATCGACCCGGTCGTCGGTTCCGATCGGGGACTCGGTACCCGGATCCTCGGTTCCGATGTCGGTCTCGGATCCGACCTGGTGGAAGATGCGCTACGGGGCGGCCGCACCGGTCCCTGCGCTGGAGAGGCCGCTCTCGACGCCGAGGCACTCGGGGGACGCGGTTTCGACCCCGACCTCGCGGAGGCCACTGAGCCAGCTCTTGATTGCCGTTCGGCAGAGGGGCTAGGGCCGGCCTTGGGGGAAGGTAACGGGGCGCCTCCGGACATGACCTTCTGCCACAGGGAGGAGTTCAGTCGGGCCTTGCGCTCCTGCCGGGCCTTGCTGGTGAAGCCCTGGCAAATCCTACAGGCCGACACATTGTGTGTCTCCCCCAAACAAAAGAGGCACAGTTCATGGCCATCGGTCTTGGCCATTTTCGTGTGGCATTGGAGGCAATGCTTAAAGAGAGCCTTTGAGGCCATCTTCAGGGGCACGCTAGAGAGAGGTCAAACAATCCGGATCGTATTTACCGAGTCCAGTCAAAGTCCAAATCAGTAAGCCGAAGAGTAGTCGAGGTCCGAAGTCCAAAGTCAAAAGCCAAAGATCAATCAGAAGTCAGAAAAAAGCACAAAGCACAGAGCAACGAAGCTCACGTTCTCTCCAAGCGGCGGCAAGAAGAGAACTGAGGGAAGGGGCCGTTGGTCGCTGGAGGATCACGTGACCGTTTGGGCGGGAAAACGGTCGCTGAGGCGCGCGACAAACGGCCCCTTCGGAGCCATGGAAGCTCTAGAAAATTCTCCGGCGGCTGGCCTGCGCCTGCGCAGTCCCATGTGTGGAGGCACAGAAGAACGAAGATGAACAACACCTTTCCCACAGACTGGGGATGCAAGGACAACTACGTGTTGCTAATGTCTACTTCAGATAGCAGCACCATATTAGGTGCTGCTACACAGTATCCTTTATCTTAAAGAGCAGCTTCCTGAGATATAAAAGAGACTGATTCAGGAAGGGGTAACCTTAAAAGCCGGGGAAGTCTGCATGTAGCTCTTTCGATCCTGCTCACAATGTTTATCTTCCACAAACATAAGATCCCCATCTAAATCTACTGTAGTAGATTTGGAACACAGCAGAACTGAAACAATTCAATGCAGCCCTACGTCATGTTCCAAGCCAACATGCATCTGGGCAACCTAAAAAAAACCCTTGCTGTTGAAAAGACAGTTTCTGCAAGACTGTATTCTATAATACTTAAAAATATCACTAAAAGATGGGGATAGTATCAATCAACTCTGGAGTGTGGCAAATTACCATTAAGCAATGTAACATGCACTAGTTTCCTGGTCTATTGGCATCAGTTTATGGCACTAGCCAGATAAGCACAATGGGCAGATCTGCGCATAAGAGGAGCCACTGGGGAATGATTCTTACATGACATGTTGTTTCTGATGCTTGTTCCCCTACTGCCACAAAGTGGCAGCAGTGTGAAAGTGTTCTCTATGCCCAGTTTAAATGGTGATAGTGAAATGTAATCTATTAATTTTACAGTTCCCTTATGAATTGTCAGGTTTTTGAATGATTCTACCTTGCAAGGCATTAGTAATGTTGAACAGCCTTTTAAAAACTACTTTTTAAAATAGTTGCTACATATTTTAAACATAAATGCATTTCTACAAATCTTTTGGGCTGATTTTGGGGAGTGGGATGAGCTATTGTAGTAGCACTACTCCCACACAGTTTCCTACACAATGGTCTTTTGGTATCATACAGAAGTGATCAATTTTTAACAAATCCCATAGTAGATAAAATAACAAAGTTGTCTTTCATAACCATTCAATAATGCATGAGAAACAGAGCTATGTGATAATGAAAACAACTATTAAGAAAGTTTAGTAGTGATAAAAAATGCTATAATTATTTGGGGCACTGCAAAAAAGTGATTTAGGAATTACACAATAGAACCACTGAAGGAAAAGCTTTAAACATAAAGGCAGTAAGAATTCAGTGCTAGAGATTTTTAAATAATTAAATCATGTTTGCTGAAATCGTTTCAGAGGTTTAAAAAGACACCTACCTGTAGGAGTCAGGCAGTCTTTCCAATCAAAATAACCTGCATATATGCCAGGTTCCAGTGAGCCTACAATAGGGTCAGCTTTTAGTTCAATGTACATTTCAAACAGTCGTTGGTCAAGCTCCTTTAAGGAGTCCATGCTGACCTAAAATGACACATGCACACAATTTAAAACACGAAGATAATTTATCTGTGTGCAGCATAGCACTGTAGTAGTGGAAGTGATCACAAAATGTTTTATCACTTGGCAGCTTGTTGAGGGGCAACTGCTACTCCACCTAGGAGAACAAAATATTCTATGACTGATAAATACAAAGGGCCTGACTTATTGTGCATTGATATCACCATCATAAAAGCAGCAGCTTAGAAATCTTATTACTGTATTCTGGAAAATGGTCATAGTGACATGCTGACAGTGAAATCTGCATACATTCTAGGAAAGAAACTAAGTGCCTAGTCCCAAGAAGTCAGAATATTTCTAATGAAAAAAAGAAAAGATCTGTTTACAAAGTCAGAATGACATATGCACTTCCACCCACTTTTGTTCTTTGAAAAGAACACAAAACAATGCCATACCCTAACTGATTTGAATAAAAGTCATGATTTTAATATTGTATTTATTTTGTTTCATTTATACCCTGCCTTTTCCCCCAAATGGAAACCCAAAGTGGCTTACATCATTCTCCTCTCCTCCATTTTTCCTTACAACAACCTGGTGAGGTAGGCTGGGCTGATAGTTTGTGACTGGCCCAAGGTCACCAAGCAAGCTTCCATGGCAGAGTGGGGGATCAAACCTGGGTCTCCCTGATTACAGACCATCACTCTAGCCACTACATTGAGTAAATCAAGTGGGGGATCTGCAAGGACTTGTTACGCATCAATCACCAGGGAGGTGAGAAGGCAGTGGTGATATGGGGAGGGGGAGGTGGTGGCAGAGGAATGGCAGGAGCAGAGAGTCCAGGCATTTAGGCCAGTGAGATTTTAAATGTTTCAAATGCTGAAAAGAAGTATGATATTGCACCTGCATTAAGATGATCAAGTAAAGTGAAACATGGGCAATTCTTCTGGAGAGAGCAGAAAGTAATTGATGGTAAAAAATAAAAACAATAGAGGGGCAATTCTTGGATATACTGAAAATATACTAGTAAGAAAGAGAAGTAGATGTTTTCAGTGAAAAATAACTAGTGGAGCTTCACACTAGTATTTCCCTTATTCCACAATAGCAAGCTGCCTTGAACCATGTGGAAAAGTGGGGTATAAATGTTTTAATAGATAATTATTTTAAACTAGAAACAAAGCCTGTTGTGGGAAAAAATACAATGGGCTCTAAAAGGGGGAGCGGGCAGGCAGGCATTCCCTCCTCCTCTGACACTGATCCTGGCTGGTGAAGGAGGGGGGGTGGACATTGCCACCTGCTCCACACCTGATCTCAGCAATATGAAGGGGTGGTGGGCTCTGCTACTTGCTGCACATTTGATACAGGCCAGGTAAAGGGGGGAAGGCATTGCCACCGGCTCCGCTCCTGATCCCAGCTGGGTGAAGGAAAAACGGGCATTGCCTTCAGCTCTGTGCCTGATTACGGCTGGGTGAAGAGGGGCAGGCACTGCTGCCTGTTCCAAGCCTGATTCCAGATGGGTGAAGGGGGTGGGTGGGCATTGCCACCTGTTCCCTGCTGGGTGAAGGGATGAGCAAGCACCACCTCCTGCTCCTCGCCTGATCCCGACAGGTGAAGGCGGGTGGTGGGCTTTGCTACGTGCTCTGCTTCTGATCCTAACTGGGTGAAGAGGGTGCAGGGCATTGCCATCTTCTCTGCTCCTGATTCCAGCAGGTTGAAGGGGAGCGAAGATTGCTGCCTGCTTGGCACCTGATTCCAGTAGGTTGAAGGGAGAGGGCATTGCCACCTGCTTCATGTTGTGTCCCGGCTAGGTGAAGGGAAGAAGGGAATTGCCTCCTGCTCTGTGCCTGATCCCACCCAGATGAAGGCGCTGGGCGGGCATTGGCCCACTCCTGATTTCAGCTGGGTGAAGGGGGCGGGCATCGCCATCTGCTCTGCTCCTGAACCCACCTGGGTGAAGGATGGTGGGCATTGCCACCTGATCTGCTCCTAATACAAGCTCAGTTAAGGTGGAGAGTGGGCATATCCATCTGATCCGCTCCTGATCACAGCTGGGTTAAGGTGGGGGTGGGCATTGCCACCTGCTTCACTCCCAATACCAGCTGGGTTAAGGTGGGGGGGTAGGCATTGCCACCTGCTTCGCTCCTAATACCAGCTGAGTTAAGGTGGGGGATGGGCATTGCCACCTCCTCCACTCCTAATACCAGCTGGGTTAAGGCGGGGGGTAGGAATTGCCATCTGCTCCCTCCTAATACCAGCTGGCTGAAGGGGGGAGGGCATTGCCACCTGCTCCACTCCTAACACCAGCTGGATTAAGGTGGGGATGGACATTGCCACCTGCCCCGCTTCTATTACCAGCTCTGTTAAGGCGGGAGGTGGGCATTGCCACCTGCTCCACTCCTTATACCAGGTGGGTTAAGGCAGAGAGTGGGCATATCTACCTGTTCTGCTCCTGATCCCAGCTGCGTGAAGAGGGGGGAGGGCATTGTCACCTGCTTCGCTCCTAATATCAGCTGGGTTAAGGTGGGGGGCTGCCATTGCCACCTGCCCTGCTCCTAATAACAGCTGGCTTAAGGCGGGGCGGGGGGCATTGCTGCCTGCTCCTCTCCTAATACCAGCGGGCTGGAAAAAATTGATTTATTTTAGTTGACTTGCAAAAGTGTAACTCTGCCTAAGATGGCATTGTCAGTGCTTCAAGAATCTCAAGAATTATATGACAGATATATTGTTCTATCTTTTCTCCAACAAGCCTGTCTGAGAGGGCTTGAAATGTGTTTTTTTAAAAAGCTTTCCATCCTAAGCAACTGACCTAAAGTACGCTCCAGGGGAATCAGTGGGACGTACCTCCATGGAAACATGGCTAGAATCTGGGTGTAAGACACATCTTGAATTATTATCAGTATTCCAGCAAGTTTGTGGACTAGACAAAAGTATTTTGAATATATGTAGGCAATTCCTTTACTACTCCTAGGGTAAACACACAGTTAAATTTCCATCTTGTTGCACTGATTTCACCTTCTGACATTTTGTTCAGCGACTGAAAATTCAAACTCAGTTTGGAACAAAGGCTTACTTGAGTGATTTTTTCAACTCCTTGGAAGCCATGTTTCTCAAAGTGCTCAGCTACATTTAGGAAGGTGTGACGTTCTAGATAGCAGCAGTTACTAAGCACAATTAAAAGCCTCCGTTCCTAAATCAAAGAAGATTTTAATGGAAGAAAAATGTATTAATGGTGCATGAAACATTCACAAGTAAACAATTCTTTTAACATGAGAATAATTATTATTTAAATAAAGAAATATTATGTATTTATTATCAACAGCACTGAAAAATTTATATAGCTTATGTTCGTCAATTTCTAAGAAATACACTAGCATAGAAACGCTATGGCAAAAATGTACCCTCTTAAGAAGTATCTAAATCTAGCGTTAGAAGGGTTTTTAAAAAATACGTTGACCTCTTATCCTTACAACTGGAAAGCATAATGCATATCAACAAATTGAACCCTGGTTAAAACTTCTCTTGTCCCTCACACAGCCCATTCCTTCCTTTTTGCCTTCCCTCTCCTCAGTTGCTGCGATGTCTCTTCCAGTTGAAGAAATTTAAAAACCAAATGTCTTAAAGGGGAAGCTCCCCACCTTAAACACCCACCCATGGAGAGTTTTGTTAATTTCTGCCACCAGAGCAGAAGGATGAGGCAGTACTGACTGAGGGGACGGAGACCTGAGGGCTCGTTTGTTTAGTTCAGTTCTGAAGGCCTATTCACAGCATAGCAAGCTTTCTTTATGTATTACATCTGTCATCTTAGGCTTTTTTGTTAGAATATATTGTTCAGCAAATCCATTGCTAATAAGAGAAAACATGATTAAATATCTACAAAAATACCCAAAGCTATTTCTACTAGCGTATCCCGTTTCCTTCAAATCCCATTAATAATGACAAGAAATAATACATAAAAAGAACTAACCAGTCTCATTTTAAAATGAAGAATAACTAATTAAATTTCTTTTGAGACGTCATTCAAAGGTTAAGCAAATTCAGGAAAATGTTCTTTTGTACTGAAATATACATGAGCCCCGGGGGTTTCCTTTCAATCAAACCTGATTCTACACAATCAGACTTACTAAATATTTTAATATTAACCACACTTACTAATGATAAACTGGAGTCTTCATGGATGCTTCCAAATAAATCTGGTGATGAAACATCAGCTGAAAGACTGAGATTTTTGCCAGAAATGTTAATGGTTAAGCATTGATGACTTTGCTCTAAACATTCAGAATCTGCATTACACATTTAAACAGGTTTTATATTGGTCTGACAGTCATGACGTTGCCTAAAGAAATCTGAGAACTGCAGTTTGGTGAGGATGCTGAAAATTCTCTCAGGGATTTCTAGCCAACCTCTCAGAATTCCCAGAAGTCCTTGAAAAGGTGGGATATAACTGTGCTAAAGACATAGAGTTGGTTACAGAGCACGACTGGTGAGATGATGTGGTACTTCACCCACTGGCGACCTGTGTAAAATTCTCTATTTTTTAAAAAATGTATAATTTCCCCTCTGTTAATTCTCAGAGATTAGCCTAAATTTGTCTCACCAGGTAGTACAAACTGCTGTGAAATTAGTTTTTAAATGGTTTGACTTCAGCTAGAAATCCACCCAATTGATAGTACAGAAATGTTAATGGCTGCCTAGGAAAAGAGTAAAGGGTCTTCCTGAAGTATAGCAGAGTGTTAAATAACCAATGAGACCCAGAGGTTTCTGGAAAATGAAAGTACTGGAAATTTCCACCAAGTAGAAGGATGTTATTTAATTGGTATAGATGAGACAAAACAGACAGAGAAGAGAGAAAAGAGGGAGATTGATTATCCATGGTACGGCCTCTGGAATGCTGGTCACTGTATCTCAAAAAAGATATTGCAGAGCTGGAGGAAGTACAGAACAGTTACAGGACAATCAAGATGACTAAGAGGCCAGAGTACCTTTTTTTATTAAGAAAGGCTAGAAAGATTTGGGTCAACTTAGAAAAAAAGTAAGTAAGGGGGAAGAATATGATAGAGGTTTATAAAATTATGCATGGGGTGGAGAGAGTGGAGAGAGATCTTTTTCTCCCTCACATAATATTAGAAAACTCAGGGACACCTAATGAAGTTGTTGGGCAAAACTTCAGTAAGGACAAAGGAAGAACTTCTTCACTCAATGAACAATTAAATTGTGGAATTACCAATGGATGTTGTGATGGTCACTAGCACAGATGGCTTTAAAAGACTCATGGAGGATAGATCTATCAATAGTTTCTAAGCCATGGTGACCAAAAAAACCCTGCACAACCAAAGCTCTGAACACCAGCACCAGAAGGCATCACCAGGGAAAGGCCTTGAGCTTTGTGCCCGATTTGCTGGTCCTGCAGAGCAACTGATTGGCCACTGTATTAGACAGGATGTTGGACTAGCGGGACTACTGATCCAGCAGGGCACTCATATGTTCTTAGCCACAGAACAATCAGGACCTAAATTCTGATAACTAAATTTGTCTACCTTGTAATTTCCATGGTTAACTGTATTTTTAAGGTGGCGAGGTAGATTTATAGTAGTTCCCAATTATCAGGGCCTAAGCCAACATTTTAAGGCCTTTTGTTCAGCAACAAAAGAAAAATCAAAACATGAGGAATAGAACCAGCCGTATGAACTGGAATCACATTTAAAGAAAGCAGCAATAAAGCAAAACGAGCTACAGACACTGACCGATGGGCATTCCTTAATGGTGGTGTTCAGACTGGCCACTGAAAAAGATACGAGGAATGGCGAGATGATGTCCCTCAGTGAACAACATGGAGTGCCTATGTGGGGAAATGTTCTGGTGTTTGCATGCACATCTGGCCATTTGCCTCTGGAATAGGTAATTTGCATATTGCTATCCAAAAGGCAACCACCAGATTCTAGTGGTTGCCTTTTGGGTAGTAATTTTATTCACTGTAAAATTTATTTTACTTACTGCATAGTATCTACATCACTGTCAGGCTTGGTACTCAGTTGTTCCAGACAATCAATGAACACCTGTGAGAAAAAAAATCTCTATATTTAACATTGATTTGTGTCTTATAACTCCAATTTGTTGAAGATGGAGGTTTCCTCTGGGGAGCAGCCTCTTCTGCCAGTGGAAAGCTCCATCATTATTGGGATGGAATCAGAGGATTCAAGCCAATACGTAACTACTAATACTATCACTGCAAAACAGTTATCTTCTCAACCACATTTCCTCTATAATTTCCTTAGTAGTATACTCCCCTTTCATATAGGAAAGTTGAATAACTACCACCCAGCCTCAAATGTACCATTCTGGAGCAAGGTGTTAGAATGAGTGGTGACTGGGCAACTTCAGGGATTCCTGAATGAAGCAAATTGTTTGGATCCATTCCACTCTGGTGTCAGATTCCACTCTGGTGTCAGGCCTGATTATGGGACTAAACCAGCTTTGGTCGCTCTGGTGAATGATTTGTACCAGGAGATGGACAGGAGTTACAGCCCTTTTAATTCTCCTGGACCTCTCAGCAGCTTTTGATACCACTGATTATGATAACCTTCTGGTCTACCATTCAGGGTTGGGAAAGGGAGGCACTGTTTTGTGGTCCTACCTTGAAGGTAGCTTTCAGAGGGTGATGCTGGAACTGCTGCTCTGCCCCTTGGCCTTCAGGGTCCTGCAAGGTTTCACCTTGTCCTCCAAGTTTTTTAACATCTACATGAAGCTGCTGAAAAAGTGAGCTGTGGCTCACGAAAGCTCTTACCCTACCACTAATTTTGTTAGTCTTATAGGTAGTACTGGACTCTTGCTCTTTCCCACTGCTACAGGCAGACTAACATGGCTACCTATCTTGATCTATCTGCTGGTAGAGGTCATTCAGAGATTTGGGCTGAGTTGCCACCAATATGTGGATGACTCTCAGCTCCATCTCGTGCTTCTGGTAGAACCCAAGGAGGCTATGGAAACTGAACAGGTGCCTGGAAGCAGTTTTGGGATGGATGAGGGCTACTGGTGCAGGGAAGGTCTGACTCAGAAACCAGGATGTCTCCTGTTCTGGATGGGATTGCACTCCCCATAAAGGAGCAGGTTCATAGCTTGGAAGTGTTGCTGGACCCAAGCCTCCTGTAGAGATAATCAGAAAACAATACTGGCCAGGGGTGCCTTTTACCAGCTTTGGCTGGTGAGCCAGCTACAGCCCTTCCTGGGCATGAAAGATCTTGCCACTATGGCACATGCCCTGGTAACATCTAGATTAGATCACTTGTACTCTACCTAGGGCTGCCCTTGTAGACTATCCAGAAGTTTCAGTTGGTACAGAATGCTATGGCCAAAATGCTGATGTGAATGGAATGTCGGGACCGTATCATTACCAGTCTTGTTCCATCTACACTGGCTCCAAATTTGCTTCTGGGCCCAATTCAAGGTGCTGGTATTGAATTTACAGCCCAGCATACTTGAAGTACAACCTATTCCTATATAAACCTACCCAACCACTCCAGTCATCTTCAGAGGCTCTTCTTCAGATGCCAGCCCTGACCTGGATAGCCCAGGAGAGCCTGATCTTGTTAGATCTCAGAAGTTAAGCAGGGTCGGCCTTGGTTAGTAACTGGATGGGAAACCTCCATCAAAGACCGGGGTTGCAGAGGCAGGTTAATGACAAACCACTTCTGTTAGTCTCTTGCCATGAAAACCCCACTAGGGGTTGCCATAAGTCAAATTTGACTTGAGTGCACTCTCCACCACCACCCCTAGTAAACTCTTATTGGCCTCCTCCCTGTTTGTGTATTTATATTTTTAAATATCACTTTAAATCTTTTTAAATATTTGAAATGTTACAGTGTTCACTGCCTTGGGGAAAGGTAGCATAGAAATGTTTTAAATATATCAATCAATAGAGCAACTTGGGTTTTAATTGAATCTTGGTGGCTTATTTTATATGTTTTAAACCTAGCTTCAGTATTTTAAATTGAGCAGCCCATAACTTAAAGCACTAAAGCTGAAGCCACATTAACAGAAAAAGAGGCTCTAATCTAGGGCAGCAGTCCAAGTTTTCGACAGTCCCTAAAGACAGGAGCTGCCATTTCCCAGGAAATACATATGGTCCCCAAACTCGTATTCCCCTAGTAAGGCAAATATGAGGGAAGGATACTTGCAGATACTTGGTGGATGGGAGCAATTGCTCAACCCTACCTATGTACCCCAATTTTCTGTGTGATGTCTGTGCCAGGCTATTTTCCCCCACTCAAGCCAAAAGTAAGCCTGGTTGAGGGGCATTTGTAGCTTATAATCAATATTAATAGGTGTTAAGCAACTCCTCCCTTCAACCAATTTTCCCTAGCAAATGCTATCTGTGTTCATGTTTGGCATCTTGCAACTGCACCCTTCACATCCTTGTCCTTTGGGGATTTTGGTTGTTTGTTTGTTTGTTTTAATGCTGAATATACTCATAAATAACTGCTGATATTGAGATGTGTATATGCATGTGTGTAACCTCTCTTTCTGTCAGATTTAAAATTAGCGTGGGCAAACAGCCCCCCCGCCCCATTTTCGGCACATTTTTCTGAAATC
This sequence comes from Eublepharis macularius, assembly GCF_028583425.1. Taxonomy (NCBI): domain Eukaryota; kingdom Metazoa; phylum Chordata; class Lepidosauria; order Squamata; family Eublepharidae; genus Eublepharis; species Eublepharis macularius. The sequence continues at coordinate 36,647,395 of NC_072796.1, read as the reverse complement.
AAATTCAACTAAAGACTAAACGCTAATTGTAAGAGAAGTGCATCTTGCTTATAAAATAATAATTTCTCAAGCATCTTTAAATGAACAGAAACTCATTATGTAAAAACTGCTTAGATACCGGCTTTGTTGCGTGTTTGTATTACCTGCATGATATTGATGCTCAGCTGGCACACATCTTCCTGTATTTTCTGCTGTTGAAAAACCTAAAGAAATAATTAACACAGCAACTTAGAGAAAAAGTCTTCCTGAAAAGAAAGACAACTGCTCTACCCCATCTTAGGTGCTGCCATTGCATTGCTGTCGTGCGGCATGACTAATCTCCAGGGCTCCTGTGCATCAGCAAAATGAGAAGAAGAAACTATTCACAGGAACTGCTTGATGGCACTCTGACTTTGCTAGGTTCTCATTCCTTAACTCCTTCTGGGTGTTGTCTTGGAGGCCCAGCTGAGGTACAATAATACGGTTTTTCAAGAGTTAGCAACTGTAGTCAGTATAAGCCCAGCTTGCTTCAGAATTCAGATATGCTTAACATAATTTGAACACAATTATCAGAATTATTCTCCCCACCAAGAACTAAAACTCTCATCTGGAGTCACCTACCCTGAGGAACTGCCCAAGAAGGTAGGATCTAAAAGCAGATGTATGATACAAGTTTTGTAATTCAAAGGGATTCCTTAGGTCCAGCCACATGATATATATGAAGCAATACAGTTTTCAGGAGGGATTAGCAACCAAACTGCAGACAAATAGGATATAATAAATGGAGGTTCTATTTTGGTTTAAATCCTCTCTTTGATGTTGTCTCAGTAAGAGGTAAGTTGCTTTGGTATATAGGAAAAAATGGTCAGAAATGGTGAACAGAAGTCTCAACTTCTCTATGGTTATTTTGCTCATGGCTGAATTTTTCAGAATATGGCTTGCTATGCCTTCAGAGATGAGCCACCATATCTGAACTTAGATACTGGGAGTGTTTTGGATTAGACATATGGCCCATATCACACCATCAATATTAAGTTCTGTGCACTGACTGTTCACTTGTTTCCGGGTTTTCAATTCAAAGTGCTGGACTGGTTATAACCTTTTAAGCCTTTCATGGTCTCACATCCATGTACTTGAAAGGCTGTTTTATTGGTTGATACCTGTCTTGGGTCCCCATGCTGGGTAAAAATATGGTGCCATTCTGAAAATGGACAAAAGCAGTAACTGCCCATACTGATGCATTCTCTGTTGTAGAACCCACCTTATGAAATGGTCAGCTTGAGGAGGTCAGAAAGGCTCCCACCATTATGGCATTCTGCAAACAATACAAAACCGAACTAGATGCTTTAGGCTGATCCTGCACTGGGCAGGGGGTTGGACTAGATGGTCTGTATGGCCCCTTCCAACTCTATGATTCTATGATTCTATTCATTTAGGCATTTTTATACAACTAATGGGGCTATACTATAACAAAATGGTTCAGAAAGATGCTTTAATAAAGAGATAGGGACTGTATACTAGTATGTATATAGTATGTACTGAAACTGTATGTATGATCCTACTCTGTAATTTCTACATTGTTTAACATAACATGTTAATACTGATGCTTTTGTTGATTGGGGGAAACTGAAACAATTTTTGGAAAGAAAGTGGGATGTAAAAGGAGAACTGTGGCAGTTTGAAAATTTTTAAAGAACAATGTTGCAATGAGAAGAGAGAAGGGATCTTACCATCTAGGGGGAATGTAATTATAATCTAAGCTAATATAATATTTAAGGGGATTTTACATTGAGTATATGGGATAACGAGAAGGGGTAAACAGATATCTCAATGAGGTATACTATATATGATATATAACATAAAATAACGGGTTAGTGGATCAGATTCTACATTATAACATAATATGTGGTTGTGCTATGTGGTGTTGTGTGCTGTGCTACATTGGTGGCATAGCATACAACATATATATAATATATTATTGTGATATATACTATATTGATAGTGTATTTGATGGAGTATATGCTTAAAAGAAAAGAAATATAATAAGTTTAAAGTAAGAGATAGGGTGATCCCTGCTATATATTATATTATATTGGTATGTTATATTGATATGAGATATACTATATTGAAAGTAGGTTTGATAGAGGCTATGTAAAAGAATAAGAATGTGCTATGTATCACATTATATTGGTATGCTATATTGATATGAGATATACTATATTGATAGTAGGTTTGATAGAGGTTATGTAAAAAATAAGAATGTGCTTAGAATAAGAGATATTATGATTTAAAGTTGGTAGGAAAATATAAATAAAATAGATTTAAGTAATAAGAAGGGTTAAGGGTTGGAAAGCTGTTGGAAGTCAATAGGGAGGGGGGAGGAAAAGGGTGGGGGACAGAGCAAGGGGAAAAAATGGGATTATTTGTGTTAAATTTGGAAAATTTTCTTTTGTTTTTCCACTCACTAATAAAAATTTTATTAAAAAAAAATACTGATGCTTTTGTTTCAGCTCTGTTTCAGATTTCTCCAGGCCTAATCCTACTGCATTGATTACTGGATGTCCCACTATGTTTATCGTCTTGACCTACACTGTGTATATTATAAGCCAACTCGAGTTTCTGTAAGGTAGAAAGGGAGCTAACAAATGTTCTAGACAGACAGACAGACAGACAGACAGACAGACAGACAGACAGACAGACAATATGCCTTCAGTGTTAGTCGGAAAGGTGGACTATAATTTTTTTTTTTTTTTAGAAAAGGCTTATAAATAGAGGGTTATAAATTCTACTAGGATTTTCATTGATATACAGTTAAGAATTTTTTAAAACAGAAAAATGGTTTTTTGTACATAATTTGGAATCTGCCACATTTGTGAAGAGGTCATGTGTAATTCATGTAGAATACATGATCTTTGTCAACTCATTTACTGTTTTTTTCAGCTGATAAGTTGTTGTTGATTAGGACTGGCATCTGATGAATATAAGTTACTTGTATTTCTAAATACTACACTTCAATCATGTTTCTTACATAATCTGAAGAAAAAGTATTTCCAAATCTTTATAATCTTTGAAGAAGTAAGATGAGAAATCAGAAATGTTGCATTCGCTACAACAAGAACATGGGAAAAACAGACTGGGGAAGTACAACAGTAAGAAGTCATAGTCAGATTAATATATTATGGGAGCATTCACTTATGATGCCACCCCACATCATGCTCTGAAGAATAAGAAATTCTTAACCGAGAAGGAAGGGATGTCACAGCAAGAACAACTCTAATGTCATTTTTATTATTACCAGAGTGATGTGACACTTCAATATTTATTGTATTGACCTCTTTGGTTTTGATATGGTATGTTAAGGGTTTCCTGTAATTCCCTTCATTTATCTTGAGATTATGTAGGGGAACTGAGCTGTTGCTCTAAGTACACAAGCGTTTGGATGCTCATTGGAACTTTCATGAACAAAAATGACATATTAAACATCACTTACACTGGTCTCTCCTGGCTTGCAATCGACGACACCCTTGAGCGACTGCAAAGAATGCACTACACACTGTTCAAATTGGGAAGGCTAAAAGGAAGAGAAAAATGGCCAGCAGGTCAGTTGTAACAGCTAGTATATGTGAATTCCTCTAATCTTCCTGCTGTACAATATGGGACCACAGTACTTCAATGACAATTTTTATCATCCCTTTATTTAGATATAAAATGGTCCAGGTTCCAATGTCTAGTAAACAACCATGATCATATTAATATTTATATGTCTGTGTATAAAAATGTGGAGCTACAATTAGTGCAGAGCCATGCCCCCTCCCCATAATCCCATTATAAAAACATTTTGACAATCTAGTAACAATATATGATCCTCCCTCCCAAGTTCCTAAAATACAGGCTCTGAAATGAGCTTGAGAGCCAGACACTGGCCCATGGTCTTCCAGTGAGCTTTGATTTGGAAGTTGAACTTAGTCCTAGTCTGACACACTTACTCATAATACCACGCCAGTTCTCTACATCAGCTTTTCACATATGCATTTAAACACATTTGCACACCACCATGCCATCTTAACCAGACTAGATGATCCTCCTTCCCTATGTCTACCAGGATAAAATCACTGAGGCCTGAGCTAGGGTGTTAACCAAGGCACACAGATGAAAGATGGGATTTTCCCAATGTTGTTTAGGGAAAAGTAATGTAACTTCCACCGAGGATCTTAGACATGAAATTATTGCACTGGACCCTTATAAGAATTCAGTGAAGCAGACAAACCTAATAGGCTATATACTCTGTGTTGTCAAAATGCAGATGCTTGGCAACATAACAATATACCTACCAAACAGGTCAAGCCTTCATTATCTACAACCCAGTCCTCCTTTTCAGCTAATCTCTTCACATCTGTAAAAATAGAAATAGTTCAAAATTGTTAAAGCCCTTTATAAAAAAGAATGTTTTCAAGAGAACCTGTACCAGATAGCTTTTATCTCCAGCCACGGCGATCAGAGAACTCCAATGCGGTTAACTTCAAATTAGCAATAACTTTTTATGAATAAAATGTACTGACAGCCAAACAAACTGAAGTAACTATATGCATGAAAGAATGCACACAATTCTTGCTGCACTGAAAATATTACAATAATGGGTTTATTACATACAACAACAATGTTCAATTTATATATTGTCCTTCAGGACAACTTAACGTCCACTCAGAGCAGTTTACATGGTGTGTTATTATTATCTTCATGACAATCACCCTGTGAGGGGGGTAGGGCTGAGAGAGCTCTGAGAGAACTGTGACTGACCTAAGATCACCTAGCTGGCTTCAAGTGGAGAAGTGGGGAATCAAACCTGGTTCTCCAGATTAGAGTCCTGCCACTCTTAACCATTACACTATTGTGGATTATTTTATCCACAATAGCCAAAGTGACTTTTGAGAAGACAAGTACTGATTAACTTTTGCTGGATTTAATTTCATTTTTAGTTTTCATCTCACTACACAGACCTGGATGGTTGGAAAGCACTATGCAACAAGAATCACTCTGAAAATAAACACAGACCTTCACATACAAAGATAAAATCAAAGGTGTCGATAGGATTATTCAGGAAAAAAGCATTGAGTACTGATAATTGCTCTGAGCATAGAAGTTGTAAAAGTATATTTTACTACCTTCAGCTGTGTGTTGTAAAGTAATCATTATACAGCGAACTCTGAGGTCAAAAATTAGATCTTGGATGATCTGAAGCATGTCATTTGGTATTTCAAGCGCAGTAAGAGATTCATAACTAAGCCTGGAAAGAAGGAAACATTAACTGATATTATCGCTAGACTATAGTTTATTATGTGGTAAAATGCTAAACAGAATCACAATTATACGACGCTTGATAGGAAGCAGCATTTTTTCTTCCTTCACCACATAGTCTTCATCCTTTCTATGACAGCCAGTATAATACTTTAACCTCACTAGGTTAAGATACAGGTGTCTCCAGAGTTTTCATACTTGGGAAATAGTCTCACTTCTTTCTCCTGTATGTGGCCCTGGATGACAAGACTGATGATCTGGGTACAAAACTCTCACTTTTCTTGAAACGTCGTCTCAGTGGCATCTTACAGAAACTATAAGCTACCTCTTTTCCTCTGACTGACAGCTGCTGATAGACTGCACTTTCTGATTAGTTTTCCCTTCCTATAAATAATCTTGCAAGCTATCTCTATCCACAGGGATTGAACAGATAACAGTTTGTTTTAGTTTGTGAGTTCCATGTGGTCTTTGATACTTTGGTTTTCCCCAGTCTAAACCATTTCTTTCACTTGATTTTGTACCGTAACACAGACCAGGGTTTCACAATACTCACTCCCAAGTTGCGTTTTAGACTGCTGGATTTGGACTGCATTCAGGACAAGATCAGAGAACAGTCTCTATTGAACCTTGAGAAGAACACAAATTTTACATTGCTTACCTAATTGTCTGTATGACATGAGGTAACCATTGGCCTGACAGTTCAGATTTCATCTCCCAGCCTCCATATTCTCTTAGTTCATTTTCTCCAAGGCTGAATGGAAGTAAAGCACCACGAATCAATTTGACCAGAGACTTCATTACTTGCTGAATCATAGTCTACAAGAGCAGAAGACGACAACTTCTGGATGAGTTCAACTGAAATGTACTTAACCAGTTCTCTGCCAACTCATTAAGCCGGTCCAAAGAACAAATGTTCTCACTTCAGTGATGATTTTTCAGCACAGCATACTCAGAGTACTCAATTTATGGTTAAAAAGCAGTTACATAATTCAAATTACCTAATAATATTAAGAAGGACAAAGTTGCTAGTGGAAAGACATCTTTATTAAGAACTGGATGCTCAGCTACATCAGAGGTCAAGCTGGATGTTGCAAAGGCAGCTCTCACCATAACTGTTTAAATCAGTTTTTACCCTTCTCATATTGATGTTGACAAGAAGAGCATGAGCAACCATTAATTTGGTCCTGTGCCCACTCACAGAATTGTCAGTGCTTGGAATGGTGTATGGTTAAATTCCTCCTCTTTCTGTCCTCCTCCTCCTAATACATCAGCTTCCTAAGAACTTAACCAAGCATCTGAGTCCCCTTTGTTTTCCTGTTCCTCTCGGGGTCTAGAAAGAATCCCTCAGGATATGCAGGGAAGCTGCTTTAGTCTGAGCCACACCGCTGGTCCATCTAGCCCAGTTTATCCTGTCTGGCAGCAGCATCTCTCCAGATCTCAAGCACAGTCTTTCCCCAGGCCTGCTACCTCCAACCCATTTAAGCAGAGATGATTCAATAGGACGTTCACTCACAGCCACAGTAAAGGCTGCCACATGAACTGCAGTGTTCAATACAAAACTATACAAAAATCAACTAGTAAGAGCTGCAAAAGTGTGAAAAGTAGCATTTATTGTGACTTTCAGCAGCTGGGCTGTGGCCTCTGCTTCACTATTAGCCGCTGATCAAGGAGGGTGGGTCGACTCAGCTCACAGCCCTTTAGACAACTTGACAGGGTGGATGTAAAAAACCACACCCAATCTCAACAAAACAGGAACGGTTGGCACAAATGTGCCATTCTAAGAACAAATTGAGAATAGCAGGTATCTGGTAGGGGTGTAAGATTTGGTAATCCTGAGCTAATATATACATGAAAAATACATATTTGGTATTATTTGGGTAGATCTGGATATGTCTGGCTTATTTGGGTATATTCAGTTAAACTGGTATTCACATTCCAAAATAATTGAGGTATATTTGAGAATATCTAGGAATCTCATTTTAAGGTTGCAGCAGCTTGTCTCCCCAGACCTTTGCAGGCTTTCCAGACAACAGAGGGGAGTAGTCTCTCTCAGAAGGGACCTCTTCTTCAGTTGGTGAGCAGGTTTCCTTTCGCATCAAGGAACCATCCCTGGGTGGGGTGGGAGGGAGGCTCTTGGTAGTTGGTGATTCGATCCTTAGACAAGTAGATAGCTGGGTGGCACAACCGCGTTCTGACCGTATGGTGACTTGCCTGCCTGGTGCGAAGGTAGCGGACATTACGCGTGTTATAGATAGGCTGGTAGATAGTGCTGGGGAAGAGTCAGCGGTCGTGGTCCATGTTGGAACCAACGATGTTGGGAAATGCAGTCGTGAGGTCTTGGAACAAAAATTTAGGCTGTTAGGCAGGAGACTCAAGGCCAGGACCTCCAAGGTAGCCTTCTCAGAAGTGCTACCTGTTCCACGCGCAGGGCCAGAGAGACAAACGCAGATCAGGAGTCTCAATGCGTGGATGAGACGATGGTGTAGGGAGGAAGGGTTCAAGTTTGTTAGGCACTGGGATTCTTTTTGGGACAAGCGGGAGCTGTACAAGAGAGACGGTCTCCACTTGTCCCGAGAAGGAACCCGGCTGCTGGCACTTAAAATCAAAAAGGTGGCAGAGCAGTTTTTAAACTAAATGCTAGGGGAAAGCCGACAAGAGATAAAGTGTCTCTGGTTCAGGATGGTTCATCTCAGAGAGATGAAGGGCTAGGTATAACACTTCTACAGGGAGATAGATTAGAGTTGTCAACTGAGATGGAGACAAACAGTGCAGATGACCTAACTACGTCTCGAGGCAAAGTGTGCCGGGGAAGTTACAGGTGTTTATATACAAATGCTAGAAGTGTCCGAGGTAAAAATGGGGAGCTGGAATGTTTAGTGTTGGGCGAATCCATAGACATTGTGGGCATATCAGAAACTTGGTGGGATGAGGAAAATCAGTGGGACACGGTGATTCCTGGATATAAATTATATCGGAAGGATAGGGAGGGAAGGGTTGGTGGTGGGGTGGCTCTATATGTCAGAGAAGGTATACATTCCAGTAAGATTGAGAAGGTAACTGAATTAGATTCGCTTCTGGAAATGCTATGGGTTGAAATTACGGGCCCAAATGGAAACTTAACTGTGGGAGTTTGTTATCGCCCTCCAGATCAGAAAATAGAGGAGGATTATAAAATGATGACAGGATTAAAGATGGCTGCTAAACAAAAAAACTGTGTTGTAATGGGTGATTTTAACTACCCACACATTGACTGGGCCAATGGGTGTTCGAATCGGGGGAGAGAAAGTGAGTTTCTAGACTGTCTCAATGACTGTGCTATGGAACAGATGGTTACAGAACCTACTAGGGGAGAGGTGATCCTGGATTTGGTCCTCAGTAATGCTGAAGACCTGGTGAGAGATGTAAATGTGATTGCACCACTTGGGAACAGTGACCATAATGTTATTGAGTACAACATATGTATAAATAGGAAATTGCCAAATAAGACCAACACAGCCATGTTTAACTTCAAAAGGGGTAACTTTTCTGAGATGAGGGGGTACGTGAAGAAGAAACTGAAAGGGAAAGTAAAAAAGGTCAAAACACTTGGGGAATCTTGGAGACTATTTAAAACTACAATCCTGGAAGCTCAAATTAAATATATACCGCTGGTTAGGAAAGGCACAAATAGGTTTAGGAAAAGGCCAGCATGGTTAACAAACAATGTAATAGAAGCTGTAAAAGGTAAAAAGGATTCTTTTAGGCAGTGGAAAACTAGTCGGAGTGAGGTTGATAAAAAGGAGCATAAGCTGTGGCAAAAAAAGTGCAAGTCTGTGATCAGACAGGCAAAAAGGGAATATGAGGAGCATATTGCAAAGAACATAAAGAAAAACAATAAACAATTCTTTAAATATATTAGAAGTAGGAAACCAGCTAGGGAGGCCGTGGGGCCCTTGGATGACCAAGGCGTAAAAGGATTACTAAAGGGTGATAGGGAAATGGCCGAGAAGCTGAATGCGTTCTTTGCTTCTGTCTTCACTGTGGAAGATAAGAAGTGCATGCCCACTCCGGAAGCACTGACTTTGGGAGGGGTTTTGAAAGACCTGAGTCACATTGAGGTGACGAGAGAGGAGGTTATGCGACTGCTAGATAATTTAAAAACTGATAAATCACCGGGCCCAGATGGCATACATCCAAGAGTTCTGAAAGAACTCAAGTGTGAACTTGTAGATCTCCTCACAAAAATATGTAATCTGTCATTAAACTCTGCATCTGTTCCTGAGGACTGGAAGGTAGCTAATGTTGTCCCCATCTTTAAAAAAGGTTCCAGGGGAGATCCGGGAAATTACAGGCCAGTCAGCCTGACGTCAATACCGGGTAAGTTGGTGGAAACTATTATCAAAAATAAAATTAGTGGGCACATTGATGACCAAAAGCTGATGAGGAAAACTCAGCATGGGTTCTGTAAGGGAAGATCTTGTCTCACCAATCTGTTAGAGTTCTTTGAGGGAGTGAACAAACAAGTGGACAAGGGAGACCCGATAGATATTGTTTATCTTGACTTCCAGAAAGCTTTTGACAAAGTTCCTCATCAAAGGCTCCTAAGTAAGCTCAGTAGCTATGGGATAAAGGGCCAAGTCCTCTTGTGGATCGAAAACTGGCTAATTAATAGGAAACAGAGAGTGAGCATAAACGGGCACTTCTCACAGTGGAGGGTGGTGAGCAGTGGGGTGCCACAGGGGTCGGTATTGGGTCCAATGCTTTTTAACTTGTTTATTAATGATTTGGAATTGGGATTAAGCAGTGAAGTGGCTAAATTTGCAGATGACACGAAATTGTTCAGGGTGGTGAAAGCCAGAGAGGATTGTGAGGCACTCCAAAGGGATCTGTCGAGGCTAGAAGAGTGGGCATCCATGTGGCAAATGAGGTTCAATGTAGCCAAGTGCAAAGTAATGCACATTGGAACCAAAAATCCAAAATATAAATACAAGTTGATGGGGTCTGAACTGGCGGAGACTGACCAAGAGAGAGATCTTGGAGTCATGATAGATAACTCACTAAAAACGTCAGCACAGTGTGCGACTGCCATAAAAAAAGCTAATGCTATGCTAGGGGTTATTAGGAAAGGGATTGAAAACAAATCAGCCGGTATCATAATGCCTCTGTATAAATCGATGGTGAGGCCTCATTTGGAGTACTGTGTACAGTTCTGGTCGCCACACCTTAAAAAAGATATCATAGCACTGGAAAAAGTACAGAGAAGGGCAACTAAAATGATTAAAGGGTTGGAACACTTTCCCTATGAGGAAAGAGTGAGGCGCTTGGGGCTCTTTAGCCTGGAGAAAAGACGACTGAGGGGAGACATGATAGAGGTTTACAAGATAATGCACGGGTTAGAGAAGGTCGAGAAAGATGTGTTTTTCTCCCTTTCTCACAATACAAGAACTCGTGGGCACTCTATGAAATTATTGAGCAGTCGGGTTAGAACAGATAGAAGAAAATACTACTTTACACAAAGGGTGATAAACACATGGAATTCGTTGCCACAGGAGGTGGTGGCAGCTACAAGCATTGCCAGCTTCAAGAGGGGACTGGACAAATATATGGAGCAGAGGTCCATCAGTGGCTATTAGCCACAGGAGATAGATGGTATTCTCTTTGTGGGGAGGTGGTGCTCTGTTGTCTTGGTGCTGGAAGGAAGGCAGTGGGAGGGCTTCTGGTGTCCTGGCCTCACTGACAGTCCTTTAGATGGCACTGGATTTCTAGCCACTGTGTGTGACAGAATGTTGGACTGGATGGGCCACTGGCCTGATCCAACATGGCTTTGCTTATGTTCTTATGCTTATGTTCTTATGTAGTAAGGCAGTATTATTGTGTGTGTGTCTGTGTCAGTGTTGTTTACTTGCCTTATGCCATTGCTAATTCAAGCTGCTGCCTTAGTATTACTGGCTTGCTAGGCTGGATTCTCTGCTCCGATGTTGGTTCTGTTGGGAGGATTTTGGTCACTGGTTGCTGTTTTGTGTTTGGCTAAAACTTCTTGTGTCCTGGAGAAAGCCTTGGATGTTTCTCCCACGGGAAACAATGGAGAGTGGCATGTGGCAGCTTGTTCTGGGGCCTATAAAATTGGACCCTTTGGTCCAATTAACTTAAACTGGGGTGGGGGTCTTTAGTGGACATTCAGGACTAGGTTCCCTGCAATTCTGGTGTAGTTTGCTTGAAAACGGCCCCTCCAGTCCCCAGAAAGATTTCCCCATAGGGAATAATGGAGCCAAATATATTTGGAATTCTGAATAGATATGGTATTCTGGATACCTGAATCCAAATATCACTTTTTTTTAGCGCACGCTCATAGGAAAGTGTAGAAACTTTTTAAGTAGAGAAAAAATGATTCAAACTAATAGTATAAGTTATCTGAATATCATTTGTTGGCTATTGGTGAGTTGTTGAATTGTTTTATTTATTCTTTATTCTTAGTTTAACGTTTAAAATGTTAAATGTATAAAAACCATAAAAGAAACCATGGCAGGCGGAATAGCAGCTGATTTTGCTTTTCCTGCTATTTTTGTTTATTCTTTACATGTAGGAAAATCAAATAAATACACACGAACATCTACCAAAACTTTCTGTAAGCTTGTTGTAATTAAAGTGCTGTCAGATGACTCTTGGGTGTCTCCAGGAGCACGGAGTTTTCAAAGCAAGAGATGAGCCAGTGCCCTCCTCTGCACAGCAACCCAACCTTCCTTGATGATCTCCCATCCAAGTACTAACTGTGGCTGTCACTGCTTAGCTTCCAAGCTCTGGTAAGATTGGCCTAGTCTGGGCTACTAAGCTGCTGCGAGCGTCCACTCAAAAGAAAGATCCCGTTCCTTTCTTGACTAGTGGCTCCAGCTGCCTGAACAACAAGCCAACAGTTGAAGTAGGATGTCAGGCCTGATAAAAGGGAACTGCTGATAAGCTTTAAAGCTAAATCATCAGAGAATGATTTGGAGGACACCAGCAGCTTGAGTATGGAGGACTGTGCGCTCCCCTAGCTGACAATCTAACTAAAATGTATTATTAAAATATCTATGCCGCTAACATTTTAATTTTAAATCACTGGGGTTCTTAAAGGCCTTCCAGGATGAATGTCTGCACGCCTAGCTTACCTTGAAATCATTTTGCCTTTGTCTTGCATTCTTCTTTGATCTTTCCATTTGACCAGATTTTTCAGCAGTCTTGTAAAACATAATCATAGGCAGAGATATTATTCTAGTGATATTCATGTTAACATCTAGCAGGAACAGGTCACGGGTTCTATAAATTCCCAGTTCATGAAAAATGGGACAATACATGCTTGAATGAATTCTTAGTTGGCAAAGTCTGATTTGTTAAGAACACTTCAGAGTGGGAAGAATAGTTCAGGCTGAGGTCAATACTTCAGAACATCAATGTTTGTATCACCAAATTAATAAGATAAGAATAGTAAAAACACTGCATAATTATAGGTCAACTTTAGTGCCTTCCATGAAGCCTGCTGATATCACCAAGTGGTTTTTCTAGAAAAAGACTCCTAAAAACTTGCCATAAAATAGCTAGAGCTGCTTTTAAGTATAATATAATGTATGAATGACACCTAATGGACAGAAGGTATCATAGCATGGTGTTGGGAAAAGTGCGCTTTCCCCTTACAATTTAAATAGGATATATGTTTGGTTTTTAAGACATTGATAATATAGGTGCAACTGCAACACACTCTAACTCACTTATAACTTGGGCATGTGAGCACAATCATTTAAAGTCAACTAAAAAAAAAGACCCCTTACCTTTTACACTTTCCGAAACACTCTTATACTAGTCTCTCAATAGACAGTCTTAGTTTGCTTAACATAAGAAGCTTCATCTAAATTATCTGTACCCCTTAACTGTTTAAAACAACCTGTTAAAACTGTTTTGCTTGTTTCCTGCTTATGCTACTCTGTGGCCTGGACTATGTTAACTGATCAGGGGAGAGGGATGAGTTGATGAAAGACCTTCATTTTGAAAAGAGATTGTATTAGAGGACCTCCTGTCCCTTTCAACCTTACAGACGATATGCACATTTATATATAAAAGTTACAGGTTTTTCCCCACCCTCTTCCTTGTAGTGATTTTGCTGAATAGTTTAACCCTTCCTGTACAGACAGACCAAAACTATTCTGTGGTAAGTCTTAACGGTTAGATCGGGCTGTTTTCACTGCATAGAGAGTTGGATCTCAATTTAGATACATATTTTCTAAGGCTGTTGAAAACACCTTGGTAACACTTAACTGACACTTTGCTAAGACATGCAAGTCCTCATACAGCTTCTTTATTACTGTTCCTCTCCTTCCTGGCACTGCTCATCACTTTCAGAACTCTGTCTCTGTGTCGGTGCTCAACTGCCTTGGTGATGGCAAGATATCGAAAATAAAGAGCAGCCATACAGAGCAAAGAAAGCTGCAGCACCAATCTAGATCCCCTGCTTTTTGTTCTCTCCACCACTCCCCCCAACCAGGGCTGGCCACCCATGCAAAGATATCGTTTTAAGCCATTTACAGGATGCACAGTTTAATGGTCAACGTTCAAAGAACTGGAGGAAAATGAGCTCTTTCCTCACCCCTCACCCCCAAAAAATCATTCTAGGCAAATGAGGACAACTTTCTAGAACTGCAGAGAATATCCATACTAGCTCTTAACAAAGTTGATTATTTGTTAGCCTGGGGAAAATGGGGAGTGAGGAGAAGCAAAGATATATCAAGCAAGTTAAGATAAAAGAAACATTGACAAATGGGACTCTATTTTAAGTTCCTTATGGAGTTGCATACCACTGACATTACTGGAATGACTGGTTCCAAAGAGTCATACCTCACTAAAGAGACTTCCATTCACATAAGAAATCCAGAGTTTCCAGAAGTTGGGGAGCTGGCTTACAACAAGTTTTGTTAGCTTTTCAACAAACGCCACTTGCTGCGGGGCTTTAAATCTCCAAGCTAAAAGAGGGAAAGCAAAATCATGAACTGATTACGGCAAAATTAACAAGGTACTTTTATAAACTTACTTTTGTGTAATGTAAGGCAGAGAAAGACCAAATAGCTTTCTTGATCAGCCTCCCTCAGACCAACTACCATTTGTTTCCAAATGGAAATAGTCCAAAGAGATACATTGGTAAAGGGATAGGAACTGACAGGGCCGGCACACCCATTGAGGCCAGGTAGGCACTGGCCTCGGGCACAAGGGCACTGGGGGGGGGGCGCAGGAGGGGGTGTCGGGGGCAGAGGAGCGCGCAGCAGAGCTGGCATGGCTGGCTGCAGCTGCTGCTGCAGCCAGCAAGCCCCGTGCTTCCGCCGCCGCCGCCACCACACGCCCCAGCTGGGCGCAACCTCCGCGCACCACCCCAGCAGCGGCTCGCAACTTCTGCGCCCGGCTGGGGCACGTGGCGGTGGTGGTGGAAGCACGGGGCTGGCTACAGCAGCAGCTGCAGCCAGCCACACCAGCTCTGCTGCACGCTCCTCCACCCCAGCCGGGCGCAGAAGCCGTGAGCTGCTGCTGGGGTGGCACACGGAGCAGCCTCCGCGCGCCGCCCCAGCAGCGGCTCGCAGCTTCTGCGCTCAGCTGGGGCATGTGGTGGTGGCGGCATGGGGCTGGCTGGCTGGCTGCAGCTGCAGCCTCCGTGCACCACCCCAGCAGCGGCTCGCAGCTTCTGCGCCCGGCTGGGGCACGTGGCGGCGGTGGCGGAAGCCGTGAGCCGCTGCTGGGGCAGCGCACGGAGCAGCCTCCGCGCGCCACCCCAGCAGCAGCTCACAGCTTCTGCACTCGGTGCTCCTCCGCACACCCCAGCCCCCTGCGACCGTGATGATGTCTGCGATGACGTCATCACGCAGCCCGTGGCATGCGTGCGTGCAGAGCGCGCGCACGCCGCCGTGGGTGCCAGAACCTCTGGCACCGTCCCTGGGAACTGAAGACTGTATTACTGTGTACTGTCTGTTGCTGTAAGCATGTTCCCACTGTGTAGTTTCTGAGTTACTTAATATGACACGATTAATTGCTTATGCTCTATTTCAGCTCCGTATCAGATTTGGTTGTTTCAAATCTCTGCAAATTTGCATTTGCCTACGCTACCACATTGTTTATAGAATGTCCCAGCAGTTGATTGTATTGATTTACACTGCATAGTCTGCCTTGAGTTACAGTGAGAAACTAATGTAAATAAATGAACTATCTCCATCAGTGACCATTTCATTTGACTACATGTGACTATCAGTGACCATTTCACCTACCCATTATACAACAACAGTGCAATTCTAAGGATCTTTTCTGGGTGTAAACCCCACTGAACAGACTTGAATGGGATTCTGAGTAATTTTATTAGGCTTGCTCTTTCTCTCTCAGTGCAATCCTAAGGAGAGTTGTGTGTGTGTGTGTGTGTGTGCATTATGTGCTGTCAAGTCACCTCCGACCTATGGCGACCCAATGAATGAAAGACGTCCTGTCATTAACAGACTTGCTCAGATCCTGCAAACTGGAGGATGTGGCTTCTTTTACTAAATCAAGCCATCTCATTTTAGGTCTTCCTGTTTTCCTACTGTCTTCCACTTTTCCTAGCTTTATTGACTTTTTCCAAAGATTCTTGTCATCTCATGATGTGACCAAGTACAATAGCCTTAATTTTATCATTTTAGCTTTTAGGAAGAATTCAGGCTTGATTTGATCTAGTACCCACTTATTTGTCTTTTTGGCTGTCCATGATATCTACAAAACTCTCCTCCAGCACCACATTTTAAATGAATCAATTTTCTTCCTGTCAGCTTTCTTCACTTTCTGACTTTCACATTCATACATAGTAAGGTGGAATACCATAGTTTGGATCATCTTGATCTTGGTTCCCAGAGAGACATCTTTATCTTTAAGGATCTTATCTAGCTTCCTCACAGCTGCTCTTCCAAGTCTCAATCTTTTTCTGATTTCTTCATTGCAGTCTGTTGTAAGGAGAGTATCACAGTCTAGGCCCATTGATTTCAATGGACTTAGACTGGAGTAACTCTGTTTAGGATTGCAATGTAAATTACCTAAAAACTGGTAATTCAAGTTGATTTATTTTCCTCTCCTTACCATTCTTTCCCCCCCTTTTGTGTTATGTGTAATACATTACAAAAAGTTTTTTGAACTGTAACATGCCTTGAATGAAGAGGCAAAAAGTTGGAATGTACATGTGGCAAATCAACAAACACACATATTGACATGCCGGATTTTAAAGCTGCGATTCAGGAAATACAGAGCATTCCTATCAAAAGAGAATTTAAGCTGATTATAAATGGGCTGGCACACATGCTACTATACAGCGTTCAATGCTGGTTACCTATCAGGAATGCTGGTTACTTCACGAACGCTAATTTAATCGGCTTTTCTCAAGTTTTAAGACCTAGCATACTATTGTATGCTAAAACTTACAGATATTGGGAAGAGTGGGAGGACTAATAATAAAATACTTACTATTTTCATACCTCTTTGAATATTCCAAAGGAGCTATCCCAGGCAGAGTTGCACCCTTCGTTCCAAGTCCACTTACGTCAATAGACTTTCAATATAACGTCAATATAACTCAGTTTAGGATTGTGCTGCTATGGGCTCAAACAGCATTGTGCTTACAACAACCTTGTAAAGCAGGTCAGTATAATTAATCCTAGATCACAGATGGAGGGCTAAGCTAAGACAGAGTAGCCTTCCTAAGACTACCTAGTGACCTCAGAGCAAAGGTGCAAGTAAAACTGGAGACTTCTCGATTCATAGCTCGGCCTTTGTGACCCACTATGTTACCACATCAAATGGAAACTATTTTTTTTCCTTTGGATGAAAAACACAACAGAACTTACTTTCATCACGACTAGACTGATTACTGCTGCCCCTTTTCAGTGAAGCACTTTGACTGAGATGGCCAAGTGAAGATGGACGCACTTCAGTGTCCAGATCCAACATCGGGCTGTGCACTAACATATGGCCTGGTGGGGGGGAAATGAAAGTTATTGACAGTTCTCAATCAATGGATGGTAAAGTGCCAATGTCTACAATAAAATAAGATATATGAAGAAAAACACTTCTCTATCGCTCATATAAACACAACTTCATAGACTCTAGAAATCTGTTCTTTCTTCAGACTCCAGAAATCTGTTCTTCCAACAATGACTGGAGAAATATTCTGACTTCGTATGTTCAATGTATATTGATCTTATTGTTGTCAGCAGTTGGCTAGCTAACATCATTAGGTAGCAACCCTACACTCCACTTCACATGCACATAGGAACTATGCATGCTTCACTGGGTGTGGTTTTGTGTGAAGGTCACACATTTCATCAACATAATGTCACATTGTTCAAAAACCAGCTGTAACATAGAAAGAGGTAAACGGGTAGTATATAACTCAGTTTCTTTCAGCTTAGTATGCTAGGGACAAATACCATGGCGGCGGGGACATGTTGCCTTCATGCCCTGCTTGTGAACTTCCCAGAATAATCCAACTTCCCTATTGATATACTAGACTCAATGGAACTTTGGTTTGGTCCAACACAGCTAATCTTGGGATCTCACAAATGACACTCTAAAAAGGCAATAGCATGGCCAACAAACCTTTTAAATATCACAATGAGCACAGAAAGTGAGCACAGAAAACCTGTCTCAGATCCAGCACTGAGCCTAGGCAGAATGATGAATGAACACATTTTCAGAACAACCTTACACCTGTATCTTTTTTTTAAAAGACTTGTTATGAAGTCTCTCTTCCTATTAGTAACGAGCTTATTTGCAAAGCCCCTCAAAACTCAAACCCCATCACATCTTAGTTAATTCACAATTATTAAGTACTTGCACTTCATAGCCCACCTGAAAAAAATCCCCACAATTTCACCTACACTATCATAACACAAAGAGTTACTCTGTGAGAGCACGATAGCCTTCATGATGTTTGCCACATAAAAGAGAATGTTTTTCTGTACAGCTCTCTCACAATATTAGGTTCTACTGTATGAAGTTATGGGCACAAGTTCCTCTTCCATAATATACAGGATAAAAAATTTAAAAATATAGAACTGGATCGAAGCAGACATTTGAAAAACACTCTGAAGGGTGAAGCTATAGAAGTTTATCTATGCAAATCCTGGATTGTGTGATAATGGGGTATCTGAATATCCAAGCATGCTACCTTTTATGAAACACACCGATGAATTAAGGAAGTCTGAGCGGTAAAGGGATTCACAACATCAAAAGAACTTTAAATTTTTAAAAAAACAGTGCTGCTTGTAACAAAATGTGGTTGAGCAGAGAGGAAGAATTCTGTCACAGTCTATGCCCACACAGTTCGAATGACACCTGTGTACCCACAATCCACAATACAGTTACAACTGTTATGACTGTTACCTGGGAGATCTATTGCTTTCACTGGCACAAAGCAAACAGATTACCTCAAACTGGCTGAATAGTTTTTATGACAGTGCAATCCTATGCAGAATTACTCCAGCTGAAGCTCAGTGAAATCACGATGCTTAGATTAGGCCTCCTGCATAGGGTTGCACCGTGGGAGAGCCAAGTTCAATGTTCTGTTAAAATATAAAGTTTATCATGTGATCTTGGGCAAATCATTGTACTCTTAGCCTACCTAACCAGGTTGCTGTGTGGATGAACTAGGGAAGAGTAAGAGAAGCCCTGATATTGCCTGGAGCTCCTTGGAGAAAGCATGGGCTAAAAATAAGTAATTAAGCATTTAATTATAAATACTTAATACAAGATTAAACACCTTGTAAAAAATCTCATTTATCCAATTCCTTTATTTTTTTAGTTAAAACATCTTGGTTCAGGCTTTTGAGACTTTTTTTTTTCTTTTGGGAGACTGGAGCTGGTTGGCACTGCCTATTCCGGCCAGATATGAGGCCTTGAGCCACAGGTGCAAACCTGAAACAGCTTTCAAGGACAAAGTTTGACGGAGGCTGGCACTGGCCTCCTGGCTTGTTAGCACATAGCCTTATGGGAGTGGGGTGATGAATTCTTTCCTCCCCTCTTGTACCTGTGAGGACAGACTACTGCTGAGTTTGTCGTCAGAGGATTTGGCCCTTTGGATTGACTAAGAGTTTAGGCCTGCTGCAGGCAGCTGGTCTTGAGAGGAATTGTTTCTCAGTCTATTTACCCGTTCCTGATCTTGCGCCTGTACATGCATTTGCTCCTGTTTTTACTCCTTGGGAACATACCTTCCTTCCTTGCATAGTATTCCTTCCTGAATGTTATGCAACTGGTGGATTCCAGTGCTTCAGATCTGTGGACTTAAGAGCTAAAGCTCCCATTTGGATTCTGAAACTTGTTGAAGGTAACATCTGGAACAAGTTCAGGGACCTCTAGTGAACGTAGCCTAGCTTATATAGTCTGTTGTTGTTTTGAGCTTCTCCACATACTTCTATGTTTATTTCTGTCTGCCTTTGCAGTTTTCTTTAATAAATAACTTTTCTTATATTGGTGTGAAGTTACTAAGAGTTGTGGCTTCAATCCAAATCCAGTTCTTTAGCCAACTGGCCACATGGTACCCTGTTCATTTGTTTCTGGACTCAGTCTGCTGAGTGCCTGCGTCACAGGGCTGACTTCCTGTTTAAAACCTGGTAGGGCTGGGAACTGGCCTCTTGGTTCCACAGCTGAAGGTTTAGTTAAGAGAAGCTGGTGGCAGCTTATTACCTTGGCAGCGAGGCTTCACTTGCTGCTCCTTTTGGAACTTTGCCTTTTGACACCACTTAAGGTGACTGACAGCCCCCTGGGGGATCCAGGCAGGCTTGCTGGGAACCGCTACACATCTATTATCTAACGAATAATTTAAAATTAGGAATTTGGGCAATGTCCTCTCTGTAGATGGATAGAACTGAACCCATGGCCTTCACATTATAAGGAAATATAATACAGCTCTGATATTGTTCCTCTAGGGGGTGAAATTTTTGGAAACCAGCCAACCCATGCAGAGGGTCAGTAGAGTATTTACAGAGCCCTTAGAGAAAGGGCTTGGTTTCTCTTACAATGAAAAGAGATTCAGCCACCCTGCTTTAGTAAAATAGAACTGGTAAGGGTTCAAAGCACAATCAAGCCATACTTGCCCAAACAAGTATCATTTACTAAACTAGTGTGAAGGTTAAATAGAACCTAAAGCAGCATGGAGGCTGAATAAAACCTAAAGCAGTTATAGAAATGACAAACTTTAGACCTTTCATTATGACAACAAATGCAAAGGGGAAATAACCTACATTTCATTGTTTTCCTTTGGCAACATAGGGACAGATCAGCAACAAAGTCAACAATTAAGAAAACATAATTTTGTTGTCATCACCATTTATGCTTATTTTACTTTTCCGTGGACCAGGGCGGCGTTTCAGTGGACACAAAGAATTTTGCCCCTAGAGCATGACTTTCTTGTGTCCCCTCTTGTGCAGCTTAAAATGCCCAGGAGAAAAGCTGTTATCTCAGATTTTCCCCATACGGCTTCAACATTTCCAAAAATTAAGATCTTTACATCTTCTCTGAGTCAATTTAACTGCACTTTTTGTCAAATTAACTAGATGAAATTTGGTTCAAGGTGCAGTAAGCCTCACAAAAGGAAGAAACGTTCAAAAGCAAATTAGATTTATTGATTGATGATTGTCAGCAGATGCTAAGACATTCCTTAGTGTACTGAAGCTTAACACCTCATCAAAGACAAATACTTTCAAGAAGGCTGGCAAACATTACTATTGGAACCTTAATGCAACCAGCACTTTCTTCTTTGCTTCTCCACTATTCCCTCCAGGTCCACTGCCATTTCAGTGCTCCCAAGATCTCTCTGCTCCCTTCTGCAAATACTCTCACATTCACAACTTGTATACCTCTTGCCTACTTTGCTATATTCTACTTCCAACTGCTTCAGCTGCCTCAGTTCTCCAATCAGATTGATAAGCATTTACAATTAAATATAAGGTTGCAACAAAACAATCCTAAGGTCAATCTGTAAACTGTTTTGGATAGCAAATAAGTCCATGCCAGCATAACTTAGAGATACAACAGTGTATTGTCCCATTGATGGGGCAGAAATTAGCTGTGTGGGGGAAGGAACCCCATCCTAAGCCCCCCAACTCATGTCCTGCTCTGGCAGTGGACATCATACCAGAGAAAACACTGGCAATAAGCTGTGAACCCTCAAGCAGGATGGTGTGGCTCTGACAGGTGGTTCAGATAGAGGGGCCAACCTCACCTGTGTCCTCAGTTTCCTTCAGAGACAGCCCATCTGGTGCTTGCTGGCTTGATCTCTCTCTCACACACACACTCACTCACACACACACTCTAGCTCCCACCAGCACCTCATCCACTCCTCACCAGCCTGCCTTCAGAGCCCCCCTTATAACCCTCCCCTCAATCCCAACTTCACCCCCCTAGGTCCGTCCTCAAGGTGTGAACCAATCCCAGGGCCAGAGATTGGAGATGAGCCAAGCGGTGAACGGGAACACCAGGCAAGCCCCAGTCAGTATTGTCCAGCAGACAGAGGGTTGACATGATGAGGGGGCAGCAAGAGTAAGCAGCCACAGGGTGATGAGGGAGGGCAGCAGAGTCAGGGCCTCCCAAGAAGCAGACAGGAGGCTGGCGTCAGGTGTGGGGCCTCCCCCGCCCAGTGAGGTGGGCCTGGTGGCGGGGTGGAGGCCATTGCCATTGGAGGCCAGAGTGTTGTCCCTGGACATAAGCATAAACATGACCACTGAACTCAGTGAGATTGAAAACAACACCCCGCCCCAACCTGCCTTAAAAGCCATGGCATATCTTAGGTTTTTAACTAAGTCTGCAATCAACCATAGTTCTTTAAATTACTACATGAACTTGCACACTATTTCAGATGCTAGGGTACACAGCACAGGATCCCATCTCTCTGCCGACACATCAGGTACACTTAAAGCTAGGGCTGCCAGCTCCAGGTTAGGAAATTCTTGGAAGTTTTGTGGATGGAGTTTGGGAAGGGGAGGGATCTCAGCATGGTATAATGCCATATAGTCCACTCTCCAAAGCAGCCACTTTCTCCACAGGAACTGATCTCTGCAGTCTGGAGATCAGCTGGGAGATCTCCAGCCACCATCTGGAGGTTGGCAACTGTGCTTAGAAAAGAAAGAGGGTGTGGGGGAAGCTTTGGTGAAGGGAGCAATAGAAAAAGACCTCTTTGCACAGAAGATAACCTTGTAGCATAGTTCCTTGTAGCATAGTTCTAACACTCTACTCAAGAGGAGTACAGTATGATACTCAACCTCAGTGTGTAATCATCAAACTGAAGCATCCATTTCTCCAACTGGGGATGAAAAGCTAAAACACCCCACACAGGTAAGCAAAGGAAGGACATCAGCAAGTTCAAACTTGGACTGCTGAAAATGTCTTCCTCTCTAATCTGCAACATGTAATCACTGTACACTGAACTATCTGTACATTGTTCCTGTCTGAACTAGTGCTAGCTAGCATTGAAGCCAACACAGGGAAGAACATTCCTCCCCAATGCAGGACATTACCAAAATTTTAACAAAAAGTCATACCAGTGTAACCCTCACAAACAAGTGGGAGAAACAGAGAATCCAAACAATTTCTTGGTGACTGCTAGCCACTCCATTCCAAACAGAAGCAGGGGAATGTCTTGTGCTTGTGGCTGGGTATTGCTGGGTTCTCTTCTGTGTTGTTTCCCCACTGGCTTAACCCAGTGCCTGGTTGCTGTGAATGACACTGGTTCTGTTGGACTAAGTTGCAACAGAGTCCTTTGCTTCAGATTAGTTTGGGTGGAATGGATGTGATTCTCTGGTGTGATGTTGGTCCCCTTGCATCATGTTGGTTCTGAAGGGATTCTATTCCCATGCTTCAGTTTGCTTTTGTTGGGTTTTCTCTGGGACGAGCTCAGCTTGCATTTTGGAGTGTACCTTGGGCATGGCAGCCTTGCCCCAGTGTGTTTCTGAATTGGGAGTCAGCTTTCACTTTTTTCCCCATAGGAAACAATCGAGTGGCTGGGGGCACCTTCTTTGGGAGCCCATAAAATTGGCCCCTGGGTTCATTCTTCCTGAAACTTGGGAAGATCTTTAGAGGAAAGTCAGGAGTAGATCTCTTGCAAATTTGGTAAAGTTTTCCTGAAAAATCTCACCCCTAATTCCTTGGATCGCGCCCAAATAGTTTTCCCCATAGAGAATAATAGAGAGTGGGTGGTGGCACCTTCTATGGGGCCCCATAAAATTGGCCCCCAGGACCCAATCTTTATGAAATGGGGGGGAGGGGGCTATAGAGAAAAATCAGGAATACGTTCCCTGAAATTTTGGTAAAGATCGGTTAAAAATGACCCTCCCCAACGCACTGGATAGCTCCAGATTGAATTTTCTATAGTAAACAATGGCCAAATTTTACCAAATTTCTGCTATATTACCAAACGAGAATCAATTTGTTATTCAGGGAATACCATTTTTTTCCTCTGGTTCAGTATTCCCAGTTAGGATTCACCAATTTTTTTTGAGTGTGCACTCCCCTATTCCAATCATTGTACTTCTGGCCAAAAAAACTGTAGATAGTTAATACAGTTCCCTAAAAATGACCAGTAAGTACTGATCCAGTGACTATACTATGTCCGCTAACAGATGAATTCTACTGTGGGGTACTGCCCAAGGGGAGGTGGAGGCATAGAAACCTGAACAGCACGTAGGTGGGGTCACTCTCCCTAATCTGTAGCTCACACATGCAAAGCGCTTGAGCACACTTGCTGTTCATTGCCAAACAGTCATCATGCCCCTTATGATTCTTTGGACTGTTTCCAGGCAGCCCTCCAGTAGAGGTGAAAGCCAAGACGGACCCAAATCATGGTACAGCACCAACCATCTGCTAAGCTTCTAAGCAACAATCAATATGAGCATTCGAAGGGAACAAAGCCTTACTGTACCAATATAGCAAGATAGCAATGGCAATCCCATTGGAAGGTCATGACTTGAGATTTGGATGGCATGCTTATTTGTGGTATGATGAAGTAAAGGTCAACGTAGACTTCAACAATCATTATATTAGGAGCGCCATCTTGAGAATTTGGAATAAATACAAACAGATTATCACAGAAGACCCTGCTTTGGATTTCAACACAGAAAGTATTTTATAGATGTGAGATGACTACTAAACAGGGATGGTCGACCTACGGAGATTTACTAGAATTCTCACAAGGAGATTGTAAATTGAAGACAAGGGAAGATTTAATAGCTAAAGGTTATAAATGTCAACGGTTTTTTTATGCTCAACTACTAGAAAGGTTTAAATCAGATAAAAAAATATGGGGCTTTGATTACGAAAAGACAGAGTTTGAAAAAGAGCTTTGTGCAAATGACAAACAAGTTATTTCTAAAATGTATAAACTTTTGTTGAAATTTGAAACAGAAGAATCTGTGAAAGACTGTATGGTAAAATGGGCTAAAAATTTTGGGTATAATATACCAATGGACCAGCGGGAAAATATGTGGGTAAAGGGGCTCAAATTCACTTTGAGTTCCACACTTAAAGAAAATTTCTATAAAATGATGTATCGGTGGTATACATCTCCTGATAAATTAGCAAAAATGAGTAAAGGTATGTCAAACAAATTTTGGAAATGTGAGCAACATGAAGGAACATTTTATCATCTTTGGTGGACTCGCCCTAAAGCAAAAAAAAAATTGGTCACAAATTCATATGATAATACAAAAAATGTTGAGAAAATCAATATACAATTTAAACTAGAAGCCTTTTTGTTGGGACTAATGGATAAACCATTGGAAAATAACCATAGTATCTTATTTCTATATATGACCACAGCGCCTAGGCTTTTATATGAGCAAAAATGGAAAAGTACAGTATTGCCTTCAATCGAGGACTGGATTGTGAAAATGACGGAGTTAGCGGAGATGGCTAAACTTACAGCTCTGGTCAGAGATAAAACATTGTTGACTTTTATGGTTAACTGGAAACCCCTTATTGACTTTATGCATGAGACGAAGAAAAATGAACTGACAATCTGTGGTTTTAATTTTTAAGAAGATAAACTTGGGAAAAATAAATAGAAGGGGGGCAGTATTGAAAAGGTAAATTTTGGAGATATTAAAACTAAAAGTATAATGTTTGTTAAAATATGATAGGTGTTGTAGAGAAAAATGGAAATTGAAACGTATTATTTTTCTTTGCCATTTTGAATTTCTGTTCTTCTTCTCTCTTTGTATTCTTTTTCTTTACCTTTTTCTTCTATTTCTTTGTCCTTGTACTGGGCTTTTAATCTTATTAATAAAATAAAAGTTTAAACTAAAAAAAACTCCTCTGGTAAGCTTATAAGCAACAATCAATATGAGCATCCTAAGGGAAAGAAGCCTTATTGTACCAATATAGCAAGTAGCAATGGCCATCCCATTCATCTGACATGCTTTCAGAATTCTAGCAGGAATTGTCAGTATCACATGAACTACTGATGTTCAAATTCAGAATGCCCTTGCTATCCCTTCCATCTATATGTTTGTCTCTCCCTTCTCTTTAATGACCCATGTGGATGGATCACTTTTTTAAAGCTGGCTTCTCTTGGATTCCTTCCAAAAAAGACCAAGACTGTACTGTTAGATTACAACGTGGAATGTGTGAGCTTTGGCGGCGGCTGCTTCTTTTTTAAAACTTTGTTTGCATATATTGTATATATTATTCCAAAAACCTTCGGTAGCAAGTTAAAGCAAAAAAAAAATTGGTTAGACATTCATATGATAATACATTTTTTCATATGATATGATAATTTCATATGATAATTTACATTTTTAATGTAAATAATTTATATATCATAATAATCCTATGGATGTCTTATGGATGTCTTATGGATGTTTGTCAACTGTACATTTTTGAGATTATCCTAACGTTTTGTTAAAATGATTTCAGATAGGCATACAGACATATATAATAAGTATGCAACACAAACATCCAGATGTAGATAGATAGGTCATTGTTGAAAAAATACAGGTATTTAATTAACCATTTTAATTTCAGAACTGTAATGACAACTATTATGGCCTCCTTTCTGTTGTGTAGTTAGATTTTGCCTTTAACCCTCTTCTTACACCTTCTGGGTAGATTGCTGCCACTAGGAATTATATTACAAAATAGTTAATTTAAATTTCCCCTTTAATAATGAATGTTCTCTTACAGACACACCCAGTTCAGACTTCCACACAGGTTGCCCCCTCAAGCTTCCATACAGGTTACATTTCTGTCAGAAATACATAGACACTCTCAAGCTGCACACAGTTTGCCTGCCTAAACCAGAATGCCTCTTTTCTCTCTGCTCAGTAACTAAAAACTGCAGTTCACTCAGCGCCTAGAGTACCGCTACCGTCTAATCAGATTTCACTCCAGTCACACTTCTCAACTCCACCCACACTCTCAATCATCAACCAATCATCTCACTCACTCACCCCTCTCTTTCAACCCCACTCTTCATCCGTATCACACCAACCATTTAAAGAAACACACACACACTTAAAATCATTACAGCAACTTTTGATAAGAAAGAGTTTATCTTGAAGTACACTGGGACTACTGTTTTTGCTACACTTATTTCCTGCAGCACTAAGACACAAGCAGAAGCTGTCTATGCAGAAGCATCCGAGACATAGTCAGGTGCAGATTGGGCTGCCAGAACTGCAACCAGGTAAGCTAACTCTCAGGACTCTGGTTGCCAGACATAGATACTTAAGGCTGTATGTGTGTATGGAAATCTAAGAATTTTTATGAGACTGTTCACTGTTTTGGAATACTGGTCCAACCAGTTAGAAACTCAAATTGTGAACAGAATGTCACTTTTTGCAGAAATCTGTTGCAACAGCAGCCATATGCATTCAATTTGTGCAGGCTGAAAAATTAATATACTAATTACTTTAATTACAATGTTCTATTAGTTTGTTTAAATACCATCAATACGTATTGAATAAAAACATGCAATCTTTTCAGACACATATATACAATTGACCAGCCTAGTTATCCATTCTTTTTTTTTACATACAAATTTAAACAATGGAATGGGGAAACTGCTGGGAATTATTATTATTCACCCCGGACAAGCAGCTCAGTGCAAGATGGAGCAAAACAGCATTAATGAAAAAAACCAGGCACTTTGGCTAGAAAGGCAAAATGGTAAATATAAAATGTGC
This sequence comes from Eublepharis macularius, assembly GCF_028583425.1. NCBI lineage: Eukaryota > Metazoa > Chordata > Lepidosauria > Squamata > Eublepharidae > Eublepharis > Eublepharis macularius. Next base: position 36,619,952 of record NC_072796.1, on the reverse strand, counting down.
AAAAGCACTGGAAAAACCTCTCTATCCCTGCAGATGCATTTATTGGGAGTGTGGGCAACCAGTATTTGCAGAAAGACTTAAACTAATTAAATTAGCGTTAACCTAACCTCTCTCAAACAGGAAAACCAAACCAAACAAACAAAAAGGAAAGCATGCTAATTATGATTTCTCCCCCAAACCAAAATTCACAAGGGTATTCTAAAAACCTTGTTGAAATTCTAAATGCTTTGAATTACTTGTTTTACATACATATGGTCTTGGCTCAGTTTCTTGAACTAAGCCAAATAATCTGTAAATTTCCTGAAGTCGGTGGAAGAAAATAGTAAGAGAAAACAAAATTATTCAATTGGCATGGGTATTTTCAATGGAAATGCACTTCTTTACACATGAAAGATATATACTCTCTCTCTCTCTTTCTCTCTGCCCAAATCACACTAAAAACAAACGTGTTTTAGCACTTTAGTATCAGGATGGACTTTGTTTTTTTTATTTTTCAGAATTTCATCTTATATTACACCTTTTTATTTGTATATTTTATATATGTGTGTGTTCTGATATTTACACATGTATTTCTCATTCATTCCCTGCACCCTAAAGAAGCATGAAGAACTCTTGTAAATAGGATTTCCCATAAATATCTATTCCACTGTTCTGACTCTTTCAGATAAATACACTAACTCTAACAGTGATCCTTTTGCAGTTTCAATTAAAATAGCTTGTCTGATACTAAATTGATATGATGAGAGCATGAACAGACTAAATTGCTACTCAAATGCTAAAACACCCCAATGGTTTGTTTATTCACTAATAATAGAAAACAGGGCAAAGAATACTCTCTTGTTCTACTAGAAACCACATCATCAGTTTGCACTGGTACCAGGAAAAGAAAGTTTAACATGAAACTAATTTCTTAATTGGTTGTCTAGCATTACAAGAAACTACAACACAGGAGCAGGGAACTACAACAGCACATATACCCTCAGGACTAATGAACATCTGGAGTGCATTAGCAAAGCTGACTTTTTTCCAAGTTGTCCAGGAGATAGCGCTTCAGGACTACACATTGCAGCCTAGATGAACAACAGTTACAATGCAAATCAGTACTCAACTGGCTCTCGGAATAAAATATAAAAGTGTGGTTATTTAAAATTGTATGGTGCCACCTGAAAGGTAGACTAGAAATGCTAATATCTGCTGTCCCTCCCCCGTACCTCTCCAGTTCAGGACAGCAGGTATTAATGAAACAAGGATATTCCAGATGTCGAGGAATCATTCTGGAGTTCACAATATTGTGCAGGAAAGAATACTGTGACATTCTATATGTGGAACAAATGCTATTAAAATTTGCTGTTTTTATTTTTAAAATGTGGTCATCATACATAAACAACAACAACAATAACAACATTCAATTTATATACCGCCCTTCAGGACAACTTAACGCCTACTCAGAGCAGTTTACAAAGTAAAACAGATGTGTTATCAAGAACCACATAAAATAAAATATATAGCATCTATAAACATATGGCAATTCACTGATATTAAAATGTTAATGATTAACTTTTTAAAGGGTTATTTCACAGTTTGGATTTACTGCTTAAATTACATTTTGTGTGTTATGTGCAATCAAGTCGCTTTTGACCTATGGCGACATTTAGAGATTGTATAATTTATGCTTATACATATGTGTACATGCACACACAAACTGTAACTATGCAGGAAAAAATCTAGACTTCTAAGAAACACACATATTGACTTCAATATAGTTCCTTTAAAATTAACCTGAATCAACAATACGTTAAATATGTTTTTCCTTTATTTTAAAAGTTTGTTAACTGATCCTTCAAAAATCTGTTAATATTTGGTAAAAGTAGTTACAATGTGGAAACCTAATAATTTAGAAACATTACATTTCTTTCTGTTGGTATTTGGTGTCAATTAAAATGTGCATTGTATCAATGACACCTTAACTTTAGCATCAGAACAATTTAAGCTTAAAATGGTTGATAAGAATGGACGGCTGAGGAACACTCTCTGTCTTAAAATAAAATCTTTGTATTTAAAATAATAATAAAAAAATCCTCCAAATCAATTGCTTGATAGCTTGGTTTTATGAAATATATTTATCTAGTCATAACATTTCAGAATTGTAGTAATGGAATTGTATTGCTTGTACATAAAATGTATTTTAAAATATCCAGCTGTATCATGCGGCAATGAAGTTACAAGGGTTTTTTTTTCCTGTGTGCATCATATGGTGGGATCCCACAAAGGCTACAATAGTTAGACGAAACACTGATCTATAGCTTCTGGATTCTCTGAAGGGCGGCAGACTTCCTTACCGCCCTTAAACACCTTTGAACATTTTTTCCTGTGCACAGCAGGCCCTTGTCCTGTGCTACAGCCCGACCACCCACTGTTGCTTGTTGACCAAACAGGCAGTGCCTAAAAGCCTGCACCGACACAAGCAGGATAGGATTCCTTTCAAACACGCCACACAGAAGACTTTCAATTTGCCGAAGCAAGAAATTAAGGAAGTTCCTTTAAAATTAACCTGAATCAACAATACATTTCAAAATGCTCCGTTTGTTCCCTGTATGTGCTCTATATTTAGAAACGAAGCTGGACTGCCAGTGGAGATCTCACATTTAAAATTTTAGTGTCACAACTGCCGATGTGTCTCAATAGATTCTAAAAACAACTTTGCAATATATTTGAAAGGCATTTTTTGTAATATACTGTAGTATATTTGCAGTGATAAAGTAATCTTTTAAAATCCTCTTTTAAACAGATTTTGCTCAAATTGCACAGCTATAAACCATATGTTATTTTTGTGCCACTTCTTTCTGTGCTCCCTATGAATGGTCTGATCCTGAAAACAAATCCCAAATCTTATATAGTAATAGACAAGTGGCCCAGTGGATACTTAAATTTGGAAGTTGGAGCCATGAATGGACAAGACAGATCTTTCTTCACACCTGAAAAATGTCCCAGGTTTGCAGAAAAATCTGAAATCTAAAAATAAAAATAAAAATTGAAGGGTTAAAAAAACCAAAATGATAAAAAGAGCACCTGTAGCATCTTGTTAAAGATGCCCTCAGTGGCTGTTGCTAAGCAACCATAACAGCCTGTATTCCAGGGCTGGTTTCTGTCAGTAAAAGGGTGGGGTGAGGGGGAGACAGGGCCCTTTCCAGGGCTGTTTTGGCTTTTCTGGGAGGACTCATAGGGGCCAGGCCCAGCAGCAATCACTGGCCAATTTTGAATCACATGGCTTGTTTGGCTCACCCATGCCTGGATGCTTGCTACTGTTCAACAGCAGTGTCAAAGTAGGATGTGGGAGACCCAGGTTCATCACCACTTTGCTGGGAAAGTTCACTGGGTGACTTTGATCCAGTCACACACTCTTAGCCTAATCTACTTCACAGGGTTGCTGTAAGGATAATATTGGGGCAAAGAGAATGATGTCAGATGCTTGAGTCCCCATTGTGGAAAAAGCCAGTATACAAATGAAGTAAATTAAGAAAGATAGATGGACATGTGAGCTAGATACAAGGTAACTTGTTTAGTGGGTTTGAAAGAGAGGATGTAAGGAAATGTGAGCATATAGGACCACCAGCAAGTGGGAGAGAGGAAATAGTGTGGGAAGGGGATATATAGAAAAGTGAAGTACTCCCTGTAAGTCCTTGCAAGTTCCCCACCATGCAACTGGGCCCAGCTCAGTTGGCACCATGCAACTGGGCCGTAAGTGAGAGACTGCCAGGCGGAGGAAGCGAGGAAGGTAAAGACAGGGAGGCAGACAAATGTGGGTGGGAAGGAGAAAAGGGAGACGGCATCAGGAAAAGGTGTAGTGGTGATGGGGATAGCGAAGGGAATGAGGACATCAGGGAGGAGATAATGAGATGTCCCCCACAAGTCCTTGCACTTCCCCCGCTTGCAATTATCTCCTCTAATTTCTGTAATTAAGGAGTACCATTCTGATCCACAAGACTCTGGGGTATAGTCCCTCAAAAACTAGCCTTAAAAACAGAATGATAATGTATTGAATATAATTCCAAGAAATTATTGAACAATTCTGAAAAAGATGATTTTTAAAGATGGTAAACATGGTATACAAAGCACTCCTCAACAGAGTGGCTCTTTCTTATGCGCCCACTTTGGGGTCAGGAGGGAATTTTCCTCCAGGCCAGAGTGGCACTGGCCAGGGATCCTGGAGGTTTTTTGCCTTCCTCTGGGCATTGAGCAGGAGTTATTGGGGAATGGGGGGAGGTAGACAGGGGGTAGAATAGATTAACTTTGGGCTCCCTTCCAGCTCAATGATTCTTTGATTCTAGAATTACACCTGTCTAAGACCACTGACTTCAATAGATTTAAAATGGTGTAACTCTGCTTACAATTGCATGGTAGGACACTAGCAGCCCCAACATATTTTAGGATTTGGGCTAAATCTGCTTTACCAGTGCAGAGGTGCCAGTGCTGGATGCCAATGGAAGTGGCCCATAGCTCCTGATGGCCTTAAGGGAAGGCAAGGAGGTTTTGGGAGGTAGTGAACCTCATCTTGATAAAGCTGAAGGAACAGCTCTTCTCTTCATTTGCAAAAATTTCAGTTAATATATTTTAGGGTGTTTTTTTTAAAGAGTCAAGCTACAAGGCTCTGCCTTACTTGCCAGGAACAGTCCACTGATTTAAGTTCTGGGTCAGAGATCTTTTCTATGACTGCAGAAACTAAGAACTGATTTGGGCAGAAAATGAGATCCATTCTCCAGTTGTGGCTGTACTTGCTAATGTTGCCCCTCCAGCATGGAAGGGCTAGGAAGGTACCCCATTCAAATGGATGCAGGGCAACTGTGTCTACATGGAAGCTAAATGATAGGATATGGTAAGATCGGACAGGCTGCTTTCCCATTCCTGTAGGGTCATCACATGACCAACTTGTATCTGATGAAGGGAGCTTTGAATTTTGGAAGTTTATACCCTAGAAATCTTGTTGGTCTTTAAGGTGCTACTAGACTCGAACATGACCAACCTGTGGATGTGAACCATAACTTACCATTGGAGCGAATATACCAGAAATACACTCAGTATAGTTTATATGCCAGTGATCTGAAAGTTACATAAGAGCAAATTATTTATAGACCAGGCAATTTTGAGCACTGGTCTGGACCTGCTGGAAATTCAGATTAATTTGAACCAATTTAATCTGAGCATAGTTTATGTTGTCATTTCCTATGGATTTCAGCTCACATGCTTGCTTCGTTAACGTGTAATTTTGCCTATCTTTCCTTTTATTATATTTTTAAGATGTACAATATGCAAGTTTAAATAAAAGTACTTGTCGCCAGGTTCATTTTAAGAAGGGATTGAAGGCGGCAATTTGCTTCAAAAGTTATTAAAATGCTGTTTAACTGATGGACACTTGGAAAAGTAATGCCAAGCTTTCCAATGATTAACATTTTAACTTCTTAATTAATATCCATTTAAGGCTTCACTTGACACTGACTGTCAAAAGAATATTTCTATTAGGAACAAGGGATGTGAGTTAGGCATGAAATAGCTCCCAGCTGCAAGAGGCCTTCTTCCAGATGTACAGTACGCTAAGGCAACAGAGGAGAACCAGCTGCTAGGATAACAAATTGAAAAGGCCCCTTTGACACTGGCTATGTTGGCCTGTCTGATCAAACAAAGATAGATCAGTCATTGTAAGGTGAATAGAAGAAGAGAAGAAACAGCAAGGTGGTCTAAGAAACGGTCTGATTTCCTAGCACTTAGACTCAGCTACTAGGACGTTGGCATGAAAAAAATATAGCCTCGTAGATACTACAATTTGCTTTAGAAAAAAAAGGCAATTGAAGCACAAATATAAAGTCACAGCTGATGATCTCTCTATCAAAAAAATTGTAGAAGTGCTTAAATATTCTCTATACCTTGCACAATTATCAAACACGCCTAGGACTAATTTAACATTAAAGTGCAATCCTATGAAGAGTTTCCAGTTCAAGCCCACTGATGTCAAAGGATTGCAGTGTTAGTTTCTAACTGTTACAGCCTTCCTTCCTGCTCATACATTTGCAGGGCTCTATCACTGAAGTGGGGAAGAGGAGATAGTATGAACTCGTCCGTTCCTCACACTGACGAAAGAAAGCAGTGGTCACTGAAGGAGTAGTCACAACATATTACTGTTTTTCTGCAGCAGGGAAAAATAAGCAGAGAAATGCACTGCTCCCATTCAGGGAAGTCTCTGTCTCACTTTCCCCAGCAGACACAAATGCATTTCACTGTATTTGGGTAACAGAGTGGTTGCAGTATTTACACTCATTTTCTCATTTGGCCAAAAGGGGGAGAACACACATGCCCCCAAAGCAATTCTCAGTTGATGGGAAGTGCACACAGGCATGCACTCACACAAAGAGTCTATAAAGGAATGTTATTTCCCTTGAGATCCAAACTGCAGCTAGCACCATTTCTGGGCAAGTCAAGCTTGCCCTTGACCGGGGACTGTTCTGACTCTACCATCCCCATTCCAGCATTTTGAGGGCAGGATGCACTATAAACTGACTCTTGACACCAACTCTTAGACTTGGCAGTTAGTTATACAAATCAAAGTCAGTTCAAGTGCCCTTGTTAACTAATCAACTGCATTCTCAGCTTACTGCAGTCTGTAAGGACCAATGGCAGAAACGGTAGAGGTCTTTCAGCATCTTAAACATGCATTGCAGCTCAGGTATACTCATGGGGGAACCCACTGCTGTGAGAGACACCACTACTTTTCTAGAACACTGGAAGAGACCGGCTTGCAAGATAAGCATTAACTAGAGATCACTTCCAGTAGAACAAACCTCCAGATAGAGATACAGGAAGGAGAAAGTCTGCACTCTTCTTTTGGTCTGGCCAGAACAAGTGGCAGTGAGCTTGACTCAACATTTTCCCCTCATTAAAAGCAATCAAGATCACAAAAGTTTGTAGGGAAAAACACTGTAAATCTCATTTTAAAAAATGCTGGCCAAATCTGTATAGCTAAAAAAACATTATTTATTTTACATGTGATGGTGGAGATCTTTGATCAGGACTACCCCCATCTGCATTTTAATCTTAAAAGGCAGCTACAGGAAAAAGGATATAGACAGGGTTTAACTCCATCTCCCCTTGCCATTTTTGTAATCTAAACTAGACTCCACAAGGCGGTTTTAGTGTGCAAAAAAGATAGCCGTATTGTATATGTCTTCCACTGCTCATAGGCACAATATAAGGTGCCCCTCCTTTCTCCCATGTCGGGCCTAAAAGCAGCTTGAGGAGCCTGATTATGAATGAAGAAATGGCACAGTGGGGACATTAAAAACTCTTTCCCTGAGTTTTGGCCCCATCCATATCATCAGGGCTTTTTTTCTGATAAAAGAGGTGGTGGAACTCAGTGAGTTGCCCTCAGAGAAAATGGTCACATGGCTGGTGGCCCCGTCCCTTGATCTCCAGAGGGGGGTTTAGATTGCCCTCCACACCGCCGAGTGGCGCGGAGGGCAATCTAAACTCCCCTCTGTCTAGAGATCAGGGGGCAGGGCCACCAGCAATGTGACCGTTTTCAAGAGGTTTCGGAACTCCGTTCCACCGCTTTCCTGCTGAAAAAAAGCCCTGCATATCATCCTCCCAAGTGGTTACTTTTCGAGGTTATATTACACTTTGGCTCAGAGTCTGCCACATACACCCCGCCCCAAAGAGAGGAGAAAGCACAATGTACCCTTCTAGGTTCAAACAGAGCCGCTTCTCTAAGTAAAATCAAATTTACCTTTCTGTTCTTTAACATAGCTCTCCTTGCAGTTGTGCATAAGTTGCAGAATCCATTTATGCTGGGCACCAATACACTGCCAGGCTGGATCCCCTTCTGCATGGAGATCGGAAAGATACCTGCAAAAGTTTTAAATGAATGAGGATTCAGATGGGAAACATGCCACACGTTTCATGCCTGTATTTTTTTCACCCCTCCATCGCAAAGCAAAAAAAAAAAAAGACTATCAAAATTCTGAAAGAGACTTCCTTGGAAAAGCCGCTGAGTTATTGAGGTCCTGTTCCCAACAGAACTAAAAGGCAGCCTGTCTCAGGGTAACTGGGCGGTCAAGTTTGTTTCAAATGAAAACCTTTTGAGTCATTGCAAAAAAAAAAAAGTGGCCTATTCACATACAAAAAACAACTTCAGTATCAACGAGTTTGAGACAACTGTACTGACCGCAAAGCATGCTGTTATTAATGAAGAATACTCTAGATTTTAACTGCAAATGAATTAAGAACTACCACAAATGAACAGAATTTTTTTTTAAAAAAAGAGCTTATACCCTCTACCAAAGTAAACCAAATCATTTTAAGCCTCATTAAATCTCCGCTCAGTATACGTATGTTGAAGATTTTGCCATAATATAAATACAGGGATATAGTTAAGCCAGGGCACATTTCTTTACTACTGGCAAGTAGTCAAGATTTTTATCCTTTCAACAAAAAGCTGAAAAGGCAACCCCAGCTCATTTATCCAGTCCCTTTAAAAAGTGTGTGTTGCGGGGGACAGACAGAGAGGAGATGCTATAAAAATATGTTTTGGGGTAGCAGAGTCCTGGGAGGGTCAGTTCCTCCCTGGGTCTGCTCTGTCCCCCTGCATTCTTCCATTTTACTTAAAGGTGCTGCGCCTCTTCACTTCACTACATCTCTCGGGGAAGTACTGAAAAATCCTTTAAACTCTCAGAACAGCTCCAGTTGCTTCAGTACTCTGTTTGATAATGTGTGTTTGAACCTTTTTTTCTTTAACCATCCTCTCAGGTTTAGGTCAGGAAGAGGGACCCTGGTTCAGATGCTAACCTAGATCAAGAGTTCTCTGTTCTTCTGGTGGAGCAGAGAGCACACTCCATAATGTAACATGCTATACAGATGCCCAATTTGAGGGGGGGAGAGGAGGGAAGAGACACTGTAAATTAAGGAAGAACTACATGATTCAGCTTTGCAAATATAGGGTTCCAACTTATGTTATAAGAAGCGATGAAGGAGAGCTTGCTTTTCCATAACAAGAATGAGATTTTTGACCCAGAGGAGTGTTTGATCCTAACCCAAATATTTCAAAAGCTTTTGTTCTAAAATGGATTACTGGGTGCTTTGCACCTTAAGAGTGTAGTTTATTAGGTTAGCTGGAGGGGCGTTTACTGCACAGGTGCACTTTACATCTCTTTCAGTCATCAAGTAACCATGAAGGTGAATGGAAGAGACAGCAGAGACCCTGGCTTGTCCCATTAAAATCTTTCACCTGCATAGAAATGTCTAGCAATCCATGCAAATGCGAACACTATCATTTAGTACCAGTACTTGTATTCATATACTCTCCCCTCTGGAGTGCATTTAAAAGAAAAGGAAATTAGCTTTGGGAACTGGCTTTAAAAGCCACCTACAATGCTAATTTGAAATTCATATTTTTATGTTCCATTATCACAGTTAGATGTACTTTAATGCAGTCCACTGGGGGGGGGGGAAATCTTAAATGTTTAGCTCCCAGTGATAATATCGTTTGTTTACAATGCATCATATAGCATACCAGTTTTCAGGTACTTTGCACTCCAGGAGCAATTGATTAACTGCTTAAGAACCTGATCATTTCACTCTGTCATGTGTATTCAAAGAGAGAGGGAGAAACGAAATGCCTATTGTACAGAAAAGTAATACAAAGATTACAAAACTTTTCTATACCAATTTTAATTAAGGACTGTATTGTTAATTTCAAAGCTGTCTTTAACACTTGTTTTCAGATGGAAATGCTTTAAGGCTTCCATTCTACACCTCTTACATTTAACAAATGAGCCGTGACACCAACATGCCTGGCAATAAAGAAACACATTGTATATCGAAACAACATAGGTTCCAGTCTTGAATCTTCACGGCATTTTCAGATATGCTTGTCATCAGTCTAGTGTAAGCAGCGGAATCAGAAGTGAGATGTTATTAAGCAATGAAGATATTACTCTGAAACAGCAAAAGATTATGCAGAGATGTTGCCATTATTTAAATAGGAAGCAATGCTCAAAATGTTACAATAGTATAACTAAGGACACGTTCTCATCAACACAAAAAAAGGAAGATAGATAAATGAAAGACGATCACCTTATATAGCGTTTTTGGTCATGTAATGTTGATGGGGTCTCAAGAAGTTTATCCAGTAGTAGTTTCCTTAAGGCATCAACTCGAGTTTCGACTTCAGCATAATCTATGTTTTTTAAAGTTATAGGATAAAATTTGTTTTTCTGTATGTGAAATGTTATGAATTTAATGCAATAGTCAAAAGTGAGCTAAATTTTAAACACGTTTTGCTTTAGCCCAAATTCCAAGCTATTTTACCAACATCATTTTAATATTGCTTTTCTTCTTCCTCTATTATACATTGTTTTTTCAGGTCTCCATCCCTCCTGTCTAACTTTTGCCACAAGAATTCTGTAAGCAGTTTCAACTTTTAAAAACAGAGCAAGAAATAAATTGAAATTCCATGTCAATCCTAAAGACATAGCTTATTCAGAGATTTAGAAATGTATTAATAATTATATATATTAAATTAATCAATATAATATTAAAATAATCAGTATGTAAATACATGTAAGACAAAGCCATATATTTTTAAAGAATTATGCAAAAATCACTCCATGAGTCAGAACAGGCCATTTCATATATAAGTAATACATATATTAATTTTAACCTGAAAAGGTATGAATTAAAACATTTTGAAATGTCAAAACCTTTACTTTAAAATATGTCCTTAACCTCTTTTATGTCCCATAAACCTTACTTCAATTCCTATATATGATACAAAATAATGGGCTGGACCCAAGAATTCTCTTCTGTTAAATGAGGATCCCTTCTTATTTAGGAAGTGAATCTTTGGATCCCAACCCATTTTATATTTCTGAGAAAGAAACCTCGCCAAAGATATCGTTTAAACCTATTGTTCCAAATGCCACAGAAAACTGTGCACAAACAGAAGACGAACCTCACATATCTCTTCATCTTGCTTTGCACTGTTAATCTTCCTTGTAAAAAGTACAATTGGTTTTTAACAAAATCCAAAACTCACATTTTTTGAACACTTGAACCTCAGTCTTCCCAAACAATGACTTTGCTTTTTCATAGTCATTAATGACTACATCATAATCACCCTTCAGAAACACAAACAAATAATTATGTTAGTAAATATACTGTAAACTGGGAGAAAGATGATCACTTATACTGTATTTTAAATTATCAAATACCTTTTGAATGTTTCTTTCAATATTCAGAGGAAGATTGAAAAGAAATTTGAAGCGCTGGAGAACATTGAGTGCATTTCTTGTTGAATCAGCTTTGTCTTTGCGACCTAAGACTTCCTGGAATAATGTGTCTGCTGTATTACTTGCTCCTGTTTTAAAGAGGGGATAAGCATGTAAATAAGTTGGTTAGAGCAGCATTCCCTGCACTGAGTTTGCTCAGTGAATTTGTCGTGCTTCGTCTAGTGACTACAGCTGTATTCATAAACACAAATGTTTATATCAAATTTAAAATACAAAAATGCTTATTTTATAAGCATTAATTGCTTAGCCTTTCAGTGCGGCAGAAGCTTCAGCTCAATAAAAAGCAACTTCACTTTCCTAGACAAAACACTTTCAACTTCATTGTGGTGCCTTTGGAGTTTGCTTTGGCTACAGAGCTGCATTTTACAGTTCTATCTATGCCCCATAGGTAATTTGATCGTTCCTAATATATTCCTTTCATTATGACTGTATACAGTGAAACAAACAGGCATTTAAATACTACTGCTATAACAGCAGCATATGTCACCCTTTGTTCATTTGCAAGGGAGGGGGATAATAGAAAGTTGTTTGGCTTACCAGAAAATAAGTTCCAAAAAAGAAAGTCCTTATTAATTTATTCAATTTGTGAAAGTTATCAAAATTACAAAATATTTTACTGAAACAAGCATCAGCTCTGATTTTGTCTGGATTTTTCTGCTTTCATGTTTGTGAGCAACATGGACGGATTTCAGAAGACCCAGGATCAGAAACACAAGAGCACTTCTAAGCAACGGTGAATTCCTGTATTAAACTATTTACTTGATGAAGACATATTGAAACTTTCAACTGTTACAGTGAAAACACCGTTTCATTTTCATATTACCATGTAGTAATGCTTCAAACGAAAGAATATTCCACATTAGCAAAGAATGCTATTGCTTCGTTCACTCATACTAAAGATATATACATGTCAAATATTTTAGGGGTCTTTTCCCTCAAACTTCTGACTTATTTTTAATTTACCAGAAAAAAAATGGGGAATGTTTTCTCCCCTTTCCACGGCCGGCTGTAAAAAGTTTCTACATTATCTGGTCTAGTGACTATAATTTAAGCAAAGATGAAAAAAATTACATCAGTCTCACTGGGTGGTTTGCATGCCATTTTCTCTCGTCAACACTGTGGGTGGCCTGCTCATGTTAAAAGTAGTCTTTGTAAAATAATTGTTATATCTAAATAATGTTTGAACATTGTTGAAATTTCGAACCCCTGATGCAAGATACTTTATTTTGTCAGGAGAATGGTTCCTACTACACTTTAAGGTTGTGAGTTAACCACCCACCCACCCACCCACCCACACACACACACAATCTCTCTACCTGATGTCTAACAGCTAGTAGGATATTATTGCTAAAGCTGTATACTTCTACAATACTAAAAAAATTGAATTACTGAATTATGTTTTCTGGTTAAAGAAACAGTTAAAAATATGAGCATTTGGTAATAAAATAATATGCCAATACTAAAAATATGAAGTGAAAGTGGAATTATTTTCTGCTGAACACATGCCTTGAAAATGTAATTGATAAGATGTAGAAGCTCCATACCATTATTCATCTGAATCCAGACTATATAAAACACACATTCATAATCAATTCAAATGGATTTAGTTACATCTTAGCAATTTTAAAGCTTTATTGAGAGCAAATATGACCAGACAAAAATGACTCTCAAAAGCTCATACCGTGGAAATCTAGTTGGTCTTTAAATTGCAACTGGACCTGAATTTTGCTTTTTAAAGGCAACTGTAAATTTAACTTCTTATGTATAAAGCTAACAATCTTGGCCTTATGTTGCACTACTGGAGTAAACCAAATTTTTCTAGCAATAACATTTATTATATGGTCAACAGACCTTTCAGCAATAAAAGTGTTAACAAAAAATATAGCAGCCATCCATTTTAGATTAACAGAGTTCTTTCATCAATGAGTATCTTTTCTCAAAGGCTGCATTGAATGTTATCTTTCCTCAAACCCGAGTAGGTGTCTCAGGTGCACTTAAGGAATTTGCAAATTGTTGTAGAAATGAGTACCTGGGAATTAAATATGACAGAACTTACAGTCTTTTCATACAGAAGGGTTAAGTTTAGATGGCCCATGGATGGGCATCTGCTCAAGCCCCTAAAAGTGCGACATTACTCATACTGAGAAAGGTGATTGGTTAAAAAAAAATTAAAGTTCTTTCCCAGATATCTTAACCTGGACAGAAAAGTTACAACTTGTGATTGGCAAAAACTTGCCTTCTCCAGCTTTGCCCATAACGGGAACAAAAAGCATTCCAACAAGTTAGCGAAGCAAGGTGTAAGTCAGACATTTTGAATAGTCGAGATAAAAGGAATCTGACATACATTAAGCTTATACTTTCAACAGCTGTGCCAAGAATGACTGAAAATCTGTTGTTAATTTCTATTTTAATCACACATACCCCCACCATCTTGACTAAAAAAAAAATGTCTCCATGTCACTTTTCTGATTTTGCATGTTCAGAGTCTCAAACACTAAGACTTATATGAATGCAGACTTATAAGACAAACAGACTTGTAAGGAAAACAGTTTTGCAAGATTTTGAAAATTAATACATTTCTTTAAATCTGATTATGTACATGGACTCTCTCATATTGATTTTAAATCCATTATACAGAATCTCTTAAAAGGAAATTGATTAATATGTACGTTACACTGAAGGAACTATAGTCCACATTGTAATTTTACCATCACAAAAGAGGACAGACATCTCTGTATCTTTTTAATAATACAGCGTCTTAAAAATACTATGTGAAAAAGAAAAACAAACTAGAATAAGTTCAGATCCAAGCCAGTACTTAATGTGACTAGAAACTCAAAAAAGTTATTATTTGGAACAATGGAATTTAATAGGATTGAGGATTTGATCACTGAGAACAATATATCATTGAAAAATGCCAAGGGCTCCTATGTCTGTATTTTCAAATATGACATTTTACAATACAAAAATATAAAAGGAATTGCTAGAAAACAGTCAGTCTAAAAGACATTGTCTTAATATATGGGTTAAAGTGCAACTCTATGCAGAGTTATTTCCAGTCTAAGCCCATTGAAATCACTAGTTTTAAATTATACAGTCTCCTGGAATAACACAGAGCAAAATGGGCACAGGTTATCTTTTGATCAATGGACTTACAAAGTTTAATAATCTCTTTGTATATATAAATATGCAAACTCCATTAGTATTTTATACATTTTAGGATTAAATAAGATCTATACAATTGATAGGTTTTTATGCTGGAAATGTCATTTTGAAAAAGGTTATTTTTCATTTATGTTGGGATCATCCAGTGGGTTTCTTTTAAAAAAGAGGAAAATTCTGAATTTTATTACTTTAATGATAGATTGCAAGATGAACTCTGCGGGAGCAGTAGCTCTTTTACATTTGTTAAATGATAAAACCAAACAAAGGCACACAACATCACCGTAAAATTTACAAGTTGCTCAGATTTTATTAGCTATGTAGCTGAAAATGACACACAACTGAAAATCACCTAAAATACCTGTAACTTGGGAACGGTTGAAGAACTTATCTGACATAGTATAAACTGAAAAGCAAGTGAATATTCTACAACTTCAAGACTAACCATGCAATCCAGTGCAGATCTTCTTGTCTAAGGACACTGATTTCGATGGGCTTAGACATAAGTTTGCATAGGATTGTACTGTAAATGGTTGATGTTGGTCATTATTGTAATCGTATATCAACAACATATAGTCGCAACATCATGTATCTGAAATATGATCTTGGATGAGATTCAAACCCCTCTTCTCTATGAAATATGAAGTGCCATGTAATATGCTAACAAAAGGTAATAAAACCTATTGAAATATGCTTCAAACCCTGTCTCACATATTTACTGTCACATTTCTAATTGTGGCTCTCTGTTTTAAATATGTATATCTATCTTAAAGAACTGTTGAGCATTAAAAGTGGGTGCTGGTACCCTTCTTCACTTTCTCATGACTGAGATGTGCTGTAAAAGTGTCACTAAGTTCGACTGGTAAAGCCCACATATCTTCTTGGTTTGAGAATATAAATATCGAGAGAAAGCCTGCTTTTACCAGACTTCATATTCCAAGAATATGCTCAAACTTGTTATAAAACCTGAACTCTAAAAATAGTTGATACTGGGTGTATAATACTTACTGTTCAGAACATTCTCTAGCTTTTGCGTCATGGATCCTTCCACTTTTTCTGTTCCGTCCGCTTCCAACTTTTGATGGATTGCTGGAATAAAGTATCTTGTTAAATGCTGCCTGTTTTAATGGATGCAACTCTATGACTGAGCTATATTCTTGTTAGATCTAAGCAGTACATGTTTGCTACAAGAGAGTTAATAATCTAGTGAAGCAAGCACAGTGATAGGAGCCAGATACTCTAGGCTTCTCAACTCTACTGTGCTGCTAGCTTACACTGTGTTCTTGTAAAGTGAAAGTTGGGAACGTATGTGCCATATTTTCCCACTTTGTCATCTACCTAGCATAAAAGGGATACTTTATATACAACTCTTCATTTTATATAGTATAAACTAGTTCTACGTGATGCTGCATGAGGGGCTTATGCGTAACAATCAGCATAGGTATCCATGTTTCTTCTTATAGCCCTTCTGAAAATAGTAGTTGGATTATTTCTAGTTTAGTAATTCAGATCTCTGGCAATTGAATGACTTGAGAATGTCAGTAAGAGAACTTTCACGGAAACCCTTCCCTTACAGGATATGAAATAATAAATAATAATCATAAAAACATTCGACTTATATACCGCCCTTCAGGTCAACTTAACACCCACTCAGAGTGGTTTACAAAGTATGTCATTATTATCCCCACAACAATCACCCTGTGAGGTGGGTGGGACTGAGAGAGCTCTGAGAGAGTTCTGACTGACCCGAGGTCACCCAGCTGGCTTCAAGTGGAGGAGTGGGGAATCAAAGCTGGTTCTCCAGATTAAAGGCCCGCTGCTCTTAACCACTACACCAAACTGGCTTTTACTTACAAGGGTGGGACTGGAAATTTCATTTACAGGGAAACTTCATGGTGGGCTACTACCTTAAAGGACTGTTGGTGAGGGTTGGCCAAGCAGAGAGCTAGCTCCCCTTGTGGAGGTAGCCGTGAGGGTCACATTGCTTAAATGCTACACAATATAGCTTAGGTGAGCATGCTAGGACATCATTTGGATGGTGAAGGGTTAATTCTCAGACCAGGCCTGGGTCCTTAGTGCCTTCATGGATCTGGGACCGAAGCTTTTGAGGGGTGCCATTATCCCTGACCCAAAGAGGGATAGGAAGTTGCACACCTCCCTCAAGCATCACGAAGGCCTGGTAAGGAAATGCCTGAGCCGCATGTATGTGACAGCTCAAGGTTCAGAGCCAGGGTGGCCTCACTCGTAAATTCAGAGACGCACAAAGAGGAGGCCTGGCTCCCACCAATGGCCCACACTGCATCTAAGTTTGGCATCTGAAGGTGTTAGCTCTCTTTATTCCACATCTGCATGCAAGGACTATAAGAGGAGTTGGGAAAGCAGCATGATTTGCAGAGGGGAGGAAAGGAGAGATGGTTGTGTCTGATGCTGCCTCTGTGATGAAGTGGGGTGGGGAGGAAAGACCATATAAAGGGCTAGTTTTTGCCCCCAGGAGCCGCTCTATTGGCACCTCAGTCACTTGGTTCTAACCTTTCAGTGGCAACGATAATCAGTATCAGCTCTTCAGCTGCCTTCCCCTGCACCACTGCCGTTTTTGCAGGAGGCGGCAACGGGTAAGCCAACTGCTGGCAAAGCAGGTCAAACCTGACCTGACATGTAATACTGAAGGGGCCAGCCAGCTTGGTTCACTCTTGGGTTATTTTAATTTCGCATCCCACCTGTTCAGTCATCACTTCCCTTTATAGAACTACCCTTCCAATTTTGTTGTTCATATGTGGATAAGAAAAGAAAACCTTTTCATATGAACCCAAACTTTACTAAGGCAGCATTGTTAATTATTCTTGTGCCTAACATACATAATGAGCTTGAATTAAAAGCCGTTCTCCAAATCAATATAGAATTTTTTTTTTTTTTAATGGCTTAATTTTTATTACACATTAAGCAATCCTCACTACATATTATACACTTGTTACCATTTAGGTCACACCATTTTAACAAAATTGTACTGGATGATGAATATGTCATGATTACCTTCACATTTCCCAGCACATATGCAACAAGTACATTTGCAGTTATGGTATGCTATCACATCCTACAAAGGCATGCAATTAAAGATGAGTTTTACACTCTGTTTGTTTACATAGTTCAGGATATCATGCTGCCCTTCAAACACCATATTCCTCCCAGAAACACCTATTGAGTCAGTAGTTTATTAAGCAGCAGCAGTGTCTGGTGCTTGTTAATCAACATTCATGAAATCTCTGAGTGCATTCATGGCTCACACCCATTAGTGTTTTCTCTTGACTCAGTTTGAAACTGGGTGAGGGCTATGTTTGCATTGCTGTTGTGTTTATTAAAAAAATACTTCTCCCATGGATGTAGGACAGACCCAATGTTTACTTGTTCTTAATACACGATTGAAAAATAAAAAGTTGTCCTTAAGCAAAGATGGTAGATACATATGATCAGAAAAGTGTTTTGACAAATTGCCAGAACCTTGCCAACCGGCATAATGTTCTTGAGAAATAATTTTGTTCGCCAGTGGAAAATATCTTTAAACAAGACCTGAAGAGCCAAGCTCTAGGGATTTGTCATCACTGGGAATTGCTGCTGGTTCAGATTGCTTTACAGCTGTATTACACTTTTAGACAAGCAAAGAATCTGTAGATCTACAACCTGCGCTATAAATAATCAACAACTCCTGCTCGAACTTGCATACATCATTGTTGTGGCTGCAGTTGCTGTACCAATTGCACTAGAAAATTTTCTGTTAATGTTTGAATGAATATTATGGTGAAGGTAACTTCGCTACACTACCATACAAGTCTTCATTGCTGACATTCATCAAGACATATTTGTACCTGTTTACTTGAAAAAGGTGTTTTTTTAGGGGGTGGAGGGAAGGATTATTGTCATAAAAATGGTGAGTGGATCATCTTAAATTTGCATGTAAGTTACACACAATTGTGTATAACTTTGGGGGGAGGTTTACATCCAGGCTCTCTTCTGTTAGGTTAAATGCAGTATGTATGTATAAATAAACATACCGCCTACATTTTTATTATGGGTTGCTTTCAAGGGATAACTAACAGAAGCGGAAGTCTTTACTGAACTTGAACAAACACGTTTTAGACCCATTTATTCACATCCCACCCTTTATCTGTGTACTTCTTTGTACAAATAGAAAATGTGGCCAGTATGACTTCCCATTTTGACATGCTGTAATTAGCTAAGTCCACTTGGGATGTGAGATGATCATCTTCTCCCACAACAATGTAACACTCTTTAAACTTTTATTTATGAGAGCTACTGCTCAGTTTCTGCCCATTTCCTGGGCTGTTAAGCAGGATGCCATGTGAGCTGGAAGCAGAAATAATGGAGGGCTACTGCTGCTTACAAAAAAAATTGAAAAGACCAGGCCATTGGATCAGACTAATGATGCATCTTGTCTAGCATCCTGTTTCAATCAGTGGTCAAACACTTGCAGTGCGTTAACAAAAAAAACCTCCCCTATCCCTCCCCCCCCCAGCAATTGATATTCAGAAGCACACTTCCTCTGAACTTGGATGTTCTATTTAGCTGGTACAGCTAATAACTATTAGGCTATCCTCTACAAATTTGTCCAAGTTCCCTTTAAAGTAGTCCAACATGAGGGTTAGCTCATCAAAAGAGACTGCTGAGACATTTCAGAAACAGTAAGCCTTGGTAACCAGCTCTTCAATAATATTTCAACCAGGATAAGGCTAACTAAGAAATAGGCAATTTTAAACTCTCCTAATACCCAAATTTCTATATTTTAAAACTTTTGTTTACATTAATTGGGCAAGAATGGACTTGTTCCCACCTCCATGAATAACATGGTAGAATTTGGGTGCATTGCATTGTCCACTCCTTTACTTGGGAAAGTCTCTGTGGAACCATCAGCAGATCCACTTAACATCAAGAGCTGCTGCCTTCCTAGCACTCTGGGGGCATAAAGCTTGTTCATTAGCATTAAGATAGCATTATTGTATCACATCAGTGAAAGGAAGGAAGTCCCAGGCTACCAGCACTGGTGGCTACTACAATAATGATGAACTGGTTAGGTTAACCCTAGCAACTCTAAAGGCACCAATTTTACTGGTCTGAGCACCAATTTTACTGTCCATTTTCTTTTTCTTGACATTATGCTTTCAATAACTACCATTATATTTAAAGGAAACATCAACATTATTCTAAAGAACGCCCTTATCTACTTTGTTTTCTATTCTTCTTGGGCCGTGACAAACCTGTTTAAGAGTATTCTAGACTTTGTTTAGTATTTGATCATTTGCATAATTCAAATATAACAACTCACAAGAACATCAAGAGCAACCCACATAAAAGACACTCAGGTCATAAAATGGGATTAATCAGAAGAGAACTACATCTGTACAACAAAAATGTAATCTAAAAATACAAATTGAGATTTTCTTTAAAAAGAGTAAACATATTTACAGTTTCACATAGCAAGTATTGTAATATACTACTGGATGAGCAACACTGGCAGAATTTAAATCACCTTTATGCCATTCAAAAATATAATTCTTATTACTTTGACATTCACAGATGTCCTGGTTTCAAAAAAAGGGGTTATATTTTCAAAACTTGAGCAAGATGTAAAATTACCATTTCAGAAAAAGCACCAAGCCCTCAGTGTAAATGGCATTTGGAAAGATACAATGCAACAACACACACACACACACACAAGTAGTAAAAAAAGAATTGGAAGACAATGTACAGTCTCTCTCAACTGCTTTTCAAAGGCACATTGCAACACGTCAAGGGATATGGAGAACAAGTCATGACAGAAACGGAAAGTAAACAATTCAAAAAGATGTCCATTATATTGCGGGCCAACATGAAGTAAAGATGTTCAGAACAAAATTCCTTGACTCTGTGAAAAGTACAAAAGACCTCATATATGCAATGCCACAGAGTTCAGGCTTCATATTAACATGGCACAAATGTGTGCAGTTGAAAAGTAAAAAAAAGAAAAGAAACAAAGGCTCTTTTCCATTAATTGTGATTCAAAGCAACTGCATCCCAGCTTTATGAAAATGTACATACTAAAACAAACATTCTTTTCCTTCCTCTTGTTATGACTTTCGACTATCATAGTCAGTGACCATTCTTTTGATATGTGACAGCTTACTCTTCAGCATCTTGCAGTGCTCCTTTCGGTTCTTATAGTCTGCTGATGCTTTTATGTCCTTCAATCTGTTGTATTCTTCAGCAGCAGTCAGTCAGAGCTTCAAGTGTCCCGGACCGGTATTTTATTATTTTTCTGAGGAGACATGGGCAGCGGTCGTTTTCTTTTCTGAGAGCTGGCCTCCGTCTCCATGGCGACCTCTATGCCTAGCTCACGTAGAAACCGGAGGCCTTCCTCGGGAGTAGAGATCAGGTGCTGTATGCCCTTCAACGAGACTCTCAATGCAGAATACCGGGTCCAGCTGTATTCTATTTGGGCATTTCTGAGTTCCTCAGTTATCTGTCGGAGTTGTCGTCGTCGCTCCAAAATCTCGGCCGGTAGGTCTGTATAGACGCTGATTCGCGCTCCATTGTAGGAGAGGAATTTTCGCGCCCTCGCCACCTCAAGCGTTTTTTTCCTCAGCCTCCAGTCGGCAAAGACGGCCACCACATCTCTAGGTCCCCGCCTCTTATCTGGATTTCTGGGGCCCACTCGATAAGCTTTGAATATAGTCAATGCATGGGTTTCCTCCAGCTTTAGCTCCGTCATCAGCCAGCCCGCCAAAAAAACGGCCAGGTCTGCATCCACGGCCACATTTTCCTCTATCCCCCTAAACTTCAAATTAGCACCCCGCAGCTGAATCTCCATGTCCAGGATCTTATAGTGGACACGATCTTGTTCTGATTGTAGGGAGTGGACGTCCTCCCTTAAAGCCGCAGTCTGGGTAAGAGCCTGATCCGATTTAGCGACCACAGAGTCCATCACTATCTTAAGGTCAGTTAATTGTTGTGATAGTGGTTCCATTAGATGGGAGATTTTGTTAGAAAAGCTCGACTCGATGTCTAGCAGTAGGGCTTTTAGTGCTGGGTCATAGGAAACCGTCTGAGTTTTTCGCGCCTCAGCATTCACCATCGCGGCCGCCATGTTTGCACTCGTTCCCTCAATCTCCCCCTCCGTACCTTCTGCTTGCGAAGCTGGGAAATAGCTCTGCAAATTTTTCGCCGCCTTAGAGTTGGGCTTCTTTGCAGTAAGATCTTGCTTACCCTTCATATTAAGTTGTGTAGAACGTTTTTGATGTGCTTATCGGGGTTTAGGGGTGGAATTGAACCGGAGCTCTGGCTTTAGGCGTCCATTCCTCTCGGTGCCGACGCCACGCCCCAATATAGAATTTTTAACATGTCCAAAATACTGTTTTAGATCTGAATTGGAATATCAAGTTCTGATCTTACATGGTTCTGCTAATTGGACTGTAAGAATAGGTTTTTAAGAATAAGTTTAGCAGATAGTGGTTACTCAGAAAAAAGCACTGGAGTGGAGATGCAAATAGGTAAGAAGGTCTGTTTTACTGGCCAGAGCATGGACCAGTTCACATTTCAGTATCAGCCAAAGTAGATCTAGTAAAAGATGAACCAAGTTCATTTCATAGTTCACATCTACCTGCTCTCCTGGTATCTTCTGCTGTAAGAATGAACAGCTTCTATATAAACCACCACCACCACAACAACATTCGATTTACATACCACCCTTCAGGACAACTTAATGACCACTCAGAGTGGTTTACAACGAATGTTATTATTATTATCCCCACAACAAAACACCCTGTGAGGTGGGTGGGGCTGAAAGAGCTCTGAAAGAGCTGTGACTGACCCAAGGTCACCCAGCTGGCTTCAAGCGGAGAAGAGGGGAATCAAACCCGGTTCTCCAGATTAGAGTCCCACGCTCTTAACCACTACACCAAACTGGCTCTCCTGCACTAGACTGACAATAGTCTAGGATCCAAAGTGTTTTTGCCACATAAATGGACACTGTCATGAGTGATCAGACTTCATAAATAAAGCCAGTACCATTTTAGCAGTAATTAATTTAAAGATCTCAAAGTGAGAGGTAACATTTACATTTTTAAAAAACATTTAAAGCATTTTTAACCCACTTTTCTCTAACAAAAACTCAGGGGGGGGGAGTTATTATGAAGATATAAGCAATTTTAAGATACCCATGATTAAAATTAAGTATGATGATGGTATAACATTATTTCAGTAAAATGCAGAAATGGCCTACACTTTTTCTATATAGTCCAACATTCTGGAAAAGCCCAAGGAAGCTTTTAAGGTCTGATACTGAAAGCACGTTCTATGTGATGTTGCAGCATACGCACACTGCAATTCCACAATTCTTTGCATAAGATAAACATTAAAGGCAATTACAGCCTATAAATGCTGTACTACACTGTAAATATTTCACAAGCACAGTCTCATATTTCTGAAAAGTAGTTCTTAACACAATGGTTCTTAACCAGGGTCAATGCCCCTCCCCCTATGGTCTACAAAGAGGCAATCCGAACTTTTGGACTCAAATGGGGAGAACTTGGGATTTTAGGCAGTCCTCCCTACATGTAATGGCTTTTGACAGCCAGTGGAGGAGAATTGTTTTATATTTTATATTGTTTTATTGCTCATCCATAAATCACAGATCTGAGTTCTCCCCAGGTTCTTAAAAAAGTGGTATACAGCAAATAGAAATTGAACAGGAATACCTTCCCTTGCCTACTTGGGCCAATAGCCAATAAAAAACAACACTCTTCCATCCATGAAATTAAGCATATGTGACGAGCTTTCAGAAAGTAAACAACAGAGGGGGCACTGAAATGGTAACAAAGGCAATGGAGAAATTGGTTCTTCAAAAACAATGCCAGCTGGGTTCCAATAAAATTTGGTACTTTTTTGGGAACCTGTTTTCCCCTTTCTGTTTCATAGCTATATTTATATAAATAAAAATGCCTTGTCTGAACTGTTGTTTCTGTGTCCTAATTCTTTACTTAAGGTGTGTGTGGGGATTGTGTGTTGATGATGATAATGTCAAGTAGAAGTAGGAGATTAAAGGTTAAGAACCCTATCTTAACCGGATAAAAACACTCACCCCAACAATTCAGAAGTGAGGTATGTTTTAATTTTAAGGACATACTTTCCCAACTCTAGACTGCCTTTCCTGCAGTATAGGGATTGTAACTTCCCCTTTGCTGCTGGAAACACAAATTGTTCCTCCTTATAAATTGCTGAACATTTTCAGGATGATCCTTCAAACGGATTCATATAATGATCCTCAGTTTCACAGACATGGTTCAAACTAGGGTGGAGGTAAGTAGGATAACACGATCTATGTATTTAATTCTCACTTTAACTGGCATATGAATTCTAACTGAACCATATGAAAAATCCACAGTGACCTCAACAACCACAGGGGATTAACACGTGCAGCAACTCACAGAGCTAATACCAGTCACAAGAAAGAATGCGCTACAATTTTTGAGAGGCGAATGTTTCAAATATTTAGCAGTTGTTTTTCTTTATTGATTTGCATTCCGTTGGACTTTTTGGCACCCCACTAGAGACCTTACAGGGGAATTCTAAGTAGAGTTAATCCCATCTAAGACCACTGAAATCAATGGGCTTAGACTGGAGTAACTCTTCTTAGGATTTCACTGTTAGCCACCTAGAATATATTTCAATTTGCTCAATCAAATAACTTCCTCAGAATTTTTGGTGATCACTATATAGATCATTAAAAGTTAAAATTATTACATTCATTTCTTATTCCTAATGTTTACCTGACAGGGCATCTTGGGCTTCAAAAAAGGTGCTGAGACCCCCTTTGACATATGCCAGGCTTCCCTCATTTTTCTTGTTGGCTTGCTTCTTCAGATTCATTACTGCCATTTTGAGTTGATCAAAACTGAAAGCAAGAGAGGAGAAAAAACAGGCAGTATTTATCCAATAAACAAGAAAATAAATAATAAATATTAAGCCCTAAAATATCACGTTTACATTTGCAGAAAGATTAGGATGACAATCTACTGGACCTTTATTTCTCTTAATGATAACTACTTCCTACTTAGGTTGAAAGCATAACTCTAGGGTTTGCCAACATGTGATAAAATCTGTAAATTACCAGGCTATCATGTGACCACTGCAACCAACATACGAAACAACAGTTCTGTTCATCTGTTTCCGGAAACATTTGGAATGGATAAAAAAAATGAAGGTGAGGAAAGGTAAGGATGTTTACACAAAAACAGATTCCTTGGGTTCCCCTTTGATAAAAAATATAATTGCTGCTCATATTCAAATTATCTATATGGATATACAACAGAGGGCAACGAACCGTTTATTAACTTTAAAAGAACAACTAGACTGCAAATATTTTTAAAAATAAGAGGAAAGAAATTTTTCATTTAGAAAGGAAGAATTAAAAAAATAGATTAACAAAAATCACCTTTAGTCGCATGATACAACAAACCTGAATGCCATTCATACATATCTTTCATCTCATGGTTGCTGTTACTAGTCTAAAACAATAATTAGATTTTTGCCTTTTAAAATTTTGGTTTTCTGCCCTTGTACTTTTGTTTATTCTTGTCAGAATGACAAATGTACTTGGTTCAGCAAACATGCCAAGATGAGGGATATTTAATTTAAATAAGTAAATACATAATAATGAACTTTGACTAAGAATTATGGCTACTGTCTAGAGGACTGGATTCTATGAAACAAAAGGAAGAAACAGTTTATTGTTTCAAATATGAAATAATGGCTATCTCACTGTAATTGTGATGGTGAAAGCGCCATCTCATACAAATCAGTGGCAAACTACTATAGAGGTTTACCTTTTATAATAATCATGGTCAAAGCAGCAAATCTCCTACTTCTTTTAGCCCAGAATCTCACTATTAATTGTATATCAAACATTGTCTGGAATTTATAATTTTTGTTCTTATTTTCCATTCCAGTAAAAAAATTAGTTAGCAAAATTACTGATTTCTGATAAGAGTAGAGATTGGGAAGTCCTGGAAAGAAAATAAAAACATTTGGAAGGAGGGGACATGGTTTTTCCTGGGCCTTTTATTCAGTTTTTCCAATGGAAAAACTGGAGCATTTGGGGAGTACTGAAAAAAAATCCTATGAAACATTTTTCTCTTTTAGAATGAGAGAAATGCTTTTAAAGACAAAGTGCGCATGCTATAGACATATAGAGCTCTTAAATCCAAGGTGCTTTTGTGCACCTGGAAGGTATGAAAGAGTAGATAAGCCTGTTTCAATTTGTGCAAACCTCAAGTTTTCCAAAGTGCTGCATCAGGATAAAAATGAAGGCTCCGGATCAAATTTTCAGAAACTGATTCTGATTAAAGACTTTCAGGTAGGTCACCTTGTTGGTCTGCAGTAGAACAGCAGGATTTGAGTCCAATGGCACTATGACGTTCCCTTGTTCTTATACAACAGAAATGGCACCAGAGGCGTTTTTAAAATTCCAAAAATAACTAAATAGTTTATTTACTTTAGAAGGCAAAGGTCAGGTGAAATCATGGGTTGAAAATTTCTGAAGTAAATTCAACATCTATCCCTTCCTCCCTCCCTCTGAGGTAAAGTCAGAACATGCACAGGCTTTAGTTCTTATTCTCTTCACAGATACTTAAAGGCTTCTGTTTTGAGGCTTTGGTTCCCTGGTTTTAATTCAAGCACTCTAGTACACTTTCTTTTAGTATTCTCTTTCTCTTCTGGAGTTAGGAATGCTGGTACCCATTTTCTAGTACTCCAGTCCCCTTCTCTTCACACACCAGTGCTTTCCTTCAGTCATTAACTGAATCTGAAAGTCTCCACAGGTAGTTTCCAACCACACCGAACCAAGGATCTCTTCACTCTCCAGAGCTACCTCTCTGTTTGGCTGGGTAGGGAAAAATCTCATCTCCTTAGAAGATCTATCCCCTTTACTTTGGCCCGTTTGGGGGTCTACACCTACTTCCCAAACTTCTTTGCCAGTTTCCCCCAGTTCTCCTGCTGGTGTTAAAATTGCTCTCCATTAAGACTCCGTCTCCCAGCTCTTCACACTGGATCTCTCTGTGCTTAGACTCAAAACAGACTCTCCTCTTTTTACCTCAGGCTACCCAATCAGATCCCTTAGAGTAGCCTGTCATTCAAAGCTTTCAGAATTTGTGGGATTAACCCTTAACAGTCCTGCAGCTGTGTGTCTACAGCACTTCAGATACCATCTGAAGAAGGGGGAGCTTTGACTCTCAAAAGCTTTTACTCTCAAAAAGCTGAAAATGTTGTTGGTCTCTAAGGTGCCACTAGACTCAAATTTTGCTGATTAGAGACTTGAGATGCAGATACTTTTATTTTTAAATGTGGCTAATTTTGTACATAATTAAATTACATAATACATTACTAAATATTTCAATGATTACTGTTCTAGTTTCCCTTCATACCAAAGTATGCTATCAGTTTTACTGTGAGTACATTACTCTTCTTCTGACCAACTAATATATTTTATATTATTTATCCCCAAAGCTTGTGTTTTCTGTTTAACTCTTATTTTTTCTACTTTCAGTTAGCAAAGATTAAGATACATGTGCTAAGGTAGCATTTGGAGCATCGGTTTGCAGTTCTCTCAAGTATTGGGTATATTTGAAATTTTGCTTGTAGAAAACTATGGCATTTATAATATTTAAATTCCATAAATATGTCAAATATTGCAGTTTCAAATACTATGTAAGTTATAAAGGATGCATTTTATGTTGTTGGGGCAGCAAAATTAGTTTAGGTTTGACAGGACAGTAAGTTCAATCCCCTCCCCCAAATTTCTGTTTGGGAAGCCATTTTTCCTCATGGCTTCAAAATTTCTAGAGATTTTACATCTCTAAATAAGACTACTAATAATTCATCCCCTCCCCCCCAACTGTATATACAGACAAACATCTCTACTATTAATTAGTTTTGTTGGTCCAAACAGCTTAGGGCAATTCCAAGATTTGTTTAATTGGAATATTTTTCAGTTCCCTTTACATAAGGCCACAAGGGAAACAAAATTATCATTTTAAATGTTAGTTTTTGAAACAATATATGATTATATATATCAGATTATGCTATCCAAACTGGGTATAAATCTAAGAACAATTTATTATACTCTCAGAGCCACAATCTTGTCAAACTGCACCAATGCAAATGAGGCTATTGATTGGCAACTATTATAAATACACATGATACCACTGAACATTATTCAATGTCAATACAAACTTCACATCTACTAACCTGGTTGTTGAATGGTTCTCTATCAAATACCAGGCTGCAGAAAAATTTTCACTGGTAAAATCAGCACTCATCCCAGGAAACAGCGCTTCTAGTTCTTTTGGAGGAAACCTTCCTCTGAAACACAAAATTCACATATGAATTATTTGCTTAAGGAAAGGGATGTATGTGTGCGCATGCACAGGGGCAAGACAGCCAGTGACCAAAGGCACACTCCCAAATGCAAGTGAAAGCCCAACATAACCAGATTGAAGCAAGGGAATGGATGGAATCCCCCCAGAACCAAACTGAATCAAGGGGACCAACATCAAACCAGAGAATCATGACAAAACCGAGAATTCCACTCAAACTAAATTGAAGCAAGGGATGCTGCTCCAACTTAGTCTAACTGAACCAGTGTCACTCGCAGAAGCCAGGCAGACAAGGAGAGCTCCTGTATGTATTGGTCACTCACTCACTCCTCCCTGCCTCATTCCCCCTCACTCCTTCCCTCCCCTCTTGGAAAAAAGTGACAGAAGCCCAGGAAGGAGGCAGCCAGAGGCTAAAACCACATTTTCTAGAATTACCTAGATTTACCTGGGAGTCTGGATCCAGGTTCCCAGATCAAATCTGGGATTCTCTAATTTGATTTGGGAAAGCTGGTTTGGCAAAAATCTGATATTTCTCCCCCAAATCCTGGATCTTGATTGTATATCCCTAGCTATATGTGCTGGATCCACACATCTCTGGCCACTGCACTATCATAATAATTCATCTTGTGGATTTTCCTGAATGCACAAAACAGAGGATGACTGATTGTAACAGTGCAATGACACTCCAATATCCAACGCCTGGATCCAGCCAGAAGGAAAATGTGCTCTCATACTCAATCTGTGACAAAAAAACAGTCCATTCTTCAACTCAAAACAAGAAGCATTAGAGCTTCAGCCCTCAAGCATTACTGATTTAAGTGTTGGCTTGCAACCTTGGAGAGTAAGTATGAAAGTACAGGTTTTTAAAAATTTAATTTCACCAACACATAGGATCAGCGGCAGAAAACTGTACTGCACTTTCAAAGGTGAATAGTACCACTATAGAAGAACTGAACTGCTACTGGATAAGAACAATATCAATCTAGCCCAGCATTTGCAACAGCAGCCAACTACATTTATGTATTTATTTATTTATTTATTTATTTATTTATTTATTTATTATATTAGATTTTTAGTCCGCCCTCCCCACCAGGCGGGCTCAGGGCAGAGTACAACATTTCAATTTACATAAATACAGTTAAAAACAGATAAAACAGTATACAAAAAAACATAAAAACAGTATACAAATAACATTAAATACAAAAAACATTAAAACAACTTTATACAATACAGCTTCTCTTCAGAAGGCAATGATAAAATACTGCTTTTCAACCCCTGGCTCATATGAAGAGAGGTGGACAGATCTTTAGTGTGGCCAGTTGGGGCCCAACCTAGACTCCACCATATGCCTGGCAGAACATCTCTGTCTTACAGGCCTGGCGGAAAGATAATAAATCCCACCAGGCCCTGTCTGGTTTCCTCAGACAGAGAGTTCTACCAGGTCGGTGCCAGGACCGAAAAGCCTCCTAAATGCTTTTGAGAGCTCACAGCTAAGCATGAAAAGTGATGGGCCTCCCCACTTTTCATAGGAAGGGCCCACTTTGCTATTATGTCAATAAATGTCTTTAATGTTTTAAAAGAAATCTAAGTTAGTGACCATCATGACTTATAAACACCTTCATCTAGGAGCCTTCTGCCACCAAGCCAGGGTTGAAGGAGATCAGCTGCTCAGCTGAACCTTCACCTGTTCTTGAGGCAGTGAAATAATCTCTACCTGGAGGAAAGGGCTATGACCTATCTCACCTGAGACATGTTCATAAAGTTAAGCCTATGATTTTATATCATAGTTGGAGCAGGCAGGCAGTTGGAGCAGAATTCTTCCCGGGAGGAAGGTCATGAAAGAATGCTCCCTGAATCTGCTGCTTTTTCGGTCTGTGGCTGGAGCCAGGCTGGCCTTCCCATTAATATGGTATTCCTTCTGGAAGAGCAGGGGTGCAGCAGCCACACAGGAACCCTCAAACTGCTTTAACTGTGCAAATCATATATATCCAGTGGGACTGCTACAGCGAACTATACTAGGTGCTCTAGACTACATTGTAGAATGCTCTGCATATGTACACAGGTTTATATGGATTGCCGGCACTATGATATAAAATCATAGGCTGAACTTTACGAATTCATTTCAGAAGTTATGGAGCTTTCCGTTTGGCACAAGGAACTTCCCACCAGTAGAACATGCCTCTTCTGCTCGTGAAAGTCACTCACTACCATTAGCAGAGTGGCATATATAATCCAGCAACGCTGTACCTCAACTTAAATTGCAGACATCTAAAGGACACTGAATAAAAAGCTCTAGGCTGTAATCCTATGCCTAATTTGGCTGCTCAAATCCTATGGATGCTGACGAGATTCAAACAATTTATAATCCACTAATTTCTGATTTTGTGATATGAGACAATTTAACAGTGCACTACAAGCAATAATTGAAAATGAACCACTTGTCCAGAAGTACAAAAGTATATATCCACAGAAGATGCTGACAGAATGCACCTCTGCCAGATTCGCTGTTCTAGCCTTGCCTCAGACATGACTGGTTCGTTTATAGAGCAATCCTAAACAGAGTTATTCCAGACTAAGCCCATTGAAATCAATGGGCTTAGACTGGAGTAACTCTGTTTAGAATTACACTATTACTCACTCCTGACATCTACCCACAGAGAAAATATGTTAGACACATATTTTCTCTGTGGGTAGATGTCAGGAGTGAGTAATAGTGGCACTCCCTGTGCCACAATCTCATCCCAAATCAGGCTCCCACACTCCTGGTAAGTGTTTTAAGAGGAGGGACCACTGGTAGCTCCTGGCAAGGAACTTCCAGCAAATCATCTGGTCAGATCCTCCGTACAGTTACTCGTACAAAAACATAAAATGATGGCTGTTACGTCATACTTTTGAAGCAAGCTTTTTTGGTTGTAAAGGTAGGTGTTTTTCAGATTGTAACTCAGAAAAAAGAGTGCCTGAGCTATCAGGTTTGAGAAACACGGCTGTAATCTATTTAAATCTGGATATGCAATATAAGGAAACAGTTTCAGAAGTTAGATGGCAAAAAACCCCAGAAATACCATAAATCCTTTATAGTCCATGGGATCGGACTGGCCAAAATGGGCTGAAGAGCAAATTGCATATACATTTATATGTTGGGCACAATCAATATTAAAAATGTGTACCTTCCAAACCCCCATCCTAAGACATAAAAGGTAAACTGTGTTGCCAATGACTCACTTCATATCCCTGTGCAGACACAGTCTGCAGGGATAAGAAGCGAACTGGGGGCAAAACGGTTTGCCTCCCTGCTGCTTCCTCGGGGCCGCCACTAGAGGCCTGGAAAGGCCCAGCACGGCTGCAGGAAGGCCCACTGATGTTCAGGGCTTCTGGAAGGGCTTCCCAGCAATGGGAAGGCCCAGCATGGCGGCAGGAAGGCCTGGCGCCATGGCACCAGGCCTTCCTGCTTTCTCGGGGCTTTTGGAGGCCCAGGAAGTCTCCACCCAGCAATAGGAAGACCTTGCTCTGCTGCACCGAGCCTTCCTGCTGCCTCGGGGCTTCCAAGGAGCCTGCCACTACCACCAAGGAGCCCGTTGCCCTGGCACCTGAGGTCTACCACTGTGGCCCAAGGAGCTCCACCACTATGGAGGAGCCGCTATGGGAAGGCTCAGCACAGGGGCGAGGACCTCCCAAGGTCCTGCAGTGGCTGGAGGGACAGAGCTTCCTGTCGCCTCCGTGGGGACTTGGGAATGGTGGTCGATGGGGCTAGAGGAGGAGGGAGCCCCCGATCTCTTCCCTGACCCCCCCTCAATTGATGCCGTGAGGGGAGGCACGGGAGGGGGGGGGGGGCGGAAGGAAGTGCTGCTAGGGTCCGTTGTATTTTCCCAAACAACGGGCCTTATTGCTAGTGGAGCCATAATTGGCTAATACAAACATTAGCTAGCAGAACAGCAGGATATGATATTTGAAGAAGGACTTGTATCTGAAGAAGGGAGCTCCGACTCTCAAAAGCATGAAAAATCTCTTTGCTCTCTAAGATGTAACTGGACTCAAATCTAACTGTTTTACTGCAGACCAACATGACAACCTACATGAAACTATTAGGGAATGCAGTTTCTCCTTGCTTAGGAGCCAGAACTGCATATGCTTTGCATTTTACAATCTGGCCCGCTTGGATATATGTTACAAGCATCCTTTGTTAAGTCTGAAGGGTTTTTAAAAAATGAACGCCAAAATACTTAGGATACTAACTTTTGTGCCTACTATCTATTCCATTCCTTAAAAGTAAAGGTAGTCCCCTGTGCAAGCACCGAGTCATTACGACTCATGGGGGGACGTCGCACCGTGACATTTTCCTTACAAAGGGCCAATTAGAAACATACATCCTTGATAAAACATACTACACAGAAATTATGAGTAATCAATATTAGACTACAACCAGGACCAACAGTATCGGATAATTTCCTTTAAACAAAAGTGTGTTACAGTAAGTGGTTTGATGATCAGAGCTTGGCTTGTCAAACTGACTGGATGAGAGACAATTGGCTCCACTCGCATAATGTTATGTTTTTATTACATTCCACTGCCAAATTAATTTCCAGGGACTTGCTTACTATCTCAAGCACCACAGGCCGACTGTAACAGTAACAATATTGAGGCTAGGATATCTGTCTTATTTGAGTGGTGAGAGTAGCAATGCTGGGTGGCAAACATCAGCTAGTAACCAAAGAGACCATGTTGACAATCCTGGAAAATGTCAAGCGCTGTTATATATCTAATTCATCATAAAAGCAAAATAAAAGTGTCACAGCAAGAAAAATTAGCTTCAAATGCTTTTGTTTTTGGCAAGTTTCACTGACAGTGTGTGGAAGCAGAGCTGGGTTTACAATTTTGGCAAGCTGCCATAATGAAGAGTTTACTAATGGCCCGTTCACATATGCATGCACCTATCACTCAATTATTCAATGGTATGACTTGCACATAGTTGTATGAACTAACACTGTGGCTGAGCTGATGGGACAGGATATGAAAATTCTGCACATGACACCGCTGATCCTCAAGTGACCATTTAGCACTGCCAGAATGATAAGACTGTTGGATGGCAGAAAGATCTGAGCTACTGTTCCCTAAGTCTCGATGCAGGTCAGTTTAAGCAATTAAGAACAACAAACAATTTCTCATTTAGACCGGGTATGAAGTAATGTGATCAAATTCTGGATACATTCCAATAGTTGCAACTTGCCCTGATCAATACTGCCAGTGCAGGTGCTAAGCTTAAGTGGACGGCAGCTCAAGATACATTATTATTAACTACAACCAGAGTAAGTTTCATGGCAAAGGGTGCTTAAAAATTCATACAACACATCTGTTATTTGGAAACTTTGGCTGCAATCCTAAGAATATTTTCCTGGGAGTAAGCCCCATTGATTAGCTCTGAGCAGGATTCTGAGTAGACCACTCGGTCTTGAAGGCTCGGTTGGATATGCGACCCCCTTCCTGCAAGGGCGGAGAGCTAATTTATGCTCGCTCGCGGAGACTTATGGGTCCGATTGGCTTCCAGAATGCTCTGTGGGAACCGATGCTCCATGGCAACTCGCTTGATGAGCTGGTGGAGGACTGGCAAGTCCAGCTCTCCGAAGCCATTGATGAAATCGCATCCCGTCGTCCTCTTCACCCCCACGGCCACTGAGCTCCTTGGTATACAGAAGAGCTACGGCAGAAGAAGCGGGAGCTAAGCCGACTTGAGCGCATGTGGCGGCAGTCTTGAGACAAAGAGGCAAGAACATCTTACAGGTTGCTTATGAAATCCTATGAGATGGCTGTTTAATGTGGTACGTTCTTTGGTCTCCCTATCAAGGGGAGACCATCCAAAGTCGAATCTGGCCATTAGTTGTGAGGCTTTTGCGAGCTTCTTTGCAGACAAAGTCTTGTCTCTCCGCCACAATTTACCAGCCATGGTTGATACAGTATGTGAGCTTGAGGCCCCTTGGCCATCTTCTGGGCCGATAGTTGATCAATTCAGCCCACTCTCCAGGGAAGAGGTGGACAGGATTTTGCAGACAGTGAGGCCTATCACATGTCTCCTAGACCCATGCCTGTCGTGGCTGGTGAAAGCCAGTGCCGATGGACTATGGGATTTATTGGAAACTATTATTAATCTGTCCTTGGGCACCAGGATCTTTCCTGGTGCATTAAAGCAGGCTGTGGTGAGGCCCCTTTTAAAGAAACCTACATTAGATCCCGCCAACCTGTTCAGTTACTGCCCAGTTTCAAATCTTCCGTTTCTGGGTAAGGTGATTGAGCGAGCAGTGGAAAAACAGCTGCAGAGTTTCCTGAAAGAGACCTCAGCCCTAGATCCCTTCCAGTCCGGTTTCTGCCCGGGGCACAGGACAGAGACATTGCTGGTTGCCCTCACAGATGATCTTCGCAGACACCTGGATTGAGGCGGATCGGCACTGCTGATATTATTAGACCTTTCAGCAGCGTTCGATACAGTCAACCACGATCTTCTGACCCACTGCCTTGCCGACGTGGGGATACAGGGGATGGCACTACAGTGGCTTGTCTCCTTTCTCCATGGTCGGGGACAGAGGGTGGTGCTAGGGGAAGAACTGTCATCCTGTCACCCACTGGTCTGTGGTGTGCTGCAGGGGGCAGTGCTTTCCCCGTTGTTTAACATTTATATGCGCCCCCTCATCCAGTTGGTGCGAAGTTTCGGACTTGGGTGTCATCAGTATGCAGATGACATCCAGTTATACCTGCTGATGAACAACCGGCCTGGCTCAGCCCCAGATGTTCTAGAGCATGCTTTTGAGGCTGTGACTGGATGATTGAAGGAGAGTCGGCTGAAGTTAAATCCCACAAAGATGGAGATCCTGTACTTGAGTCACAGGAACGTGGATTTGGGACCCCGACTCCCTACTCTTGATGGGGCGGTGCTTACACCAACCCCGAGGGTGAAGAGTCTGGGGGTGATCCTGGATGCCTCCCTGGGAATGGAGGCCCAGGTCGCTGCAGTTGTCAGGTCCTCATTTTTCCATCTTCGTCAGACCAGGCAGCTTGCTCCCTATCTGTCGATCCGCGATTTAACTACAGTGGTCCAAGCAATGGTCACCTCTAGGTTAGACTACTGTAACGCCCTCTATGCAGGGCTTCCCTTGAGTCTGATCCGGCGGTTGCAACAGGTCTAAAATGCGGCAGCGCGGGTCATCACTGGAGTGCTGGGAAATGCACATATAACACCAGTATTACGCCAGTTGCGCTGGTTACCAGTGGAATATCAAATCAGATTCAAAGTTCTGGTTTTAACCTATAAAGCCCTATGTGGACTGGGACCAGCGTACCTGCGGGGCTGCTTCTCCCCATATGAGCCCCAGAGGATGCTTCGTTCCAGTGAAAAACAGCTATTAGTGGTCCCTGGTCCCAGGGAGGTCTGCCTAGCATCAACCAGAACCAGGACCTTTTCGGTCCTGGCTCCAACCTGGTGGAATGCTCTGTCTGATGAGATCAGGGCCCCACAGGACTTGCTATCCTTTCGCCGGGCCTGTAAGACATAGCTGTTCCGCCAGGCGTATGGTTGATGCTGGGCAGGGCTCCCCACTGGTTGAATAGAGGGGATCATCCCTCCCTACCAGGAAATAGCTACCACCCAACCCTTTGTGATATTCTTTTAGGGGCGGTTGGATGATGGATTATATGAATTGTTTCTGTGCTGCTGCTTTTTGTACTCTGTATTTTAGATTTTAAATTATATATTATTGTCTATTGGTTTTAAAGTTGAAATGCTAACGTTTTTTATAATGTATATGATGTAATCTGCCTTGAGCCCGCTGATGTGGGGAGGAAGGAATATAAATAAATAAATAAATAAATAAATAAATAAATAAATAAATAAATAAATAAATAAAATGGACCTGCTTAGGACTGCTCTCATTTTGAGCATCACTAACACTGAGCTATCCGCCTTCTTTTTCTTTCACTGTTGATAATGCTTCTATATGTCCTTGTCCCCAAGCACAGAAGTCCTCTGACTCTCTCTTATTCAAATTACTGAAGTACCTGGAAAATTGGTAACTACTTGAAAATTTCAGTTTCTCCCTCTGACCTTTCCAGTCCTAATTACTGTAATTCTCTTCTTTCTCATGTGCCTGTTTCTCATCTTCAACCTCTTCTGTTCTGCATTTCTGGTTTTTCTATATTTCATTTTGCTCATATTTTCCCTTTATTGAATTTATATCTTACCTTTTAGTTCAGGGAATTTCCCTTCACTGGCTCTTGTGTTCTTAGTAGATGCAGCTTAAACCTTTTGTTTCTCTTTGGTTCCTCCTTGCCTATCTTCTCATCTCCATTCTCTTGATAGCCTGAAGTTTAGTTATGACTGTTTAATTTCTTTCTCTCTTCCTTTCTCTGGATCCTTCTGTATTTCCTTGATAACAATACCTCTCTGTCTTTTCAAGTGTTTAGAGAGTGCCTGAAAATGTCTCTTTTTCCAATTGTTTAATCTATAATCACTGCCTCTTCTTCTTTTCTTTCTGTGATGTTCTTAGTTTTTTGGAATGTAAGCCTGAGGTAGGGGTTGTTATTTGAAACAGAATTACTATACATCTTTTGAGGTGGTTATAAACAGTACTGTGAAAACATTGCTTACAAACACTAAAATGGATGTGGTTGGAGGGAGAGGAAGAGAGGCTGATCAACATTTATTGAAAATCGCAATGCTGCTGAAATTCAGAATCATGGTGCTCAAAGCATAAACATTCCCCATTATGAGTTCATTACATTATGAGTTCATTACAAGGTGATCCCAAACCTCTCTGAAGTTTTAGCTCTGCTTGTAATCTACTTGATCGTAACCCTAGAAAACCTCAACTAGGGAGCAATGGCTGAGAGAAGGGCTCCGCTGTGGCCTTCACTAGATCCTGCAGGAACCTCATGGATGCTAAGACCCATGGGAAAATGTAATATTTCATGGTTTGTGCATTGTTATTGAGAGTCCAGAATACTATTAACTTCAGTTTTCAGAGATCTCGACCTGTGACACTATTCTTACATAATGCTAGCACCCAACAGGCCCCCACTATCAGATAAATTTCAATATATGAGTAGGGGCAACCAAGAGTTTGAACAGTTCACTGGATGAGTAGCAGGCATCCAAGACTTATCACATTCCTGATGTAATTACCGGGACATGAGCAGGTCAGCTAATATGAGCCTGGTCTGAAGCTGAGTCCAAGTGTGAGCCGATCCCAAACCAACTTCAAGGAAGTTTGTTCATCACTATCAGTAGCAAAACCTTAACTACCACACCAAGCATAACTAAATTGAGATAGGATGAATGTTCAGGATGAGCAAGTACTCTGGAAGAAATGTCTCAGTGTACTTACTTCTTTAGCAAGATTTAGCCATATAAGCTTTAATTGAAAAAGAAATGTAAAATGTGTAGTTCAGAAACAAAACTTTTAAAGTTATCAATAATACAGAGGTTGTCATTTCAGTACACAGCCATGTAAAATATATTTAGAAATTCAAGCCAGTTAACACTACTGGAAACCTTCAGCAAAAGTAACATGAACTAGATTCCAGAGGATTTTATAGGTCAAGGAAGCCATTTTAAGTAAATAGAGACTGAATGGCAACCACCATAAACAAACCCAAAGTCACCATACATATCCCCCCCCACCCCCTGTCTGGTATCAGCCAGACTCCTAGGAGCAAACATTTGTACCAGCTGTATTCTGTTACTCATGCATGCAGGAGAGCAGCAGAAGGGATGCTGGAGCAGACTAAACAGGACAAACCCAAAAAGTGATAACAAGGACTTTCCCCAGTGGTAAGACACAGGATAAAGATGCTCTCTGGGAAAAATACAAGGCAGCCAATGACAAATCAGGACACAACGTAAGCTTAACTATTGCTGCATGTATCCAAGTGATACACAGTGGGAAACAATAGGAAAAAGCAGATGATAGCAGATAGGACACACAATCAATGCATGATCCAGACACGGTTAAATATTTTAAAGTTAGATTAGTTTCAGTGAGAGAGATTAGCACCTATTATCTCCAATTGATATATACTTACAATGTGATTCTACAATTCCTGAAATTCTGCAATCAGTTATGCATGAAATCATTGTACCTAGATGCCTTTCTTTTTAATGTAGAAACTCAAAATACAATACCAGAATCTGCTGCTACTCAAGCAAGTATTCAAGCACGACAGGCCCTGTATATCCACATATAAATCCAAATGCACTACCTTGTTAAAATAATCTCTGTCTTCACAAAGGAGGATTCACATAATCCATTAGGTGGCAGTATATGATCAGCAAGTTAGAACTTCCAGAGAGAAACTGTTTTTTTAAAGTTAAGAATTGCACAAAACTACCATGAACATTTCACTTTGTACTCACTTTCCACTATTTTCCAGTAATGATACAATAAATGAGCACAAAGCACACAAGCTCAGGCAATGTTCACAGTCACATGAAGCAGGATTGACCATTACTACCAAACTTTAAGGAATGCATTTTCATATGCAGAGAAGGAATAGTACAAAGGCTACAATTTAGTTTAATCAGCAGAGTAGCTGCATAGTTGCAAGGAACAGACAAAAGTCTCATGGTAGGACTTGTTGAACTCATTGTCTGATCTACCTTGTTCCTCTGAAGGGGGCTGCTGCGTACAAAAACAAATGGCATAATGAACGGCTTAGTATTTAATGTGCCACACAACTCTGGCCTACAGAACAGCAGTACTTGCTTGCTCTAGTGTGAGCTCGGGAGTGCATGCAGAGATGGGCGCATTTTGGAAGTTTTACTGCAAGGGAACAGACAAGTCTCATTTCCATTTAAAAAGCAGCTTGAAGGGTTCAGCTGTATGCTCAGTAAAAACTTTCAAGATGCCTCTGGCAGCACACACGCTTCCCCAACCTTCCCTGGAAATTATTTACATAGCAGTAAATGGATACTCGAGACGGCCAAAAGAAATGTCCAAAGAGTCTTCTCTGCCAGACTTGAGCGTGCATCTTCTACTATGCAGAGAACGGCTCAGAATCATTTGACAGTGACCAGAACCTGAAGCTCCATCCCAAGTATCCTTTCAGCTGGGCCTTGCAAACTCCTCACAACCCTCATGACATTGCTTCCCCCACCACTGATGCTTCCTTTCTGAGCTGGTGCCATCAATCACCCTGGCCCATGTCAGCCAGCTCTATGGCTTTTATCAGGATACGGAAGGTGAACACATGACACAAAGAGGAGGCAGCAGCACCCATCTGCATGCCTCTGTGAAAAGGGGCACTTGTAGAGTTCTGAAGGCAAACTGATAGCCAATTTAAAATTGGCAGTGGTGCTCCGAGGCATCAGGAAAAAAGGCTCTCTGTCTCCACCCTGGGAACAGATGTTTCAAATTTATTCCAAAAACTTACATTACATCATAGTTTGCTAATTTGTTCTTGGAAAAAAATCTAATGGGTAAAACACAGTAAAAGATCATCACCTTGTTTCAGTCCTCATAACTGAACTGTTTCCCTCCTGGAATTGGTTTTCCCAATGCAAAAGTACATCCAGCATCTTTGTCTCCGTTATAAATTACGGAAAGCAATCAAACCTGTTTGGTTCAGTCAGATCTAGGCAAAGTGATCCATGCCTTAGTTACATCTTGACTGGACTACTGCAATGCGCCCTGCTTGGGGCTACTCTTGAAAAGTGTTTGGAAGTTGGAGCGAGGGCAGAATGCTACGGCTAGACTGTTGGTTGGGGCCAGCTACCGGGAATGTGTGATCTGAACAATACAACAATTACTACCAATCCGCTTCATCTTGCTGTTGAGTCTCATCCTGCCACCCCTCACACCCTTCTCTGTCCCTGTCCCTCTTGTCTGCCTCTGCTCTCTTCCTTCTCCATGCCCCCTTCACCTTCTCCTGTTTCTCCAGGGCAACTTTTATCTCCCTGCCTCCTTTCAGTACCCAACCCTGCTCCTCCCAGACTACCTTCTCCTGGCCTTCTATCTTCTCCTTAGCCATGCTCCCCAAGAAGGCCTGCTGTTCTGTAGGCAAGAGGAGAGCCAGAAGCCACACCCCGTGCCCACTTGCCAGCTGTTTGTCAAGCTGCTGTGCAACTGTTCTTGCAAGTTCCAACTTCATACATTTGAGTAGCTCTTGGATATACTCCAGACTGGCCTACAGGGCTAGTAGAATGGGGGCAAATTTTCCTGTGCAGCTAATTCAGTAGCATAAGTATGCAAAGCTCACACAAATGGGGAATGAAGCAACTACTCATATTATTAGACTCTTAATGATCTCAACAGGTTTTCACCAGAATAAGTAACAACTGAATTGATTTATAGAAGCATTCACATTTGTAATAAAACATTTGGAAGCAAACTCATTTCAACTGGGAAGCAGTTTCCCACAGCCGCACCACTGAAATGGGAAATATCTTCATGGTACAGACCAGACATGAAAAATATTCTTACAAATTTTAAAAAATCAAATATTTGATTTTGATATTTGATTTTCCTTAAGCAATGAAGTTTAATTCTACAATTCCATTCCATTCTACAATTCTGCATTCCATTTCATTTATATTTAATACAACAGAGTGTATGTATATAAAAAGAATCTCCTTGGATGAGCAAGATGTCCTTTTCAATGCTAGCCTCTCCATTAGCTTTTTCTGTGAATAAGTTCTCCTCCAACCCTACCTATTCTCATCCACTTCTTGTTAGTTTGACCCACACCTCAAATCCTCCTCCCATAGTGAAAACACTGTTTGGGGCCTGCGGAGACACTAGATTCTAGTTTAAACTGGAAGTGATGTCATCGTGCAGGCAGAGCTCACATGCAGCATGCTTGGGCCTACCTCTACTCATCAGGAGAGGCGGATTCCCCCCCTTGAGCCCCCCACTTTTCAGGTGGCTGAGCCTGGCAATCTTACTTAAAACACTGACTGCTGAGAAGAGAGTTGCTTTTTAAGCACCAACTAGATTGGGCGAGAGACATTTTTATGCAGAATTTGGGAGGAAAACTGGGCTCAGGCCTCCTTCCTCCCAGCCCTAATTTCACTCCAGTTTCAGGATATTATAAGCTGTCGGGGCTCTGACCCATTTGCAGAGGGTGTAGTAGGCTAAGAATTTGGATGGGAACACTTTCCTTTTTGATCTTAATTAAACTCACCAGGACTTTGTTAGCCTCAAAGTGGTCAGAGATTACTTCTTAAAAGCTCATAGCATCCTGGACTTAGGCACTTGGTGGCAGGAGGCATGCACTCAATGATGCACATCTCACACTGTAATTCTCCACCACATTCTACCACGCAGTATTCCAAAAGGTGCTAGACATTTGATCAGGCCAATTCTCCCATCACTCCCATGGCTCACCCTCCACAAATGACACTCAGCTGTCTTCAACATTCCATAGTTCTTGAAGAACTGCTCAGTGTTCACATGCCTGGGGGTAGGTCTTTTTTAAATTCCTAACTTTTTTTTTTGTTTTCCCAGGGAGTTCCCAAAATATGCAGCAACCATTGCCTGTGGGTGGCTCCGTTTCACTGCCCTTTGGATAGGCACAAGACCCATCAAGTTCACTAAGAAATTACATTCTCTGTTCATCAGAGGTCATCATCCTTTTAATACAGAACTTGATGGTCCCATATGGGACCAATAATCCTTCTGTACATATTATTGTTTGGGTTATTATGGGATTATTGCACCAGCTTGCGTTATTGGATGATGTTCCGGCAGTGGCTCAAGAAACCTTCCTTGTTTTGCTGCCAACCAGCTGGGATTGCAAATAAAAGGACAGCTGTCTAGTACTTGGCAGCCAAACATATATCTGGGAGTCCCCAGATTGTATAGAGCTATTAGGACAACACAAATGTCTGTAAGACTGAAACTTCTATCAGAAATATTTGTTCCAGTGCATTAACTGGCAGAGTTGATATAGTTCTATAACTAAGCTTGTGAAAAACTGGAATTCCCATCATCAGATGAGAGCCAGAGCGAATCACAGTAAAGCGTTGGACGTGTACTTGTTCAAACGGACTCTAACTGGGGACGGCCATGTTCTGATCCCTATTCGGCCATGAAATTAACTGGATGGCCATGGGTCAACCACAGTCTCTCGTCCTAATGATCTCCCGGGGGTTGGCGTGATGATGAGATGGCAGCAAACCATGTGTGCTGCTCTGAGCTCTTGCAGA
The DNA here is from genome assembly GCF_028583425.1 of Eublepharis macularius. Taxonomy (NCBI): domain Eukaryota; kingdom Metazoa; phylum Chordata; class Lepidosauria; order Squamata; family Eublepharidae; genus Eublepharis; species Eublepharis macularius. The sequence goes on along the minus strand of NC_072796.1, from coordinate 36,577,863 downwards.
AAGAGTGGCATTAAAACATATAGGCAGTCTAATGTGGTTCACAACTGAGATTATTATGTGCTGACTAAATGATACATTAAAAGGTATGTAGTTTTTTGCTTTCTTTTCTATGGGGAAAAAGAAACACTGCCAAAGTGCCCTTGGTCTGCTATAGTTCGAATAAAACAGAACATACGGGGCACTAATTCTATTTCCACACACAGTGTAAATCTTAGTTTCAGGAGGGCAGCTGTGTTGGTCTGTAGTAGAAGAGCAAGATTAAAGTCCAGTAGCACCTTAAAGACCAACTAGATTTCCAGGATATGAGCTGTCAAGACTCGTAGCTCCCTTTGTCAGATCAGGGAGTTTGGGCTCTCAAAAGCTCATATACTGGAAGTGTTAATCATACTATATTTTTATGAAGGTATCGATACTATCATGCATTATTTATTCTGCTATTTACAAGGTACAATAAAAAGATCATAGGTTAGATTTTTCCATCAAGAGACTGTTTAAAGATGAGCTGCAACTCTAATACTAAATGCACAGCATACTTGCCTGCAATGCGAACATTACATTATAGTTTGTGGCACTACAGTGATCAAGACCCATTCCAAGCACTAACTTGCTTAGACAACAGCAAACATTGGGAAAGGACATCAGTAATTGATAGTAATGCTAGTATTTGAGCCTCTACAAAATGACTCTAGTATTTGTGGTTAGAAAATAATTACTACTATTATTCTAAAACAAAGATGTACAAACACAGTCCTGCTGCTGTTGCTACAGATACCCAGACCAACACATTCACATGACACTCAAACAAGCCAATGTTCTGAAGAAATAACTCCATTACCTGGAGCTTTACGTTTATTTAGGTGATCACTTAATACATGATAGCTGTGATAAGTATGTTCTAGCAACAGTTCTAAAAATAAGCAGGCATTGGGAAAATCACCTGCTTAAAAAATACTTTGACATGCTAAAACTATAATTTTACATATTCCTTTCTGAGACTTCATCAAGTTCTACCCTACCACGCTTCTCAGCTAAGGGTGGCATGTTTCACGGATCCAAGAGATGTCCTCCCAACTCTAGGTTTCCCTCTTCCAACACACATCTTGTGCTGAAGGAACATGATGCTCATAGCTGCATAGAGTGGAAAAATAATAAAATTCATGGACTGTAATTGCTTATGAGAGGTGATATGCGATCTCATCAGATCTCAGAAGCTAAGCAGGGTCGGTACTTGGATGGGCGATCACCCAAGAAGACTCTGTAGAGGAATGCAATGGCAAACCATCTCTGCTTCTCACTTAAGTTGAAAGTCCCTACCTGGGGTCCTATAAGGCGGCAGTGACTTGATATATATACATATATAATTGCTTTATAGTACTTGCTTCAAGGCTATTTTACACATTATATAAACTAGGTTCTAACACTAAATTAGCAAATCCAAGATCCCTACTGAATATACCGATGTATATAGATGGGCAAACATGTATTTATTGCCAGCACACAGAAATATTCATGTTTAGAGGCCCTTTATTCATCTCACAATCTTCCAAAGCAAGATTATTGCACTTTCCATTTATGAGAATATAAACCTGAAGGAATGTAATTTATTTAGTGAAATCTGTGGTAGAGCTGGGAATTCAACAATATATTTCCATGAAAGCAAGTTCTCTATCCCTGCTTTCTTTACACCCCAACCTCCGAAACCTTTCTGCAATTTATAGAGAAACCTGCTTAGAACTTGGATCAATACTACTTGGTACTCACTTGTCTATCTCAATACCAAGAGGATTAGCTGGTCGTAGAGACAAAGGGGGCATCCCTTTGTTCCTGTCAGTGCGCATGTCATAATAGTTCATTTCATCAACCCAGACAGCAGACTGATCCAAGATACCTAGAGAAAACAGAACACATATCCTTATAACAATAAGCCCTGTTCAGCCTCATGAGGTTCTGCCCTGCTGAATTAAGTTGAAGAAGCTTGATAAGTACAAAATACATGCCTAGACAATGGTTTGGAAGCAGTAGGACAAAACCAACTATGAAAAAGACTCCCACGTTGCTTCTATTGTTGTCTGTGAATATTACTATGTAAAAGTAGCTGAGCAGGATGGTTATCAAAGCATTTTATCTGGACTGAAGCTCTTTTCACACATGGCCCTTAAATTGCTTTCCTGGGTCTAAAATACAACTGAAAAAAACCTCCATTGGTGAAAACAAGCACTCAGTTCTTCTCCACATTATTTCCTGTATTTAGAAATGTGCAGAAGTGAAGTAAGAGAAGCTCAATGATGCATTATAATTGCTATGTGAAAACAAGCAATACATTATTACTTGGAACTCAAATGGGACTAACTTCTAAATGTAAACCAGTAAGATTTATGTGTTACTATTATAAAAGATCAATAAGCAAGCAGAACAGAAGTGTTCGAATTTAGAAGATTCTCAGACGAGGAGCCAACAGTAGAACGCATCCTTTGCATAGACAATCTACATGGGACTTCAGGTACAAAAGCTGAGAAAGGCCTCTTACCTAACGCACTCTGGAGTACAAAACATAGATGTGAATGAATGAGTTCTTACACATAAGAGGTACCTACCTATTTTTTCAGGTTTCAAGAGTTTGAAGGAAACAGTTGAAGTCCCTTTGCCTCCTGACCTGGTAGTGACAATTATGTCTCCTTTATCATTTTTAGCTTGACCGACCCGACACACAATTTTGCTAGCAGACATCCATTCAGCAGTCAGAATACAGTTATGTCCACAGATTGTCAAGCCTGGATATTTAGAGAGTCAAATAAAACAGAAGTAACCAAAGTGGATGTACAGCAGTTTTATCATATAAATAGCTGACGTTTTCTTAGTCCACAAACCTGACCTGACTGCTACTTTTATGGATTCAGACAAAAGACAGTTTGCAATGTACTTTTCAGGTAGTGCTTTGAACAAACAGTCCTTGGCATTTAGTACAGAAGGACTCAGCCCTAACCCCTGAGTGAAAGGGAAGTTACAGATTCCATACAAACTATTAAAGGGCAGGGCATAGTTGGTCACTGAGATTAAGTGATAAGTTACTGCTATGAGGCAGCCCCCCATCTCAAAGGACTAGAGGACACCTGGATGGGGTGTTGCTCCTTCCCACCTGTCAATTTCTGACTGGGTCGAACGCCACTGGCAGTGTCATTACTAAGACACACTGGAAGAGTGACTGCATCCCCACTACCATATCGCCCCAAGCTGATCTGGGGAAAAGGAAACGAAGGGAGAGATAATGTGAAGTTTTAATGACAATTGGCCTGTGTATGGTTTTAAGAAGGTAAAAGAGACGGTTCTGGCCCTCTTCCAATAACTTTAATGGCTTATTATTCAGATCTTTGCATGCGCCACCAGTCTTCACATAACTGCAGATGAGTCTTTCCACATCCCAAAAACAGGTTATTGGCTTGGAGGAACTATGAGCCAAAAAGTACAGTGAAATCTAGAAGGGGGACCCAAATTCAAAAGCTTAACAAATACTGAGTAATTGGGAAATCATGGAACTAAAATCATGACTAGCTCATTCCAAGTTGTAACAGGTAATGCTAAAAGAAACTTAGCCGCAGTCCTGCACATCCAGCACATCGGACAACATAAGCAACGTTTTCTGGAAAAAGGAAGCAGCAGTACAGCAAAAGGCATAGGTATGCTGACTTTTGCCAACAGCCATGTCGCAGTGTGAAATCATGTTAGGCTGTGATAGGAGGTCACAGTCAGTAGATCCCATGGCAATCAGCTTTAACATGAACAAGAAGCCAAGGTACCATGCAACACTGAAAGAAAGGCCAGAGTTGGTAGGCAACAAATCAAAACCAGCAGCCATTGCCACTGTGGCTTAGTCCAGATATGGAGACATGAGTAGAATAACTAAAACCATAAGCCATGCTCTTATAAACCATGCTTATAAAGATTGGGTCTTGCATATTTAAAGACCCTGGCACAAAAATCTTTTACTCTTCCAATTGAGAAAGTAGCATTTAGGGATTTAAACAATCCTGAAAATGAAGAGGTTTTTGAACCTTCTACAGCTCTTAAAGCTGCATCTCATATTTTATCCTTGGATAATGAATGCAAAACCTATGCCCCTCACTTCAGCAGAGAATGGTGTGCACTTGTCTACATTATATTTACTGGGGAAATACTCAGAAGCAGAATCCAGGAAAGAATGGGACCTCCACTTCTGTGTATATTGCCAAGGAACATAGCAATCTAAACTTTTGCATCTCGTTCCTAACAGACATAAGATATGCTAGGATAAATGCAAAATGAGAAGTAACCCTTAGGACAACACTTGCTCAGCAACCCAGATTCTGTGGCAAGATTTGGTTCTGTGGTAAGAGCTTCATACTATGGTGAACCAAGCCTCTTGTAATGGGGTTTGCTGACAAAAGCTGGGCATATGCCCTGTACACAGTCACGGTCATCAACACATCACATGGAGGGCTAAACTCAAAACAGCCACAGAACCTGAGATTTCCTAAATCCAGCCCATTTCCTTACACACCCCACAAGACTGAATTTTCACTGTGCTACTCCAGAGTTGTGAGCTGGTGTTCTAATGGGTGATTTTATCTGTCACCAACATGTGCTCAGCAAGTTCAATGTCATCTCTTCAATCTCACAGGGAAAAAAAACACACATCAATAGTGCATTTTCATTTTAGCACCATCGTTATCAAAACTGGACAGCAACTAGCTTGTTGCTGATTGAGCCCTTCCAGAAATTGACTTTGTATAATTTAAACAGCCTTCTTGACTTACCTATAAGATCTGTTGGGCCCGTTCCCAGATTCTCTCCTCGAATTGTGACCTTTGTCCATGAGATACCTTCATTGGGAGAAATACCTGTCACAAGAGGGGGCTTGCGTGTATGAGACATCATAGCTTTTTTCTTGTATGAAAGATCAGATATTCTGTAACCCGAAAAAATATTATATTTCAGTTATTTACATAAAAATAAATATATTGAAAATATTCATTTATAAAAGTTAGCTTTTTAAAAGGATGAGTTACTTAACATTCTGGTACTAGAAGCGCTAAGTGTATTTAATTCTTAATCACTAAGTTGTTAAACAACACATGTGACATTGTTGATTCCCCTACCCGCCATGAAGTTAAAACTATATTAGAAACACAGTGGCCCCTAATGAGACATTTTTGGAAAAGTGAAATATATGTAATATTTATCAAACTGAACCTTACTTTAAGAACATTAAACGTATCATGAATAACTATATCATGTTTACCAATCTGGTGTAGTAGTCAGAGTGTCAGGCTAGAATTTAGTTTAAATCCCCACTCTGTAATGGAGCTAGCTGGGTAACATTGGGCCAGTCACACACACTCGGCCTAGTTGTTGTGAAGAGAGAACAACATAAGCCATTTGAGGTTCCCACTGAAAGGAAAGCGAGGTATAGATGAAGTAAATAAATAAGTAGTCTTGGTGCAACCTGGGGTCTTCTTTTCATCTAGCATATTATAACCCTTCATATAGACAGGAACATGCCCAGCAATATCTTTATTTTGTTTATTAACATTTAGCCTAACAAAGAGTTCCGAGATACTGAAAAATGTTATGACATTTTTGTTAGTTAATAAATGGTATTACACATTTTATGACATTTTTGTTAGTTAATAAATGGTATTACAATACCATAATTTTGACTGTTTCGTAATGATCAAGCACAGCTGAATGCAATTTTTGTTAATGTTAAATTGTACTATCTGATACATTTATGAAAAGTATAAATGCCATTGTAATGTTTTGCATCTAAATAACTTGGATTTTATTTCTGCTTGTTAATGTGGGTTTTTCAAAATATTTGCTACTGTAGGTTTAAATGGAGACCTTTGAGGAAAGGAGGGGAAGCTGGATGGGTGAATGGAGTCTGCTCTGACTGGACAGTAGCTATACCCTAGGGGATGGAGTGAACTGCAGTTTTTAGCCAATGCTGAGGGAAAGGTTTTCAGTCAGCCTTTTATTCTGATAATCTGGCAAACTGTGGAAGCCTGAAAGGGATTTCATTCTGGCTAAGGCAAACTCTGTGTGCATCTGGGCCAGTTTGTGTATATATGAGAGATTATCTAGGTCAGGCAAGCTGTGTGGAAAAGCCTGAGCGAATCTATGCCTATGTGGATGAGAGGTGTGTTTTTTCTGTTAGTGAAGATCTGTGTCGAAAATAGGCCTTTGTTATTAGGTCTGTGAATATATAACTGTTTTTGAAACCACCAAGCTTAAGAACTATTCTGAAACCAATATGTTTATCAATACTCTGCAACCATCATGCTTATGTAATTATAAATAAATTATACTTTTGTTTAAGCAAAAGAGAACTCTTTTTCTAAAACCTCAAAACTACCCTCATGCGCTGACCATTCTGTCAAGCTACCATCTATAATTAGCCTTTCTATATTACCAGTTAAACCGAGGAGGTCGAAGGCAAAAGTCTTTGGTGGCAGCAAAAATCTTTTGAGGGTGTCAGGGAGGCAGCAATATAGAAGTCACAGAAATGAAAAAGGGAAGGTCTTCTCGAAGTATAAGCCTAAGTAAGACAGAGAAAACCTGAAACTCTGTGTGTGGAAATAAAAAGAGTGTTGGTTGTGACCAGAGCCTTCCAGAAGTATAAGTTTAAGGTAACATAAGGATGAGCAATTGAAGGTCCAAAGGCAAAGGTTATTTAAAAAAAAAAAAACACCCTCATGAAACATCCAGGTGGGTAGCCATGTGGGTTTGCAATAGAAGAGCAATATTTGAGTCCAGTAGCACCTTCAAGAATGACAAGATTTCCAGGGTATAAGCTTTGAAATTCAAATATCTCTGACATATCCGAAGAAGGGAGCTTTGATTCTTGAAAGCTTATACCTGAGAATTCTTGTTGGTTTTTAAGGTCCTACAGGTCTCAAATCTTGTTCTTCATGAAACTTCTGTTATTTCTTCATAAATATACTGAGTTTTAGAGATGCAGCTGCAAGTTGCTGCTCCCTAAGGTGCAAACTATCTCATATGGCAAGGGAAGAGAGAAAGAAAAATATCTGTCTCTGAAGCTGTGCCACTCAGGTTCAGGATGTTCCACTGGTGGAAGAGCCACTTATTGGAGGAACGCTCCGTAGGCTGGAAAAAGTCTTCAAACTTTGCTGAGCAGAGTGGCAGGACACACGCTGATATGCAATATCAAGCAGGAAAACAAAGACTTAGAAGATAGATACCACCTTTTTATCCAGCTTCTTCTGTCGGTGGCATACATATTTCTTCTTTGGCTCACAGCCACCTAGGATAACCACCACCACCCCGGCTGTAGGGGAGGATCCCTGGCTCCTACCTGCTCTCCTGCTGGGAGGGTAAGGAGACCTGGCAACCATACAACCACCACCCTATGAAGTAGGTTAGACCAAGAGACACCAATGGGCCCAAGATCGCTGGCAGGCCCATGGCTATGAGGAGATCTGAACTGGGATTTTCAGTTTCGTTTTCTCGGCCATGTCGGACGCTCCTCTCCGCAGGTCCGGGAGGAAGCGCCCGAACACCCTGACCGGGCAGCTGATCTGCGAAGATTAGCCCCCAGGACTCCCAGTGAGGGGGGCAGGGTCCGGGACGCTGCGGGAAGAGCCCCCCGAAAATCAATGCGGGGGGTAAATTGCCCGTTTATCCCTATGGAGGCCAGCAGACGTGCGCGGCGCCTCGAGTGCTGCCGGGCCATGGAAAACGGCAAAGAGCAGAACTAGGCGGAAGCCTGTAAGTAAGCGAATCCCTTCTGTTATTACAAGCGCACGTGAAGGAGTGGTGGGATCTGAAGCTAAGAAGGCTAGTTCTTCCCCCTCGCTGAGTTTCAGAATCCGGCTGGCGGTCCCCCCCCCTAAAATGTCAGCGAAAAAACAGAGTCCCGCTCTGGGCAAGTCGATTTCGGCTGCCCTGCAGGGGAAAGGAGAGTCGCTCGAGGAATTGGTGCGGAGGTCGGTTATCGAAGCCATAAAACCCTTTGTTGACAAGCTGAACGAAACAGATCAAAGGGTGGGCTTAATTGAGAGCGAAGTGAAAACCATTAAGGAAGAAGTGGGGGGGGCAGAGAAGTCTGCTCGGGAAAGTGCGTCACTCGTGAAGGCTACGAATAAAGAGTTAAAGCTGGTGGAGAACCAGCTGATCGGGCTACAAGTGGAACGAACACAGACAATTTTGCGCCTCCAGAACGTGAAAGAGGAGGAAAATGAGGATTTATGGGGTCTGGTCTCGGAACTATTGGCGACACCCGCGAAGGCAACTAAAGAAGAGGTTAAAAGCGCCATTTTGGAAGTCCGCCGGGCTTCTTCAAAATATGCAACGAAGCGTAAACTGCCTCGTGAGATCATCATCGATTTTTCATCTAAAAGGATCCGAGACACTATCCTATATAACTCATACAACGCGGATCTGGACTTTTTGGGTAACAAAGTCAAGATACTGAAAGACGTCCCATTTTTAGTTCGGAAAAGACGATTTAAGTATAAAAAGCTCGCAGCTCTTCTGAGGTAACGTGGAATAAAGTACAAATGGCTATTTCCGGAAGGTATCTGGTTTAGTTACAAAGATCAAGCTTACAAGATATTATCAGAAGATCAAGTAAGGGATTTTGAGGACAAAAATTCGGAATTTCAGCGAGATACCAAGCAAGAAGAAAAGGAGAAGTCTGAGGGGGGGGGAGGAAACGAGCACTGCGGCTGCAGTTGCTCAGAGAGAATTGTGTCCGGGACCCAGGAGGGGGAGGAAAACTTAATTTGAATTTGAATTGTAATTTGCATTTTGTAAGGTCAACCACTCCATCAATATTATACAAAGCTTTAATTTTTTTTAATAATGGCAGTATGAAGGGAAAGCATTCTGTGTAGTGTAGTTGTTATATGTTGTTGGTGGTGTTTTTTTCTTTCCTTCCCTTGTTCCCCTTCCTTTCCTTTGTATTGTTAGTTAATGTAGTTAATAAAAAGAAAAAAAAAAAGGAGATCTGAACTGGGTCTCCTCAGTCTGAGCCCAACATAATAACCATACTGGCTTTCATATATCTATAATGTTATTTAAAAAGTGGCAATATATTTGAATGCTCAGTTAAAACTTTATAATAGATTGTATCATCATTAGGCTCAGTAAGGTTGCAACTGTCACTGGCAATAAGCCCCGCCTGAACTCAGTGGGACTTGCTTCTGAATAAACAGGCTCCAGTGCCAAAGTAACTGTATCTGTTTCAATTTATATTCCACTCCATCTCAATAACTATTACTGAAAACGCTACCCCTCCGCCCTGATGTATTTCTCTAATCAGCGTCTAAATGACCGATAGCTTTTGATTCTGATCCTTCACTTTGAGATTCATGGGCTTCTGAAAATGGACGATTTGTATGTATGATCTCAATCTTTTCACATTAGTTTGCATTTTCAAATATTCAGCAACTTATTTCAGTTAATGTTGTAGAAGTTGGAGTAATGGAAGGCAGATAAAAACCACAAATCAAGCTGTGTCGCAGCAAGTGACAATAGCAATAAGCCTCTAGCAGACCTTGTACTTTGGACCAAAAGCCTACTCCGTATTCTTCAAAGTGCTTTCCCAACATCAGATCCTAAGAAAGTTGTTTGCTTGGAAAGCCAGTAACAGTTAAGCATCAGTGCAGCAGGCACTTTGGTGCCTTGCAACAGCATCTCAATTAAGCAGAGTATTCAGTTCTTAGAAATTCACTTTCATGCAGGTAAAAGCACCATCTGCTATATGACTGCAAGTTCTGCAATTGCTGGCAGGGAAAAAGTTGAGGTGGGGGAGGGGAGTCCTCCAAGGGCCAGCCTGTCTGTGTCAAGTACCCATATAAAGAACAACAGCCACCAGGAACATTTAACTGGAGAGGCAAGTGAAGATAACGTATTTGCATGACCATCTAATAATCTCTGGTGTGCTTTCAAATTTGAAAAATAGTTTATAGACTTTCAGTTTGTTGTCTTAGCACATGGGGAAAAAAAACTTCCAAAGAAACAGACAACCCTATGCTGAAGATACATATTATCTAGAAGGTTTATATCCAGATGTATACAAACTAAGTGAAGGGTCACTGCTGAAGCTCAACTCAACACATTTTGTTCAGACATGTATAAGCGTAGAGGAACGTGGGCCTGTCTGTTTACGGCAGAAGCTTGCTCTGCACAGAGCTGACTGGACAGTGCCCGTGCAGCATGAGGCTATTTCACTCTCTCCCTTTAGCAGCTTTGCAACTTGTAATAAATTGTGCTGGGTTTTATTTAATAACCCAACATACTAAACTGAATAAACATTCAGAAAATTTAAAAGCCACTTCTCCAGAGACCTATTCATATACATCATACTCTTAAAAATAAAGGAATTGATAGTCCATCTGAAAAAGAAGCCGGGGGGGGGGGCGGTGATAGAGAGAGGCTTGATCAGCATTTAAAGTGCTGATAAATACACTTGTCATTTGAAACTAGGCTCTATTTGCCGTGGGGAAATGTGTTCCATGTTTATATGTGCATTACAAATATTTACTGCATCTTTAGCATGATGCATCTATTTGTCATGGTTATTTTACCATAGAACTGTCCTCATAGTCAGATTATATGATTAGTCTTACCTGTTGCTCTAAGGGAGATGGCACACAGGCACCATGTATTTAGTCTGGAATGTAGCCAACCAGTAAAGTCACCTGTGAAGCTGCAAAAGAAATGAACAAAAATTTTAAAGCATAACCTTAAAGCAAGCCAATGTCTGGCAACATACACATATATGTATACACACACACAAGGTCAATCAATAAACTATTGCTATCATTTGACCTATTCAGAATTGTAACATACAAAGATTTAGATTTTTTTTACAAAAATCTAGATATTTGTTTTAAAACAAACTCTGGAACATGATGGAACCATAAATCATACAAACAGCATACAGGCATACAAATACCCAAAGACAAAACCTATCAAGCAAGCAAATAAAAAGAAATTTATATCCAGCAATGTGCCAGAAGTGACCTATTCAGGCCCTATTCAGAGCTTTTTACAAGGAGAAAGAATTGAATTGAGGTTGGATGGATGTTATATGATACTGAATAAATATTATTAATGACAAATTGTAAGTACAATGAAAGTAGAAGAAAGTACCCCTCTAACCAATTATAGTTGGCTCCAGGGATTGAACAAGAATAGGCACATGAATTCGTTCAGTTACACTAGACATCCTAATGGGTTATGGGCACAGGAGAATGCAGAACAATAATCCCAAGATCAAAATAAAAGACTCAACTAGAGAAATTTTGAGAAAAGCAATATTAATGTGAAGGGAAAATAAAGCTGTAAATATTTCAGCGATTTATTTTCCCCTCATATTTTTTCATTTTCACTGTAGTCTATAATGCCAAGGCATTCAGGTGATGCAATGGAATTAAGACTGTACTAGACAGTAATATTAGAAAATATTGGAGCATGTTTTATTGGATTTCAGAAACTGGCACGCAGTACCTCTTTGTATTATAGAATGAATACATGTAATAAAACGGCTGAGCCTCCCAAAATCTAATATTTCTACTGAAGTAGTTCTTTGCTTATTGAGGAATACTTAAAAATCCTCACTGGAATGGACAGCAAGAAGCAAAGATCCAAAGCATTAGACATTTTGATTTGGATTGGTGCCTATTATCTGCAAAATAGATGGGCATTTTTCAAAGCAATGAATGCTTGTGAAACTGTTACTGGAAATACTGTTTTCATATACTTAGATTGCATTGCAGATCTTATGCATATAAGCAGAAAAGCAAAACTGTTTTGATCATACTAACAACTGGAGAATTTAGAATAGTATTAATGTCATTTTTAGGCACAATCACTCCATGCCCTTTTCTGATAGAAACCTGTGTGCCCCCTTAGACCTACTCAGTGTCCTCTGCTAATAGCCTAATTTTGCCCATCTGGCCTCAATGAGAAATCAGGCCTTTTCTTGTGCAGAACAAGCTCTTTGGAACAGCTGTTAAAGCAAGAGTCAATATTGTTGCACTGAAGGAGGACACGTAAGGAACCTGTTAAAATTGAAGGTAAGCAGTTTTGGTGTGATGTTTGGCAATAATTTTAAGAGAGAAAATGCTATTTTCATGGGCATTTGGTTTTGGGTATTTTGTTTTGTGGATTAGGTTTATTGTTTTCCCATAACTTGGATTCATTTGCTCTGACTTCCCAATATATTGTTTGCCCCTCTAATCTGTAGCCCACCACTCAGTACCTCCGTTAATGCTCCCATACATCTAAGCACCTTTAGAGAACAAAAGAGCTTGGCAGTTTTGTTAATTATAAATTCATCCTCTTGTCTGCCATCTACTGAAGAAAAGAGAGTACTAAGGGAGCAGGTGTGCCTTGCATGAGCCTGAATAAGAGTAAAAACACTAGAGGAGGCAGTGGGAGGCACGTTGCACAATGATGAAATACTAGACAGTCATCTGCAGTCAGCAATGCACCTGTAGGAATGCACAGATGCTACAAAGAAGAAACAATACTGCTGTGCCTTGCCAATCCATACAGCACATTTCTTTATTTGATCCCAGTTAGGTGTCATCAGCCACAAACGGCAAAGTCAAGCCTAAATGTGGTGGTCTGCACACTTTGAAACTGTTTGTCACCTACTGAAGCACTCTTCCACAACATTTAGTTCCTTTTATCAGCTTCAGCTGATATGCCAGCTAGGTCAATTCCTTGGAAGGTATGATTTGGCCACAGGTGACCCATGATCTGATAGCATCTAGGCTAGATTACTACAATAAGTTTTACTTGGAACTACCTTTGAAAATTTTCCAAAAATGTGCAAAATAGTGCCCCGGATAGCCCACAGATATTTCCCCCCCATAGGAAATAACTGAGTGGGTGGGGGCACTTTCCTTAGGGCTCATAAAATTGGTTCCCAGGATTCAATATTCATGAAACCTGGTGGAGAGGCGGGGTTAGAGGACAGTCATAAGTAGGTTCCCTCCAGATTCCCTCCACTGGATAGCTCCCAGAGCGATTTTCCCATAGAAAACAATGGGCGATTTTTTCAGAAACAGCCAAACCGAATTAGTGGATTAATTCGGAATTCAGGGCATTCTGAATTTTTCCTCAGTTTTAGTAAATTCAGATTTACTGATTTTTTTTAATGCATACCTCTAGTAGTGGCATCTCGTCTTTAGAATGCCCTCCCTGCAAAGGTCACGACCTTATTATTTTTTAGGCAGCAAGCCAAAACATTTCTGTTTAGCCAGGCTTTTATCTGAAGTTTTCTCCCCTTGTTTAGGTGTCTTCTTTTTACAGTACTGCCCTGTATTATCCATTCCATGATGCTTTATGGCTTGACTGTATGCTCCTAAGGTTGTTTCATGCTGTTGGTTTATCAGCTTCTGTTTTTTCACATGCAGATAGTTTCATTGATATAGGATTAGTTTTACTGTTCTGTATGTATTATTTCTTCTTGTATTATTTATATGTCTTATGTCCCTCAGACATATTGAGAGGTTGCATACAAGTGTTCTAGAAGAACAACTGCCTCCCCAACCATCTCCCCTTCCTCACTCTCTGCTCGAGACTTCACTTCCTTGGAAACTGTCTATCATTCTTCTTTACCACATTCGTTCACTTTCTACACCTCTTCAATGGTTTTTTCCTTCCTTCCCTTATTTCACTAGATGAGCTTCCTTCCCTTATTTCACTAGATCAAGCCCTAATGACTCAACTTTATCCTTAAAGTTCTCTTTAAGGCCCACCCCCTTCTCTCTGTTCTCATATCTCAATACATACCATCCCATGACCTTTACCTCTCTAGCTCTGCTGCCATCAGTCATTTAAACTACAAACTCTTCCAGGTAGGCTTCCGTCTTTTTGTACTTGATAAAGCGCCTTGCACATTGATGATGTCATAAAAATAATACAACCACTGTACAAACAGGGTACAAAACAAAATCAACCCTTTTAAAAAGGATTGTTTTAAATCACAGATTTAAAATAGTGTGTTACTCAGTGACAGTAACTACTTTCAGGACATATTATTTAATTACCTTAATTAAATAATATGTCCTCAAAGTAGTTACTATCACTGAGCAACATACTATTTTATTTATTAATTAACTTAATTTACATCTTCTTTTTCTCCCCCTTGGGGAACTAAAGAGGATGTTGAAACATTGCACAGCTTCAGCTATTTTCAGTGAGCAGTCTGTAGATGAAGTAGACGCAACTGAAGGTTGTGGGGGGGCAAATTTGGCTCCCAAAGAATACCTCTCACAAGCAACTTCACTCAGACAGAGACACTAGGAAAACACCATTAACCTCCTGTTCTTCACAGTAATCAGCAACAGAAGCTCAGCTGAGTTCTCCCCTCATGTACCTCAACGGCTCACTTCCATGAGCCAAACCCTTAAAAAAAATCTAGTTGCTTACCAGTAGTGTAGAGTAATTAAAAAGCCAAAGCGAAAGTTATAAAAACAGATAACAAAATGAAATGTGCAATATTACAATGATTCAAAGAACCTCTTTAGGTTCACCCAAGGACTTTCTACACTGGCAAAGCTGAGATACGTCCTTGTACTAAACATACATGTAAGTGAAAGAATGCCATTCCATTCATAGAAGTGCTTGTTTTTATACAGCCACAGTTACTATTTGGGAGGTTTGAACATATTAGAAGCTCAGGTCCACTAAAGTTTATGTACTATTTAAAAAATATGGCTTGAGAATCAACTGGGTATAGTGGACAGAGTTGGATTTGGACAGGAATGATCCGAATTTTAATTGCTCAGCCATGAAGCTCAGCGGTTGACCATGGGCCAGTCACCATCTCTCAGCTTAACATATCTTACAGGGCTTCACTTGAGGATAAAATGGGGTGGGGGCATTCCTAAGGTGATATACAACAATAGAAAATAAAGTAACAGTATTAAACATCTAACAAGGTAACGGCTGCAGTATATAATTGTTGTACTAGCTGCTGTTCAAGGAAAAGGGACTTTTGGAGTGTTTTCGCACTCGGTCTTTACAGTGCGTTCATTACCTGTTTCGCATCCCATGTTTGTCTGCCTTTTACACTTCCAAGCTAGTCATGTGATGCAGCTCTGGGCTATGTTAGGCTTTCCCTGTGGTATCTGGCTACAGACAAACGGTGAATTTTTTTTTTGCCTCAGCTCCCGACTCGCTCTTGGTCCAGTGTATGCGTGTGTGAATGGTTCGCCTCTCTCAACCCCCCCTCTTCCTTCCCTATCGTAATTTGATTGGCCAGACCAGATTTAACCACACCCACCCTCATCAGCTCCCCTAACGCTTATTTTGCCATTTTTTTCTAAAGGACATTTGGTGGCAGTGCACGGTGCGGTGCAGCATCCTCCATCTGGCCCAGCCCGAGGGGGGAAAGATGGGCGCAGAGCACGAGGGAGGCAGGCAATTCCATGGGTCTGTCCATCCTGCATTCCAGAGGAACTGGGGCTTGGAGAGGCAGGCAACCACTGAGGGATGGGGTAGGCTCTGGCTATGCGCTGCACATGGCACCGACGAGCAGAGTCAGGGCAGGTGGCAGCTCAGCCATGCCCGTTGCTCGCCCCGTCCACTTCTTTACTGGGCGAGCAGAGCTGGAGCAGGCTCTTCTCCCCTCCCCCGTCTGAATTTATTTTTTTTACTGTTTCTGAAGTGAAGAAATGTTGCGAGTGATGGCTCAGCCATGCCTGTTGCTCGCCTTGTCTACTTCTTTACTGGGCGAGCAGAGCTGGGGCGGGCTCTTCCCCCCTCTCCCCTCAGCTCCCCATCTGATTTTTTTTTTTTAGTATTTCTGAAAGAAAGCATCCTTACAGTGTTTTTAATTGATGTACAAAATGCATTAAGCACTTTAAAACAGAATTGTGGGCATTTAACAGTGCCCTGTGATGAGTGGTTGAGCGAGTACACAAAGCAAGCAGAATAGCGGCTTCGTGGAGAAGGGAGCTTTCCCCACCACAAACCAAGATTATTTTCTTATAAGCATGCAGTTCAGACCTGACTAAATGGAGTGGCTCCTCCTCCCACACACACCCGTTTCAATCCTGTAGCCTTCCCTGAACTCGCTCTTTTCTGATTGCAGAGAACAGTAAAAAAAAAAGGGGGGGAGGAAGTTGGAGATCATTCCGTGAATCGAATTGGCAGTGGGGGTGAAAGCATGGGTTGGTGTTAATTTCACTGCAGCCGCTCTTGCGCTGTCTTCCTTGCAAGTAAAAATGCTCAAGCTGTAACCATTTCACAGCAAAACTTGGCGCTACTTTCAACAATTTAGGTTTGAAATGGAAGCACAGAGAGGGGGTGGGGTTTCTTGGCGTTACCACACATACTCAAAAAATGATGTGTATTCAGTAGCCCAAAAACCTCGCAGCAAAACAAGTGCCTGATCTGGAGTATAAAATTCAGCAAAGAATGTGAGACTGAATTGGGAGTGGAGAGTGTAAAAAGCGGCAGTGCAAAGCCGCTGCCAGGCCTATAGGGGCAAAAGCTCAAATCCATCGGTTTTAAATGTGAGTGTGAAAGGGGCCTTTCTCTCTCCATCGGCTTCAACAAGATGCCTGGTCGCTGATTAATCCCAAGGAGAGAGCAGCCAACAGCTGGCCTATTGGTTCTGTTTTCATCTCCTTTGGTAGAATGGCTGGGCATTGATGGAGAAAGGGACCAGGTGAGAGCTGGCCAAGCAGGCTCCTTGGAGCAAGAGTGAGGTAAAAATATAATAATAAAGAACAATATTGTGATTTGTTCAGGCAACTCAGATCTTGTAAAACTTATTTTAACTGTAAATCACTTGGAACAGAATTGTGTTGGTCTTGAGGTAACAATCTCTACTCTTGAACAGCTTACCTTGTTCGCCAATAAAAAGTGTTTGGAAACTTTACCCACCCCCCCTAAAAAGTGAAAGATTTCAGAACGAAGTCAGATTGTAAGATTACATTTCAAGGAGGGAAGAAGGTCCGCCTTATAACTAGGTGCTTTTCCTTCAAGTGTAGGCTGCTCTAGAAACATTCACTCAGCTTTACAAAGCAGTAACTCCAGATGAAGTTCAATCATTTGGATGTTACATGGTTGTATGGTAAGAAAAGGTCTGGTTAATATATATATATATATATTTATGAACAAGCTCTAGGTGCAAGTCTTATTGATCAGAGGATCCAAAGAGATAAAAAACCAAGAACCTGAAATTTAATAGGAGGACCCCAGTTTAGGACAAGCAAACTAATCAATAAATTATATAGAGCTTCATATTCACAATATAATTAAGAAGGAGGGAGAACTGAAGGGGGAAAGGAGCATAAACCAGTCAAAATTCTTACCTCAATGAAGTGTGAAAGCAGACTCTTCTTAACACATGCTCCACTTAGCTTTAATGTACTACATCCCTCCCTCCCTAGTTTGTGTTCTGCACTGGGATCAGTAGTTCTGGTTGTAAGTGTAGTATAAAGGTTGGAGTTGGCAGTTGTGGAGGAAAGTAATAAGAAGGGAAGGAGACAGTGGTGGAAGGCAAGACAAGGAAGAGTAAGGAAACACAAGAAGAACACGGAGGAAAGAGATGTCAGATTTATAGGATTTGAGGGGCAAACAAGGCACTCGGGAATAGCCATACATGTTACAATTTAAGCACCATTGTTAAATCTCTCCCTCCTTCTCTTTGTCAGACAACTTTGCCCCATTTCAAGCAATACTAATTTCCTGCATCACAAGGGTTGCCTACACTGGCTTGGGGAGTTTGGTGAGAGTAAGCCATAGAGTCCATCTTCTGAAGCTACCATTTCCTTTGGGGGTCCTGATCTCAGTAGTCTGGAGATCAGTTGTGATTCTGGGAACACTCCGGACTCCACATGAAGGTTGGCAAACCAAATCATAATTTAATGCATTAAACACTTTTGGTGTGATCTGCAGGAAATTGGGGGAAGATGTAAGAGAAGAGGTGGAATACTTGGGGAGCAGTGAGGAGACGGGAACATAGTCAGAACTACTGAATTAGAATATTTACTGGGAGTATATTGAAAGAAGTGGTTTTGCTTGGCTACAACCCACAGGATAAAGCCTGTCAAAAAAAGGAGGTTGATCGATTGGCCAGTCAAATACGGCCAAGTATTTTTAAAGCATTAACTTTATAAAAAATGAATAAAAATACTCTATTTGATACTAAAGCTAATTAAGAGAACTATTATAAAGCAATGAAATTAACTTTTTAAACTCATAGGCACAGATGACTTTTTGAAAATGCGAACAGTTCAGATAAGTAGTCAGTAGAGGCTTTGCTATGCTCCTCAGTTTGCCCCTGACTATTTCAAAGCAGGGGGCAAGCAGCCCTGTCCTTGCTAGTAAGTGATAACATAATGAAAAAAGGAAAGCTTCCACCTTGGCTCTATGGAATATTTGACTGCGGTCCCATAGGCAGTCAACAGCTGACTGGTAAATGAATGTCCTGGGTGTGTAAGGAACCCTATATATTCCTAGGTGGCATCACATCCACCTAACACCAAACTCTAACACATTTGTGTAAGAGGTTTTCTGAATAAAACTACAATGAAAAGTGAAGCAGTCATGCAGTATATTTCATTCATTAGAATAGTCACCACAGGCTACTAAGGACTTTTCAGATACCCAGCACTACATTTCTGGACACCCTTGTAACACTATACATTTGGACAAACTACACAAAGAAAAATAGAGAATTCACTTCTCCACAAACACACACAAACAATGGCGTTAAAATACGACAATGATATTCTCTGCTCTCTCTGGAGATTGATAGAACCATAAATTTGCTACAGCCTTCAACATTGCTAGGAGAATCTTACAGGCTTTGTTGCTGCATCAATAACACAAAGTTCATTCCTGCGGGCCTGCCAGAAAAAGACTAGGAATGAGTAAGCTAAACAATGCAGGAATTCCAAGTCATATTAAGAGTGCATGCATGTTTATTTAAATAATGAAAGGAGACTTGTCATTTTGAAACAAAAATTGGTCATGAACGTTGTATTTGCTTTTAAAAAATTCCCAAACATCTCTAAGCTACTTATAATGAAAAGTACATACGAGATATTTTTACTGCAAAACAGGAATAACTGTTATTTTGTCTTGTCCAACATTTCATGCCCAAATACCAATCATGTAAATTTTCACAAATATTTTTCATTTATTCTAACATTAGTTTTCAACTTGACCATGCCCACAATAGGCTTTTGAAACAGCCTTCAGTATAAAATAATACAATAATGAAAACAAAACAAAATGTTTTAACTTTATGCCAAAATACTACATTTGAGAGAGATTAGAAGATTCAAAACCATACATCAGCGCCTCTGCTCCATTATGTGATGCAAACGAGAATATTTCTGACAGCCCTAAAAGCAATGCTAAAACCCCAAATATCTTAAAACATGTGCTATTGCAGACTTCACACAATTCCTGTATTTCTATATTTTGTCAATATCTTAAAATCCCTCCTTTAAAATGCCACAAAAAGTACATCTTCCAGGCTCTCTCTCTATATATCTTGACATAGTAAAACCAAAATAATCACAGCACTCAGCAGTGCCATTAACATTTCTGAGTCACAAGGGATTAGCAGGCTGGACTTGAAGCAGATGCTGGAAAAGCACTCCGTCGAGGAGTTCAGCGCATATTTCAGACTGTGCCGCAGCTGTGAGGGATTGCTGCCACTAACTGTGGAATCAAACTCAGGAGAAACTCTGGGCACAGTTCCGGCATCCGAAATAAATTAAAGTAAACAGTGTTGCTCTCTCTCATCCACCCTGTTAGCAGCCTCTCGGCCAAGCTGGAGACCACACAGCCAGACCACACAGCACCAGCTGAACTGGCTCGCACGCAACATCCAGAGGCTGTCACTCAGCTGAGGTCCTGGGACGATGGGGGTGGGAAAGTGTGTGTGTATTTAAGAAAGCCGCTTGTCGCCATCTCCTCCTCCTCCTATCTTTGCAGCTGGTTTGAGTGCGGTGTGGTTTTGGAGAGGAGGGAACCAGGGGATCTGTGAGCCTTGTTGAGAACACAGGCCAGCAGGAACAGCCTTTTGTCAGAATGCCTTTTTATCTTCTGCACTAGCACAGGGACTGATGCAGAACAAAAGCTTCCACTTCATGTGCATCTATTAAAAATTCAGAGAATTACAGTGCAATCCTATGCAGAGTTAATCTAGTCTAAGCCTATTGATTTCTATTCTATACATGACACCACTTCAAATTTTACCAAAAAAAAAAATCCTTATGGAACAAATCAACTGCAGTGGTCAAGAGAATAAGCAGAGAATCAGAAAGCCCCTAGCTGGCTTTAGGCATCATTATCTCTCAACCTCCATCAACCCATTTGCATAATGGAGATATTATTGTAGTTAAGATCAGCAAATCAGTCTCTGTGAATGCTTTGAATGTTCTCAACCTCCAGATGAAGCTAATCTATTAACTCCAGGAGAAGATCCGTATCCCTGCCAGAGAAGATGACAAGAAGGAAGTTGGACAGGATTTGGGGGTGAAGAATATGAGTGCAAACAAGTCAATCTCAAGGAAGAGAATAGATGCTGTTTGCTTGTCACACTAATACAAGTATCCCTTTTAGCTTTCTACACATTAAAAATAATAATAAATAATAATAACTGCACTTATATACTGCTCTTCTAGACAGATTAGTACCTCACCCAGAGGTAAACAAGTTAGTGTTATTATTATCCCCACAATACAGCTCGGGAGCTGAGGCTGAGAGTAATGGCTTACCCAAGGCCACCTACTAAACTCATGGCAATAGTGGGATTTTAACCAGCAGAGTGCTGATTCACAATCCAACCACTTAACTACTATGCTACTGCAGCATGTAAAAGAAGGAAGAAAGCTTACCATGCAACCTGAAAGGGCTGCATTTGGGAACGCCCAAAGAAGGCCCATTATGCATACACATTTAAGATGGGCTCAAGGGCTGGAATAAGCTAACATTCTGGATGTTACAGGATATGATGGATGCTTTTCTTGTAGAAATGATATCCCATAATGCTTAGAGATAGGGAATTCGTTTTCTGATAGCTCTTTAATATTTATCTGTTCACATGGCTGGGTGTTCACACTATAAACTGAACTGGAACTGATGAACGCCGTCACTTCAGTAATGTGATCGGTTCAACTTAATCCTATCTGTGTACACGCAAAAGTAAATCCCAATGAGTTAAACAGAATGTATTTGTGTGCAAGAGCCTTACACAAGCTCAATTTTTATACACACACTGTCCAGAAACATAATTTAAGCAACTTAACTTTTGTTCACAAGTCAGAACGTTGCCTAGCTGGAATATTTTGAGAAAGAACTAATGGGCTGATGAAAGCAAGTGATTGTTAAAACGTCTTGCTCAAGTTGTTTTTTAACTATTTGTTTTTATTGCAATTAAAATCAGTTTCATTTGCCTCTGCAAATCAACCCTTCCTGTAACACATAAAAGGAAAGGTCACATTAAATGCAATATTAAGGGAATATCCCAGAGAAAATATACACGAACTTTGGTGGAGCTCAACAAGCAGGATGATCGTAGATATGAACTGAAAACTAGGCTTACCAACCCATGGGAAAAATACTAATTTCCAGGAAGCTGTTCCTTAGAGTAACAAGGGAATTTTGAACAATATAAAATCTCATAAGTGGCTTTCCTTAGAAAAATGTTTTGGCTAAACGTTTTGATTTTTTTTAAAAAAATGGATAAACATTCAACTTCATATCACAAGTCCTCACCAGATCCCCAGAGTGAAGTAGCCAGACTAGAGTATTGACACCATGAACAGAACTATTGTTTTTAATAACTAGATTTGCTTAAAAACGGTTTCAAGTAGTGATTTCTCCCCCCTCGAGACCTATCTGACCAATTCCATTTATAATTATGTTCACATTTTCTGTCTTTTTAATGTGGCTGGAAGCAGAAGTTAAGACAATTCTGACATCACAAACCAAAATCAATGAACTAGTAAATTGCAGCAAAATGATAGCACAAATGATTCATTTATTCTGTTGACTATATCCACCAAGCCATTTTCTCATACATGTGGAAGGCATGCAAAACTGGGACACAATTGAGCCACCAATCTGCACTAGCCTGGGTAGATTATTAAATCAGTGGTTTGCAAACTGTTCTCCAAAGAATCTCTGAAATTCATTGGAAGCATATCCAGGATCTCTCAATCTGAAGACCAGCAACAGAGGACAAGCGTTCTTGAAAGACAACTTGTTCACTACTACTGAGAGTCCACTGCAATGTACAACCACAAAAGAATACCAAATTTATTCTAGGGGACATTTTCCATTTGTATGTGCTTGACTAGTGAGTAACCCACATGAACCAAATACATGTATTACAACACATCACAAATCCTATACAATAAGCAGGAGTTTCCAAGCAGGTAGTTGGGACTTCCTTGACAGACAAGTTAATGTAAAAATCATTCCTAGAATATGGAAAGTATGAAAACCATTAACAAACATATGGTCATGTGGCAAATACAAGTGGCATGGGGCTCTCTTCACTTGATACTGTCTTATATTCATCTTTTTGTTGTCTTTACCTCTCTTTTCTTCTCTCTACTCTTTCAGTTATCACTCCTATTGTCAAAATTTAGACTGTTAATTACTTGGAATACTAATTTTATTTCTTTGCTTATTCTATGAAATGTTATTATGTCTACTAATGGCATTCTATACAAATGGCTGTAGAGCCACAAAAAGTGTCATGATTGGTATATTTTGCTCCTACTTTTTTGTTATACCACCCCATGCACACATTTTTTTTCTATACCTACCAATCAAAAACAGTTCCTTTAATTTCAACCATCACCTTTAACTTTCAGCTATGCCAATTGCTTTATCAAGTACTGGAGCTCAGATCCAACAGACCATTTCCACAAACTGAAGGATTTCCATCTGTAGAGCATGACTTTCTCACTGCCTAGAGAACCAGCATTTTAGACAACCTTTGGGGCTGCATTGGGAGAAGGGAGTCAAGACATTGCGTTCCATTCTGCCCAAAGGAACACTTCATTAGACCAAAACTTAAGAGCTTGAACTTAACTGTGACATCTTTGGACATCTTTAAAGCTTAGTAATTGCATTTGCAAAGAATTATAATTTCGAGCACAATACAGCCAAGACTCAGCTCCTTGGTCTATTAATATCCAACAACTAAAACTGAACACAATCCCCCCCCCCCCCAACATTGCCTTCATGGCAAACCACCTCTGTTAGTCTAATGCCATGAAAACCCCACTAGGGGTAGCCATAAGTCAGCTATTACTTGACTGCACTCCACCACCATTGCCTGTAGTAAGCATTCTCTTAAAATTTGCTCTTGGGTATCTCCCCTATCTTTTTGCTATGTATCTGCACTGCTTCCTAACACTTCTCTTCATTGTATGAACTTTATCTAGTATTCTGTATGTGACAACACAATGTTTTATTAGTCTATTTTAGACATGTTATTTTAAATAGAGTAAAATTATGCTTGTTTTTCCTCCAATTTCTTTTTGCACACACCTTTGCCATGCTATTTTGGACAGTTATTAATAGACAATAAATCTAAACACTGAATTTTGCTTCCTTTTCACTGCCTTTCCATGTTCCTGCCTTTGAAGTGGTATGCGCCTTTATATTTTTGTAATTACCTGTCAGTTTCTTCCCATTTAATTTTTTTTTCTTTCATTGACTTAGTTCTATAAATTTCCTAATTTACTGGCAGGTGTTCTCAGGTTTTTTATCTGATCATTCAGCACTTATTTTTGGTTGGCTAATATCTGTTGGGCTCTTAATCTTATCTGTGGTTTTCTGGCACAGTCTTATTTCTTCCATCTATTTACAGGTCTAATGTTTCCACCTTTCATCATTTACTTCCTCTCTCTCTGTTTTTATTCTTCTGCATTGATCATTGCCTACCTTATATCACTCTCCTATATTCCCCCACCTCCAGTCTTAAAAAAATGTTTTTGCTTTTGTCTGCCCAAGTCTTACTTTCTTACAGTCTACAGCAATTGGGAAGAGTTATCAGATTTATACATCAGGTTTTCAGATTTATACATCTGTCAAAATAACTATTTCTTACACCAAATTCTACTTTCCCCCCTCATCTGCACCCAAACTTCCTTGCCTTCCTTTATGTGCATATCCTCCCTTGGTACTTATGGTCAACCTAATTTATTCAGAAAAGAGGACAAGGACACCAGATTTTCTCTTAATGCTCCCACTCCACACTTTAAAATCAGCAAACTCTAGAAATCCTCTAAAGAGGGGGGAGGCAGGAGGAGCCATGGCTCAGTGGTAGAGCACCTGCTTTGCGCACAAAATCAAAAAGAGTCCAGTAGCACCTTTAAGACTAACCAACTTTATTGTAGCATAAGCTTTCGAGAATCACAGTTCTCTTTGTCAGATGCATCTGACAAAGAGAACTGTGATTCTCGAAAGCTTATGCTACAATAAAGTTGGTTAGTCTTAAAGGTGCTACTGGACTCTTTTTGATTTTGCTACTACAGACTAACATGGCTAACTCCTCTGCATCTTTGCACACAAAAGTTCTCAGCTTCTCTCCCCATCATTTCCAGTTAAAAGAATCTGCTAGTAGGCAAAGCGTGTGAAAGGGTGCTGACTGAGACCCAGAAAAGAGGCTGCAAGAGGCAATACTGCCACTGACAGACCATGGTCTGACTCAGTATTATTTATTTATTTAGAAAAAATTATGCTGCTTCTCCTGCCTGAGGTGGTTCACCAAATAAAAACAAAAACATTTATTAATTAAAATTCGGCCTAAAAACAGACCATTGGCAGCTTAAAATAAGTTTCCAGTCTAAAACGGCGTTAAAAGATTGAGCCCTTTTTTAAAAGCCTGGTTGAACAAAAACGTTTTGGTGTGGGACCAAGGAAAGCAACCCTGGCTCCAGGAGAGGCTCAAAGAGAAAGGCATGCCATAAGTGACCGGCCACAACGGAAAAAGCCCTGTCTTTGGTTGCCACCCACCTCACTTCTGAAGTATGGAGAGCAGGGCTTGTGAAGCAGCTCTTAACTGGCAAGTTGGACAATATAGGAGGAGGCAGTCCTGCAGATGCCCTGGCCCTAAGCCATTTAGAGCTTCACAGAAGAACCAGCATTTGAATTGTGCCTAGAATCAAACGGGCAGCCGGTGCAGATCTTTCAGGCTGACACAATGCCTATATCGTGCCCTTGACAACAGACTGGCTGCTGCATTTCAGACGAGCTGAAGTTTCTGGACCATTTCCAAAGGCAGCCCCGCTCCCTCCATTACAGCATGGATCATCATGGGCAGATCACACACTTTAGGAATTACACATTTTGAGGAACAGCCGCTATCACTGACCTGTCAGCCCAAACTGAAAAGGCACCACATGTATGCCACAGAGGGGAGCTGGGCCTGCAGCTGTAGGCCAGGATCCAGCAGGACCCCCATGCTCCTTCTCGGGGAGTGCAGGCTTTGCCATTGACCAGCAGCACCTCAATAAGAGGCAGCATTATGTGCATCATAGGAAGACATTCCCCCTCAGGCACTGAAAAGGTTGCTTTACAACTCAATATAGGCATCAACAGAAAAAGAGCCTGCATGAAGAAAGCTAACCCCTCGGGAGAAAAAAGACTGGCTGAAATTCTGTTCCTGGATATGCTAACTTTCCACATGCAGGATCTGAGGTTTTTTTGGGGGGGGGGGGGGCACTATTAGAGGTATAAAGAGGCCGTGTTCCTTTGCCTCTCAACAGCACAGGGACGAATGGGTGGATTTCCTCCCACAAAACTAGTCCTATAATTAGACGTTACCTTCAGCATCTAAGGAATTTGCTGAGCTCACACAGCAGAAAGCAAATACAACGAAGTCTCCCTACCTACGCTCACCATCTTGGGGTTTTTTTTGTTTGTTTTTTTAAACCTTATCTTTGTGCTTTAAAGGGCGCTTTGGACAGACGAGACCTGGGAAGGCCAACTCTCCCAGTCCCATTCACTCACCTCCCTCACAATATGCCTTAAGGAGGAGCTACAGAAGTTCTGAATCAGAACTGATTTCAATGGATTTGACTGGAGTAACTCTGCATAGGGACTGCACTGTAAACCAAGGAAGGGATGGCAGAAAAAGCAGTGGGGCGGCGACGCAAAGCTGTTCAATGTACCTGAGAACGCCCCCCCCCCCGAAGATTCGTTAGGAAACACCAGGCTCGCGCAGACGCCGTTAACGAAGGGAGGGGGCCGGAGTCAGGGGTAAGAGTCAACCACTCTCTCACTCACCGGCTCAGAAGGCGAATGTATCCGGCTTTGTCGCTCGACTCTAAAGAGGTTTGCTCTTTGACGTTGCTATAACAAGTCTGGTTGCTGATTGAAAGAGCGGGGCAACGCCCTCTGGCAAACAAGCGCCTCTCGCTCTAGCCTCTGAGAGCCCCTCTTATGGAGCACTTCAAACAGAAACTGGAAGTATAGATTAGGCATGATGCTTGCCTTCGTCTACCTCTATGCTCCAGCTCCCGCCCTCTTTCATGTTAGTCAACCAGTCCACAGAACCGATTCCAGCACGAATCGATCTCTTCCCCATCTCCTATCGCATCCAGAGCAACGGAGCTGGGCGTCTACATTTTCCTGTCCTCTGCTCTCTCCCTGGCTGCCCCAATGCCTGTTTTCACACCGCACCAGTGTTATACTCCCAGCTTCATTTCTAAGATGAGAGGTAGTCAGGGGTGCCAACTCCTGGTTGGAAAATTCCTAGACATTTGGGGGCAAAACTTGGGCGGGGTGTGTGTGTTTGAGGTGGGGAACTCTGCAGTGATGTGATGCCTTACAGTCTCTCCTCTGACCCTTCTGTTTCCTCCAGGGAAACTGATCTGTGCTGTCTGAAGATCAGCTGTAATTCCAGGAGGACTGCAGGCCCCACCTGGAGGTTGATTGGCAACTCTAAATTTTATCCTACTAAGGCATTTACTGTGATCTGCAGTTGCTATGCTCAGTGTCAAAGAGAATGCACTCTGCATATGGTTATATTTTGCAGATGTTTATATTCAGGGCTTTTTTTTCTGGGAAAAGAGGTGGTGGAACTCTCAAGAGGGAAATGAAGGAGAAACACAGGGATTCTTTGAAACAATATTTTCATGCACTTTGGACTTACATCTACCTTATGTGTGTGTGCGTGGGGGGGGGTATTAAACGACATAGGAACAACCCAGTAGGATCATAGAATCATAAAGTTGGAAGGGGCCATACAGACCATCTAGTCCAACCTAAGGCCTAAAGCATCTGACAAGTATTCATCCAGCCTCTTCTTGAAAACTGTCAGTGAAAGGGAGCTCACCACTTCCCTAGGCAGCTGATTCCACTTTTGAACTACTCTGATCGTGAAAAAGTTCTTCCTAATATCCAGCCGGTACCTTTGTGCATGTAGTTTTAGCCCATTGTTTCGGGTCCTACCCTCTGCTGCCAACTGGAACAGCTCCCTGCCCTCCTCCAAATGACAGCCTTTCAAATACTTAGAGCAATAATGTCCCCCCTCAATCTCCTCTTCTCCAAACTAAACATTCCCAAAGCCCTCAGCCTTTCCTCGTAGGGCTCAGTCTCCTGACCTCTGATCATCCTCGTCGCTCTCCTCTGCACCCTCTCAATTTTGTCCACATCCTTTTTGAAGTGAGGCCTCCAGAACTGCACACCATACTCCAGGTGCAGCCTGACCAAGGCAGTATAGAGAGGGGCTATGACCTGCGATTTCGACGCTATGTCCTCTTTGATACAACCCAGGATTGAATTGGCCTTTTTTGCCACCACATCACACTGACTGCTCATATTTAGTTTACAGTCCACTCTTACCGCAAGATCTCTTTCACATATACTACTGCCCAGAAGTGTATCCCCCATCCAGTATTTGTGCTTCCCATTTTTGTGGCACCTGGGGCAAGAGGTGCCGGAACTCGGTTCCACTGCGTTCCAGCTGAAAAAAAGCCCTGCTTATATTTAAAACTTTTCTGGTACTAAAGCTTTCAGTGCAGTTGTAATCACTTTCTTTAAAGCCACCACAGCAGCTTCTATTTCTTTTTGTGTAAAGGAGAGGGAGGCCCACACCCACAGACCTTTGCTCTGGATGAGAAAACAGCACCAGTACCCTTTCCCATCTGTCCCTCCATTTCCTACTTCATGTGGGCACATGTGCATCCTTGCTCTGGATGGGAAAGGAACACTCTACAGACTGTTTCCCTCATCATCAATGCTTTTCCAGGGATACAAATGTATATTTCCCCCCTGTGGGGCAAATTACAATGTGAGTGGTAGTAGGTTGCTTGGGGAAAACAACAGGCAAAAAGACAGGGAGTGCCTAATTTTCACCTCAGAACACAGTTCCACAGCTGACCCATCAGCCTGCCAGCCACACAGGAAAGCCAGGCCCCACAGGGCCTTCCTTCCTTCCTTCCTTCCTTCCTTCCTTTGTGGTGGTGTGCTGAGTACCAGAAGAGAGCCCTGTGATACAGAGTGGTAAGCTGCAGTACTGCAGCCCAAGCTCTGCTCACGACTAGAAGTGGGCACGAACAGAAAAAAAAAACCCGAACATGGTGTTTGTTGTTCGTTGCCATCCACGAACAATGAACAACGAAGTATTGTCGAAGGCTTTCACGGCCGGAGAACGATGGTTGTTGGGGGTTTTCCGGGCTGTATTGCCGTGGTCTTGGCATTGTAGTTCCTGACGTTTCGCCAGCAGCTGTGGCTGGCATCTTCAGAGGTGTAGCACCAAAAGACAGAGATCTCTCAGTGTCCACACTGAGAGATCTCTGTCTTTTGGTGCTACACCTCTGAAGATGCCAGCCACAGCTGCTGGCGAAACGTCAGGAACTACAATGCCAAGACCACGGCAATACAGCCCGGAAAACCCCCAACAACCAATGAACAACGAACATTGACGAACATGTTCCTGTTCACAAACATGTTTGTTGTTCGTGGGGGCCAGCAGGCTCTCCTCCAGCCATCAAGATCTCTACTGCACCACTCCCAGAAACCCTACCTGAGCAGGCAGCAGGAAATGTACCAATAATAAATAATAGCTTGGTCCCAGAGCCTGGCAGCAGCCTGGAACTTGAAGGGGTAGATCCCTACCACACCACTCCAAGAAACCCTACCTGAACAGGCAGCGGGAAAGGTACCAATAATAAATAATAGTTTGGCCCCAGAGCCTGGCAGCAACCCTGGAACCTGAAGGGGCAGATCCCTATCCCACCACACACAAAGAAAATTCAAACTCCAATGCACTCACCCTGTCTCTCTAACAGCAGCTGTCTCTCCCTGAAAGCCAGAGCTGGGAGCCCCACTCCCCCCTGGTCTTTTCCTTTTGAAACAAATTTGGAGCTCCACACTTGGAAGGAAGACCTGCCTATCAAGCTAAATTGGGCTTAGATTGGGGTTTCCAGGGCAACAGCAGGAATTCAGACAGAGTTCAGACAATCCCTGCCTGAGTTGACATGGGAATTGATTGCAGGTGCCAGACTGTCTGGCTTGACGAACAGCAATGAACGGGGCTTGCAACAACCACCTGTTCGTTTAGAATGGGGCCTCGCAAACAGCTTGTTCGCGAACAGCAGATTAGGCTGTTTGTGGGGGTTTTTTTAGTTCGTATAGCGGTTCATGCCCATCTCTACTTACTACCTGAGTTCAATCCTGGCGGAAGCTGGGTTCAGATAGCCGGCTCAAGGTTGACTCAGCCTTCCATGCTTTTGAGGTCAGTAAAATGAGTACCCAGTTTCCTGGGGGTAAAGTGTAGATGACTGGGGAAAGCAATGGCAAACCACCCCGTAACAAAAAGTCTGTCAATGCAACGTCCCCCCATGGGTTAGAAATGACTTGGTGCTTGCACAGGAGGACTACCTTTACCTTTACTGAGTACCAATACCTTTTGGGGGGCTCTCTCAAGGGGGGAATCTGTGGAAATCAATGCAATCACATATACAAGTGCTGGCATGTTTAAAAGGGGGGAAAGGGAAAGTATTGGCATTATAATAACGAAAGGGAGGCATATTTGTATTCGGTCTATTAAATTATTGCATAGAAATAGCTGTTTGTAGAACAGGTTGCTTTCTATAGATTCTTTAAATTTTAAATCATGCTTTGCACACAAAACAAAACAAATAAATCATTTAACTAATAGTTTGATTAAATGACATTAACAGTCCATTTGAGCTTAAATATTAATGAAAAACCACTAAAAATGACAAAATTATTCAACATGAAAATAAGAGAGGATGTGATTAAATAGCACAGAATGTTATAACTCCATAATAAAATTAAGTAAAAGGTTTTTTAAAGAAGGATTTGCAAACTTGGTTCCCCAAAATATACAGTAGCAGTGGTTTCATACCAGGCTTTTGTGTGGCATTACATGCCTTTAGCAATTGAAGAGGCCACACAGTTCACAACCAGGATGATTGCCCAACTATATAAAGGAAGACAGAGAGAGAAAGATTAGATATTATTTGAGGGGAGATGTGAAACTGTTGAATGTTATTTAGGCCCATAAAATGGGGCAATTAAAACATGCTGGAGCATAAAAGGAGTGTAGTACATATGCAGCTGTCTATGATATTGATAAAACATTCCTCAGACTGACAGCAGACCATAAAACTAGCATTGCCAACCCTGGTCTGGGAAATTCCTGGAGATTTGGGGGTAGAGGCTGGGGGTGGTGAGGTTTGGGGAGGGGAGGAGTTTATTGCAGTATAATGCCATACAGTCCACTCCCCAAAGCAGCCATTTTCTACAGGGGAACTGATCTGTGTAGTTTGAAGATCAGTTGTAATTTTGGGAGATCTCCAGGCTCCACTTGGTGCTTGGCAACCCTACATAAGTAAATTTAAAAATTTAAAATCCTTAGTTAAAAGAATGGGTAAAGAAAAGCTTGAGAGGATTCTCATCATACAAGCTTTAAGACTGAAGTCAGGCAATAGTTTAAAAGAGAGCTGAACATGGTGTAGCAGAGGCATTATTGTTCTTGGTTTGCAAAAGCATTTATTCTTCCCAGTCATTGTCTCTCATCAAATGATTGCTGGAACAATACAAAACTGCGCGAAATCTGTTTACCAGAGGCAAACATGGAAAGTGTATGTGCATGCCATGGGAAATGATGTGCCTTCACGCTCATTTAAACGACTGTAATCCTGCAAGATGAAAGCAACACCAAATGCATATCCGCCCCGCCCCCCACACTGTACTAGTATAAAAATGAGGGTAAAGATTAATCCAAGGTATGCTGTCTCCTTTTGTGTATGGGCGTGCGCGACCGCACTTTCCCTCATGCGGCAGTGATTTTGAAATTGAAACGTTGCACCGCTGAGAAAGTGCCATGAAAATATAACCTACTACATTCCATGAAAATAAATAAGCAAGGCCACCCAAATTTTCAATTAGTGCTTGAGCAGAATGCAGGAAATGGCTCAAGAGCCGTCAAAGGCTGCCTTAGGCTGGGTCGTGGACACGGAACAGTGACAGGAAGGTTTGCAGCAAGGAATACAGGCTCTGTGTGAAGATGGCTCTTCTCCAAGGAAAACGGCATGCTAATAGGTTAATACTGATTTCCTGAAACATACAGCTTGAGTATTACAAGCTGGAATTTACATTCTGACAAAGGCTGAACCTCAAAGACTTTGCTTTTCTGCTGATAAAATAACACTAAAAAGTTCAAGCTGCATTATATGTTTTACGGTTTTAAGCTTCTTAAACACTCAAAGTACAAACCCGGCACATATTTTTTAGCCACCTGAAACAGCAGTCGTTGGACAAGCTTTGTGAAAAATAAAGAATGTTATATTCTGGGAGAGCATATTTGAGTTATGGGAGAGTGCCATTTTAGGTGAATTTCTGCTGTGTACAGAAAATAACCAAAACAAGGGACAGGCGTTAGGGAGGGGGAGCTCTCATATTTTATCTTCTACTAACTTCCCAGGGGATATCTATCTGGAACTCCACTGCAGAGGGTACAGAAGGTCTGGATTTTAGACATTTTCATTTCTAGCCTTGCTCCTCACATGGGCAAGCAACAGAAGTGGCTCGGGAATGAGCTGCAGACATGAAGTCAGCATATGGGTTCTCTACTGTGAGAAGAGGTCCTTCAGACATGTGGGCCACATGTCATGACGATCTTAATGCAGAGAACTAGCCTCTTGACTTGAACCAAGAAAGATCTAGGTAACCAGATCGGTGAAACATGTACAAAGTGATACACATCCATAAGTAACTAGTGGCTGTATTTTACACTAGTTAAAGCTTCTGAGCTTTTTTCAAGGACAACCCCACACAGAACATGTTGAAAGTAATCAAGCCTAGAGGTTACAGATGAATGGGTCAGCATGGGAAAGACTAATAGTTCAGCTGAGCCATATTGGTGGTGGGGGTAGAGGAAGAAGCAAAGCTCTTTGTCAGGACCATCTCAGGATTTTATAGCTTCTTTGGCAGCCCTCGGCCTCTCTCAAATAGTGACAGACCCCACACATGAAAAAGGCCACACCTTGGACTTAATCTTTTGCATTGAGACTTTAAAGGGAAGTCTTCTGTCAGGACTGGGCATTCAGCTTGTACCATGGACCATTATCTCCTGAAGGCAAAGGTGAACATGCCCCTGACTCCCTGAAAAAAAGGGGGGCATTAAAATGGTCAGCCTACAGAGTCTCAGGGACCTTTCAGGGTTCTGAAATGCTCTGGAGAATTTTTGTATTTTTCCAAACGCGTTCTCAGTTGAGGCTGTGGCAGGAGCTTGGCATATGAAGTTTCTTGAAGCCATTGACCAGATTGCTCTTCAACAGCCTCTTCCACCCTTGGGGCAGAAATCATCCTAAATAGGCCTAAAGAGAGCTGGAAGACATCTAGAAAGATACTGGTGGAAAACATGCTGAATCTGACAGAGCATGTTACAGATCCCATTAGAAGCGTCATTTGTCTGCAGCTGTTGCATCAACTGGTTCATGACCACCCAGTGATGAATATTGACAGGATCCTGGTGTCCGTGAAGGCTGCTACTCGTCCACTGGATCCTCACCCATCTTGGCTCCTAAAATCATGTAAAGACCACATGCATGAGTCTTTGGTATCAATCATTAATGAGTCACTAACTCAAGGCACTTTCCCTCAGCCACTCAAAGAGGTAGTTATCTGCTCACTACTTTAAAAAAATCCCTAGACTGAAATGGTATGATGAGCTATCACACAGTGTCCCTTTCTGGGCAACATGATGAAGAGAGCAGTGGAAGACCAACAACTGGTCTTCTTCAATAACTCTTGTGCTGTGGACCCTTTTCAGTCTGTTTTCAGGCTGGGTTATATGACGAAGCCAGTTCTAGGTTATATGACCCAGTTCTGGGTTATATGACGAAGACAGTTCTAGTTGATGGCCTGTATCTGAATATATACAAAGGCCATGCTTCATTGCTTCTTTGTTGCTTCTCCTGGATCTGTCTGCAGCCTTTGATACTGTAGATCAGGGCTTTTTTCAGCAGGAACGTGGTGGAATGGAGTTCCAGCACCTCTTAAAAATGGTCACATGGCCGATGGCCCCGCCCCCTGATCTCCAGACAGAGGGGAGTTTAGATTGCCCTCCGTGCGGTGCCATGCAGCGGGCAATCTAAACTCCCCTCTGTCTGAAGATCAGGGGGCGGGGCCACTGGCCATGTGACCATTTTCGCCAAGGGCAATTTAAACTTTAAAAAACTCCCCCCTTGTTCCAGCTGTCCCAAAGTGATGTCATTGTGCAGTCTTGAGTTCTACCACTGAGTTCCACCACCTCTTTTCCCAGAAAAAAAGCCCTGCTGTAGATCATGCCATTTTGTTGAGGCCATTAGAGGCAGAAGTAGGTATCGGGATATGCATGGACTAGTTTAAATTGTTCCTCATGCAACAGACTCAAAGGGTTGCTGTTGGAAACCAGCTATCTTCAGAGTGAGAATTATCTTGCAGGGTTCCCCAGGGCACAATCTTACCCCCTATGATATTCAAGCTCTATGTAATGCCTTTAAGAGAAATCATTTGTAGCTATGGAACTGGATGTTATCAATATGTGGTTAACACCCAGCTCTATATCTCTATCTCCAAATCCCCTGCCTCACAACTGTGATCAAATAGCTGAAGGCAAACAAATTGAAACTGAACCCAGATAAGGCAGAATTAATACTAGCTGGGAAGGCAGAGAATCTGATCTTGAAGGCGTGTGTGCTCCCTGTTTTTGATGGGGTTCTGTTGACCCTTACAGACTTCATTAAGAGCCTATGGGTTATACTGAATCCAGCACTGCTGCTAGAGAAACAAGTTAATGCAGCTACAAAAAAGGTCTTCCAACTCAGTCTAGCCTGGAAGATGGCCCCTTACCTTGACTCTGCTGATTTGGCCACCTGGATCCATGCCATGGTAACATTGAGGCTAGACTACTGCAATACACTCTACATAGGTCCCCCCTCAAAGTCAACTTGGAGACTCCAATTGGTGCAGAATGCTGCAGCTTGAGTATTATCAGGAGCTAGGTGGAGCATGCATATTATTCCCATTGACTACTTTAGTTACCCAGCTCAATTCAAAGTTTTGACTATGACATACAAAGCCCTTCCTATAGATCCTGTATCTATAGGATTGCCTCTCTACCTATGTTCCGCCACAGCAGTTTTGCTCATCTAAACAGGGCTTTCTGCAGGTAACATTTTGCAAATGGGTAAAATCAACAGCTGCCCTGTACACACACATTTTCTGTGGTGGTTCCCGCCTAATGGAGTGGCCTGCTTGAAGAGGTGAGGAAATCTACCACTGTCCTGGCTTGAATTATTCAGGAGGACTTTTCTACACAGTAACAGGTCTGTGTCTGAAGGAAATGGCTCGGAGAGATAGTTTGGTAAAGGGATAGGAACAGTGAACTATACTACTGTGTACTGTCTGTTGTTGTAAGTATGCTCCAGCTAGGTAGTTTCCACTTTATTTAATATTGTCATGTCAAATTGTTTGTTTTGTTTCAGCATTGTTTGAGTTCTGTATTCAGACATATGCTTGTTTTCAAATTTCTGTAATCAATGCCCTATTGTTTATTGAATTCACCTTGAGTCTCAGAGAGAAAGGCAGACTATAAATAACATGAAGCAAGGAAGGAAGGAAGGAACAGACAAACAAACAAACAAACAAACAAACAAACAGACAAACGATTGATAGGAATCAGGTAATTGTAAATTGCATGTATTGGAATGCCATCTTTGGGATAAAATGAATTTCGTGACTCAGGATTGCATCAGTTAAGTGGGGGAATTATATTTTTCTAATTGCATATGGGCTCAAAGCACACTATTTATAACAATGATTAAATTTTTTAAGGATCATTTCTACTAGAATTCTCCATGCAGCCACGTCAATACAAATATAAGTTTGAAGATTCATCAGATATAAACAAAATCAAAATCAAATCAAATATTTAGCAGTCAGAAATGGCATTTGCTTATGCTATATTACTGCAGTATTCCCCTCTGCAGATTAAAAAAAAAGAAAAAGAAAGCAGAGAATAGTTTGAGGAAAAGGGGAGGGAGTTGTTTTACTGGTCTGAAAGTGATGTATGATACAGTGTGGTGTATATTATCTTTGTCCTCTGTTTTGAAAACAATAGTTTGAATACCACTGGCTTAATTCTTACCATATTTCTATAATACCACACAAGCTTATGGACTCTGCAAAAAGGCAAATCTCATGGAAATATCTTCTCAGGGTGCTTATTAGCTCTGGCCTTCCTGGTGTGGAGTGCATTGGTTCTGCATCCATAGGTCATGGGCTGTCAGATGAATTCAAAGCCCAGTTTAGATGAAGAACTTACATTTAAATCAGATCTGTAATATCATAATAAAAACAATGTGTGTAGTTTTAATATTTTTTGTCATTTTATTTTATTTTTGGCCTAAATTTTTAAAATTGTCTTTGGGCCCTGTTTTTCCCCAAGAAGAAAAGCAGGGTATAAATATTTTAAATAAGCAAAGAGACTTTTCTAGATAAAAAGTGGCAATCAGTCCTAAATTTCAGTTCCTTGACTGACATGACTGAAACTAGCAATGCCTGTTCACTTGGTAGCAGAGTTTCCCCTTCCCTTTTTCTCAAACATTCATCCTCTTGTTTTACATCTACAGTACAGTTGCATTGGCATGTAGAAGAAGATGAACTTGAATACAGGAGCATTTCAAGTAACTACTCACTTGGCATCTGTATTGTTAAGAAGTGTGACAGTGGACTTTTGTTCTTCAGTGCTTTTATGCTCTTTAATCTGCTAGGTTTTATTGGATGATTTTTAACAGTTGTTAATTTTAACAACGTTATGTTTTTATTATTTTATCTTGTTTTATTTTATTAGTTGCCTCGAGCTGGTACCTGAAAAGGTGTCATATAAATATTTTAAACAAACATGGACTTCTTCATATGAATTTGAGTTAATAATCGCCAGTCTTAACCTACACATCATTTCAGAATCAAAGAGTAGAAAAATCTCTTTCTTGTAACGTAGACCACCTTATCTTTCTCAAGACATCGTTAGGGGCTTTTTCAATCTAAGAGGATGAAATATCATTTTCCACCAAGTCTGGTTATAGGAACAATACTAAAGACAGGTGATCACTTTCAGTATGTGATTCTATAACAACATTGTTAGTAATCAATAATAAATGTGGAGAGCACATACAGTAATCTATCACACTGCTACCTCATGAAGATATTAATGTGAATTCACTCGCTGCAGGAAAATGGGAGAGACCAGTAATTGTTATAACATCATGTGTAATACAAAATTCAACCAATCTTAAACTGGCTTTGTTAAGTAAAATATCCTTAGATTGACGAGGCAAACTTGGCTGTAAAGGTAAAAACTCTTCATCATCTAAGCCCCAAAGCGTAATCCACTTTTGATTATTAGTTCCTATTCAAGAATTGAAATCTCCCAAAATCATAATCTGGGCATTTGGACACTTTTTGGTTACAGATAATATATAATCAGGAGGTTTCTCCCAATTGGCTGTTTGTTCCATCTCATCATTAAAAGGGGGTAAATATCCATTAACTATTAAATTAATAAAAAATGATGATAGTAACAAGGCCTGAGCTATTGGTGGACAAACATCTAAAGGGAGAGCCTTTAAAAACAAATTGGATCTCACCAAGATTGCCAAGCCAGCTTTACAGCGGCCTAAACAAACAAGCAAATTACAGGCAAGTAAAAACAGCAGTCAATTCTGCATTGAAGTTTAAGAATGGCTAGTTATGTCTAAATCCTAAACAGATTTGTTCAGAAATAAGTCCAAAGAAGGAAAACGTAAGACTGAAATTCTAACTCTTATCATCCAACTAATAGTGGAACCCTAACCTCTGAAGTTCTGGTGCCCACTGAAATGCTGTGCTGAACCCAACCATTGACTGCAAGCAGGGCCTTTTTTCCGGGAAAAGAGGTGGTGGAACTCAGTGGGTTGCCCTTGGAAAAAATGGTCACATGGCTGGTGGCCCCGCCCCCTGATCTCCAGACACAGGGGAGTTTAGATTGCCCTCTACTGTGGCACGGAGGGCAATCTAAACTCCCCTCTGTCTAGAGATCAGGGGGCGGGGCCACCAGCCATGTGACCATTTTCAAGAGGTTCTGGAACTCCGTTCCACCGCATTCCAGCTGAAAAAAAGCCCTGACTGCAAGGGACTTAAAAGGGCATAATTCTGGTTAGGACAGCTCAGCAACCCTGAAACATTCCTGCTACTCTTCATAACAGTAAAAAATGCCATCTTTCAACAGTGTGTGCATTTTTTCCACCTGGCACAAGATATAAAGATTTAAATTAAGCATATAAATGAATTCTCTGTTGAAAGATGCTCCCTGAATAATGTTTTTCACGTTCAAACATGAGGATATTTTTGTGTTTAAATAAATATGTGCAACTGAAAATGTGCATAAAGAGAATAAACCCAACACACAGATTTTCATGTGTGTCTGTCTACAAAGGCCTTGACATCCTTTGTATATTTTCCCTCACCCGCAATGGCATTTTTGTATGATCCTCACTTGTGTAATGTGACACCAGGTTGGCTGTAAATCATTCGGAATTCACCACAATTTATCTAGTTTTACAATAAGAAAAGGGTTTTTTTAACCAAAACTGATATAATATTTCTCCAATACTAATCAAGAAACGTGTTCACAGAAACGGTGGTGTTTTCCTTTCCAGTATGATTGCAGGACCACAACTTCATATCATCACAATCAGCATCTCTTTTTCTAATAGTGAATTTGATGGTCCCTTGACTATCCATAGGGCAGTGAAATGGGACCACCCAAGGACAAGGTCCAGATTTCTAAATAGTTGGGAGATTCAACTTGGTTGAAAATACAAATTTATAAATTTATAAATTAGTTCACAAACTATTTAAAAGAACACTTTAGAAGTACAAGAATCCCCTCAGGATGGGGGGACATTAATTAGGACTGGAGACTGGAAAATCCTTCTTCCTATCCAGTTTAGCGGCAGTGCCTCAAGGATTCTTTAAATTATGGATTTAACGTTCTGGAATAGGGGGATGTTGTTTTAAAAGATACTCATCTTCAGATTTGTTAAAATATTTGTGAAACATTTCACATTATATGCTGGACCTGGATGAAGATGCCCTTGCTCAGCCTTTAAGAAACAAGGCACCACAAATTGTGATGTGGCTTGAGATGATGATCCTTCCAAATTTTGTTTCAAAAATCTGGATTGGGGTGGGTTGGAGTTTTTGGTGTAAATGTTCGGTGTTCAGAACTTTGATGTTCTTGATCCTGTCTCTGCCTTGGGACAATGGAAAAAAAAACAGCTAACTTGGGGTGAAGGATAGAGCATGGTGGTTTTCCAAATGTTGGCATTCAGGGGGTTGAGATTACATGATAAAGAAGGGGAACAATCAAAAGGGCTTAACGGAAACTTGGATTTGGGTGTGACACCACATCAGAACATTGCTATGTGATGTCAGAGAGATGGAAGCATCCCAAAATGAATATTTTATCATTCTGTGTAAATTGGTCTGGGGAACCTTCTGGATTGAAAGAGTAACAATCTGATTGATCAATAGACAGACAGACAGACAGACAGACAGACAGACAGATGATACCTGTCCTTCATGAATCTGGACTGTTTTATAGCCTCTGCTCACATTGAGTAGGTTCAACAGATCCAAGCTGTGGAACTTCCGTATTTGCATGACCTATGTGAATATTCCAGCCACTTGAACAATGTAACATGTGAAAACCGTTCTGAAAGTTGCAGTGGCAATTTCCACAAGTAAAGATTTCCACATCTCCATTATGCCTTGATCAGAGACATAACAGCTGCATCTTCTGAGAGTACATCTTTTCACCACATTTCTTGAGATCTGACCCCTTTCGTGTACTACTGTTCACATAACCCAAGACCAATTCACAACGTATGAATCTCTTTGAACTCAGTTTTTCTGATTCAGAGCTGCAGGTGTTTAGAATTTTGCCGTAACTGCATTTAAAGAAGTAGTACAGGGAATCCTAAGTATTTCATCATAGATTGTATCTGTTCCTTTGAAGACGGAGAGCTTATGTATTTTAAGATCATTATTGCCAAGAGGAGAGGAATTATTTCAAGAAGAGAAAAGGTTATGCATATCTTGGTCATGTGCCTGGGTTTATTCTGTACAAGGGATTGAGGGCACCTGTGTTAGTTTTACAACTACTGCATGTACACCACTTGACAAATCTATTTTTTGGCAAGCCCCAGCTGTTATTGCACATGTGTGAACCATGGAAATAGTGTAAACATTGACTTAGAAGTACCAAAAACATTTACAAGAAAAGGTGAGTACGGTCCAGTATCACACCCTGCTCTTACATATCATGTGTCAGCAAATGAAAATACAGTCTTCATTAAAAGCCACAACTTTTAAAGAACATCACATGTTCTTTAAAAAAAGAAATTCTGTTTCTACAGTACAAGAAATATCTGAAATTTAAAGATTCCTTATTAAATGTTTACAGAAGCAAAAGCCACTGTAATGCACTAGATGCAGAAATTTTTGAAACGGAAAGACATCTTTTTGTTAGTGGGAATTGATAGTGATGGATTTGTGAAACGGTGCTGTAGATAACTAGCTTGCCTTGTGGACTTTAGCCTACAGCCCTACAAGAGCAATCTCAGTGATAATGAGGCCTTGGGCAAAAATCCATGGCACCTACTGATACTTTTCTTGACACTGCCATGTGTTTTTAGAAAGTGGTGGAGCCAGGTGGGACTTTTGTTCAGCAGCTGCCCCCCCCATCCCATGTTGGTTTTATTCTGTCTCTAATTCCTCTTTCACAGTGTATTTTTTTTAAAAAAATTACCCCTTTTCTTCCTTGCACTGGGGCTTCCTCTCTCTCTTTCTCTATGGCTCTGACTTCTCCAGTAGCCATTTTGTGGTTGATTCCACTTCCCATGGCAGCCATTTTGTCATTTTGCCCACCACCCTGTATCAGAATTTCAACAGTGCCCAGGAGCTCAAAAAGGTTGGAGATCCCTGTGTTAATCTATAGGGTGTACCTCTTATTGGAACTCATCCCTCCTCCAAAGTGCTCAGAATAGCATCTGCGTCCCCTTTTAGTTTATCTTCACAACAAACCTGTGAGGTAGTTTAGGCTAATAGGAGTGGCTGGCCCAAAGTCACACAAGAGAGCTTCATGGCAGAACGGGATCTAAACCTGAGAGTGATGCTTGAGCTGAATTTTCACAAGCCACATCATTTTACTTTAAATGGGCATTATGGTCTTGGAACTAATCAACAAATACATCTTTTTGAACTTCAGTATTCCATATTTTGAAGAAGGGAATAGGCCAAAATCACACCAGTTGAAAATGACAAAGAATAAGTGACATAAGAGTCTTAAAGTCACTTCACATAGTTGGAAAAGTTCACAGTAAAAGGTAACTACATTCTCTCTGAATAAATACCACTCAGCAGCTTTCCAGTATACTTGCAGGATCTTCCTCTGTTGCAAGGTACAAATGTTTAATGCATTCATTCCTTTCCAGCACAGAGGTGGCCGTTCAGTGGGAAAGGCGAGATTCTCAGCAAGGTTTAAAATGCAGCATATTCAAAATTACACTACTAAAAAGCAGGGTATTTTAAAAGCATCAGCTGTAATTACTTGTTTATACAATGACATCCAGCTCTAGATTTCATTAACCAAGCATTCAGGAACAGCTGTCTCTGTCCTAAATGAATATCTGGAAACAATCATCCAGTGAATGATGGTAAACAAATGAAATGAAATCCAACAAGGGCAGAGCTTGGAATGCCATTGTTACAGAAGGGATTGATTTACCTGCGATGAATGCAGCGATGGTTGCCTTGCCCAGGAAAACAGGCTAGATATGACATTGGCTCCTATCCTGCTTCTTGAAAGGCATGTTGCAAAGAATGTATTTTTTCATTCCTATATAATGTATAGCTACACTGATCTACATTTCTGTAACATACAGGCTTGATTACTATCACACACACTGTGTGGCTGTCTTTGGAGGCAACTTGGAAACTTCAGCTCATGCAGAATGATGCCACCCATTCATTATCTGGAGTTGGTCAGCTTGCTGCACTACACTAGTGACACTGGATGCCCATTTCCTTGAAGACTCATTACAGCTTCGAGGCCATCTGTTCATAACAGCTGATTAAAATGGGAACAAGTGAACCCTAATAGAGGCTCCATCTAAGAGATCAACAGCTCAAGAACTATTGATGGTAGCCTTCTCTTTATGGCATCAACTCCTTCAGGTCGTACAAGAGGTCATAGGTCTGGGATGTTTTTTTTTTGTTTTAGTGTTCTTTTTTGGTTAATTTACAATGTTAAATTTGTGTGTACTTCTCGAGACACCTCCTGTCCCAAGTATGTAGAGACCTTCCCTTGTCTGTGAGAGGCCCAGTTGTGCTATTTTTATTGTCTGTACAAGCAACAGGACGTACAAGAGGCCATAGGTCTGGGATGTTTTTTTTTAGTGCTCTTTTTGTGTGTGGTTAATTTACAATGTTAAATTTGTGTGTACTTCTCGAGACACCTCCCGAGTATGTAGAGACCTTCCCTTGTCTGTGAGAGGCCCGTTGTGCTCTTTTTATTATCTATACAAGCAACAGCCACACTTCTGTTACTATGTATATGCTTAATGTTCTGCCCATTTCAGTGCCTGATGTTCTATGAATGCTTACATGCTTGTTCTATGAATGCTTAAAGTAAAATTAGTCTTTAAGGTGTTACGAAGACCAAGTCTTATCTTTTTAAATGAACAGTCATAGAGAAACCTTGTCTTGATCAATCATTTTTAAGAATAAAGAGGACATTTGTCCTAAATGTGCAGATGTTTAGAGTATGATACCTATGTGATGCAGATGTTTTGAACTCAAACTTTTTTGTTTACTAAAATCAGCGATCAATTTACTATTCACTTTCATCAGCATCCTGAATTGCTTTAGTTTGCTTGAGAGGAATCCTGGTTTGCTTTCATCATCATATCTGTGGGAAACACACACATACACCAATAATTACAGCTCTCCACAGAAGAAATCAGATTAGTTTGGACATGTAAGATTTCAAAATATCAAGATGTTGGTTTGTGCGGAACTCCAAGAGAAAAATGATTTTGGCTTCACAGGAATATCTTCCAGGTGCTGGAAATTGTGACTATACAGATATGCTTGTTTGCGTTGTTTCGATGAACAGCAACAACATTTAATCCCACACAATGGCCCCAGCGGAGAGCTATGTAAGCACAGCAATGGCCTGCTGACACGTGTCTGTGTCTGCATATCTCCACAGGCCAAGTTGTCCAGCAGATGACTCGTGTCTTTGAACATGTCAGTGATTTCTTTGGATGCCAGTGCCCTATTTTGCTCTTCCCTCAATGAGAGAGCTACCCAAGGTTCAGGTTTGGATATTTATTAAATTTTCCATTTATGCAAGGCATTGCTGTCAGTGGAACAGAGCGTTTCTGCCCCCCGCCCCTCACCGCAGCCCACTGATCCCCTCAAAATGCTGGTCCTGGCGACAGGGACTTTCAGAAAGAGAATGAGGGCAAATGGGGACTCTGCAGCAGCAAGATGGAATAGGTGGGAATTACCTCACCCATTCCATTAGCAGTTAACAACAGAGTGGCCTTGAGAATCAATCTGCACTTTATTCTCAGTCTTAACTAGGCCACAGAAAGTGCAGCATTTAAATACAAGTACGCAGAAGTGGCACCATCGATTGTGAATGGTAGGTAAGTGTTTAAATGACCCTGCAGTCAGCACAGAAATGTTGATCAGAAGCCACTTCCACGATTGTGAATCTTCTTGTGCTTTATTAATTAATCCTCTGGTTGAACTTCTATTGAATTTTACCTAGAATGAAATTAAGGGTCATCCTGGATGATGATGCTTGACGAGGATTGTTGCCTTGGCTATCTCTTTTTATAAAACTAGCAAGTACGATTTAAGTGTTCAGTGTATATATTAATATACCCAAGAAAAAGTTCAGTGTAAATAGGTTGACTTTATGACTTCACTTCAGTGATTTATGCTAGTGGACATTTAATGCAGGGCTCAGCAGATGGCTCAAGCCAGTGGTTTCAGTAACTGGTAGCCTTTTATTGCTTGACATTTGGGTGCAACAGAATGCTAATCCGCAAGTCTAAGTGGTCAGTATTTCAGGGGTGGGGGATCATCAGCCTTTCTAACACTAATGTTTCTAACACTACACCGCGAAGAAAGTCTTATGAGCTAGATGTACACTTTCTAACCAATATACAACCACTCAGGGCTGTCCACTTTCATGGTAAGGTTATTAAAATAACTTACATTTTGCATTAAGAACCAGTTTGGTGTAGTGGTTAAGAGTAGAGGTGGACATGAATCCAATTATGACCCAAAAAAACACATGAACTAGGCCAGTTCGTGGTTCATGAACCACGGATCGTGGAAGCTCCTTTCTATGAAATTCCACAAACTGGTTACTGGTTCGGGTTCGTTTGGGTCGTATTGGGAAAGGGACAGTTTAAATGGCCATTTCCATGAGGAAATGGCCATTTAAACTTTTCCTGCAGCTTGCAAGTGGCAAGACCCTTTAAACGACCCACAAAACCCAGCCTCCACCCCATCCCAGCCCCCACAGCTCCCCCAGCCCCACACTTACCTTGAGGACTCTTGCAGCCTGTGGTGTCCTCCCCCTCCTCATGCGAGGGGCGGCAAGTCCATTTTTGGCCTCCTCCACCACTGCGCAGGCCCGCAGAGGGATGGAGGAGGCCCAAAATGGACTTGCCACCCCTCAAATGGCTGCCAAGGCCATTTTCAGCCTCCTCCACACCTGCGTAGGCCTTCCTGCCCCTCGCTGGAGGAGAGGGAGGACGCCGCACCACAGGGGAGGGTAAGTGTGGGGTTGGGGCTGGGGAAGGGGTTGGAGCAGGGGTGGGTGGGACTGGGGTTTGGGCAGTTTAAAGGGCCCTGCCACTGGCAGTTCTCTTTAAACTATCAGCTTGTAGGTGGCGAGGAGGGAAGCCCCCCAGCCGCCTACCAGCTGATAGTTTAAAGGGACCTGCTGCTTGCAAGGCAGGAAAGGGCCCTTTAAACGGTTAAATGCCCCTTTCCCTGCCACTGCTAAGCGGTCAGAAAGGGGTATTTAAACCCCACGAGTGAGAGAGAGTGACCGGTTCAAGGTTGTTCAGCAAGCTTTGATCTCTACTACACTACACCACTGGGTCTCTCTTCTTACCATAATGATCTTAAAAGTCTCAATCAGGACAGAGAAGGACAGACATTGTATTTCCCTTCTGGTCATCCTATCAGGGCTATGGGGTATTTAAACCCCATGAACCACGAACTGGTTCGTAACTGAGCCCAGTTTTGTGCCAGTTTGTGGTTTTTGGTTCGTCAAAATTCATGAACCATGAACCTCATGGTTTGGGGTTTTTTTG
This sequence comes from Eublepharis macularius, assembly GCF_028583425.1. Lineage (NCBI taxonomy): Eukaryota > Metazoa > Chordata > Lepidosauria > Squamata > Eublepharidae > Eublepharis > Eublepharis macularius. Next base: position 36,532,897 of record NC_072796.1, on the reverse strand, counting down.
GTCCGTGCCCATGTCTAGTTAAGAGTGCAGGACTCTAATCTGGAGAGCCGGGTGTGATTCCCCACTTCTCTCCTTGAAGCCAGTTGGGTGACCTTGGGTCAGCCACAGTTTCTAGGAACTCTCTCAGCCACACCCACCTCACAGGGTGATTGTTGTGGGGATAATAGCATTAACAGTGCCATTAACAGTTCTATAAAAGATGGCTTTGGAGGAAAGGTGGCAAAAGCTGAATTTAGCAAAATTCTGCCTTCTTTGCAAGCATGAGAAGTATAGAAGCCCTGACTACCTTTATTGATTTGGATATTCATGCCCCACTTTTCCTCCCAATGGGGACCCCAAGCAGTTTACAACACAGCTGTCCCCTTCTCTGTTTTATTCTCACAACAGCCATCATGCAAGGAAGTTAGGCTGAGAGAGAGTGACCGGTTCAAGGTTGTTCAGCAAGCTTTGATCTCTACTATACTACACTACTGGGTCTCTCTTCTTACCATAATGATCTTAAAAGTCTCAATCAGGACAGAGAAAGGCAGACATTGTATCTCCCTTCTGGTCATCCTATCAGGGCTATGGCTAATGTTCATACATACTGCAAAGGGCACTATCGCAAGAGGACAGTAACACACACATCCATTTCAGAGGGAAGATAAACAAATGCCTGACCAAATATGTTTACTGCATTATACGTGTGTATTTCTTGAGATAGTTAAATATCCCCCTTCTCCCCTGAAAAGCTCTGAACTCGAGTTCCCATCCATGCAGAAATCAGGGTGTTTGCCATTTGCCGGAAAGGATGTAGAAATCTACATGCCATAACTTGACTGCAAATCACATTGCAATATTATTTGAGAAAAGTCTTGTTTTTCCTATTGAAGTTTCAATTTGAAATCTTAAAGACTTTTTCACTGTAAAAAAAAAATTAAAAGCAAGCTGTTGAATAAAGTATTATTTTAAACTTTTATATCTTGGCAACTGCATATTGTTAATCCATTTCAGAACTGAATATTAAAAATTTGCCTTTGGTCATGTGAACAAAATTACTAAATTTAAGCCCGGTGCACATTTTTTGCATCTAAGTAATGAAGTTGAGAAGAGTGACATGGAGAGGCATTTCACCATCATAAAGCCATTTAATTTCCCGTCCTGCATTTAGAATTTTGGAGCAAGTGTGCTCAAGGCTTACATATTTTGTGGCTTTTGAATGAACACCAGCAGTTAAAGAGAAGTGCAGGATGAGGACAGAGTCAAAATAACTTACATCACTGTTGTTAAAGCTAGCCTGAAGCCACTTTTGCACCTGCTAGTAGCCACAACACCAAGGACTGAAACCAGTAATGAGTTCTAAATGATGCACAGGTCAATGAAGAGTCCACTATAGAAGGAACTATAATAGGTAGGGAGTGGACTCATATGAAGAAGGAACTCCTGAGACTGGCAAAGGCCACATGCACAGACATACCCTGAGATGGCGAGGAAGTGGCCAGCAAACATCTCATGTAGTAGGACTTCTTCAGACCACTTCTTTAGACCTTAGAGAGCTGCTGCCAATCAAATCAGACTGTACTGGGCAAGATGGACCAATGATCTGATTCATGCATTTGTAGATGAGAAGCAAGAGAGCCAGCAAGAATAGCGTGGCATTGATACTAAGGAGATTTCTCAATTCTTACTGAAAAAAGAGTGAAGGCAATAAATATTCAGTTCCATAGGGGTTTAGTGGCTTAGGCCAATGGTTCTGAAATGGAGGACAGGAACTCATCAGTGGCTTGTGAAACAAGTTATCGGTCTGTTGAGCTGTGGGTAGTTTTAAAAAGGAAGGGTGGGTTCATTCTTGTTCTTCCCCTCATGGGTTGGGCTACAGAGACAGGGAGCCTAGGTGTACACAATTCTAGGGACCCTACTTGCCCTAGACCAGGGCAGGACCTCCAAGGTAGCCTTCTCAGAAGTGCTACCTGTTCCACGCGCAGGGCCAGAGAGACAAACGCAGATCAGGAGTCTCAATGCGTGGATGAGACGATGGTGTAGGGAGGAAGGGTTCAAGTTTGTTAGGCACTGGGATTCTTTTTGGGACAAGCGGGAGCTGTACAAGAGAGACGGTCTCCACTTGTCCCGAGAAGGAACCCGGCTGCTGGCACTTAAAATCAAAAAGGTGGCAGAGCAGTTTTTAAACTAAATGCTAGGGGAAAGCCGACAAGAGATAAAGTGTCTCTGGTTCAGGATGGTTCATCTCAGAGAGATGAAGGGCTAGGTATAACACTTCTACAGGGAGATAGATTAGAGTTGTCAACTGAGATGGAGACAAACAGTGCAGATGACCTAACTACGTCTCGAGGCAAAGTGTGCCGGGGAAGTTACAGGTGTTTATATACAAATGCTAGAAGTGTCCGAGGTAAAATTGGGGAGCTGGAATGTTTAGTGTTGGGCGAATCCATAGACATTGTGGGCATATCAGAAACTTGGTGGAATGAGGAAAATCAGTGGGACACGGTGATTCCTGGATATAAATTATATCGGAAGGATAGGGAGGGAAGGGTTGGTGGTGGGGTGGCTCTATATGTCAGAGAAGGTATACATTCCAGTAAGATTGAGAAGGTAACTGAATTAGATTCGCTTCTGGAAATGCTATGGGTTGAAATTACGGGCCCAAATGGAAACTTAACTGTGGGAGTTTGTTATCGCCCTCCAGATCAGAAAATAGAGGAGGATTATAAAATGATGACAGGATTAAAGATGACTGCTAAACAAAAAAACTGTGTTGTAATGGGTGATTTTAACTACCCACACATTGACTGGGCCAATGGGTGTTCGAATCGGGGGAGAGAAAGTGAGTTTCTAGACTGTCTCAATGACTGTGCTATGGAACAGATGGTTACAGAACCTACTAGGGGAGAGGTGATCCTGGATTTGGTCCTCAGTAATGCTGAAGACCTGGTGAGAGATGTAAATGTGATTGCACCACTTGGGAACAGTGACCATAATGTTATTGAGTACAACATATGTATAAATAGGAAATTGCCAAATAAGACCAACACAGCCATGTTTAACTTCAAAAGGGGTAACTTTTCTGAGATGAGGGGGTACGTGAAGAAGAAACTGAAAGGGAAAGTAAAAAAGGTCAAAACACTTGGGGAATCTTGGAGACTATTTAAAACTACAATCCTGGAAGCTCAAATTAAATATATACCGCTGGTTAGGAAAGGCACAAATAGGTTTAGGAAAAGGCCAGCATGGTTAACAAGCAATGTAATAGAAGCTGTAAAAGGTAAAAAGGATTCTTTTAGGCAGTGGAAAACTAGTCGGAGTGAGGTTGATAAAAAGGAGCATAAGCTGTGGCAAAAAAAGTGCAAGTCTGTGATCAGACAGGCAAAAAGGGAATATGAGGAGCATATTGCAAAGAACATAAAGAAAAACAATAAACAATTCTTTAAATATATTAGAAGTAGGAAACCAGCTAGGGAGGCAGTGGGGCCCTTGGATGACCAAGGCGTAAAAGGATTACTAAAGGGTGATAGGGAAATGGCCGAGAAGCTGAATGCGTTCTTTGCTTCTGTCTTCACTGTGGAAGATAAGAAGTGCATGCCCACTCCGGAAGCACTGACTTTGGGAGGGGTTTTGAAAGACCTGAGTCACATTGAGGTGACGAGAGAGGAGGTTATGCGACTGCTAGATAATTTAAAAACTGATAAATCACCGGGCCCAGATGGCATACATCCAAGAGTTCTGAAAGAACTCAAGTGTGAACTTGTAGATCTCCTCACAAAAATATGTAATCTGTCATTAAACTCTGCATCTGTTCCTGAGGACTGGAAGGTAGCTAATGTTGTCCCCATCTTTAAAAAAGGTTCCAGGGGAGATCCGGGAAATTACAGGCCAGTCAGCCTGACGTCAATACCGGGTAAGTTGGTGGAAACTATTATCAAAAATAAAATTAGTGGGCACATTGATGACCAAAAGCTGATGAGGAAAACTCAGCATGGGTTCTGTAAGGGAAGATCTTGTCTCACCAATCTGTTAGAGTTCTTTGAGGGAGTGAACAAACAAGTGGACAAGGGAGACCCGATAGATATTGTTTATCTTGACTTCCAGAAAGCTTTTGACAAAGTTCCTCATCAAAGGCTCCTAAGTAAGCTCAGTAGCTATGGGATAAAGGGCCAAGTCCTCTTGTGGATCGAAAACTGGCTAATTAATAGGAAACAGAGAGTGAGTATAAACGGGCACTTCTCACAGTGGAGGGTGGTGAGCAGTGGGGTGCCACAGGGGTCGGTATTGGGTCCAATGCTTTTTAACTTGTTTATTAATGATTTGGAATTGGGATTAAGCAGTGAAGTGGCTAAATTTGCAGATGACACGAAATTGTTCAGGGTGGTGAAAGCCAGAGAGGATTGTGAGGCACTCCAAAGGGATCTGTCGAGGCTAGAAGAGTGGGCATCCATGTGGCAAATGAGGTTCAATGTAGCCAAGTGCAAAGTAATGCACATTGGAACCAAAAATCCAAAATATAAATACAAGTTGATGGGGTCTGAACTGGCGGAGACTGACCAAGAGAGAGATCTTGGAGTCATGATAGATAACTCACTAAAAACGTCAGCACAGTGTGCGACTGCCATAAAAAAAGCTAATGCTATGCTAGGGGTTATTAGGAAAGGGATTGAAAACAAATCAGCCGGTATCATAATGCCTCTGTATAAATCGATGGTGAGGCCTCATTTGGAGTACTGTGTACAGTTCTGGTCGCCACACCTTAAAAAAGATATCATAGCACTGGAAAAAGTACAGAGAAGGGCAACTAAAATGATTAAAGGGTTGGAACACTTTCCCTATGAGGAAAGATTGAGGCGCTTGGGGCTCTTTAGCCTGGAGAAAAGACGACTGAGGGGAGACATGATAGAGGTTTACAAGATAATGCACGGGTTAGAGAAGGTAGAGAAAGATGTGTTTTTCTCCCTTTCTCACAATACAAGAACTCGTGGGCACTCTATGAAATTATTGAGCAGTCGGGTTAGAACAGATAGAAGAAAATACTACTTTACACAAAGGGTGATAAACACATGGAATTCGTTGCCACAGGAGGTGGTGGCAGCTACAAGCATTGCCAGCTTCAAGAGGGGACTGGACAAATATATGGAGCAGAGGTCCATCAGTGGCTATTAGCCACAGGAGATAGATGGTATTCTCTTTGTGGGGAGGTGGTGCTCTGTTGTCTTGGTGCTGGAAGGAAGGCAGTGGGAGGGCTTCTGGTGTCCTGGCCTCACTGACAGTCCTTTAGATGGCACTGGATTTCTAGCCACTGTGTGTGACAGAATGTTGGACTGGATGGGCCACTGGCCTGATCCAACATGGCTTTGCTTATGTTCTTATGTTCTTAGGGAGCTGGGGCACCTGGTAAGGTGCCACTGGGGAATAATAACAGCATATCTAACAACAACAACAACAACATTCGATTTATATACCGCCCTTCTGGATGACTTAGCACCCACTCAGAGTGGTTTACAAAGTATGTCATTGTTATCCCCACAACAAAACACCCTGTGAGGTGGGTGGGGCTGAGAGAGCTCCAGAGAGCTGTGACTAGCCCAAGGTCACCCAGCTGGCTTCGTGGAGGAGTGGAGAATCAAACCCGGCTCTCCAGATTAGAGTCCCGCACTCTTAACCACTACACCAAACTGGCTCTTAATCAAGCTCTTCTGAATGTAAGGAAGGAGGTGACAGAGAGAGGTCTATAGTGCCCTGCTGATGTCAGAAATGAAATTCTATGATCAACTATAGTAATTACCTCCTAATATGGTAACGCCAAGTTCTACATTTCACTGACCAAGCACATTGCCTGAAAGAACCAACATCTATTCATATGAAGTTCTTCCACAGCATGATGATAACTCACTGTACATCGTTACAACAGAAGAGACAGAGGACATGGAAAACTAATTATGTTTTATAAAACACTGCAAAACGCATAGCAACAAAATGGTGTATTGACAAGATGACTTATTCATACCCTTGTAATGATGCTAGATATCCTTTTTCAGCCACCATTTCCAAACAGACTGTTTCTGGTAAACATGGAACATTCATTATTGCTGTTACATGCCTTGCAGTGCTGGGACAGCTATTCCTTAAAAATAACCTCTGCCACCGGCTTTCCTCTGTGAGCTAGTTTTCTATTTTTAATAACATGATTAATAATGTTAGCAAGGCCTCTACCATGCCAAACAGCTGGCTTATTGCTTCAGAAACAGCTGTTTCATTGCTAGCTTAACCTAGCTTCACTAGCCACCTCACTGAGGATTTATTGCCGACTTGTCTTTAAACATTTCCCTGATAGCAAGAAGGTCTCGTTGTTAATCATACTCCAAGCTACAAAAGCTATATGCTTTTTTTTAAAAAAAAGTACACTCGAGGGAGACATTGCCAAAAGTGCTTTTTGTTTCAGTGCCACACATAAGGTTCCTACCAGATGTTCACATTTTATCCTGACTGGACTTTTTAAAAAAGAGGAAAACCCTCCCCTTTCAAGCCCCTTTTTATTCAAAAATGTCAATATCATTTAACAGTAAATGTAATACTATTACAGTATTCAATAAACATTTAACAAGACACAGACATTTTCTGCAGGAAAGTATTATAACAATGAACCTTTTTGCAGTTAAATTAGTAATTTTTTTTTTAAAAAAACATCTGGTGAACAGTTTCTAATTTCTAAAAGGCTTTGGAGTGAAAACTGAAAAGTCATTCCGCAGATTTCAAATTATGAATCGCATGCCAGTTGTTTATCCTTGATGCCAGTCTTACCACACCCTGCCTATAGAAACAAATGTATTTTCATTTTTAAGAATCTAAATATTTTAAAAAATGCATTGTGGGAAATGAAATACCCCCCACCCCCGCCACTAGAGTTTTCCCTCCTTTTTTAATTTCAGAGATTCTTTTCTAAACTGGTGGCAACCTTACAGGGAAAAAAGCCTCTTGCTTGCTCCCTCCCCAGTGATAGGGCTCAGGGTACCTGCACTTGAACAGTACTTCTTGAGCATCAGCAGGTACACTGATTTTTGTTATTGAAGGAGTGTGACAGAGAAGCTGTACCTGCAGAGATTTTTCCTGACACCCAGATATCAAATGCCACATCAGTGCTAGGTAGATAAGCCACAACTTGAATTCTGAGGCTCTAGTAGATTTTCATTTTATGCTCTTCTTTGTACAAGCCTAAGAAGTAGGTTAGGCTGGAAAAAAGTGATTCGCTCAAAGGTACCTAGCATGTTCTTGACTGAGAGCCAAGCTACAAGGGACGCCTGACACAGGTTGGACACTTGTCAGCTTCCCTCAAGTTTTGATGGGAAATGTAGGCGTTCTGGTCTTGCAGCTTGGCTCTCCATTTAATTGAAGTTTACAGAGCAGCAGTCTATGGGAGGGAGAACATGCGGTCAGGAGGGGAGTGCAGGCATTGGCCCCCCTTCCCCTCTGCTGAGTGTGTGTGTGGGGTTTCTGTAAACTTCAATTAAATGGAGAGCCAAGCTGTAAGACCAGGATGCCTACATTTCCCATCAAAACTTGAGGGAAGCTGACAAGTGTCCAACTTGTGTCAGGCGTCACTTGTAGCTTGGCTCTCACTTGGAATGTGAACCCAAGTCCTTCTAGTCTGACATTTTTACCACTTTACCACACTGGGACCTCTTCTGCATGTGCGATTTACTCCTCTCTTTTTGAATATTCAAGGACTGGATTTGTTTTGGCCACCTACCTTTCTGCATGCTGCATTTAATATGTGTATGTTCTCTGTTGTGATGACATTTTTTGTCCACACCACCATGAAATTAAGAGGACTGTGTGGTGTGGTGTGAATATCATTGTTGGGGTCACTGTCAGTGTCACTGGTGCAGTCACATCACCACCATCCTTTAAAAAAAAATTCACACATGCCCAATTGTGTTATGATGTGATGACCAGAGGTGTAAGCAGTGGAACAGCAAAACAAAAGAGAAATAAGGAAAAGGAAACTCAGCAAGGCACATGTGCAGTGTTGGTACAGAGCAACACCAAACATAACATTTTACCCAAAAAGCTTAGACAGCTAATCTTTGTAAACCTGAAAGAGATCCACGTAACCACAACATATGAAACCCTGTCATTATATTACTAGTAGCAAAGCCCGTTGTGAAAAAAATACAACGGGCTCTAGAAAGGGGAGGGTGGGCAAGCGGGCATTTTCTTCTCCTTTGTGACTGATCCCAGCTGGGTGAAGGGGGGCGGGCATTGCCTTCTGCTATACACCTGATTCCAGCAGGTTGAAGGTGGGGAATGGGCACTGCCATTATCCTGGCTGGTTGAAGGGGGGTGGAAATTGCTACATGCTCCACACCTGATTCCAGAGGGTTGAAGGGGGGTGGGCGTTGGCCCCTGCTCTGCTCCTGATCTATGCTGGATGAAAGTGGAGGGTGAGCATTGTCACCTTCTCTGCTCCTGATCCAAGCTGGGTGAAGGCGGGAGGGGGAGGGCATTGCCGCCTGCTCCACTTCTGATCCCAGCTGGGTGAAGTCAGGGGGCAGGCATTGATACCTGCTCTGCTCCTGATCCTAGCTGGGTGAAGGCAGGGGGTGGGGCGGGCATTTCCACCTGCTCCCGTCCTGATCCCAGCTGTATGAAGGTGGGGGGAAGGCATTGCCGCCTGCTGCATGCCTGATGCCAGCCTGGGCTTCCTGACAGGGTGCATTCTCTGGAGGGATGGGCTGCCTCGCCTGGTCTTCCCTCTATGACAGTGCCATCTGGTGGCACACTGCTGCAGCCGCCATTTGAGGGGCAGGGAGGCCAATTTTGGTGGCGGAGGAAGCCAAAAACGTCCTTCCTGCCCCTCAAATGGCCACTGCGGCCACCATTTGAGGGGCGGGAAGGCCATTTTCGGCCTCCTCCACCACCCTGTGGGCCCACGGAGTGGCAGAAGAGGCCAAAAACAGCCTTCCCATCCCTCGCAGGAGGAGGGGGAGGATGCTGCAGGTCCTCAGGGCGAGGTAAGTGTGGTGCTGGTGCTGGTGCTGGTGCTGGTGCTGGTGCTGGTGCTGGTGCTGGTGCTGGGGAGTGGGGGCTGTGGGCTGGGGTTTGGGCAGTTTAAAGGTCCCTGCCACTTGCAAGTGGCAGGTCCTTTTAAACTATCTGCTGGTAGGTGGTGAGGGGGGATCCCCCCTGCCGCCTGCCAGCTGATAGTTTAAAGAGACCTGCCACTTTCAAGGCATGAGAGGGCCCTTTAAACTGTCAAATGCCCCTTTTCCTGCTGCTGCTAAGTGGCTGGAAAGGGGCATTTAAACCCCATGAACCACGAACCATGAACTGGTTCGTAAACTGGCCCCAGTTCGTGCCAGTTTGTGGTTCATGAAAATCCATTTTTTTTGTGGTTCATGCCCATTTCTAGTTATAACATCATTATGCTCTGAGTACCCTCCTGCCCCAGCTGTCCAAACCAGAGAGCCCTGCCTGGACTGACCCAGAGGCAGAGGCCAACACCTGTGGGGCAAACAGACACAATGCAATAACACCCAAATTATGTTATAGCATCATTACATGTTCTTTTTTTAAAAAATGCTTATTGGGAAAGGAGGGGGATGAGGGGAAGGAGGAGGGGTAAAGGGCTAGGGAGGAGCTGAGAGGAGGATGGAGAGACTAATCAGTGAAAAGTGGCCTGTAGAGAGAGGGAAGAGAGTGGAACAGAGGGTGGAGGGTGGGGGAAATGAAAGGAAAATTCTGTACAATTGAAAAAGCCAACTCAAAACTGCATCAAGAAAAACATCAGGAAATAAGTACACACATTACACTCAAAGAGAACCCTTAAAAATGCCGCATCGAAATCAGAAGAAGGAATTAAACGTGGAGAATTTGGAAGAAACCCCCAAGTGGTATGGAGTCAGAACAGGTGAAAATTGTCTATGTGAAAAAGGCCTGGGTCTGCTGACCTGCATTCACCTGGGTGGTTTACAGTTCGTGTAGACTTTTGAGCGTATGCTTCAAGAGTTGTGGTCTGATATTAAATGGAAATAACTGTTTCCTTTTGACTCCTTTCAGCCGACTTCTTAAAACTGAGCCTGTTTAGGATGTGAATCGTGGTCCTTAAGTGCTCCCTCCAGCTCCTTTGTAAACAGAGCTGTTAGCCGCACAGTCTGAAGCTGTGGCATTAAGGAGTATAATGGATGATGGTGTTTGATATCTTTCTGTAAACCATGAATTTTATTACAGTGAATTAGCATGTTAATTTATGAAGAGTAAACAGAACCTCGTGCAAAATAGACCCAGTGTATAAGTTAACTTTTGCTGTGCCTAATGAGGTGAGAGTGATGAAATCAAAACAAACATCCTTAGGCTTCATTAATGTAGGAAAAATAGCCCTGTGTTTAATCACAGTGGGAGACACTGACAAGAAGGGCACCCCAAATGCAGCCATGCCTCATGTTACTGTAACTGTCCTTTTCCTAACAGCCGGTGCCTCGCGGCCTAAGAGACCACCGTGGTTTGCATTATAATAGCTTCAGTAAACAGTGTGAGCTTGAGAGGTGAATAAGAGTTTGTACGTGGTCATAGATGTATGCATGCTTCATATTAGCCACTTCACTAGGTTTCAAGTTATGACCCTTTGTCTGAAGCTTGTACATCAGGAATTGTATTGCCCAAATGGAAATAAAGGAGTGTGTCAAACCCGAACGTCTGCTCTTGGCCTAATGTTCCAGTGCCATGATGTCATGGAAGAAGTATCCTTCCAACATTACAAACCACAACTTTGTTATTACATTTATGATCATGCTGTAAGTCTTAGAAGAACAGCATTTATTACAAAAAGGCAGATGGTGCTAAACTGGAAATCCAGTTTAGACTGGAAGATTGAAGACATTTCAGTTCCTGCAGTCAGAGGGAGAGAGAGTTGTGCACAAGGAAAGAAATGAAAAAAAAAACTGTTGTGGGTTTGCTATCTGATTATTCCTAATGGGTCTGTTGCTGTGAACTTGGCTTAAAATGATATTTCTGGAGGGAGTCTGGGCCTACAACAAAAAAGATTCAAGGCCACTCTCAACTGAGAGGAGGGAGGAAGTTATATGCAGAGTTGGTCCAAAGTTTTTTGGTACCCTAGGCAAACAAGGACTTTGCCCCCACCCATTCAATAGAGAGAACAGTGAGGTCTAGAATAAACATATTAGACATTCCAAAGGAACAATGTAAACATAAAAATAGACAAGTTCTTCAAAAGCCCTCCATGTTCCATCATGGCAGCTACAGAAGACCAGAGTCAACCAAAATGGAGATTCTAGAAGACATAGTTAATACCAAGCTTCCTTTCAGGCCTGTAGAGGAGTCTCCTCTGCCTTTCTTCCTCCTCAAAATCTGGTGCCCTAGCCAATCACCTAGATTTTCCCAGTGGTCAGGCTGGCCCTAGTTGTGTGTGTGTATATAAGAAGAAGTTGCAGATATGAATGTGGAAGAGATGGGGAGAGAAGCTGACCGAGAAAGTTCTGAGTGAGCTGAAAGTGCCATAGATGGGGAGATGGCATCTTGCTACGTAAGGATTTGATGTAGAGTAACAAACCTGCTGTCTTTGCCTCCATCTAGCTTATGTATCTGTAAAGAAACCAAATATTACAAAAAAATTATCTCTTTGATACTCTTTCCTCCAAAGGGAGCCAACCCAAAACATGTTGACCTTGGAAATTCCTGACACTCAGAGAAGTGGAGAGCATTAGCAACACTTATCTCTCTAAAGGACAAGATATGAAGAGATGTACATTTTCCCGGCAACCTAACAATATGGAACTACTGAGAGGGCATATTCCTTATTTCTAAATCAATACCAATACTGATTTAACCACAAATGAACTCCTCATTAGGTGACTCTCTGTATCTTTCTGAGCATTCATATTCTCCCTTCTACAACTTTCTACTCTCTCCTTGGTTTTTTTATTAAGCCCCACCCCCATCTTTTGTTTTAATTATTTTGGCAAGAAGATTTAAAAGTTTTTTTCCCAATAAAGTTAAATATAACTTGAAGCAATCTTTCTTTAAAATCTCCCTTGCCACAACACCATACAAGGTCTCATCTTTCTTGCACATTCCCAAGTTTTTAAACTCTGGCAGTGGCGCCATCTAATAGTCAATAGCCATCTTAGATGTTACTTCAAGATTTATAGACAGTTTCTCAAACACATATAGAATGGAATCAACTTAGCATCTTAAAACTTTGGACAAAGCTGGAATGCAGATACACAGTTTTACCATAGGAGCAAACTACCCTAGTGTAACAATATGGTCTGCAACATTTCAGGAAAAAGTCAGTTCATACATCTGTAGTGGCTATGATGCCGTTTCCATAATGGTTAGTCCCAAATGCTGCACTATGGCAGTATATGGGAAATATACCAGACAGGCAGATAATTTTGTGGCTTCCTTGATGGGGCACCACTAGCACAGAAGTACTTATGCAATCTGACCATCCCACATATACAGATGTAACTAGTGTGGTGTAGGACTAGGCATGCAGAAAACTTTGACTTGGAGATGAACGTAACTCTGGGCCAAGCTACACATGACGAATGACACTTGAGCAGCAAGTGGATTGAGCGGAGGGCAAGTGAACAGGGAGAAATACACTTGCTGTTCAAGTGTCATTCGTCATTTGTAGCTTGGCCCTTGGTCAAATGTCCTTGATTAGACACAAGGCAAACTCCTGAGCTGACCACCTTGTTAATTTTTGTCAAAATTCATCTTGAACACCATGACGAGAAGCTTTGAGCCTGTGGAGTAGCTATTTGTGCTAAAGGACCAAGTCATGCCTTGGTAGTAACTTTAAGTCATGTAACAAACTTGACTAACCCACCTTCTCAATTACCGGAGAAGAGGCAAGTATCCCATCCGGGGCCAAAGTCAGTCATTAAAGTGATCTACGAGCAGAACCACAAGTGACAAAAGGCACAGATTGGACACTTGTCTGCTTCCCTCAAGTTTTGATGGGAAATGTAGGCATCCTGGTCTCGCAGCTTCGCTCTCTGACTGCTGTCCAATGGACTTTTCAACTGTCACTTGTCCAACATTCCGCCAAGCTGCCTACATTTCCCATCAAAACTTGAGGGAAGCTGACAAGTGTCCAATCTGTGCCTTTTGTCACTTGTGGTTCTGCTCTACTTGTCTAGCATTCAATTACTTGTTTGTCCCCTATTTGTGTCTGTACAGTTGGAAGTATCCTTTATATGAACCTTGGACAGGTTCCCTGGAGAGGCAGCATTGAAATTTTCCAAATGAACAAATAATAATAAATACTGGACACATTAGAGTGCTTGTTGCTTTCACCTATGTGGCCAGTGGCATCTATTAATAAAAACTGAACATAAGATTATCTAGGTTCATAGGCAGATACATAACAAAGGTGCAAAGAGACATCTAAATAACGAATCTCAACACAAAAATCTGAAATTGATCCCCCCCCCCCAATTAAGAATGAACCTTTTAACATTTGGACGAGACGGCAGTAGGTGGCAGCGGATAGCATCTGTGATCAAGCAGTCTAATTTTGCAAGAAGGAAGTCGAAACATGCAAATGGATACAACTGAATTTATTTGGGCATATCCAAGAAGTTGGTGAATGACTACATCCATGAATGTTACAATTAATAAGCAAGCAGTACACAAGTCAAACAGTTAGGCTTTCAACAATAACTATGTAGAACTTGGACATGAGAAAGTAGTTCTCATGACACAAGCAGTAACAAGTTAATCAGCCTAAGATGAAATATCCTATATCAAACCGTTCCTTTCAAAAAACACATTATGGGAACAAATATGATCTGATCTGTTCCCAAAGCTCTGCAGACACACGTCATAATCATACTCATCTAAAAGCAGAACATTTGTGACAGTTAGACTTCTAATGCTCAGCTGATTCCCCAATGCACTGAAGGCTACATGAATTAAAATGCCACCCTCTGCCGAGTTACTCCACTTAGTATATTGATTTCAGTGGGCTGAGTGTCACAGCAAAGGATTTCACTGTGAGTTATGTGCACATATCTAATATGGATGTGCAAACCATCCTAATGCAGATACAACATAACTAGATGAACATGTCAACCTGATGGGGAAATAAATTCTTAGGGAATGACATTCTTATGCATTGGAAATGTGAAGTTCAACCCACCCTCCTTCCATTACTGAACTATAATAATTTTAATACAATGTGATCCAATCTCCTCTCCACATGAGTTTATTGGTTTCCTCCTTAGAAAAAGATTTATAAGTAAAAATGAAGGAAACCTATTATTTTCATCTTTCATTACTAAACAGGCTAAACCCCAAAGTTTGTGAAGGTTGCTATATGAAAATTTTGCACATACACTGATTTGGATAGAGAACACTTTGAAATCTGCTACTTCTACAGTCAATATTTTATTAAATTTTTCCTTGTAAATCTTGCTGTGCTTTATTACACTCAGGCAATAACAAGAAATTTTTCCTGTGGCTAAATTTACACTTTTCTTTCCCATTCATACAGACCAAAGACTCTGCAATCCAGTGGACAGCTCACTCACTATATTATTACAATATGAATATGTTCAAGAATCAATATGGTTGTATTTTTATTAGGATGTTTTTTTTCTTTGCTTAAAGTCTGCTTATTGACTTCTGAAATCTTAATTACTATTTAACTAAAAAACATAACATTTCTTATTAAATGAGTATTGCAATTTATACATCATAAAGGCTTCATTTTATGATATTTACCTTAATTACAGATCAAGGACCTGTGCTCAGTCTTCCAAAAACATGTCAAGCAAAAATTCTGTATTTTGCAATCAACTTCATTTAAACTGGCCACCCCCTCCTTGATCTTTGTAGTTATTATATTGCAATTTAAATTATCCCCCCTCTGAAATTCTGAAAATATTTTTGCAGTAATGGGGAATTTAGGAGCCCAGGGTAGCTAATTAAACCCCAGTAAATTGCAGTAGATATTATACAGAACACTTTGAAAATGTACAAATTAAAATCTTTCTCATACTTCACTATGATTGAGATCATTATTCATGCGGGGGCTCCATGTAGACAAGTATGTGTGGAGGGACAGCACTGTACATGTATTACATTGAAATAAATGAGGATATATTCACAGAAGTTCTCTATTTACATCAAAGCATGTGTTGAGACTTATGTTCAATTTTATCAGCATTAAACACCATAAAGATCAACTTGCACTTGTTTGTGACAACTAGTAAAAGGTCCTAAAACTGTTCAACAAAAACACAAAAGTCATCTAAACCTATTGCATGTTGGTAATACTTTTGTGGATTAATTTAACATAAATGTGTTGCCTTTAGAATAATTCAGAATCTAAAGTCTTCATTATCCTACTTAAAACTCAATTGCCTTATACTAGAATGGCCTGTCCCTCTGTGACATCATAGCAGCTAAGCCAATTATAGCTAGAGAGACTCTCACAACCTGAAGAAGTAAGCTGTGGCTCATGAAAACTAATACCTTACCACAAATTTTGTTAGTCTTATAGGTGCTACTGGACTCTTACTCTCACAAGCTGAAAAACTCTAATGTGACATCAAAGCATGAAAACATTTGAAAACCCATGACCAAGAAACCAAAGGTCAATAAAGCTTAAATGAAATATGGGCTTGTTAATTATTAGCAGCCTAAATTGCTCAGCTTAGTCCAGGCTCATCAGAGCTTGGGAATGAAGCCGGGTTGGCCATGGTCAGCGCTTGGTAGAAGACCACCAAGGAAGACTGGGGTTGCTATGCAGAGGAAGGCAGTGGTACACCTCCTCTGCTCATCTGTTCCTTGGAATGTCCTGTGGACGGAGTCGCTGTTTCTCAGTTGCAACCCGATGGCATCTCCATCTTGCTAATTATTATTAAATTGTGGCGATCTAAAACCGAATTCTGCTTCCCATGACCAATTTGAAGCCATTTTTACCATGTCTTGAGATGTCGACTTCTTCATCCCCTAGACTGAATGGGAAAAGTTCAAGAAGGTCTTTTGAAAAATACACAACACATTGAGTTTGTAAAAGAGCTGGAATATATTGAAAGAAAATTGTGGAATGGGACTAACTGCAAAACTTTGATCATAAAACCAGGAAGAATGTTAATGAACTGTACATTGGAAGAGAGGCTGTGGGATTGCCTCACTCGTAAGTGATTTCCAAAAAGAAAAAAGGATTCTGGCAGGGACCATGATGCTACAAAAGCTTGCTGTATCTTTTGAGAAAGGAAACTTTTTGTACTTGTAGTGGATATCCCTTGACAGCCTACAATGGATGCACGTTTTATTTTCAGACATACTATGATGTCTAAGGAAAGTGCAAAGTTTGTGGTAAACATGTCCAACAATCAAACTTAGCTGTGCTTGACTGCGTCAATCGGACATCAGCTGAGGAGTGAGTCTGCTTAGTTCAGCACCAAACAATTCAAGCACCTGAATACAGGTTTTTGCAAAAGGTGCATTCACAAAAACAGTGCTGATCCAAGCAGACTGGCAAATATTAACATTGCCAAGGAAAACTTTGATAAACATTGAACACTATAATTTTAAAACAGCAATTATTTATGACTTATTTATATATTTTGTGACTGATTTAACTGTCCTTTAACAACTATGTGCTAAATGGACTGGCACAGCAAGAGTAGAGTAGAGTAGACGTTCATTGTGCTGTGTGAGAATATGTGCTTTGTACTGAATGGTACTATTAGGAATGTATTGTTGAACAACCAACCAAACAGCCATGGATGGGTCACCAAACTTGGCTCCCTGTTTGCAACTAGTAGACAGGCTATGCCCCTAACCAGCAGGTGTTTGAGCACCCTGGATCATTTCGCTAGGGCAGTTTTCCTGCTTTGTAACTAATGAGCCAATAATACCAATGTATACTTTTTGCTGATTTACTTTTCTAATTTATATTTAGGGAGGTGTTTCAATTTCAGGCTGCTAAAAAGACGTAGCCACCTTGGTGGCCCCACGTGGGCAGAAAGGCAGGGTAGAAATCTTGTTAATAAATAAATCTAATGTAAGAAGTAAGGAGGAGTAAGCAACCTTTTTGGCCTAAGGACTGAAAAAAATTGATACCTACCTGTGAAGTTGTTGGTGTGCTGACAAACAAAAGTGTGTGTGTGTGTACTTGTGTGGGTTGAGCAAGTGAGTCAAGGGTTGTTGTATTCAACTAAACACATTTGGAGCAAGCCATGCCCTCAGGGGCTCACCTTGGACATGGATGAAAGCTGCTGAGATCCAGAAGAGATGATGGGCATAAGCCATGGCGTCATGTTTCCTATGCAGCCGCCCCCAGAGGTGCTCAGGGGTTCACTTCAGTTGCTTGGGCTGAGAACTGGCTATGGGTACGGAACAGTTTGGCGTGCTGCTAACACCATAGACAGGAGGTGAGTTGCAAAACGCAGATTCCTGAGCTCAAATCTCATTTCAGCCATGAACTCACGGCGTTCATGGCCTTAGGGCAAACTCCCAATAAGTAGTACTGGGATACAATTACTTACTTTCCTTACAAGACTGTTGTAAGCAGGACTGAGATTATGTATATGAAGTGTTTTAAAATCTGAAAAGGCACTGTGTAATGCTGTTGTTATAAAAGTGTTATTTAAACTGTTATTTAGCTCAGATCTAAGGCATATGGGATGACTCACTGATTCCTGCTTTTATTATCAAGTTAAACAAGCCAAGCTATTTTGTCTTACTCGCAGCTTTCTGTCTGCAAACTTGTGAAGATGAATAGAACAGGAAGGATAAGGATTGGAAAGCACTTTCTTCATCGAATATGTTTAATAAATGATGAATAACCCTAGTGTAATAATTGTATATATTTCTTGTTTCCACCCACTTTTTAAAATTCCTTATGGACATCAGCACCAGTGAGACCACATATGATAATAAATTTAACACGTATTTACAAAGGACGTCCTAAGATCATTAACAGCCTGTCAAGTGTCAGATTTTTTGTTTTAGACCATTTTGGCTCACCTTTTCTTTCCTAGCATGGAAACTGACAGCCCACCAGCTAAAGGGTTGGAACCCATCAATGCCTGGCCAGTTTGCCTGACGATGACACTTGCAAAGATGCGTGACTTGAGCTTCCTAAGCAGTTGTCTCTTGGTGGCCCTACAGCAGCTCTCTCATTAATGCAGCATCAGGTTCCTCCGCATTGCTCTCCAATTAGCGGGTGTTTATACACGCAATTCCCATTCCTCTGTTATGTGGGACCTAACCCCAGATGGTAACAATCAGGAACGTGACCTCTTCTTAGTGCCTCTGTGCTTCTGTTTCTTTTCCCATTTACTTTTAGCTCTTCTACTTAACATGCCTCCCGATTGCAAGATTGATCTGCCTATTGGAGAAGGTTGCAAATGAAAAAAGGTTACCCAGTTTTCATGGATGGGGGCCACTGATCGAGGGGTTTCCCTACAGTTCTGAAGATTTTGAAAGATCCTAAATTTAAGCGTATATACGTTTCTGTTCAATTTTCATGTGTGCGCGCACGTGTGCACATGCTGTCAAGACGCAGCTGGCTTATGGCGACCCCAGCAGGGTTTTCAAGATTAGAGATGTTCAGAGGTGGTTTGACTTTACTAATCAAGATTTCACTACCAACGTGCGCATATGGATAGTTCAATTTCAGCTACATGGAAATGAATTAGTACAATATAGCAAGAATCACCCCTTGCTTGAAGTGCACAGATTCCTTTCTCTGTACATACCATATTGTTGCTGTCTTTGTTAGTATTTTTAACAAGCACACACTTTCAGCAAAGCAGATGCCAATCATAAGTCTATTCAGACTAGGCCCCACTATTCAGTGGGGCTTACTCCTAAGGATTGTAGTTGTAACAATAAAAAGCAGCCCCCCCCCCGAATAAATCATAATATGTGACCGATACTGTACTGGAAAATGCACATGACTGGAAGTGAGAGTTTAGCATCAAGGTGTAAAATGATTTAAACATACCATAAATTAAAGTGACATCCTAAGGAGGTGACCAGCAGTGTGATCAAAAAGCCATGTAGTTGCAATGGAATTATGTCATCTTAAAACAAGAATTTTGATTTAACTAGATGTGGGTACAGCTGTACATTGTCCCTGTTCTGTTAGCGGAACAGTACTATGAGATCCAGCCATATATTTATTATAGTTTAATATACCCATTACCTATTTTTATAGCTTGACTTTCTAGAATGTAAAGTTATTTATTTGCAGGCACAGTTTGTCTTGTGCTACAATATTTCTAGTCATCACCAGACTTTTTCAAAACAAGAGGCTGGACTAGACAAACCACTAGTCTGATCCAGCAAGCCTTTTCTTATAGGTATAAAGATTCGACCCTTTATTGAGATAAAAGAAAGAAAGAAATTACTTAGATTCCACAGCATTAAATTTTTATGTTATCTGAAAATGAACACAGTTGTATTTTGAATAATAAAATGCTTGATGGTATAAAATTCAGGTAATATGCAGGAGTGAAGATTGTGATAACTGGCACAAATGCACAAGTAACTCATGTTCTCTTTCAGCTTAGCGAAAGGAGATGAAACAAGCAAAGCTGCATTGATTCCCTCCTCGTTTTGAAGGCTCGTTATTAGAATCAACCACCAGGGGTCACAAAAGAACGCTCAATCATTTCATAGATGCTCGGATTCTTTCTTACACACACTGTCTTGCAGAGGTTGCATCTGTATTCTATCAGTGTATGCAAGTGATTTCATCCTCAGTGTACTGTTGTCTTCCAGGCAGCCACAACTGGGATAAAACTGACCTTTAAAAAAAAAATCAAGAGTT
This sequence comes from Eublepharis macularius, assembly GCF_028583425.1. NCBI lineage: Eukaryota > Metazoa > Chordata > Lepidosauria > Squamata > Eublepharidae > Eublepharis > Eublepharis macularius. The sequence continues at coordinate 36,513,096 of NC_072796.1, read as the reverse complement.
TATTTGACAAATGTTTGCACAAAAATATATCTGCGATTAAGGGGGGAAAAACCCTCTCCTATTTGGACTCCCTCTATAGGTAAGTTTTCCAGGATAATTTTAAGTGGAGGACAACATCATTTTAAGTTTAGAAGCTGTCCTTTGTGGATACATGAAGCAGCATCTAGTTGTAGTCATTTCTATTAAATATAAATTAGATTATATTTGAATAGATTGTATGGTTGGATCTAGGGGGAATTTCCATTAAGAGAAGGCAGGTCCATCAGTTAAATGGAACTTTCCTGCCTCTCTTCTCTGGCTGCAGCTCACTGCATCCCCCTCCAAATGCTACTCCTGGGGGAACGAGAGACCTTCAGGAAGAACATGAGGGGCCAATTGGTGCTCTGAAGCTTAAGGCAAAAGTTGACTTCTTACATTAACAGAAAATTGCTGCTAGATTCAATCAAGCATTTATAACAACAACAACATTTGATTTATATACCACCCTTCAGGACAACTTAACACCCACTCAGAGCGGTTTACAAAGTATGTCATTATTATCCCTGCAACAAAACACCCTGTGAGGTGGGTGGGGCTGAGAGAGCTCCTAGAAGCTGTGACTGACCCAAGGTCACCCAGCTGGCTTCAAGTGGAGGAGTGGGGAATCAAACCCGGCTCTCCAGATTAGAGTCCCGCGCTCTTGACCACTACACTAAACTGGCTCCCAGTTTGCATATTATAGATTAATTTATTCATTACTTACTTCTATAGTTTGACTTCCTGGAATTTTATTTCTCTTACATTATAATGTTTCTAGGTATCATCTAAAAATCCGTAGGCCAATTCAAAATACACAGACTACACAGAGTAAGAGGGTTCCACTGGCAGAAGGAAGTAAGGAAAAGGTAGTCCCCTGTGCAAGCACCGAGTCATTACTGACTCATGGGGGGAGGGGATGCCGCATCATGATGTTCTCTTGGCAGACTTTTGTTACGGGGTGGTGTGCCATTGCCTTCCCCAGTCATCTACACTTTACCCCCAGGAAAGTGGGTACTCATTTTACCGACCTCGGAAGGATGGAAGGCTGAGTCAACCTTGAGCTGGCTACCTGAACCCGGCTTCCGCCAGGATCGAACTCAGGTTGTGAGCAGAGCTTGGGCTGCAGTACTGCAGCTTACTACTCTGTGCCATGGGGCTCTTTCAGCAGAAGGAGGATGTGAGTGCAATTTTGTCTGCTTCCCTTTCCTGATTGCAGTCCACAGTGCCTTCTGGTGTTTTATCCATGAGGCCCTCCTGACTGCCAGCACCAGCGTTTTGGGAGTTACAAGGGGCCGCTGGCGGAAGGTGGGAAAGGTCTATGTCCACAAAGCTCTGTTATTTGATCCAAACCTGTGTTTCTCTTAAGAACTGAAGATGGCTACATGGACTGAATTCCTACAAAAACCACTGAGATATGGACATGCTCCTATTTATAAGTTATTAATTTTGGGGAGTAACATCTCAAAATGTTCCTAAGAGCTTTGGCAATATATATATATATAAAACAGAATAGAACCAGTGGACTGGTTGAAAGATGAGCTGGATAGCATCTATTTCTGGAAACTGACCACTATGATTTACTACCATTTTTCCTGTCCATGATGCTGTGCCTTTAATGGCACTCTAATACATCCGAATGTGATGGGTATATATATGTGTGTGTGTGTGTGTATCCTTTTCTTCTTTTTCTCTTTTGCCTTGACAGATGTTGCCTGGATCTCACTGAACGGTTTTATAAGCTTTCATTTTTGGATAAGCCACGAATATGGTCACAGGCCAGAATGACGTGATAGATGGAAAAGTAGGTGAAACAAGATGTTCATATGACGTGGCCCATACCAACCAAAAATAGAGTCCAGCATTAACAGAGCATGAAACAATCTGGAGAACCAAACAGCTGTAAGATCAGCTGGCCAAGAGGCTTCGCCAAAGTGCCAGATGTTATTGTTGGTAAGAAAATCTATCCAGCTTGGCATCTTTGTCCTATGACTGCTTGCTTAGCATGTTCTTTCACTTCCAATATTTTATTAAAGGTCACAAGGTAGGATCTGGCAAACAAATGGTTCTTTTAAAGCTCTTTCACACTTTTTCACCTTTATCTTCAAAAGTTAGTTGTGGAACATTTGTGAAAAACTGTTTTTTAAAAAAGTCTTTAAATGTAAGAAAGACATTACATTTTCATTCAGATGCTTACAAAAATATGTTACTTGTGCATTATACTTTTGTTTCTCATAATATTATTTAAAGCCATTGTATACATAACTGAAACAAAATCACTCCTCCCCAATATTGCTGTTATATTTATGCACATACACAAGAAAGATGTTTTCAATGATTAAGTTGTTCTGTAGCTGTATTTTGATATTCTCTCTCATACGCCTCACAGTTAACTGATATAGACGGGCACAGCTTGAGTCAAGTAAGTGTGCATCACAATTGATACTGTGACATTGTCTTTTGTCTGAAATTTAAAAAAATCTTACACTGTTTTGTAATTTACTCTTTGCTATATAGAGGAAACAGACCAGATGCTGCTATGCTTTATGTATGCAAGCAGAGACTTCAAAGAGCTAGGAATCTCAGCTTTTTTAAAAAAAACCCCTCTTTGTAATGAATTTCTAGAAAGCAAACGTAGCTTTGAGTGGAATAGATCAGATGCTCCTCTTCAGGGCACATATATACTGTGTGACATCCATGACAATTATAGAAAAATACATGTATATCTGTTGCTGCAATCAGGGCTTTTTTTCTGGGAAAAGAGGTGGTGGAACTCAGTGGGTTGCCCTTGGAAAAAATGGTCACATGGCTGGTGGCCCCGTCCCCTGATTTCCAGACAGAGGGGAGTTTAGATTGACCTTTGTGCACGCTCCAATGGCATGGAGGGCAATGTAAACTCCCCTCTGTCTGGAGATCAGGGGGTGGGGCCACCAGCCATGTGACCATTTTCAAGAGGTTCCAGAACTCCATTCCACCACATTCCAGCTGAAAAAAAGCCCTGGCTGCAATGCTTGGCATGCTAATTTTGTAAGGGGCAGGGCTTTTTTTCAGCTGGAACACGGTGGAACGCAGTTCCTGCACCTCTTGAAAATGGTCACATGGCTGGTGGCCCTGCCCCCTGATCTCCAGACAGAGGGGAGTTTAGATCACCCTCTGTGATGCTCCAGTGGCACAGAGGGCAATCTAAATTCCCCTCTGTCTGGAGATCAGGGGGCGGGGCCACCAGCCATGTGATTATTTTTGCTCAGGGTGATTTAAACTTTAAAAAACTCTCCCCTTGTTCCAGCTGACCCAAAGTGACATCATTGTGCAGTCCTGGGAGCGTGCACACATTTTGTGCATGCGCATGTGGTGCCAGGGGCACCACCTCCCACCAGGAGTTGCCCCCTGTGTTGGCAACCCACTGAGTTCTATCACCTCTTTTCCCAGAAAAAAGGCCTGGGAAGGGCATAGCCTGAACTGCTACAGAAATCTGAAAAGCCTGTTTAATCCTATATTATGACTGGGCACAAACAAATTAGTGCGCATACTGGGGGCAACACCAGCTGTTCAATACTGCCCGTGCCCTCAAATCTCTGAAGAGCTATCACCTATACATAGGCCATTTCCACATGGAGTATCCACCTTGAGTTCAATGTGTTGGGGAAATGCATTCCCCCTCCTGCTTCTCCACAGCATCACAATGCATTCGGCAATCTGTAGGGGTTTCCAGGACTTTTCTAATCTTTCTTGAATCTGCTTTGGAAAAGATCTCAGCAAAGCCTGGATGCTTGCGGTGTGGGAGTGAAAATCGGGCTTTTCCAGACCACGTCACAGCCATTTTCCTTGACCTTGTTTCCATGGCAGCAATTTTGTCCCCCAACAGCACAGAAGCTTTAAATTTTTTAAAAAATGGTACTTGAATATCATTATATAGGTATACCACTGTAACAATAGGTGTAACAGGTTCTCTGAATTCTCAGCTTTCATTTTTAAGGTAAGTCTCTAGTCCCTTCTCTTGCATAGATATAAGGAAAGAGATGTAAGTGAAAGCTGGGAATTCACCTGTCGTTTCAATGGTATATCAATATAGGCACTTTCCACAAGTTCTGAAAATAGCACCACACTCATTGAATGCTAGCGGCTTCTTCGCACAATTTCTGAAATCACCATTTCCAAAATGGATGCAGGCAGTTATGATTACGTTTTCGTAATCATAGAATTATAACGGTGATGTCAGAAATCGCGCAAAGAAGCTGCCAGCGTTTGGTGAATGTGGCACTATTTTTAGAACATGTGGAAACTGCCATTATAATATTCTAGTACCATTTAAAAAAAAATTACAATCGCCCTAATATTGCAGAGTAGGGGGGTAGTGGCCAATTCTGGGGGAGTGGAGTGGGGAAATTGCTAGGAAACCTGACGTATGGAAATCCTGTTGCTGCTGGCACTTTATATGCAGCAAAACCAGCAATGGGAAACTTCATATTTCTGTCCCCATGTGGAAGTCACCAAAGCTGCCCAACATCCCAAAAATAAGCTGATGGCGAGCAGGCTTTTTAAAAACAATCTTGCATGTAATTCTACAAGGCACAAAACTGCTTTTTTGATTAAAATGTGCTACTCAACCCATCTGACTATATTTACTAATGAAATATTAATAAAAAACATTGACCATTGAACAAGCTATTAAAGCCAATTAGTAATGAAAATAATGAAAAATCTCAGTCAGCTCAAAACACCAGCAGTGGAAAGAAAGCTGTTTGATGAAATTACTTTCATACCAAGAGCTGTGGTATATTTTCCCCTGGAATTTCAACAAAAGGCATAACAATATGGTGCAGAGTGCTTTTTAAAGTCTAAAGAATGTGAATTATTAAACAAATGGTAATTATTCTTAATAAGTTACAAGCCTTCCCTCCCCACCCAAAGCAGTAGTCAAAAGAGGATTCTGATGATGATAATAGTATAGGAAAACCTAGGCCTTTTGCCAGTTACAATGAAGTCACACTACTGTGCAGAATCTGCTAACAAGGTTTTATTCAACATCTTTGAAGCACCCTGAGGAGAAGAATCTCTCTGCATAGTGAGAAGACAGTGGGGTATAATAAGTGAAAAGGTCGATTTCTTAAGTAGGGAACTGCAAAGATGTCCTTGTAGGGGATGGGGGCTATTTTTGTAAGCTGTCACTGTGAAGACTTATTATTTTACCCAATCTAGTTCTTATACGTTAGGCACCATTTAAATGCGACTGATGCAAAAATTATGGCCTATATACTCCCATTCCTCTAAGTCAAGATGGAAGACTTGTCCCAGCCTTCTGATGGAAGAGGTTCTACTTTTCTGTCAGAGAAAAGATGTTTAGGCTGGAAGAAAGCGGGTGGAAAATTCAATGCAAGAAAACAGAAAAAGACATGAGTATGACAACAAGTACCATTCACTGTGTAAACTAGAACCTTCCGGTATTAATTTTCCCCACCACCAGGAGAACTAACAAGAAAGAGATGGTCCTCCAATTTTGCCATGTGGCATGTGCTCCAGTTAGGACTGAGCATATCTTGTCCAGGCTGGAATTCTTTTAGTCTTTTAGTCTTAGTTCTAAAATAGATAATAACTAGATATATAATAGATAACTATAAAAGGGATAATAACAGTTTTGTTTTGCATAGGCAAACAAAACAAAACTGTCCTCCATCATAGCATGCCATAGGTTAAACATAATCCAAAGTTAAGGTTTTAAATATCACTCCTTTTAAAAAGAAAGTTTACACATTTTTCTTGATATTGAATTATACAAATAATTTTATTAAAATTGAAACATCACCAAGCATGTCGAAACCTGAAACTTTGATGTTGAATTTAGGAGTCAAAGAGTTGAGTCTGTGACAGATCTTCTAACCAGAGCAAGGCTCCTTGCGTCAATTGATCCAACCCACTATTTATAGTTTCCTGAAAATTTACTCTTATGTATCACCTGAAATTGGTAGTTTCAAAAAACAGCACATCATCTACAGAGACAGTTTTCTAATGGCTATTTAAGTGAGAAAATTCTGAGTACATACTAGCGTTTCAACTAATTTCATTCATTAATTCTACCAAGGCTTTCACACAGCTAAGAAATAAGAATGGTGAAAATGTGTGTGTGTGTTCAACATACTATGCGCATCTGTCCCAAGTACAGGTGAGCCAGTCCCCAGGCCTGTTTGGCTTCCACTGAATGGCTATCAAACAGAAGCTGTCTCTCAAGTGTCTCATCTAACATACAACTATGAAGTTTTTCTTACGCTTTAGTTTGCAAGGCTTTGGGTTTGAAGTTTCTCACACCTGAGCCCTATATGGCATCCAACACTTTGCAGAGACTATCAAATTGGAGATAGCAGATGCTAAAGTTAGTATCCTTATTATTTATGGACAAAGAGATCATGCAAATCCATCCAAAAACAAGATGGGACCCATATTATAAGGGATGGATTGCTTAAAATATGGTTTCAATGCAGAAATAGATTGGGCCCACCAATTTTCCCAATGATGTCACCAGGGCTCATTTCAAGGGGGAATGTGCAGGAACACAGTTCCAGTAGTTCCCCAAAGAGGTCACATGTCAGGTGGCCCCGCCCACCCTACTCTCGGCCATTTTGGGCCCGTTTCAGCTGGATTGGGGCTGAAATGGCCTGGATCAGGCCTCTGACAGGTGGTGGATCATTCTCCTACTCAGCAGCGGCCCGATCCTGACCATTTTTGGACCCATTTTTGGCCATTTTCAGCCTCTTTTTGCCATTTTGGGCCCAATTTTGGCCCTGAATGACCAGGATTGGGTCCAAAACAGCCAGGATAGATGATGTCAGGGGGTGTGGCATATGCAAATCAGTTATGCCAATCACACACTTCCGGTAATGGCAAGGGGTGTGACATATGCTAATGAGTTATGCTAATGAGTTCCTCCAGCTGTTTTTCTACTAAATGTCCCCTGGATGTCGCCAATTAACACTAAACAAAGGAGGAAATTCCTAAGAGACCACTAATAGAATAATGAAGATTGTCTCAGTATAAATAAATACAATTTATATGTCAAACCAAGTATAGCAATATTTTCGTCATAACATATATAATAATGTAATATCCTTCTACTACAATTGAGCAATGGTTTGTTCATATCACAACCAAAGCCTTTGGAGAAATCGCATTATTGTCACAATGTCCCTTTCAGGTAAGTATCAATCATCTGTTGATTTCAATAATTGTTTCTTTGATAGTAGCTCTTTTTCTACTAAATGACCCCTGGATGTCGCCAATTAACGCCTACTATGATGTAGCAGTGAGAAACTGAACTGATCAATTCAGTTATGAATTAATGATAAACAAAGAAGGGAATATAAAAACCTGGCAAGAAATCCAGGCTCAAGGCAAAAATGTTCCATGGCTGACTTATCACCAAATACTATCAAGATTGAAGGATCAAATTCTCAAAGAAAGTGGCAGGCTAAGAGCAAAAAAACCAAATTGAATTATTAATATCTGGAGACTTGTCACATCTTTTGGGGAAGATCTAGAAAATGCTACTGCAATATCATACAGAAATGGAGCAAATCAAGACTTGTATTCTAAAATGGATGCAAAATTTGAGGGAAACTATTCCAATGGACTTATGGGAAAATTTATGGACTAAGGACATAAAATTTGCAGACTGTCAGTTATTGAGAGAAAATTGGTATAAAACGTTCTTTAGATGGTACATTACTCCCAAAGACATTGCAAGAATCAATACAGTGGACATTGTTGGAAATGGCAGAATATGGATGCAACATTTTACTATATGTGGTGGACTTGTAAGGAATCACGAAAATTTTGGATAAAGATACACAAAGAGATGCAAAAGATTCTCAAACTCAGATTTGAACTAAATCCGAAAAGTATGCTCTTAAATATTTTACCAATTAATGTGAGAAAAGAACAAGGAGATCTCTTCCGTTATATGGTGACAGGAGCGAGAGTACTATTTGCAGCAAAATAGAAAACTGATGCCCGTCCAGGACTTCCAGAGTGAAGAGAGAAGATTCATGAATACACTTCAATGGCTAAATTGACTACCTATTTACATAATAGACCATTAAATGAGTTTTGGAAAAAATGGAAGGATCTTTTTGAATATTTAGGTATATTTAACTGATATAGAAGTTCAGACGGAGAGAGGGAAGAAGGAGAAATGTTATGTATTCAGGCGAAGAGAAGTCAAATATGCAATGTTCTTCTTTATTAGATCAAAGAAGTTTGTGTATTGTCTGTTTATCTTCCAAAACTATTATAGATGTGTTGCTTACATACTTATTGTTTGTATAAGATTGTATACATTTCAATTTTAATGTCTAATCTAGAATCTGTATAATCTTTTTGCTATGCACTTACTTTATTATACTTTCTTTTCTTTTAAATACAATTCTTTAATTGTTTTTTTTAAAAAACGCCCTGCAAAGACTGAATAAATATTAAATCCAGATATACATATTCTCAAAATACTGAATAGCAGCAACATTGAAAGAGTATCATTTGATCAAGGAGGAACTCGGTGGCAGAATATGCACTTTGCATGAGAAGGTCTCAGGCTCAATCCCATCTGAGACCCACCTGCAAGAGACACAACCTACTTTGGGGTTCCAATTCACAATCTGCGGATCACTGCCTTAGAAGAAGACATGCTGTAATTCACATCATGCTTATGGGATAAGGTTGGCTGTAAACCTATGCTGTTTCCAGCTGATTTGGGGATGACAACACTTGATCTTAAAAGAGATTTGTTGAACTGGTTCAGAATGCACAATATGATGTCGATCAGATCCTATAGAACAGAAAATATACACACACACAGCGTTTCTTTCTCAATGAGCATAGGGAAAGGAAATACTTGTGCACTGGAACCGTTCTTCTGACCAATCTCACTCTGTTCCAAGATTGTGTTGTTGTTTAGCCTTATGCATGTTACTAATTTTGCAAAAAATATTTCACCCGCTGCAAATTCCCCAGTCAATTCTCACACAGAGAGGAAACCTTTAGAGGAAAGAAAACACCCCCACCCTTGGTAAACATATGAAAGCGAACCAGTTTTAAAGACAGGACTTCAAAAGAAAAGCTGTTGTAGTTGGCTTTTGTTAGGCAGCTCAAAAATGAAGAAACTTGCCCAAGCGCTTGGAAAGTGTAATAAGTTGAAAATTAAAAAATCCGGTTTTTAAAAAGTCAAGTACCGTACATTGTCAATTGGCTTTTATATGCTTTGATTGGTAGCAATTACACTGAGGTTCAGAATTCCTTTGAAAAGTAAACTCTGGGCTCAGTCCAGTTCCATTTTAATCAGTGGTAATTGGACTGCACCTTCACAGCCTGATCCTCTCCATGTTTCTTCAGAAGTAAGTCCCACTGATTCCCAAAGGGCTTAATTCTAAGTGGCTAAGGTCCAAATTGCTTGTTATGGTGGCCATAGATTGCTGCTGGTGTTAATTTAGAGTAGAATTAGCCATTTAAAAATTGTCATGAGGGCCTCCTGATCAGGCCTTTGACATGGTCACACCATGCAATTTGTCCCCCTTCATGCCTTTTCAGTGCCAAAGCAGCCCCTGATAACTATTTTGGCACTTGAAAAAGCATGGGGGGAAACAAGATTGCATGGTACCACCAGGCCACCGGCACAGTCAGGATTAGGCCCTCACGACAATTTTAAAACAGCTAAATTCTCTTTTAAAATGGCATTGGTGGCTATGGATTGGATCTGCGACTGACTGTGTGATAACATGTAGTTTGGCTCAAAGAGACTGAGCTATGGATCAGAAAATCCCCAGGTCAAATCCTGCCTCTGTCACAATCTCAACTGATGCCTTGGATAAACCACACTTTCCCAACCCCCTCTCCATCTATGAGGATAATGATACTCACCTACTCTACATGGTTGCATGGATTAGACGTTACTGTATGCATAGCACAATGTTGTTATCAATATTTACAAGATGGGTGCCTGCAAGGAATCATGGAGGGAGAGGGGAGATGATCTGGAAATCCCTCCCTCTCCAAACTTCCCTCCAGGATTCTCTCTCAGGGGCTTAAGTAAGCTAATCTCCCATCTTCTCCTTTTTTCCTTTAACTGACTCTCAACTATTGTCCTAGTTCTGGGCCTCCTAGAACATGAGTCTTTACCAGACAAGTTTTGGGATCCCTCCCCCTAATTTATTTACTTCCTTATTTATACCCAGTCTTACTTCCTTGAATAGTAGGAAGTCTCCATGACAACCTTTTATAGGATCCATTCCCTTCTGGGGAGAGAATCCTGGGCACCCACAGTAGTTTGTTAATTTGTAATTTGCCAAACAGTTCTAAAATTTTATCCTTTATCACCTCTGTTAACTGTAGCTCTTCAAATGCCTGGTCAGAAAACAATAGTCGTTGTTTTCCTTCCACCAAAATCACAGTGATTAAACGGGTATCTTATTCATCCTCCTAGTTGCAAATTGAAATCACATGTAAAGAATTATGAACAGAACAGCTGCCTCCTTTGGTTATTTTAAGCCCAGACTTTGCCAAATGAAAGTACAATAAATAACCTGAGACACATTGTGTATATGTGCAAGCACTGGGTCTGTGTGCCCCCAAACCATGGCTACATTTTAAAAATAGAAGTGCCAGAAATGTTTGATCATCATGGGAGAGCAATTTGTTGACTCACAGACCTAGTTCTCCGTGATTACTGCCTACTTAGCACTTTGGAAATCTTGGCCAAATACCTTCAAATCAAGTGTCTTGTTATTACAAACATGAGTGTCATCAACCAAGTCTAAAAAATGTCAGCATGTTACTTCATTATAAATCATAACTCAACTTTTTAAAAGATGCATCATGTGGCAAAACACCGTTTATATCTGAAGATGTGATAATGTTCTTTTTAAAAAAGACACATCAGCCTTCCAAGTGGTTTTCATATTACAGAAGAGATTTGCAATCAGTGCAGCTATCAGCAACAAGATGAATTTAACAGTGGGATAACCTTTTAAATATAAGGCACGAAGATCAAGAAACAAAGCTGGGTGGCCCTTTCTGCAATCTTCAGATTATCTATTTACACCACAGTAAAATATAATTAATAAAGCAGAAGAGGGAGCTAGCATGTAGAGGCCAGTGAGTCATCATCATCATAAACCTTTTATTGGCATAAAATACAGTAAAATAAAACAAAACAGAGAAGGAAAAAACCCCCAAAAGGTAGGTGTCAAAAATGTAATATGAAATCTCAGCCGGTCAAAAACCATGGTAAGATAAAAAAACACAATAAAAAGTACACAGTAAAGTATTATAAACTCCTGCCCTTAATTTACATATATGTGAAAGGAACATAGCGACAGATGCGGTAATTTCGGGGGAATGATCAGATAACAAAAAAATAATTTTGTTACCATTCATGGATTTTGCAGAAGACAGAAGAGGGCAACTCAGATGGTGACGTAAAGAGGAGTTAAGAAGGATATGTTGAACAGAATCAGGTTCATTGTATGAGAAAGAACAAACTCTTTCCTTATAGGGGATACCCTTATATCTGCCTGTTAAGACAGCTGAAGGAAAGAGATTGAACCAATGAGTCCATGGTTGCCAGCAAGTCTCCATTTTGGGTCTTATTTCTCCTCTCACGATTCCCATTCATAATGCCAGGACCACCTCCTCTCTGCATCAGGCCAGTAGACAGGGTATGAGGCTGTTTCCAAGATAAAAGATAGAGAACGAGTAGAACTGCAAGTAACCTGATCACTGAAATGGAGTGAATAGGCTGTCTGAGATGAGAAATCACTCTCATTCAGTTTCTGTCTATTAGATCGTTAATTAAGTCCCCTGAGTGATTAATTAGAATACATTTAGCCACATAAGAACATGTCATGTTAGCATTCCTCAAAGAAAAGGTTCTCTCCCTTTAGACTGTTCTATTCTGGGCTATTTGGAATTGCCAGTCGAAGACACGCTATACCCAGACACCCATCTACCTACCTGCCTGATCATCTTTGCCTGCAGATGGGTATGGGGGAATGCCTTATTGCTGTTGATTGTGTTGCTTAATCTTTCCACTTAAGCTTTTGTTGCTTAATAATTTCTTTATGAAGCTAGAGCAACTGCCTTATGAGCTCTTTGAATAAGCCACCAGAAACTGCCATCTCTGTCCCAGGCCAGTGTCTGAACACCATGGTCAATTTTTTTTACTGAATAAAACAGACGTGATGTTGGTCAATAAATCCTTGATAGGATTGTTTTTACCACTCTTTTTCAGACTAAACAGAGGATAACTAAAAATACCATCCTTAGCTCTGTAGAAGACACAAAGAATAAAAATGTATGATTCAATGTCTTACTACATGATAGCCTGCAGAAGAACATGTAAACTACCTTGATCTAAAAGTATTTAAACTTGAACTTATCTGAAGGAATATAGAAATGTATCCAGAACAAGAAGAAACTAGGGCATGTGCAAGAAACTAGGGCATTATTGGGAATAGTCTCCTTTAGTTACAGTTTGAGCTTTCGTGGAGGTGTTTCTATTAGTTTAGATGGAGACCAGGCAACAGGGCATGGATTTTCGATTGGATCAAAACTTCTTTGTGGGAAAACTACAGAGCCAACCATGCTTGATTGATTTAGGTTTGTCTTTTTGTGCCAAGGTTGCACCCTTCATCCATCAAAACATGGTCTTCTTCTGTATTCTCCTAGTCAATCTGTTTTCCTTTGTCTTCCATGCACACCTTCCAACTGAAGAAGAACATGCCATCAAGTGACAACCAACTCATGATGACCCCATCCACAGGGTGTTCCAGGCAGGAGATTAAAAGAGGTGGTTTGCCATTGCCTCCATCCCCGTAACAACCCCTGTCTTCTGTGGTGGTCTCCCATCCAATTACTGTCTGTGATTGACCCTGCTTCTGTGTTCTGATGAGTTTGAGCTAAGCTGCTCAAACTCAGGCTGCTCCCTCCAGCTGCTCCTCCAGCTCCAGCTGCTTCAGGCTGCTCCCTCCAGCTGAGGCACACCTAATTCTTTTCGCAAACAACTCCTCAGACAAATCTGGGCAAGACATTTCTAAGACACGAGAGGTGGGCTGGTCACAGACAGAAAAGAGGTGGACACTAAAGCCATGAAATGGAGACAGAATGATCATAGCAACTCTTCTCCCACACCCAGCTCTCCAGCAATCCCAGCTCGTCCCAATTAGCTCCCTGAAAAACCACCTAAGATATTATATCAGGCAATACGTATCACTACTAAAATACATTTGGTGTTAAATCACACTGCTATGCATGTCATCTGTGAAACATTCTTAATTCCATTTGTCTTGGATTTTGTTTAAATGTACGACAGAGAAGAAATGATGCATGTCTGTCACTGGAGCAAAACTCAGGATCCAATTTCTACATGATTTCTAACTGATCTTCTAAAAATGCCTTAGTGCAGCATTTCAGAAACTTGGGTCTGTTGACCATGGAGGGTTCTCAAGGGTACTGGGGGCAGGTAGGGACATAGGGCAATCCCTTCTCATGCCATCCAGATAACTTTCTAGGAGCAGGGAGTGGGACTTTCCACTTCAGGGGAAGAGGAAAGGAACAGCTTCCCCCTCTTTTGAAGGGTGGGAGCTCATAGAACTGCCATTGCCCGCAGTCACCTAGCTTCCAGATGACCTCAATACACTACCCAGAGGGCTTGCTGATTGGTTGCTAGGAACCAATACCTCAATGAGGAAGTTGAATAAGTTGACTGGTACCAAAGAGGTACAGTCCTAACACCACTGCTATTTGCCCCATGGGAGAGACTTATGTGACTCCCTGGGGATTTCAGGTCAGAAAAATGGTTCAGAAGGGAAGGCTTAAGCCCGTCTCTTCTCATGTCCAATGATCCCAATCCAATTTCACCTGGGAACTCCCAGGGCATATCTACTTGACAATCTAGGGATGGAGCTGGGACCAGTGTGTCATGCTGCACTCCCAAGGGAGCAGTATGCCCACAGAACTCACCCTGGCTACATTCCTGTAGTAGCCATTCTTCCCCTCTCACCAACCTAACAATCCAATATCATGTGAGAACCACGCTGTGTGTCACAAAATGTTTGGTGCTCTAACATATCTCTCTGATTCCATGTGTTGTTTGAACGATCATCTTTATCAACCTAACAATTAATTTAAGGACAATCACATGCATGTGCGTGCACACACACCACCTCAGTTTCCTCCTTTGCAAGTTAAAAAAAAATTCTTGAGAGATGCAGTAGTGTGGGTTTCTCCAGCCCTGCTGCTGTTTCTGTGAGAAAATGTGTCATCCTGTTAAGGCTACATTGGAGAGGAGGGCTTCCTGTCTGGTACTGCTATCATCAAGTTTCAGTCCAAATAAAGCTGAAAGAGTTTTCAGGTTGGAAGGAGGGAGGCTTTTCTAGCAAGACTTTCTCTGTACATTTGTTTTTTTAGGACTACGGTTGCCAATCAAAAGAACAAGCAAGCCACCACTTGAGCCAACACAGACTAAACAGCAAGGGAACTGGTTATGGGAATTTACTTACATGGGATTTCCTGTTCTGTTAGAAGGTCAGCCCTAGCAAAAATAAGGTAGAAGGAGGAGATTTACCTCGTGGCGCAAATGTGTAAGTGTCATAACCCCGTCCAAATATCCCTAGATAACACTAATGTCTTTCACAATGGAGGTTCCAAAAGCTTTATTTCTGGCACCCAGGAATGGAATTTTGACTTTACTCATGAGTGACCCTTACTTATCCCGACCCTTCAGCTGGAAGTTACCTCCTCTGAGTTTCTGCTTGGTTCTTAGCTGCAGCTGGGATTCTTGGACAGCAGTACATCTGTGGCTGATCCAACAAGTCTCTTATTAATCAGAAGTGCATATGTAGGGTCACTTAACACAAATCAGCAATGCCCAACTGTGAAGAGAGTCTGTGCGGTGCAGTCAGTGGACAAGGACAGAAGATAGCCAGATTCAAATCCTGAGGAAGCACACTGGCCAACCTTGCGCTAGTCACCAACCCCACAGGGTTGCTAGGAGGATAAAATGCACAAAGGGAAAATCAGGCATCATACCCAGAGCTCCCTGGAGGAAGGAGAGGTTCAAAATCTAAAAGACACCCCCCAGGGTACATACAGTCTTTGTAAATTTGTGAAATATACATCAGTGTCCCACATGTTATGCAAGGCTGTTCTAGGCCAACAGTGTCCCAACATTTTCAGACCCATGCTCTAATAAAGGCAATCTCCACTGTCTCTCTTTTGTCACGTAATACACGGTGTCCGTGGACACATAATTTGTTTTCTAAAAGAAACTTAGCTTGTAGCTGAACACAAAATGACTCTTTGGCCTGATAAAACCTATGACTGAATGTTTTGTGACATTGTTTTTATATTTAATTTACAGTTTCCAAGTGCTTATCTTTTCAGGTGGGATTTTACATACTGGGCCCTAAGTAGAACACACCCCATTTTATAAATACCTTATCTTAGTTAAATATGAGCAAAGAGATAGCGACTCGTACACTTGCTCACACCTTGCTAATGGCAAAAACTGAGATATACTCAGCATGGTCCTGTTATCAGCACCAGTTCCTACACAGGTGTTTGGAATGATAAACTACCATATGATATAAACAGTTATTCCAGATAAAACATTTTTTTAAAAAACTTGCTAGGTTAAGAAAGGAGCGAAAAAATTAATAAAAACGCATTGTATTCAGGGATTTTTAACAGCAGGAAAAGTGCAAACTGATTACAAGACAGATAAAAGGCTTTAAATCCCATAAACCCTCACTGGGAATATCACGATGCTTGTTCTCAGTCTAAACCCACATGCATTTCTTTTACTATATATTGTATGTTCTTAAGTGCGACTCTTGTAAGTTTTATCAGAGAAACCTCCCTTTGCCCTCAATGGGAGTGTTATGTGCATGGGCTTGATACGGCTCTCCTCATTACAAGATTTCCCAGTGCCTGATTGTTTAGGTGTGTGAAGGAATTCTGGGTTCAGACCTACAAGAGGCAGGGACAGATTGGGAAGAAGCAAAAATGCCTTTTGAATCTCATACAAAAAGAGTGATAGGAAAACCCTTCAATGTTCAAAGGCAACACATCTAGCATCTAGTTACCTGAATGTGAACTTGGAAAACCTGAGGTACCATTACTTACCCACTTGCTTCTCTTCTGTCTCTAGGTTTATCCTGTTTACAGAAGAATAGGGTTTATGCTAGTATATACCAGAGGTACACAACTCAAACAGTTGCATGTCCAGAACAGACCATGATTGGAGCCAAGTGGGATCTGTTGTAAAATTATAACATCACCAGACGCTGCTCCATAATGCCTGTAAATCTTGTCCCATGAATTTCAAAATTTGGAATGCTGTGATTTGGCAATACTTAATATTCAAACAGACAAGATGAAGATCACCATCTCATTCAGTAGATAAATAGCAGACTTGTGCAGCCCTAGTTTTGCCAATCTCTATGGTCTTCGCCATAGAGATTGGGGGAATTCCTAGAGCATTTTTGACATGGTGATGCTCTCCCTCACCTTCCCTCTGTTCAAACCACCCAAAGCATCCTGGGGTTGCTGGCACAGGGCTGGCAACCCAACACTCCACGTGGTTTCACTATTTGAAAATTCCCTACTTTGTTCTAAGCATTTTCAAGTGTTAATCTGAAAAGGGCTACATGTGTCTGTTCTCTGGCCTCAGAAGTATGCCTCTAAGTGTGCCCAGAGACCCAACCAGCATGACTAGGATTAACTTATATCAGAATCTCTTCTTCTATATACAAGGGTCCTGTGGGTTGAGCTACTAGCATTGTGAGTAAGGGGGAAGGACTTGTTTTGACTCAAGATTTGGGGAATAGCAAAACAACTCTTAAGCTCAATAATGGGTTTTTTATTATTAACAGATAGACAAAGAATGGGATTACTACAAAGGCACAAACTAAGAAGTAGACTACAAAAATACATGACAAAACAAGGAAATATTAACTTTTACATGCTCCATATAAGGAAGGATTAAAAATCATACACATACACTATTGATAGTGCTAATATGGGCTACCCTGAATGAACCTGATATCCCTAAGAATTCCAGTGTATGTGTAAAGGTAAGTGCAATAATAAAGCATAATCCTAACCTGAAGAGTGTGGGTCCAAGGTGGTGATGTCCAAAACATGCCAAAGACATGAAAAAGTGTAAATGCAGGGGGAAAGTGCACAACACAGAGGCAAATGTTTAAACACAGAAGAGCATGCTATGCACATGTTGGATGCTATTAGGTACATGCCTAATAGATAAACTAGGGAAATTCATATGGATACTTCGTACATGTCTCAAGCAGGACTGGGCTGAAGGTGATTGGAAATCCGGGTACTTCCAGATGCAGTGAGGAAATGAGGGTGATACAAGACTGATGAGAGAGAGGAGACAAAAATCCGGGTATCTGGGGATTAAGGTCAGCAGATGGAACAGATACTTATTTGCAAGTGATATCCTCTGCTAAAACCAGTTGTTTGATATGTTAACATAAATGGAACATGGGAGGATGAGAATGGTAACCCTGGAGCAATTCACTAACCCTTTTGATGTACAAATTAAGCCAGGGCAATACAACATACCTTACTCATAAGATGTAGGAAACTTTGAAATTCATCAGACTAGGTGATCAAACATTCTATCTGAGTGGGAATCAACTTCACTGAAGTGATTTAAATTTAGCCAAGCAGTTGAGACCTAAGACAGGTGTAACTGCAATAATAGTAGAGTGGGGTGGGGTGGGGGACATGAGGCAGAAAAAAAAGTCTATTCACTTCTAGCTGTTGTGTTTCACATGTAAGAGAAAATGAGATTGTGCCACAGAGTGCTGCCTTCCCCATAGCTCTTTGTGGCTTGTGCCAGGCTGTACACAGAAATTAAATTTATTGTATACACATATCAGTATGGAGCTGTCCCTGGGGTCAAACTTCTCTGTGGCATATTCCATGGAGTTGTATTCCAAGTTGTGGCGAAGGAATAATAAAACAGAAACAGAAACCCCTACGCTCTCTCTCTCCCTCATGCTCTAATTAGATGTTGTGTAGGGCAGGCCCAATCCTTTGATACCTGGGGTTACACTAGATCTACCTCTCCCCTCAGAGCCATCCCTCCCTCAGCTCTCCAGCCACCACTGTCAACTTCCAACCCCCACTGACTCGCTCTCCCTCCAATCACATTCTACTCCAGAACTGGCCCTTTCCCTCTGCAGCCCATAGAAAGTTAACTCCACAAAGCAAAAGGGCGTTTCTCCACACAAGTGATACTTAATTTTTTTGTTGTCCCAACCTCTTTGGTTGCCCTCCATATGGTGTGCACCCTGATATAAGCAGAGCTTGGGTACTGCTGTGTTTAGATTTATAAAGGCGACCTTGTCCTGATTTTCAAACAAATGATTACTTAAGTTATGTTTCTACAGATCTGCAGTGTTTCTGCTTCATGCAGATATAGCAATGACACCTCTTCTTCAACTCCTGTTGGCTTTATACATTCAACTAGTCATCTGGTTTATTAATATTTGGATATTACTTACTGTTTGCACATCCATGCAATTTAATTTTGTGCATATATGCTGAATGCCTTTCTCCTGTAGTAGACAAATTTCTCTCCCCATTATCTCCAGATAAGAAAAGCTGTACTTATTAATATTAGAGCACTACTCATCATAGGTAAAGGTAGTCCCCTGCCCAAGCACCAAATCATTACTGACCCATGGGGGGACGTCGCATCACGACATTTTCTTGGCAGACTTTTTACGGGGTGGTTAGCCATTGCCTTCCCCAGTCATCTACACTTTACCCCCAGGAAACTGGGTACTCATTTTACCGACCTCGGAAGGATGGAAGGCTGAGTCAACCTTGAGCCAGCTATCTGAACCGGGCTTCTGCCAGGATCGAACTCAGGTTGTGAGCAGAGGTTGGGCTGCAGTACTGCTGCTTACCACTCTGCGCTACTCACCAGTGACACTGAGCTCTTCATACTTCACAAAACATTTTAACAAAAGAAATTAAAATCTATAAAACTTCAAAAACATAGCTTCCAGATCTTGAGATGCTGTTACCAAAGCAAAGGAAGTATGTGGGTTTCTGTGTAAATACAGACACACTTCCTCAGGCTATTTACACAAAGCTCTCATACAAAAGCAACTCAACTTGGGGTGGGAATCTAGACAATTGTCATGTATGTTTTTATTAATCACTAACCAGCTAATGAAAAGCATTTTTTCTTTAAAAAGACAAATAATGTTGGAAGGCATATTTTAAGACTTCATTTATGTAATGTATTTGATGCAGGCAAACATATTTGTGTCCAAAAGTCAGGATCTGAGAGGTCTAGAAGGAGGAACATTATTTAATGATGCATGTAAATAGACTGAAGACACTGTAGGTATTGGTAACAAAACTATTGAATGGATCTCAATAGAATTCACTGGTTTTAACAATATACCCATGAACCTGCGAAAACTTGGATCAGGGTTAACATGCTGTAGAGTTGCCAAATTCAAGGTAGATTTGGTTCTGTTCTCCAAATTTTTTTTAGAGTAGCCATCAATATTAACAGTGACCTCCCCCAATAAAATGAAATTGTATTAACATTGCCGCGTACTCTATACAGTGTTCAGTGGGTGTTGCCATTGATAACAACAGGTTTGGGGGCAGTGTATTGAAAGCATGAAAAGCCATACTTTTGTTTCATTTCTTTTGTTTTTGTTATTAATTGCAAAAGGGACTGTTTCATTATTGAGTTATTTTGTACGGTTGTTTCACTATTGTTCTTTTGTTATTTTCATAATACTATTTTGTAATTATTTCTCATTGGTTTCAGTGGACATGCACCTTCATAGATTTCCACTGAAATGGGAGAAACTGGGGGGGGGGGGGGGGAGGGTGTTATACTTAGGGTTGCCACATCCCCATACCCTCCATGACAGTGTGATGATGTCACTTTATGGAAGTGATGTAATCGTGCAAGGTGGGGGAGGGCACATGCACTTCACAGTGGGATGATTTGGGCCCCAAATGGGGCAGATTCAGCTCATTTGGGGCCCAAAACAGTCTGCTACAAAGCGTGGGAGTGCTCTCAGGATAGCACAATGATGTCAATGATGTTCCCTGCCTTTCCCCCCCTACCGGCCAGGTAAGTGGTGGCAGGGGGGTGAAAGGTGGGAGTGGAGAATCCCCCACTCTACTGGGGGAATGGGATTCCTAGTTATAGTACTCCCCTAGAACATCTGCTCTTCCAGACTTCAGACAAAGAGAATAAAGGGGTACCCATTTTTTAGGCAATGAAAGGTACCCATGTTTAGCATGAAAGTCTATTGGCAAATTGATAGGAAAGATTCCAAATAACACAATATCAGCAGCATGAAGTGATGCAATTTGCACTGCAACCACTAAGCACCAGAACAAAAGGGATTCCCTCCGTGGTATATAGTCAACACCCATATCAAGTTTGAAAAACTTATTTCTTAAAGTGCAAAAGTGCAGAAGTGCTACTGGCATAGTCAATAAATATCAGTATCAAAAATATCATATAAACACAATAATAAATAGGTAACAAGAGTAACGTCCACCAAGATACAAAGTATCACAATAAATAGGTTCCAGCTACAATCTCTGCTCGTTAGGTAGAAATGATACAGCATAGTTGTTTTCTCCTACTGCAGTTAACAATATTCTCAAGCAGAAGCTGCTTCCTGGATCTGAGGTAAGTAACAATTGTATACTCTTTCTATAATAGTCCTTGTAATAAATATGTCTTGTCTCTTGTGTTTTGCAGATGACCCCAGGTCCAGAAGAAGATGCAACAATCACCCTGGCCCCAACAATCACCCTAGCTTCTCTTGTTGTTTACTGCAACCTCTAAGCCTGAAGGGCAGTAGCACAAAGAAGAGGCAGACTGACAAGGAAGGGTATTTGGTGGCCAAATGAGGGCATGACATCTGAGCAGGCAGGCAGTAGCAGCAGCACCTTGAAGTATATTTGATTAGAAAAGAGTTAAGTTTGGAGAGCAGCAGGTAAGCAGGGGAACACAGACTGCAAGGAGATAGTTTGTATAGCAGGACAGACACTGGGAGAAAAGCTGAAGGTAAAGTCCTACCCCATATCTAGGATTGCCAGATCCCCTTACCCTCCTGGCAGGATTGGGGGGTACCCAGCACTCACCTCTAGGACATCCTCCTGGAAGTGCTGTTGTTGTACTGCACTGGGAGCATGACCATTCCTACCCATATCCTTCAGGACTAGAATACCTCACACGTGTATGTAACCCTAATGGTGAGTACGGCTTGCAGTCAATCAAAAAAGCCCTGAACCTCGCCCCCCACTTCCCTTGAGGAACATGGTTTATGCCCATATTAGAAAAAACAGGCTGCCTTGTAAAAGTGAAACTGGTAGAGTCAGAGAGAGGCAAGTCTTCAATAACAAGAGGAGAACAAACCAAAAGAAAATCATGAGATTTTGTTAGTTTTTGTTGTTATAGCTTGTTTAGATAGGGAATTTGTTTATTTTTCATATCAATTGTGATAATTCTGAAACATCCCATTTTTGTAATTATTGTAATTAATAACAAAAGAAACACACAAGTCAAGTATTTTCACCTGTGAGTGGTCTTTCAAACTTAGCCCAAGCAAACCAAAGCTTCATAAATACGTTCAACTTGAACTTGCTGTTAGTTTGAGTCTGGAACAAACAGATGGAATTAGCTGTTATCTTTTTTGATCACTGGTGCAATTTTTATTTTTATAATGAACCTTATCTGCGCTTTGAGAATTCACTTCTTTAACATTCCATCATTTGAATTGGCTTTTGGAGTCCAGTTTTCACTGGTCATCAAAGTGCTGTTGAATGCCACCATCTGTTAGAAAGTGCAAGGAGAGTGTGGCCTAAGAACGATTCTCATGAGAAAGAGCATAATGAGAACAGGAAATGGCCCACCAGGAACCCATTCTTAGGACAGACCATGTGGAAAAGAACAAAACAATTCTTATTGCAGAGAAACCAGATTTCATTTTTTGTCCTTTGATATATTTCCTTCATCTCCTCCCCGCAGCTCCCATGTGATGGGTGGGAAACAGATTTTGTGAAATGCCCAAGTACTAGCTTCTCATCAAAATTCATAACACACGGAAAGTAAAGTCACTAATGCTAAAATGGATACAGATATGTTTTGTTGGGCCATGAAATACTGACTACACTTAAAAATATAATCACAATCCTTGGCAATTGTAGAAAGGATATTATTATGGGCATATATGCAGACTAGCATATTTCTTGTTCTTTTAAAACACTTCATTGGTTCCCAATGTGTTTGCATTACATTTCCATGAATCTTTTGTGATCTTGCCTGGGAGATCACCCTGCTAAGATGTCTTGTCTCCTTTGGAGGACCTTCAGCATTTTGGTTGACCTTTTCCTGCATCCAACCGTATCCCATTTGAGATGGGAAATTGAGAACTGTACAGAGTATTCCAAATGAACTTCATGATAGATTTATACAGTGCTATTCTGACACTGGCCATGTTATTTTCATTCACTTTTCTAATAATCCCTATCATATGACTTTCAAATCTTTTTCACACATTCAGCATCCTCATTGACCTGCCTATCACAAGGTTTGTTTCCACGTTTTTGTTGAAAAATAGATTCCTTCACTCAGCCACTCCAGCCCAGCTGTAGAAGTTCAGGTGGACATACTTACAAACATCCAGTTATAGATTATTTATGCTCATCTGCTTTCTTTGGGTACCAAATACCTGTGACTTCCCACTTTGCAAGTGAGAATATTGTCCACAATGATTTCTCCTATCTGCCTAGCATTTGGTAGGAAGGATCCTTTGGGTAAACGATGCAATCCCTCTTATTGTTGAAAGTAATAACAGATATAATAAAGAAAACTTGTGTCTATGTTATTAAAGACGAGAATATAAAAGAATTAAAACTAAAAAATGAAAGTAAAAAATGAAAATAGTCTTGTGCACATCTCTAAAACATACACTGATGAAACTATCTTATACCGAGTCAGACATTGATCTGTCAAGGTCAATACTGTCTCCAGGGTCTTTCACGTCATCCTGCTACCTGGACCTTTTAACTGGAGATTCTGGGGATTGAAGCTGGGAACCCAGATGTTCTACCATAGCCCATCCCTGAAGACAGTACTCAGCTCAAGGACAGTGACTTTGATCCTATGAGTAGAGAACTTTGATCTCTGTCTAACAGGGGTTTTTTTCTGGGGAAAGAGGTGGTGGAACTCAGTGGGTTGCCCTCAGAGAAAATGGTCACATGGCTGGTGGCCCCGCCCCCTAATCTCCAGACAGAGGGGAGTTTAGATTGCCCTCGCGGAGGGCAATCTAAACTCCCCTCTGTCTGGAGATTAGGGGGTGGGGCCACCAGCCATGTGACCATTTTCAAGAGGTTCCGTAACTCCGTTTCCCCACGCTCCCCCTGAAAAAAAGCCCTACTGTCTAATATTTACTGCTATTTGCTGCTACAGACTATGTAAAACAATTGATCAGGAGATTTAAGTCTGGAACAAAAGAAATTCCTTTGGCATTGTACAACTCTTCCTAAACCAAAATGACATTTTTTTTGTTATTTAAGAATTTTATTTAAAGAATAAAATGACAGTCTTGTAGCATCTTAAAGACTAACATGTGTATTCCATCAGAAGCTTTTGTGAGCCAAAGGCCAATTCACGCCATGAACTTTGTACCCTTGATATAGGGGTCTCTGGTTTTTTGTAGGCTGATATCACAGTACATTGGTTAATCTTCAGTCTTCACAAGACTCTCATTTTTGATGCAGTAGACTAACTGTGATTTCTTTGGAATTTGTCTTCCTGTCATGGCCACTGCCCTTGGTTTCATTTCTCTGCTTGTGTTCCCCAGAATTGCTTCCTTCATACATTCATGCATAGGGTATCTAATACATTCCTATCTAATACATTATCATTCTACCCTTTCTCCAAGGAACTCATTGTCCTTCCTTCCCCATTTTATTCTCACAACAACTATGTGAGGAATGTTAGGCTGAGAGTGAGTGACTGGTGCGAAGTCATTCAGGGCTAAACTACAAGTGATGAATGACACTTGAACGGCAAGTGTTCACTTGCCCTCCACTTGCTCTCCACTCGATTCACTTGCCGTTCAAGTGTCATTTGTCACTTGTAGCTTGGTCCACAGAGAACTGCATGGCAGGGAAGGGTTTTGAGCCTGGATCTGAATGATCCTAGTCTGGCACTCTAATCACTTCACCATTCTGGTTCACTGAGATTCCTATTGCCCTTAAACCAGTGGTATTCATACCATGGCTCCCAGAGAGCCTCATTCGCAATTTCCATAGGCCAAAAGAGCCACATGACTACTGTATGTCATGGGTGCCACTCTGTCAAACACAAATATACAATAAAATAAGTTATAGCTACTAATATTAAATATGTAACTATGATCTTTTACATTACCAGAATACCTCTCCACAGGTCTCTCCACACTGTTATTTGACTAGCCAGTCCTTTTGTGCCTGGAGTGAGGGGAAGGGTTTTCCCTCTCTGCTTTCTGTCTTTCTCCTCATCATGAAGCCCAAGAGGCTGTGTGTGAGAGTGAGATTGTCAAGCCAGCCAGAGGAGAACAATCTGTTCATGGAGAAAGGGGAATAACCCCGCCCCACCTTCTCCTCAGGGCATAAAGAGTTATTCAGTGTCACATTGAGGAGGGTGAGCAGAGTTCACCAGTTTGTTGGAGTGAATGACATCTCCAACTGCCTTCAGTGAAAATGCGCGACTTAGAAATATAATTAGGCAAGCAATATTATTATTTTTTATTAAGTATGATTATTTAATTTTTCCTCATTGAGGTTAAGAATAAACAGTGGGTCCAATCCAACCAGCTTTTTCACTTGATCTCACCCAATAACTCTCTTCACTACAATTCCCACCTCTCACGGCTTTCATCCATGCCGATCCCCACAATCCCCAGCAGAGCTTTTTTTGGTGATCAACAAAACTCTACCTTTTTCAATAGCAGAAAAGTGGATTGGATCTAAACTTATCATTATTTTAGGGATTCAATAAAATTTTGATTGTAATCACCTCGTATGACCAATACTCAGTTTATTATCTGTACCACTGGAGTCACTGGAAAACAACTGCTACTCAGTAGCCATGAGACACATACTCACTGCTGTTGGTCTAGTAGCCCCCAGGCAATCACTAAGAATATTGTAGAGTTGATCCCCAGGACATGGCACATAACTAGAGAAATTGACTGGACACAATGGAAATCAGTTCAAATAAATGGTGTTTATGGTGGGTACGGGTTAAAGCCGTATTCTAAACAGGTTCATAATGAATTTGACTCCTTTCATATAAACCAGATGTATACATTTACAACATGGTAAATGCCTCTTTATGGGGAAAAAAGGAAGAATAGGAGAATATCTGGTATATTCAAGCTGCACACTTTGAAATATACACCAGGCACTAAAATGGAGCTTATGGACATTTCAGAGGTGTACGTACTTACTGAAATAGGTTTTAACACATAAAACACGGTGCTGCCCTATACATTCCTAATATACAAAACTCATTTTACTGTTGTAATTCAAAAGTGCCATAAAAGTAATCTTTAACATTTCATCCAGATGTTAAGGTTTTTTTAAAAACAGGTCGAGACACCACATGGAGGCATGTGCATAGAGTGCATAGACAAAGTGCATAGTTCATAGGCACATTTTCATTTCACTGGATGTATGACTTGAGAGTTTGGTTTTTTCCTCATTCTAATACCACTAAATAGTGCACCTGAGAATTTTATTTTGGAAACTGCAGAACTGTGTTCCAGTCTCTCTGAGCCTTTGGGCAGCCTTTTATATGTTGTCAGAGATGCTTGCAGTACCACCCCCTCACATACAGACTAACCAAATAAACAGGGGTACCATTAAGACAGGACAGGGAGGCCATTTCTGTCCCCCTTCCTTCTTACACTGTTTCATGCCATGTGATTATTTCCCAATGTAATTCCTGGTTGACTGATAATTATTAACTGTCATTGCAAACAACTTGTGATGCAGCTGATTTACGGTGATCCCTCTGAGATTTTCAAGGTAAGAGATAAACAGGGGTGGTTTGCCATTGCCTTCTTCTGCATAGCATCTCTGGTCTTCCTTGGTGGTCTCCCATCCAAATACTAACGTTGGCTGAACCTGCTTCAGGCAATTTTCACATGTCTTACCAGCTCTGGTACGTCATGCAAAGCTCCCACAAGGACAGCGTCTTCCTGGCATGATTTCCCAGTTCTTGCACAAAATCACGCCAAGAAGATGCTGTCCTTGCGGGAGCTTTGTGCGATGTACCGGAGCCAGTAAGACGTGTGAAAACAGCCTCACTTCTAAGCTTGGACTAATTTACACTTGTTCAGAATTGTTCAGGAGGGCATTGTTATAATGGTAATAAGGCATAAGGCTACACTATAATAGAATGGTTCAGAAAGGAACTTTTAAAAAGGGAACATGACAATAGTCTATGCCCACTGTGTATGGTATGTGTTATCTATCAGTTGTGTGTATTATCCTATTCTTATTGCATTGTTTTCTCATTCTGTAGAAAACCTGCAAGTGTCCAGTAGCACCTATAAGACTAACAAAATTTATGGTACGATATGAGCTTTCGTGAGTCACAGCTTACTTCTTCAGATACCTGACATATGTCTGACAATTTTTACACTGCATGTAATTTTTGTAATCCATGGCATTTTCATTGCTTATTTGATCTCTCATGCTATTTGATTACATTGTTTTCCACCATGTAATCTGTCTTCAGTCTCATGAGAAGGGCAGGCTATATATGAAGTAAACAAATAATATAAAAATTACCTTTGCAAATATTTTTATGATACATTCTACTCAATAATCTTATTCATCCTCTTAAAAGCTCAGAGCAGTCTATATTATTCGTTTGGTCCTCGGAACAACCCTATAAACTAGGTTAGGCTAAGAGCGAGTGACCAACCCAAGATCAACCATTGAGCTTCATGATGAATGGGGGTGGAATTGAACCTGGGTGTCCCCGACCCTAGTCTGATACCATAATCACTATGATATTGGTGGGAGTGTCCCCTAGTGAGCACATTCAGGGGTTCTCATGGCCAAATTTAATATTGATGGGAATAGCTCCTGCTCAGGGAAACCTAATTACAGTTAATAAATTGATTAAGGTTTTAAAAACGATTGAATTTATGAAGGATAGTATTTAACACATGCTTCATTGCTCACATGTCATCCAAGTTATTTTTCTAGCTCACCAAAATACATATGATTGTAGTTTAGTCTTTATTTAACACGAGCTACAACTGATGCTATCACCAGTGTGTGGAGACTGGGGAAAAAACATACTCCTTTTCTAGTTCTGCTTCATTTAGTGTTACTTCATGAGAGTACTTGACCCTGTTTAGAATTAGAACAATCTCTGTTAAATACACTTTTCTGCATTCATAAAATCTCACCAGCATTTTGTCTAATCATATAACTACACTGCTGCAATAAGAATAAAGTGAAAGGGGGCAGAATCCATTGAAAATTACTTTTGTCTCAAAAGACCAGCTCTCCATTTAACATAATCTTGGCTGGCTGGTTGTGGGATACAGCATATTAATAAAAGTTATTTATTATGGCTCTAATTTTTTTAAGATATCCAAAGGGGGATCACACTTATTGCATTCCACTCCTGGAAGCATTCTATTTTCAGGGACACCTGTTGTCATGAAACCCAGTAAATGCAAAGAAACAAGTCTCTGGATACGCAGGGAAACCCAGCTGCACACTGGGCAGTGAAGGAGGGACAGCTGTTCAGCTGTCAAAATTGGAATAGCACTGTATATGTGCTGGAATTGTAAAGAGGAATTAAGACCTCTTTTTTCTTTTTTTAAAAAAAGTTGTTATAAGTTTTAAAATTATTTTTGCAGTATTAACAAAATAAAAGACTTGCAGTGATCTTTCAATTTTCACTCCAAATATAATGGCATGCAGCTTTCAAGAGGTTTTTATTTTATAAAGAAAACTCTTCAGTGGAAACAAGTTGGCTCAAAAGCAGGATCAGATTTTCTTTCAAGAAATAGCTAACACTTTTTAAGCCTGTAATGAGCTGGAAAGAACTCTTCCTTTCAGCAAGTCAGTACATTAGACATTTATATGGGGTAAAGATTATTAAGCATGAGGGTAGAAATATTTTATTCATTTGATTGGAACACACTGTGAAAATAATAGAACTTAACGCCAACTCACAAATGACAAAAAGCAGGATTTACAGATGACACCATAATGTCTGCTGGGAAAAAATGACAGCTTCTAAAAGTGTACATTTCTAATGCCCAGCACCCAGAAATTACCCTGAGCTTTCCTCTCCAAGAAGGACAAGACTTGTGAAATTAGATGTTTTGAATTGGAATTGAACTGGAATTGATCTTCCCCCACTGGCCAGGTGAGTTGTGGTGGTAGACAGAAGCTGAGAGCGGGCGATCCAGCAATCCTAGTAAGTATAAATGTCCTCTTCATAGATATTTGACTGGATAGATGACACACAGATGGCAATAAACAACAAAGTGTTATTTAACAGAAAATAAGATGTTTAACATGGTAAAGGTTTGTGTGGAATTAGGCTTCTCAGTTGCCAGCTAGTGGCACACAAGCTGGCAAGCCCCTGGAGATTGCCTGCTAGCTGCAGGTAACCCAGGAAAGCATGCAACAGGTACACTCCTGGCAGGGAACGATGATGTCACTTCCTGAAGTGACATTGTTGTGCTGGCCACAGGCATGCACCCGCATTCCGCTGGGGTCAATTTTGGCCCCAAACAGGCTGAATTTTCCCTGTGCAAAGTGCAGGAGCACACCTATGGCCAGTATGATGCTTTATGCATGTGTGAAAAGCAACATCCACGGAGCACGCGGTAAGTGCCAATTTGCCAGGTCTACCCCCTCTCCCCTGCCAGGAGGGTATAGGGACCTGGCAACTCTAATGTGGAATACTTCAGCACATAAAGTAAAAATGGTTCTCAGCTTCACTATAATTAAGATTGGTTGAGCCCTAAATACGATGATTATTTATCTCACCAAAAAAAGCTTTTTTCCCTAAAATGACCCCATATCCTATCTAAAAAGCCACATCATACATAAAAGCCAAATAAAAGCTTGTCAAAGCTGACACTCTTATCCAAAGCCAAGATTCCCTGTCTGAGGAAAAATGTTTTTCTTGCACCCCCCACTCCCATGCAGGGAAGCTCCATGAGTTCTGATTGGCTGACAATCTCTTGGATTTACATGAAGCCACAATGACAAGGATTAGTTCAGTGCTCTGGAGGAGAGGCAGGACTTTGGGGGATGGTTGCCACATAGATAGTATTGATGCTGTTATCAAATGCCTAAGGAAGTTGCTTACAGTCATGCTCTAAATGCTACAAACACCACTTCTCAAAAAAGTCAAGGGCTATTTACTGGTGTGTTTGGAAAATGAAGCTATGCTTCCCTGTATGTGGTACACCTTAGATAAGCCATGTAGTCTCATACAACAACAAGAACAAAAAACTTAGCCACTAGAACACAGAATAGTGGAAGGAAGAGTGAGTAATTAGAAAATTAGAAGATCAGGCACTGATAGCTAGCTTTTGGAACGTCTTTAAAATCCTGAGACAAAGAAAGGAAAATTGCATGGTGCTTTCAAAAACAGAGAAAATGAAAAATACTGTACTAACACTTAGGAAAGCATTTGTGGAAGCTTAGTGCCAAAAATATTATTCTCCCCCCAACCCCTTCTGAAAATACTCTGGCTGCTCTGGCATCCTTCTGCTACTGAGGTGGGGGAATGTGCTGTTGTTGCTTGAGGAGGGAAGAGTGGCCAGCCTGATGCCACCTTCGTACAGTGTTGGAGGGTGGCATGAAAGAGGGCATAGGGATCAGCATCACTAACCTGATACTGTGAATGCTATCCCTAATAAGTGTAAGATTATCACCAATTTTGCAACCATAATCCAAACCCAATGCTCAAACTCAAATCCAAACCCTGTTTCAAACTTTAATGCTAAACTTGTAACTTTAAAACACTAAGGCAATTATGGGGGGAAATTTTACATAATAGCATTTGGGTGATTGCTCCCACCCTCCACCCCCCACCTCTGTTTACTTGGCCGGCAGGGGGGAAATGTGCCTCCCGGGCATGCTCCCTGGTGACTTGGCATGCTCCCATGCACTGCAGGGGCCCAAATTGGGCTGCTGGGGAGTGTGGGAGTGCTCCCGTGCTCTGCAGTAGCCCATTTCAGCCCAATTCAGGCCTGAATTGGGCCAAATCAGGCTGGATTTTGGGCTAATTGGGCCACTGTGCAGGTGTGCTCCCACAGTGGCATGTGACCTGCACAACGATGTCACTTCCCAGAAGTGATGTCATCGTGCAGTCTGGGAGCATGTGCGTGGTCTGGTCACAGAGCATGGACAGTTGGTAAAGTTGTGCCTATATTACCCACTGCCAGAGCCCTGCCCCGCCCTGAGTCAGTCTGGCCTGAAGCAGGCAGGGGAAGAACTAGAACATGACTGAGGAAACTGATGATGTCTTTGGCGGCTCAAGCTGGACACAGAGCTTCAAGAGTGGGAGCCTTGAAGAGGACACAAGGAAAGAGGCAACCTTGTACTTCTTCTGTAAGTAAATATTTTGTACTTTGTATTACTGGGCACCACTTGTTAGGGCTTGCCTTTGTTCGAAGTGCCCTTCAGAAAGGGCATCAAAGGTCCTGTCTTCACAAATATTGCTAAGTTCATAGCAATTGTGATTAAGTTATACCTGTAGGTGCAAAGTTGAGGGGTTTATGTTTGTTACTTTGAACATTATCATATTTTGAGTGTTGCCTTTGTAAAGCAATTTCATGGTTACTTGCTAAGCCACAGGGATGCTGTCATGTACTGACTTGAATCCCTCCCCCAGTTCTCCCGTTGAAAAAGATAATTTAGGAGAGGGATCTATGTTGCCAGGGTTCTGCTGGGTTACAGACGCAGGGGTGTCCATTTTTCAATTTTCCTTCAGGGATGAGACTAAAGATGAGAAAAGCCTTCATAGCATTATACTATTAACCCTGAGTACAGAAGACAGTGATCCAGCAGACAGACAGGAATTTCTGGCATCTTGTTTAGGAACAATCCCATCTCTGAGTAGAACTGGCATTGAGAAACCCATTATCATGTTCAGGCAATGGCCTATAACATTCACTATCGTACTTACATCAGACAAATAAGCATTATGGCATCTACAAATTGATGGCCCTTTACTCTAATCACCAGATGACCTCTCCTAGCATTTTCATGAAGATCGTAAACAGCATGGAGTGAGTGTGGGAGAACTAGAGTAAGGCACATCATGGATCAAGTGCTATAGGATTGATGTTTTGGCACCTATAGTGGAAGGGGGCTGACAGGAATTTAACTGACCTTATTAAAAACTTGGAAGAGTAGCTGTGAGGGAGCTAGTTAAGATCCTTAAAGATAAAGATGTCTCTCTGGGAATCAAGATAATCCAAACTATGGTATTCCCCATTGCCCCTGTATGGATGTGAAAGTTGGATGGTAAAGAAAGCTGACAGGAAGAAAATTGATTCATTTGAAATGTAGTGCTGGAGAAGAGTTTTACAGACATCATGGATGGGTACTAGATCAAATCAAGCCTGAATTCTCCTTAGAAGCTAAAAAGACAAGACTAAAGCTATCGTACTTTGGTCACATGATGAGAAGACAAGATTCTCTGGAAAAGTCAATAATGCTAGGAAAAGTGTAAGGCAGCAGGAAAAGAGGAAGACCTAAAATGAAATGGTTTGACTCAATAAAAGAAGCCACGTCGTCCAATTTGCAGGATCTGAGCAAGTCTGTTAAAGATAGAACGTTTTGGAGGTCTCTCATTCATAGGGTCACCATAGGTTAGAGACGACTTGACGGCACATCACACACACACACACACGCACATTAAAAACCCAGTGGACAGAAATGACATTTTAGAGCAAACATGGCAGGTTCTTCCCAACTTGCATAACTTTCTTATGTTACAGTGAGTTAATCACTGCGTCACTCAAGAAATTTCCTCCTCATTTTCTGCTTTAGGTTGGCTGCCCACTTAGAAGAAAAGTAATGGGGAACCATGTACATTTATTTGTTTATAAGCCCATCATTCACCTTGCTCACCGTCTCCAAATCACGCACTTTTAAAAACAAGTTCATGAAGTTGGGGAGAAGAGGGAAGATACATTGATACCACACCATCAGCCAATACTTCCTTTCCCTAGTTTCAACTAACCGTGCTGGAAACTTTCAGAACAGGCTCTTCCAAGGTTACCCTGGGAGAGGAAAAGGTGCCTTTGAACTGAACACAATGAGAGAACTTTCAAACCAGTCACTCACCCCCACTCTAAAAGTGTTACTGTTGTCCACATTGAGCTTCGGAGCCAGCAACAACACATCTTCACAAGAGGACCTGTTTATTTGAGCCTCGGTGTTTTGTTGCTTTTTCATACATTGGTTTTTCATTTTCCATTAGCTTTTGAGTTATGCTTGGCAATATATTTGTCCTTCAAAATATTTACAATAGTATATATTAAAGGTATGAAAAGGGGGCCACTAATGCATCACAGTGCCAGAGTAGTAGATACCATTGTCCTACTCTACGACACTATTTCCGCTGTTCTCCTTATTTCAATCTGTTCACTCCATAACCTCTCTTACCAATGTAACTGGAGTTGGCTTTATACAATTATTTTATACCCTGAAAGGAAAATTCTAAATCCCACTCACAGGTTTTGTACAATACACTTCTTATTTTCATCTGTCTCATTTCCACTGTAATTTCCTCTTTTCTGCTCCCGTCCTTTTCATTGGATGGGGCCTGCAAAAGGTGTCTCCTTGACATTAAAATGATTCTTCCCTTTTGAGAGAGGGAAAACAGGAAATAAAGAAAAGAACTTAGAGACAGTAGAAGTTACTTTTTTCATTTACGTCTTACTGTCTCTTGCTTTTGTTTTCCATTTTGAAAAAAAAAATCCTGTTGGGAATTTAATACTGAATGGGATTGTTATAGAAAGTAATTCAGTACTTACCTTAATGTCTAATCCACGTTATCAAAAGGGTAAAGATTAGAAAAGCACCTTCCCCTTTTAACATCTTTAATAGCTTTCCAGTACTAAACACTGGTTTTAAAAACAATAACACAGCCAGCTCCTGATCGAAATGCATTTAATAGCTGCAGGGCAGGGAGAAATTTGGCTTATCTTGTACCACTGGTGTCACGATGCAGAAACTCCTTTTTGATCTGCAGCTATTAAAGATACAAGAAGGCCTTTCAACATCTAGTGTAACAAGCTGTCACTTGCAAATGCTAATGCCTCAGACAGACGCTAGATATGGCACTTGGGAGAACCTTGCTGGCTCAGGCACCTGATCCATCTAATGCAGCATCCTGTTTCACCAGTAGATAACCAGTTGCCCTAGAGAACCATCAAAAAGGACATAGAGGCTAATGGCCTCTGAATTTGGAGGCTCCTTTTAATCTCCATGGCTTGAACATTGATGGGCCCATCTTCCTTGAATCTGTCAAATCCTCTTCTAAAGCAATCTATCCTTGTGGCCATCACTATGTCCACTAGCAGTGAATTCTAATACTACCTGGAGGGTAAAGAAGTACTTCCTTTTGTCTGTCCCGGATCTATTGCTTGTCAAATTCATTGCATGCTTCCAAGTTCTAGTTTTATGGAAGAGGGGAAAAAATTATCTCTATCCACTTACTCCAGCCCACACATAGTTTTGTATGCTTCTGTCATGCCCCCTATGGACTTTTTTTCTAAACAGAAAAGTCCTAGTCCTAGGCTCGTCTTTAGCCTTTCCTCAGAGGAATGTTGCATTCTCCTAAAGGGAAAAACCCTTTGGGGAAGGTAGTTTTGAGTGGACAAACTAGCCAGTGGAGAAAGCGTTAAAGCACTTCCTCTCCCTCGCTGATCTTCTGCTCTCCTAATCACATGAGCCAATCTATACATTATGATTTTTAACACAATAGTGTCTATTTCCCTCCAACCTAACTATCCACAGACAATCACACGTCGCTATGAAAAAATTCATTTCCCAAGCAAGTTTTTAAAGAAAAAGTCTGTGAATAAAAGCAAATGACAGAATAATTTAGGAAACAAATTTTTGTTTGATTATGCAAACAGCAATACCACTATCACTTGAAAAAAAACAAATATGCTTCATACTTTGTTTCAAACCAGCATGATTCCTGGAAGTATTCTGGGGCTTTTCCACAAGTAGAAACAGATCCTTCCCCTTCCCCTTTCAGCTTCTATGAACCACCAAAAGGCATTGCTGAGGGAACTCCAAAAGACACACCATTTGGAAGGCTGCAGGGAGGAAGGGAATCAGGAGATTGTACTTCCCCTATTTCTTGCCAGCAGAATGGCGGTAGGATTCAACCCATTCTTTGGTAGATCATATAAACTAGCAGAAAGGGAACTTATCACAAAGCCCTGTGGAAATAAAGAGTGACAGAAATGTAAGGCAGGCAGGATTTTGATGGTCATCATAAACACAGAAGAAAAGCTGTGTTCTTGAAAGTACCAAGATGTCTTAAAGGACAAGAGTGAATTTGGAAACCAAGAGGCTACAAGTGACGCCTGACACAGGTTGGACACTTGTCAGCTTCCCTCAAGTTTTGATGGGAAATGTAGGCATCCTGGTCTTGTAGCTGTAATGGAGAGCCAAGCTGTAAAACCAGGACGCCTACATTTCCCATCAAAACTTGAGGGAAGCTGACAAGTGTCCAACCTGTGTAAGGCGTCATTTGTAGTTTGGCTCTCAGCCTGAATATACTACTCCGTCCTCAGCAGTAAGATCTGAAAAGAAGGTCATGAAGAGATAGCTCACAAGCTCTGACTGTAGAAAGAGCCCCAAGTCATAAAGCAAATTCTGCATTTTTGTCAAAAAAAAAGATTATATGTAGGCATAAGGCAGGGGTCATTTTGTAGAAAAATAGCTGGAGGAACTCATTAGCATAACTTATTAGCATATACCACACCCCTTGACATTGCCAGAAGTCTGTCATTAGCATAACTGGTTTGCATATGCCACACCACCTGACATCACCTATCCTGGCTGTTTTGGACCCAATCCTGGCCATTCAGGCCCAAAATTGGGCCCAAAATGGCAAAAAGGGGCTGAAAATGGCCGAAAAGGGGCCCAAAATGGTCAGGATTGGGCTGCTGCTGAGCGGAACAGTGATTCACCACCCGTCAGAGGCCCGATCCGGGCCGTTTCAGCCCCAATCCAGGCCGAAATGGGCCGAAATGGCCGAGAGTCAGGTGGGTGGGGCCATCTGACATGTGACCTCTTTGGGGAACTACTGGAACTGCATTCCTGCGCGTTCCCCCTCAAAATGTGCCCTAGCATAAGGAAACTGAAAATCACCAGGATAAGTTGCAAAACAAATAACCTTCTCACTTTAAAACGTTTTCAAACAAAATCAAGGAAGCCAAACTTGAACAAACTGGAAACTTTACACAGAATATCCCATGTTCCTTCAACAACCTTCTATTGTCACAAGTTTGCAATGATGAGAGAACTGAGAATAGAAATGGTGACAAAGTAGACAATATTCTGCCTGCAAAAGTGGTACATCAAGTCTATAGCAAGCATGAGGACAGAGACACATGGTTGATACGATTGTGAGAATACAGTTCTAAGTTATGGCACAAAAGCAATCTACTGCAAGCTTTAAATGAACATGTTGAAAATGTTACTTGGATAAGACAGAATACAGATGGCTATCTCTAAAACGTTGGCTTCAGGTTCATAGAAATTGCTGCTCAGTTTGACACTCTGAGAAGAAATTCCAGGCTACTTAAAGATACTTGCAAAGGGTCATCTACAAAAAAATTATATTGGATTTCAGGAGCAGCTCTCAACTGTACTTGTAGATAAGTAGTTGGAAGTAGCAAAAGTAATTGGAAGTAACAAAACAACCAAGCTTCATTTCCTTTGAGTCTACTTGATCATCAATGGGAAGGGAACCCAAGTAAGCAGTGGATAGAAAAAGTAATGAGTGGAAAAATCCTCCATTTACTGCCTCAAAGCATCTCATAGTGCAAAATCTATGTATGCTTCCAAGCCACAAGAGGACAGCAGTAGCATGAGATATTATTGCTCTTAAGGAGTTCAGGTGTCTTGCTTGTAGTATGGAAATGAAATAGGATACAAAGATCTTTATCATCTGTTTTTTCTAAACTGCATCAGAGAATGGTTAGTCTTGCTTTAAGATCTCAGTATTTAGATAACTATTTTTGCATGAGGCTGTGAACAGCAGCTGTGGATGCCTTACTCTACAACCAAACTGAAGATTTTGAGTACTGGCTACTATACATGAGAATAGCCAGTAGCATCCATGCCAGTTGAAATGGTGAACTTTGAATATTATTGCTCTAGATTCCCAGCTAATCTCTTCTGCAGGCCAAATATTACTGATGGAAACACCTGAGTTTTCATGGAAGAAATCTAGATATGGGAGTCTGAAACATTGGATTCTACTCACCAAATCTAAAATTAATGCCAAACCTTAGTTATCAAATTATCTGAAATCCAAAGCAAAACCTATACCAGTTTTAATGGACCCAGACTTCACTCACTGTTAGCATCAGAAATATGGCTGTGGAGTTTTATACTTTCAGGTAGGGTACAGCAACAAGCACCAAGGAATTTAGACCCGAAACAAATATTGGCCAAATCTACCATGCAAATTTCAAATTTCAAAATTGGAATCTGCATGTTACATATGATATCAAAATATGATATCAAAATGCATGTTGCATTATGATATCAAAATTTCAGAGCTTTAGGCCTTATCGGTATTTCAGTCATCAAATGCTACTTACCGTTGTATGATCTATCAAATAGAACATTATTTTATCACAACAATCAAATACAATTAAATGTTAAACACTATAAAGAAGGAGAGCATATGATTATGTATTCTTATATTTCCCTTACTCTGTATCACATAGTAAAAATAAAATAAAAAATGTTAAATACTATTGCATGCCAACCAAAAAGAGTCAGATATAGAATACCAAATTCTTTTCAAGTTTTTTTAAAGGATGAATTTATTATCTTGTTGCTTAGCTGTCAATAGTCAATCAATCATTTTATTGTATTTTATTTTCCTTCTTCATTTCTTTTTTATTATTACTGTGGATTCTGCGGAGCTGATTTTATATCGAAATAAATGTTGATTGATTGATTGATCTATCAATTGATTGGCCTAGCTGTCTTACAGTGCCATCCTAAACAGAGTTACTTTCTTTTATGCCCATTGCAATAATTCTGTTTAGGATTCCACTGATAATTTCTTTGATTATTTACACATGGGCATTTTGTTCCTCTACTCTTTAGATTTTTTTTTCCATTGGCATTTCATATTTAAATATTTATTTTATTTTGCTGCTGAATGCAATTCATATGTGTTTGCCTGAATGAACACTGCTTGTACTGTCATGTACTGATCCTGGAGTTTGCCTATGTGTGTGGGGGCTTGTTTAGCATGGAGGAGATGGGAAGCATGGAACACTGAGATCAGCTGCTGACACTCAGGCTAAATAACCCAAAGTTTGGACTTTTCGTTGTGAGATATAAAAATAAATATAAAATATGTAATATATAATATCACTGGCAGTGAAAAGTGGGAAGCAAAAAAACTTGTGAAGTCAGGCCCACTTTGATACAATGAAACAGAAGACCATTGGCACTGTAAAGAGTACAGCATTTCAATATGAGCCTTTGTGTGTTATTGCTCACTTCCTCAGATATGTGCTTGATTTCCCTCTAAGGATATGAGCTCTGACTCACGAAAGCTCACATTGAAGTAAATGTCATTAGTCATTAAGGTGTTACTGGGCTTTTATTTTGCTGTGACAGACTAACACGAATACCCCTTTTGCAACCACTTTGATATGCCATGCTAATGAGCGGACAGAAAAGATTTGTTGGATAAATTCAGCAGCAGAAATTCATGAGCATCTCAAATGATCTGAAGAAAATCTGGGTTCTCCTGAAACATATAATTAAGAGCCAACTTTATTGTGGCATAAACTTTTGAGAAACACAGCTCTGTTCGTCAGATGCATCGTCAGCTGTGGTTCTCGAATGCTTATGCTGCAATAAAGTTGGTTAGTCTTAAAGGTGCTACTGGGCTCTTTACTATTTTGCAACTACAGACTAACACAGCTAACTCCTCTGGACCTGAAACTTATGAGGGGTTATTGAATGGGAATGGTTGCCAAGCTTCCCAGAAACACAGCTGGCTCTCCACCACTGATCTTATTCTGTCATGGGCAAAGGAAGGCTCAATGAGAATCTGTGTTTAAAAGTATTTTGGAAATGTGTTATGTATTCAGGCTGCTTGAATGTGGATGTTCAATGAAAATAGTTTTTTGATGGTATGCTGTTTATGTGCAATCATATGAGATTCATTTGGGATACATCTACACACCTGATAAAGATCTTGGCAGAAATGGGATTTACAATCAGGCAGCCACTTGTTGTGTAAGAGCCATCTGCAATCTTTCCTTTTTTAGCTCCCCCCGCAATGGGGGCAGAATATCCCCCACCCCCAGTTGCCTCCTTCAGCGGCCACTCATCTGGCCAGTGGGAGGGGGAGGCATTGGTAAAAGAGGAAGAATTTTTAAAGAATTGGCTCTTGGTGCAACCCATCACTTCTGGGTCACTCTGGTAATTACATACTCACCAAGGTCTGCTTTGCTTGCACGCACATACAGGTAGGAAACTGTCACCCCACCATCCCTGGGCACACAGAGACCAGTTTTTAATGGAGGAACCTGTCAATTCTGATCCTAACATTATTCACAGAAAAGTCTGAAGCCTTTCTTCAGCTTAAGCAGCCTTCTTCCAAGTTCAGTGGCTCTTGAACAGCCAATTAAGTTGGAGGAATGCTGCTTAGGCTGGAGAAAGGCTTCAAACTTTGCTGAATGGAGTTCTTGAATACAGGCCAATGACTGTGATCTTCCCTGGTAATATATAGGTCTTTTCCTCTGTACATGCGTATAGTTGTCAACAGCCTGGACAAAAACGCCCTACCCCTTTAATGGAAGCTTAATGGGAAGTCATTCATCAGGTGATGTTTCTTATTTCCAAGTCAAGAAAGTTTCAGCTTCCCAGTTCCACGTATTAAACCTCAGTTAAACAGATATTTCTTAAAAGCCAGTGAACAATCCTATACATGCCTCAGGGGAACTTTGCTGTGAAATGTCATTTGAATGTTACTGATGAGGAT
This sequence comes from Eublepharis macularius, assembly GCF_028583425.1. Taxonomy (NCBI): domain Eukaryota; kingdom Metazoa; phylum Chordata; class Lepidosauria; order Squamata; family Eublepharidae; genus Eublepharis; species Eublepharis macularius. Next base: position 36,473,705 of record NC_072796.1, on the reverse strand, counting down.
AGAACATACAGAGCAGCTGTGGAAAAGTTGCTTTTTTATGAATGGGCTTACAGATGTCGTAATCACCCCTCAGCATACATAAAAAAAAACTTTTCTGGATCTTTATCCCTCTTCCCTACACAGAGCAGAGTCAGTTCTCAGAGGTTTCCCCATGAATTGCATGGAAAAAGCAAATAAGCTGCAATCTGGAAAAAGTCTTGAAAGGGAGCAAAACCTGCTTTCCAGCCTAGACACATGAGTCACCACTGGCAGAAAGCAAATTTAACTCCCATGTGAGTGATGTCACAAAGAGTACTCTTTTACTTAGCCCCCTATAAATGAATAGGTGCTTTGGGGGAAAATAAAACGGTACTTGGGGCAGCACTGCATTGGGTGTAAAGAACCATTTCCATCTGTGAGTGAAGAACAACTTTCTATCTGGGTATCAAACTTACGTAACCATCCGACCCTTTCTCTGCATGTGCCCTATGGGCACTTGGCTGGTATTGCTATAAATGACCACTGGTGGTCTAGTGAGATTTCACTCATCGTTACAAACTAGGTCATTCTAATAATGCTATTTGCAATGGGAAGGAGCTCCACTTTTAGCAACAGATATAATAGCATCAACAGGGAATTAGGGACAAAACAAGAGGTGCAAACTGACTGTGAATAAATTTAATAAATGTCATTACTTATCTGATTGGCATTTAGGCTTGCAGAATCTCCTAATAAAAAATAATGGATACATAAAAGAGCATTGTAAATGTTGGAGTTTTCACAGATCATTGAATTTTACGATGTGGAGTCACTAGGCTATTATGTGTTCACTCAGCAAACAATAAATGGAGTGCTCTGGCACAAAATATTACACAAATATTGACCAGAAATCATAACAGCTAGTTATTCTCTACGGACTGGAAATGTTTATGGGACATTTTAACAAAGCCTTTTTAGACTGACAATTTTTTATTTGGTTTGTAAAGTGTATGTGAGCATGTACATGTATGCTTATTGCACTGTGCAGATAGCATATAAATCCCTAGTTGGGATGCCCTTAATAACCAAGGTACATCGGATAGCACTGGGTACACTAGGGTTGCCAGGTCCCCTTACCCTCCCAGTGTGTGGGAGGAAACATGACACTTACCTTTCCTCCACTCTCATGGTGCTCTTTGTGCATGCACTTCACATCGGGTCAATTTCAGCCCGAAAAGGACCTGATTCGGCCCCAAACGGGCAAAATTGGTTCACTGCAGAGCGTGGGAGCACTCCCAAGGGCAGCACAATGCTCTGCACGATGACGTCGCTTCCCAGAAGTGATGTCATCGCACAGTCCATGCACGAACACTGTGACAAATGTGAGTGCCAGGTATCCCACCTTCTGCTAGGAGGGTAAGGAAACTTGGGAACCCTAAAGAAGAGTCTAATTGTACTGATTAGGGTTGCCAATTCCAGGTTGGGAAATTCATGGAGATTTAATGGGAGAGCCTGGGGAAGGTGGGGTTTGGGAAGGAGAGGGACCTCAGTGGGATCTAATGTTAGAAAGCACATCTTTCAAAGCAGCCATTTTCTTTAGGGGAATTGATCTCTGTTGTCCGGAGATTAGTTGTAATTCATGGAGAGCTCCAGGCCCCACCTAGAGGTTGGCAACCCAAGCATGAATTCAAAATGACTTTTGATGCAATAGTCTGCATCTTTAGATACACTTTACAAATCAATTCTTTAGACCGGCTTATGACATCTTAGTCAAGAACTTAAATAACCTGTCTGTACATTAATTGCTACTTGAACTTGAAATCAATGCAACAGCGATTGCTTATTAACCAAAACATTGTGGAGCCCTCCATATGTTTGCTTTGCTTTTCAATTAGGTTCTATTATTTTTCCTATTAGCTTTTGACAAATAGAAATAGAAATAAACTTAACAGTAGGGAAATTGTTATCAGTCAGGTGACCTCCCTAATGGAAACTCTTGTATATTTAAATGTAAAAAAAGAATCTAGTGTTTAACATTATGAGATAAGTTTATTACTATACACCTTTCTGAACTAGGCTTGACTTTTTAAAAAACGAAATAATAATGAGATTTTTAGGTCAAATGTCAGAACTGTTTGAGTTTATCACACCAAAATGAAACTGTATTCATAAGATCAGTCAAATTGATCTAAGTAGTCACAGAAAAATGCATACATGTCATATTCATTCCGAAGAAAATCTATGCCTCATCACAAGGTAGTTAAACATCTTGCAAGACCTTCACAGTCATAATTTAAATTTGCATGAAATATGGGTGTTCTGTCATATCTCAGAGTTTCTACTATAAAGATGCAGTTCTATTATGTCTGTTTAAATATTAAGACGTTGCTAGGGATCTAAAGAGGAAATTGTATTTATAAATATATTTTCTTCTGCTTTGTTTTGTGTATGGGATGTATACAAATGCATCCAAAACCTGAAAACAGGATTTGCAGAATTTTTTTTCCTCAGAGGAAGGCCAGCCCCCCCACTTTACAAGGCAAAAGACAAGCCTACTTTTTTTTCCAATTTTTTAATTTTTTTTTTATTATTATTATTTTTTACAAGCCTACTTAGTGATATGAATGTTCTATACCTTGCCCCACCCACTATTCTTTAGAAGGACAGCGAACCTTTCTTTTTTAAAAGCACAACTAAATTCAACTGAATGTTTGTTCATTGCTTTATTTTAAAAAAAAAAAACCAATTTTTTAAAACAAAAATTGAAAAACTGTTCCAGGCTGGGTTGTTGTTGTTGGTGGTCATGTGAGTGACCTCATGCAACCAATTACCATTTCTCAAAACCATCTTTGGCTTCAGACATGCAGAACTCCACACAATCATGAAGAGAAGGTTAAACCCTGCCCTGAGTACATTTTCAAAGGATACATTTTATATACATCTATATTCTATGGGTATACTTGTACAGACAACAGGGAAAATATTGCCATTCCCATATTCCATATGGGGAAAATACCTCTGTTTCTGAATTTCATCATGTCATATTGAAAACGAGGCACAAGCATTTCTAGATGTAATGTCTCTTGCAAAGTTCAAGGAAAACATTATTCCCACCTCAGAAGCTCTGTGTAATCTTATCTCAAACATTTTCTAACAAGTCTCGCCTACTGCTTTTATAACAGTGAATCATTTTAGACAAGGGTGAGGCCTGAGGTTTTGAAATGTTCAGGAGCGATAGTACACAGCTTATGAATGTGCGGGTATGTTGCTTGTCTTTATAACTAGAGATCATTCTCCCATGAATATGGAACATGATGAATAATCTCCACATATGACATCTATTTTTGAGCTACTTTTCTTGGTAACCATAGACCTCCATAGACCTTGGTAACCATAGTCCTCCATAGACATGGTTCGTAGGACCATTTTTTAAAAGTGAGAAACATCCTGAGGTGACTTTTCTTTTCAATGAACTTGTGAAAGCTACCTGCATGGCAAAACTGCAAGTCACTGCACACTATAAAATCCTGCCCAAGATCCAAAGGATTTTGACGTGACTTCCACTTTCTAGCTCCTTCTTACCACAGCAAACCTTCCCCTCACCCCCCCCCCCAAAAAAACCTCCTCCTGATGGTAATGCCTGGAATCGGACACAGCGAAAGGAGCTGCAACAGTAAACAAAAATCAGCAAAGTATTAGGGAGGCACACTCATGCAGCTCACTGGATCTCCGGCACTGGCTTAAAAGGTCGCATCCAGAGGCACAATATACTCCTGCTTGTTCATAATGGGTAAGTAAACAGCTTATTTGCCATGCCCATAAGCTTCCCTCTCTTATGCTAGACACACTACTGAAGTCTTCCTGGTTTCGGATGGCTTAAATCAAAATCCAGCAAGTGGAAAGATTTGAGAATGTGGGCATTTGCACACCCAAATTCAGACACCTTAGGTACCTCACTACTATGTTCCTGGCTGATCCTACCTCCTTCTGACTCCTGCTCATAATGTCACAGAATCACAGAATCACAGAGTTGGAAGGAGCCATACCGACCTTCTAGTCCAACCCACTGCCCAATGCAGGATGAGCCTAAAGCATCCCTGACAAATATTCATCCAGCCTCTTCTTGAAAACTGCCAGTGAAGGTATGCATCTTGTACAGAATTAAGTTCACAAGAAGAACCCAGTTATACCTAACAGAGAGTTGGTTTTGCAGCCTCCTGTTTCAACAGTGACCAGCCGAACATTCTGGGAAATTTGCATGCAGAGGAAGAAGGCAAAAGACATCCTCAATTGCTTACCACCTCCCCCACAAATGCTAATCCGAGGTATACTGTGTCACAACATGGAGGTTCTATTTAGGCATTTTTGCTGCATCATCTGAAATGACTGAGAAAGACCACTTGCAAAGAAGACTGATATGTGCAATGGAGCACACAGAGATCTCTGAACTGGGGCAAATATGTACCGTTCCTATACAAACATTCTCTCTCTTTTGGTATGAAATGTTTCCAGCCATCAAGAAAGGCACATGTAATAACTCGTAAAAGAATGCCCACCCCTGTTTGCATTCCAGCCACACAGCTATCTCCCCTTTAATCAGTTTGTTCAGCTTACAGCGCTCAAAATGTTCTCCTTAAGTTACATAATGTTGAAAGAAACGATGCAAAGCTGAACAGATGCTGGGATATAAATAGCAGCAAAATACTATTCAGGTGCCCAGCCAAGATGCCTCAAGGGCCAGATTTGTATTTTTGCAAAGTATAGATCCCGATTCCTACTTTAATATATATATATATTACCCCCCCCCCCCCCCGCTAATTATTTATTTGTATTTAACTTGTCATATTTTAGGACTGACTAGTTATTCTCAAGTTCTCCAGGGGTTGCAAGAGAAGAGGGGTGGTCATGAATACTGGGACTCTGGGAGGAATCTGCCCCTGAGAGAAGACAAATATTGTCTTGGGGTCTCTTCTCTCTCTCTCTCTCTCTCTCTCTCTGTGCCTGTAATTGAAACTTCTCAAGAAACTACTCAGATCCTGCCGCTGCTATTGTAGACTATCTTGAGACAAGCAGGGGTTGTTACCCACCACTGAATCATAGATATTTACTTGATAACTTTTTTAAAAAGTACAGAAGCAATAGCAATTGCTTGTTGTCTGCCTAAATAAGCCTTCTCACTTTCCTTTTAGCCTTCTAGACAGATAGGATGCTTTAAATTCTCATACAAAACCAAAATATCCATTTGCAAATAGTGTATACTACACCCCAACATTTAATGCATAAGCATAAACATATATGTCTTAGACAGCCAGCAGGACTTTAACTCTGGAGGAGGGTGAATGAGGGGACTGGTAGGACATGCATATTTTCTCAGAGGTATGGACAATTTAAAGATATAGGTTGTGGTTCCCATTCACAAGAGGACTTCCAATCCAACACAGAAGAAACAGTCTTCTGCAGGCAGCTTTGTGTAGTGGTTAAAGTGTTGGACTAAGATGTATTGTCGAAGGCTTTCACGGCCGGAGAACGATGGTTGTTGGGGGTTTTCCGGGCTGTATTGCCGTGGTCTTGGCATTGTAGTTCCTTGGCATTGTAGTTCATTGTAGGAACTACAATGCCAAGACCACGGCAATACAGCCCGGAAAACCCCCAACAACCAATGTTGGACTAAGATCTGAAAGACCCAAGTTCAAATCTCTATTTTGCCATGAAGCTTGCTGGGTGCTCTCCTGGTAGTCACTCTCTCTTTCTCACAGTCTTATCTACTTCACAGGATAGTTGTAGTGATGACAAAATGTTCTGAGCATCTTGGAAAAATGACAATATTGAAATGCAATGAATACATAAATAAACAAATAGCCAAAGCTCACACTGCTGAGCATTTGGTTACACACTGCAGGCTCCATTGGATTGGCTGGATATGTTTTTTGGTGTGAATAGGGAAAGTCTAGTTGTTTTACAACAGCTATGACTATAAATCTTGCTGGCTATCTATTCTACGTAACCTGGCAATCAAAGGGAGCTTGGAGGGTAGTGTCATGCATATCATGATGTCACTTTTGGTAAAAATGGGAAGTGACATCACTTAACTGTAGGAATCACTAGATATTCTATGGCAAAACTATAGAGTTTCCAGTGATTCCTAGAGTGACATGAAATCACTTCCAAATTTTTCCCAGGAGTGATGTCATGCCACATGCAATGCCCATGTTCTTTTAAAATACTTCTCCCTCCACTGACCAGATTGGCCTCCAGTATTTCATTTCTTTCTTTTTTCTTTCTTTTTGTAAAGTTTTTATTTAAAAAGAAAAGATATAACAATAGAAAGTGCATAGAAACTTAGACAAGCACTACATTTGAATTTAATTTAAGCTAATAGAAAGATGTATTCAGGTTAAATTATGTGATAGCTCTCATCCCCTCTCCTTAGTTGCTTATACCCAAACTTTAATTTCAATAATTTTTAATCAGTCATTTCTCCTGTGATTTATCTTTGTAACATAATTACCTTAATTTATCTTAGTTTTAACCTAAATAATAAAAGAAATCTTTCCATTTTCCCCAGAATTCCACTATTGATCTATTGTGCACATAGGAAGTTAATTTAGCCATTGATGCATATGCGTACATCTTGTCTATCCACTCTGGCATGTCAGGGCACAAATCTGTTTTCCATTTCGCTGCATATAGTACTCTTGCAGCTGTCACTATGTACCGGAAAAGATCTCCCTGTTCTTTTGTAAACATTCAGTAAAATGTTTAGTAGCATCTTTTTCGGGTTTAAATCTTCTGCATCTCTTCATGTATCCTTATCCAATATCTTCATGCTTTCTTACATGTCCACCACATATGATAAAATGTTGCATCTGTGCATTGACATTTCCAACACTGTTCACTATAGTCCTTACTAATTCTCGTGATATCTTTGGAGGTAGTTTACCATTTAAAGAACGTTTTGTACCAGTTGTCTCTTAACAACTGACAATCTGTAAATTTAATATCTTTGGTCCCTAGATCTTTCCATTGATTCATGGGGATGGTTTCTCCGAAGTTTTTCAACCATTTTATCATACGATTTTTAACTTGCTCCATTTCTGTGTCGTATTGCAGTAAAATTTTATAAATTTTCCCTAATAAATGCTTCACGTCACTGCTTATTAATAATTCAAATTCAGTTTTTTCTCTTAAACTGCTGCCTTCTTTGAGAGTTTGTTCTTTAAACTTAGATACTGTTTGATGATATATCAATCATGGAATATTTTCCCCTTAAGCTTGAATTTCTTGTCAGGTTTTCACATTTCCTTTCTTGTCTATCATAGACTCATAGCTGAACTGATCAATTCTATTTCTGGTGGCAGTGTCACAGTGAGTGTTTATAGGCGACATCAGTGGTGAGATTGGTGGGCTTAATCTATTTCTGCATTAAAACTATATTTTAAATAGTCCGTCTCTTAGTATAACAACAACAACAACATTCAATTTATATACAGTCCTTCAAGGCAACTTAATACCTACTCAGAGTGGTTTACAAAGTATGTCATTATTATTCCCACAACAAACACCCTGTGAGGTGGGTGGGGCAGAGAGAGCTCTGGGAAGCTGTGTCTAACCTAAGGTCACCCTGCTGGCTTCAAGGGGAGGAATGAGGAAGCAAACCCGGTTCTCCAGATTAGAGTCCCGCTGCTCTTAACCACTACACCAAACTGGCTCTCCGTCCTGTTTTTGAATGGATTTTGGTGATTTTTAAAGCCACAAATAATTATGAATGCCCTCTTTAGCATCAGTTATCTCTAATGTGATGTGTCTTCTACTTGGATTTATAATCCAATCAGTTATCCAAAGCAATGCTGCTGCCTGGCGATACAGTTTAATATTCAGTACTACCAATCCTCCTCATTTTTTGTTATCTTGTAATACTTTAAATCTTATTCTTGGTTTCTTCCCTTTACATATGAAATTATTTATTACTTTCTGCCATTTGTTTCTGAACTTGTTGTTGAAAGTTGCATGATCTTTGTTTTCTTTTTGTTCAACTTATATCCAGAGTACTGTCCAAATTTTGATATTTGTTCCATTACATGTCAAAGAGTTTTTTGGATTTGTCACTGATATAACCACATCGTCTGCATAGCTTTTCATTTTATATATCTTTTCCCTCCTTTATTCCATCGATTCTACTGTCTTGCTTCATTCCCACTGCCAGAATTTCCAAGGCAATGATGAACAGTAATGGTGATACTGGGCACCCATATCATGTTCCTTTTATTTCAGTTTTCTCCATAAATGAATCATTAACTAAGATTGCGGCTTGTTAGTTGCAGTATTTCATTTCTGTATAGGTCAGTAGAGCTCCTGTAAATTAATTTTGCCACACTCAATTTGCACCAAATTGTCTTTGGTTTTTAATTTTCTGTATATGTAGATTCATGAAAAAAATAATCTGTTTTAATATATTATCTTAGATCCCTTGAGGAAACATTATGTGAAATGCATAGGGATCTCTGAGTGAAATATACTAACAGACAAACCAGCCAACCTCTACGCAAAAGAATAAATGGACACAAATCTGACATTAGAAATGGAAACTTCCAGAAACCAGTGGGAGAACACTTCAATCTACCAGAACATTCCATCAAAGACTTAAAGGTCACTGTAGTTCAACAGAAACCTTTCAAAAACAAAATCCAAGGGGAGGCTGCTGAACTGGAATTCATATGCAAATTTGACTCTGTCAAGCTGGGACTGAATAGGGACTATGAATGGTTATCACATTACCACAGGTAACAGATTTCCTTTACAGAGGTGGGGCCTGGGGAAGCTCAGTGGCACCTGGTGTGGGCTTTCGGGAACCACAGATCTCTTTGTCAGATGCATCTGGCAGGGGGAGCTGTGGTTATCAAAGGCCCATACTGCATTGGAATTGGATGGTCTAGCTGTTTGGCTGCTACAAACTAACAGGGCAAACTCCTTTGAAGCCAACTGATATACACACTAAAAGGAGATGTTTACATATACTAGCAAAGGAATGTTTTGATTGCTTCCTCCCCCTTCCTCCCCCTAATTGCCTCTTCTCTCTCCTCCTCTTCTGTATTTGACCAGTCTCTGTATCAGGCATCTGATGAAGAGAACTTGATTCTCGAAAGCTTATGCTACAATAAAATTGGTTAGTCTTAAAGGTGCTACTGGACTCTTTTTGATTTTGCTACCACAGACTAACACGGCTAACTCCTCTGCATACTAACAGTGCAATCCTATGCACAGTTATGCCAGTCTAAAGCCATTGAAATCAATGGCCTTAGACTGGAGTAACTCTCCATAGGATTGCACTGTAAATATCTTTTCCCCCATTGCATCATCATTTCTTCTTCATTGCTTTGTCTTTGTATTGGTGTCCCCTCTTTTGCACATGCCCCATCTAAATTCAGCATTTGTTAATGTATCACTAATTGCCCACTACTATAATTAGTTCAGAGCTACTTTCACCAATCAATTTGCCAGCGTAGTAATGAACAGTCTATAATGAGTACGATTTGAAGAATATGAATGTGTAATCTGAAAGCAAGAAAGAAGATTTTCATGAAGTTGAGTTAGAATTTTTGTTGAAAAAATATGAACAGGATCCCTAGTAATCTGGTAGGTGGGAGAACTGGGCCTTCCAACTGATATGGCTCTTACAGTCTCACAGCAGGTAAACAAATTGAAAGGCCACCTCTTGCATTTACCTCAAATATAAACAAGTAAAATCAGAGCGTTCAGCTGAAAAATAAAAATCCTTCCAAATCTTGCTCAAATTAAAAAACATACCAAGCAGATTATTATCCGAAAGTGGTAGAGCTTTGTTCATTCTGATTCACTTGAAAAGCACTTGTAGCTTAAGTGATTAATGTATCAGTTGCATAACACTGTCAATTCAGATCTTTGGTGACAATTATCTGGCAAATAAATGCAATATTCTACTGCAACAGGTTACTAAATAAACAGCAATAGGAAATTTGAACTTACATGCCCGTTCTTTTTTGCATTTCTCTTCTGTTATGGAGTACTTTTTCAAGTATCCTGAATATTACACTGTTTGTCAAATTGATTAATGCTATGGTTGACTAACAACCATGTATGTGCTAAAAGTAAATATTAAAAATGTATCTGTGAGTAGAGATAGGCACGAACCGCATTACGAACTTCAAAAACCCACGAAATTGGCGATCGTGCGATCGTGATCCGGCAGTTCGTGATTGTCCTTGTCCAATGAACCAGCGTTCGGAAGAAGGCTGGTTCGGTGCTTTCGGCCACGGTTCAGGAAGCCAGACAGTCAGGCGCCAGCAATCAATTCCCCTGGAAACGGAGCAGGGGGAATGCCTGAACTCTGTCTGTGCTCCTTCTGTCACCCTGGAAATCCGAATGGAAGCCCAGCTTACCTTGATCGGCAGGTCTTCCTTCCAACCATGGAGCTGCAAAGCCGTTACAAGTTGGGAGAAGACACCCAGGGGAGGGAGGGGGAAGGGGGTGTTCTGTAGCCATGGGCACTCCAATCTCATCCCTGCAAACCCTGATAGGCAGCTCTGACGGCCAAACACAGACCTCCTGCATTGCTCAATGGGACCTGTGCTTATAAATAGCAGTGGGCTCCCAGGCTGGGTTTCACTTTCAGCAAGCAGTGGAGTGGGATAGAGCTCTTGCTTGCCACTTGCTAGCCTTTGGGGAGAGAGACTGAGAGTATAATTCAGCTTGGATTTTTGTGGGAGTTTCCTGGGGGGCTTGGATTGGAGAGAGTATAACTCCAAGATCCCTTTTCCAATCTTGTCCAAACTTGGGTGATGGCTGTAGGAGAGCCTGCAAAACACTCCCCGGGAATATGGGCTCTCTAAGTGCCACGGGGGCCATTCTGCGCCCAACGAACCGTGAACCGCAAACCGGTTCGGCAACAGAAAACGTTGGTTGCGGTTCGTAAAGCTGGGGGAGGAAGCAGGGCTGAAGAAAGCCCAGCATAGGGAGTCATGCACACAGCAGTAGTTTGTAAAGCTCCCTCTCATCAAAGCTGCCAACTTTGATGACAGTGATTGCCTCACAGTACTTAGCTTGCATCTGACACGTGCTTCTCCTTCCTTTTGTTGAAAAGATGATTGGTTTGGTCAGAGCCATCATTTTATGTGAGACATGCACAGCCTGGGAAGAAAGCTGTATGAGAAGATTTTCACCACCACCCCACTCTGCCTTATGCACTGTCATTGAAGCACATCTACATGCATAAAGGTAATTTCTGCAACGCAGACCAGTTCCTCTGCACAAAGAACACATGAAGCAGCCTTGTATTGATCCGGACTGTTGGTTCATCAAGGTCAGTATTAGTAACATCGACAATGATTGGCAATAGCTCTCAAGGGTAGTGCTCTTTCTTATTGACTACCACATCCTCCTTTTAACTGGAGATGCTGGGGAACTATACATTGTGCCTTCTGCATGCAAAGCAGATACTCAACCACTGAGCCACAGTCCACACCCCCCCCCCAATTTCTCCTCTTACTGAAGAGGCAAATCTGGGTCAGGTTCTCTAATTTGTTTTGGTAGGATTAGAGAATCCTGAATTCATCCAGCCATTATCCCCTATGGGGAAAACTATCCAGGAGTGCTGGGGGCATTTTTCAAGCAAATTCTACCACATTTGCAGGGAAACTACTTCTTCCTGTCCACTAAAGACCCCCCCCCCCCCAAGACTGGCCCCAGGGGTCCAATTCTATGGGTTCCAGTGTAAGGTGCTCCCAGCCACTCTCCATTTTTTTCCTGTGGGGAAAACATTTCCAAAGCTGTCCAGGCAAAGTCAAACCTTAAGCAAATGTAACCTCCAGCCAAAAGCCAGTCCCGATGCAAGTCCATCTTCCAATGCAAGCTGAACCAACAAAGCCCAACAGAACTAAAATACATCAAGGGAACCAATGTCAAACCAGAGAATCCTAAACTGAAGCAAGAGGAAGGTTATTTAGGATATTTATTTATTATTAAATTTATAATCCACTCTTCCCACAAGCAGGCTCAGAGCAGATAACAGCACATATTATATATCACAATAAAATCATATTTGAAAAGCATAAAATACAGTGAACATAGAACTCTAGGTGACAGCCCATATTGCATTAACCCGGCTAAAATATCCCATGAGATGGGAACTGGCAGGTGAGGCTAGCTGGAGAAACTTCAGAGTAGCTGGTGGTGGATTGAAAGGCTATTTTGGACCTTAGTCAGGATGGAGGTGGATGGAGAAAAGCAGGCAGCAGTGAGTGAGAGGAGCAGCAGTGAGTGAGAAGGCAGTGGTACAAAGTCACTCATTTTGAGAAATTCCTGAAGATTTGGGGGTGGAGCCTGTGAAGGGCATTGTTTGGGGAGGGAGGGACCTCACTGGGATATAATGCCATCAAGTCCACCTTCCAAAACAGCCCTTTTCTCTAGGAGAACTGATCTCTGTAGTCTGGAGATAAGCTGTGATTTTGGGAGCACTTCAGGCTCCACCCCCAAATCTCTTAGATAAAAAAGTGTGGATGCTCAGGGATCAAAATATATTCCATCACACTGAGCAATGATATTATTCCTTCCTCTTCCCATCCCATCCCTTCACCTTGATTTACACTTACGCAAGGACTAAGGTCTGGGATGTGTCTCACTCAACCTGCTTCCAGATCTATGTTGTATGCTCACCTCCCAATTTCCCACAAATATTCATGTACCAAAATTAATGATTCACTAATCTCTACACATTTGATTATCAAAACTCTGAAATTAATTGCCTCTAAACAGATTGGGGAGGGGAATAATGCTTTCTACTCTTCTGAGTGGCAGAGGCAAATGGTCACAAACAGGTCAATATCAAGCACCCTGGAAAATAATGAATTAGCATTCTGTTTACATTTCCCTGAAGGCCGCTGTGCTAAGAATTTATGTTATAAGCACCAAAATCTTAGTAGTTCTCATTAATAGTAAGCACTTCTGGAAACCAGAGTTTATGTATCTTTTTAAGGAAAAGCTCTGCTAACCAATGAAGAAGGAATACAAACACGGTCATGCAGAGAGGTCAATAGTTTCAGACAATTACAGAATATGGTTTAGAACACAAAATACGCATACAGTATATCAGTTAGGTCAAGGTGATGATAGGGAATCCATTAGGTTCTCTAATGGATGTTGAAGGGAAGTGCTGGGGGCATAAGTACCACAACATGGCTACACCACTGGCATAAAATATTATTTTACTTCATAATAAGGAAGACATAAGAGAGATATTATGCCAATGAAGTAAATCACCTTGGGAGTAGCTTTTTGGGAGATGGAGTCTTGCAAGCATATATGGGGGAAGGGTGGTTATCTGCTTTTTACCAGCTCCTACTGCTGTCTCTTCAGGAGAAGTTTCCAACACAGTTGTGTGATATATGTGTATATGATACCTGATGAGTGGCACTTTTTAGGGCAACAGATACGACTCTGGATGCCAGCTTTTGGAGAGAGGACTCAGCTCAGTGTGGCCTAGCAGATGGCTGAAAAACTGAGTGTTTACTGGTCTCAAACAGAATCTTTGAATGAAGATGTTCCCTACTCATTCTAATAATAATAATAATAATAATAATAATAATAATAATAATAATAATAATAATAATAATAATAATAATAGCATTTGATTTATATGCCACCCTTCAGAACAATTTAATGTCCACTCAGAGCAGTTTACAAAGTACGCTATTATTATCCCCACAACAAAACACCCTGTGAGGTGGGTGGGCCTGAGAGAGCTCCTAGAATCTGTGACTGAGCCAAGGTCACCCAGCTGGCTTCAAGTGGAGGAGTGGGGAATCAAACCCGGCTCTCCAGATTAGAGTCTCACACTCTTTACCACTACATCAAACTGGCTTCTGTCCTATGTCTTCACCTCTTAAAGCAGAGGACAAGACAATTAGCAGATGCTCATGTTTATCTCCATACCATTTAAAGCCCTATCTGCTGGTTTGGTCTTCTGTACCTCAAACTGGTTTTAAAGGCCCATGTATTCCAGTCAGCTGGCCACTGAGGAGACAATAAAGGATAAGAGCTCACCTTACCATACTAGACTTACATACTATTTGATTGACAAAATAAGAGTGAGGGAAGAATGCTAAAGAAACTGGAGTGCTTTGATCCACTTCCATGAAGGTTTTTCTCCAATAACGACAATGCTAATGATTTATATTTTACTCACAAATCCTAGCCATGTTAAGCCTCTTGTAATTTCTCGGTGTTAAATATTTGGCTCTCATCACAGGCATGTTAAAGCAGACACCTATTACTCAGTGACCAATTCCAAAAAGCCCAGGGCCAACTTGTATGAATTAATTTAGTCAAGAGGAGTGAAGGAGGTGGGAATTATGGGGGAGTCACCAAGTGCGCTTTATTTAATAGACATTCTATTTTAGTTTCAGTCAAGAAATTAATGACTATAATATATATAGCACAGTGTTTTAGGTTATCTTAACAGATTGTAAAATGTCTAAGGGTTCTCCAGATATTATCCAGTTCCCAATATTTGCTTCAGAAAATGCCAGTGCCACCCTTTTAACTCCTTGGCTGCTGCTTCTTGACAGCCCTTCTTCTTCCATCAACACTGCTGCTTACTTTGATTGGCCGTGGCAATTACTCGCATTTGTGAGCATTCATGATGTCATGAAGCCTTGTGACATTATTGTTAAAAGGCATGTTTTAAATGCCATAACCAATACAATCGTGTAGCAGCATGGACAAATGAAGCCAAGACCAGTGGGACAAAAAAGAAGGGTAACGATGCTGAGAAGCAAGCATAAGCATAGCATCAATAGGTCATGGCCTGGCCTTTTCCCTTACACTGTCAAGCTTACATTGAGGGCCTCCAAACAGGGTCGGTCTGATCTACCATATTTCACCCCCTTGTTTTGCTTTTGCTCTAGGAACAGGGCCAGCCCCACTTAGAAGGCAGTTCATGCAGAGATTGATGGATTTTGCAAGAGAAACTGAAAAGCAAGGGGCATGTTTTACTCAAGAATTTCTGCCCCGATCTCACACTGTGATATAACAACAACATTCAATTTATATACCGCCCTTCAGGACAACTTAATATACCCACCCAGAGTGGTTTACAAAGTGTGTTATTATTATCCTCATAATAATCACCCTGTGAGGCGGGTAGGGCTGATTAAGCTTCTAGAAGCTGTGACTCACCCAAGGTCACCCAGCGGGTTTCAAGTGGAGGAGTGGGGAATAGACATGGGCATGAACCAAAAAAACTTAATGAACCAGTGGTTTGCAGTTCGGTGCCGACGATGATCCCAAGATCACGAACTGCAACGAACATTTTCCGTTGCCGAAACCGGTTTGCACTTCGTGGTTTATTGGGCACAGAACACCTCCCGTGGCACTTAGAGAGCCCATATTCGTGGGGAGTCTTTTGCAAGCTCTCCTACAGCCATCACCCAAGTTTGGACAAGATTGGAAAAGGGATCTTGGAGTTATACTCTCTCCAATCCAAGCCCCCCAGGAAACTCCCACAAAAATCCAAGCTGAATTATACTCTCAGTCTCTCTCCCCAAAGGCTAGCAAGTGGCAAGCAAGAGCTCTGTCCCACTCCACTGCTTGCTGAAAGTGAAACCCATCCTGGGAGCTCACGGCTATTTATAAGCACAGGTCCCATTGAGCAACGCAGGAAGTCTGCGTTTGGCCATCAGAGCTGCCTATCAGGGTTTGCAGGGATGAGATTGGAGTGCCCATGGCTACAGAACACCCCCTTCCCCCTCCCTCCCCTGGGTGTCTTCTCCCAGCTTGTAACCACTTTGCAGCTCCGTGGTTGGAAAGAAGACTTGCCGATCAAGGTAAGCTGGGCTTCCATTCGGATTTCCAGGGCGACAGAAGGAGCACAGACAGAGTTCAGGCATTCCCCCGGCTCCATTTCCAGGGGAATTGATTGCTGGCGCCTGACTGTCTGGCTTCTGGAACCGCGGCCGAATGCACCAAACCAGGCATCTCCCCAACGCTGGTTCGTTGGCCGCGGACAATCATGAACCACTGGATCGCAATCGCGCGATCACCAATTTCATGGGTTTTCGAAGTTCGTAATGCGGTTCGTGCCCATCTCTAGTGGGGAATCAAACCTGGCTCTCCAGATTAGAGTCCTGCCACTCTTAAGTACTACACCAAACCTAGCCCTAAGCTTCAAAGCTGTTTCCCATTGGTGGCAGCCAAGTTAGTAGGCATGGACACGAGCACCTCCTCCTAAGGAACTATGTGTTTCATGCTCTTAAGTTTTTCTTGCGTCACAATGCAACGGAATGTTTTCTGGTGCCCAACCAATAGAAACAGTTGGCCTATGTCTATGCATCAAAGTATATGTCAAGGCTTTTGCTCCCTCCCTTTCAAAAAAAAAAGTTCAGGATGTTATGGTTTTCCTTTGATCTTACTGGAATTATCCACATCAGCACTTTTTCCTGCCATGCATAGACTGATTACCATGTTCTTGCAGGAAGTGTGGCATAAACAGAGCAAAAGTGAGAACAAGGTTAACCTAACCTTTAGTATTCTGCAGGTCAGAATGACACTGGAAAGCAAGTAAGATAAGCTATGGGTGAGAATAGGATCCAAGAGAGTTACGAAGCAGTCAGAGCTATGCTAGAGGTACAACATTATAATTTAGATCAGTTTCTCTAGATCATTATCTGCAAAATGCAGATGCACATCAATATGCTGGAACACTCAAAAATTCTATACATATAGCCAGGGAGAAGACAAGGCTCTGTGGTATTTATAAGAAACCTTCTTGAAGAAGCTGTCAGTCTTCAGAGGATTTTAAGCAAGGGCCAGATGGCGATCTGACAGCAATGCTGATTCTGTGAACCTGGGTAGATCATGAGAGGAAGGGCAGGAAGGGTTACATAAGTGCTTAGTTCTTGTGGCCCTTTCTTACATGCACAGGGGAATGCCAATTGCCACTTTGAGGTCAGGTAGCAATTTTCCCCAGGCCAGTTTAGCTAGGGATCCTTCCTGACTCTGTTTTGCCATCTTCTGAGCATGCAGCAGGGGTCACTGGGGGTATTGGGGGAGAGGTAGTTGTGAATTTCCTGCATTGTGCAGGGAGTTGGACTAGATGACCCTGGAGGTCCCTTCCACCCCTATGATTCTAAGCTTTTGGATAGGTAGGATAATAAGTGTAACATGGCAGAAAACAGTCCATTTGGTGCTGAACCTTTCTCAATCAGCCATGTCCTATGCCAAACTGTAGCAGAAAAAAGGGGTTTGTCCTGTTAAAAACGTAGTATGTCTGAGGACAGACTTCCTGATGCTTGGCAGGTCTGGCTCAGGCTAGTCTGGCATCTCATGCACCGTCCTCCCATGCATATCCTCCCCCTGGAATCCAAGTTGAGCTGCCAGGGAAGTGATTTCCTCTGTAGCCTACCTGGAATAGATCCCAAGTAGTAGACATGACAGAAGGTACTCACTTCTTCTCATCTTGCTGCTGCCCTAGCAAGATCCAAGACAAGCTGTAGAGAGGAAGCACTTCTTTTCGTAGTCCATGATGACAACACAAGAGAAAGTGCATGCCTCCCGTCAAGCCACACCAGCAGGGTTCTTGGTGGGATACGGAGGAAGGGCTTCTGCAGCTCTTTGGGTTCAACCCCAACCAGCAGCCTGCTTCTAGTTTACAGAGGAATTTGCAAAGGTTTTGCCAATAAACTAATACACTGTTGACAGTGCCACTGATGTTTTTACACATATTATGCTGTGTAGAGGAATATGTTAGAATTGACGTCTGGAATCTGCGACTGAGAATTCTTTCCAGGGCTTTTTTTCTGGGGAAAGAGGTGGTGGAACTCAGTGGGTTGCCCTCGGAGAAAATGGTCACATGGCTGGTGGCCCCGCCCCCTGATCTCCAGACAGAGGGGAGTTTAGATTGCCCTCTGTGCCGCTCGGCAGAGCAGAGGGCAATCTAAACTCCCCTCTGTCTGGAGGTCAGGGGGCGGGGCCACCAGCCATGTGACCATTTTCAAGAGGTTCCAGAACTCCGTTCCACCGCGTTCCCCCTGAAAAAAAGCCCTGATTCCTTCTCTTTTCAATTTTCTTGAATTCAAGTTCTCTGCCTCACCTGCACAGCTTTTCAGTGTGTGAGAAGCAAGGCCCTTCCCATGACTGATTAATAAAGTAAATTAAGAGGGGGGGGGATCTCTTGTTGAAATTTATGACTAATGGTTTGTATAGTTGCAAATATTTGACTAATTACTCTTGGAATCTCAAGATTACATTCATAACAATTATGCTTATTTAATTTTGATACAGGAGAATTAGAGATACACTCTGAGAATTATTTACTCAGAGCAAGTTCACATATTTCTGTGATAACTAGCATGCGATCTAGTAATTCATGAAGGATTTTTCTTTATGCTGAGAGCTGCTTTGTGCCAGATTTTGGGGTGGGGGGAGGGTTCTTGGGTACAAATGCCCAACTACAAAATATATACTCGCAACTCAGATGGGAAATGTCAGATAGGCTTTATTTCTTACAGTCAAAGGCCATTGCAAGTGATTTTAAATTCACATGTATTAAGGTACAAGAACTTCAGCTGTCTGGAATGAGTGGGTGGGTAACCTAACTTGGCTTCCTACTAGCACAAGCTAACTAGACTTGGGGAGTGTAGCAAATCTCAGAACAGTGATGGCTGCAGCCCCCCCCCCCCACAACTCTTCCCATTTGGCCCATATTTTGCTTCTCCCGTCCAAGCATTTCCCACCTTAATAGATAGGAAGGAAATTACCATATAGTAAAGGCCTAACTACACGTTACATTTCCCTGAAAGTCCTCCTTGGGTTCAAATGGTCAGATGTGCACCTGGATTTCCATGCTGGAAACTCAATTCACAGGGGGTGAGGGCTCAAGCTGAGACTGCGGCTTGCATGAAGGAACTGTACCCTTTCACCTTGCACAGTTTTCATGACCTGCAACAGCCTTAGGGAGGTGCTATTTGTCTTGCTGGGGGTACCACATGTTCCAATAGGATACACAAGAGGTTTTTCTAATAGGGCAAATAATGGCACCTCCTGAGCTATTTTAGGTTGAGAAAATGTTGATAGAGGAAGCACCTTCTCCTCACCTCCCAATCAGAAACAGGCCCACCTGTGCCTGAGAACTGAATCCCCAGCATAGAATTGGTGGGGAGGACACCAAGAAAAAAATAATGTGTAATTATGCCCAAGGTTTGCATGAAAATCCTTAAACCCAATTAATCCACAATTTACTGTTAATTCTCTTATATATATGGAAAAATATGTGTAAGAGGATTTGGCCAAGGTCAGATAAGAAGTTTGTTTATTTATGTTTTTTATATTCACAATATAGGGTATATGTGAATACATAAAGCTTTCTTATGCCATAATAACAACAACAGCATTTGATTTATATACCACCCATTCAGGACAACTTAATGCCCACACAGACTGGTTTACAATGTATGTTGTTATTATCCCCACAACAATCACTCTGTGAGGTGGGTGGGGCTGAGAGAACTCTGAAAGTACTGTGACTGACCCAAGGTCACCCAGCTGGCTTCAAGTGGAAAAGTGGGGAATCAAACCCGGTTCTCCAGATTACAATCCTGCCAATCTTAATCTCTACACCAAACTGGCTCTGTTCAGCTCAGTGCTGTCGACAGTGATTCCAGGATCTTGAGCAGAGATGGATCTTTTCCACTTCCTGCCATGTGAGATGAACTAGGAATTCTGGAATCAAACCTGGGAGCTTCTGCATGCAACACATGTGTTCTGTCACTGACTCATGGCCTGCTTCCACAAGTGCCTCCTCACCTTTAAGTTACCAGTGTGGGAAGAGGGACATCCAATTTGATAATTGTGATTTTCCAAGGGTGGGAAGAACACCTTTCATGTGAGAGCCTATTTAATCAGATGTGTAAAGTAAATCTGCTCCTCAGTCAGTAGATACAGCTGCACACAAAAGATTACTGAGTATACTCCAGAAACATAGGCAAGGTTGTTTGAATTTCAGTATCCAAAGAAATACAGGTCAATTGCATTTCCTAGAGTAATAAACAGATTTCTTATTTGTAATAGCCCTGGGGTCATGTTGTCCACAATCACACACAGGCAAGGCAGATATTTTCCAGTATTCACCTGATTCCTATTAAAGTTCATTGTAATATATTCGGTGTAGAAATAGGCCTATATAATGAAAGATTGCTGAAGATTGCACCGCAAGGAGTATTTATTTCAACACGCCTCAGAACCAAATGTTCTAGGTTCATGGTAGTTTATGCTGAATATAACAGAGGTCCATATAATCCACCTTTTGTTTATCTTTGTGATACTCATAATAAGCAAGTTATTTTCAAGCAATGTGTGATCTATCTTCTGCCAAATAATTTAATCTCAACTTCAACTGGGTGAACTGGTTAAGTAAAAATCATAACCTGTATGCAATGAATAGAAAGGATTTAAATTATGAAGCATATACTCCTCCTATTCATCCTCCCATCAATCATTAAAATAGGCTTTGATGTTATCTTTTATTACCAGAAATAATTTTTTTTAGCAGGACAACAGCCACAAATACAGTGGGAGTTAAGGAGGCAGGTAAATTTAAAGGTTACAAGAGTTAATCATTTATGAACTACCTGCCAAGCACTTCACTCTTCTACTCAGAACAATTCTGTGAAGTCAGTTTTACACTAAATTTAAAATAAGACATGGGGCTTCAAGAAAGTAGTCAGACAGGGCTACCTAGAAGTCTTGAGAGTGTATTGCTTGACCACTCTTCCATTTCAAAATAAAATGCTAGCTTTCCACATTTGTGCAAGGCGAAGGATTTTAACCTGTCTGGATTTTTTTTTTTTTTACCATGCAGAGTATTTGTTGCATCAAGGAGGAGTCAAATAAGCAATTCCTCTACTGCCATTATGAAGTGCTACAGTCGGATTCGGTTTCGTTTTCTCAGCCATGCCGGACGCTCCTCTCGGCTGGTCCGGGAGGAAACGACCGGGCACCCTGACCGGGCGGCTGACCCGCAAGGATTAGCCCCCAGGACTCCCAGGGAGGGAGCCAGGGTCCGGGACGCGGCGGGAAGAACTCCCCGAAATCAATGCGGGGGGGGAATTGCCCGTTTGTCCCTATGGAGGCTGGCAGATGTGCGCGGCGCCTCGAGTGCCGCCGGGCAATGAGAAACGGCAAGTAAAAGAAACAGGCGGAAGCCTGTAAACAAGCGAATCCCTTCTGTTCTACAAGCGTTTGTGAAGGAGAGGTTGATCTGAAGAAGACTCGCTCTTCCCCTTCGTTGAGTTCCAGAATTTTGTTGGCGCCCCCCCCCCCCCCAAATGGCAGCAAAGAAGCAAAGTCCCGCTCTCGGTAAGTCAATCTCGGCTACCTTGCAGAAGGGGGAGTCGCTCGAAGAGTTGGTACGCAGGGCGGTGGTGGAAGCTATAAAACCCTTTGTTGACAAGCTGAACAAAACTGATCAAAGGGTGGGCTTAATTGAAAGCGAGGTGAAAACCATTAAGGCAGCAGCGGCGGGGGCAGAAAAGTCTGCTCTGGAAAGTGCGTCACTTGTGAAGGCTACAAAAAAGGAGCTGAAGTTGGTGGAGAACCAGCTGATCGGGCTACAGGTGGAACGAACGCAGACAATTTTGCGTCTCCAAAACGTGAAAGAGGAGGAAAATGAGGATCTGTGGGTTTTGGTCTCGGAACTACTGGCGACACCCGCGAGGACGACTAAAGAAGAGGTCAAAAGCGCCATTTTGGAGGTCCGTCGGGCTTCTTCAAAATATGCAACAAAGCGACAGTTGCCTCGTGAGATCATTATTGACTTTTCATCTAAAAAGATTCGGGACACCATCCTATATAACTCATACAATACGGATTTGGACTTTATGGGTTTGAAAGTCAAGATTTTGAAGGACGTTCCATTTCTAGTCCGGAAACGGCGTTTTAAATATAAAAAGTTTGCAGCACTTCTGAGGGACCATGGAATAAAGTATAAATGGTTATTCCCGGAAGGAATATGGTTCAGATATAAAGATCAGGCCTATAAGATATTATCAGAAGATCAACTAAAGGATTTTGAGAATAAAAACCCAGAACTCTGCTGCACCAAGAACGAAGAAAAGGAGGAGCCGGAGGGGGGGGGGAGGAGGAGAGCATCGCAACAGCAGTTGCACAGAGAGAATTGCGTCCGGGACCTAGAAGGGGGAGGAAAGTTTAATCAGAATTTGAAATGTTTATTCTCTGTATGATTAACCACTCCATCATTATTTTATGGAGCTATTTTTGTATTATGACAGTATGAAGGGAAACATTGAAGTGTAGTGTTTAGTGTTTGTAGTTTATTCCCCCCCTTTTCTTTTCCCACCCCCCCTTTGTCCCTTCCCTCTCCCCTTTCCTTGTGACAGTTTTGTGTAGTGTTTTATAGCTATGAAAAATAAAAAATTTATTAAAAAAAAAAAAAAGAAGTGCTACAGTCCTTCTGAATATACATGTATGTTATGTGCTATCAAGTTGCTTTTGACTTGGTGACCCTTTGAATGAATGCCCTCCAAAATGTCCTATCATTGTCAGCCTTGCTCAGGTCTTGCAAATTGAAGGGCGTGGATTCCTTTCTTGAGTCAATCCATCTCATGTTGGGTCTTCCCGTTTTCCTACTGCTTTCAACTTCTCCTAGCATTCTTGTTTTTTCCAGTGAGTCTTGTCTTCTCATGATGTGACCAAAGTAAAATAGCTTTAGCTTCTAGCGTGAATCCAGGTTTGGTTTGATGTTGTCTTTTTGGTGGTCCATGGAGTCTGCAAAACTCTTCTCTTATACCACATTTCAAACAAATCAATATTCTTCCTGTCACCTCTTTTCATTGTCGAACTTTCACATCCATACACAGTAATGGGGAATATGGGCAATATTAATGGGGAATTCATACTGTTCATAGTAATGGGGAACAGTATGGATTCTCTTGATCTTGGTCCACAGCAACACATCCTTATCCTTATGAACCTTTTCTAGTTTTTCATGGTTTCCCTTCCAAGTCTCAATCTCCTTGTTTCTTGGTTGTAATCTTCCTTTTGGTTGATGATTAAGCCAAAGAATAGAAAACCCTTGACAATTTCAGTTTTGTCATGGTCAGCCTTAAAATTGTCTAACTCCTTGGTAGAAATTACTTTTGTCTTCTTGATGTTCAGCTGTAATCCTGCTTTGGCACTTTCTCCTTTAACCTACATCAGTTGTCGTTTCAAATCTTCAGTATTTTCTGACAGTAGTGTGGCATCATCTGCAAATATCAAATTGTTAACGTTCCCTCAATCTATTTTTACTCCACCATCTCAATCTAATCAGGCTTTCATTCCAGCTTTCTGAATGCTTTAAGAGCAGAAATCCCTCAGAAGAATCCCATGGTACAGTTTTGCCCTGGACTATACCATTTAAACTGCAGGTAGGAGAATGCATGTGTAACATCTACCGAATTCAGACTCAGAGGGATCACTAAAGAAATGCTTCTTCAAAAAATAATTGAGAGCTCAAGTCTTTGTTTTTTTTTATTTATAAATTTTTTTATTTTTCATAACTACAAAACACTACACAGCACTACACAAGACTATCACAAGGAAAGGGGAGAGGGAAGGGACAAAGGGGGGTGGAAAAAGAAAAAGGGGAGGGAATGAACTACAAACACTAAACACTACACTTCAATGTTTTCCCTTCATACTGTCATAATACAAAAATAGCTCCATAGGGTAATGATGGAGTGGTTAATCATACAGAGAATAAACATTTCAAATTCTGATTAAACTTTCCTCCCCCTTCTAGGTCCCGGACGCAATTCTCTCTGTGCAATCGCTGTTGCGGTGCTCTCCTCCTCCTCCCCCCCCTCCGGCTTCTCCTTTTCCTCGTTCTCAGTGCAGCAGAGTTCTGGGTTTTTATTCTCAAAATCCTTTAGTTGATCTTCTGATAGTATCTTATAGGCCTGATCTTTATATCTAAACCATATTCCTTCCGGGAATAACCATTTATACTTTATTCCATGGTCCCTCAGAAGAGCTGCAAACTTTTTATACTTAAAACGCCTTTTCCGGACTAGAAATGGAACGTCCTTCAAAATCTTGACTTTCAAACCCATAAAGTCCAAATCCGCATTGTATGAGTTATATAGGATGGTGTCCCGAATCTTTTTAAATGAAAAGTCAATAATGATCTCACGAGGCAACTGTCGCTTTGTTGCATATTTTGAAGAAGCCCGACGGACCTCCAAAATGGCGCTTTTAACCTCTTCTTTAGTCGTCCTCGCGGGTATCGCCAATAGTTCCGAGACCACCTCCCACAGATCCTCTTTTTCCTCCTCTTTCACGTTTTGGAGACGCAAAATTGTCTGCGTTCGTTCCATCTGTAGCCCGATCAGCTGGTTCTCCACCAACTTCAGCTCCTTTTTTGTAGCCTTCACAAGTGACGCACTTTCCAGAGCAGACTTCTCTGCCCCCCCGCTGCTTCCTTAATGGTTTTCACCTCGCTTTCAATTAAGCCCACCCTTTGATCAGTTTCGTTCAGCTTGTCAACAAAGGGTTTTATGGCTTCCACCACCGCCCTGCGCACCAACTCTTCGAGCGACTCTCCCTTCAAGGTAGCCGAGATTGACTTACCGAGAGCGGGACTTTGCTTCTTTGCTGCCATTTTTTTGGGGGGGGGGGGCGCCAACAAAATTCTGGAACTCAGCAAAGGGGTAGAACGAGTCTTCTTCAGATCAACCTCTCCTTCACAAACGCTTGTAGAACAGAAGGGATTCGCTTGTTTACGGGCTTCTGCCTGTTTCTTTCATTTGCCGTTTCTCGTTGCCCGGCGGCAATCGAGGCGCCGCGCACGTCTGCCGGCCTCCATAGGGACAAACGGGCAATTCCCCCCCGCATTGATTTTGGGGAGTTCTTCCCGCAGCGTCCCGGACCCTGGCTCCCTCCCTGGGAGTCCTGGGGGCTAATCCTTGCGGATCAGCCGCCCGGTCAGGGTGCCCGGTCGTTTCCTCCCGGACCAGCCGAGAGGAGCATCCGGCATGGCTGAGAAAACGAAACCGAATCCGAGAGCTCAAGTCTTTGGACAGTGTGATCCCACCTTGTGATTCTGTATTAATAAATTAACAATAAGCAACCTCAAACCTCTTCTTTCTTATTTTTACGCATAAAGCATGGTATATATATCAATAATTAAAAGTCTGTAAGACAATAATTACCATGAAAGACTTCAGACCTGTTGAGCCTAAGCAGAGGGGTGGTGGTGGTTCTCACAGTCTCTTCTGAATTTGCCAAACCACAATCCAATTAACCAATCGACACCCAATTAGTAAAAAAAAACATACCCCATTTCAATAATCAATATTAGAAATGCTCACACCTGAGATATTAATGTATATGTTTATAAGCAAGTTGGAGTCCTCCTGAGGCCCTGTTACTCCAGGCCCTCCAAGCATTCTAGGAAGACCTCATCTTTTTTTCCTTATGTGGAATAACTCATTGTTTAGCTCCCTAGTGGAGTCAGGGTTACACAAATCCAAGCAAGAATTCAGGATACAGATAAACTCAGCATTGAGTGTAACGGTATAAATGGTGACAAGAGATTCAAGCACTCCATTCTGGGTATCTTAACTCCAAAACACATATTTCACTCTTCTTTAGAAATCATTTTGCATTTATTTTAGAAATCATTTTGCATGGATATTTTTCAAGTACTAAAAACAAAATAGATCTAAAATTCTGTAGTGTTCTGTATTTCTCAAACTTAGCACTGGCAAAACAGATATCCAATGCAGAAAGCTACTATTGTACTAGCAAAAGAGGTAATCTGAACTCCAGTGTTGAGTGTCCAACATTAATTGGTGTCAAGTTCATCTTTCTGGAGACAGTTGACAGTTAATATAATCCTATTTATGCATTATCTTGGTTACCAGTTCATTTCTGGGCTGAATTCAAGGTGTTTGCCTTGGCTTATACAGTCCTAAATAGTTTGGTACAGGATAGCTTTGGAAGTGCTTCCCTCCAGTGTGCCCCCTCATTTGAAACATTCTGGGGAGTAAATTATTCAGATGCCACCACTGAATTCTATTAGGCGTAATGCTTTTTCAGCGGTGGTCCCAGTACTTTGGAATGTCATCATTAATGAGATCCAAAAGATCACCCAATTGTTGTTTTTATGCAGCGATTGAAAGCCTTTCCCTCTCCTTTCAAAGCTATTTGATAATATTATAATAATGTGTCCTGTTTTATTATTTTATTCTTTGTATATGGTTATATTTTATTGTAAGCTTTCCTTTGAGAGCCTTTGGGCTCATTGGTGGAGTACTATACAATAAGGAATGCAGCATACACCAACAACTGGTAGCATAGGTGAGAAAACAGCTTCCTGACCTATTGAGTTATGTACAAGTAGAGTGTATATGTGTGTTTTCAGTACCATTAAAAAAAAAATCTCTGTGTTAAAGGACATCATGAACAATGCATTTCTAAAACTTCAGCCCCATTCTAATAGGTTTTTAATTTTCACATAATGTGTCAAAGAGATGAATGCCTGCAATTTTCTCCACACAACAGCCATAAATACTCTGTGGCTCTTCGGACAATGGCGACTAACTCAAGAGTGATGTGATGTCTGTTGAAGGAAGGGAAGCCATTGGGAATGGCATGCAGACAATAAACAACCCTCAATCTTTGGGCCTGTTTTTCTTTTGATTATTATTATTATTAAGGGTCTTTCAAAGCTTGGGGAGGTACATGGCTTATTTTATTGTGACACAAAGGATATCCGAGAGCTAAATTAATTGAATTAAATGTGTTCTTCTTGCCAAGGACCACTGTATGGAACAGGTTCATTCAATGCACTTTTTAGTGAGGCCAAGGCCCAGGTTCACATTCTCTATGTAGCTGTTGTCTCATGAGTATCAAGTGAAGAACAGCAAAAAAGGTTTCCTCTGAGGCACTCAAATTATATAGCTATTGAATCTGCTAAAAGCTACTCTGCTGTGTATTGTAGGTCTAAAAGTCAGTTGCTACCTTGACCATTAAAAGGAATTAAATATATTTGGTGTCAAGAAACATTATGCTAACTGTTGGGTGACAAACCTGGCTTTTCTGCCGACTAAATACCTCCTTGATAGAGGGTTTTAAAAAAATTATTATTTCCATTTGATCAAATTCCAGAATGTTTTATTTAACGGTAAAAGATTAACATAACAGTAAACAAAAAAAGGTCTTCCCAATAGATATGAAGCAAAAATTAGCTATTTCAAGGGGGTAGAAATGCACACACACCCCCAAATTTAGCTGTGAGAATTTTTATCCTGTGTAGTGTTATCTTGTTGTTATTGGACAGTCATGTTGTTTGTGTCCTTGCTGCCTATTGCTTTGCTAGTTGTACTGAGAGCCAAACTAAAAGTGACGTCTTACACAGGTTGGACACTAGTCGGCTTCCCTCAAGTTGTGACGGGAAATGTAGGCATCCTGGTCTTGCAGCTGTAATGGAGAGCCAAGCTGTAAAACCAGGATGCCTACATTTCCCATCAAAACTTGAGGGGAGCCAACTAGTGTCCAACCTGTGTAAGGCGTCACTTGTAGTTTGGCTCTGAGTCTACGGCAACAGGGTGGGATATGAATGAATAATGTCACTTCAGAGTGAGGGCAACAGGCAAACACATTTGAAGCCATCAATTTTTAAAAAGTGAACGGAAGAGCACTTTTAAATGCAGTTGGAAGTTTTATGAAAAATAGCAAGTGCTTCTGGCACAGCTTGACAGAGTAATACAAGTATTTGCATGCATAACTAACCCTGCTGTAAGTACATCTGAGGTTCCATTCTGTCAGCTGGAATAATTCTTTGTGTTCACACTTTGTACCACAGACCACTTTATCAAACAGAATGAAGTCTCAGATACACAGGAAAGCAAGTTTATTTATTAGCGTAAATATAATTAACATATGGTTGTTGTGGGTTTTCTGGGATGTATTGCCGTGGTCTTGGCATTGTAGTTCCTGACGTTTCGCCAGCAGCTGTGGCTGGCATCTTCAGAGGTGTAGCACCAAAAGACAGAGATCTCCCAGTGTCACAGTGTGGAAAAGATGTTGGCAGGTCATTTGTATCTACTCAAGAGGGGTGGGGTTGAGCTGAGTCATCCTGTAAGAGTTTCCCAGGGTGTAGAATGCTAATGGTGGGAGGCTTCACTGTATCCTGAGGAGGTTCTTTTGCATATGGATTGGTGCTTGATGTGCTAATCTTCTCTGCAGGGCTATTGTCGATTATAGAGTGTTTTGTTAGCCTGGTGTTTTTCGGAACTGGAAACCATGCTCTGTTCATTCTTAAGGTTTCTTCTTTCCTGTTGAAGTTTTGCTTATGCTTGTGAATTTCAATGGCTTCCCTGTGCAGTCTGACAAAGTAGTTGGAAGTGTTGTCCAGTATTTTGGTGTCCTGGAATAAGATACTGTGCCCTGTTTGAGTTAGGCTATGTTCAGCCACTGCTGATTTTTCAGGTTGTCCAAGTCTGCAGTGTCTTTCATGTTCTTTTATTCTTGTCTGGATGCTACGCTTTGTGGTCCCGATGTAAACTTGTCCACAGCTGCAGGGTATATGGTATACTCCTGCAGAGGTGAGGGGGTCTCTACTGACTTTTGCTGATCGTAGCATCTGTTGTATTTTTCGGGTGGGTCTGAATACTGCTTGAAGGTTATGCTTTTTCATAAGCTTTCCCATCTGATCAGTAATTCCTTTGATATATGGCAAAAACACTTTTCCTGTAGGAGACTGTTTTTCCTTGGTTGTTTGATTCATCCTGGGTTTGATTGCTCTTCGGATTTCATTTCTGGAGTAGCCATTTGCCTGAAGTGTGTGGTTTAGATGATTAATTTCCTCATTGAGAAAGTGCGGCTCACATATCCGTCTTGCACGATCCACTAATGTTTTCATTATGCCTCTTTTCTGTCGGGGGTGGTGATTGGAGTTTTTGTGTAAGTACCGATCAGTGAGAGTTGGTTTCCTGTAGACCTTGTGACCTAACCGAAAGTTTGCTTTGCGGATGACCAAGGTATCCAGAAATGGGAGTTTTCCCTCGATTTCTTTCTCCATTGTGAATTGTATGTTCAGGTGGATGTTGTTGAGATGATTCAAAAACCCCATCAATTCTTCCTCCCCATGGCTCCAAATGATAAATGTATCATCCACAAACCGGAACCATACACTAGGTTTGTGGGGTGCTGATTCTAGAGCTGGGTCTACAGGAAGGTCTACAGGAAACCAACTCACACTGATCGGTACTATTCCACAGCTGAAAAAAGCCCTGCTTAACGCACAATATGATTGATAAGAGAAAAGTGGGAACACTATGGATTGTAAGCAAAATTGTCCACACAGTCAACAGCATAAGGCATCAATCTTTTAGAAGCACATCAAGAACTAATGCTGCCATTTTTACTTTCATATGGTGTGGGACTTACCCCAAACTGGCAATGCGCCCTGCCTCTGTCCTGGTCAGAGGCAGCAGATGTGGTATCTGAAATGGTAGGATTCTGTGCCAGTGGCACATACTCAAGTGTCCATCTTTCATTCTGCATGCCTTGTTCCTTCCGCCTCTCATTGTCTGTACCTCCGTCTTACATTCACATAGGTAGAGATCTTGTTCCCCAAAGACCCACAAAAGCCAGAAGCCAGTTCTGAATGGGACCATAACCCTGTTGAGGGGAGGGGGACAAAGAACCAGCCTGTTCAGGCATGCTGCCATGAGTTTGCAGTAAAACAGCAAATAGAGAGTACTGTATTTATGCAAAAAGAAAACTAGGTTTTTTTCTTGATATTGTCAGGCTATGGATGACAGGGTATGGCAGACAGGTCCCTGTAACCATTTTAACAAGAAGTCCAAGCTCTTGGTTAAATGATTTTATTCAGAAAGCCAGTTCTTTCCATATATATGTCCATAGGTTTACTCAGAGGCAAGAAAGCATCCAAGCAATACATGCTTCCTTGATACGAATAGAGACTTGAGGAAAAATACAGTTCTAAATACTTAAACATTATCCCACTCCCACCTAGACCACAGAATCGCACGGGAAGGAGTCTGGGAACTTCTTCTGGAGTTTAGCTAAGAACAAAAAAGGCATAAAAAGAAACGGCAACATTTCAGACAGTGCAAGGTCATTTCAGTGAACTTCAAACAAAGAGATAACACAGCTGTGTTCTCAGGCTGGTAGAGAAACGAAAGTGATGATTAGAGCATTTGCAACCTGAAATCAAGGCACAGTATTAGCAATGGTTCAACACTTAAAACAATGACATGGATGCAGGGATGCAGACATGACAGATGTGCCATCAAGAAAAGGAGGGGGACATCTTGCATTCACATTCATGCTACAAGTACATACAGTAATAAACTTTTTGTGTGTAACACATTTTTATTGGAGTCATCTTAGATTCAGGATTGTCTTTCTTTCAGGTAAATATGGCTAAGTAAGGGAAACTAGTCTGTAGCTGTGTCCTCAAAGAGAAGGAGGATTTGGCTCCAGATGTTGTGGAAGACGCTGTAGAAAATATAATGGAAGCTCATAGGGCCTAAAAAACATAGTGACTGCTAGAATTCCCCTAGGACAAAGAAAGAGGCATTTTCTAGTGAGATATGATCCACACTGGTCTTCTAAAAGCCCAAGGGGCTTTTGCAAGCAGAAGGAACAGCCAGAAAACTTGCCAAGACCAAGCTCTGAACAGAAAAGTCAGTTTTCCTGGTAGACCTGACTGATATGATTAATCGACACCCACGCAAGTAGGTTGCTGCCAGCAACAAGAGTTTGAGATTCCTAACAGTTGCTCCATCTCCTCAGGAATCCAGGCCTGATTTTATCTCATGTGTCACCTCCAAAAACAAACAAAATACAGTGTGAGAGAAGATTAAAGCCAATCCTAACCTTTTTTTAATTGCAAGATAGGGCTCCTCCTTTGCCTACAGTAAAATTAGGTTTTGTGGTAGAATTGGGTGTTTGGCTCTGTACTTTATGTAGTTCTTCATCTCTCATTTCTCTCTCAGTGCTAGGGTTGCCAGCCTCCAGGTAGTGGCTGGAAATCTCCCGGAATTACAACTGGTCCCCAGGCCACAGAGATCAGTTCACCTAGAGAAAATGGCTACTTTGGGGGGTGGACTCTAGGGAATTATGCCATGCCAAGGTCCTTTCCCTCCCCAAAACCCACTATATCCAGGTTTCTCCAGGTTTCACCCCTCAGATCTCCAGGAATTTCCCAGCTTGGAGCTGGCAACCCTACTCAATGCCCATTTTCTCTTGAGCAAGGCACCAGGATACAACCACATTGGTTATTTGTTCATAATTTAAAATGAGTGGTATTTTGAGTGTATTTCTATCTGTGCAATATGTTATAGTCCTAGGTGGGTGGGAGTATGTCTGTTGGAGGATGCTCCCAATTTATTGGCTGAATTGGATTCTGTATGCACCAAAGCCATTCATGGGAAGGTTATGCATTATTTAAAATAGCTACATTTTGATGGCTATGTTGATTTTGCATGTGTACTCAGCATTCATCATTCAGTTGCATTCACATTCATCACCCACAAATTCAGTACATACTGTAGGATGCACTCAAATCTGCCCCAAAGAGTAGTAAGCAGAAGCTCTCAGAACACCTGAGTGACATATATGAAACACTAGATATAGCATTGCCATAGAATAGAAGGAACATAACTGCAGAAGAATTTAGTTTTAATATACCTGTATATTGGCCTAACTCTCTGTAACCTGTATATTGGCCTAACTCTCTGTAACAGACACAAGTTCTTAAAGATTTAATTTCTGTGAATTTTGAAGTGATATATAAGGAAACCAAAAGACAACAGAAAAGGTTACTTAAACAGGGCTTTTCACAAATTGATAGATTGCAAATAATAGAGTTTTATATTACCTAAATATCTGTTTTTATTTCGAGCTTTACCTATACCAATTCCTAAAAAAGTTATATCTAAATGGCAATCTTCGATGACAGAATTTTTTTGGTCATACAACCCCCCGAGAATTAAATTTAGTATGATTTCTAACCTCAAAGCACAGGGTGGCCTAAACTTTCCAAATTTGCAGCTTTATTATGAAGCTGCCATATTAATAGCATTATTTAGAGTAATCATGTTAAATCCAGATGAACAAACAAGCTGGCAACATATTGAAGAGGCCTTTTCTGACAAATGTACAATTCTATAAATTTGTTGGAATTTGTCAGAAGACAGAATGTTCCTAGTTCAAAAAAATCAATTTTAAAGTATATATTTGAAAACTTGGGATAAATATAGATGTAAACTCCTTCCTCTAACCTCTAGATATGCCTCTTATACTAATCAAACTTGGTTCCCTCCTGCCCAAGGAAATTCCCCTTTTAGACAATGGTATCTTAAAGGTTTTGTTAGACTGGTAGATTTCATTTCAAATGGTCAAATTCTTTCTAAACCAGATATAGAGGCTGTAATGCAAGAAAGTATATCTTGGTTAAATTATTATCAGATTAGACACATTTTAGAAACAGGTATTGTGCGAAATTGGGCAATGCCTTTTAACTGCTCTAGAAGCACTTTTTAAGCAAAGCGAGAGAAGCCATAAAGGTCTCCTTTCTAAGATCTATAAATTATTATTATCAACACGTAATAAACCTATTATAACAGCTGAAAGAGCTTGGATTGCAGATTGTGAAGGTGGAGTTTCTAAAGAGGATTTCGAAAAAGCATGGAAGGCCCCAAGTTTTAATTCTAAAATTTTAAAAATTGCTAAGATAGAGATTGCCAAGAAAAGGAGAAATGAGAAAGGGCCCTCATTAAGAAACTGGTATGACTCCATTTGGACCCATTTCTTATTGGGTAAAGTGGATTGCTTCATGGGCACTCAGAATGGGGAAGCTCATCAGGAAAATTTTCAAGCAATCTGGTTTCCTACTGTGCAGTTTTTGCAGGAAAAAGAAATTGTTTCTTCTAACATTCTTTGTCAAGAGCTATTGAATTTCTAGATTTATGGAACCCTTCAGAAATTGTTATGCTCTGGGTTTCTTATGGTTATGTTTTAATTGATTGTGTACAAAGGTGAAGATTGTATATACACTGGCATGGGTTTGGTATTGTTACATTTTCTTTTAAAATTTAATAAAAAGAATTGAATTAAAAAAAAAAGCCACCCCGAGGAGCGGTCCCCTGGGCAGCCCATGAGTCAACACCACTCCTGAAAAAGCAGCACGAGCAATGGCTCTCCTGGCCCCAACTACCATGCTAACAGGCACAACTCCCTACCCAGGCAAGGAAAGTTGGCAACACACATTCAGACAACTTCATCACTTTCAGCAGTTCAATAAAGTCTGTGTCAAACAACAGCTCCCTCCCTGACTGTTTGCTTGCCTGTTCATGACAGTAACATCCTTCCACTTCCCAGCAGGGCTGCCTTTTCACACATTCCAGTGAATGGTCTTTGAATCTGGGCTGGTATAGATGGGGTGCCCCCGAAAGGCTCCAGGTGACCCCTTGCCTTTGTGTGGCTCTGATGCCAAAGGGAACAAGTAACCAGTGGCACCTTGGAAGCCCAGTCCTCCAAGCTTTCCTCCCCCTTCCCCCCATCAAATTCACTGCAGGGAGGGGGATGGGACTTGGGGTGTTGCATGTGTGTCTGGTGGGGAGGGGGGTGCCAGTCTCCACCAGCATTGCTGGCATCTGATAAGCTAGGCAGAAGACTACTGCATGTGCAGGCAATGCCGGGACGTGGGGGGTGGGATGTGAACCGATGTCCTGGGATCTCTGGGGCTCCTCCCCAACAAGGACAGACCACTCTCCCTTCTACTTTTTTGTGTAGACAGGGATGGACTTAGGGGATCTTGCACTGGGGATGGGATGTCACCCCCTGAAGCAGTATCTCTAGTCTCAGGGGCCGTCATTGTACACTGGGGGATGTCATCCTGGCACCAGAGCATGGATCTTGTGGACCACCTTGCATTCTTCTCACATCTTTTCAATGTAGTGATGTATTTTAATGGAGCCATCACAAGTTGATGGACATTCGTGACACCCATCATACCCAATGGGCCTTCCAGTCCCTCGTGTTACTTCCAGTGGGCATTCTAGTTATTCGTTGCAGGATCTGCTCCCTGCTTGACTCTGAGGAGCTGCCTGTATGAGACTTGGGGGGCTGATCCTGAGTGCCAGGGGCTGTGAGTGTGACTCTTGCCGGGTTCCGCTGCCTTCCTGGTCTAACTTTCCAAGGGGGGGTCATGTTTCTTGAAGTAGTGGCAGCAGGGTAGGAGGAGATTGCAAGTGAGTTGTGCTTCAGCTGCCAGCCCAGCCCTTGTCAGAAATGGGGGTTGGGCAAAGGGGTGGGCAGGCACCCCATCTACATCTTCAGCTTAACTCCCCCCCTCCTGGGGCAGGGCTCCTCTTGTGGCAGGTGCCTCTGCTGGGTCGCAGCGAGCCCATTCATGGGGGCCCTTGCAAAAATCAATGCATAAATTAAACCAAGCTCAACAAAACATGATCATTACAAAATCCCAGAATGCACAATGTGAAAGTGAAATAAATCCTGGCTCTTATAAAAAACCAAAAGACCAGAAATACATTTACCTGAAACACATACCCAAAGGCGAAAAAAGGCCACTGCATTGCTTTAGGTATTCATCTTTACACCTGAATATATTCTGGTATAAAGAATTTTGGTAACTTTGAGTAGGTATCTCCTTTTTATCTGTATATTAGTTTTGTTAGCTAAAAATTTGATCTAGTTAAATCTTTATAGTTGCACTGAAGTATTAAAAATGTAAACAGGTTTAAGTATCTATTTTTCATGGAGTTGGATCCTAGCAGCTGTTTTGCTCAATTTCATCCAATTACTCTCCTTACTACAGCTCCCGTTACATGTTACTTTTGCCCATGCAATTCTCTTGATCCCTTGAGCGTAGCTATTTTGGTCATCAATGGGACCCCATCATCCCTGTTTCTATAGTGGAAAAGTAAGTTGAATCCAATCGCCTCTCCCTCACAGGTTTTAGATAACAGCAAATAAACACTGGTAAACTTTCTGGAGTCCTGTGGTAATTCTGTGGGCACTCTTACCAGATTATCTAGTAGACTGATTGTCTATGCTAAATAAGATTAGTAAAATTTCAAACTTGGCCAATATATTTATTCAGAGGAGTTAGCTGTGCTAGTGTGTAGTTGCAAAATAGTAAGAAGTCCAGTAGCACCTTTAAGACTAATCAACTTTATTGAGGACTAAGCTTTTGAGAACCACAGCTCTCTTCGTCAGATGCATCATTGCATTTATATTTATTGAGGTTTTTAAAAAGAAATGCTAAGCCCCTGAAAATAAGCCTTTTAAGAAACACAAAGTGGGCGTGCTTCAATGAGGCATTCAGCTGATCTGATTTTTCTTTTTTTGTGGGCTTTGCATCAATGTGAGATACTGTGAGGCACTTTCTGTGTTTGCATGACCCCTATATATACCGTATGTGCCACTGACACAGGAGAAAGTTACATTTTTAATATCTTTATATCTAATTGTGAAGATAGCCCCAGAATGCAGATGACAAAATCCACACAATTTTGTCTGCAGAATGCAGACAAAAAAATCCACACAATTGGACTATGTAAAGATTGAAGAGATTCTACAAATCTGGGGCAGCTCCTGAGTTTGCAGAAAAAATCTGAGGGGAAATGTTAGGTGGCTTTTAAAAGCCTCCCAGTCTGCTCAGTTTAAGATCTTGAGATGTGGGGCAGTGACCCACCAGAATATTTCCCAAAGAACTAAGTGTCTAATTCACCCCAGATGGGACTTTCCTACCTCATTAGTTCTTATGGCTATACGCTTGTTTGGTATGTTGAATAGCCTGATGATGACAGAACATAACTGATCCTTTGCCTTATGACTGACAACAACAGTGTTTTCATATGCTACAATTATTTTGGGACTTTCATTAGCTGGATATTTCTTTGGTTTGGATCCAAGCTGCTTCTGAGAAGCAGGTATGCTAGACAAACATGTCACGTATTTTCCCACCACCACCACAGAGGACTTGAGACAATCACCTTTTTTTTATAAATTACATAATTTTTTTTGTAGGGTGGCTTTGGTAGACGGATGGAGAGATAACTAGGCATGAGAGGGCAGTGAAAGAATAAACAAAATATTTTGCAACGTGTGGAAAATATATACAACATAATTTTAAAACTATTTAAATGTTTGATAAGAGGTAAACATTTTCCAAGTGTTTGAAGATTCTACTCACAATCTGCCATTCAGACTGAGGAGTGTTCTCAGCAAAAATGTATCAGGCTTTTAAATTCACATGATAGATTTATTTGGCCCATTTTAATGTGCTACTGGTTTATATAGTAGATTCCCCAATATTACATGGGGACAAATGATATGGCAATGTGAGTCTCATGTGCCCTCAACTCTGGTGCCTTCTTTTTGTATGGCAGTTTAAAATTTTGCTATGGCAATTCAGAGGATTGCAATATACTAAAAAACCCATCTGGGAATGAAAACTATACTACTCTTGCTGTTGCTAGATTCATCTCCAAACAGCTGAGCTAATGCAATTTCTACAGCCTTGGAATAACCAGAAAGTAAGCCCGATGACCAGTATGATTCTTCATGGTTTTTAATCTATGCTGCTTTTAAAAATCTGTATATGTCTCTTTCCTTTTCTTTTTTAAATGTTGGGTGTCTAGTTCTTATGAGTTTTGATCTAATCTTCTTCTATTGCCAATGTGCTATATAGGAATGGGTTTTATGATTAACTTGATAAACTTACAGTGTAATCTTAAGAAAAGTTACGCCGGTCTAACCCCATTGAAATCAGTGGGCTTAGACTTGAGTAACTTTTCTTAGGATTGCACTGTTATTTAATCACAATGCAGTTTAAACCTTATGTGTGAAAAGATACAATTTTTAAGCTGAAAACTAAAACTAAAATTAAAAAAAAATCCTGGACATGACTATCCTAAAATGTAAATGGAGTAACTGTCCATGAAATATATTGATAGCACAAATGAAAGATACTTCTTTAAAAGTCAATACCTATGGTATTTAACTACACACAAGTTAATAGATCTCTTGTTACAGGATGGTGGGAGGGAAGGCAGTATGGTAGAGCCTGATCTTGTCAGATCTCAGAAACTAAGCAGGATTGGTACATGATGGATGAGGGACCACCAAAGAAAACTCTGCTAAAGGAAGGCAATGGCAAACCACCTCTGCTTCTTGCCCCTTGCGGAGGTCTCCTTAATTTGGTTGCAATTTGACAGCACGTATGGACCTGCTTGTTATAAGATGGCAAATGTGAGAGGCATGGCTCTCAATGCAGATTTTAGAATTTTTGGACAAACAATTGAGAATGTCGTAGTACAGAATATAGAGCAAATTATGAACAACAAAATCCTGTAGAGGACCCAAAGGGAGGGATGCATATTGCAACAAAATAATTTTTCTGATAATTTGGAACAAAATAACTTCTCTAGTTATCTTCATTAACTCAGAGGAGAAAATGACGGAAAAGAAAAAACTGCTGAAGAAACAGCAGAAAATGACAATTTATAGTCAAAGAACTGGTCCATGTCTGAGAACAAATTGCATTCTTTTGATTTTTTTGAAAAATCTAAACTGTTGTTAATAAGACAGTTTGTTGACTTCTTTAGAGAAGGCCAATATCACAACTCAAAATGATTATATAGAACCGAGCTCTTTTTTCTTTGGTGGTTTAGTCTCTCATCTGCTTTTATGCCATTACTTTTTTCTCAGCATATCCAGATGTGTTTGGGCTGATTTCCTATTGTTTATCATTGTGAAATGTAGTCTGTTCAGCAAAGTCAGCAGTTGGCAGTCAGCATATCATCTTAATAAGGAAAGGATTATAGTTATGGGATGTGTCATATCCAATAGCTTACTTACCTAAGATACAAATAATTTGTTCCTCCACCTATCTGTGATTAAGAATATTAAGTACTTAGCAGATATATACTGTTCTATTGTTTTTCGGATAATAAACCCTGTCTCTGGTGCAAACCAAAAAAACCAGTCTATCCAGATAGATGAGATGTCAACCAGCACCTAAACTACATAAGACAAATCTTGACTCATTATCGACTGACCTGAAGAGCAGAGGAATTATTGGATTAGACAGCTATTGATACACTCTGGTCATTTCTGCACTAAACGCTTGCTGTATATTTTCTAAGTTGCTGGCGTGTTGCCAGCTGAAGCACTTCCAAAAGTTACTTCTGGACTGGTAGCTTTCCTCTGCCCCTTTTCTGTTGTTCCTAAATTGTTGACCTAGACTTTCCTTTGCACACTAAATCCAGTGAAGGACACGTTTCTGCTACATCAGTGCTTTCATCGGATCAGAGGTGGTGATGTTCCATCTCTTTTCCTTTTTTATATGCACTATATTGACACAATGGGATAATGTAAGGTGGTATTTTCTAGGGCACCAGAGAGTTTCACCTTATCTGAGGATGAATTTTAAACAGCCCAGATCCCCTCCCCACCCACACACATTCTTACTCCTGTCTCACCTTCCAAGCCCCTAATCACTGCCTATTGGAAAGCCCTCCCCTTGAGTCCTTTGGGTTGAAATTCATTGTTCCAGTAGCCAGGTGCGACAGACTGATCTTTAAAAGTAGGTTTCCTCAGTGCATCACCATCAGAGAGCTGGGAGGGACAGAGTGCCTGGAATGGAGAGCTTGAGTGGCAAGCTGCTCCCTCCTCTCTGATTGGTCAAGTTAGAGCCCAGCTGAAGAGCTGACAGTTGGTTTCTGTCAGGATTGTTCAGAGCAAGAAATGTATGTTGAGGGAGATTTAGTCCTTGCGGGAGCGCTTAAATTTTGCATGCAAGGAGATGGTTCCCAGGAGGGCCTTTTGTGTCCACCTTGTGAGTGCAGCACTCCATCACATTACAAAAGGGATGAAGGTGGACCTGCAGGTGTGGTGCACATTCTTCAACAACACCAGTGGCATCTACTTGTGGCTATTGCCTTGGATATGGTGGCATCTTTTTCCAACATCACACAGGTGCACTCTGATATCATGGGGGTGTGGAGTTTAGGGTATACCTGGGCTGGAGGTGATGTTCTTGGTGCTGATGTGTCACATGGCTTGGAGCGGATCTAAGCAGGTACCTAATGTTCCTGGAATTCTTCCCCATACTGGTCACAGTTGCCACCTGGCAGGATTTGATCTGGAATATGAAGGTACATTTTTAGTGCAACAATCAGGCATTGGTACGAGTGGTTAACCGGCAGTTTTTGCACTATGAGTGGGAGTGCAAATTTGTCTTGGTTCGTTTGCATGCTAACATGTCTTTCTCAATCTTCTATGTTGCAGGTGTGGATAAGCATCTTGCTTATTAAACTTCGTGGCTCCATCCACCAAGCATGCTTACGCTGCTGCAGTCACCTCACTTTTACATTTTCCTGCAGGTCAGGAGGGATGATGTGTTGCTGGCACCAGAGGCTGCCATGCTGCAGTACTTTGCCTCACTACATGACAGAGGGCCTGCCCCCAAAATGACATCCTTCTACAGAGCAGCTATTGTCAAGAGGACCTTCGGCCTTCTGGAGCTGGCCAGCAGCTTCGTAGCCAGGAGAACCATGGCTAGAGGGTCCTGCATGGCTCTGGCACATGGGGATACTAGTCAGCCCATCACATTGCCTGTCCTTCAGGGACTCCCGGGATGGCTTCCCAGCACATGGCAGTTCCAGTTTGAAACCATCCTTTTCTAAATGGCCTTCATCCTTGCTTTTTACGGGGTCTTCAGGGTGGGGGAAGTGGTAGAGCCCTCTGCTGGGGGCTGCTTGGGTAGGGCACTGGGGTTGGCCCACTAGCAGGTGCAATGACATCACTTAAGGAAGTGACATCATCATGTCCGGTAGGAGTGCCTGCTGTGTGCTGGCCTGAGAGGTCTTTTTCCTCTCAGGCCTGTTCTCTGGGCCTTCCCCCACCCCTGCTAGCCAGGTGAGTGGAGATGGGGAACAGAAGCTGGGAGCAGGGGATCCCCCACCCCCACTCCCACTGGGGGACCGGCAGTCCTAATTGGGGCTGCTACTGTTGCAGAGGAATCCAGGTTGCCCCCAGCCCATATCCAATCCAGCGGGTGCTGGACTTCCAGGACATAAAAAGGTTACACCTAAGCCATCTTTGATGTAGTTGCTGTGGTGGCTCCAGGGGTCAGGTGGTCACTGAGTCAGCAGGGCTACAGGAAGGTGGGCAGTGGCCTGCAGATCACCACTGGGAAGCCCCTTTAGGCACTTGTTGCCTGGGTGGGTTATGCCTGGTTACCCAGGATTTTTTTTGTACTGGCCACCCTTTGGGGGGCCAGGAAGGAATTTTTCCCAATCTGGGCCTAGTTTTATTTTGCCTTCCTCAACCAAAGGCGGGGGGATAGCCCGGGCTGGGGCTGTGTAGGGCTCCAACTTTGTTATAGCTAGGGAGTTGGCAGGTGTGGGGCAGCACACCCACCTCTTTTGGGGCATTGGGCTGGATTCACTGTGATGAGTCAGGTGGCTGGGTGGCTCACCTCCCCCCTTTTTCATGATTCCCTTGAGGGATCTGGGGGATGCCAAATGATACGTCCCTGAGTTGGCCATTGCAGACCCTGCCCAGTTATGACCTTCCCTGGGTGGAAAGGCTGCTGGAAAGGCCTGCCAACTTGTGGTGCCCAATGTGTGACATTGAGTGGCAGGGGGCTGTTTGATGCAGTGGATCCATTGCCCAATTCTGCGCCAATGCTCTAATGGCTGTAATCAATAAAGTTGTGACCTATTTTCATTGAAGTATGGTGTGTTGTATATTCTTTGCCAGGACATCAGCCTCACAATAGCCTATATGGCTGCAAGGAGGGTCACCAAGTTACCGGTGGGGTGCCTTGTGGCCAGGGGGTGAGGCTGGGGCAAAGGACTGGCTGCATAGCCACAAAGGAAGCAGCATGAGGAGGGGCTTGGCTGAGGGAATTCACAGTCATTGTGAGACCCCAAGTGAACAAACCACACACCTTCCAGTGCAACTCTTCAATCAAGCTGGCTTCAAAAGCCACAGAAGCTGCCCTGCTAGTGAGGACCAGAGGGTGACTGAAAGTGCTCAGCCAGTTTGAGTTGATATGTCACAAACAGAATCATTTGTCCTTGCTTTTGTCCATGAGACAATACAGACTATCTTAAAAATCTAAAAAAAATGCTAATGATTCTTCAACAAAGTAATAATTCATTTAGCCACAGATAGAGTCTTCAAAAAACTGAGATTATGAGAAAAGTAACACATGGAAATTAACATCCAATTGCCATAATTAAACCCACCTTTACTTTTTTCTTCCCTAAGCTATTCTCAGGTTAGATGTATCTCTTGGATTTTGTTTCAAAACACACACATACTACTACTACTACTACTAGTAAATTTATTGTATACAGCCATTGGCCTTTACAAAACAAAACATATATACAAATTACAA
Source organism: Eublepharis macularius (assembly GCF_028583425.1). Classification (NCBI taxonomy): domain Eukaryota; kingdom Metazoa; phylum Chordata; class Lepidosauria; order Squamata; family Eublepharidae; genus Eublepharis; species Eublepharis macularius. The sequence goes on along the minus strand of NC_072796.1, from coordinate 36,432,256 downwards.
CCATAAAATTTAAAAAGAATTCTAAAATACCAGACAACATTAAATTTTTTTAAAATACAAGCAAGACCCAGATTTCCTGCTCAGACTGATGAGATGCTTTCTTAGAAACTGCACTTGCTCTGATTTTTCTAGCGGCCAAGGCAAAAAATGCCACTTTGTGGGATACAAAAGCATCTATGTCAGATAACATGTAGACTAATTTATCGGGGTCAGAGAAGGAATGCATGTTGTTTAGGGTCTTGGTCACTATGTAACTCTTGAGTGTTTGCCACTCCTCCCAATTTGGTATCATCAGCAAACTTAATGAGTAGCCCGTTTACTCCTTCATCCAGATCACTGATAAAAATATTGAAAAGTACCAGACCCAAAACTGAGTTCTGTGGCACCCCACGGGACACTTCCCTCCAATCTGATGAAATGCCATTGACCGCCACTCTTTGGGTGCGGTCCTCTAACCAGTTCCCTATCCACTAAACTGTCCTATAGTCCAGTCCTCAGTCTTCCAGTTTACCCATTAGAATGTCATGGGGAACCTTATCAAATACTTTACTGAAATCCAGGTAAATTCATAGTTTGTTTTCTACTGATTCTTCTTTGGTGTATAGTAAGTAGCATTACTGATTTATTTCCAGACCAGATAAGCCAAAATCAACAATAAAAGGAGTAACTGTCATCACTTTTTTTATTACTTTGCACTGTGGCCATTAAATAGGCTATAAAATCCAGTGGCTTTGACTCTGACTTTTTTGACCTCTGTCTGTCATTTCAATTAGCCATTTCCCCCCAAAAGATAATTGACGGTCAACTCTCAAAGGTAATTCAACAGTGTTGACTTGAGAGTATAAGCACAACCATTATGGGCTAGCTCAATATTTCACCTATCTCAGAATGTTTGTCTAAAGTGATTGTGCAATGCCTAATTCCACAGGATTCCAAGAATAAGAACAATATGGACTGTGGGTATTCCATGTTATTCATAACCAGTTTCTGAACAAAGTTTAAGGGAAACAGATCAGGCAGGATAATTTGATGGTAGCTGGGAGTCACCAGTTACCCAGGCAAATATTCTTTTGCTCCATACTCACTCCACCAGAATGAACCCAATATCATATGACAACAAATTACATGATTTGTCCAGTTCCATGGACCTCCAGAGTTACCAGAGGCCCTGGAATATGGTCTCCCTAAAACCTCTTTCTTAGCAGTCTTACAGAAATCATCATTTATGTGGTCTTGGTGTGCTGCTCATTTTATTATTTTATTTATATATTTATTTTTCAGATTTTTAGACCTCCTCTCCCACGAAGCAAGGCCCCAAATGGTTTACAACATTAAAAGTACAATCAATATTATATATTAAAAGCTAAAATTCTGAGAATATTTTAGATGGGAAAAACAGGCAACAATTGGCTGCACTAAAACACCCCTTAAGCTGTTAGAAATGAATGGTTAAGAATGGAATAGCTTTTAGGTAAAAAGGTAAAGGTAGTCCCCTGTGCAAGCACTGAGTCCCCCACCATGGGGGGATGTCACATCTCGTCATTTTCTTGGCAGACTTTTCACGGGGTGATTTGCCATTGCCTTCCCCAGTAATTTACACTTTACCCCCAGGAAACTGGGTACTCATTTTACCAACCTCAGAAGACTGGAAGGCTGAGTCAACCTTGAGCTAGCTACCTGAACCCGGCTTCTGCCAGGATCGAACTCAGGTCGTGAACAGAGCTTGGGCTGCAGTACTGCCGCTTACCACTCTGTGCCACGGGGCTCTTGATTGTGTGCCTTGTCACCCTTCACTTGTTTTAAACCTGATGTACTATTTGCTCTGAATGCTGGTTTTAATTAAAAAAAACTTTTTAAAAAGAAAAAAAGCTTCCTACCCAGAGAATGTCATGAAGTCTAGGCTAAACCTTTCCTTCCTGACAACTAGTTCCCTCTTAATATTAGTGAATGAATGAAAGGAGGAGAGTTCTGCAATAGGTCCCCAAGAGGCATCAAGGTAACAGATTCCAAAGAGTTTAGTATCTTAATCCTCCCTCCATCCCACTTAGATAAATCAGAAACAACTGCTGTGAAAGTGGTATTTACTGAAAGCAAGAGACGATGGGTTTTAACAAACTTGTTCATAATACTGTGTTTCATTTAATAACAATATGAAGCCTGGCCACTGCAGAGCTTGGAGATTGGCTCTCTCATGCATGCAGAAGCTGCCTCTCAGTGGCATTCTCCTTTATCTAACTGAATGGTGTTCTAGACCTTAGATGTTAAAGCCCATTTGTCCAGAACCGGAGGGGCAGAGCAGATAGCCCCAGGTCCATTTCCTGGCATCTCCACTTAAATGGATCACACAGTAGGTGACACGAGAGACCTCCATGTGAAAACATAAACAGCTGCTGCCAGTCAGAGCAGACAATATTGACCTTGATAGACCAATGTTTGACTAGATATGAAGCAGCATCATGTGCTCGCAGTGTAGGATACCACGTAGGCTCCGCATTATGTCACAACCACGCTTTATTCAAATGCAGTGTGGGATGGAAATCTTCCAAGGAGAACAATGAACCAACAAATATACCTACACATTTGATTTTAATATTACTGCCCTCATGTATGTTCAGTTCAAATACTGACTCTTGATGTCATCTAGGGAAACGAATGCATTTTTACAACACCCTTTGCACACAATGTTTTCCATAGCCCAAAGAATGAGAAAACAGCCTGTTTCTAGTCTATTTTTCACTTTCTTCATGCATCACAATAAAGATCTTAAACCATCCCACCTAGGAAGGTGAACCGATATTTTACATAGTTATATGCTTGTCTTAGCAGCTACTGGCTATCATCCAAGTTGCCCCCACAATAATTTGTTCTGCAAAACTATGTCAGAAATTCAGAGAGAAGGCCGTAAAACTCCAGGTCCCTTGATTCCTCTGTCCATTGTCTGCAAAACAGGCTTAAAAGGGACTTTGCATTCCTGAATCTTTTTTTTTTTAATTACTAGGAGCTCTCTACCGATCATCTCTGGAAATTATTGGCAGTTTTTTTACTGGGGGGTCTAAATGGCTTGAGAGAAAAACAAAATAAACCTTTGACCTTTTCTGACAAAACCTGCCTTTTGGAAGAAACAGTTGTTTATTTAAAGAAGCTCCCGGGATAATGAAGCAATGGAAGTAAAACGCAGGGCTTGCAAGCTGGCTTGGTTGTTTTTGAGCCAATGAACATAAAATAACAAAATGGAAGGTTACCTTTTAAATGTACTCCTCTGCGCAATGGTACCTAGTCCTCTCCTGTTGGCTCTTCTCTTAATCTGCAGGTAAAACAAACAAAAAGACTGTGTTTGTGCATCATCTGTGTAAACTTCCAGCAGAATCTGGGGATCTGCACATGTCAGAGGACACAAGAAAACACCTGCCCATCAACATGACATCACCTGCACAAAAGCTTCATTACCCCTTTCATTGTAAGAAAGGGTCACTTATTACTTTTGATTGTCAACCACACCTAAATGAACCCGCATAGCCCTGGTCAACAAAGATGACTTCGCCACCCTAAAGGAATAATAGCCGGTGCCACATTGCAATCTATTCCGCCTGCCTGAAGTATGTTCAACAGAACATCCATCTCATTTAGAAAGGCAGAGAAAGGTTCAACCAGTTAGCTAGCAAGATCATCGCTTATTTTGGCTCCAGAGAACAATCTTAGTTGGCATTTAGTTAAACTGTGCAGAATAAAAACAGTAATGCCAATAAAGGTTGCTGAACTGAATAAAAACAAAAAAATGCTGTCTATTCTCCAAACAAGACGCTGAACAATAGCAACGACAAAACATAAAAATTGGGAGAAATGTACAAGGAAGTCATCCAAGAGCCTAGAGGCAGAAAGTGAGAGCAGTTTGGATTGACATTTTTATTATGCCCATACAAAACTTCAACTCTCAGCAATGCTTCGAAGTCTATTTACTGTCACAGGGTAGCACATGAAGCACATTTCTGCATTTCAGCAAAAACCCCTTTTCAAAGCAATGCAGTTTTCAGGTAAGTTCTTGATTAGGCAGAGGAAAACATGTAGACAAATGGGGTTTGGGGAGGAAAGGAGGCATTTGTTTTTAAAACCAGAACTATGGTGTGCGTGTGTCTGTGCTTTTAAAAAAAAATACACACATGTAGCTTGGCAACTGATGTACTGCTCTGTAGATAATGGAGGAATTACTTTTTAAGAAGTCACTTAAGAGCAGGTCAAATAATAAAAAAAATTAGTCTCAATGTCACAGTTGCTCTGCAATACACTTGCCCTCTTAGCATTTTCTGCTATGCTGCTATGCCCATATACGGGCTCCCAATATTTGTTTAAATAGCCTGCTCCTGGACTCTTTTAATGACTTTTTAAAAATTATTATTGATTTTATGGTTTTGTGACTTTTAATGTATTTTATGAATGTTGTTAGCTGTCCTGAACCCATTTGTGGGGAGGGCAGGGTATAAATCAAATCAAATCAATCAATTAATAAATAATAAATAATTTCCTCTTCCAGTTTTGCTAATAGAGTATTATGAAATGTGAGAGTCCACTCAGAGAGACCACAGCTTGCCAAACTAAGCCAGTTTGATAAATGCCAATTAAAATCAAGCTAATACTTATATTCACTGGATTATAGTGATTAATATGAAGGTATGTAGGAAGTAAATTTTGAAGTGAACTACTAGTTATATTCCAGAAAGAAGGCGGGGGGGACGGACCCTATTTAATCAGTGTTTGGAGAGAAAATAATACTCACATATCACCATATATAGAGGCTCTTTAGGTCTCCACCCATTAGATTACTCTTACTCTAAATGAATCCAGGAATGTTTATTTAGCAGCAAGCAAAAGGTACCAGTTCATATGAATATTATCAAGTGGGAAGGTAACGATAGGGCATGAAGTCAAGTGGGGGAAAGAGTTTCTGAGCATAGGACTCTTGCATGAGAAACTGTGGTTAAGTAATCCAGGGTGGGGAAGGGGGGAAAGAACCACAGATAAGAAAGCAGAAGTCACACCTCATTTTAGCAATAGCAGAAGCATTCAGCTAATAAATATGGGGCACGGGGGTATACAAATGAAGTAGGCTATCGCTTTTGTCCTGTACAATGAGATATACAATTTCTCAAATGAAGTCCACAGCTAAACCTGGGCTTTGGGCAAAGAGGCTCTGGATGCTGGCACATTGCCATGAAGCCAGTCTACGTAGCTATATTCTGAGCTCTCAGCAGAGACCGTGTATTAAGCAAAAAGACCCAGTTCCAAGGAGCTGAGAGCTCAGCAATTGCCCTGCTGCCCATGGCATCATCACCACCCTCACCCACCAATAGTGGCATGCTACCATGTCATCTGTAGATGGAAACAGCCCACTAAAACATGCTAAGGCTGACATCAGCCTGACCCCACCTCCACACAGAACAGGATGAGGGAATTAAGGAAGGAACTCAGCACCCTCTACTCTGGGGGAGACTGTGGCAGGCCCTTTAGGAATCCTGGGCTGAACACATTCCAGGCAGCTCTACTAATGAGGGTTTGATTCCTCTCCTGCAAAAACATACCCTTTTCCCAGGCAGAAAGAAATATAGCCACACTGACTAGATGACATTCACAACTCACGTCACAGAGGCAACTCCCATCTAAAGCTTTAGATATTGGGAGAGGAGGTGCTTAGAAGGAGTAGTCTTTGCCAAGGCAAGAGGGGGTGTGACCCCAAGATAACAAGACAGTGCCAAGGTGGTTAGTATGTCAGACTAGGATCTGGAAGACCCAGGTTCAAATCCCCCCTCTGCCATGGAAGCTAACTGGGGGAGTCAGTCTCTCCCAGTCAAACCAGCCTCACAGGACTGTTGAGAGGATAAAATGTAGATGGAAGAATCACAAATGTCACTCTGAACTGCTGGGATGAGGGGAGGGGAAAATGTAGAAGACCAATGGCATTCCCATCATCTCCGCAATAGCTCCCTGAGGAAATCCTTGTCCACACAATACCTCCACAGCCCCTGCTCATGGAGGATATGTGGTCTACAAAACACCAGCAGGCATCAAGTGGATTATAAAGCATAAGGGGCTTGCCCCTCTGTCTGGTTACAGCCATATCAACAGTGGGTGGCCACTTCAGCCCTTTCCAGTGTGACTCCCATTTTGAAGACATCAGAAATAGCTTTTCCCCCTGAGGTGATGAAGGACCCAGATTTAACAGGTGGGAATCAGTCCCTTTCTACCAAGCTCCAATCAAGCAGAGGCAAAACTATAAAACAGTCCGAAATTTTATCAAATACCTTCAAGAATAGAGTTCTGTAATACAGTAAGAGGAATAGATTGCCAACTCACTAGGTACAGCAAGGCTCCTGTGCCTCTGAAAGGTGCACCAACAGATAGCAATATCCTCTGAAGAGCTGCCTCTATCACTGCATGACCATCAGAGGGACTACTTTTACAGTCAAGCAACAATTTGATAAGCAGTTCGCAATGGTACGGAATCCAGGTGGAAGCAAGATAGTTGGCAACCCCCCTAGTAAAGCACCCAGATGCACAGTGATCACTGTAGCTGTTAGTCACGTGGCCACCTCAGTGGGTAGCTCAGACTGTGTACTCTGCATGGTGTCCTCCCTGGCCTCTCTTCGTCTTTGAAGATGGCCTACAAAGAGCCAAAGGACAGTAATGTGCAATATTCATCCGTACCAGCTGACAATAAGGGGGCTCAAGTCCTCTGTAAGTGCTGCTCTTCCAGCTTCCACACGTCCTCCTCTCCTCTTATGGAGGGGAGGGTCCCACATGGTGGCACTCACCTCTTGGGGAACATTGCGTAGGCATTGAGCCAAAACTTACTCATGCCTTACAGGAAGTTGCATCGGAACTTTAACAGAGGCTTAATGTGTTGAAACGGACAGCTGAAGCTTTTGATGGCATGGAGGTGAATAGCACCATCCAGTAAACAAAATCCCTTAAGTGTTGGCAGAGTGGCTGTGCAGCAGTCAAGACACCGAACTGATTAAGAGGAACAAAACACTTTATTTACAGAACTAACAGACTGGGTAGATGTAGAAGAGATAACCTAGTTGCTAGTTGAGAGAGATTTTGTGCAGAGTTCTAGAAGAAAAGCCTAAAAATAGCTTTCTCCAGACAGATAAGGGCCAAGCTCCCAGAATGACAGCGTCTTCCTGGTGCGATTTCGCGCGAGAACTACAGTTCTTGTGCAAAATCATGCCAGGAGGACGCTGTCGTTCCAGGAGCTTGGAGTGATGTTCTGTGGCCAGTAAGCAGTGTGAAAACGGTCAAGGAGAAAAACCCTTATTAGAAAGAAAGTGCTCCCCCTACAGTCATGTCTGACTAAAGCTAACTGCCTCCTGCAGGATCTTTTTTCTCTTCTTTGTACACAAGACATTGCTATACTCAAACATTAAACCTTTGTTAAAAAGGCAGGACATTTTTTCTCCAGGTTGTTGGCAACCCAAAGTTACTCTGTTATAGCAAAAATAAGCAGATATCTTGGGGCACCATAAAGGCTAATCTTCCCACCACCCACCACCAGCACCATAAGCGTTCATGGAGTAAAGAGACCACATTTTCAGATGCAATCACTGGATCCCCACTATGCTGTTATTTTATATAGCATGGGGGGGAAACCTGGAGACCCATGAAATGCAGGTTGTACAGGGAGTAATGAAATTTACAGGGAGTAATGTACAGGGAGTAATGCAAGCACCGAGTCAATAATCAAGAACACAGAGACTATTCTCCAGTTTTGCTAACCTAGTTAACATCTCTAATGGATAGGGAGTCCCAGGTTTTGCTAAGAGAGTCTGCCCCTCCATGAACGAAGAAGGAACTGGGATTTCTTACTCACATAGGTGTTATAGCAGAAAACAGAGTGGGGGGCAGTTGTTTGTTCATTTCCAAAGGTGTATTTATTAGAGATGGGCACGAACCAGAAAAAAACGAACCATGTAGTTCGTGGTTCATAAAATTTCATGAACCATGAACCAGAACTTTCACAAACCTGTCCCTGGTTTGCGAACCGGTTCGTTTGGTTCATGAAAATGTCATATCCAGGTCAGAAAATCATCACTTCTGGATCAGCAGAAGGTCACTTCTGGGCCAGCAGATGTTCACTTCCAGGTCAGCAGAAGGTCTGCAGGAAGTCCATCCCCTGTTGCCTAGGAAACTGATCAATTGGCACCAGGCTGTCTGCAGTGACAAACCAAAAAATAAACCAGCCTAAAAGTTCATGGTGGTTCGTCAGAAATGGGATCTGATGAACCGTGGTTCGCAAACCACGAACCGGCCTGATTCATGCTTAATTTTGGTTTGTGCCCATCTCTAGTCTTTATTGGACTATATGAAAGTGACTTGTGCAAATCTGTCACATCATGACTGGTGGTGAGGGGCAGAGAGTGGAAGGAGGGGATCCCCCACCCCCACCAGGAATCCTTATTTTAGGCCTGTTGGGGAAACCAGTGTGTACATGTGGGCTTCTCCTATCAGCAAAATGGAGTTCCCCTCTGATGACCATTTCTGATTGGGAAAATGGTGTGTGTGTATGTCCCAGCTCTGGGCACCCTACTCCTGGGGAAGAAGAGACAAAGCAGGGACACTGCCCTAAGAAAAGCAGCAACCCAACTGCAGAGTCAAAGAAAGAGACAGTTGAGCCTGCTAGAGCAAGGGAGGGGCAGGCAGGGGGAAAGCAAACCAGCATTAGCTCCCTATGGAGCAAAGGCCTCTTATGGGATAAAGACCTTGATCTCAAGAAAAAAGGGTATCCTCAGGAGTAGGAGCAGGGAAGCAGAAACTGCAAGTGGCCAGGGAAGAGGGATAAAAGGCACCTGCTGAAGGCAATATTGGAAGCAGCTGGTGGGTGGATGCCCGAGTGCATGGCAAGTCTCTTAGAAAGCCCCAAAGATAGACAGGATGTACCCCCCCACACACCTATATATACACTCACCATATGTAGGCAGACCTGTTATCATCTGGCTTAACCCTGCAGCAGCCAACACAGGATCTTAGAGAACTTGGAGAGGGACTCAGGCTGTGGGGGAGTCTTTGTGTTTGCTGCTCCATGTGGAGAATTCTGTGCATGTGGAGTGGTAAAAACAGGGAGATATCCTCCCCCATACTATTTTGACATGGGGAAATGGCTTGGAGGGGAGGCAGGGGCTCTTCCTTGCCCTGTGGTGGCATTCTGAGGATGTTTAAGTGCTCTTTTATTTTTTAAACAGTCATACCTCACAGCTGTTGTGTGGCTGGAGGAACCCAAGTTGGGTCTGTGGAACTCAGAACTGACTCTTTAGAAACCTGCATGTCCAGATCGACTCAAAGATCACAGTTCTGCCATGTAGATTCATCTCTGACAATGCTGGTTAATAATAACTGTGTAAAAGATGACCTCTCCCTGGGGGATTCAGATGAAGGAAAGCCGAAGCAATTTCTCTTTGTGCACCATAGTCCCTGTCTGAATTGGGCAGAGCCAACAGATCACAAGAAACTCAGTTGTATGAGATTCTGCTTACACAATTTTTGTGGAGAAAAAGTTTCGTCACCATCCTCACATCACCCACATCAGAGGCCTCAAAATGGATTCCATGATGTTCTTAGTTTACCTCAGCACTTGTTTTTTACCAATGATGATCTCAGGCTACCTCTCAATCTGCTTCATATCTGTCAGTTTGCTGGTATACCAAAAGGTTGATGATCTTTGAATACCAGGGGCATGATCCTTCCTATTGCCCTTGACAGCTGAAGATTCCATGCTACCCCAAGGGACTAAACAGAGCTCTGACAACCCCCCTGAAGCATTCCAGAATCCTGCTTGATCTATGAGGCTCTGATAGGTAAAGGTAAAGATAGTCCCTTTGCAAGCACCGAGTCATTATTGACCCATGGAGGGGACATCGCATCATGATGTTTTCTTGGCAGACTTTTTACAGGGTGGTTTGCCATTGCCTTCCCCAGTCATCTACACTTTACCCCCAGGAAACTGGGTACTCATCTTACCGACCTCAGAAGCATGGAAGGCTGAGTCAACCTTGAGCCAGCTACCTGAACCCGGCTTCCGCCAGGATCAAACTCAGGTCGTGAACAGTGCTTGGGCTGCAGTACTGCAGCTTACCACACTGCCCCATGGGGCTCTGAGGCTCTGATAGACCATCCTAAATGACTTCTTGCGCTTGCAGAAGGAGAAAGTTCAATCCAACCAAGACTTGAGCAAATACTGACATGATCATTGGTCCCTCCAACCACATCACCAGTATGCACTGTATTCTGCTATGGGATCACTGGAGGCAAGAGAATGGCGATCTTCAGTTAAAAAGAACAGGCAACAGGTGATGTGAAAGGTCACTGCTTCAGACAACAGAGAGCTGCTGCCAGTCTGAGTAGAAGATACTCACCTTGATGGAGCAAGGGTCTGATTCAATATAAGGCAGCTTCATGCGTACAGTATTTTCATAGAGTTCTGAAAAATCAAAGATCAAGTAAGGTGTCTGTCACTAACTAAAAGGTTAACAAAAAGCACTGAATGGTTTCATCCAAGTCTTGTGCTAGTGTTGTAACAGGTCCGTCACTGAATGTTCTTTTTGGTGAGAACAACAACTGCTGGTGTAACAGAGAACAACTGGCTATCTTGCCAAAGGAATATGGTCTCATTCCTCATGCAATTTTATCTCCATGAGAAATATGGGGAGCTCTTTAAAGACAGTAGCTATAGTAATACTTAAAATTGTGGGAGTTTATTACCAACAAGGTCTTTCACTAATTACAACACAATGGTAGCAGCCATTATAATTTAACAGCTACTGTCTTTTAAAGGAGGTTGCTAAATTTCTAATTTAAGCTCTGCAATTGTGTTGCAATTAATATAAAACTTTCAGGATAATAAACGCTGGCAATTTTATTGCAAAATATACTGTAAGGCTGTAAGCTAAGATATTTAAGTATGTTGCAACTGGTTTAGTATTCTTTTGGCAATGGACTTTGGCAATTTTATTCCTATATTTAATAATACTTAGAACATTTTTAACCCAAAGCCATGCATTTATGTTGCAATTTAGTATTCATTTTCTCACCAACTCGTGCAATTGTAATGAGATTCACTATATTAGTTTTTTTAATACAATGGGTTTTTAAAAAATACAATGGTTATCAATCCAGCTTTCATTTTATCCTTACCTTAGGCTAAAGGAAGGCCACAGCTTGGGGAAAGGCTCCTGTGGCTATAGGAAGGCTTCTAACTTTGCTCAGCAGCATGATAAGATACATGCCAATGATTTTTGCATCCATGGACAGTGATAAATTAGCATGTAAAGCAAGAATGAAGGAAAAGTAAGTAGAATGTAACAAGCCCATGTAAATGGCAAATTTCAACAAAAACAGGATAAAAAAGTGGAGGCTGCTTCAGTAAACTGTTTTGTCTCTTCTTTATCATACAAATTGCCACAATCATCATCATCATCATCATCATCATCATCATCATCATCATCATCTGTACAGAAGAATGTGCCCTGACCTGGATAGTCCAAGCAAGTCTGATCTTGTCATGTCTTAGAAGCTAAGCAGGGTCAGCCTTGGTTAGTAACTGAATGGGAGACTGCCAATAAAGACCAGGTTGCAGAGACAGGCAATCACAAACCACCTACATTAGTCCCTTGCCATGAAAACTCCACCTGGGATGGCCATAAGTTGACTATGATTTGATGACACTTTCCACCACAAAAGAATGTAGAATGCATGGAAGTGTAGAAATCAGAACTTATGATTGATACTGAATCAGGCCCATGGGTAATTTAGCATAGTGCTGTGATCCTGATCATCAGCAATTCTCAGATCTAGTTCTGCAGAGTCTCTTAGGAAAACAGAGACTACAAGGATCAAAAATAGGGCCACATATGTACCTCGATGCATGTATTTCCCCTCTTAGAATATAGCTAAGAACGAGACTTCTGGTTTGGCTAATGGAGACCTGACGTGGTCCAGAGAGCTGGATCATCAAGAGTGACTGTTTGGGCAGGCCAAGTGCCTAGATCACCTGCTGCCACTGCTCTACAGGTAGAAGAGGAGCTAGAACGCTACGAGACCTGGAGAGTGAGAGATCTCGGCGGCGGGGGAGATCCTGGATAAAGGATTTTCCTCATCGTCTTGAGGTCCCCTCGGAGAAAGGTGAGCTAAAATCTCTGCAGTACTCTTTGAGTCATTTGTTTGGCATAAGGTCACCAGAAACCAAGCTTCAGAACCAGATTTGGCCAACTTGAAACAAAAGAAACAGCACGAAAGACCCAAACGGAACAAATTGAGGTAAAAGATCTTTATCTTGCTTTCGGACTTAAAATGAGAAGAGAAATTTAACTAAAAGTTAAAATTGTGGACTAAGCTGATAGAACAAGAAAGGAGCAAGGCATTTTGAAGGAAAAAGTGGAATTCGATAGACTATAAAGTGTAAAAGAAGTGAAATTAATTTTTGTTTATGCATACCTGCGGTTTTGGAAGAGATAACTGGCAGTGAGAAAAGGGGAGGAGGTTGAGAAGCTGTGGAGCAAACATCGCGAGAGGCTAGAATGCGAGGAGAACAACGAGTGACACTGCCTAGAGAGGCTTAATCTGGAGAGCAAGAAGGAAGTGGAAACAGCAAAGAAGACCTCAAAAGGAAAACAAAGGAAAAAACGCAAGATATAGCAACGAGAGGACAAAAGGAAGTGGATACCCACCGTTCCAGAAGGGAAAAGGACGAAGCAAGCTACCATAGAGACTCTCCGCCCAATATCTGGTGAGATTAAAGTAGTCTGGATTTTCAAATAAAAGATAAAAAGGATATCTGGGACGGGGAAGAATCTAGTGTAGAAGCATGAAGAAAGTAGAGAAGGAATGGCAGGTTGCCATAGGAACGGCTATAGAATTGCTGGGGGAAAAAGTTACAGAGGGCTTTGAAGAATTGAGCCAATCTATGCAGAAAATGGAACAAAATTTGATTAAAAATATAAAGGATTTACTAAAAGCAGAAGAGGAGGTGAAGAATGAGCTACAAGTAACAAAGCAGATAGCTCAAGAGATGGTACAAAAAACCACTGATTTGACATGGAGCTTAAAAGTTGAAAAACAGGCATTTCGAGATCGTGTGGCAGAAACTGAGTACAAAACTACAGGCATTAAGCTGGGAATTCGCGATATGTTAGGGGAAACAACGCAGAGTGTGAAGGAACAAATGATTGAAGTCCTGGCAGAATTTTTAAAGAAGCAATCAGAAGAGCCAACAATAAACATGGAATACAGAATCAACTCCAGTTATGTACAACAGAAGAATTTACCAAGAGACAATATTGTTCAAGTGAAAGAGGAAACCCGGAAAAGAGGCAGAAGTGCAAGATTCAAGTTACAAACGGGAATTACTTAAAGGACTAAGTTTTCGGCTTTAAGCTACAAAAGCTACCTAGGGGATTGAATTTATGGTTAAAATGTAAAGTTAAAGGAACAAATTGATAATGTAAGATGAATGAACAAATTGGAAAATGCTAAATGTAAAGTTAAATGAATTAATTGATAAGAAAATAAGGAAAACAAAATTTAAGTAAAAAAAATGTAAAAGTAAAATTTATTTGTAAAAGATGTGGAGAGAGAGAAATATAAGAATGAAACTACAGATGGAATTATTTGAAGGAATAAGTTTTTAGTTCTAAGTTAAAAGTGCTATCTAAGGGATTGAAGCTAAAGCAAAAGTGCAAAGCTATATGTAATTGGTTAGAGAAACAAATTGTAATAGGTTGAAGACTGGATTTAAACTGTTGTATATGGTGGAAATGAATAGTTTGATAAGGAAGTTATGAAAATAAATTTAGGTGAAACTTTTTATAGAATGGGGGAAATTTAAAATCAAATTTAGGTGGAATTAAGGGGGATCTGATAGGATAAGAGTAGTCTATTGATAATTATAAAAATGTAATGATAAAGAATAAGCTAGAATTTTGCCTTTAATTATAGGGACAAATGAAAGTAATATAGAGTTAACGATAAGAAATAAAGGAGTCATAGTGCTGTTGGGAGTCAACATAGAAAAGGGGGGAGGGGGAGGGGTGGGCTACATATATCAATATATGGGGAATTGTGTTGTAAAATGATTGGTAGAATGTATGTTAACCCATCCAATAAAAATTTCTTAAAAAAAAAAAGAATATAGCTAAGAACAATCCATTTGATATGAAACGACCTGGACATCAGAAGTTTGCAACTTTATCTCTGAAAGCCTTAGGATGCCTGAGGGTGTTCCAACCAGTGATAATACCTAGAACCCATTTGCAATTATTTTTGCTAATACCTTTGTTGAATATTTAGGTACTCTTGGCAACATTGTCAACTGCATGGACTAATGACAGCCATCTTCTACACATCTGAGATTGGAGGATAGAACCTCCAGAAAATGTGGTTAGTGTGCAATCTTGAACTCTGGCATTCAAGTGTTACTATCTATTAAATTGTCTAATCACATACATGGGTTAGTTCTTCAGACTACAATTCTGTGTTTTATATCCCACAGACTCTAAAAAGTTGTTATATATTCTTTGATTCTAATAGTATAATCCTTAACCAAGCTGTACCTCTGGACTCATTGACTTCACTGGTAAAATTTTACCATCTCATTTGCAAATAACTTGCATACAACTATATTTTATGTTTCATTACTCTTCTGATGACTAAGCAGTTTATAAGATGCTCATAAAAAGTGTGTAACTCACAGCATTAGAAGCAAATTCAGCTGAAGTTAACCGTGACTAAAGGGAAATGAAAGCTGCAGGACTTCAATTAGTAATGACTCACTGGTTCAATTGGTTTCAATGGGACTTAGTCACTGCTAACCTGAGCTGGACTGAAGCACATCTCTCTAAAATTGTCCATATAGCAGTTTACTTTCTAATACCCACAACACCAGGATGTCAAATAAACTGTTAACTGCTGAGCTGCATCATGCATGCACACAGTCCCTTCAGCGCAGACAAACTTATACCTGTACCATGTCAACAGAGGCTTTTGCACATTAGGCTTCTCAGTTGACCTTGCCTGGCAGGGATTCCTTTTCCCCAGCCTCAGTCTCTTGCCCTTGAGAAAATGAGGAGTGGGAGAAAGAAATGGCCTCTTTAGTGATGCTCTAGGAATTCCCTCCACTCTCTATAGACTTTGTCATAGATATTAGGGAACATTCCTAGACCATCACCCCAAAGTGATGTCATATCCTCCCCAAACACCATCCACTGCAGGCACTGCCCCCCTATTTGCCTAGACAGTGTTGGGAAACTGACAAGTGACAGGACTCGCCCGACTTGCAGGTGCAATTTTACTTGGCAGAGGCAAGCCCAATGTGGCTGGCTGGGCTGCAGTTCTGGATTAAGTGAGACTGGCAGCAAGGTGAAGCCCATCACATCATCAAGCCCTGAACAGGGTAGGGAACAACCCAGGAGGTGGCTGCAGCTGAGACAGAGCTCCAGGACACCTCCTGGCTGGGTGAAAAGGGGAGGAAGGAGCCAGCCTTAGGAGAGGATTGAGTAGCTTGTTTAAGGGAGATCTGGGCTTTTTTTCAGCAGGAACGCGGTGGAACGGAGTTCCAGAACTTCTTGAAAATGGTCACATGGCTGGTGGCCCCGCCCCCTGATCTCCAGACAGAGAAGAGCTTAGATGGCCCTCTGTCTGGAGATCAGGGGGCGGGACCACCAGCCATGTAATGATTTTCTCCGAGGGCAACCCACTGAGTTCCACCACCTCTTTTCCCAGAAAAAAAGCCCCGTGTGGCAGTATACTTGCTCTGACAATAGGGGTTACTCTAAGGACTTGTGGGTCTTCTTCTGCAGGGAAGGTCATGGCAGATCAAGGGAAATGTGGGCTTGATGAGGGGGACTTCACAGAACACTACAGCACATGCACTGCACCACTTACTATGACAATGAAATGCTACAGTGCTGTAGCCTTTAGTGATTGACTGAGTTTTAGCAGTTCTGAAAAGCACTTGGTGTTGTAAGCTGCAAGATATATGCATAAAACCAGGACATTTTCTATATACTTAGTATGGCCTTTCTTTGGTTTGCCAACTTCCAGATGGGGCTTGGAGTTCTCCTGGAATTAGAACTGATCTCTAGATTACAGGGCTCAGAAGGCTGACTCTATTGTATACCATAGAGTCTAGGAGAAACTGAAATTCTTCCTAGGCACCAACCGCAAATTTCCAGGAATTTCCCATGCAAGAGTTGGCAACCCTAGGTTATCCATCAAAGTTTCTGAAACTATTTGAGCTTTGCATATTCCTCTAGAGGAAGCAATGTAACAGGCCTTATCTTCCAATTGAGGGAACTCACACAGCCTCCTATAATTTTGGGAACTAACTTTGCTTTGAAATGGGAGACTTCCCTTCTCAGTTACTAGAAGTTCTTATATTGAGTGTAAAGGCTTTGATTTCTCTGTTGTGAGGTAATTTGTATTGTGCCTCAAGAGTACAAGAGGTTTATAAGATTTATTTATATACAAGTTGTTTTTAAAGAACAGTTCAGCAACCCAGGTCTTCCATCATTCAAATGAGAAAGCTGGCGGAGGCACACAAATTTAAGCTAATTATCACTTCAAATTATTATTTTAATTCCCTTTAATGCTTTAAAAGATGAACATACTTTCACTGACTATCCCACGGATTAGAACCTTTCAAGCGTACAGGATTCCACCTATACCAGCCTGCTCTTTCCCAAGAGTCAAACTAAAGATTATGAGGGCTGCTCATCACCAGAGACAGTTGCCACATCTCTGTCCTCTCCTAGAGGTAGAATTAAACCACTTTGTCACAATACCGGGTAGAGCTATAAATGAAACTGTCTATTCTCTCACGGAGGCAAACCTAACAAACGGCAGCTATGTTTCCCTCCAACATGCTTTTACTCCTCTGAAAAATGATTGTTGCTAGGGCAGCAATCTCATGGGCTCAGGGAAGCAACACCTGAGTGGCTGTATTACCTCTCAGGGGCAGGACAACCTCCTGTCCATCACACAGGAGGACACCCAGATTCATTTTTCCATTTAAAGAATTCTGCATGAAAAATCTAATTTCACCAACCTTTTTCTTTTCTTTCTTATTCTTTTCCATCTTTCAGGATATTTATAATCGAGCCAGAGTTCCACTGCTATCCGCTCCCATAACAAATTGAAGGAGAGTTACTGTTTATAGTGAAAGAATTAGGAACAAATGTCCTTTTCATCTGATCGTATCAGACTAGGACCAGGGAGACCCAGGTCTGAATCCCCATAAAGTCAGGGAAGCTCACTTTGGGCCAGTCACACTCAGTCAGCCTAAACTACCACATACAGTTGTGAGGATGAAATGGAAACAAGGAGAACAATACTCTTACGTAGGTTCAGTGCTATGGGAAATGAGCATGACAGAGGAGGGAGGAGTTGCTGTGAATGCTTAAGTGGAGCTAAGTGAAAACTGCCTCCAAAGGGGTAGTTTTCATTCAGCTCTGCTTCAATGTGAACCAGGACTTTCCCATCACCAGTATGACGGGGGAGAGTGGTAGTCCGTGCACGCACTTCTCCTCCATACTCCCCCCCCCAACTGGCCAGGTGAGCAGGACTGGGGGACAGCAGGTGGAGGTGGAGGGGTGGCAAGCCTATCCCAGAGCTACTCATAGTCACTTTGGGGTTGTACCCAGAAGTGATATAGTAATGAGCTGATGTCACATGCCACCCATGTCCCTACACCCTCCGGTCCTCCTGCTGGTTGTCAGGTTCAACCTGGCCACCTTAGATGTATGCCACTTGGGTCCAGGTGAGGTATAAATTAAGGAGTTTTTTAAGAAGTACAAAGGGGGAAATGTGTATTGCAAAGCTCCATGACAAAATTTATCCATTTTCTATAAAGAAGGGCCAAAATATAAAATGTATAAATATGCAAAATAACTCATGTATGACATAGTAAAACAAATGTAAGTCCATCTAACTTTTCAAGCAAGAACTTGTAAAATGATTTATAGCATCCTGCAAACTTGTGCTTGGTTCATGAGTAATCATTTATCCAAACAAAGATAACAGCCATCTTAATCAGTAAATTCTTAAAACTAGACTACTTACCACAAACTCTGAATATACCCTTCAGGAGTTTCTGTAAAAATAAGAATATTGAGGATATGAGCAGTCTTTGATATATATATTTGTTTAGCTGTCATTACTAATTCTATTCATTGCATAAAGTGTATTATTGTGACTTGATCTCAAGGAATGAGAATAGCTTTCTAGGGTATTGTACCTTGTTTCTTTTTGTTATTTGTGCTCTTTAAGCTATTTGTCCCTTAAAGACATATTCTCTCCTTTGTATGTTAGTCTCTGTTTAATTTGCTTGTTTAATTTGCTTACATTGTTCCAATGTTTCTCTATATTGTTTTATGGGCATTTCTTATATGAGGAGCCTCACATGTTCACCCCACTCCCTCAAGGGCTCTGCCCATACCATGCAGGGAAAGTAGAGTCTAGTACTGACAGTGTTCTGTTGTACTGCTTATTCTATAATGATATTCAATCCCAATATATAGCTCCAATCTTATCAAATTTACCAGGAAGGGCTGAACAACTTTATATCTCCCTCCTTCTTGCAGATTCTTCCCAGGAGATAATAAGTTGCTAAATTTTGCCTTTGGGCACGTGAGATACACAAGCAGCTGACTGAATCCCGATAATTTTATCCTCCTGTCGGAGGAAGGCATCATCTCTCCATCCCCCTAAAATCTGTGCTCGTTGTTCTGTGCTTTTCGCACTGCATGTGCCTCCTTTATTTTTATTTTATCTTTATTTTCTTATTCCTTTTATTCTTATTATTACTGTTGACTTTCTCAAGATGATTTTGTATCAGAATAAACTTTGTGAATGTCACCCTCTTTATGGGAAATTAGCAGCAAGATAATTCTAACACACTGATCTGTTGCTGTTATATTTAGCTTGTCTCTAATATATAAAAAAGGTACACTGATTTCCGCTCTGTATACTTTTTGCTTTAAAATAAAGCTAAGACCCCCATTTTAGAAGCCAAAGCATTACCACTGTGATACTGTATTCAATGTTTGAAATTATTCTCTCTCTTTTGGAGAAGAAATTGTTACAGATGTTTTCCTATTATTAAGAAATGACAAAGACAGCAGCACCCTGAGGGCTTTTATTTATTGAATCATTCAGTAAGAGTCAAGGATACGGTCATATAGGCCCAATTACTTTACCTTGGGAAAAATCAGTACACAGTAGTTAAATTAATGCATTAACCTGGTGAGTAGATACAATAGACTATAAGAAAAATGTTCCGAGTATAAAGTGTTCAAAATGTTCCTATGTTCCTATATACTGTCATGTACATAACATATAGACATTAAAAGTATTTGTTTTCTATTTACACATACAATAGCTGAGATAATATTATTTAATTACTTTACAAAATTTATATTCTTCCTTTTTGTCCTCACGAGGGCACCAATTTAGCTAATAAATTAAAACATACACAATAAAATCACATTGTAAAACAATTAAAACCAACAAAACTCCCTTCATTAAAACAATTAAAGCTAGAACTAAAATACATATAAAACATAAAAACCAGAAAGGGGCGTGTAACCCCATCCAAAACAAGTGACACCTTAAATCCTGGATCAGCACCTTCTGCATACCAGCAGCTCTTCCAGCTTGTTGAAATTAAGCTTCAGTTTATTAGCCCACATACATTCCAGAACTGCTTCCTGGCACCAGTTCAGGGTTTCCCTGGAGTGCAAGATAAAGCTGAATGTCATCTGCATATTGGTGACCACCTAGCCCAAATCTCTGGATGACCACACCTAGCGATTTCATTATAAACGAAAGAGAAAGTGTCAGTATATTTTCTGGCTTTAGGGGGGAATTGCAATACACGTCATTTAAAAAAAAATTCGCACATGCATAGTAATATAGCAACGTTACTACATCTGCTGTCCATTTTCCCCCTCCCCTTCCAAGTGCTGATATTTGTCCTTTTGACAGTCCTGCAACTACCAAAGTTGCTTTGGCGAGAATCGGCAGGGGACTTTTCGGCAGCAGAGGCTTCAGGCTTGGCAGCTGAGGCGGTTGTAGGCTTGGCGCACACACACCTGCCCTTGAGAGATGCCAGCAATAATGAGCTTTGGTGCTGTGCTGGCTGGCTGGGGCTGGTCTCCTTGCCTATTGGCCTGCCTGCAAATGGTGCCAAGTCATTGGGCAGTGCGGCTGATGTACACTCGAGTAGCTTCATGGGAACCATTTTGCCACTGTAATGTGATGCTGCAGCATTCAACTTCAATGTTGAAAGAAAAAAAAGCTAGAAGATTGTAGTCACTAACACAACAAGTTCACTTGAGTTGAGTCTCTTAAGCATATTAATCTGGTGATTAACGATGCAGCATTACTGTGCTTTCATTAAACAAAAAAATGGCGGAAAAAAGGTTTCAGGAGCTGAGGAGGGTGGGCGTGGTTACCCTCAGATAGACCAATCAACTCCTGTGAAAGGAGGGGGGAGAGAAAAACAGGATGGGAATATTTGATTCTGCTTGAGCAGAATGCGCACTAGCAGCGGCTGGGTACTGGCTTTAAAAAATTGCAGAATGTGTACAGGGGGGAAAATGGGGAAAAGATGGACAAAACCTGTTTCTGCTTTCCATGACTCCCTTGCAGGTGCAGAACTCAGGAGAACATGGGATGCAGAACAGATTCTGAAACTCTGTAAAATAACCATATGTAGAAAATGAAACTTGTACTCCCTCTGTCCATCTCCCAATGCAGTAGAAAAGAGCAAGAGTCTAGTAGCACCTATAAGACTAACAACATTTGTGGTAGGGTTTGAGCTTTCGTGAGTCACAGCTCACTTCTTCAGATACCTGTCTGATATACTCTATCACAAATTTTGTTAGTCTTATAGGTGCTATTTGACTGTTGCTCTTTTCTACTGCTACAGACAGACTAATGTGGCTACCCATCTTGAGCTATCCCAATGCCGGTCATCCTCCAGGTAACCGAGGATGTTTCAGTCCCATAACAAGGCCTAAAAACAGATTGGAAAGGATCTAAACAATTTGCCTCATCCAGGAAAGCTTCCAGTTGTTCAACCACCACCTGTTTAAGCCATCACCACCTTGCTCAAGAATTGAACATTTGAAACTAGTCTACAGTTATCGAGATCTCCTCCATCTGGGTTGGGTATCTTTAGAAGTAGATGTATCACAGCCTGTTTCTAGCCTGGGGAAACCACGCTGTCACTCAAGGAGGCATTAGCTACCTCTCAGATTCAGTCACCCAGCCCCCTTCTGGCTAATTTAAGAGTCAGAAAATGCAAGAGTCATACAAGCAGGTGGTACCTCCAAAAATCCTGTCCACTTCCTCAGACTGAATAAACTGGGGAAAAAATATCCCAAACAACTACATCTGCCCGCTTCCCTCCTCCTGTATGTTGATGGGCAGGAATCTGGAATTGACCCCATCTTGGGACAGTTATTATCTGTTTGTTGATTTTATGATGAACTGTTGTTTTGTTATTTTAATATTTGTATTATATTTTTATAATCTGTTGTACTTTGCCCTGAGCCCGCTTGCAGGAAGGGCGAGTTAGAATTATTATTATTATTATTATTATTATTATTATTATTATTGATGATGATGATGATGATGATGATGATGATGATGATGATGATGATGATGATGATGATGATGATGATGATGGGTTGTCCCCTGGCACCATCTGTTAGTGCTAATATAAAGTCCATGTTGGAACAAATGCAAGAGAGTTTATCTGTAAACTGCTGGGCAAAATGTTCACAGAGGCTACCAAGCTGTCTACTTCCTCCTGCAGGCCAGTTCCCAACAGGCCCCTGACCACCCATAGCAGGTCTACAGACACAATGGTGGTGGAATTGTTTCTTTGTCACTATCAATGTCACAGAGTATGCTTTAAAAGGAGCTTTTGTCTGTGTTGTATCAGTCTTTCTCCACTGTTACTGTAGCAGTTTCCATTGTCTTTTCATTAGGGTCGCTAGGTATCTGATTTTCACACAGACAGTCTGGTATTTTTGTGCATTGTCTGAGGGAAATGTCCTCCGAATGCCATACACTTGGCACCTCCTCCGCCTCCTCCCCCTCCCCCCTGCTTCCAGGCAGCTGGCCTCCTGAGTGCTGCCACCAGCCCGGGGAAGTGGCCAGCCTGCCCACTCGCTCTGTTGTGGCAGCGTGGCAGCACCTGGAGTGGTGATCCAATCTGAGCACCAAGCCTCCTGCATTGCACCAGCAGGAATGGCCAGCCTGCCCACCTGCCTGGCCTCCTGTGGCTGTGTGGCACCAGCCAGGGTGGCCAGCCCAGGCTCCCAAAAGTGGATTTGGCATGATGATATCACTTTCTGGAAGTGATGTCATTGCACCTGGGCAGGAGCTTACAGGCAAATAGAAAAAACTGTAAATGCCAGCCTCCGCAGGGTCAGGTATTATTCTAGGCTTCATCTGGCAACCCTATTTTTCATCACCTGCAGGGCCTCAATAAACTAAGGAGCACAAGGGCTCTAACACTTGCGAGAGAGCACCTGGGAATGACTATGTCACCCACTAGGGTAATTTCCTAATGAGAGGTCAATAAGGTTATCGACTGGAATACCTTAACTCTATCAACAGGTAAATATTCTAGAGCCATCAGGAAACTATTTGGATCCATCTGGATCCAGGGCTGGATCACTTTACTAGATTTCCACCCCTGCAGAGTCTTGGTATCCCTGTAAACCTAAACCCAAGTAAATAATAATCATTCCATGACAAAGGAGACACCATCAGTTCCTCCACTCTCACATTCTTCCCACCCTGAGCAAAATACCAGATCAAGAATGTGACCTGTACAATGCATAGGATCAATTATTACCTGAGACAGGCTCATGGTTGTCATGGAGTACATGAAATCCTGAGCCATTCCTGACAAGACAGCCTCGGCATGAATGTTGAAGTTTCCCATGACAACAGGTCTAGGGGGCCTCAACACCATCTTGAGACTACCTCTGTCAGCTCAGGCAGGAAGACTGTTGAGCAGCAGGGTGGGTGGTACACCAACAGAATTCCAGTCCTGTCTCTAAGTTCCAACAAAAAGTAAACACGACCAGAGACCTTTGCTAATGCATCACTGAGTACTCTGAAAGACACAATTTGGAGAGGTTAACCCCTCTCCCTCCCCCCAGCCAGGCAGTACCCCACATAGGGGAGATAGGGGAACACTTTACTGGGGCCTGGAGGTCCAGAGGGGCTTGGCCTAGGCTGGAATTCCGAGTACTAAAAGGGAAAAAAATTGAGGATGAACTGTAGATCATGCCTGAGGATATTTATAGAAACGTAATTCCCTGTATCTATGTATCTGTTGTCTGGATCTTGTGAGATTTGCTGGAGCCTGTCAGAAGCAGAGTTAGAGCAGCAATCTCAAGCAACATGCTGAATTTCTGGGTCTCCTGGGTCCATCATATCAAGAACTACCAGTCCTTGAGAATTCCTTTTGCGTAAGCAGAGGGAGGGACATATGGTGGGAAGGGCAAAGCAAAGCACTATAAGATTGTGGGAGCATGTGCTGCTGCTTCTCCTGGTAGGATTTCCAGGTCCAAAATATATATGAGTTGTGTATGTGTTTGTCTATATGTCTATATGTTTTTAATTATATTTATATATACATTGTAAATGTTATTTTAATGTTTTAATGTCTGTTATTTGCTGCCTTGGGGACCATGATTAGGTGGAAAGGTAGTATATAAATATTTTAAATAACATTTAAAACATTGGTTTCTGCAAGGAGGGTCATAATGGCAGGCTTTAATCATATTTCTTGACCAAGAGCTACAATGCTAAGCTCAGGTTATTTACCTGTAAAATGCTTCTTTCAGCTTACAGTCAAAACATCTTCGGATAATATTAATCTAACCCATACCTTGAAGGCAACGAGTACAGAGGCAGGTCTGCACTGCCCATCGTTTGAATTCTTTCGGCTCATTAGGTTGTGGGCAAGTTTAGTTATTTAACTAAGTTTTCAACACTCCCCTTCAAGTAGATGGGCATGTTTCAGGACAATCCGCACCCCTTTGGTTAACCACCCGCACATTCTTAGACTAGTTGTCATACTGAAAGCAAACAAACAGTCTCCGACTTTTAAAAACAATCCTATAAACTGATGGTGGGTCATTGGCAATTAAACACTTGACATTTTATGTATAACAAAAATTTCTGGATATGTTACATTTTAGTGTTAGGTGTCAGGAGATCTAAGGATGCTTCTTCCTACTGTTGCTTTGTTGAATCATCATGACCATCTCCACCTGTACTTATAGGTATAGGAAGGAAACAATCCTGCTCATTATTTACCTTTCTAAACATACACTGAAATTTGTTTTTCTCAAGGAAAAAATATCATCTCTATGCTTTGATGTGTTGGTGTGAGTCAAAGAAAAATCAAGACAGGAAAAATCAAAGGCAGGAAACGGGCTTAGCTAAAAATGAACAAAAACAGGTCCTAGGCAGTCAAAGAGGTGGGTAGCTCATTTCTCACTCTAGATACAAGCTGGTCAGAGAGAAGAACCATTGCGGACTCAAAGAGTTTATAGGACAAAGTGAAACAAAAATGGCTTCTTGCATCTGGTCTGCTAGGGTCCCTTGATTTGAGATTTGCAACATTTTATGCTTCGCTAATGGCCAGTCCACATATTACAAAGTCATTGTGGCTGCCATGAGGATTTTCTATCAGATGTGCATGGGTAGAGTTCTGGGTTCACAACACGAGCCCAGATCAGATCAGGACAGTGGCACATGAGGATGGGGGCTTAACCCTCCTCTTGCAATGTTTTCCTAAATCAAATCAGCCCTAGGAAGCCACAATTTGCCTCCCTGGGAAAATGTACATGCATTGTTCGCCGGTTGGGGTCAGGGAAATAGCAAACTGGGAACACAAGGACACAAATAAAAAGACCTGCCAACGTTCTTACCCACTACGCACGAACAACTGCAGTGAGACATATCGTAGGCATCACCAATTGGCAGCATAAGGACCAAACGTGCCCTTCCCCAGTTTTTAATGCAGAGATGTGTGTGCATGGAAATTCAGTTGTCAGGTTGGCAACTCGTGCATAGCAAACGTATGTGCAAGTTCACAGTTCTCCAGGCATTGTTGAGAACTGAAATAAAAATGACAGGATCTGCTTAGCTCTCGGTTTCTGTGCCCATTCCACTGATCCATGGCTCACACTTCTTAACAAAGCGTAAGGGAGTGCCTCCTCCTTGTTAAGAAATACATAGAACTTTAAATAAAGGTGACTCAAGGATAAAACTGCAAACTTAACTGTGAGTTTCCTGGATTTGAGAGGGTTAAGGTCCAGCCTTGAGCAGTATTTCAACATAACACTTATGGTTTATTTTCTTTTGGAATTTGTTCATCAGCTATTTTGTTTATATAGTAGTATTAATTTAAGAAGTAAAGCCACACCTAGGCAATTTGATGAGAGGTGACATGATCTCCAGTATTGTCTGTGTTTAAGGGAGGCCACATTTACCTTGCTCCTGGCACATAATAATTCAAGGAGAGGCCAGTTAAAAACAAAAGGAAACAGAAGAACCATAAAGCGGTTGTGTTCTAGAACGTCTAGAAGTTTTTCAAATGCAACATAACACAGTTTTATCTGTAGCATCTAGAACAGGGGCCTCCAACAGATCACTCATGAGTTTTGCCTAGCTCACCAACTGAGGCAGTGTAGACCCAGGCAAAGATCACAAAAGATCTGCTGTAAGTTTGTTTTTTAAAAAAAAGCTTTTATTTCGTAGGATTTGTTTCTGTATTTTTCATCTGATAGACTCATTTCTACTTTGCATAAGACTCATTGGAAAGTCATCCAGACAGTTAAATAAATGCAAATCAGCACTTGCAGCTCATGAATGTGTTAAAATCTGTGTTTACAGCTCACCAAAGATCAGATTTGACTCATACTATTTTCTTTGTAGTAGGAACAAATTCAGTTTTCTTCCAAGAATTCTCCTTCACTTATCGGGATAGCAAATATTTACTGGACATTTTAAAAATGCATTTCACATCTGATAATGTTTATTTTTAACAATTCAGAATTGGCAGAATTTTATAGACAACATGTAGCAATATTTGACAATCAATAAACAACGGTATTCAGTATCTCAGAAGTATTTTACAGTTAATGTACTGTGGTATTTAGTACTTTGCAATATTTGTCAGTTTCTAAGATTTCAAATTTGTATGCCAAAATTGATGAAGTCACAACAAGCCGCGTACCAGTCTAACACACTCAAATTTTGAGATAAAATTTGCATGTTGAAAAATTTTGGTGGAAAAAATATCGGCAGATTTTGAATGTGAATTTTTGTTCCAGTTCTATTTTGTTCCTAATCATCTTTTTAAAAAGCTACCGTTAAAATACAGGCCAATTGAGGCTGGGATCCTAAGGTGCCACTCCATCAGCATAGCAGCAGCTCTAAAGACTTTTCCACCTACAGAAGAGAGGGGAGGAATTTCTGGAGATTTCTCCGCTCCTGCTGCAGATTCCCACTTTATTCCTAATGCTGTTCCTTTGGGTTCACTGAATACAAGAGTGAATTTGGGGAAGCAAAGAAGGCTGCCATGAGAGGGGGGAAGGTGTGGAAATCGCCCTCCTCCAGCATAAGACTGTTTAAGACGCAAGCCCTAGTATTATACAAGCGAGTTAACACTCGGTAAAAGCTACACACATCCTTTGCTATATGGTTTCTTTTCACAACTTTCTTGAAAGGGCTTTATTCTTCTACCACTGCTCTGCCGCAAATGGTAATGCCACATGGATAACTTAAGGATCTTTATCTGTGTGACTAGAGGTGGGCATGGACCGGGAGAAACCGACTGGCCATGGGTCCGTGGTCCTTGGCATTTCACGGTCCATGGACCATGAACTTGTCATGATCCAGCTCTAGTTTGTGAATTGACCAGTTCATCAGTCTGCCAGGAGCACTCAAGGGGGGGATTTAAATGTTAATGCACTCCCAGTGCCGCTTGCCAGTGGTGCTGGGAGCGCTCAACCCCATTGCTCCAGCTGACTGGTGGGTCCACAAGTCAGCTGGAGCAAGGAGGGGATTTAAATGTTAAAGCACTCCCAGTGCCACTTGCCAGTGGCACTGGGAGGCTTTAACAGACCACGGACTGGGCATCCCATGACCTGCCAGTTCACAAATGCCAAACCAGCCTGGTCTGTGCAAAATTTTGGTCTGTTTTCCGGTCCGTGCCCACCTCTAGTGGTGACTGATGGAGAAGGCAGTTGGTTACTGCAGGATCAAGTCACCATGTTTAGTTCTGGGTAGGTGTTCTAACAGAGCATAGTTGGATCCTAGCTGAGAGAACCCAATGATATCCACCCCCCTTTAAGGTTATAGGGCTAAAGCAAGGCAAGGCCAAGGCTTAACTCTATATAGAAACAGGATATAAGAACACAGAATAAGTTGTTTGTTCCCTTCCCCTCAATTCAGTTTCATAATTCCAAACAACAAATGACCTGTTTACAAAATGAATATTGATTTCATCTTTAATTCTGCAAGGACACAAAAAACCACAGGAGCTCCTTAACAGAACAAAAAGCAAGTTACAAATTAAAATCACAGATGAAAAATGCAGCCAAACTGCTTACCCTACACCAAATGCCCTTCTAAATAAACCAAAGAAGGTACTCTGCAGTGGTGCTGGCAAGCCATTCCAAAGCCATTCTGTAGATATTCTACAGAAAATGGTTGTGACCTCTAAGGCCAGATAGACATTACAGAGATAAAGCATTACATGGAAAAAGCTGTCTGAAGAATGTAGCTAGCAAGAGGTGGTTTCCATCACTATGGTGGCCCAAGGCTGTGAAGGGCTTCCAAGGTAATAACCAGCACTTCAAATTGAGCCATGAACCAAATAGGTAATCAGTAAAATTGCCACAGCATCGGAACAGATGACTCCAGAATGGACTCTCACTCATTGTCGCATTTTCTACTAACTGCAGTTTCCAAGCTGTCTTCAAAGACTTCCCCATGCAGAACACATTACAGAGTCCATTATGGTTGTGTTGGTAGCATGGAACAGCACAGCTAGGTCTGCAGAGTCTAAATAAGGGGCCAGCTTGCAAGCAACATTTAATTGGTAGAAGCAGGGGTCAATTCGTAGTAAGAGCCGGAGGAACTCATTAGCATAACTCATTAGCATAACTTATTAGCATATGCTATGGCCCTTGCCATCACCAGAAGTGTGTCATTAGCATAACTGATTTGCATATGCCACCCCTCCCAACATCATGTATCCTGGCTGTTTTGGACCCAATCCTGGCCATTCAGGGCCAAAATTGGGCCCAAAATGGCAAAAAGGGGCTGAAAATGGCCGAAAAGGAGCCCAAAATGGTCAGGATCGGGCCGCTGCTGAGTGGGAAAGTGATCCACCACCCATCAGAGGCCCGATCCAGGCCATTTTGGCCCCAATCCAGGCTGAAACGGGCCCAAAATGGCTGTGAGTCAGGTGGGCGGGGCCACCTGATATGTGACCTCTCTGGGGAACTGCCAGAACTGTGTTCCTGCGCATTCCCCCTCGAAATGAGCCCTGGGTAGAAGGCACTACCACAGTGCCAACCTGTTTATCCATCCACAAGGCCAGCTCCATGAACAAACTCCATGAAGAAAGCTTAAGTCTGGTAGATCGACACCAGCCAAATGCTCTGCAGATTTTCCCAGTTTCTTTCTTTTCTTTGTTGCTGCTGCTCAGGTTTAAAAATATCTCAGAACAGGTTATGTAGTAACTGTGATGCTATCAAAATGAATTTTACCTCAGGGAATTTCTACAGAGAAAAAAAAATGTTTCAGTCTGCACGAATGTAACCTGGAGGAAGATTTTACAAGCAAACAAACTGGATGACATAAAACAAAAAGTAGGAGGGTGTGAATATAATGAAACAAAAACTTCATGACACTTTTAAGGGTAGAGTTCTATTCTTAAGAAGCTCAATGTCAATATTTGCTTTTTAAAAAAACCCTAAGAAACTCTAGTCAGATGGGTCAAATGATTCCCCCCCTCCCCATGGTTGCAAGTATCTACAAGCCTATTTTTATAAAGTGAAGTTCTATTTACAAATTCATGTGTTCTGACACTGTGATGCTAAGTAGACTTTTCTGGAAGTTTAGTTGCATTTAAATCCATTGGACATGGGCAGCTTTGGACACTACTGAAAAAGTCCTAGCAGATAAATGCACAATCACGTCTAGATTCAGCTGGTTAACCTCCATGCAAAGGAAATATGCAGGCCATAAATTCAGGCTGTACAAGCTCCCTTCCACAAATGCCCCTTATGTCATATATACTTGATTTGGTTTTCTCCTGAGACAAAATGCATTGCTTGGTACTGGGGGAGTTTTCCACTCCCCTGTTGTCACAGACCAACCATCACTTAGTGAGATTTAGACTCGTTGAATACTCAGAACCTCTGCAAGGGTGGTGGGCCAGTTAGGATTATCTGCACCAGCAGGCTGATGGATCCATATGGCTTCTTGACATCTCTTGGGGATTTTCCTGTTAGCAAGACTGATGCCCAGTCACAACCCTGGTCAATCTGAAGAATATGAAGAGGATTTAGGCTGTGGACACAATCCCTCCAGAGTGCCCTCTTCCTTCCTACACAGCCTGGAATGCTCCTTAGTTTACTGAGGAACTGGGAGTGATGAAGCAGGTGGGCAGAGAGTTGGAGCACAAGTGGAAGAAAACAAAAAGCGCCAACTCTGTGGGCAATGATGGCAGCAAAGCAAGCTCATTTCTCTGTCACCATCGCATCTACACAATGCCAGCCAGTGGAGCTTTCCCAGTCTGTGAGGATGCTCTTTCCCTGGGCTCTTGGGAATGTAGACCTAGAAGACAGACAGACCTGATGTGATGCTTTTGTGACGCCTTATGCAGATGAAATAGTTTGCATCTGCCATAACTTAGATTCTGCAGTTGATGCAGTTCAATCTCAGGATGCCACTGGACTGCAGTCTTGTCCTAGTTGTAATGATAACTTTCAATTACTGAGGCCTAATGAAGTAGGCAAGCTGCTTAGAAGTGGGTGGCCCCTCATGTCCAGTCTTGAGACTCCTGCTTCCAGCCTCCCGCACTGCCTTTTGCCTTTCCCCAGGACAAGGGGCGGCTGGCTTGCCCACGTGCCCCTTGTCCTGGGGAAAGACAAACGGTGTTGGCAGCTTCCCAGCCACCCGCACTGCCTTTTGCCTTTCCTTTGTGCCCATGGCTTCAGAACACCCCCTTCCCCCTCCCTCCCCTGGGTTGCTGCTCCATGGTTGGAAGGAAGCCTGCTAATCAAGGAAAGCTGGGCTTCCATTCGTGTTTCGAGGGCGGCAGAAGGAGGGCAAACACAGCTCATTCCCCTGGCTCCGTTGCCCCAGGAATCAATTACTGGCACAAGAGTGTCTGCAATTCCGAACAGAAACTGATACATCCGATCAAGTCCCGAACAAGCAAACCCTCGACTGCTGGATCGGTTGCCGTGGACGGAACCGATTAGCTGAGTCACGATGGCGCAAACGCCAAAATGGGGGGGGGGGTTGAAATCATAATTCAGATCGTGCCCATGTCTAGTCATGAGACCAAAGAGGGCATCCGTGGTCCTACTGTCCAAAATAACTACTGCCTGATGGCACACATTCTTGTCTTGATAAGGTGCTTGAAAGTGTGGTGGCTTCAACAGCTTTATGTGGAGTGTTTTCTTGTTGCGCTGTTGGGGCCCACACTGGACCTTGTATGTGGTGGGGTCCAGTATTTTTGTCTCCTCATAGGGGCCCCTCCAGGGATCCCCCACCTCTCTTGGGAATGTTGTACGATGTACCAGAACATTTTCTCCCTGCTGGAAGGCCCGTGACTGGGTACCCTGGTCATAGGCAGCTTTCTGTTGTGCTTGAACATGGGCCAGGTGCCAGGCAGCCTCTTCCTGGGACCACTCCAACCATTCCCACAGCTACCAGACATGCTTATTGGCTGATGGGGCTGGGTTGACTGACCAGGGGTTCCAACACTGCTCCAGCAGCGTGAGCATCCCCCAAGGCTTGTGCCTGTGGAGCAGCTCAAATGGGCTAAACTCCATGGAGGCCTGGGGTGTCTCCTTCAAGACAAACAACAGGGGGTCATGTGCCAGCTTCCTCAGGGTTTCTTTCACTGTCTGATTTAGGTGCTCAACTAAATCATCAGTCTGGGCGTAGTATGCTGAGGTGAGCACCTGTCTGATCCCTAGGTTCTGGCAGAGCTGGCGCATCACAGCAACGTGAATGGGGGCCCCTTGGTCAGTTAGGATTTCCACTGGTAGCCCCACCATTGCAAATAGCCTTGACAGAGCCTGTATCACCCCTGGAGTTTTCATCATCTTCAGGGGGATAATCTCAGGAAACCTGGTGGCATGATCCACGATCACTAAAGCATAGCAGAAGCCCTGGGGTGTGCGGGGCAAGGGTCTCACAAAATCAATGGCAATGCGATGGAAGGAAGTGCTAATCATGGACAGTGGGTGAGAGGAGCCTTGAGCGATCGCCGCGCCGCCACCCATTGGCATGTGGGGCATGAGCGACAGTGGGCCTTCACATTCGTGTTGACCGAGGGCCAGAAGAACCGCTCGAGGATGTGTTTGCTCATGTGCAGCCAACATGCATGCAATGGGCTGAAACAAAAAACAAAGCAAAACAAAAGATCCATTCCAAGCTGGCTGTAGCCCAGCTGGAACAAACTAATAATGGAGCAGAATGATTTTGGAATCTCCAGAATGGAACCTTTCTTGGTGCACACCCACAGGGCTTTTTTTAAAAGGGGAATGCCCCGGAACAGTGTTCCGGCAGCTCTAGAATCTGCCCACATGATTCCTTCCTCCTTTGGCCCCGCAGGCTCTGCAGAGGATGCTAAGCTGCTTTGAGTTCATTCTGCTTTCTTTTCATTCCTCTGTGAGTGTGTGGGTGTGTGAGAGAGAGACAGAGAGAGACAGAGAAACAGAGAGAGACAGAGACAGAACACAAGCAGAGCTGCGGGGGCTGGTTCTCCAGAGGAGGCTAGGCTGCTTTGAGTTCATTCTGCTTTCATTTCATTCAGGGGTTTCTCTTTCTGTGTGTGTGCTGCTTTTTTTTTTTTTTGAAAAAATTTTTATTGGGTTAGAATCCGTTATTTTTACATTACATTCAATTTTCCCCAAATTTTTCATTTCTAACCCCCTCCCTTTCCCCCCCTTTTGCTGACTTCCAACAGCTTTCCCACCCTTTGTCCCTTTTCCCTTGCTTCTATTAAATTCCTCTATCTAAAACAAATATACATTCTCCATTATGCTAAGCAGTACATCCTTAACTACTTTTCTTGTTATATACCCAAACTGTAAGTCCTTATTTCCATCTTGGATAAACAATTTATCCCATTTTCTAGTTTTAAATATTTCTATATATCATAAACCTATATGTCATAAACCATAAAAATCTTACATTTAAATCAAACAATTTGACTTATTCTCTTATTATAAATTACTCATTGTATCTTTTTATGGTAATTCTATATAGCTAATCAATCAATTTGAGTCGTCTGTACATTCAGTTTGGTTCATTATACAAATCTTATCAAAGAAAGAAAATATTGTTGGTTACTCAATCCTTATATT
The DNA here is from genome assembly GCF_028583425.1 of Eublepharis macularius. Taxonomy (NCBI): domain Eukaryota; kingdom Metazoa; phylum Chordata; class Lepidosauria; order Squamata; family Eublepharidae; genus Eublepharis; species Eublepharis macularius. The sequence goes on along the minus strand of NC_072796.1, from coordinate 36,399,566 downwards.
TAAACCTTATCATTAATTATTTTCTATCAATATTCTATCTGTATATCTATATATATATCACTCTGTTAAACTAACTGCTTATAAATTCACATTTATCTCTCCCCCCCCGGTAAAGTCACCCCCCTCTACATTTTATTATACTTCAGTAGTTCTCAAACTGCCACAGTTTTCCTCCCACCTCCCATTTCTTCTCCAGATATTGTTTCAGCTTCTCCCAATCTGTGTTAAACTGCCCTGAGTCCAGATTTCTCAGTTTTCTTGTCATCTTGTCCATTTCTGCCATGTACAGCAATTTGTAGGTCCAGTCTTCAATAGTTGGCACTTCTTGTACTTTCCATTTTTGCGCATACAAAAGTCTAGCTGCTGCTGTCATATAAAATATCAACGTCGTATGATGAGCTGGAATTCCCTCCATTCCCAAGTTTAGTAGCAGGAGTTCTGGGTTCTTATTTATTTGAAATTGTAAAATTTCACTCATTTCTCTTATTATTTCCCCCCAGTACTGCCTAGCTACCTCACACGACCACCACATATGGTAGAAGGAGCCCTCATGCTTCCTACATTTCCAGCATTTATTAGAAGTGTTCAAATTCCCTAGCACAATCTTCTTTGGTGTCATGTACCAATGATAGATCATTTTGTAGATATTCTCTTTAATATTTGTACATGTCGTTGTCTTCATTGTAGTCTTCCACAAGTATTCCCATGCCTCCATTGTTATCTCTTTGTTAAAATTTATAGCCCATTTCACCATTTGTGTTTTAACTGTCTCATCCTCAGTATACCATTTCAACAGTACTTGGTATACCTTGGATATTCTTTTCTTGTCCTCTTTAAGAAGGGTCTGCTCTAGTTCTGAATTCTCTATTCGTATACCTCCCTTTACAGAGTCCGAGTTATACAAATCTCTAATCTGTCTATACTGGAACCAATCGTAGTTCGGTGATAGTTCCTCTTGCGTCTTTATTCTAAGTTTAGATGCTTCTATTTTAGTTATTTCTTTATAAGTCAAACATTGTCTTTCGTTATCAACAGCTCTCGGGTCTATCACCTCATATGGAACCACTCACCAAGGAGTTCCTTCTTGTAGGTAAATTCTGTACTTCTTCCAGATTGTGTATAGACTTCTCCGTAGAAAATGGTGCAGGAACATCGAGTTGACCTTTACTTTGTCATGCCATAGGTATGCATGCCATCCAAATATTTTTTTATATCCCTCTAGGGCTAATAGTTTCTTGTTCTTTAATGTCATCCACTCTTTCAACCAAACTAGACAGATTGCATCGTGGTAAAGTCTCAGGTTGGGCAGTTGCATTCCGCCTCTTTCCTTTGCATCTTGTAAAACTTTCATTTTCACTCGAGGCTTCTTGCCTGCCCATACAAAATCTGATATTTTCCTCTGCCATTTTTCAAATTGTTTAGAGTCTCTGATGATTGGTATTGTCTGTAGCAAAAACATCACTCTTGGTAGCACATTCATCTTAACCGCTGCAATCCTACCCAACCATGACAGATTGAGCCTATTCCATTTAATCAAGTCTCTCTCAATCTGAATCCACAATTTTTCATAATTATTCTTGAACAAATCTATATTCTTTGCAGTCAGTTCAATTCCCAAATATTTCACCTTACTTGTTACTTCACAATCCGTTGTTTCCATTAACAATTGTTGTTTCTGCTTAGTCATGTTTTTGCATAGTATCTTTGACTTCTTTTTGTTAATGAAAAAACCTGCCAGGTCTCCAAACTCCTTGATCTTATCTATCACTTTTGGCATGTTCTCCAGTGGGTCCTCTACAATTAACATTATGTCATCCGCAAATGCTCTGACCTTGTATGAATAGTCCTTTATTTTTATTCCTCGAATTTCCTCGTCTTGTCGTATTTGTATCATCAGAATCTCCAATACTAAAATGAACAACAGTGGAGACAACGGGCAACCTTGTCTTGTTCCTTTGCTTATAGTCAATTTCTTGGTCAATTCATCATTTACCACAATTGCTGCAGTCTGGTCTCTGTAAATTTCCTTAATTGCTCTGATGAATCTTTCTCCTAATTGTAGCTTTTCCATAGTGGCAAACATAAAGTCCCAGTTTAAGTTGTCAAATGCCTTTTCGGCGTCAACAAAGAAGAAACCAACCTCTTTATCACAACGCTTATCATAGTATTCAATAGCATCAATCACTGTCCTTAAATTGTCTCTTATTTGTCTGTCTGGCAGAAAGCCTGCTTGCTCCTCCTCTATAACTTCCGAAAGCTACCCCTTCAGTCTCTCCGCCAGTATCTTCGCAAAGATTTTATAGTCATTGTTGAGTAACGACATAGGTCTGTAATTTTTCACACTAGTCAAGTCTTGGCCCTCTTTTGGGATCAATGATATGTTCGCTTCAGACCAATTGTCTGGAATCCTTTGGTCCCTTAAAACTCCATTGATCACCTCCTTTAGGAATGGTGCCAGCTCATTGGCCATAGTCTTATAAAATTTAGCTGTAAGTCCGTCTGGCCCTGGCGCCTTTCCTAGATTTGCAGATTGTATTGCCTTACTTATTTCCTCATCCGTTACTTCACTGTTCAATTTATTTCTCCAAGCGTCCGAGATTTCTGGAAGTGTCATTTTCTCCAAATATGACGCTATTGAATCTTTATTTACTTCTTTCTTATTATACAGTTTAGCGTAAAATTTATAAAAGGCTCTACTAATGGTATTCTGTTCCAAATACGTTTTGTCATCTTCACAAATTTTATTTATTGTTTTCTTTTCCCTTCTTTTCTTCAGTTGCCATGCCAGGTACTTCCCAGGTTTATTTGCACCCTCAAACACTTTCTGGTTCAGCCTTTTGAGATTCCACTCCAATTCTTTATTACTCATTGCTGTTAGCTGTTCTTGCAATATTTTAATTTCCTGGTATAATTTCGTTTTCCCTGGTCTCTTTTTTAACTGTATTTCCTTAGTTTTTATTTTCTCCTCAATCTCTTGTCTCTTCTCCTCTTTCTTCTTTCTTGCTCTACCATTTAAGTCCATTAGTATGCCCCTTATAACCGCCTTGTAAGCATCCCAAACTTTATCAGTTGGTACTTCTTTATTCACGTTATATTGGATGAAAAACTTTGTCTCTCTTCTCAATATTTCCATATTCTCTTTTTCCTGTAACAAGTCCTCATTTATTCTCCATGCTTTCCTTTTCCTCCTTTTCCCCAGCTTCCACATAATTGGGTTATGATCTGAGCCTACCATCGGCATTATTTCTACATCTTTAGTCCATAACGCCAAATCTTTTGAGGCCCAGATCATGTCAATTCTTGATAACGTGGAATGCCTTGCAGAATAAAAAGTAAACTGCCTACTTTTAGGATATTCTCTCCTCCATACATCTTCAAGAGTCTCTTGTTGAATCAACTCAAAAAATAGCTTTGGTAATAGTCCTCTTTTCTTTTGTGTCATTGTAGTCTTTTTATCCAGTTCCAAGTCTGTCACTCCATTGAAGTCTCCAGCAAGTATTATTTGGTCATATGAAAGATCATCTAACTGCTTCCTCAAATCCTCAAAGAAGCTCTCTTTTGCGCCGTTGGGTGCATAGATTCTGACTACCAACACTCTCTTTAAATTCCAAGTACATTCCACTGCTACAAATCTGGCTTCCACATCTTTCATTATAAATTTTGGTTGTAGCTCCTCTTTTACATACAACACCACTCCTCTTTTTTTTTTACTTGAGGCCGCTACAAAGTCTTTGCCCAATTTTCCCAGTTTTAGATATTTTACATCCTGTTTTCGAATATGAGTCTCTTGCAAACAAACAATGTCACATTTTTGTTTTAATAGCCAGTGAAAAATATTTTTCCTCTTATTCGGTGAATTTAGTCCATTTACATTCCAAGATAATACTTTACACTCCATATTCATAATCTTGTTGGTAAGTCTTTTTCATTGTCCCTTATAAATCGCTCCATCTCCCGCTCAGACCTGATACGCTTTTTAGCTCCTCCAAATTCGAAGGACAAACCCTCTGGGAGCTCCCATCTGTACCTGATTTTCATGTCCTTCAGCATCTGGATTAGCCCTTTATATTTTTTCCGATCTAGTAACACTGATCTGGGTAGTTCCTTCATTATGATAATTGTCTTGCCATCGATCTCCAATGGATCTTGAAACTGTTTAGTCACAATCTTCTCTTTCATGTTTCTTGTTGTAAATTGTACAATCACGTCTCTTGGTAGTTTCCTCTGGGTTGCAATTCTCGAATTCACACGATATGCCACATCTAGGATAGCCACAACATCCTCCTCCTCCTTCCCCAGGTATTCAGCTAACACCTCCGTCATCTGTTCTTGCGCTGTCTTTCCTTCCACTTCCGGCAGGCCGCGAAATCTGAGCTGCTTCTCCATATGTCTGCTTTCCGCAACCGCCATCCTTCCCCTCATCTGCCTCATCTCTGTTTGTTGCATATCTGCTAGGTTCTCCATCGCTCCTTCTACTGTTTTGACTCTCTGCTGCGTCCCTTGCAATTCACTTTGTATTGTTTCCATACCTTTCTTCACTTCTGACAGCTCCGATTTTACTTCTGACAGCTCCGATTTTACTGTCTGTTTAACCTCTTTAATCAGCTCCAATTTCATGTCCTTAAATTCTTTAATCACCTCCAAAAGTTTTTTATCCAGGTTTTCTATTGCCGATTGCCACTCTTTCTTCGACATCGTGGGGCTTGCTTTAGCTCGCTCCCACGAGTCCGCTCTCTTCCTTAACTCCGTGGCGTTAAATTTAGTACCTTTTTTATTTCAAATGTCCCGGTCTTCTTGCATTAATTAATTTTAAAGGGTCCAAAATGCCGGGCGTCTTTTCTCTATGGTCTCTCTATGATTTTATAATCCAATATGGCCTACTTCCTTTTCCGCTGAGGCCGCGGCCCTTCCCCTCTCAAAGATGGTGATTCCCTTCTTCCTGCCCTCCAGCCAGGGCCGCTTCTCTCCAGCCGCTCTATTGCCGTTACGCACTTCCTGTCTCCCGTCTTCCCACAGCAGATCTCGCGATGGTGTCTTTTTCTCACAGCTCCAAAGCCACAGGTATTCAAAACAATAGTCCGATTTCTTTAATAACTTCTTTAAACTTAGTCTCTTTTCTAATACAACTCCTGCCGAGGCTTCCCCTCCTTTTCACTAGTCTGTTGCAGTTTAAAAGTCTACTTTTTTTCCTCTCTGTTTTTATCAATCTGTCACGTATCGGAAGATAGTGATCTTTACCTTCCCTTCACTTTTCTCGGGTTGTAATCGCTGTTTCGATTTCAGATTCTCCTTTCCACTTCTTCCCCCAATCGAAGCTTGGGTATGTAGGTCTTATGCCAGCCGAGTTGGCCCCAAAACTGCCGCAGAGATTGTAGCCGACCCGTCTCAGGGTGGGACCTCAAGGATCGGGAGGGGACCCGTTGTGTAGAGCCCCCCCTCGTCCGAGATCAACGCGCCCTAGGGTCTCGAGCGTTCTTTGCCTGCTCTCCGCCTGAGAGCAGTCGGCCGCGGGCTATTTTCACCCCGCCGGCCGCTTAAAACGGCAGTCCGGTCAGCTCCGCAAATGGAGCTGCGTTAGACCTCCATAGATCCCAAACCGCTCTGTGTGTGCTGCTTTGAGTTCATTCTGCTTTCTTTTCAAGGGGGTGGGGCTGTGTGTGTATGTGTGTGCTGCTTTGAGTTCATTCTGCTTTCTTTTCATGGGGTTGTGGGGGCTGTGTGTGTATGTGTGTGCTGCTTTGAGTTCATTCTGCTTTCTTTTCATGGGGGTGGGTGGGTCTGTGCATGTATCTGTGTGTGTGTGTGTGTTGCTTTCATTCTTTTGTTGACTGAAGTTGACATTGTTATGGTTCCCACAGCTTTTGAATGCAGATTGGTTCTGTATTAGTTAAATATATCAGTTATGGTTATTTGAATTAGTTAAAATATCAGTTATGGTTATTCTAGTTTTATGCTAGGAATGGATAGCTGTGTCCAAGTCACAGAAGGCTTTCATCAATATATTCATCAGCATATAGGTATTCTTATGTCTTAATAGCTGTAACTCAAATGGTTCTCCCCACCCTCAGCTGATTAACATCACTGAAATTGCAATGGACATATGGGTGTTAAGGAAGTTTGTATGAATATTGTTTGTCTGGGACATTGGAATATTTATGAGCATTTCACAATGTCACAACAGCTTAGCCATTGGTAAGATAGTTGACAGGCAACGGAAAAAAAGCCATTTTAAACTAAGTATAAATCTAAAGCAGCTAAAGTTGAGTATCTTCTTTTGAATTGTTCCAGTAAAGCAAAATCGTCCCTGAAAATTTGAAAATTCAATATTAATTAGATTAGGAATTTCAGACGCTTTGAAATTTTGAGAAAGAATTTTGGATTTTTTTCTATGCTGGCAGAGGGAATCTGTTAGAATTTAGATTTGTGAGATGAGTTTTGGATTTTTAGAGCCCCCTTCCTTCTTGCATATTTTAAAATATGATTCCAAATAAATGAAATGTTTGGAAAAGGGAATGGAAGATTTCACTTTTTATAAAGGATACAGAAAGGAAAAAAACCCTTTCTCATAATAATTAATTTTCCAAGCTTACTAACATTTATCTTGTCGTAATGCATTGTGCTGGGTTCCGGGAAGTGGCATCACTTCTGGAAGTGACATCACCATGCATTTCCAGGAGCACGTGCGCACTTCCCATGCGCACATGTGGTAATAGAGAGTTCTACCACCTCTTTTCCCAGAAAAAAGCCCTGCACACCCCCTAATTAAAATTTCCTAAATATTCCAAATAGCACAATTTTATTTGCTAACTAATTTATAAATTATGTATTTTATGTAGTTAAATCAGTAAAAGAAATTTAAATTTGATGGAAAAGTATTGAATATATTTCAACTTTCCCCAAGATTTCTTTCTTTCTCTCTTTCTTCCTTTCTGCAGAACAAAAGCCCATACTTGGCTTCAGCAATTCTGGAAATTTTACACCTCTAGACCTGAGTTTGGCATATTATTAATTGAACAATAAACAAAGTGAATTCTGCCAAGTGAAAGCAGCCTGACCATATAATCTTGATGGCTCAGAGATGCTGCAAACATTACCAAGAAAACCATGTCAAGGAATTCAGTTAGGCACGGGAAAAAAGATGATATTCTTTTGCTGTCCCAAAAAAGTAAGGGGAAACACATTTGATTGTTTACAGGGTCAAGAAAGATAATAAGTAATATCAGGAGCTAAATGATTCTGTCTACATGACTTTTCTTTATGTAAAACTGCAGTAATTAAGAGCTGGGTTTTCTTTATGGGAAGATCCTAGTCACGTTGTCACCAGAAAAGATTATTAGGTAGAAGTTGACAGATGTCAGTGTGGAGGAATTTTATTTCTACCTCTCTCACATCTGACATTCCATCCCTGACTGAGGAAAAATATATCAAACATGTAAAGTAGGCTTGTAGCAAGTCTCTCTCCTCTCCAAAGAGCAGCCCCTCCTGTCTTCTCAATGGCAATGTCCCTCTTCTCTCTTTCCAGCCCTGACCCCTCTTTGGTCCCTTCTCATTATTGGTCATGCCTCTGCTTTCTAATCTAGAGCCATACGTTTTTTTGACCAAGGAGCTAAGAATTGCTTGAAATATAGAGTATCTACAGCTGCAGTTCTAAGAATACCCTCCCACCTCTGGCCACTTCAGATTTTTAACTGACTGTGCCCAAATTATTAGAACAGATGTCCTATTTTGCCCTCAGGAGAATAAAATGGACGGTTTACAAAATAACTTAATACAGAATTATTTGGTTTGTTGTTCTATCTAATAGTTAAACATTTTGGGGTTGCAAAAGGAGAGATAATGGTAAGAGTTCTATCCTTTAAGAGAGGCAGCCTATGGCAGCCTATGTGGTGTAGTGGCTTGAGTGTAAGAGTAGGACCTAGAAGTCCCTAGTTCAAATCCCCACTCAGCCACAAAGCTCATAAGTTCAATCACTTTCTCTCACTGTGAACCAATTTCACAGATGCTGTGAGGGCAAAGTGAGAGGGGAGTGGGACCATATACACCATCCCAAGCACCTTGTAGGAAGGACAGGACACAACTGCAGTAAGATAGATGTTAATAGGTTCCAGACAAAGCAAGAAAAAAGAACTTTAGCAAGAAACATGTAGGCTAAGGGCCAGTTGTGAACCTGTTTGCTATTTTAAAAAACAATAAAATAAAGGCCCTTGTCATCTCTCCAGTGAAGCAGAATATAGTTGATTTTAAGAGGAGATGGAAGACCTAAGGAATGGAGTAAGATGGAGAGAAGAGGCTGTTTATGCCATGATTAAAGGAATTATGGAAGGAATTAATGTTGGAGCGGGAAGAGAAAATGAGCCAATAATGAGGGCTCTGTGTGTGTTGTAATTCCATGATGGTGCAGAATGCAGCTAGGGTTGTCAGCCAATAACTGGCACTGGGTGGGGATTCTTGAGGATCAGAACACACCTGGCAGGACAGTGCAACATCATTTCTCGGGAAAACTCTGATGTGATGTCAACTCTCTGAGGAATTCTGCAAGTTATGTGACGTCATTTCTGAGTTTCGCCCTGAAGTGACAACAGTGATTTTTTTTTAATAGTTTTTCTCTTGCTAGCCGATGGAGTGACAACAGGAAACCGGGGAAGGAGTGCAACTTAGATGTCCTTTTATAAAAGCAGGTTTGTAGCCGTTATGATTTTAAACATATACATAAAAAACTGTGAGAAGACCTGATGAAATTTCAGAAATTGTTTTTCAGGCATTTCTCTGTAAATTTTCCACTGATCAGGGTGGGAATCCAATGCCCTGTTAGTTCTTTCTCTCCTCCCGCAAACCACTAACCAGATACAGATCAAAACAGTAAAAAATATGAAAAATAAAAAAAATACCAATCTGCTTATTTTTTCTTATTTATATAAGTTTTAGAACCCGACTTTATTTGTTGCAAAATTTGAGTTACCTTTGTGTATAATTTTGAATTTTTCCATCAAACTCATGCTACGCAAATCACTCTCAATAAAACATGAACTTGCCACAAAGCACATACTAAACTACACTGAGTCCAAAGGACAAGAACAGAGATCAATCAGTGAGAGGCGTCATTAATACAGTGTCATAGACTGAAGGACTAAGTTCACTGGATAAAAAATAATTATTACATACAAATAACACTGCCTGGTTATAGTATAGTATTACATTCCTTAAACATTCCAGCCGCTCTCTTCTACCTGTAGAGACTGGCTGCTGATGATTCACCATCTTGGAAGACAAGAATGCTGGCGTGTGCCCTGTGCAAGTGTGTTGTAAGCCCAAAGCCACCAAAGAAATCTAGCTCTGACTTAACTATGTCAATAAAAGATTTCATAGTATAAAAATGTTTGGCAACTTTTTATTTTTAAGCTCCAGTACTAGAATTAGTCATGTGTGTTTTGCAAGGATAATTAGACCATGGATTGGCATGCATCATTTCAGATAGACTCTGCAATCAGAGTCTTCAAATATTGTGTCTTTATTTTGTGATTGCTCATCAGGTTTCACATCAGGAGATCATACTGTTTTGGTCATGTTCCTAGGAGTGAAAATTCCACAGGAACTTTCGCAGCTCAGATACAGGTCCTATCTCTACCGGATGGGCAACAACAGATAAGTTAACTGATAGAATGAAAACCCACTGGCGACAACGGGAGAATTGCCACAAAATCTCCAGTTTGCATCCACACCTCTAACTTTTATTTTATTTTTAGAGAAAATTTTATTTTATTAGTAAGATTAAAACTTTTAATTTGTCACACCATATTGTTTGTATCCCACATGCCCTGCAAGGAGTTCAGGGAGTTCTCCTTGCTGTGTTTTTTAACCCCAACCTTTTGAGAGCTGTTAGGCTGGAGCGGGGTGGGGGGGAGACTAAAAAAGAAAACAGTGACTAGCCAATGAGCTTCACAGATGAATGGGAATTTCAACCAATATTCATGATTAGACATGGGCGCGAACCAAAAAAAATTAATGAACCAGCCAATGAACCCAAACTAACGAAACGAAATGAACATTTCCCGCTGATGAACCGGTTCAAGGTTCGTGGTTTGTGGGTGTCAGAACGGCCCCTGTTGGACTTAGAGAGCCCATATTCCCAGGGAATGTTTAGCAGGCTCTCCTCCAGCCAGCACCCAAGTTTGGTCAAGATTGCAATAAGGATCTTGGAGTTATACCCTCTCCAATCCAAGGCCCCCAGTAAACTCCCATTCGATACAATTAGAGCCACCAGTTGATGTTGGCCCAGTGTACAAGGGGTTGGCCGTCAGAACTGCCTATTAGGGTTTGCAGGGACGAGATTGGAGTGCCCATGGCTACAGAACACCCCCCTTCCCCCTCCCTCCCCCGGGTGTCTTCTCCCATGTAACCAATTGTAACCAATTTGCAGCTCCATGGTTGGAAGGAGGACCTGCCGATCAAGGTAAGCTGGGCTTCGATTTGGGTTTCCAGGGTGACAGAAGGAGTGCAGACAGAATTCAGGCATTCCCCCAGCTCCATTTCCAAGGGAATTGATTGATGGTGCCTGACTGTCTGGCTTCACGAACCGCGGGTGAATACAAGGAACCGGGTTTCCAACGAACGCTGGTTCATTGGCCATGGACCCTCATGAACTGCCAGTTTGCAAACAGACGATCAGGCGGTTCGTGGGTTTTTTTGGTTCGTAATGCGGTTCATGCCAATGTCTATAAGGTCAGATCCTAGTCTGACCTTAACTTATACATGACCTTGGGTCTCAGAACCATCATACAGACATCTGAATATTTGAAGTGAAGAGTGAGCATTGAAGAATATCCAAATATTTGCAGAGTTAGAGAATTACTAAAATATTGTGCCAGGTAACTTGTTTTTGCTTAGCATTTTGATAGAGCAGGGATGCCCAAATGTGTTGAGCCTGTGGGTTGTTTGGAATTTTGAAACATGGTAGTAGGTACTACTACGGAATTGTGGCCATGGTGGAGAAGTCACAGAATGGCTGCGATGGAGGTGGAGACATTCACAAAATGTTGGGAGGTGCCATAGAATTTAGGAATGTTCCAAGCCAGGTGCCTTTGTACAACAGAGATAAGTACTTTCAAACAGGATCACACTATAGACACAAAGGTTATACTTCCTGGGCTTTTTTGAAGCACCTCCTGCACCAATAAGTAGGGTGGAAGTGGGAGACTAGTGGGAGACCTCCTGTCCCAGACTCTGCTACTCCTGCTACTCCTCCTCAAGCATATGAAAACTCACACAACAATGGACCCAAAAGAGGGCAAATGCTGGTGGGTGCACACAATGACAGGAAACTTGCTGGCAAAGCAGAACCAGCATGGCACACCTGTATGCCACACAAGCAGGAAAGTGCTCCATTGCCAACCAGCACAGTGCAGTGAAATAAAAAAAAAAGCTGCAAAAAGTTGAGAAAGCAAGATGCTCTTGGATAGCCCACCCCACTTCCTGGCTTGCATGTACAGCCTCTGTGCTGTAAAAACCAAAACACACAAACTTTTCAGCAGAGGGAGTCATTACAGCCTTGTTTCTCGAATTTGTTCTGCTATTCCAGAAGTCGCTTTAACGAGCAATTTCTGTGCATATTTTTGGCTCATTTTTTGGTTATTCACATCCATAAATTCTGTAAACAAGAGCCTAGAGTCCTCAGAGTACATAATATTAGTCACTGCTGGGATTAGCTCTGATGACCAGGGCCGTTTCCACACTACTCACCTTCTTCCGGAATGCTGTGGAACGTGGCAAAAAACTCGCAGAAGATAGCGTCTTCTCGTGCTAGTTTTGCGTGACGTCGCGCAAAACCCGCGCAAGAAGGTGCTATCTTCCGCTGTTTTTTCCGCCACATTCCGCAGCGTTCCGGAAGAAGGTGAGTAGTGTGGAAACAGCCCAGAGTTTTTTCTCCCTGCATCAGCTCAATAATCACCCATCCTAAAGTCATGGATCTTAGGGAGCAAAGCCAGTGAAACTAACACGTATCACACAGGTATAGCCACCTACAGGCTATTCTAATTCTTTATATCCATTTAAAATCACTAGGTCAAGGTTAAAAGCAGTTATTCATACCCCTAGTTCTGAGTTGTACTTCCCACTTGTGAATTTCCTCTTCAGGAAATGGCCACTCTAATAACTTTTGCCTGTTCCTTCAATGCCTTTGAGTTTAAAATGGGACCTACTTCTGAGTAGACCAGCTCAGGGTTGCTCCCTAAGTTCCCAGCATTTACCACACACATCTGACTTTAAGTCCATGAGGCAGACATGTACTCTATGTGTATTGTGTAACAGATCACAACCATTCTAACTTCTGTGAAGGCAGATTCCTGAAGGAGGCCACTACGCACAGTCTTCAGGCCTAAACTTGTTAACAGAGGCAGAGGAAGTCCTATATACTTTATAAATATGTTGGACTTAAACAGGGCGAAGAAAGCAAAAATAAAGGACACTTTATTCTAAACCTAAATGTACATTTCTAAGAACATTAGCAATGGAATCCTAAAAAACAGTTATCTCAGGTCTACCATTGAGTAGACCTGAGTAGGAATCTGAGGAGGTCTGCCTAATAGGACAGTGTCCGGAGCCCACCCACGGCCCCCGGATGAGCAGCCTTCCAGGGCCTTCCCCCAGCCCCACTCACCCCTGCGAGGCCGGGCCGGGGGAAGCCGAGGGAGCAGCCACGGCGGCAGCGGAGACAGCGGCGGAGGCCGCAGGGACGGCCATTGCAGTGGCGGCAGCGAAGACGGCAGCAGCCGCAGCAGCAGCAGAGGTGGCCACGGCAGCGGCAGGGCCCAGGGCTGAGGCGGGCGCTGCCTGGCACATTTGGCCACTGGGGCTGCGGTGGCCGCAGCGGCAGTGCCCCGCCAGGCCGCAGCACGGCGGAGAAGGTGCGGCAGTGCGGCGTGGCCTCTGGGCAGCCTGCGACGTGGCGGGGCCCAGCCTGCGCCACCTGCGGCTGTGCCAACCACGCCCTGGCCCATGATGCTGGGCTTAGGGCAGGGCCTGCCCCTGCCGCCCGGGAGACGACAGGTGACTGGGTCAGGGAAGGGCTGTTTGGGTGAGCGCACAGGGGAGGGGGAGGCAGCCAGGTGGAGGGGAGCCTAGGTCGGGTCAGCAGCATAGGGCGAGGCGGAGCCCGTGCCTCTAGCCACACCTGCTCCAGGTAATGAGCCTGACCATGGGGGCAGGGTCCTGGGGGCGGGGGTGGAGTTAGGAATAGGGGGGAAGTATAAAGGAGGGCTCCAGAACCCAGGCCGAGGAGGAGAGTTGTAACGAGGGGAGTAGTCTGTCTCTGTGGTGAAGAAGCAGCTATCCCAAGGTGACCTGAGCAGCCAGGCCCAGCGCCTGTCCCATTTCTGAGGCCTTTTGGGGAGGAGCCCTTGCCTGACACAGGCCTGGAAGACCCAGCCGACCCGTCAGCTGATGTCAGGAGAGGAGGCGGACCCACTTGGAGAAGGCCAGGATGGCCACCCCAACCCCACTGGCGCCTGCGGCCCCGCCTGACACTGACAGACAGCACTATAGCTCAAAGGATTAAAGAATATTCCTTAACTCATTTAAAAACTTCCTGCACTTCCCTATGTGCCATCTTTGCTGTTTGTGTTTCTTTTAATAGGAATGTGTACAAGTGTAAGTGTGCTCCTTTTCTAGGCTATCTGCATTTTGCAGCATTCTCCCCCATGCATAGATGTCCCAACAATAACATTTGATTTATATACCACCCTTCAGAACAACTTAATGCCACACTCAGAGCAGTTTACAAAATGTGTTGTTATTATCCTCATGAGAGTCACCCTGTGAGGTGGGTGGGGCTGAGAGAGCTCAGAAAGAGCTGTGACTGACCCAAGGTCACCCAGCTGGCTTCAAGTGGAGGAGTGGGGAATCAAACCCGGTTCTCCATATTAGAGTCCTGCTGCTCTTACCATTGCACCGAACTGGACATCATCCTGTCATTCATCATGCACAGGGAGAGTTTAATGGGGCTACTTTGCATACGTAACCAAATTATACCTGCGATTATACGAGGGGTGTGCATAATGAAAAAAGCCAGCTGAAAATACATACAGAAATCACCGGTTTGGCTCATTAAATCAGCTTCCAGAACACTGAACCAAATTTGGGAAATGAAGCTGTAATGTCTCCCATCACCAAAAAGTTTTGTGTGTTTAGTTTTGCTTCTTGCCATGCAGAAGCTGCTCAGGCAGGCCAAGCATTGGGGTGGGTGATCTGGCAGCATCTGGTTTTACTTAACAAATCTGTCTACACTCACCATGCAACCAATTGGCTCCAAAGGGGAGAGATTGAGCCCTTAATGTTAACTCTGTCAGCAGGAAGGGCATGTGTGTGGTGCACTATGTAAAGAAACCTCGGCCAGGCAACATCCACGCTGGTGTGCACATGTGGGTTTGAGGAGGGAAAATCTCTTTCAGCATTTGAGTCCTTAGCTGCCGCAAAGGCTCATGTTATGCAGATTAGAGTGAAAACTAAGAAAAAGCAATTATGAAAGGAGAGTTGCACTAAGGAGATCTCAGGCATGTGGAGCTGGTTCTTGCCAGGGCCGGATCTATGGTTGCCAGCGCCCAGGGCAACCGTAGTCAGGCTCTACATGCACATAGCGTGCGCGCGCTCCTGGCGTGCGTGCGCTCCTGGCACGCTGGGGTGCCCCCCCGCCCCTGCAGCCAGCGTGCTGCAGAACTGGCAGCAGTGCAAGTGGCTTGGAGGCTGCCCGCGCCATTCACCTGCCCCGCAGGACAAGGGGCGGCTGGCTTGCTGCGCGCCCCTTGTCCTGGGGAAAGGCGAACGGTGCGAGCTGCTTCCCAGCCAATCGCGCTGCCTTTTACCTTTCCCCAGGACAAGGGGTGGCCGGCTTGCTGTGCACCCCTTGTCCTGGGGAAAGGCGAATGGCGCGGGCAGCCTCCAAGCCACTTGCACTGCCTTTTGCCTTTCCCCAGGACAAGGGGCAAGCCGCCTGCCCCTTGTCCTGGGGAAAGGCAAAAGACAGGGCGGGTGGCTGGGAGGCTGCCCGCGTCGTTCGCCTTTCCCCAGGCGTGCTCCCGGGGCTGGCAGTGCGCTCCTGGGGCTGGCAACTGCACCGAGCACCCCCTCTTTGGCGGCACTGGGGGCAGACTACCCCCTGCCCCCCCTGTTGATCCGGCCCTGGTTCTTGCCCATTCAGTGGCCTTCTGCTGCTGCTTTCCTTTGCTTAGCTGTCATGGAGCCAGGGCCACCACTATGACTAAATAAGTTCTCCAAAGATAGCAGGTCGAGGAGCAGCAGGAGTAGTTTCATCTTGCCCAGAAAGCCTTCTGGCAGGCTGTTGGGGCTTCTCTGATTAAAACTGTTAACGTGGTATTAAATTATGTGAAGGTAGCAGGAGTGTGCATTGCACACACACACATGTAACACACATGCACAAAGTCTTTGCAGGTCAGTATTCCATGTGGAAGGACTGATCTGGTCAGATTTTTTATTTTCTTGCACAGCAAAAGGGCTGGCTCCTTCAGCTATTTTTACCATTGTTTCTTCTTCCTTTTCATTCAACTCTGGGTTAAGGATTTTAGTCAAAATGGGAGACTGGCAGCCAGCAACCTGTCCAGTCTCCCACTTTTATTAATAAAAAATGGCGAGTGCGGGGCGGGAGAGGGCCGTTCTCCCTCTACTTCCCTTCACATGAAGGGAAAACTAACATCTAGCCCTCCTTTCTGTGTGTTTTTACTCACAGTGCAAGGACAGGCCAGCGGGTTTAAAAAGTGAGCCCTTGGCTTTTGCAAAGCAGATTATGTTAAGGAGGATTTGCTCATCCTTCAAAATGGAAATGAAACTACAAGGCACAGGGAAACAGGGCATACCAGCAGGAATCAACGGCAATAATTTATTGGCTTTGTCACTAAGAAGCATTTAAAAATTTTTTTTGCTGCACTGTGCTGGTTGGCAATGGAGCGCTTTTCCATTTGCGCACTGTCAGTGTGCCATTCCTGCACCATTTTGCCAGTAAATTTCCCATCATTGTGTGCATCTGCCAACATTTGCCTTCTTTGGGGTCTATTGTGTGAGTTTTCATGTGCTTGAGGAGAAACTCATTGAAACACTGGGGTTTTGGACAACGCTTTTTTTAGTTAAGCCTCATTTCCCCAACTCCCTTCTTGTGTGTGTGTGTGTGTGTGTGTGTGTGTGTGTGTGTGTGTGTGTGCCCACCTCAGCTTGATGCATGCCTTCTCCAAGCATTACTTAGAGTCCATAAATACAAAACTCTGTCATGGCATGTTCTCTCAAACTTGGTAGGCCGGCGGTTTAGGGGGAGTACTGTGTTTTGTGCAATTTTGGTGCCCTTGCATGCAAAAATAGCTGTCCAAGAGCCTTGTTTTCCCACCCCTTTGAAACGAATGGCATGCATTTGCACATCCACAGCGAACATTCATCTACACTCAGGAAAACAAACAAACAAACAAATCAAATGTATCAGACCCAAGCCAACACTGCCACAGCCAGAACAAACAGTAATGGAATGGAATTATTCGGGACACCCCCACACTGAAACTGAGATGGAACTTTTCTTGAGGCACAAACCTAGATGATATTATTATTGGGAGGAAAAACATTAAACAGCAAACTAATGGGAGAAAAAATTGCTTATTTCTTGAAAGTGGTTAAAAATGAGTCACTGTGAATGGTTCCTTTCATATGTATTTATAGAGAAAGAGTTAATCAGAGCGGAACTACAAGTGACAAAAGGCACAGGTTGGACACTTGTCAGCTTCCCTCAAGTTTTGATGGGAAATGTAGGCAGCTTGGCGGAATGTTGGACAAGTGACAGTTGAAAAGTCCATTGGACAGCAGTCAGAGAGCCAAGCTGCAAGACTAGGATGCCTACATTTCCCATCAAAACTTGAGGGAAGCTGACAAGTGTCCAATCTGTGCCTTTTGTCACTTGTAGTTCCGCTCTCAGATTTCAGGGAATTTAGTATAGACTGAGTGGAGTAATTCTAAAGACTCTAATTTAAAGGAAGACACTAGTTCCACAGTCAATGGGACTCTGAAGTGTTTTACCTGATCAGCAGGCTACACGTGTTTATGTGTCCATTTTATATGATTGTACACATAGCTACCTTGAGAATTTTTTTGTACTGATGAAGGCAATTTCTTGCCAAAATACATTTGGTTTGTCAGTTGTATAATGATCTAGTGTGCTGTTATCTTAACTGAAGGAGGTTTTGTTAATGTATTATATTTCATATAGTTTTAAGGCATTTCTAATATCGTTTATTAAATTTATATCTCTCCTCACTAGTTGATTATATATTTTCCTCAACCATTTGCTTTTTTAAAACATATCTGCTTGCCTAAATTAAGGCTGCACAAGGGATCTACATGTTAGTGTATTTAATTAATGTGCATTCTTCCCTGGAAAGAAAGAATTTAACTTAGAATATCTGTTTATCTGTTTCATAAGACTCTCTCTGTCTAAATAATGTTTTGTGGCTTTGTAAAACAGGCAAAGAACACAAAGTGTTTTAGGCAATAAATCTTTTGAAATCTGCTCTGAAAATGGGTGGTGTCAAGAGAAATCTCTAAGCTGTTGAAAGACAATGTCAAAATGATGAAGAATTGCTATGGGTTTGTTTTTTACAACCCCAAATCAGTTTATTTTTGAGCACACGCACACGTGAGGTAACAAAACTGATTATCCTACCACACCCTTCTGTTCTGTGGATCAGTGTGCTAGAAAATCAGTTGTGAATGCTTTATTTGGTGAATGTAAAGTGCTTGATGAGTTTCTTTGGCTGAAAGGCAGGTTTGAGCTTGCAATCATGATTCAAGTATTTACCTGTAAAAACCCCTATATATTTAGGCCCACGTATTAACAATGCAATATATTATAGAATTTTTAAATAAATTCATATTCAATTTTTATAAGTTCATATACCACCTTATGATGTAATCCCCACGCACTCTCTCTCTGTGAAGAAGATTCCCCCTCCCAAACTGTTAACTGTTGCTTGCTGTGGCTGAGCAGCCTCTGGTAGCATGTCTCTGGTTATAATTTAAAGGTCTTATTGCCCCACACTTTAAGCTTATGTATTTATGGCTTACATCCCATCCCAAATATTTGGTAGGGGAGAAGCAAGAGCTAATGTCTTATTTAAATGAAATGGCACTACAGGCTGAGTAAAGTTCAAAAGGAAACAGCAGGTTTATTAAAGAGGCAGGGTTGGTATATAGGTAGGCAGGGAAAGTAAAGCTGAGGTAAACTTTGACTGTAGAACAGCATACTTCACAATTATTAGGCACAACAATCTCCTTAAAGCTTAGTTTCAGTAGTTACAGATCTTAAAAGTGAGAGGTTGGTAGTTTCAGACATAAGTTACTTTAACAAGGTTTCTTTATAGATTTCGTTTTACAGCATAGGTGTTTGGGGTTCAATACAGCACTCTTTTCCCTTTACACCAGACCTAGGGTCCTCCTCAGAGACAAAAAACTCTTTTTAGACACTGGGCAGGAATTATTCTTCTCCAAAAGACATAACCCTAATAAGTTGACTGAAGAGGAACCATTTACTACCCACTTCCTCTGCTAATAACCCACCTCCTCAGTTCTATTTTTTCTGTGGAAATTAGTGCTGGCTTTCATACTTAAGTATTTTAACTAAAAGTCTTCCATTAGCCTAAAGCTGTCCCAGTTAGGGCAAACTTTTTCTTTTTCCTCAAATAGAGGATTATTAGTCTGACCCTCCTTGTCAGACTGCAAACTTCAGTTCCCCCAACAATCCTGTCAGCACCAATTGTTACCTTCTCACTGGCCAGTCACAGAGAGGGAGGAGCATCCTGTTAATCATTCTCCCTTCAGGCAGTTTTTAACCCTTTTTCCTCCACTATCTGGGTGCTGCACTTAATAAATCTTTCATTTAAAAGGCCATTCCATCACACTACTTCTCCCTCATCCCTAGTCTAACACTGAATTCTGCTCATTCCTCTAAGTTGCAATTGGTTCTGAATAAAATAGATACAGAACTACACTGAACTGTTCAGAACTTTACTATACTATTGCTTATCAATGGAACGTTAAGCTATTATGGCTGCGATCCTATTCATAGATACTTCAGGGTAAGCACAATTGAATGCAGTGGGATTTGCTTCTGAGCAAACATCGGATTGTACTGTATACCACCTTCTTGCTCTTCCTTGGTCCATAAATAATGTGTCTTTCTTAATCTATACCACTTGCACATTGTACATAGGTTGTAAACCCTATTTGCAGGATTCAGAACCAGTGCTTTTTTATCTAGAAAAAAAGAAAGAAAAGAGGTGCTGGTATTCATAATGTTCACTGCCTTGGGGTCCAAGGTAGCTGAAAGAGGTGCCAGTACTGCCAAAAGAGATGCTGATACTGCATACTGACACATACTACTGGGGAAAAGCCCTACACATTCAAAAATATCACATGAGGAAAATCTTTCTTGGGCTGGGTCATCATGGAGATGCTTGAAACTCTCCTATGTTTTTAAAAATTTGCACACAAAAGACTGTCAAGGAGAAGACTAGGCTACAAGCATTTCCCTGATATGCTAGATTTCCATTAGTTTTCATGAAGAGGATAATTCAGATGTGCATTCCCCCATCTACAGGGTTATGCCCCCCAAGCCCTGTGCTCATGTGAACACATCACATTTCATTTCACTTCTTAGAAATGTATAGAATCAAAATGATCTTTTTCTCACATGTATGACCTTTCATTCCCGAGGAACTGATTGCTGAAGATCTTTCTTTTTTTCTTTTTTTTAATGAAGAGGTTTTCTTAACTATTACATAATCTTCCAATACATTTTTTATGCACTGTGATGAAAAATCCTTGACACTAAATGTTAATGTAGCCAGTACCCAGGACCAGGAAAAGTGGGAGGCAGTAGGAAAAGAGGAAGACCTAAAACGAGATGGCTTGGCTCAATAAAAGAAACCACATCCTCCAGTTTGCAGGATCTGAGCAAGTCTGTTAATGATAGGATGTTCTGGAGGTCTTTCATTCATAGGGTCGCCATAGGTTGGAGGTGACTTGATGGCACATAATACACACACACTCAGGACCAAAAAAGAAGCCATGTTTTTAACTTTTATTAGCAGATAATAATAAGCAACATTTGAAAGTAAGGTGAAATACTGACGAAATGTTACAATGCATTAATAGGGTGGGGATCAAATTTGCACTATGTTGGGGTCAATTTGGCGCCCACTAAGACCAGTAGCTTCCAGTTTTACACCAAAAGTGACATTTTGGGGGCCTATGGAGCACACTTGCCATTTTGCCACATGCTCCAGGGCTCCTGGCCTACCTCCCCTGACTTCCCCCCCCACCAACCAGGTGAGCAGGACTGGGGGGCGAAAGTTGGAGGTGGAAGGTGGGAAAGGAAAACTGAGCCAGTTCTGCTTTCCTTCACCAGGATGTCTGTTTTTTTATGCACATTGTAATGGTAAGTGAGCAGAGGAACAAGAGGAGGAAGGGTGGGTGGGCAAATGGCCAGATGAGGAAAGGTCAGGCAGTTGGATAGGGAAAGGGGCAAGCAGGCAGGATAACTAGGCAAGTGGAGAGGAAAGACTAAGCAAGTTGGGGAAGCTGAGCCAAAGCAGAGGAAGAAAAGAAAAGCAGAACTGGAGCAAGGTGAAAAGATGGGGAAGTTAGGATTTCCCCTCCCCCGTGCTTACCATTTGCCTGCTTATAGCAACAGCAGGAGAAAAATAAAATAAGGTTCCACCCTGGGTCTCCCAGATCCTACTCTGAAACTCTAACCACTACAGTACATTGGCTTGAGGGTGGGGCGGGTTGCTGTTGAGCAGTACCAAGCAGCCAGGCCTGGGTGAGTCATGCAAGTCATATTGTAGTTGCTTCTGGACCTGGCTACAATGAGTCCTTGAAAAAGCGGAACAGCTCTGAAAAGGGCCCTGCCCCCTACCCCTGCCTTTTACTGACAGAAACAAACCCTGGAATACTGAGTAAACTGTGATGCTTGCCTGGCAAGAGCCACTGAGGGCATCTGGTTACAACCCCAGGTGTTCGTTTGATCATTTTGGTTTTTTTTTAAAAAAAAAAATCAATGTATTTTTTTTTTTAAGATTTCAGATTTTTCTGCAAACCTGAGGCATTTTGCAGGGAAGATCTGTCTTGTCCATACATGGCTCCAGTCTCCAGATTTAAGTATCTTCAGATCATGGCCTCTTGGCTATGAGTACATAAGATAATTCTATGTAAATGTATACATTTTCAAGCATATTTTTATTGTTCAAATATAACTAACGTTGTCCACAGTTAATATGTTAGGGATCCCAGATTTCCTGGGGTGCAGGGGAGCCCCCATTCCCACCCTCTGTCCCCTGCCACCACTCACCTGGTTAGCATGTGGAGAATAGGGCCACTGTGAAGCATGTGAGCACTCCTGGCTAGGGATGTGCGTTTCGGCATTCTGAATGCCGAAAGAATGCCGAAACAAAAGTGTTTCGGCATTCTTCAAGAATCCCGAAACGTTTCGGGGAATGCCGAAACGTTTCGGGATTGCCGAAAGAAAAACCCGAAACGTTTCGGGATTCTTTCGGCATTCTTTCGGCATTCGAGAATCGCCATTTTGATTTTGCTAGCCGTTTGCCTTAGCAAGCGGCTAGCAAAATCCTGCTGGAAGCAAAGGCTTCCTGCAGGCTCTTAGAAGAGGGGAGGGGGGAGAAGGAGTGAATCACTCACTCCTTCTGTCACCCCCCACCCCTCTTGCAAAGGAGGATAGGGAATCCTGCTTTGCCTTGCAAATGCAAGGTGCAAGCATTGCATTGCACTTTGCATTTGCAAAGCAGCAGAGATTCCCGCCAAAACTAACAGGTAGGGGAGGGGGAGCAGGAGGAGGGTGGCTCTTGGAGTGTGGGTGGGGAAAGGCAGGGGACTGGGGACTTTAGGAGTCACCAATCCCACTGCTGCATTCTCATGCCAGCCAATAGATTTAAATCTTTGGCTGAGGCTGCAGCAGGGGATTTAAATTTGGAGCAAGACTGTCTGGAACACTTCTGTTGCTGCTGCTGCTGAGCTGTGACCGAGAGAGGAGAAGAAGAGAGACTGCACCTGGAGCCTGGAGGACATCTGCCTGGAGGATCAACTGTGCTGGACATCCTGAGAGGACACCTGGTAGGCCTTTTTAAAATTTTTGTAAATTTTTTTGATGCTGGGCAATGTGCTGCTGTGGCCTGCCTCTGCAAAAAGGTGTTGCAGTTTATTCTTGGCATGGCCTGGGGGACAGGTTGGGCAGACAATGTTTGATGGTGGGGTGGGGGTTTCAGCATTGGTTGTTGTGCTTGCCTTCTTTAAGCTTGATCCACTGTTTTAAGATTAAAACAAGAGTGTGCCAGCTTTGGGCCTACACAGGCCAGAAGCCTTTCTTCTGGCTGGCTCTCACAGTTGTGCTCCACAATCTGGAATGGTGTGGCTTGCTTTTCTGTGTCTGGTCCCCTGCTTGCAAGGATTCCCAACAGGCTCCGTCCTGATCAACTGTGCCAGCCTGTGGGCCACACACAGGTATGGCCTGGGGGACAGGTTGGGCAGACAATGTTTGATGGTGGGGGGGGGGTTTCAGCATTGGTTGTTGTGCTTGCCTTCTTTAAGCTTGATCCACTGTTTGAAGATTAAAACAAGAGTGTGCCAGCTTTGGGCCTACACAGGCCAGAAGCCTTTCTTCTGGCTGGCTCTCACAGTTGTGCTTCACAATCTGGAATGGTGTGGCTTGCCTTTCTGTGTCTGGTCCCCTGCTTGCAAGGATTCCCAACAGGCTCCGTCCTGATCAACTGTGCCAGCCTGTGGGCCACACACAGGTATGGCCTGGGGGACAGGTTGGGCAGACAATGTTTGATGGTGGGGGGGGGGGGTTTCAGCATTGGTTGTTGTGCTTGCCTTCTTTAAGCTTGATCCACTGTTTGAAGATTAAAACCAGAGTGTGCCAGCTTCGGGCCTACACAGGCCAGAAGCCTTTCTTCTGGCTGGCTCTCACAGTTGTGCTTCACAATCTGGAATGGTGTGGCTTGCCTTTCTGTGTCTGGTCCCCTGCTAGCAAGGATTCCCAACAGGCTCCGTCCTGATCAACTGTGCCAGCCTGTGGGCCACACACAGGTATGGCCTGGGGGACAGGTTGGGCAGACAATCTTTGATGGTGGGGGGGGGGTTTCAGCATTGGTTGTTGTGCTTGCCTTCTTTAAGCTTGATCCACTGTTTGAAGATTAAAACCAGAGTGTGCCAGCTTCGGGCCTACACAGGCCAGAAGCCTTTCTTCTGGCTGGCTCTCACAGTTGTGCTTCACAATCTGGAATGGTGTGGCTTGCCTTTCTGTGTCTGGTCCCCTGCTAGCAAGGATTCCCAACAGGCTCCGTCCTGATCAACTGTGCCAGCCTGTGGGCCACACACAGGTATGGCCTGGGGGACAGGTTGGGCAGACAATGTTTGATGGTGGGGGGGGGGGGGTTTCAGCATTGGTTGTTGTGCTTGCCTTCTTTAAGCTTGATCCACTGTTTGAAGATTAAAACCAGAGTGTGCCAGCTTCGGGCCTACACAGGCCAGAAGCCTTTCTTCTGGCTGGCTCTCACAGTTGTGCTTCACAATCTGGAATGGTGTGGCTTGCCTTTCTGTGTCTGGTCCCCTGCTAGCAAGGATTCCCAACAGGCTCCGTCCTGATCAACTGTGCCAGCCTGTGGGCCACACACAGGTATGGCCTGGGGGACAGGTTGGGCAGACAATGTTTGATGGTGGGGGGGGGGGTTTCAGCATTGGTTGTTGTGCTTGCCTTCTTTAAGCTTGATCCACTGTTTTAAGATTAAAACCAGAGTGTGCCAGCTTCGGGCCTACACAGGCCAGAAGCCTTTCTTCTGGCTGGCTCTCACAGTTGTGCTTCACAATCTGGAATGGTGTGGCTTGCCTTTCTGTGTCTGGTCCCCTGCTAGCAAGGATTCCCAACAGGCTCCGTCCTGATCAACTGTGCCAGCCTGTGGGCCACACACAGGTATGGCCTGGGGGACAGGTTGGGCAGACAATGTTTGATGGTGGGGGGGGGGGGTTTCAGCATTGGTTGTTGTGCTTGCCTTCTTTAAGCTTGATCCACTGTTTTAAGATTAAAACCAGAGTGTGCCAGCTTCGGGCCTACACAGGCCAGAAGCCTTTCTTCTGGCTGGCTCTCACAGTTGTGCTTCACAATCTGGAATGGTGTGGCTTGCCTTTCTGTGTCTGGTCCCCTGCTAGCAAGGATTCCCAACAGGCTCCGTCCTGATCAACTGTGCCAGCCTGTGGGCCACACACAGGTATGGCCTGGGGGACAGGTTGGGCAGACAATCTTTGATGGTGGGGGGGGGGGTTTCAGCATTGGTTGTTGTGCTTGCCTTCTTTAAGCTTGATCCACTGTTTTAAGATTAAAACCAGAGTGTGCCAGCTTCGGGCCTACACAGGCCAGAAGCCTTTCTTCTGGCTGGCTCTCACAGTTGTGCTTCACAATCTGGAATGGTGTGGCTTGCCTTTCTGTGTCTGGTCCCCTGCTAGCAAGGATTCCCAACAGGCTCCGTCCTGATCAACTGTGCCAGCCTGTGGGCCACACACAGGTATGGCCTGGGGGACAGGTTGGGCAGACAATCTTTGATGGTGGGGGGGGGGGGGGTTCAGCATTGGTTGCTGTGCTTGCCTTCTTTAAGCTTGATCCACTGTTTTAAGATTAAAACCAGAGTGTGCCAGCTTCGGGCCTACACAGGCCAGAAGCCTTTCTTCTGGCTGGCTCTCACAGTTGTGCTTCACAATCTGGAATGGTGTGGCTTGCCTTTCTGTGTCTGGTCCCCTGCTAGCAAGGATTCCCAACAGGCTCCGTCCTGATCAACTGTGCCAGCCTGTGGGCCACACACAGGTATGGCCTGGGGGACAGGTTGGGCAGACAATCTTTGATGGTGGGGGGGGGGGGTTTCAGCATTGGTTGTTGTGCTTGCCTTCTTTAAGCTTGATCCACTGTTTTAAGATTAAAACCAGAGTGTGCCAGCTTCGGGCCTACACAGGCCAGAAGCCTTTCTTCTGGCTGGCTCTCACAGTTGTGCTTCACAATCTGGAATGGTGTGGCTTGCCTTTCTGTGTCTGGTCCCCTGCTAGCAAGGATTCCCAACAGGCTCCGTCCTGATCAACTGTGCCAGCCTGTGGGCCACACACAGGTATGGCCTGGGGGACAGGTTGGGCAGACAATCTTTGATGGTGGGGGGGGGGGGGTTTCAGCATTGGTTGTTGTGCTTGCCTTCTTTAAGCTTGATCCACTGTTTTAAGATTAAAACCAGAGTGTGCCAGCTTCGGGCCTACACAGGCCAGAAGCCTTTCTTCTGGCTGGCTCTCACAGTTGTGCTTCACAATCTGGAATGGTGTGGCTTGCCTTTCTGTGTCTGGTCCCCTGCTAGCAAGGATTCCCAACAGGCTCCGTCCTGATCAACTGTGCCAGCCTGTGGGCCACACACAGGTATGGCCTGGGGGACAGGTTGGGCAGACAATCTTTGATGGTGGGGGGGGGGGTTCAGCATTGGTTGCTGTGCTTGCCTTCTTTAAGCTTGATCCACTGTTTTAAGATTAAAACCAGAGTGTGCCAGCTTTGGGCCTACACAGGCCAGAAGCCTTTCTTCTGGCTGGCTCTCACAGTTGTGCTTCACAATCTGGAATGGTGTGGCTTGCCTTTCTGTGTCTGGTCCCCTGCTAGCAAGGATTCCCAACAGGCTCCGTCCTGATCAACTGTGCCAGCCTGTGGGCCACACACAGGTATGGCCTGGGGGACAGGTTGGGCAGACAATGTTTGATGGTGGGGGGGGGGGTTTCAGCATTGGTTGTTGTGCTTGCCTTCTTTAAGCTTGATCCACTGTTTGAAGATTAAAACCAGAGTGTGCCAGCTTCGGGCCTACACAGGCCAGAAGCCTTTCTTCTGGCTGGCTCTCACAGTTGTGCTTCACAATCTGGAATGGTGTGGCTTGCCTTTCTGTGTCTGGTCCCCTGCTAGCAAGGATTCCCAACAGGCTCCGTCCTGATCAACTGTGCCAGCCTGTGGGCCACACACAGGTATGGCCTGGGGGACAGGTTGGGCAGACAATCTTTGATGGTGGGGGGGGGGGGGTTCTGCATTGGTTGTTGTGCTTGCCTTCTTTAAGCTTGATCCACTGTTTGAAGATTAAAACCAGAGTGTGCCAGCTTCGGGCCTACACAGGCCAGAAGCCTTTCTTCTGGCTGGCTCTCACAGTTGTGCTTCACAATCTGGAATGGTGTGGCTTGCTGTTCTGTGTCTGGTCCCCTGCTAGCAAGGATTCCCAACAGGCTCCGTCCTGATCAACTGTGCCAGCCTGTGGGCCACACACAGGTATGCTGCTTTGGCCAAGGTAACCCTTTTTGGTTGCTGGCCTGGCACTCACAGTTGTGCTCCACAATCTGGAATGGTGTGGCTTGCGTTTCTGTGTCTGGTCCCCTGCTTGCAAGGATTCCCAACAGGCTCCGTCCTGATCAACTGTGCCAGCCTTCGGCCCACACACAGGCCTGCTGCTCCGGCTTTGGTAACCCTTCCCGTTTGCTGGCCTGGCACTCACTGTTTTGCTTCACATTCAGGTTGTTTATCGTTGGTGGACCTCTTCTGGACTGGACTGCACTTGGTGGACATCGGCCTGCAGATCTCTGCGTGGAGGATCAACATTGCTGGACATCTGCACTGGTGGACTGGTAGGGTTGTTGTTAAATTTGGTTTTTGAGCTTATGTCTGCTGCTGTGCCTACCTGCGAGCATATGCTTTGGCTCTGTCTTTATGGCTTGGGCCGGGGGGGGGGGGGCATTTTCTGGTTGGGCAAGAGGATATTGTTTGGGGGTTAGGGGGGCCAGCATTGATCGCAGTGCCAGCTTTCTTTCATGTTTCATTTTTCAAGTTTGAGTGTGGGGTGGGCATGAACTGCTGTTTCACAGGACTAAAAAATGAGTGTGCCAGCTTCTGGCCTGCACAGGCCAGAAGCTCTGCTGGGTGGATGTGTTTTGTTTTGCTGCTGGTTGGCCCTAGCCTTTAAGGGGGGGGGGGCTGACTTGGCTTGTGCAACGGGGCCTTGAATTTTGGGGTTGCGTGTGCGGCGTGTGGTGTTGACTCTGCTAACATTTCCAATTTTCTTGACAGCATCGTGGAGGAGAGGAGGACCAGCTGCAAGACCGCCTGAACATCGCTGGACTGCAGGACTGGTGTTAGTGTGAGCGAGTCCGGGTTGACATTTGGGTGGCCTTGGGGGTGGGTTCTTGCTAGCTTGGGAGGGGGGAGGCTCATCTTCAAAACACCACATCCACACCCCACACCGACATACCACAGATACATCGGTCCCGCTAAATAGTGTCTCTTAGGTAGGTAGGCCAGTTGGTAGGTGATCAGTGGATAATTGCCCTCAACATAATTATTAGGGAAACCGAGCCTAGTTTTTTTTAAAAAACTAAATAGGGACTCAGCAGGGAAAGCATTAGTGAGTGAGTGTTAGGTTTGAATTCTATATATATATATATATATATATAAAAATTTGTAATAGCTGTCAATAGGCTTCCCATTAGTGCCCCCATAACTAGGGTTCCACTGCCCATCTCTGGCACACGTGGTGGTGCCAGGCCGGCCCGGGCATACTAGTGTGTGAGTGTTTAAGGCTTCGTCACCTGTTATTGGGGTTTAGGGCCAGCTCAATTCCAGAGGAATTCAGCTGATTGGCAGGCTCAGGTTCCCTGACATAAATAGGGTTGCTTAAAAAGGCACTTGATTGTTCATCTCCAAGTCACAGAGCCACTAGAAACACAGATTTATAGCAGGTTAGTTAGGTCTTGAAAACAAAGTTGACCTTTGTTTTCTAAATCTTTTCTGATTAGTTAGGGTTGAATTTGGGAGGGGAAAGTATGTCAGAGAGGAAAGCAGAGAGGGGACCCGGGGGAAAGGCTAGGGAGAAATCTAGAGGGGAGGAGGGGAGGGGGAGGGGGACTGCTGCGGCAGCCCCTCCATCTGAGCGGAGGAGGCCCTCCCCTGCGCTGCTGCCGTTCACCAGCCTGGCTTCTGGTGACAGGAAGAGGGTTCGCAAGACTCTCTTTCCTGAGGCAGCTGCTGGAGGGCCACCCCCAACCCGGGTGCGTGAGGCAGGGGCTGGCACTGGGCAGGGGCCTGCTGCTGAGGCTCCTCCTCCTCCAGTGGTTGCGAGCCAGCTGCTGGAGGAGGGGCAGCATGTGGTGTCTCCTGGGATGGGCGCGGAGCACATGACTTTCCCTGCGCTCCCGCTCACCCCAGGAACCCGGAGGATGTTGGAGGAACTGCCCGTGAGACCCCCCCTGGGGCGGTCCACCCCAGTTTCCTCTGAGGCCAGCAGCAGGCCTCTCGCGGCTGTGCAGGAGGAGAGGACGCGGGAGGAAGAGGCAGAGACTGTGGTGGAAGAGCCCACATCTCTGCCCCTTCAGCCTCGTCCATCCCCACCTGCCCGGCCGAGAGTGGGACACGGTGTGTCCGGCCAGAGCACCTCACAGGAGGTGCCGCAGGGTGGTCCCGAACGCGCTTCTCCTGGGAAGCGTGGGATGCCCTTTTCCTCCGAACTCTGGAAGCACTTCCAGACAACGGAGGATCCCCGAGCAGCCCTGTGCCTGCATTGTAGGCAGCGCGTCAGCCGTGGCAAAGATGTGTGGCATCTCTCCACGTCTGGGATGAGGTACCATATGAAGAGGCACCACCAGGCGGTGCTTCTTCGGGAGGAGGGTTCGAGTGGCGCCGCACGGCCGCCAGCTAGCCAGAAGGAGGCAGGCTCCTCTGGTGCTCTCCCCCCAAGGGTACCTGCAGGAAAGGGACGCCAAGCCTCTCTCCCGGAGATGCTTGGTATGCAGGGCGCTAGTGTGCCCAGAGAGGGGATCCGGAGGGCGAGCAGGCGCATCACGCGCCACATCGTCAACATGATAGCAGTGGATGGGCAACCGTATTCCGTAGTTGAAGACTTCGGCTTCTCAGGGCTGCTCCAAGATTGCTTTCCCTGGTACGCCGTCCCTGCTCGCACGTCGTTGAGCAGATCGGTGGTGCCCTCGTTTTACAGGGCTGCCAGGGATCATGTGAAGGCACAGCTGTCCCGGGTTGCCGGGAGAACTGTGCACTTCACATCGGACATCTGGACCTGCCCAAGTGTGCAGCAAGCGTACCTCTCGCTTACTGCTCACTGGTGGGAACCCGAGTCGGTTCTGGGTGGGGGCCGGGGGGAGGTGCCTAGCACAGCTAGACAGGGAAGGATGCGAGACCGCCAGGCCGGCTACTGCAAGGCCTTGCTTCACGCCGAGGTGCTCGACGTGTCCCACACGGCGGAGAACATCGCTGCCACCTTAAGGAGACAGTTGGACGAGTGGATAGGCCAGGGACCCGCCACCGTGGGATGCATGGTGACGGACGGTGGCAAGAACATGAGGGCAGCGGCGCATCTAGTGAGCCGAGAGAGCGTCTACTGTGCCGCTCACAAGCTTCACCTAGTGGTGAGAGATGCGCTGGGGTTGGGCTCCTCGAAGGAACCCGTGGATACCCGGACCCGTGAACTCCAGTTACTTGTCCAGAAATGTCGGAGGCTCACGGGTCACTTCTCGCGCAGCGTGAAGGCCACGCACGAACTGCGCCAGACACAGGTCAGGACAGGTGTGCCAGAGCACGCTCTGATCACTGACGTCAGCACTCGCTGGAACTCCACCTGCGCCATGCTTGAGCGCTTGGTGGAGCAGCAGGCCGCACTCCACGCGTGGCTCTCCGAGCACCGCGGTGCGAGTCAGGTGGGTGAGTTCAACCGGGAGGACTGGCTCACCATCACCCAGACAGTGGAGGTCCTGAAGCCCTTCAAGGACTTCACTGTGGCGGTCTCGTCAGACACGGCGACCCTCGGTCTGGTCATTCCCCTGGTGCACACGCTCCAGAGGAATCTGGCCACCCTTGCAGACCGGGTCGCGCCCCGTGCTGACCTTGTTCCAGCGGTGCGCGCATTAGTGAGAAGGCTGCAGCAGGGCATAGCTGCCAGGCTAACTCCTCTCACT
This sequence comes from Eublepharis macularius, assembly GCF_028583425.1. Classification (NCBI taxonomy): domain Eukaryota; kingdom Metazoa; phylum Chordata; class Lepidosauria; order Squamata; family Eublepharidae; genus Eublepharis; species Eublepharis macularius. The sequence continues at coordinate 36,369,500 of NC_072796.1, read as the reverse complement.
AAGGAAGAGTCATACATGTTGGCGACCATGTGTGACCCGCGCATAAAGGGCACTTTCGCCGAGCGGGACGGGAACCTCACCCAAGCCAGAGACGGGCTCTGCTCTTGGGTGAGGCGCAGGCAGGCCAAGAGGGGACGCCTGTCGACAGGGGGGACGCAAGAGGGGCCCTGCCGTGCGGGTCCCTCTGACGCCCCCTCTGCGCAGGCCCCCCCCGAGGCCACCACCGGAGTGCCGATGGAGATGGAGATGCTCCGGTGGGCCCTCGTCCCCTCTGGGGTCGTGAGGACCGTGAGAGAGGATCCGGCGGAGGCGATGGTCAGGGACTACCTCGCGGAGCCCTGCGAGTCGCTCTCCACCGATCCGCTCAGCTACTGGGCCAGGAAGGAGTCGGTCTGGCCGGACCTCTCCCTCGAGGCGCAGCGGCTGCTCTCATGCCCTCCGACGAGCGTGGAGAGCGAGCGCGTCTTTTCACATGCGGGCGACATTGTCGGCCCACATCGCACTCGCCTTCTCCCATGGAGAGTCGAGCAGTTGACCTTCCTGAAGGTCAACTCTCGCCTCTTCGATTTCTCAGGACTGGACTTCCAGAGTGACTGAGGTGAGCCCAACTTGTGGCCTGCATCCTCTATGAGTCCAATCCTTTGGAATCGCGCTCTCCCCTGTATAAAACCCTGTATATACAGTTAAAACCGGCCAGTAGAGGGAGGGTGGTTAGGAACCAGTGGCAAAGGGAAAACACCCAGCAATTTGAAAGCCCCCCCCCCAGGGTATTCAAAACATCTCCCATCACTGAGACATACCCTGTGGGACCAAATTTATTATGAAAAATAATGCCCCAGAAACATGGATTGCTACTGGAGGGAGAAACAGGTTAGATAGGGATTGCTTAGGTGTTTTTATCAGATGAAATCATTGTAAAAAAAATTGTAGAAGAATTGTTGTACTGTTTTTTGAAAGTTGATGTTCTGTTCATGTAAAAAAAAGGAAAAAAAACCAAAAAAAAATGTTGTGATTATGTTTTTTAAAAGTTGATGTTCTGTTCATGTAAAAAAAAGGAAAAAAAACCCAAAAAAATGTTGTGATTATGTTTTTTAAAAGTTGATGTTCTGTTCATGTAAAAAAAAGGAAAAAAAACCAAAAAAAAATGTTGTGCTTATGTTTTTTAAAAGTTGATGTTCTGTTCATGTAAAAAAAAGGAAAAAAAACCCAAAAAAATGTTGTGATTATGTTTTTTAAAAGTTGATGTTCTGTTCATGTAAAAAAAAGGAAAAAAACCCAAAAAAAAATGTTGTGCTTATGTTTTTTAAAAGTTGATGTTCTGTTCATGTTTAAAAAAAAAATTTGATGTTAATGTTGGGTTTGCATGGTTGGGGGATGCGGGAAGAGTGGTGGATGGGCACCGGCCAATGATGATCTCTCACAGATGTTCCCAGGTAAATTCTGAGGCTGGTGTGGGGGTGGGGGGAGACCTCTGCAGAACTGCTCCAGAAATACCATTGTCCAGTGCCTTGGAAGTGCCCAGTTCAGCTTTGTGTGTCTGAACTGAAAGCACAGCCACAGGAAATGACATAGGTTCTGCTGGACCCTGTTGCAGTGGTTCCCCCCCATTAAGTCGTTTTATGGAGGGAGAGTTGTATTAGGCTGGTAGTTATTATGATCATCTTCTGTTTCCATGCCCTGTTGTGCCCGCTCACTATGTAACCTGTTGTAATGTTCAAAACTTTACTGTTTGTCCATTTCAAAAAAAAAATTGTGTTTAAGATTCTCTGATGTGTAGTTAATTGTGTTGTGTTGTGCTATGAGGGACAATAAGTGTAATATGTTGTGATTTGTTGACCACTTGTAATTTGAAAATGAGAAAATAAAGGTTTTTTAAACTTAATGATTGTGTGTCTGTGTTCCCTTCTTTGATGGGAGGTTGGTTCCCAGCATAGGGAACAATGGGGCAGGCTGGCCAGCCTGTTCCTGGGGTACTCGGTGTGGGGCAGCTGAGGGTGGTTTTGGTTCTGAGAGGGGCTGAGTGGAGGATTTGGGTCTGTGTGTGGCAGCTGGGGTGGGGGAACTGGGTTTGTGTGGGGCTTAAAGGAGTGGACTATGGGGGATGAGAGCACTGGTCGTCCCTTTTGCCCAAGTAGGCCCCTGCTACTGTCCTGGTGTGGGCTTCCATGCCTCTATCAGTTGCTGGCCCTCCTTTGCCATCTTTTTCAGAAATTTTCCTAGGGCTGCCAAACTCCTGGTTGGGCTTGAGTTCAGGTTAGAGAGAGTAGTTCCCTACAGATAAACTGGCTGCTTCCAAGGGCAATCTCTTTAGAGGGCAAATGCGGACCATGGATTCTGGGGGAGATCCCTACTCAGATTTTCCTTTGCACAAGTCCCACCCCCAAATTGCCAGTAACTTCCAAGGCCAGAGTTTGCCACCCCAGAGAGATCCCGTTCCCACCCTCTTAGCCTTGGCATGAAAGTTGTAGCCCCCATGGAACGCTTCCAGGTTCCTGATTCCAAGCCCAATGACACCAATGTAAGACAATCCAGACCTCCATCAAAAATGGATTTTAAGTAGCAGTGGGATTGGGCTGCATTTCAGTCATTCACATATCTGGTTGTGTTCCCAAACATTTAGCTTATGGTTTTTTAAATCGGCGTATGGCACTTAAGGACACTTTTAAATGGTTCTAAAAACATATTTTTATTATGAAGTATTTAATGTGGCATTGATCAAGGGCAGGCCTTTTGGCCAAATGAGCAGTATCAGTACAGTAAAATTTAGACAAAGCTCATAGGAGGAAAAAGCATTCACACTGTGAAGTGGGAAGAAAGTTTCAATTTACATGTACCATGGACTCCGAAAAAGACATGTCCAGACCAAATCAGGCCTGCTTTCTCCCTTGAAGATATCAATTGATGATAGTGCTTATGTCACATCATGAGAAGACAAGGTTCACTAGAAAAGACAATAATGCTAAGAAAAATTGAAGGCAGTAGGGAAAAGAAGAATACCCTAGATGTGGTAGATTGACTTCGGTTTGCAATACATGGACAAGGTTTTTGGGATACTGTGGAGCTCAATATAATTCTAAAGTACACCACAAGTGATTTGAATGCATAAAACATACAGACACATACACATAAAATGTATATACCCCCTCCCCACCAAATTAAAGGTTTATCTTATGCCCCGGTTTTCTCCCCCATGGGAACCTAGAGTGGTTTACACATTGCTGTTCTCCCTTGATTTGTTTCACCCTCATCACAACCAGGCTAACAATAGACAGCTGCTCCATGCCTCACATTGGAGTGACTCCACCGATGGCCTTCTTAGTTGTATGAGGGGGTGGAGGGGGGGGGAGGAAGGAAACAACGCACTCCTGCCCACTCTATCTGGGGCCTAGGTTGCCAAATTGCTTGGCCTTGGCAAGGAGCCAGTGGTGGGGCGGCACTGGTTCTGGGGCCCCGTCAAGAACATTTGTCCAGGGCCCCAAAATCACCTAGACTGCCTCTGGAAAACACAACACAATTGTTTACTTAGGCTGAGCCAAGAACATCCATCAAGCCTACAAGGCACAGAATCAGAGTCTGCCAGATTCTAGACCAACTCTCTAGCCATTGCACTACAGTGGATATCTAAAAATTGTTCATACCCCCACCAGCAACTTGAACATTTTTCTCCAAAAGGCACACAACTTGGCTGGGTCTCAAAAAGGACTATGATGCATGGGCCTGTCAATGCATACTGGTACTAAGGCTCTGGCCGGGGGGAGGGGGGCATTGTGCCAATGCCACCCTGGCTTTGGAAGGGGACAGTAAAATAGAAGAAATAATCTAGCTTCAGTGCCTCCCCCCCTTCTCTCTCTCTCTCTCTCTCTCTATAATGTGAGTGAAAACATTACTATACCATCACTGAAGCCTACAGGATACATAGGGTCTGTTCACACACGCATGATCATTTAATGGCAATGCTCTGGCATGATGATGTCTGTTCTAGGAAGTGATGTGATCATCACACAAGGCTGGGGAGCACGCACAATTCACAGCAGGCAGATTTGGGCCACAAGGGATCCTGCTTTGGCCTGCAGGGCCCAAATCAGCCCACTGCAAAGCACAGGCATACTCTCAGGGCAGCCAGATGACATCAGTGACATCACGGCAGCAGCCCCTGGAGCGTACCTTGAAGGCTCATTCACTGACTTTCCCCCTTCGGGGTGATAGGTGAGAGTGGGGGATCCCCCACCAAGGGGAAACGGATCCCTAATTGTGTCTGAGGTTGTGGAAATCAAATGGGTCATATTGCTTCTGTCTTTGAGGGACTTACATGCACATTATATTTAACTCCAGATTTCTTGATTGTCAAGGAATGCATGTGGTGGGGGGTGGGGGGAAGGGTGGGAGAAGGGCCCCTGAGGGTGAGGGTGGCATTTGGCATGCAAAATGCCACCCCTGGCAAGACAAGCCTCTCCCAGCTGTCAGTGGTAGAGATGAGAGCAGAGCACCCACTTGGGGAGGCCATGAAATGGCCCCCCCAAGTGGGAGCAGGCTGAGCCTTGGTGGGGGGATGGGAGGAAGGGTGGGAGAAGGGCCCCAGAGGGTTGGGGGGGGGATTTTGTTGCAGTGGTTCCCCCCCATTAAGTCATGTTATGGAGGGAGAGTTGTATTAGGCTGGTAGTTATTATGATCATCTTCTGTTTCCATGCCCTGTTGTGCCCGCTCACTATGTGACCTGTTGTAATGTTCAAAACTTTACTGTTTGTCCATTTCAAAAAAAAAATTGTGTTTAAGATTCTCTGATGTGTAGTTAATTGTGTTGTGTTGTGCTATGAGGGACAATAAGTGTAATATGTTGTGATTTGTTGACCACTTGTAATTTGAAAATGAGAAAATAAAGGTTTTTTAAACTTAATGATTGTGTGTCTGTGTTCCCTTCTTTGATGGGAGGTTGGTTCCCAGCATAGGGAACAATGGGGCAGGCTGGCCAGCCTTCTCTGCGGGTGGTGGGGGGGTCAGGGGGGTGGTTGTCTGTGTGCCAGGGCAGGTGCTCTTTCCCAGGGACGATTTGGCACTGCCACCATTGTGGCACCCCTTGTCTGTGCAGAACTGCCCTGGGAAAGAGAGTTTAGGGGTTCCCAAAAGGGGAGGGCAGGCCAGCCTGTTCCTGGGGTTATGGTGGGTGTGGGGCAGGTGGGGGTTGATTTGGGTCTGTGAGGGGCTACTGGGGGGATTTGGGTCTGTGTGTGGCAGCTGGGGGGGAATTGGGTTTGTGTGGGGCTGTGAAGGGTGGACTTTAGGGGCTGAGAGCACCTACTTGGGGAGGCCATGAAATGGCCCCCCCAAGTGGGAGCAGGCTGAGCCTTGGTGGGGGGTGGGAGGAGGGGTGGGAGAAGGGCCCCAGAGGGTTGGGGGGCATTTTGCATGCAAAATGCCACCCCTGGCAACACAAGCCTCCCCCAGCTGTCAGTGGTAGAGATTAGAGCACCTACTTGGGGAGGCCATGAAATGGCCCCCCCAAGTGGGAGCAGGCTGAGCCTCGGTGGGGGGTGGGAGGAGGGGTGGGAGAAGGGCCCCTGAGGGCTGGGGGGCATTTTGCATGCAAAATGCCACCCCTGGCAAAGGAAGCCTGCTTCTTCATTTTTTCCCCATAGGAAATAATGAAGAAGATGCTCCTTTATGGGAGGATGGGGGGACCTGCTTTGGGGGGCCATAACATGGCCCCCCAAAGTCCAATCTGTCTGAAACTTGGGTGGGTGTTAGAGAAGGGTTAGAGGAAGGTCCCCACCAATTTTGGGCTTATTTGGTGGGAAAATGCCTCCTCCAGGCGTCCTGAAAGACGGAGGCATTTTCCCAGCAAAAAAACCCGAAAGAATCCCGAAAGAATGCCGAAATAATGCCGAATCCCGAATCCCGAAAGAGATTCTTGTTTCGGCATTCGGCTAATGCCGGTAGAGAATCTTGTTTCGGGTAATCCCGAAACAAGAAAGCCGAAAGTTTTTTCCTTGCACACCCCTACTCCTGGCCCCTGTACAATGATGTCACTTCCTGCAAGTGACATCATTGCGCCATCCCAGGAGATGTCCAGAAAGGTGAGTGCCAGGTCCCCCCTCCCCTGGGAAGGTAAGGGGACCTGGCAACTCTATGCAATGTGTATGCTGATAATATACTATTGAAGATTTTTATGTTTTCAGTGTTGTAAAGTTTAACTTGATATCCAACATTACGCTAGTCCTATTGTGACTGTATGAGGCTGTTTCAGGCCAACTAATACACTCTGTTTTGTTTACCACAAAAGTTGTTTTCTTTTTTTTCAACTCCCCCCTCCACCTTTTAACCAAGATTCATTCATGATTTATGCTAAGTTAGCATAACATGCAGCAGTTTGTAGCTCTCTCAAGTAATAGGCACATTGACAATTTTGTTTGTAAAAAACTAAGGCATTTATGCATCTAAAGTCATAAATATTCCAAGTAGTACAATTGTATATTCTAGACATGGGCACAAACAGAAAAAAAACCCGAACATGGTGTTAGTTGTTTCTTGCCATCCACGAACAATGAACAATGAACACTGACAAACATGATCCTGTCACGAACATGTTCATTGTACATTGCTCGTGGGGGCCAGCAGGCTCTCCTCCAGCCATCAAGATCCCTACCACACCACTCCCAGAAACCCTATCTGAGCAGGCAGCAGGAAATGTACGAATAATAAATAATAGCTTGGCCCCAGAGCCTGGCAGCAGCCCTGGAACCTGAAGCGGTAGATCCCTACCGCACCACTCCCAGAAACCTTACCTGAGCAGGCAGCTTGGCCCAGAGCCTGGCAGCAGCCCTGGAACTTGAAGAGGTAGATCCCTGTCCCACCACACACAAAGAAAATTCAAGCTCCAATGCACTCTCCCTGTCTCTCTCAAAATGCCAACAGCAACTGTCTCTCCCTCACTGTCTGCAAAACCAGAGCTGGGAGCCCCCCTCCCCCCTGCTCTTTGCTTCCTTGAAACAAATTTGGAGAGCCACACTTGAAAGGAAGCCCTGCCTATCAAGATAAATTGGTCTTAGATTGGGGTTTCCAGAGCAACAGCAGGAGTTCAGACAGAGTTAAGGCAGTCCCTGCCTCTGGTTGCCAAGGGAATTGATTGCAGGTGCAAGATTGTCTGGCTTGACGAACAGCAATGAACAGCAACAAAGGAGACTTGCAATGACCACCTGTTCATTTAGAATGGGGTCTCACAAACAGCTTGTTTGCGACCAGCTGATTTGGCTGTCCGTGGCTTTTTTTAGTTCGTATTGCTGTTCGTTCCCATCTCTAATTCAAACTAAGATCTAAATTATGAACTTTAATCTGTTCAGGCAGTAAAATAAATTGAGGATTGATAAGAAAATGGTGCATATACTTCAATTTGAACAAATATTTCATCCTTTCCTCACAAACACCCCCAGCTATTTCCCATGGCTTCAGTGTTTCTAGAAATTTTACAACTCTAAAAAAGAATGGCTTTTCTAAGGTTCCTCAGTGTGCCCTTAGTTCATCTAGGTTTGAATCCTGGTTAAAATCCCCTTTTCTCCATTAGAGGGAAATAAGCTTAATGGGTGTGATTCACAATTAGGCCCAAGTCTCAGGCAGCATTCACATGACAGGATAATAAAACCAATCGATCTTTCCTGCTCTGTGTCACATCCAAAAGAAAAAACTATATTAACTGGAATGTACCTCAGATTTTTTTTAAAAATCTGTCTTCTGTGAACAGCATTCAGAGGTCACACATTTGACACTAAAATTTATTTTTTAGCATCCCTTATGAAGTTGTTCTCAAAGGATTCAAATAAAGATATATCTAACTATTTAAAAATGTTCCTTAATTGTTTATTTAGGGCGTTATTAAACCCATCATGTTTCACATGGGTTTTACAATCAATCTAAGCCCCCAAACAGGCTTACATTTGGCAATATTACGTATACCTCTACAAATTTGTGAGGTCCTAATTCTCTTCCTTGCTGCTTTTGTTGGAGTCTTAATCATTGTTCTGACAGGGTTTGTATCAGTATTTACAGGCCTTCCTTCAGTCTGCTGCCAGGCACTTTCTTCACTGTGATGAAGTGAGCTCTCCATCTCCTCGGGCTTCTGTCATTGTTTCTCACTTAGTCACCTTCGTACAGTACAACACTGAAAGGGGTGGAATCAGCTGGAACAAGAGTGCTCCTGGCTCTAACATGTAGAGTACACAGACTCTGCTCTAAATAAACTTGGAAAAAAATTTCAATGCAGCTGTGCTCCCAAGATGCTGCCTCCTCAGGGCATGAACAATTGTACACCAACAAGACACTTTAATTTTAATTCACATGCCCAGTGCTAATCCTGCCATTTTATGAAATGGCTGCAATTTGGACAAAAGCACCAATTCTTTACTTATAAAAGAGCACAAATTCACAAAAGTTGCATCCCTTTGCTCTTTACAGACAGACTTGCTACAAGATGACAGTTTTCTGATTAGAAGATGCTGTTCCTTAAAAGGGTAACAAGAAGAAAGGCAATCCTTACTGGGAGTAATACGCGATTAAACAAAGTCTATTCAAAATATCATTTATCAAGTAAAAGCGCTGGAATGCTAAAGTGCTAAACAGTTTTGACACAGTATCTCATCACAATCTTAATACACACGTCATAATACAACACGTGTAAGCATACAGCGCATTGTGCCCCCCCGGCATACTTTACAAAGGGGAGTCAAAAAGGACCATTCAACAGGTGAGACCTTGGAACTCATAGAAAAACTCTTGAGGCGTGTGTCTCTTATTCATTTTCACAGGTGTTCCAATGGATGAAAGCAAACAGTTCCAAGCCCAATGTCCAGCAGGAGAATAAACCTCGTGAAAAAGCTCTTAAAAAGTGTGTCTCTTCTTTCTTTACGTAGGTATTCCAGGTGGATGATGGCAACCAGCTCCAAGCCTAAACTGGGGCCGGCTATCTGATGACGCAGATTCCGTCCAAAACGGACTTCATCAGGGGCATGGATTCAGTCCACAATACCAATTACTGAAAAACAATAAATCTAATTGATAATAACACTAAATATTAAAAAGACTTACTGCCTCTTATAATTTCTTTTCCAAAAAGACTCACCTAGTGTATTTTCAATCCATTCTCTCAACCTGGAAAGCGGTGCTCGTATATTCAACCACGCACACTTCCCTCAGCGTTTCTTTTTCATTAAATCCATTTCCCACAGTACTAATCTTTGTAGATTTTGGGGTGTACTTCTCTTAGCCACGAACAAAACTAGAACCCTGATCTCATTCTCTTTGTGGTTATGCATCAAGAAATGGTCTGTGAGGGGAGCTTCAAGGATTTTATTGTGTATCCTGGACAAATGTTCCAAGATACGAATACGGAGGGGTCTAGTAGTACTTCCCACATACAATTGCAAGGACAAATGATGAGATATTCAAGACCAGAAGTCTGGCATGTGGCAAAACGTTTAAAGTGTAATCTTTTGCCTGGAGGGTCCAAGAAAACAGAATTCCCTTCTAAGATCAAAGGACAAATGCTGCAATGGCCACATTTATAATTCCCCTCTGGGAGATTCTTTAAGTCCACAGCAGTACCCATATCAGAGTGGACTAAGATCTCTTTAAGGCTCTTGGTCTTCCTAAAACCAATGGTCGGAGGAACCTCACAGCCTTTAATCTCTGAAAGTAAAGGCCAATAGCATGTAACCATCTTTTTAATGGACCCTGACAAGGAAGTGTAGTCCATTGCCCATCTGATCCTATCTGTCCTGGGCTTATGCTTAAGAGCAAACAAATCCTCTTGAGGGACTGTAGAAGCTCTGTCCTTTGCCAACTGCAAGATCCTCCCGGGATACCCTCTCTTCCTGAAGGTCTTTTTCGTCATTGTACTCTCTCTCTGAATGTCCTCCTCATTGGTTGAATTGCTTTTGACCCTCAGAAACTGACCATATGGGATATTCTGCCTCAGATGTCTAGGATGAAACAACCCAACGTCCAAATAAGAATTACAGTCTGTTGCCTTCCTAAATGGATGAATTTGTAAAGTGTCAAACTGACTCCTATATGCTGTCACATCAAGAAAATTAATTTCATTCTGATCAAAGTGCCAAGTATACTGAATATTACTGTCCACTGAATTAAGCCGTTCACAAAAGTCCAGCACCAATTGGGGACCTTTAAACAAAAAGAAAAGATCATCAATGTACCTTTTAAACAAGATGGTATTGCTCACAAAGTCTGCTCATAAACATACTGCTGCTCTGAGTTTGCCACGAACAGATTGGCAATACTGGGACCAGCCGTGCAACCCATGGCGACACCCCTCGTCTGAAAAAAATAAGCATCCTTAAACCTGAAATAATTCTTTTGAAGTATCAGATCAAGCAGCTGGAGCAAAAACTCCATGGAGGGATTGCTCTCCTTACGTGCCAGTAATGTCAGTTGCACAACTGCACGGGCTGCTTCGTGCGGGATAGAAGTGTATAGGGAGTTGACATCCATAGTTAGAAAAACCTGGTCTGAATCCACTTGAGTGCCTTCTACACATTTAATGAAATCTGCTGTGTCTTTTATATATGATGGAATATTACACACTGCTGTCTGGAGTGTACACAAGAATGTTTTCCATCCACCCGGTAGACCGATAGTTTCCGGATGTGGATCAATCCTCGAACTGTTAGCCATCTATCTAGACTCATTTCTCCAGAAAGCAGTGTGTAATATTCCAGAGATCTTAGTCCACTCTGATATGGGTACTGCTGTGGACTTAAAGAATCTCCCAGAGGGGAATTATAAATGTGGCCATTGCAGCATTTGTCCTTTGATCTTAAAAGGGAATTCTGTTTTCTTGGACCCTCCAGGCAAATGATTACACTTTAAACATTTTGCCACATGCCACATGTCTGGTCTTGTATATCTCATCATTTGTCCTTGCCAGCAATTGTATGTGGAAAGTACTACTAGACCCCTCCGTATTCGTATCTTGGAACATTTGTCCAGGATACGCAATAAAGTCCTTGAAGTTCCCCTCACAGACCATTTCTTGACACAACCACAAAAAGAAAGGGTTCTAGTTTTGTTCGTGGTGAAGAAAAGTATACCCCAAAATCTACAAAGATTAGTACTACACAGAGAAGCCCAGTGGATCCATATTCTGGACACCTTGAAACCGCGTGGCTTAAACAATGAATTGGTTTTGAACTGTTTTTTGTGAGATACTGCATGTTTGTTTTCCTTTCAAATAGTGGACAGATTTGGCAGCATTGCGCTCCCTTTAAATGCACTGCATAGACCATTTGAGGTGGGGTTAAATGTGGAGAAACACTGAGGGAAGTGCACATGGTTGAATATATGAGCGCCCCTTTCCAGGTTTAGAGAATGGATTGAAAATACACTGGGTGTGTCTTTTTGGAAAAGAAATTATAAGAGGCAGTAAGTCTTTTCAATAGTTAGTGTTTAGTATCAATTAGATGTATTGTTTTCAGTAATTGGTATTGTGAACTGAATCCATGGCCCTGATGAAGTCCATTTTGGATGAAATCTGCGTCATCAGAGAGCTGGCCCCAGTTTGGGCTTAGAGCTGGTTGCCATCATCCACCTGGAATACCTATGTAAAGAAAGAAGAGACACACTTTTTAAGAGCTTTTTCACGAGGCTTATTCTCTAAGTACTTACCTGCTGGATGTTGGTCTTGGAACTTTTTGCTATCGTCGATTGGAACATCTGTGAAAAGGAATAAGAGACATACTCCTCAAGAGTTTTTCTATGAGTTCCAAGGTCTCACCTGTTGAATGGTCCTTTTTGACTCCCCTTTGTAAGGTATGCCGAGGGGGGGGGCACAATGCACTGTATGCTTACAAGTGTTGTGTTATGACATGTGTATTAAGATTGTGATGAGATACTGTGTCGAAACTGTTTAGCACTTTAGCACTCCAGCACTTGATAAATGATTTTTTGAATAGACTTTGTTTAATAGTGTATTACTCCCGGTAAGGGTTTCCTTTCTTGTTGTTACGCTGATATAACCGGGAGCGCCTCTTGTTAATCGTTCCTTTAAGGGGGGCACTGGAGGCAACACTGGTGAGGAAAACATGGTGTTTCCCAACCGTATTTGCCTTGTATGGTTGTGGATCCAATACAAGGAAGAATCGTGGATTTGGAGACACAAAGCTGAAGCCTTCTGTCACCCACTAATTTTTCTATGTGACATCCCAACCCCTCCCCAGAAAGCCATTCTCCAAAAGTAATCCCAGTTGAAGAACATCTACATAGAAGAACTGGTGCATGTGGGAGAGATATAGCACCTCTGCTTTCCACTAATCCTCCTTTGTAACCACAATCCTTTCAACAAAGCAATGTGGGTTTGAGAATCACACGTTAGCCGAGATAGTATAATTCCCAAAGGCAGAACATTAATACTAAGCATGAATCAACTTTGATTTAGGGATGCTTCTAGTGACTGATTTTCATTCAAAATTCAAAATTCATTCAAAATTTCAAAATTCAGCAAGCTTCCTTGCATTTCTAATCCACATGATTTATTTCATTTATTTTTAAGATTTTTACCTCACTTATTGCTGAAAAATTCAGAGGTGTACAACACTGAAAAATACTAAAAATTTCTGAACATTAATTTGTAACAGAAAATCCAACGTCCAAAGAGAAACAGCAGACAAACAGGGCCACAAAGGTCACATAATTGGAGACATGAATCAAATCCTTAGCTTCCCAAGAGATTTTTTAAACAATCCTATGGAACACTAGCTACCAGAAGAAGGGCAGTCTGTTAGCGGAAATTATTGGAAAAGGCCTTGATTTAGGGCTGCTGGGTCCCCTGGTGGGGGCAGGGGATCCCCCGCTCCCAGCCTCTGCCCCTTGCCGCCACCCTCTTGGCCAGCAAGGAGAAAAGGCCCAAGGGACAGGCCCAGGAGGCAGAAACTTCCCAGGCCAGTGCACATTGGGTGCATTCCCTGTAGGTGCAACAATGTCACTTGCTCAAGTGACAGTGGGGATGCTCCTGCCCTTCACAGGGGCCACTTCCAGAAGTGACATCATTCTCCCCATGGGGAGCAGGCACACATAAAGTGCGCACGCAAGGAGGACACTAAGATAAGTGCCCGGTCAACCCCCCTCCCATCGGGAGGGTAACGAGACCTAGCACCCCTAATCCTCATAGAAGCTTACCTTTCTTAGGAAGGGGTTTGTTTCTGAAGAATTATCCGATCAGGGTCAGTTCAACTCAAATTGTCACCTCAAGTGGAACAAGCATAGCATAAGAAGAGACCCCCCTGCCCCAGCTTGTTGTTCCAATCTAGATCTGGTTTCCCCAATGTGGTGCCATGGCACCCACTAATACTTTCCCTAGTGCCTACCAACCTTTTCATAAAGTGTGGGGGGCGGGCATTGTAAGGCAAGGCTTGTTATTGGCTGCCCTTATTTAAATGGAATGGTGTTCCACGGCTGCAATGGCAGCCACTGGAAGATCAAGAGGATTGGTAAGCATTCCCCCTCAGGCTTCCCTCTTTCTATTCCTCCTTTTTCTCCCTTCTGTCCCCACCCAGGCTTTCCTTCATTTCTGTTTATTCCTCCATATCTTTCTCCCTTCCTTCCTCTCCTCAGGATCTCCTCCATTTCTTTTTTTATTCCTGTTCAGTAATTTTTTTGCAAAGCAAGGAGGAAGGTACTGTGTGTTTAGCTCCACCATCTGTGGCAACCAGGGCCAGCATGTCCATTGAGGCCAGGCTGGCAGCCACCTTGAGCACTAAGGCGCCAGAGGGGATGCTGGGGGCGGGGGCGCGCCATGGTGCTCAATTGTCCTGCGCTGCTGCTGCTGCCACCAGTACACAGCTGTGGGCCAGGCATGGCAGACGGCTGGGGTGGCGCGGAGCAACTGAACCAGAAGGCTGGGAAGATGCACGCGCGTGCCACCTGGCCTCCTGCCGCACCTGGCTCGCAGCTGCTGCGCCTGGCCAGGAGCGCATGCTGGCAGCGGCAGTGCGGGGCAACTGAGCGGGCAGCCTCCCAGCTGTCCCGCTCAGTTGCCTTGTGCTGCTGCTGCTGCCGGCACACAGCTGTGGGCCAGGCACGGCAGGTGGCGTGCGGAGCAACTGAGCGGGAGGGCTGGGAGGATGCATGCGCGCTGTCCCAGTGGCATGACCTGCATGTGATGTCATACGCAGTGACATCATCATGCAGTCTGGGCACGTGCGTGGGGGAACAACAGCCCTGAAGCTGCCTCAGGTGCCAGAAACCCTGGCACCAGCTCTGGTGGCAACCATTTATGGCTTGACACTACCTCTTGTGGCAGCCATTTTGGGGGCAGGGACCCATAGTCAAGGCCATATTGTGCTATACTTTGTGTTGTTTTGCAACAAGGCAGTACAATTTGTGCTTCCACTTAAAAAGCGAAATTTCAGAGACCATGTGGGTTATGAGTATGCAGTACCTATTTGACTATAAGGCAGACAAACTGGCTGGTCTCATTTAACAGGTGCTGAAGAGTATGGACTTCATGTCCAATCCTCTGCCAAGCCAGGAGGACAACTTTCCTTTTGTGATTTCTAAAGGATGCGTTTGGCTGTAAACACAGTACTTGCTCAATTTCAAGGAGTTTATTGTTGTTCTGGCCTTCCCATAGTTCTTGATACTTTAACGTATCTTCAGTTTGGACCTGAAGACAGGGGTAGTATCACTAGATGAGACCTTTGCATGTTGGCAGACAGGTTGGATTGCCATCCTGACAGCCTTTTCATTACCATAGAAATCCAATAAAACTTAACAATGTAGTAAAGGGAAACAAGAGTCACCAACTGGGAGTAGATGACAGAAAGCATTGAAGCCAAAAGATTCCTCAGCCATTAATCAGCGACAGTAGTCATATCACAGACTCGCCTAGGCCTAGGAACTTGGCCTAGTACAATGCTAATGAGATTGCAAAAAGTTTAGTTTTAAATACAGATGATTCAACCAGGAACTATCTTGCTACTGTTTGGTGCTCATGAATAAATGCCACTACTATTTAATCCCAGGATTTAGAACTGTCTGTTAAAATTGCTATGTAATCTCCATGTACTAAATAATGTTCCAATAGATATACCTATTGGTATTGTTCCACAGATGACTTGAGTCTTAAACAGAGATCTTGTTCTGTCCAGTTTGGTGTAGTGGTTAAGAGCACAGGACTCTAATCTGGAGAATAAGGTTTGATTCCCCACTCTTCCACTTGAAGCCAGCTGGGTGACCTTGGGTCAGTCACAGCTTCTAGGAGCTCTCTCAGCCTCACCCACCTCACAGGGTATTTGTTGCTGTGGGGATAATAAAGACATATTTTGTAAATGGCTCTGAGTGGGTATTAAGTTGTCCTGAAGGGCGGTATATAAATCAAATGTTATTATTTTTTAAAATGCATATTGAAAGCTCATACAACCTCTTTTTGACATAGGGCAGTGCAGAGAAGGGAGAAGAGTTTTAACACTTCAATTCCACTTGGTTTCACTATTTAAAAGGAGTTCTTACACTCTGCTATTACTATTACAATCTGAAAGGAGAAAAGGTGTGCCCTTTAAAA
The DNA here is from genome assembly GCF_028583425.1 of Eublepharis macularius. Taxonomy (NCBI): domain Eukaryota; kingdom Metazoa; phylum Chordata; class Lepidosauria; order Squamata; family Eublepharidae; genus Eublepharis; species Eublepharis macularius. Next base: position 36,353,941 of record NC_072796.1, on the reverse strand, counting down.
GAATGCATATTTTGACTTTAAAATGCTAAGAACAAAACAGGGATCCTGGCTTTGAATACTGGAACCATGTAATAATAGTAATAACTGCACTATATATAACTACTCTTCTAAACAGATTAGTGCCCCACACAGGGCAGTGAACAGAGTCAGTGTTATCATCATTCCCACAATACAGCTGGGGAGCTGGGGCTTACCAAGGCCACCTACCTGCCATGGTAGCAGTGGGATTCAACTCAACAGAGTGCTGATTCGCAGTCCCGCCATTTAACCAGTATACCACTCTTTCCTCTACTCAGACAACGTTGAGGCAAACTGAATTCAAAGAAAGTATTCACAGGATTTTTAGTGTCTTTGGACACTTTTAAGACTAACCAACTTTATTGTAGCATAAGCTTTCGAGAGCCACAGCTCTCTTCGTCAGATGCATCTGATGAAGAGAGCTGTGGCTCTTGAAAGCTTATGCTACAATAAAGTTGGTTAGTCTTAAAGGCGCTACTGGACTCTTTACTATTTCACTACTACAGACTAACACGGCTAACTCTTCTGGATCTTTGGACACTTTGTGATTATCTGGTTTATGTATGATAGGAATCTAAGCTTCTCTTCCAGCACTATTTCCCAAAGTTTATTCTCAGCAACCAATATGATGATGCTCTAACCCAATTTGAGATTGGAATCAGGATGCAAGCTGCACCATCGCAAAAATGTATATAGACAATCTTAGTTTGGAAAAACAACCCATATTCATTCAGTGTTGCGCATTGCTTTATACTGTGAACAGGGGCAGCACCAGGGTTTCTGGCACCCGCGACTACCCCTACGTGCGCGTGCACATAGTGCATGTGCACGCCCCCCGGACTGCATGATGACATCACTGCATGATGATGTCATCACACAGCAAGCTGGCCCCATTATCTGGTGGGTGGCTGGGACAGTGTGCAGAGGCTGCCCGCGCTGCCAGTCGGGCACAGCAGGTGGCTGGGGAGGCTCTGCATGCCGCCCCGGATGCCTGCCATGCCTGGTCTGCGGCTGCTGTGCCCAGCTGGGTGTGTGTGTTGGTGGCGGCAGCAGTGGCGGTGGCAGCACAGGGCTGGTTGGCTGCAGCAGCTGCGGGACAGGCATGCCAGCTCCGTGGTGTGCGCCTCCACCCCTGGCAGCCCCTCTGGCGCCCCCTTCGGCGCCTCAGTGCCCGCAGCGCCCGCCTCACTGCTCCAATGGTGGTGCCAGCCCTGACTGTGAAGAAGTTGCTGGAATTGCATTTTTATAAACCTGGATTCTATAAATCTGGAAGCTGTCTACACTGAAGCAGTTTGAGAAAGAAAATGGTAACGATACAGTGCTACTACTAATTTTTATGTAGAACCAAGTAGCACTAAGAATGCTGCATTGAGGAATACCCTCCTTCGGCTCAAAATGTCTGGAACAGGCCAAATCGAGGCAAACCTAAAACTATGGAGAAAAGCTGCTTAACATCTCAGCTGAAAAAATACAGAGGTCTCTAGGAGTCCTTACTGTCAAGCAGTGTGATAAGCTTTTTTAAGGTCAAATATACCAACACAAAGTTCTCACCTTAAGAAGGCTTCATGAATCAGAAACGCCAACCAAAAGAAGTGTTAATTGCAGTCTAAGGCCTATGAAAGCCAGATGTGATAATCACTAGCAGGTTATTATATTCAAGGAGAGCCAGTTTGGTGTGAGAGCCAGTTTGGTGTAGTGGTTAAGAGCACAGGACTCTAATCTGGAGAACCGGGTTTGATTTCCCACTTCTCCGCTTGAAGCCAGCTGGGTGACCTTGGGTCAGTCACAGTACTTCCAGAGCTCTCTCAGCCTTACTGTAATGTATTGGTCGAACTCTAGCTTGCAAGAGAACTCAAGGCTATGCTATCATTGGTTACTAATTACGGATAGCAGCCAATCAGGGTGACAAGATAAAGACCAATCACTGAGCTGTAAATAAGTTACATTGTATATGGTTTATGCAAATGATGGTATTGTAAAGTATGTGTTCTCATTGACTATCAGTTATTCTTGGGGCGGAGCTGCTGTATATATATTGAGGGTTTCTGTTCAGTCTTGTAGCTGTTGTGTTCCTGCTAAATAAGGAGCTGTTGATTTACTTCAAGTCGGAACCCACTATTTAACACTTACTCACCTCACAGGATGATTGTTGTTGTGGGGATAATAATAAAATACTTTGTAAACTGCTCTGAGTGGGTGTTAAGTTGTCTTGAAGGGCGGTATATAAATCAAATGGTATTATTGTTATAAAGAACCAGAGCTGCAGAATGCAGGGATAAAGCACAGGAACTTACAAACACACTTTGCCTGTGCAATGTTTTGGTTCTTGAAGTCAGATCCAGGTTTCAAAATAGATACAACAATGACGATCTGCCATAAATTTGGAACAACAGACTCAATTATAGAGGGCTATCAGCAGTCCAAGCACACTGTCAGCTGCTGCAGCATTTCGTGAGTGTTGTCAGGTCCTATTGCTGTGTTGTCCCAAGTGTAAAGCCATGTGTAACTCAAGCAGCAAAAGAGACAGATCATATTTCTCTTACTGGCAAGAATCAAAACAAATTGGAAAGGTTTCCATGGGTGGATGTTCAGTACCTAGCAAGGCTAATCACCACCAGCACAGAAAGCTTCAGGGGGTGACCCCCATTATCACCAGCAGAATATACTTTGAGGGGAACCATAGAGCCTCAGATCTATAGGCTAGGAGTAGACAGTTTGGAGCAGTCATGTCTGCAGGCGGAGTCAAGTCCTGACTAGAGTAAACCAAGAAAATCTTGACAGAACAGTCTGTCAAATCCACAGAAGATTCCCTGAGGGCTTCCTAGAAGTCCATAGAAAAGAGAAAATCTTCAAGGCACACAGACCTCTGTAATCAGCCACTGTAATCACACCATGCAATGGTTAGTGAATATCCTGAGTTTCATTTTCATCAGTTAATCGTTTATCCATGACAAAGAAGATACCACAGGCCCCAAATGCCCTCTTTGGACCCAGTGCAAAACACCATGTGTGTGTAAAGTCATGACTGACTTATGGCGACCCAGCAAGGGGCTTTCAAGGCACGTGAGAAGCAGAGGTGGTTTGCCAGTGCCTTCCTCTGCAGAATTTTCCTTGGTGATCTCCCACCCAAGTACTGATCCCACTTAGCTTCTGAGATCTGACAGGATTGGGCTAGACCATGCTGCCTTCTCTCCCACAAAACACCATGTCAAGTATTTAATAGTGGAACCTGTGGGTAAAAATACAATGGAATAACCCCATTGTTGTCATGGTGGAAAGATTGTTTTGTTTTTTTATCAATAATTTACATTTTTGCATTTTTAACATGGCATTTTTACTCAACAATATCCTCAACCAGGATTCTGGAAAAGTGGCACATAAATCCTGCAAGAATAGAAAGAAATGTTCTCAAGATTAGCTGGGTTTATATGCAGACACAGAAGGTGCACATTAGTATTAAGTCTGAATTGAAAATTTTCTGAATGATAACCATAGGCTTTTTAAAACTGGAGACAGTGGCAGATGAATGATGGGAGTCAGTTGCCATGAAAAAGCACTGTAATTGTGTGAGGAGGCAATAGAATCACGAAGATGGACCCATCCAAATTCATTTGGACACTTTTGAAAAGCTTGCTGAACAATCCTTGTTTATGACCATTGAGCAGGACATTTTTTCAGTCAGTGATGGAGGCCAGCAGCAGCTGCAGCAATGACTGTAGGGGGTGGGGGGCAGTTGGCCAGCTACCTCCTCCTTACTTCCCAGCAGCAGAGGAAGAGGTGGATGGTACCTGTGCTGGGCTTAGTAGTGGCACCAGTAATCCATGCTAGGGGGGATTGCCAACCTCCAGGTGGGGCCTGGAGATCTCCCAGAATTACACCTGACCTCCAGTTAACAGACATCACTTCCTCTGGGGAAAGTGGCTACTATGGAGGGTGAACTCTATGGAATTATAGCGTGCTGAAGTCCCTCCCCAGGCTCCACCCCCAAAATTTCCAGTAATTTTCCAACCCAAAGCGAGCAACCCTAACACCTGGTGCAGACTTGGGTCCCACCTTCACCATCACTGGGCCCAGTGTGGGTCCTTGCTTCTCTTGCTGCTAGACCAAGTACCAGAACAGGTATGGAGGCTGGGAATGGGGGGCGCCAAGGTGCCGAAGCTACACTCAGGCAGCCTGCAGGGAAACTACTGCCACCACGCTAAGGCTGGGGGAGCAACTCGGAGGGAAGCCATTGCCATACAGAAGCTAGGGGGAGGGCTGGGAGAGCAAGCCATCACCCCTAGGGTTTGGGGGAGGTACACTTTTGCCAAGTTTCAAGTAGTCCCCCCCCCACACACAATTCTTGTAGGGGCCCACCTTTGTAAAAACATAAAAGTTAGCCTCAGTTCACCAATTTTTCTTAAAATTTCATATTAAAAACATCTTCCATCTCCACTATTCTCTGGATTTGGCAACATTCAATTCATACCTACTGTTTTTTTTGTTTTTTTTTACAAACTACAGGTGATGGTGAGGGGGGCATGCAGACAAAGGCTGCTTCCACACAGACATTTTTCTCCACTTTGATTTTAGCAGTAGATTTAGCATCCATGTGATGTTATGCTCTAATCACCCTTTCCCCATCTTCAGTAAGCTCTTTCTCAAACCTGCTTTGCTCTGGTGTTTTTGGAAAGAGTGCAATCCAAGCACATTATCATGACTTCTGGGTGGAAACGTGCATATTTTCTTGTGCTGCAAAGGTTTCAATCATATTTTCATTTATTTTTTATTTATGTCATTTATAGTCCGCCTTTCTCACTGAGACTCAAGGTGGATTACACAGTATGAGATTAGTACAATCAGTATCAAGTACATTTCAATACAGTAGAGTGGGAGCTCTTCTGACTTCCTCAGGCAGGTCACCATTTTCCTGCCATTAGCCCTTCATAGCTGCCATTATCCCACCATACCATAGTAGGTCTCTTGGGAATCTTTTAAAAAATTCAGTGATTACTATAGAGCTATAACGCTGTAATGCTACAATGCTAAAGCAATAACCATTTTTAAAGCCCTCTAGTGGCATAGTAGGGAAGAGATCCAAGAAAAACGGGTGGTAATGGGGGGATGATGGCACAAAGTGTACAAAAATCTCTTGTACAGAAACTCTAGTAGCAGCAATGAAAACAAAACAGAGAATCCTTGACATATGGCAGCTGTCAAAAATAGAGTATAGGACAACAGCCTAACTTATTCCACACATTCAAGGAGACTTTGATTGCTTAAATAGAACTGAACATATAGCAAATCACAGAGCGTTTTAAAAGTAGTACATGCTATAGCAAAGAAGTTTGTAGTTTATAAGCTAAAAAGTAGGTGTCTGCTAGGCACATAGAAGCCCTTTGATGCACTTAAAGTAACTCTTTGAGTCTGGGTTTTACAAATTTCACAGCCTCCTCCGTCCCTCTGCAGGCCCATGGTGGGATGGAGGAGGTTGTTTTCGGCCTCCTCCACCCCTGCACGGGCCACAGAGGGGCAGAGGATGCTGAAAATGGCCTTGCCGCCCTTCAAATGGCCGCAGCGCACCATTTGAGGGGAGTAGGAGGCATGCTGAGGGGGGTAGGGGGGCTGGGGTTTGGGCAGTTTAAAAGGACCTGCCAGTGGCAGGTCCCTTTAAACTATCAGCTGGCAGGCGGCAGGAGGGGTTTCCCCCCTGCCCCCTGCCAGCTGATAGTTTAAAGGGACCTGCCCTTACAAGTCCCTTAAAGGGGCAGTTTAAATATCCATTTGGCCATTTAAACTGCCCCTATAATACAACCCAATGAACCAGTATAAAGTTCATGTAAGTTCCGTGAAAAGAGCTTCCACAAACCCTGGTTTGTGAATCACAAACCAGCCTGTTTCGTGGGTTTTTTTGGGTCGTAATTAGGTTCATGCCCATCTCTAATCCTAACTTCTGGCTTGATCGTGACCACACTTTAAGCCGCTCACAGGTCCCCATTTCTGGCCTGAGCCAACATAGTTTTTGCCATGCTCTGCAGACCTCTCATCAGCGTCTGATCCTCCAATCACTTGACCTCTGGATTTACTTAAGACTTCTCTGTTCTGTGTGAATAGCCTATCAACTCAATCTCTGACAGTTACAGGTGTGCACTTCTACCACTGTTACAGAGCATATGGAAGCATATATGCTTGCCCACCAATCCTTAGGCTATGAGTGTGTTGTTAGATGGAACTGTCTCTTGTTTAGTACAGGATTCTGAACACTCCTTTAAATGTTGGGGAGGGGAAGAGGAGAAAGCCAAACTTTAGTTTCTCTCTCAGCATTAAGGGGGGGGGGAGTTGCATGCACTCCTCGGTCTTCACCTGGCAAACACTGGCTTGACAGGACATGCTCGCTTCCCCCCCTTCCCCCCCTCCTCATGTTTATACAAAGTCATACTTTGTAGTAACATCTGACTTACTAAATTATGTTTGTGCTTTGCCTGCCAACCGGGATTCCAAACTGGTTTTATACTAGGTTGAAATCATGGTTTGTACGGAAAGCACAAACCATAGGTTGGTGGTTTGGAAATAACAACAGACTATGCTTTGCAATTGAAGTAGAAGCCTTATTAGACTGATGCATGTGAGGTAAGGAGAGAAAGAAATGGAAAGAGCATATGAGATCAAGGATGCCTGGCAATTAACAATTAAGGATGCATGACAATTAACCATGGTTTGCCATTGGATGCAAATCATGTCACTATTAGTGGCACCTTATTATAGAAAACCTAATTCTATACAGTGATTCCATCATAGTTCTACATGACCAAGAAGCAGAGTCTAGCATGGACCCGAAGAGATGAATACGGGCCTTGTGCAGATAGAGCAGCAACATTCTCATGGCTGAAGCCACCAAGGTTCGCTGTCACTTTGTTTGCATTCAGATGTCACAATAAAGCACAGTTTATAAACCATGGTTTGATGAAACTCAGATTTAGTGTGATGCAAGTGGGGGACCCACAAGGATTTGCGGGTTACATCTCATGTTCCCCTCCTGTACCATATCCTCTTTCCCTTCCCTGCCTCCCATAGCCTCTCCCCTTTTCCTGTTTCCTTTTTTCTTTCCCCCTACCTTTGTCTGTCCCCTTGTTTTCACCTTTACCCCTTCTAGCCCAGGCAGTCGCTCCCCTATGGCCCAGTTGCATGGTGCTGGCTGAGCCAGGCCCAGTTGCGTGGTGGGGAAACTGCAAGGACTTGTGTGGGGTACTTCACTTTTCCCTGTATCTCCTTCCCCACATTATTTTCTCTTTCCCTCCTTCTGGCAGCCCCCATATGCTCACCTTTTCTTACACCCTTCTCTCCTTCTAACCCATTAAACAACTTACCTTTTATCTGTTTCCCATCTTCGTCTATATTTACTAATTTACTTCATTTATATACTGCCTTTCTCCACAGTGGGGACCCAAAGCAGCTTACATCCTGTTTCTTGCCTCCATATTATCCTCACAACAACCCTGACAGGTAGGTCAGGCTGAGAGTATGTGACTGGATCAAAGTCATTCAGTGAGCTTCCACACAGGGTTGTCAGCTCTAGTGATCTCAAAAGAACTGAGGAAAAGCCTCCAAAACCAAAGCAAAAACTATTGGCACAAAAATGTGTGTGGAAATCAGGAGAGAAACTGGGGCAGTATGGGGGCCAGTATTGGCAGGCAAACCCTGTGTGGAAATGCCCAAAGTAACAATACTTCCAGGAATATTTGAAAAGGGTATACAGACCTGAACTCAGTGAAAACAGAGAGAGCTTTTTACTGAGGAGAACAATCAGTACATTCTGTCACTATGATATCAAAAAGTGTACTTCAATCGATAAAAGATTGCTTTAGCTAATAAAAAAATCTCTATTCCTCTTGTGTGGCTCAAGTTTGCTGTGGAGAAAAGGGAGAACTCACATAGTGTTTTCACCTTGACGGAGTAGTGAAGCCAGGCTGCCTTTTAGCACCTATACTTTTCAATTTGTATCTGAATGATCTTACAACTGCCCTCTCTTCAGCAGAATTTCACCCACCATATTTATCCTCAATGGCACTAACTTTACTTCTCTATGCAGGTGATGCTTTCCTTATGTCCTACATTCTGGTTGGACTGAGAAGACTCCTAAGCCATTTTTCAAAATACTGTAAACTTGAAGAACTTATGATTAGCTAGTCAAAATCAAAGGTTATGGTCCTCTCTAAAGCCAAGAAAATTACCCCATCGGTCTGGAGAACTGACAGTGTTCAGTTAGAACAAGTTTTTAAATTTCCATACCTGGGTGTGGTCTTTGATTCTCATCTCAACTGGCAATCCCATTTCAAATTTGCAATAAATAAAAACAAACTTTCTGTGTCAGTGACTGAATGCTTCTTCTCTAAGGGAGGCAAATATATTGCAGCAGTCTGCCTGTGTTCAATATGAAAATCATTCCGCAGCTCCTTTATGGGGCTTCAATGTGGGTTCTTTGAGTGAATGAGGACCTATATGACCCACTTTGCCATTTTCTGAGACATATTACAGGAACCTCAAAATGTATAGCTGGGGTGGCCTTAAGATTAGAATTAGGCCTTTAGAATTATCAAAGCCAAAGCATGGCTGCATACATTTAAACATAGGCTAAAGGTCCTTTTCTCCACTAAGAAGGAAGGTCTGCTCTATGAGCTAAATCAAGACCAATTCTGTTCTCACTAAATGCAAGAAATAGACAAGAAACTATCTAGTCTTGGCATAGTAAGGGATGATATATTGAGATTTGGGGGATGCAAATCTTCACAAATTATCAAGAAATGCATAAAAAGATCTAGATTATTCTAGCTAGGTTATATGAGCTTGGAGAGTATGCTTCACCCAGATCTTTGGCCTCCTTCCACCTCAACTATGCCAGCCTACACTAAACACGTAACAGTTCCTCTTTACTGTAAAGCATTTATGTTCACATGCCTGAACATTACCCCCTCGGCAGTCCTATATGGGAGATACTGTAACTTGCCTTACTCAGACTTTGTCAATATGTTTTGGAAAACGTTGACTCCCTGTCCCATATGATATTGGAATGCCCTCATTATAAATGTTATCAGGGCTTTTTTCAGCTGGAACGTGGTGGAACGGAGTTCCAGAACGTCTTGAAAATGGCCCCGCCCCCTGACAGAGGGGAGTTTAGATTGCCCTCTGTGCCATGGCGTGGAGGGCAATCTAAACTCCCCTCTGTCTGGAGATCAGGGGGCAGAGCCACCAGCCATCTGACCATTTTCTCCAAGGGCAAGCCGCTGAGTTCCACCACCTCTTTTCCCAGAAAAAAAGCCCTGAATGTTATAATAAATTATGGATTGCCCTTATTTTAACTAAATTGTCTTCCACTGTATCAAAAGATAATATAGTCCTCTATCTGTTGGTGGATAGAGACCCAAAGACTATGTTGGCTGTGGCCAAGTATCTCTCCACTATATTTTCCTTAAAGAAATAAAGACTCCTTATCCACTGCTCAAGATCCCTGGATCAAAGGAGCATGAAAGAAAAGGAAAAGAAAGGAATATCAGGCAACAAAAGTAGTACCAAAAGGAATGATTCACTGTGGGCATTCAAGAACATTAAACACCCACACACCTTGTGCAATATATACCACTCAGGAAGGGAGGCAATGGGCTGTACAGGCAAAAATCTGAGTATAAATCCAAAGAGAGGTAACATAGAAAGGTCTGTGGACTCTGCCAGGACATGCAGGACCGAGCACAGAAAGACAGACAAATTCAGAGGACACAATGGAGCAGAAGGAAGCAGGACCTGATTAAAAATTGGGGAAAGATTCTGGCCTCATTTATAGGTGGTGGCATTAAATGGGATACAAAAGGCTCATTTTGCCTAGGCATGGGTACTAGGAGGAAAACCCAGGTGAAAGAGGGAAGATGCCTGACTGGGAGGAGAATCCAGAAGGATGAAGGAGGCTGCCTGGTTAGCAGACACTGAAGCAGAAAATTTCCAGATAAGGAAAGGAAGGGAAGTCTTGGGCCAAGGAGAAGACATATTTAAAGTGGATTTGGCTAAGTAACGGGAGTGCGGCCATATCTGGTGTCAAATCATAATGAGGAAGACCTTTTTAGCCAAAGGTGCTAATACGGCTCCCAAACAGAAAGTTAACGCAATACAAGATTTTGTGTCAATGGGTAACTTGATTACTGGCAGAACTTCACTGATTAATGGTCTAAAAGTGGGTCCAGATCTCTCTATGGCTATTATTTTCTGGGGAGACAAGATGGGATCATGGTGAGTGCACTACTGATTTGTCCCCTCTGTGCTGCAAATCAGGGTTTGTATTGGAAATGGCCTGGGTTTTCTGGGTTTTTCATGACTGGTCACAGAGTTTAAATGACAGGGGGAAAGAAAGCCAATCAAATATGGAGGCTTGATGCATGGGCAATGTTCCCCAGCCAATGAGATTTAGGTTCTTCTCAAGGTTCTTCCACTCCAATCAAAGATTTCCACTGGCTGAGACTACTGGCATCTTTTCATGTAGTAGCTAATTGTGAGATATCACAAGCTTCACTCTGTTCTAAGAGTTTTGGTCTCTGGATAAGAGAGGGGTAGGTAAGGAGGAGTCTATGGATCGTGTTTGAACCTAGACCAAGAAAGATAGAGGAGATCGAGTAGGAAGAGTGGGATACTCTTGCATGTGTTGCACAGATCAAATGGGCACTTGAAAGGCAAAATTGCATCTAATGATGACAGAAACATTGCAAAAGCCTTGGTCAATCAGAAGTAACTTGAATGTAATGGTACTGTTATTAAGAATTACAATATTATATTAAGTTCTCTCTCACATGCACAGCCTTTCCCAACAGCAAAGTAGCAGAAATCAGCTGGTAACAAAGTTAAGAGAAGAGGGGGAAGAGAATGGCCCAAGAACGTGGAGGCTTAATGGTCCATGATTCATCATCTCCACCTTTTATTGTGTTGGCCTTCCAGATACAAGATGGTAGACTAGATGGACCACTGGGCTGATCCAGCAGGACATTTTTTAGGTTCTTACACTCACAACCACCTTGTGAGGATGTTAGGTTAAGAGATAATGATGCCTAAGATTTTGGCATTCAGCTCACCAAAAAGTGAGCATAGAAATCACTGATAATTGATCTAGAAATTACAAAGTACAGTTTGCCATGCTGTCGCTATTAACAAGGTCAGGATTTGAGTGCAGTGTCACCTTATCTATTTCTCATCGTAATAGCACAAGGAAAGTTGATTTAAGAGAGAAAATATCATGGATAGTTGTTAACTCGCGTGCCAAATGCAGGGTGGGTTGCTGTTCAGAAGGAGGGGAAAGCACAAGAAGAGGTGTAGCTGGATATGTGTGGGTAGTCCCTTCACAAGCACTTCAAAGCATTTGCATGCATTCCAAGAAACGTGCAAAAAACCAGCATCTGAAAGAAAAATCAGTCCGAGCGCATTCTCAGAAGAAGGGCAACAAAACCAGAATGATCATGAGATGTGCACGGCTGGCTAATGACAACGTGTGGATCAAAGAGAATAACACGGCAGAATTCCAAGGGTGTACTGTTCCAATAAGAACATGTAGAAATGGCCACAATGAGAAATATAGATATTTATTGTTTTTAACTGCTGGTCTTTGGTTAACAGGCAACGTATATATTTTAAAAGCATGTAATATATAATGTATTGAAGGTGCATATAATCATTAATTTTCAAATAAAATTCCTCTTGCTCGTGTTGTTTAGGAAGGTTTGGTAATGTTACTGGATGTACAGCTGTATGTGAGTGCATGTTCCTGGACATATGTCATCGATATGGCCAGAAATTAAGGTTGTCAACATCAGATTTGGACATTCCAGAAGATTTGGGGATGTAGTCTGGAGAAGGCAGGGTTTGGGGAGGGGTGTGTCATTAGTTGGGTATAATGCCATAGAGTCTATCTTCCAAGGCAGCCATTATCTCCAGGGGAACTAATCTCTGTAGTCTGGAGCTCAGTTGTAATTCCAGGAGATCTCTAGCCCTCACCTAGAGGTTGGCAGCCTTACAAAAATACAAAGGACCGGTTTCTGAAATTGACCACAAAGATGATGGAGGATGTTTCTGCAAACCAGCTCTTCAGATAAGCATATCCTGGGTGTTTTTTCTGGGGAAAGAGGTGGTGGAACTCAGTGGGTTGCCCTCGCAGAAAATGGTCACATGGCTGGTGGCCCCAGAGGGGAGTTTAGATTGCCCTCTGCACCGCCAAGCAGCGCGGAGGGCAATCTAAACTCCCCTCTGTCTGGAGATCAGGGGGCGGGGCCACCAGCCATGTGACCATTTTCAAGAGGTTCCAGAACTCTGTTCCACTGTTGTTCCAGCTGAAAAAAAGCCCTGAGCATATCAAATAGGGATTCTAAAAATCCAGAATACAATAGCCTTGAAAAGGGGTAAGGAGGAGTAACACAATAACATGGCCTTTTGTAGATTAGAAACCATTCAGCCCACATCAATGGATACCATGTGCTGAGGTCCCTGTGCAGAAGCATCTGAGAACAGCAAGAATGTTCAGCTTCACAAAAGTGAAGACATAGATCAAAGATAGGGTGTTTTGATTGACGGCCAAACGATATTCTTAGATATGAAAAACTAGAAATCATTATTTTTAAATTGACTTGGTTATGATAAAAAGAAGCAAGATTGAACTAACTTTTTTATATTTTAAGAAGATATTCAAGAATAGATAACTTCATATGGTGTTTGAAGTTATAAAATAATTAGCCAATAATGTGTGATCTTTTCAAGTGGGAAAGCTAGCTATTGTTAAGAAATGATTTTAAAAATCTTTAACTATAGGAACCTGAATTGATTAGGAGCTGCTTCTTAGATGGGGCTCCTTGTTTGTGAGCTCATCTTTGGACAATATATTTTTGTTGACTCATATAATTGCTCTCCTTTACTTATTTATTTAGCAATAATGGATGATATAATTTTCTTTTGAGTTAGTCAGTATTAAAGATGCAAAATAGTTATGCCGTAATAAAGGATAAAATGGAAACAAGGATTCTCTGAAAGTATTACTTATGTGCTTTACTTATAACAAGCCCAAAATACTATTAAGATGTACCTCTTGCCAGGAGTTTAATGACCTAATATAGGAAAGCTAACTAGATGCTTAGGGCCTATATCATGCCTGACAGAGAAATCCAGAACTTGACTTTTCTCACTTGTCCTCTCTCTCCCCTTGTCTTCATTACAGTAAAATTCTATTCATGTCTATTCAGAAATGTTCCATTCTGTTCCATAGGGTTTACTCCCAGGCAAAAGTGCAAAAGGTAAACTAATAGTTCAGTGACCCACCCACCCCCTTTTGCTGCAACCATTCTTTGCTCTTGCTCCTCTGTTCCTCTCTGTTCTTGTTTGTTGCTGCCGTGATACTTTCTCTTCCTCATTTGAAGTATAATCCAGAAATCTGAAGTTCTATCTACTCTCTAACATTCCTTTGCTCATACATAAAAAGGCAGAAAGCCTTGGGAAATTCTCCACAGATTTCTGTAAACAGACATTTTAACTATATTCTCATTCAGTGACTGGCTTATGCAGCAGGAAGGATGTGCTATTAGCGTCTTTGAGGCTAGAGGGATGTTACGGGTACCTTTGATACTACGGCTGGTACTACTGTGCCCTAATGGATTTAAAATATTTATTTGTTTTTTTAAAAAAATATAATGCCAAAAGGGGTGAGGACTCATGGAGGGACCTCAACTTCAAAAATTAATCTGTAAACATATGAAATATATCAAGTCCAGCAGTTGGCATCCTAGATTGCAGAATCGAAAAGAGTTCAGTAGCACCTTTAAGACTAACCAACTTTACTGTAGCATAAGCTTTTGAGAATCTACAGTATGCTATAGTAAAGTTGGTTAGTCTTAAAGGTGCTACTGCACTTTTTTCGATTTTGCTACTGCAGACTAACACGGCTAACTCCTCTGGATCTAGATTGCAGAGTAAAACATGATGTTTCAATAACTGCTATGCATAAAGAAAGAAATTAATTTCCAAGTAATGCCTGCTGTCACTTCTGTGGTTGTATATTTACGTAACACAGAAGGCGTGAATGATACAATACAAGTAGCCTATTGCAAGATACATGCAGCTGCCTTGGCCTACAGCTAGCTGTGAGCACATTTTCATGTCCCAACCTAGCTTGGATGATTTGTGCATAGAATTATATTTTTCATTTATTATTTCATTATTTATAGTCTGCCTTTCTCACTGAGACTCAAGGCAGTGTAAGTCAATACGATCAACGGCTGGGACAGTCAGTTATAAATAGAGGTGGGCATGATCCAAAAAAAAATACCGATCAAGCTGATCGTGGATCCGCGCCAGCGATGACCCCAGAGCACCGATCCACACCGATCAAGTCCCATTTCCGATCCAAGATCGGGGATCGGGGAGGCCAAAGCAGAGGGGCACCCCCCCCAACAAACACACTTAGAGCAGAGGGGGGAAGTTCTTAACCCAGCAATGAGCCGCCTCCCCTCAGGGAGGGGACGTTTTCACACACACACACACACACTTAGAGCAGAGGGGGGAGTTTTTAACCCGGTGACGAGCCGTCTCCCCTCAGGGAGGGGACGTTCACACACACACACACACACACACACACACACACACTTAGAGCAGGGGGGGGGAGTTTTTAACCTGTCCCTGCCTCTCCAAATAGAGAGAGAGAGACACCCCGTCAACAAGTTTCAGCCAGCTTTTTAAAAAAAGCAGGGATAGAATCCTCCATTCCTCCCCACCCTATTTTAAAAGCAAGCAGCCACTCTTCCAAAAGCATATTTTAAACAGGAAGAAAGTAAAACCAGGATCCACACAGATCCTCGCGGATCCTATGGTTTTTTAAATAGGAAAAACACAAATGAAACATCAAATCACATATCACAGCCAGGTCCACAGACTGAAATATAAAAAACACAGATCCAAAAATATTTGGTGCTGCCACGGTGAAAAAACATGAATCTGAGACACGGATCCTCATGAATTCATATGATTTTTATATTGAAACAAAACAAAAAGGCTGTCATATTTTAGATCTTTTGGTCCTGTTTGTGGCATTGGACATGATCTTGGACAGTATACTGGATTTTGGGTGGCCCCATGTAAAAATCAAGAGGATCCATGAGGATCCGTGCTTTTGAACCTTGTTTTTGCACCATGGCGCTGCCACAAAGCGGTGGATGAATGATTTTTTTGGTTCCATTTGTGGCAATGGACATGATCTGGTATTGTATGGTGAATTTTGGGTGGCCCAATGTAAAAATCAAGAGGATCCATGAGGATCCTGTCCGGGGTCTGAGCCCCAGCCCCCAGACTTGACAAGAGGGAACAGCAGGGGACAAAAGGGTGGCAGCAACCCCACCCCCCAAGCCGGCAACCAGGGCCAGAACCTACCTACTCCAGGGGGAAGGGGTAAAAGGCCAGAACCTCAGAGGGGTGGAGGGGGCAAGGAGAGACCAGCCAGTCCCACCTTCCAGGGGGAAGAAAGGGGGCTAAGCAGGCCAGAGGGAAAGGGCCACAGCAGGGGGAATGTGGGACCAGCAGCAGCAGCCCAAGCAGAGCCCTTACCTGGCAGGGAGAGGAAGCAGCCTCTACAGCCCAGAACCACACCATGGCTAGAAGACAGCAGCCTGGCTCAGGAGTTGCTAGAAGCCAAGCCTCTCCAGGGGGGGCTGCCACAGGCATTCTGGGGGAGGAGATGGGTAGCCCCGCCCAGCATTGCTGAGCAAGCAGCGCAGAAGCTGGCTAAGGCAGCACCTCATGAGCAAGGCCAGGCAAGCCCAATAGCACGGAGGCTGGCTGGGGCAGCTCCTTGTGAGCAAGGCCAGGCGAGCTCAATAGCACAGAGGCTGGCTGGGGCAGCTCCTCATGAGCAAGGCCAAGGAGCCCTCAGCTGGGGATGGCTCGCACTCAACCCCACCCTACCAGCAAGGCAAAGGAGCCCAGGAGGGATTAGTGGTTGTAGGGAAACACCTGGAGGAACGCACAGCTGGGCCCGGTCAGGAGAAGGAACAAGCCTGGAAGGAGGGCGGGGCGGAGAAAGGAAACCCTATAAAGGGTGGCTGGGAAGAGCTCTGGGGTGGTGGGTTTGAGTGGGAGTGATGGAGCGGAGTTGGAGTGGAGAGAAGCCAAGGAAAAGGCAAGAAGGAGAGTGGAGGCTTGAAGGAGAGTCCTGGGAGGAAGAGATGGTGGAAGATGTAGGGGGTAAGCAGGCCAGGTTGAGCAGGCCAGCGAGTGGATTGAGAGGGAGTCAGGGTGAGGTATACTGCCCCTCCTTCCACAGAGCAGGGTCCTGCAGAATCCCTGGCCCCCCTGTGATGTCAGGAGCTGACTGCCCAGCGCCATGCCCAGCGGCAGCCGTGGCAAGCCCTGACAGATCCATGCTTTTAGATCATGTTTTTGCACCGTGGGAGTGCCATGAAGTGGTGGATAACTGATTTTTTTGCCCCTTTTGTGGCAATGGACATGATCTGGGATTGTATGGTGGATTTTGGGTGGTCCCATGTAAAAACCTAGAGGATCCATGCGGATCTGTGCTTTTGAGCTGTATTTTTGCGCCGTGGCAGTTCCATGAAGTAGTGGATGGCTGAATTTTTTGGTCCCATTTGTGGCAACAGACATGGTCTGTGATTGTGTGGTGGATTTTGGGTGGCCCCACTTAAAAATCAAGAGGATCCATGCGGATCCGTGCTTTTTTAGCATGTTTTTGTGCCATGGCAGCGCCATGGATTAGTGGATGCATGATTGTTTTGTTGCTGTCTGTAGACTAGGACATGATCTATAATATGACAGCCTTTTTGTTTTGTTTCAATATAAAAATCATATGATTTCATGAGGATCCGTTTAAAATCATCTGGAGCCAGCTTTTACCCACTCCCTTTTAAACACACACATAGAGCCGTGAATGAGATTTTCCCACAAAATACAGTGTTTTAAAAACAGGTTAAAAACAGAGAATGACAAACAGAAAAACAGCCATTCCTCCTACAAAGCCCCATTTTTGTAAAAAGCAAAAAACGTTTGGAGAGCCCATGGCTACAGAACACCCCTCCCCCCTCCCTCCCCTGGGTGTCTTCTCCCAACTGGTGACTGCTTTGCTGCTTCGTGGTTGGAAGGAAGCCCTGCTGATCAAGGCAAGCTGGGCTTCCATTCGGGTTTCCATGGCGACAGAAGGAGGGGAAACACAGCTCAGGCATTCCCCTGGCTCTGTTGCCAGGGGAATAGATTACTGGCGCCACAGTGTCTGGATCACGATCAGATACCGATCGATCCGATCAAGCCCCAAACAAGCGCACCCCCCCCCGACTGCTGGATCGGTTGCCATGAACGGCACCGATCAGCCGGGTCCTGATGGCGCGAACGCCATTATCGTGGGTATTTTCCTATCGTAATGCCGATCATGCCCATCTCTAGTTATAAATACAATAGAGTACAATAGGGTCTTCATGGCCAGAGAACCATTTTGTATCTGTTCCGAGCATAGACGAGTGCTAAACAATGGGAAATGATCCAGTTCAGCATCTGGCACTGGAGGTTTTGCACTGCATAATCCTTGTCAAATAACTGGTAACTTCATCTCTGATTTCGAGGAGAGCAGCTAAATATAGGCATCCCTTTTTTATTTTCTCTCCTCCCAAGAGGTCCTTGTTAGAAGCAGTAGTCACAACACCTGTTGGTATATCTGGATCAGGGGACCAGAAGCAGGGCCGGATCTAGGGTTGCAGGGCCGGATCTAGGGTTGCAGGGCCGGATCTAGGGATCTAGGGAAGCAGTAGTCACAACACCTGTTGGTATATCTGGATCAGGGGACCAGAAGCAGGGCCGGATCTAGGGTTGCCGGCGCCCAAGGCAACCTTAGTTTTCCTTGCATGCATGCACAGCGTGTGCGCGCCCACTCCCAGCACAGCGTGATGATGTCATTTTGGTGATGTCATCACACGGGGCGCTGGAGGCAGCGTGCGGGGCGCCATTCGCTTCTCCGCAGGCTGCGTGCCTCCTGTCCTGCAGGGCAGGCAATAGGCAGCGTGGGGGGCTGCAAGGCTGCCCATGCCATGCACCTGCCCTGCAGGACAGGGGGCAGCCGGCTGCCCCCTCTCCTGCGGAGCAAACGAATGGCGTGGGTGGCCGCGCTGCCCTTTGCCTGCCCTGCAGGACAGGGGATGCGCGGCAAACCAGCCGCCCCCTGTCCCGCAGGGCGGGTGAAAGGCAGTGCGGGGGCTGCAAGGCTGCCCATGCTGCCGCCTGCGTGCTCCAGCAGCTGGCAGCTGCTCCCTGCGCCCCCTCCCTGGCAGCGCCGGGGGCAGACTACCCCCCCTGCCCCCCCTTGATTCAGTCCTGACCAGAAGTCCTGCTATGGACAACCGCTGTATGCCTCAGTAGAGGGATCAGCAGCAATGGCATCTCCTACCCAGTTTGTCTGGGTCTTGTCTGCTGTCACCGCTATCATACCTCCATTTATCATAAGAAGCAGGACCCCACATGTGTCCCATTATAGCAAGCGGGGCAGACCCAAGAGCAAGAGGAGACAGAGTGGGGGGCAGCTGGGCAACAGCACACTAAAACATATGAGAGAATTCCTGAATTGCAACTTAGGATAAAATTCCTTTGAGGAGAAATAAAGCAGAATTGCCAGTCACTTTCAGCAATGCTGAAATTGCAGTTTTATTGCAAATTGCGAACAGCACCTTCGAACCCTAAAAATAAAAAAAGTATTTCATTGAGTTCAATGACTGTTGTCATTTAGGCTCACTCTAAATGTTACTTCCTTCATGAGTTCACCATGGAGCCAACCTGGGTCCACACAGACACACAGCAGCTCTGGGGAATGGTTTCCATAAAAAATGGTGAGCCCAAATGGGCTCGGAAAGCTGCTGCCGGTGGAGGGAAAGCTCCTGCCTTCCTCCCAAGTGTTTTTCTCTGTGATAAAACAGTGCGGGGGAGGGGGGAGTGTTCTTGTTTCTGCTGCTACATGTGGAGGTATTGTGTGCAGCAGCAGAAATGGGAAAACTCCCTACTCGCATTGTTTTTGTATGAGGAAAAACCCTTGGGAGAATGGCGGGAGCTTTCCCTTTCCCAATGGCAGCTTTCTGAGACCATTTGGGCTCTCCTTTTTTTTTTTAATAATTTTTTTTTATTTTTCATAACTACAAAACACTACACAGCACTACACAAGACTATCACAAGGAAAGGGGAGAGGGAAGGGACAAAGGGGGGTGGAAAAAGAAAAAAAGAAAAAGAAAAAAGGGGGGGGAATGAACTACAAACACTAAACACTACACTTCAATGTTTTCCCTTCATACTGTCATAATACAAAAATAGCTCCATAGGATAATGATGGAGTGGTTAATCATACAGAGAATAAACATTTCAAATTCTAATTAAACTTTCCTCCCCCTTCTAGGTCCCGGACGCAGTTCTCTCTGTGCAACCGCTGTTGCGGTGCTCTCCTCCTCCTCCTCCCCCCCCTCCGGCTCCTCCTTTTCTTCGTTCTCGGTGCAGCAGAGTTCTGGGTTTTTATTCTCAAAATCCTTTAGTTGATCTTCTGATAATATCTTATAGGCCTGATCTTTATATCTGAACCATATTCCTTCCGGGAATAACCATTTGTACTTTATTCCATGGTCCCTCAGAAGAGCTGCAAACTTTTTATATTTAAAACGCCGTTTCCGGACTAGAAATGGAACGTCCTTCAAAATCTTGACTTTCAAACCCATAAAGTCCAAATCCGCATTGTATGAGTTATATAGAATGGTGTCCCGAATCTTTTTAAATGAAAAGTCAATAATGATCTCACGAGGCAACTGTCGCTTTGTTGCATATTTTGAAGAAGCCCGACGGACCTCCAAAATGGCGCTTTTAACCTCTTCTTTAGTCGTCCTCGCGGGTATCGCCAATAGTTCCGAGACCACCTCCCACAGATCCTCTTTTTCCTCCTCTTTCACGTTTTGGAGACGCAAAATTGTCTGCGTTCGTTCCATCTGTAGCCCGATCAGCTGGTTCTCAACCAGCTTCAGCTCCTTTTTTGTAGCCTTCACAAGTGACGCACTTTCCAGAGCAGACTTCTCTGCCCCCCCCCCGCTGCTGCCTTAATGGTTTTCACTTCGCTTTCAATTAAGCCCACCCTTTGATCAGTTTCGTTCAGCTTGTCAACAAAGGGTTTTATGGCTTCCACCACCGCCCTGCGCACCAACTCTTCGAGCGACTCCCCCTTCAAGGTAGCCGAGATTGACTTACCGAGAGCGGGACTTTGCTTCTTTGCTGCCATTTGGGGGGGGGGGCGCCAACAAAATTCTGGAACTCAGCGAAGGGGAAGAACGAGTCTTCTTCAGATCAACCTCTCCTTCACAAACGCTTGTAGAACAGAAGGGATTCGCTTGTTTACGGGCTTCCGCCTGTTTCTTTTATTTGCCGTTTCTCGTTGCCCGGCGGCACTCGAGGCGCCGCGCACGTCTGCCGGCCTCCATAGGGACAAACGGGCAATTCCCCCCCCGCATTGATTTCGGGGAGTTCTTCCCGCCGCGTCCTGGACCCTGGCTCCCTCCCTGGGAGTCCTGGGGGCTAATCCTTGCGGATCAGCCGCCCGGTCAGGGTTTCCGGTCGTTTCCTCCCGGACCAGCCGAGAGGAGCGTCCGGCATGGCTGAGAAAACGAAACCGAATCTGGGCTCTCCTTTTTTAATGCAAACCATTCCCCAGAACTGCTGCACATCTGCACAAGCCCTAGTTGGCTCTGTGGTGAACTCGTGAAGGAAGTAACGTTTAGAGTGCTTTGAGACGTCCTTATAGGAACATAGAGGATAGGAGTTTATAGAGGCTCCCTTTAGGCTAGAAAGGAGTAGCTTCAGGCAGCAGGAGTCAGAGAGCATTCAGAGAAGCTAGGAAAATACTGTGTTTGCTTAGCAATGTGTTTACTTTTACTTGGTGTGCCTCTGATATGACTGAACCCTAACTTATTACATTGGGTACTTTAGCTAGTTGTAACTTGCATTGCCAATGTTTTGTGTAAATGCAAGCCAAGTGCCGAGGGGTGGGCGTCGCCTCCCTCTTCAAGAAGGGGCAGCAGACCTGAGTGGAGAGTGTGCCTCCCTGGCCCACAGCCCTCTTCCTTCCCCTCACCGCCCAGGCCAGCCTGCTCTGATTGGCTGGCCCTGGCATTTGAATCTGGGCTATACAGGCTCCCCGCCCACCACGAGGCTGCTGAAAGCTCGTGCTGCCCTCCAATGTGGCAGCCACCCAGCACCCTGCTCTCCTCCTGCGTGGCCCACAACTGATCCCCAGAGTTAAGACTGGGGGTGGGGGTGTCAGCATTTCTCACACTGCTTTCATACAGTTGTCTCCCTCGTGCAACAGGACCCTCCTCTTGTTGTCCTGCTACAAGTGTGCATGTGTGTTGGGGAGAGGGGTTGCATGTCTTGTCTTTCTAATATCCCACCCCTGCCTGTTCTGCCTGCCTGACCTCCAATACCAAGAGTGTGTTCATGTTCTAAATTGGATCAAAATAATTTGCACGTAACTGTATTGCCTCCTGGGAAATGTAGTTTGATTTAGTAATTTCTGAGCATGCTCAGACATGATGAAGGCTTCTGACTGATGAAGGCTGCCAAATGCTGTTCAAGACAGAGCAGCTTGTAATATGTGGACTTGGTTTCAAATGATGCATATCCCACTTGTGATATGCCACTCTGTGGCATATACAAGCCAAGCAAGCCAGTGAGCCGTGAACATGGGCCCACAGCAGCTTCCCAGCCCAGTCGGCTCTGCATTGCACAGACCCAAATAGACTAAAACACTACTTATTTTAAATTAACAAATCATCACTGTACGCTATGGAGTGTCCAACTCAAAAGGAAGCAGCCATTGGAGCCAAGAGAAGTTTGATTTGTGCCCCCTAATCTCACCCCTTTTATGTAAATTTATCCCTCCCTTTATTCGGAAGGAAACAGAAGCCAAAGCCAAATGTCTGATCACACACTCCTTGTTTATTGGACTGGGAATTAGCCAAGGCAAGTTTTGCGCATCCCTAACTAGCCAGTCTTCTTTATGAGGTCTGTTTATGGTCATTAAAACATTTCCATCCTGTATTGGAGATACGGTGTCCTCCAACCCTCCTTGACAAGTGAGAAGAAAACTCCTCAGGCTATGCACCCAGGTGTATTTATGGAAAATCTGAGGCTATTTATGTTCATTATATAGTCTTCACTTACCTAATAGAAAAAACATCCCCATGTCTACTTAATACAGAGTTTGGCAGAGAAATACCAGTAAGTAATTATAGTGCTGATTAAGGCAAAAAGGGATAGGGGACATCTGTCTGAGGTGCCGTTTTACATCCTTTGGCAATAAGGTACAAAACTGTTCACGGAGCTGTAGACTGGAGGGGGGAACATTCTCGTCACTGACACAATGTGGCCAAGGCTTGCTTGCCCCATCAGTCTTCACTGGCCACGGCAAAAGAGGAATGTATAGCCAGAAGAACATCACCCTGAATGGAATGCAGACAGACTGTGACGGACATCCACACTGAAACACAGACGATGTTCATCGATAAGGATACCAGTGCAGTGTAGCAAGGCAGGGGACGTCCACCTGGTTGGCAGAGCAATAGAAATGTGTTCCCTCCACCATTCCATTGAGAATGAGAAGGATGGTAGAGATTCCATTGCTATCAGTGATGATGTCAGCACAAAGCAAGATCTGACTGACTGACTAGTGCCACGATGCCGTCATGTTCACAGTAAGGTTCAAGATTGGTTGGGACCACACAATAAAGAAACCCTTTTGAATTAAAAAAAATGGTGCCAAGAAAAAGGGGGGAAGGCAAACAATTACAAGTTACGTAATCATTGTCTAACAACGCAATCCTAAGCAGAGTTACTCCAGTCTAAGCCCATTGATTTCAATGGGCTTAGGTGGGAGTAACTCTGCTTAGGATTGCACTGTAAGTCTGCAATGAACAATTAACAAAATAACAGATACAGATCTATGAGGCAGTGCCGTTGCCTGTCTTCGTTCAGGCTTTTCTTTCTCTTTCCTACCTTTTAACCAGTTACCAGTCCACAAGAGGACATTCCCGTCCATTGCACAATTACTCAGTTTTCTGGGAATCCTCTAGTGCAGGGCCTTATTTGTTATGGTGTCTTGCTATGGCAAGCAACTGAAATTGCTGTGAAACTATATAATCAGCACCGAAGTCAGGAAGTAGACAATACAATGAGCACTTGCCAATTGCTTCAGGACTTGCACATACATGTGATGGAGGTAAAGAGATGAAAATGCATCATCTGGAACAGTGACAAAGATTTCTTGATCTCTCATAATAGCTTAAGCTCAGGAAAATATATGAGATGTATACTGATGATACAGCTATTATTTGCATATTATAGGCACTAAGAATACAAGGAAGTTGCCTAGCCTAAAACTCAACCTACAATTTGCTGCACTGCCTCTTTCAGCAACTTTGCAAGTGGTCATGGTGAACATAAGTTGAATTGTATCTTGGATGCACGGCATAGCAAGCTCGCAGCCAAATTTTGTAAGGATTCACACAATTCACAGCCTGTACAATCATTCAGAATTATATGCGGAGGCTCTGGAGAGGGCATGCCCTGCTCCCACCCTCAGACATCTTTGCACGCAGACTAAACCCTGCAGGAGGTCCCCCTATACATACCTGTATGAAAAAGCACACACACACAGGCTTAGTACATGTAATCCGAACAATGCTGTTTGCACTTGCGTGTGCATAGGCTTCATTGCAGATGGTTGTACATGCAACCATCCGGGGGTAGGGTCAGTGCCTATAATCCTGCTGTCCTCTTTGCACACAGAGTGTATACACTTGGAATGACTTAGCAGAACTATATGCTCAGCCCTTTCATCCTGGAACACGCACAATCCTCAGTGAACAAGGGTAATTTATGCTTATTGTGGAACAATGTACACTTCGTGAATGAGAAGGAAATTAAGAGCTAATTTTCACCACTGATCCTGTAAACGTTTAGCCCCTATGGCTTTCAGCATGTTCCTGCAAGCATTCAAGAAACCCTGTTCCGGAGCTGCTGTCTGTAAGTCACATTGATTCTAGGCATGCCAATGGTTCCTTGAGCACCACAGGCCGCTATATGTCAGTACAAGCAGCATCACTGGCAGTAATTATTTTAATAAATGATAAAGTCTGTGCAAGCAGTACCTGCAACAGTCTAGGCAGCTGATCATACGGTAGCATTGTTTCTGGAATGTACTATTACAAATTGCCAGGAGGCAGGAAGTGAATCCAAATGCTCTCCCGTAAGGAGAAAAAAAAACTATATAAAAAAAATAAGTCTAGGGTCAAATTCTCATTACTAAAATTTAGTTTTCTACAGGCAGGAATTTTTGGAAGAGCATTCAGTCACGTGACTCATGCACATATCATGCACACAGTCTAAAGGGGCACGGCGTCACTATAAACCTGGCCTGCTGGACTCCATAAATGCTGACCTCTGGTTTCCTGGAGGACTTGGAAACAGCATGTGCCTTTCCTGCGAGTATTCTGAACCCAAATTCGGAGCCCTTTGTTTCAGAAGTGCAAACTTGTTTTCCGTACTGCGCTTTGGGCCATGGTCTAGAATGCAGGGAATGTCCTTTCTTGAGGGGAAGAGCTCTGTAGAAATATTCATTATGAAAACATGGGAGAGTTTTTTCCTGGTTAAAAATGTTCGAGAATATAATTAGAGTATTTTCTAATAATGACTGCACAAAAAACAGGGCAGTGTTTGCTTACTTAAACAGGTGATGCCCAAGGACCCCAAGATAGGAAACTGGGTAAGTGTTTAACTGTTCAGAACCTCTAAGCCAGCTCCAACTAAAGGGTCAGTGAGGTTCGCTCTACACATTACCTCTTTTATGAGTTCTCCTCGGAGCCAACCCATGCTCCCTGCAGACACATGTCAGCTCTGGGTATTGGTTTCTATTTAAAAATGAAAATGCAAATGGGCTCAGAAAGGTGCTGCTAGGGGAGGGAGAACTCCTGCCTTTCTCCCAAGAAGTAATATGTAGAATGCTCCTCAGTTACACTTCAATCCTGAGAACATTTTCCTGTGAGCAAACTTCACTGAATAGACCTGAGCAGGTTTCTGAGACGACCTGCTTAGGATAGCTAAGACATTTTCTCCAGGCCTGTTCGGCACCCCGGCTGTAAATGTACTACTGGGCAGCAATTTCATTTAGAAAAAGGAGCATCGGGTTCCACCCAATGCAGATACAGGCATGTCTCTATGCTGCAGTTTCGCCACCCAGTTTCTTATTATCATTTAAAAGACTTGCAGCTCTCTGCAGAGTTACTCTGGCCTCAGCCCAGAGGAGTAACTCTCCATAGGATTGCACAGATCGACAAGCAATAGAATACGGCAGACTTGAGTGTTTTGAAAAGCATTTTCATGAGATTATGTCATGGGGTGAACAGTTTGTAACAGTTCTCCTTCTGACATATAAAGCAATTATGCACCACCTGTTATTGCTGGCTCTAAAATTATAGCTTGGCAGTCCAATCCTGAGCACATTTATTTGGAAGCGTCTCATGGATTTCAATGGCTCTTCTTTCCAAGTTAGTGAATTGCAGCCTTAGAGAGCAAAGAGCATGTGGTCAAATAAATTAACTATGAGTGTACAAGCTTTGTACTTGAGTGCCAAAGTTGCTTAAATGGCTGCTTGGGATACTGTTCTTCAAATATAATTGAGATAGACTAGCTGAAGTAGTTGTTATAGCTCTCATTGGATTTTAGAAACAAATTTTGAAATACGCATTATTTGTGTCCCCTATCTTTGTGATAATTTCCAGGGACCTACATCAGTCACTTATCAAAAGTTCATTCTCTTGCAGATCTACTAGGATTCCATCTTCTGGAAAATCTATTTATTTAGTAAACCAGGGTGGAGCATTTTGCACAGAGTATTCTTCCTCTAAACAGAACATTTCTGATTTTTAAAAAGCCTACAGACAAAGAACTTCCGAATATCTTGAGAATAACTTTCTTCTCTGGGGAAAGAAGTTTTTTTTTTTTAAAAAAGAATCTACATTAGGACTGTGGCCTTCCACCTTATCCACCTTTTTTAGTATGTTGACTTCAGGAAGATTACAGTGTAGCTGGCTGAAATTCTGCATATCTGCAATGATCCAAACAGCCAGAGTGGTTTAGTAGTTAGAGTGTCAGAGTAGTATCTGGGAGATTCAAATTCCAATCCCCACATGGAGGCTGAGAACTAAGCTACAAGAGACGAATTACATGAGGAGGGACATGTGAAGGGAGTCACAATGTTAGTCGTGAAGCTGAGTTTCGAGATCGGAAGGTTTTGTCAATTTCCCCTCTTTACAGAGCCTGGAGAAGGCTGCTCAGGATTTGTTAATTTCCTCTTTGCCTCCTGAAGGCTCTGTCAGTTTCACCTCCCCTTCTAAGAGGTGAAGAGGAAATAAACAAACCTTCTGAGCAGGATCTCCCTGGCTCTGTAGAGAGGAGAAATTGATAAAGCCTTCCGATCTCTTTTAAAACTCAGCTTCCCGTCTAACATTGTGACTCCCTTCATGTGCTCCTCCTTGTGTAATTCGTCTCTTGTAGCTTAGCTCTGAGTAACCTGAGGTCAATTACTCTCTCTCCACCTTGCCTACCTCACAGGGTTTTTGTTGGTAAAATGGAGAAGGGGAGAATGATGTTGTTTGCGTCCTCACTGAGGAGAAAAGAAGGAGAAATATCTAAAAAAACAAATTACCTTCAGTGGCTTATGTTGGCTAAAGGAGGAGACAGACCCTATGGGCAGGCTTGTAAATGACTACTCATCTGGTAGACTATAGGGAGTAAGAATTACCTCCAGCAAGGAAGTATTTGTAGTTTGGAAGAAAAGATGGACTTGTTTTGTTGTCTTTTTAAAATTTTCTGATGCACCCCAAATGACTAATGGTAGAATGTGTGTCAAGAGAGACTTTTGAAAACACTGAGGACTAGTAACTCTTGGGTTCCTATTTGCAAGGCTAGTTACTTCAAAGAATGAATAGGTGAACTACTGAAGTGATATAAAAGCAGAACCCCCCTGCATGATTCTGGATACTCTGGTTAAATTTGTCCTTGTTCAAAATGATATGCAAGGAACTTAGGCCATTTTCATACATCTTACCGGCTGCGCAAAATCATGCAAAACTCCCAGAATGAAGGTGTCTTCCTGGTGTGATTTCCTGTCATGACTCCGGTTTGTGTCGCACCACAAACCAGAGTCAGGATGGGACATTACACCAGGAAGACACCATCATTCCAGGAGTTGTGCGTGATTTTGCGCAGCCAGTCAGATGTGTGAAAACAGCCTTACTCTCAAATGCATTGAATCTGAAGAACCCCAACAACTTGTCTTCCACCAAGTAGATACTGCTTACAATCGCAGTGTGGCAAATTACTATGGGGTTGTGAAGCCTATTTTTGGCTGGCTACTTGAACCTGAAAAAAATAGCAGTGAGGGAAGTTGTCTTGCATGTGGTCGGCCACAATATGGGGTTGGGGGATCAGCAATTATGCAAGCCTGTGTTAATCATAGCTTTCTCTGTCGCTTTTCTGTTGACTTTGAATTGCAAATACAAATAAAAAGGTAAGAAAAATGTGTTTTATGAACGTCCATTTACCCTTTGTATCAGCAGAGTGAGGAACAAAGACATCAAAGTTAAATGCTAATGCTTTTTTTGTGTGTGCAAAACTTAAACTTACGCACATACTGCTAAGGGCCTTCTGGATTTCTTTCTCATTTTCTGTCCCCCCCTTTTCAGCTTACATCTTTTTTGAAATCACTCCACTTATCTCTTAGTTTATACTCTTTTTAGAGTTCCTGTAGTGACTCAAGCCTAGACTTCCCAAAAAGCTTAGGGGGAAAGGGGTGGGGGAAAGTCAGGAGATGTAAAGAAGGGATTGTAATAACAGATAGATGAGCCTGAGGAGCAATTATCATGTAAGCAATCTGTAATAGCTCAAAGTGATTCAACAATTACTAGGCCAGAAACTGGTAACTTTTTAACATCCTTGCGGAGCACTAGAGCAAAAAAAATGATTGAGAATGAAACAGCAGATTATGAGGCAAGCACAGCACCCCCACGTTTGCCTCATAATGCCGTGTGGAAATGCTTTCCAGCAAATGTCTCCTCCCCAGCTGTTTTTAACCCTTGCAGTACTGCAAGACAGGAAAAAGTCTCATTGGAAGGAAAAGCAGCTTGGGTGGCACAGTAGGTGAGAATGCACACGCGAGGAGCTGCCCAACTTCCCCAAACCTGCCAATGCTGCCCTCGCCCTGTTTATTATCTGAGTTAAAGGTGTGGAAAAATTCCATTCCCTCTTTACCTAGACAAAAAGTTAATATTGCATGCCACTACGCTTTCTATAAGCGAGACCAGGCCCCAGGTGAGACAATCACCACCTTTGTCACACCACTGAGAAAGGCTGCACACCTGTGTGAATTTTCCGACCTTGAGGAGGCCCTCTGTGATCGCTTGGTGTGTGGCCTCTGGGATGAGAAGCTCCAGAGGCAGCTTTTCACAAAGAGGAACTTGGACTTCAAGACTGCCTACGAGGAGGCCATCGCCACAGAAGCCACAGAGCAGTCAACAAAGGAGGTCCATCAGGCACACAACCCCCCTCCATCCTGCAAGACCAAAACAGTGCACCAGGTGTGCATGGAGGACTTCTCCTCTATGGATGAGGATGATGAGAAGGTCTTGCGCATGAAGGTCGCCAGCTGGAAGCAAGAGAGGCTGCAGTCATTCCAGGGGGTCCCGTGCACCAGCTGTGGGGGGTCCCACCAGAGAAGGTCATGTAGGTTCCAGAATGCACAATGTAGGAACTGCGGGAAAACTGGACACATCTCCCGTGCCTGCGGCTCTGCTCGGCTCCATGATGCATCACCATGGGTGAGTCGCATGTCACCACCAGCATCCAGAAAGACATACATGCTGGCTGGAACCAGCAGTGTTTCTGTCTTAACATTTAACACATGTGCCAAGATCAAGGTGATGGTGAGGATACAAGACTTGCCCTGTGAGATGGAAGTCACTCTGGGTCCGCACTGTCCATCATCTTCTCCAGCACATTCCAGCGCATCTGTCCCAAGTCGTCCAGCTGCTGCCTTGAATCAGTCGATTTGCTCCTCAAAGACTTCCAGGGCTGCTGAGTGCCAGTCATGGGCATTGGTATGTTCCAGGTAGTCTACAAGGACTTTAAGGGCCCGCTTCGATTGCTAGTTGTCCAGGGCCACCAACCAAGCCTACTTGGTCTAGAATGGTTCCAACCACTGGGTATCTTAGTGACGGGCATACAACAGATCAGCCATGTTGACATCACAGCAGTCTGGAGGGAGTTCCTTGCAGTGTTCAACAGTTCCTTGAGGCAGTACAGTGGCCCGCCAGTATCCTTCGACCTCAACCCAGCAGTGGCTCCTATTTGCCTGAAGCCCCGGTGAGTTCCTTTTGCTCTCAAGCTGAAGATAGATGAGGAACTGGACCGGCTGATCGAGCAGGGAGTCCTGGAACCAATTCCACATGCAAAATTGGAGACGCTGATTGTCACGCCACTCAAGCCCAATGGAGCGGTTAGAATCTGTGCGGACTACAAATGCACAGTAAACAAGGCACTGCAGCAGCATGCTTATCCAGTGCCAGTCATGAGCCACCTTCTGGCATCACTGAATGGTGGGAAGGTCTTCACTAAACTTGACCTTGCCCAGGCCTACCAGCAACTGCCAGTTGATGATGCCACAGCAGAGGCACAGATGATCGTGACGCACAGGGGTGCGTTCAAAGGCAAGCACCTGCAGTTTGGTGTCAACGTTGCTCCCAGAATCTTCCAGAGCATCATGGATGGTCTTCTTCATGGAATTCCGGGCGTCATTCCATATTTTGATGACATCTTGATTGCTGGAAGCTCCAAGACTGAACTGGCTGGGCGACTATGGACTATCCTCAGCAAGCTACAGGACACAGGTCTGAAAGTTAAGAGGGAGAAGTGTCAGTTCAGAGTTCCACAAGTCGAGTTCCTGGGATTCCTTGTAGGTGCTGCTGGCATTCACCCAACTCCAGCCAAGGTACGTGCCATCCGCAGCACGCCAGCACCTGGGTCTCAGAAGGAACTGCAGTTCTTCCTGGGGTTCCTGAACTTCTACCATGCCTTTTTGCCAAACAAGGCATCTGTCGCAGAGCCTCTGCATTGCCTCCTGGAGTCTTCTACAATCTGCGCCTGGGCCGAAAAGAAGCCACAGCATTTGCCGCTGTGAAGGACCTCTTGTCATCAGAGTGTTCTAATGCACTTCGATGAGAAGAAGCCTCTCATCCTCACTTGTGATGCATCACCATATGGCATTGGGGCCGTCCTCAGCCACAAGATGCCCTGTGGGCATGAGGCCCCTATTGCCTACTTCTCCAGGACACTGTCATTGGCAGAGTGCAACTACACACAGATTGACAAAGAGGCGCTAGCCATTGCCGCTGGAGTCAAGAAGTTCCACGACTATCATCATCGTCATCATCACAGATCACAAGCCGCTACTGGGCCTCTTCACGCTGGACCGGCAGACACCACAGTTCCTGTCACCACAGATGCTGTGCTGGACTGTGTTCCTGTCCGCCTACTCCTATGACCTACAGCATCACCCAGGCAAGACCATGCAGATGTCCTCAGACGCCTTCCACTGCCAGACACCGCGATCGACCCAGCACCGGCCCACCATGTTCTGCTGCTCGAAGAATTTCCTCATCCTCCAATCCACGCCTCCGATGTCGCCACATAATCTGCCAAGGACCATACCCTGCCCCGTGTTCTCAACTGGGTGTGGAGGAGGTGGCCGGAGGGCCGTTTGGCTGAGGAGTTCCAGCCATTCAGCTCCAAGCAGCACAAACTTTCTGTACATAAGGGCTGCCTGCCCAAGCTACAGCAGCTAGTCCTCGAGGCACTGCACATTGAACATAAGAACATAAGCAAAGCCATGTTGGATCAGGCCAGTGGCCCATCCAGTCCAACATTCTGTCACACACAGTGGCTAGAAATCCAGTGCCATCTAAAGGACTGTCAGTGAGGCCAGGACACCAGAAGCCCTCCCACTGCCTTCCTTCCAGCACCAAGACAACAGAGCACCACCTCCCCACAAAGAGAATACCATCTATCTCCTGTGGCTAATAGCCACTGATGGACCTCTGCTGCCACCCAGCCACCCGGGCATCATGTGCATGAAGGCACTCACCCGCAGCTATGTCTGGCGGCCTAGCATGGACAAAGTATTTGAGGGGTGGGTCCGTACCTGCCACCTGTGCCAAGAATCCAGTCCAAGCTCCAGTCCAAGCTCCAGTTCACCCATGGGAGTCAGCGCACGCACCATGGTCCCGCCTCCAGGTAGATTTTGCAAGGCTGTTCCAAGGACAAGTGTTCCTGATAGTGGTGAACTCCTTCTCCAAGTGGTTAGAGGTCATTCCAGTATCCACCATGTCCACTGCCATTGTCATTCAGGCACTCCATTGCCTCTTCGCAACACATGAACTTCCAGACACTATCATGTCTGACAATCGGGCCCAGTTCACAGTGGCAGAGTTCCAATGGTTCCTGGTTGACAACTTTGCAATGACACTACCTTATGTCATTGCCTGACATTGCCTTAATCTACCTCTCAAGGTGG
Organism: Eublepharis macularius; assembly: GCF_028583425.1. Taxonomy (NCBI): domain Eukaryota; kingdom Metazoa; phylum Chordata; class Lepidosauria; order Squamata; family Eublepharidae; genus Eublepharis; species Eublepharis macularius. Next base: position 36,322,242 of record NC_072796.1, on the reverse strand, counting down.
ATGGGAGGATAAAATGGGAGGGTGGATGCATGCCACCTTGCCCTTTGTAGAGGAACAATGGATAAAAATGAAATCAATAAGGTATGCTCAGAAACCAAGAGTGAGTTAAGATGGGAGAAAAGTCCTGGAAATGGGGTGGGTCAGATCTCTCACTCACAAGCCCCTCTAACTCTAAGAATCAGAACACTGTTCCCTCATCTTATACCTGATTGAGGCTCACCTAAGTCAACACAAACAGGTCAGGTTTCATCCTTAACTAGCTGGCAGTGCACTGCTAAGCAGAGTTACCCCTTTCTAAATCCACTGAAGTCAAAAGGCTTAGACAAATGTAATTCTACTGTAAAAAGGGAACTGGGTACAATATGGCAAGTCTGAAGGGGGAAAGGAGATAGATAGATAGATAGATAGATAGATAGATAGATAGATAGATAGATAGATAGATAGATAGATAGATAGATAGATAGATAGATAAAAGAGAAGCTACAAACACTCTCCCCAATTGTTTAAGCATAGAAAATATTTTCTTTGCCAATATTTGCTTCCCTTGTCACTTGCAGGTTTAACTATACATTACATGTATTTAAACCATGTTGACTTAAAATGGTGGTTCAAATAAATGTACTCCTTAATACGTGGTCCGTAACCAGCCTTTGAATATAAGAAATTTCCAACCCTAAGTGGATTAATGTCTGAGAATCACCTTTTGTTTGAATATTGGCAACACATCACAGTGGACAATATTGGATTTTATCTTAGATCACCTGATATGTATTTCACTGTTCATTAGACCTTAAAACACTTCAAAGAAACAAAAGGATGGAGAGGAGTGTGTGCTTATCTGCAGACAGCAGGATTATTCCTGTGCTTGTTTTTAAAAGTAAGAGGTCTGTGTTAGCAACTGCATGTTTTTGTAATGATCAAGGACAAAAATAAATGTATAGAGCTTTATAAACAGAAAACCCCTCATGCTTTGTTGTTCTAAAAGTGAACTGGACAAATAGGATATGCATTATATAATTTTATGAAGGAAGAAGTTATTAGCAGGGTCAAGAAAGAGAGTGGCCTTATAACAATTCATAATCAGGCTACACTTGATTTTTATATTTTCAGAAGCTATAATAAAATTGATCTTTATTTATTAACTTAAAATATTTATAGACCCCGTGGCGCAGGGTGGTAAGCGGCAGTACTGCAACCCAAGCTCTGCTCACAACCTGAGTTCAATCCTGGCAGAACCGGGTTCAGGTAGCCAGCTCAAGCTTGACTCAGCCTTCTATCCTTCTGAGGTCGGTAAAATGAGTACCCAGTTTCCTGGGGGTAAAGTGGAGATGACTGGGGAAGGCAATGGCAAACCAACCCGTAACAAAAATTCTGCCAAGAAAACATGATGCGACGTCCCTCCGTGGGTCAGTAATGACTCAGTGCTTGCACAGGGGACCACCTTTAACTTTATTTATAGACTTTCTCCAAGGATTCAAGGCAGCCTACATGGGCAACACCACCAAGCCGCAAAGGTGAAATAAAATCAGTGCTGAAATCCCACAGCATTCAGAACAAGCAGGCCTTCATACCCAGGGATCTTCTGGAGGCATCTGCCAAAAAGAATCTGACGCTGCTTCACTCTCCAAGGAAGGCTATCCAAACGACACCTTTCCGTGTTCTATGAAAGCGGGATTAAAGGTGCCCTCCACACCTCTTGGGGCAGACTGTTCTAAGGCAAGAGTCATGTCACTGAAGGTGACATGTTATTAAACATTTCAAAGCAGGGACATAAGAACCTACTACTCAACGTAATCAACAGCAAGCTGTTGTCTTCTGCTATTTCTCAACTTAAAGGTGGAAAACCACACGTGGAGGATGGCAGAAATATCACTCAAGAAAGTGAAAAACAATAAAGTTATGGGATATCAAATTAGAAGTGAATATATTATCAAACTTACATAAACTTCTATAAACCCATTCACGCTACTCTATATACAAACATTAATTATTCCAGACAGTACAAAATTCAGATGCAGTAGAAAACTCCATCTGGGAAGATATCCAACAGGTAAGCCTCCACAGTAAAACGTAAGCAGAATCACGGTAAGCACTGTATATTCATATACTCATGTCCTTTATGTTGACTTTCTTCCTTTGTCTTTTTTAGGTGGTAGTACCAATGAAGTCGGGATGTCAAAGGACGCTCCTGAATCGCTATTTATACCTCCATGCATACAGCCACACATAAAAGGGTGGTTTGTGTACATAATCAATGTTATATCAATCAACATTTATCCATTTGATACATAATTAGAAAATGAATCAGGAAAAATAGGTTACTAAAACATGGCTTCCAATTCTAAACTAAGATGGTGAGAAACATAGGATTTAACCCTTGGGAACTGGAGTAATGTAATGCATAACAGTGCAATCCTATGCAGATAGTTTCAGGTAGGCAGCTGTGTTGATCTGTAGTAGAAGAGCAAGATTCAGGTCCAGTAGCACCTTAAAGACCAACTAGATTTCCAGGTGCTACTGGACCCAAACCTTGCTATCCTACACAGAGTTTACCTTTGTAAATCCATTAATTGAAACCAGTGGGTTTAGAACAGTATAAATCTGCATAGAATTGTATTGTAAGTTAACACTGTGAGTTTGTAAAACAAAACATTCTCAACCAAGGATTTACTATGAGACCTTAGGTACCCTCAACCCACCATCAATAATATGGCAAAAGTACTATATATATATATATATATATATATATATATATATATATGAATATGTTAATAATGCTAAGTATTATTATCCTATGAGTGACTCCTGAAAGCAGAAAATATTAACCTTTAGAAACGCTTTGCATCGTACAAGTAACTAGTGTTGAAGTATACTCACATGACGGCACACTTCCTTCTTCTATATATCTTAAGAAGAAATGCTCGTATATCTTTACAGTGAGGAGACGTGGGAGCTATATACACTTTGGGAGCATATGCGTTTCTGCCGCAAGGGAAATTTTCCCTTTCCTCTTCAAATGATACCCAAACATTTAGAAAGGAGACCCATGGCTTATTATTGAAACTGAGATGGATCCTATGCCTCTGCTTTGGTAACAGCAAAGCTTTCCGCAGGTACATAGAGACTTCCAACAGCAGAACATCGCTTAACCTCGAGTCAAGCTACAAGTGACGCCTGACACAGGTTGGACACTTGTCAGCTTCCCTCAAGTTTTGATGGGAAATGTAGGCGTCCTGGTCTTGCAGCTGTAATGGAGAGCCAAGCTGTAAAACCAGGATGCCTACATTTCCCACCAAAACTTGAGGTAAGCTGACAAGTGTCCAACCCGTGTAAGGCGTCACTTGTAGCTTGGCTCTTAGGCTCCTCGTGCCAGTAGAGGCTCCTTGAGCCCTAGAAAGGCACTGCCATTTGTGGAAAAATCATAGAATCCAAGCCATTATCTGTGAAGCAGCTCTTAACAACAACCCCTTCATAATAACATACTGTATTATTTCTGCCTTTTCAATAAGAATTGGAAGAATGATTGTTAATTCATAGGTATATTAAGGATACGGTATTAAAGTTCTTCAAGCCATTGTCTAAATTAACTAGGTCAAACAAGCAGAGTATCACTGTGATATTATGTCATCATTTGCAAGGCCTGAAGCAATTACAGTGTTAATTAGCACATTACCTTGAAATTCCAAGAAAGTATTATGCAAATGTTTATACATGTAGAGATTATTATTATGCGGCCCTTTTGTCTAGAGTTGTAATACTTAATGGGTTAAGATCATCTCTATGCAACTACAAAGAAAAATTGGACATGTTACACCAGAAGTATATTTATCTTCATGATCTTATATGAGTGGTCTCTAATGGAGAGCACAGAAAAAAGTTCTGAGGATGTTATGGAGATGGGAATTCTAGGAAATGCCTCTGTCTACAAAGGTAATTATGAACAACCCACAAGCAAGCATTTAGATAAGCCATTTGTTATTAGAAAATATGTCATGCTTTTTCTGAGAAAGGCAGTTGCTCTCTCCACATGTACTGTGGCTTGGACTGCAGCCAGAAATCCATATTATAGCCTGGGGCAACCGTATAGCCAGGACTGGCAATGCCACTGGGCTGTAACAATCACCATATTATTCCTTGTTTTTAAGACAGTTCAGAGCAAGAGCTGCCACCAAATGTCACCAAAACCCAAGCCAGATTTGGAGGGTCCTATGAAGAAATTTCAAGAGAAGTTAAAAGAATTTCAGCGAGATCAGAAAAATTTCTCAAAGCAAAGACATCTCCCATATCTAGTTGTAATTGACTGTTGCTTAAACAGGGTGGGGGGTGGAAGTATTCCTGTTCAAGCAAAACATCTGTAGTAACCTGGCAGAACTTTAAAAGAATTTCAACAACCATAAACATTTCAGCAAGGCAGGGGCTGTTGGTCACCAGACCTCTGCTCACAGTTGGGCCTTCTCCCACCTCTTGCAATAGGAGGGGGCAGAGAAAAGCGTTTTAGGATCTGAATCAGTTTGCAATTAGGTTGACGTTATGTAGACTTAAATCCACTAGTATTAGAGGACCTGTCCTCAAGATCAAACTATAAGTTGGCATCGGATAGCCATAACTTGAATTTTTGGCCCTTAAAATATGGACCAGAGCCATGGTGATGAAGAAGGCTGGGTTAGTCCTTTCATTCTGTTTCCATGACAGACAGTAACCTCTGCCAGGCTGCTGTTAGTCTTGGTTGGGAAAAAATGACAGCTACATGTATTGTACCTGTCTTTTTTTTTTCCTTCCCGAGCTAAAAGCAGACTGGGGACTTTTTTAGCTGATGTGGGGGGAGAGTTAAACCTTCCCTTCACCAGCTATGGAGCCCTAGCCCATATTGTTTGGGACTAGGGTTGCAAACAATCTGGAGAAAAGATGCTATGCTCCCTTAATAGAGTTTTAATGGGATGTTATTTACCAGGTGATATTATTTACCTCCATACTTCACCAGTTAAAGGGGCAGGACATTTTTTTCTCCAGGTTATTGGCAAGCCTAGTGGGGAAGAGGAGGGAACTTTTTTTCCTGGACCAAACACTGCAATGGGCCATCTAATCAAAGCAACATTATGTATCTTTAACAGCTTTGGCAGTTTATCGTGGATCACAGCAGAATTTGTTCTGACTTAAGATAATATTACCGTGACACATTGAGGGGATGCATTTCCTTAACGCTGCTTCTGAAAGTATGCAAGAATGGAAATCTCATGTTAACCACAGCATTCTGCAGTCAGAGCTGTCTGTTCTATACATCTGTATCTATATACATTTGCCATTCTAACACTGCAGTCATAATCATAAGCCAATTAAATTGAGTGGATTTGGAATGGTGAGGCTCTGCTCAGCATCCTCTTGCAGCTATTTTTGCAACCGTGTGACTGTGTCATACAGGTCCGGCCCAAAACATTTTGATGTTTGAGATGGGAAGTCCAATGATACTTTCTGCAGCAAAAGACAACCATAATTTAAATACATTACAATATTATAAATTCAATTGCTGCCATGTCCTCTTCATGCCCACAAACTGTGATGGGAGCTGCTTGACTCAATAGTGATAGGGGTACCTCTGTTCTTGCTTCTGACGCATGGATACCCATGTTCACAAGATACTTCTTTTCATGTAGATTGACAAGAACACACAAAAGCGCTAACATCTCTGTTCTCTGAGAACAGCGAGCTACATGAGAGCTCAGCATTTATGCTGTAGGGCTATTTATGTAATTAGTACTCCTAGTATATTCAGAAAGGCCTTTATTAGGAAAAAAATTCCACAGCTGTGATTATGTTTGCACAGCAATATACAAAAGGAATTTTAACTTTGTAAAAAAGTAGATGGGAGTTGGGGAGAGGGAACAAACATGGGTGGGTAGTACTGACCCTATCAGATCTCAAAATATCTTTAAAAAGATGCTGCAGAAGAACATCTGTATGAGTCATTCACAGGTTACTCTGGCTCTGCTTTTCTCACCCTCAGACAGATGTTTAGCTCAGGGTAAAATTTCCAGAAGAGGAAAATAATTCATTTATTCCCTTTTCTCTTTCATTAAAACATTTTAACACCCCACCTTTAATCATATGCTTCAAAGAGAAGAACATCATGTTCTCCACAGTTCATTCACAAGTAGGGAAAAGATCTGTAGCAGTTCATTAGCACAGACACTGAAGGTGTCTGTCAAACTACTCCAGCAACTGGACATTACATACTTTGAGAGCCAGTTTGGTGTAGTGGTTAAGAGCAGCAGCAGGACTCTAATTTGAAGAACTGGGTTTGAATCCCTACTCCTCTGCTTGAAGCCAGCTGGATGACCTGGGGTCAGTCACAGCTTCTAGAAGCCCCACCCACCTCACAGGGTGATTGTTGTGGGGATAATAATGACATACTTTGTAAACTGTTCTGAGTGGGTGTTGTCCTGAAAGCGGGTATATAAATCAAATTTTGTTGTTGTTGTTATAGAATGTGGCCTAACATTTCTGGGCAAGATCACATTATGTATACATATGAGCTCCTATATCTTTACATGGCCTTTGAGTCAAGGCTGTTATTTTAATTCTTCTTTTTGTCATAGGATTTACATATGCTTTACGGTTTATAATATTTTTCAGAGACAACGGACAACACTAAAAGGAAAAAAGCAACCTGAACCTGGGAAAAAAAGGACCCGGCTGTCTAGCACCCAGTCATATGGCCATGCATAAATGTAGCTCCATCTACACACAATTCAAGTCTAATCAGGTCTGCTCAAAAGTAAATCCCACTAAGTTTGGTAGAACTTACTCCCTGGCAAGTGTGTATATCATTTTACTGTGAATCGATCTCTCACATGAGAATAGCTGCAGAATGTCCATGATCACAGCTAGAGATGGGCACGATCGGCATTACGATAGAAAAATACCCACGATAATGGTGTTCTCACGATCAGGACCCAGCAGATTGGCGCCATCCACGACAACCAATCAAGCATTGGGGGGGGGAGCTTCATCGGGGCTTGATCGGGGCGATCGGTATCTGATCAGAGATCCAGTCACTCCGGCGCCAGTAATCTATTCCCCTGGCAACGGAGCCAGGGGAATGTCTGAGCTGAGTTTGCCCTCCTTCTGTCACCCTGGAAACCCGAATGGAAGCCCAGCTTGCCTTGATCAGCAGGGCTTCCTTCCAACCACGGAGCAGCAACGCACTCACCAGTTGGAAGACATCCGGGGAGGGAGGGGGAAGGGGGTGTTCTGTAGCCATGGGCACTCCAAATGTTTTTTGCTTTTTAAAAAAACGGGGCTTTGTAGGAGGAATGGCTGTTTTTCTGTCTGTCACTCTCTGTTTTTAACCTGCTTTTAAAACACTGTATTTTGTGGGAAAACCTCATTCACGGCTCTGTGTGTGTGTTTAAAATATGCTTTTGGAAGACTGGCTGCTTACTTTTAAAATCAGGTGGGAAGGAATGGAGGATTCTGTCCCTGCTTTTTTTTAAAAGCTGGCTGAAACATGTTGATGGGGTGTGCCTCTCTCTCTATTTGGAGAGGCAGGGACGGGTTAAAAACTCCCCCCCTCTGTTCTGTTCTGTGTGTGTGTGTGTGTGTGTGTGTGTGTGAACGTTCCCCTCCCTGAGGGGAGGCGGCTCGTCGCCGGGTTAAAAACTCCCCCCTGCTCTAAGAGTGTGTGTGTGTGTGTGTGTGTGAATGTCCCCTCCCTGAGGGGAGGCGGCTCATCGATGGGTTAAAAACATTCCCCCCCTCTGCTCTAAGTGTGTGTGTGTGTGAACGTTGCCTCCCCGTGCCCGCCGGACCCGGCGGTTGCCACCACCACCCACCTTCCCACATAGCTGGGAACAGCGGGGCGCCCCTCTGCTTTGGCTTCCCCGATCCCCGATCCACGGATCGGAAACGGGAGATGACCGGTGTGGATCAGTGATTTGGGGTCGTCGCCAGCGCTGATCCCCGATCAGCTTGATGGGTAATTTTTTTTGGATCGTGCCCACCTCTAATCACAGCTACCCTTTTTTGAGCTGCTTCAATCACATATATAGCTACAAGTTGTCCATGCACACTAAAAATTATCTGCAGGGTTGGTTAACCCATACATTGCATGGCAGGGCAATTAATAGGGTTGCCAGCTTCCTCCTGGGCATGGGGTGATCTTCTACCCTCAGCTCCAGAAGGAAATGCAAAGGCAAAATGAGTGTGTGTGTGGGGGGGGTCACAATCAGCATCCCCAACATCATGATGTCACTTCTGGCATGACCCAGAAGTGATGTCATCTTACCAGATGGCTCTTAAGTGAATGCTAGAGCATCACCCCAGTGCAATGATGTCACTTCCAGGTCATACCAGAAGTGACATCATTGTGCCAGGGATGCCAATTTCCCCCTCCTGCAATTCCCCCTTCTCCCACCAGTTGCCAAGCCATGTCTATGCTTAGGATGAGTATGTTGTTCAGGGTCCTGCTGCTACCTTCTTCCTATGCATGAGCATACAAAAATTGTTGAACTATATTTATTTACTACATTTGTACTCTCTCCCTCTCTCTCCAGTGGGGACACAAGGCAGCTTACATCATTCTCTTTATCCTCACAACAACCCTGTGAGTTGGGTTAGGGTGAGAGTGCGCTACTGGCCAAGGTCACCCAGTGAACTTACATGACACTGTTGGGATCAGACCTGGATCTCCCAGACTGTAGTCCAACACTCTATCCACTACACCACCATTGCTGGCAAGAAAACAGATCACGTGTGAGAATTCTTGCATGCAGCTCCCAAGACAAGAAAAGTTAGCAATCTCCAGATGAGGCCTGGAGTTCTCCTGGAATTACAAGTGATCACCAGACTACAGAGATCAGTTGCCTCAGACAGTGGCAAATTCAGAGGGCAGACTCTATGACATCTCTGCTGAGCCCCCACCCCGAAATGTCCAGGAATTTTCCAAACTGGAGTTGGCAACCCTAGCAAAAAGGTGGAGAAAGTTTACCTCAGGGTCAAGTTATTAAAGCAATATTAAAGCTTTATCAATGAAGGCTCTTTACTGTGGTAGCGGCCATAGAAAGTCACTCTCCAGAGACACCTTATCTGGAAATCTTAGCTGATGCTCAGTGCATGAATTCTTTCCCCAGGCCTAAAGTTCTTTCTGAGACAACAGGCCACCTGCTCTACCATTAAGAACTTCCTTAAAATATTCTCAGTTCTTTTACTCCTTATAATAAACTCTATAACCAGGGCAACTTGGCCAAGTCATCAACTTATCTGTCCAACCTTTCTCTATTGCTGCACAGATATAAAGAAATGTCAGAAGAACCGCAGGATTTGAGTTCAGTGGCACCTCAAGAGACCAACAAGATTTTTAATGTAAGCTTTCGAGAGTCAGAGATCCCTTCTTCACTAGTATCTGAAGAAGAGAGTGCTGACTCTCGAAACCTTATACTCTGAAAATCTTGTTGGTCTCTAAGGTCCACTGGACTCAAACGCAGCTGTTCTATTGCAGACCAACATGGCTACCCACCTAACTATAAATAAAGGTTTTACCTTACTGTGATTGGTTTAGATTTGTGGTGCAGACTACTAGCTAATAAGCAGCCTACCCTCTATTTCAGTCCCTGAGGGATCCATTTACAACAAGCATGTTTGACCAAGGGAGCACAAATAATTCATTTAAACTGTTCCAGAACATACACACATCACTTAAGCTTCAGATTAGTATCTATTCTATTCATACACACTACCAGGGCTTTTTTGCAGCAGGAACGTGGTGGAACGGAGTTCTGGCACCTCTTGAAAATGGTCACATGGCTGGTGGCCCCGCCCCCTGATCTCCAGACAGAGGGGAGTTTAGATTGCCCCTCTAAACTCCCCTCTGTCTGGAGATCAGGGGGCGGGGCCACCGGCCATGTGACCATTTTCACTGAGGGTGATTTAAACTTTTAAAAAACTCCCCCCTTGTTCCAGCTGACCCAAAGTGACATCATTGTGCAGTCCTGAGTTCCACCACCTCTTTTCCCAGAAAAAAGCTCTGCACACTACATATAATATTTCCATTATCATAGCTGGAGATGAATCACTCACAACTACTCCTTCAGATTCAGTGTCATCTGACTTTCTAATACACCATTTCCTCCTTTTTATTTTTTTTTAAAAAATCACAAAATATCAAGAATTTTGGTGAACAATATAGCTGTGTCAGGCCTGGGGCTAACAGCACACAGAGGAGCTGAGGTACTAGAGAGCCTCTTCCTCTGTGGGAGCCTGAGCAAATTACCTCAGTTGCCCCCTCCCCTTCCAGAAGGCTGTGTGAACTGGCCCTAAAGTTTCATTGGGTGGTGGCACCTACTAGGTGAAATATGGCCAAGCAGGTTGTGATTCATCTTGTTCCCATCCCACAGTTTCTCATGGCCACCATTTCATGCATTAAGTCAGTACCAGAAACTGGCTCCTGGCTGAATACTATTATGCCTGTTTTCTTCCCCAGAGCCTTAACAGACTCACTACTTCAACAGCTTTATCTCTACAGTTGCTCACTGCTCACCTTCTTTCCTGGAACCACTTAATACTCAACCTGGCCCAGCAACTAATTGTGAGGCTGCACCCAGGATGTTATCATTTGCTATATGCTGAAGTAAATTGCCACTGCGCATTCAATTGCTATACTGCAGGAAACATGGAGAAAACATGTTTAAGTGCCATTTGAACCACCCACACAGTGAACATGTATTCTGGCAACAATGATCTTCTTGTTGCCAACTCTCTACCAAATGTTATTTTTCCTACGGAAATGCATTTTTCTAACTCAAAGTCCTGAACAAAAGAGCTCCAGATGGCAAGAGTGCTGTGTGAGAAAGCTTAGCCACCAGGGGGTCTAATTTTCACTAAGCACCCCTGATTCCAATTTAAGTTACTAGGAACTCAAGGTGCTCAACTATTTTTTTTTTTAAAAAAACCCAAACGACTGCTTTATCTAGCAAACAACAGCTTGCATACTTAGATCTGACACAATATTTTTTTCTGTGAAGCACAAACTCCAAATATAGTCCACCATACAGAGTCCAATGACAAAGCAAATGCAGAAGCAAAAAGTTGCATTCTGACATTGAGGATCTGTGAGTGGAAGTTAATCGAAGAACAGCGCCAACCCAGAAATGATTGAGGACTGATTCACACATGCATGGTCACTGAGAGCGGAACTACAAGTGACAAAAGGCACAGGTTGGACACTTGTCAGCTTCCCTCAAGTTTTGATGGGAAATGTAGGCAGCTTGGCAGAATGTTGGACAAGCGACAGTTGAAAAGTCCATTGGACAGCAGTCAGAGAGCCAAGCTGCAAGACTAGGATGCCTACATTTCCCATCAAAACTTGAGGGAAGCTGACAAGTGTCCAACCTGTGCCTTTTGTCACTTGTAGTTCCGCTCTTAGTCATCAGCGGTTGAGTCAAGATTGCATGTACGAATGAGCAGGATCTATTGTAGGTTGTATTTTATTGGTTTTATTTTTAATGGCTGTGTTTTAATGGGTTGCATTTTATTATCTCGGCAGTAAGCCATCTTCAGCAAGTTTTCTAAATAAGTAAAATAAATAAATATCTTTGAAAATATTTTGTATCTTTTATATCAATATAAATTCAAGGCAGATATAATACTTTTCAGTTGAGATACTTGATACATTCTTTAACTTTAATTGAATTTTTATACCGCCCATCTCCCGAAGGACTCAGGGCGGTGTACAGCCAAAATAAAACATACAAATATAAAACAGTAAGAATATAAAATATAAATATATTGGATAATTTAACTCAGAACAGGACAGAACAGGACAGAACAGGACAGAACTTCTGCTGAAGTTCAAGTACTAAGGGATTCAAGTTGCATTCCTAAGGACACATCTGAGAGCAAGTCTCAATGACCTCAATGGGACTTACTTCTAAGTAAATATACGTAGGATTGTGCTGACAGTGATGCCACATCCAGCAACATATATTCATGTGTGCTACAGCCATCAAAGGTCGATTTGAGTTCATAATATGCAGGAAAAATTGACACAGAAAATCATTCTGCCCGCCAGTAAAAAAAATCTTCTTACAGCAACCATCATATATTGTTGTGCCTGGACAACTCCAATAAGAAATGCCCAAGAAAAGCACCAACTTGCAGTGCTGGTAATACTTAATCCATGCCCCTCCTCTAGGCCAAGGATGCAGAATTTCAGAGCTTGGGAACCCTTTCCAGGGTTACCATATCTGTCGCTATAGATGCTGCAATCTGAAACTGAAGAAATTTAAGGAGCTCTGATTTTCAAAGCTTCTTTAAGTTTTCATCTTTATTTATTTCAAATTTCTATTCTGCCCTCCCCATGGGCAGGCTCAGGGTGGATAACTACATATTAAAATACAATAAAATTTCATCTACATTAAACATCATTAAAACAGCAGTGTATTTCTATTAATACACATTTAAAATTTGATGGTGGACAGCTTCACAGGGAAGGTTAAGATTTTATACACCCCTTTTTTCAGGCCGGCGGAGGCCCAGCTTCAGCCATATGCCTGGTAGAACAACTCTGTCTTGCAGGCCCGGTGGAAGGATAGTAGGTCCTGCCGGGCCCTGATCTCAGCAGACGGCGCGTTCCTCCAGGTGGGAGCCAGGACCGAAAAGGCCCTGGCTCTAGTTGGGGCTAGGCAGGCCTCTTTGGGGCCAGGGACCACCAACAGCTGTTTGTCCCCTGATCGGAGTGTCCTCCAGGTGACATCTCACCTTCAAACATGTCCACAGTCAATTTGTTCCATATAATTCTGAATGAAAGTATGAGTTATTTTTTTAAAAACAGTTAATTTGGCTATGGGATTAGAACCTTGACTTTCAATACGTCTATCCTGTGGTTGGAAACAAACATTTAGAATCAGTGTGGCAGCCACTTCAAAGCATAAGGTCCAGCATCTGTAATCACATCAGTACATAGTCAGCTAAGCCAATGCCTTCTGCTTTCTCAGATTTCTACAGTGTGAGCCAGTGGTGCAGTGGTTATAATGTCAGTCAAGGATCTGGGATACCCCGGTTCAATTCCCCACTCTGCCATGGAAGCTTACTGGGTGACCTTCGATCAGTCACACACTCCCAGCCTAACCTACCTCTGAAGTTTGTAAGGATAAAATAAAGGAAAGGTGAATAGAGTACATGACTTTGAGTCCCCACTGGGGAGAAAGGCAGGGCATAAATGAAGAAAAATAAATAAATAAATCTCATTCCGTTCATGCATTTTTGATAAAGGAAAACAAAGGTCTGTTAATCAGTTTCAACCCAAGCGTTAAATTTACATATAAGTGATTTTTTTAGCTGGACTTTTAAATCTTAAAAATAGTATTTGTCATATAATCAAGATTGGGTTGGCTGTCTCTTAATGTGAAAATTACACACACACCTGTATTTTTGGAAATGGCATACGTATCAGAATGGCATACCAATAGCAAGCTCAGGTGCTTGAAATTTATTGGTATTTTGCCAAAGAATTATATTTAAAAATAAATCACAATATGCTATATTACATGAAGAGGATGTCTCCCATGGTTGTTTAGGAGGCGATCCCACAGATGACGATGCAGCTTACCACCAAGTAACGTCTTCTTGCACCATCCTCAGTACTACCTACCACCTACCCTAAACTTTGTTATTGTATAATGTTCCAACTTTAAAATGAAAAACAAAAGTTTAACTAGTATCAGTTGATCAGAGCTCTGCCTCAGGCACTAAAGAAAGTAAGAGCAAATATGTCTTATGTTTTTATAATCTTTATATAGATTTCTGAGCTCTCTTTGATCCATTCTTAAACTATATATATATTTGGAACAGGGTGGGACTCTTGTACAAGTAATAACATCAATAATCATTTATGTTAGCCCAGAGTCTCAACAGAAGCAACCACACCAAAGGCTTGCTTCCTAAAGATCCCACTTTATTCACTTACGGTCATTACAAATTCTCCCTCACTTTTTACTTCATTGAATTCATTCAAGTTTTTTTGTGCAGTTCATTCCTCTTTGTTGCAGACCTCTTGATGTTATTTTTGCTTTGATCTCTAACAATATGCCATTCAATAAAAGAAGATCTAGGAAAATGAAGGCCAGCAAAGCAATAACAGCTGGAAAGTTGTGACTACAAGAATTTCACAGATGGTGTCCACAGCATGTTATGTTGGATTTGTGAAAAATTCAGCCAGCGCTAACAAAATAACTGTGGGAATATACAGGATACTTACTATAGGTACAGAGGAGGTGGTATTACCATGTATGTTGCTCATTCCCTCTAAGCAATAGGTTTGATACTACAAGATTCCTCGTGTGAGAAGATATATCTCCTGTAGGGCTGGGTCTCCCATGAGGCAAACAGGTGGTTGCCTCATACAGTAGCAATCTCCCATCCCACCTAGCCTTTTCCCCCTTGCCACTGCCTGCACTTCTTCCCAGGAATTGGTGCAGCTAATTCTCCACACCTTCTCTCCATCATTGCAAGTCACATATGCCTCATAAGGTTTCCTAGACTCTCAGAATTTGGCCAATATGATGGACAAATTCTCACAAGAAAAAAAACTCACCAGAGTTTGAGAAGCCCTATATACTATGTGTTGCTTAACACAGAGTTTTTAAAGCAAGCTGGGGGAGGAAACAAGCAAGCAAGAATTGCCCTCCAAGCTCCAGGACAGAAGCAGAAGCAACAGTGAGAGCATTTTCAGGAAGCAAAACAGATTGTCAGCATTGACCTGCTACTCCGGCCTATGCTGTTCAGTTCAATTGTATTATTATGATCCAAGATCAAAATTCAGATCAGCATATACAGTAATATGTAACAAATACATTAATTCCAAATCTAAACATGTCTAAGGATTAAATACAACTATATAGTAAAATAAATAAAATATTTACAATATAATTAAGATTTCTTAAAAGAAGTTTAATGTTCTGTCTAATTAAACTAACCAGGGTGCAGAATCTTGCCACCTTGGGCAGTAATTTCATTGCAGCAATCAGCTAGAAGGAGAGCAGAATAAAATTGGTTAGATCTACTCGGGTAGACAGCAATAATTGGTAAAATGTACTTTGTTCAAGTCTCCTGATAATACTGACAAAATAAAAGAATATGCTCTATTGTTTCTACCAGCTTGGATTGGCAGGGGAAGAGACTGTTTACATATAGGATAGGAGCATATCTCCCCTCCAAAAGAGCAGAGGGGAGAACATTAAGATGTGCTAAAGTAAAGGCTCTGCAGTGTTTCGGAAATTCCAATGAGAAAAGATAACTGGGTGGGCTACTGCTGGAAACAGATGCACAGTACAGAACTGAAAGACTCACTCTTGCACTTCCATATAGATTCACAGAAGAGAAGGGCATCTATGAGGTTTTCTGCCATTGGTTCTGGACCCCAAAGTGCTTCAGTTTATCCCGATTTCGACATGCATTTTTTAACCTTTTGTTTTCACTTTGGGTGTTTTGTTTTTTTGGTTTCTTCCCATTTTTTCTGGTTCTTTTGAAACCACATTTATTCTGATCTTTTTCTGGAAGCTGATTTTGAGTTGATTTTTTCCTGTGTAATGTTTCCTGTGTAATGTTCCTGTGTAATGTTTCACCCACCCCCACCCACCTTCCACCCTCTTTCCGATGATTGGGCATTAGTTATAATTGAACCATTCCTCCCTCCACTTTCCTTCCCTCCTCTTGGTTTCATTTTCTATCCTTTTTTAAAATCATCAGTTTCATATTGCTACCATTGTAATGATAGATGCTGCAGGTTCACATAATTCCCAGTTTTCATTAAAAAAAAACAAACCTAAGCCACTAGCCTGTTACATTGCAGAGATATACCTATTCCCTTGCATCTCCAAAACGGAAGGAGCTAGAGCCTTTTTTTTTAAATGAAAGCTGGGAATTCAGAGAACCTGTTGGACATATTATTACAATAGTAGGTTGGTACAGAGCTATGAAAATGACCGTTTAAAAAAAATTAAAAGCCCTGGTGGCTCAGGGGAGGGGGCATGGCCACTTCTGGTGCCAGAAAAAGCAGTGCAGTTTGAAAAGCACATAGTCTCTGCTGCTCCAGACTCTGTTCGGACAGAGGTTGGTTTTCCTGACAGGGGTGGCCAACCAGGGAAAGGCAATCTGACTTGGACTATGGTGGTGTTCATGTATGAGTGGCAGAGCTGCTCCCTTTTTAGACTTCCCCATGCGAAGACTGACAAAGTCAATTTTCAATTTTTTAAAATTCAGCCCTTATATCGATATAGCAATATAATCATGCACAAAAAATAACAAGGCAGGTGCTGTGACATCATTGATGATGTCACCAATGACAACAGTACCCTCCCCTGAAAATCTCAATAATTTAAAGCACATGCAGAACAAAATAAACCAACTCTACAACTGTAAAAATGCAGAAGTGCAGAAGAACCATATCCAAATCGATTCCAGGGTTTGTGAACTGACTGCTAAAAAAATCAAGAATAAGTCAAACATGTGGAAAAATCCTTTGGGTAGAATGATTTTTGTGAAGTGATTCACATGTCCCTGCCTTATCTATGTTCCAGCCTAGGCTTGACAGGTGGAACATCAGCTGACCAATCACATCAAAGATTGTAAGGGCTTTTATCCATTCTGTCTAGACCTGTGACAACATAGATAGGGCTCCTTCCCCTAGTACTAGCAGATCTTGACTTGAATCCCAGACTCCATGACAGCAGGAGAAATACCATCTGAGTTTTCTGCGGCAGCTCCAAACTGAAGCAGGAAAATTTGCTTTTCTTCAACATGGTATCTATGACAGAAATTATATGACTATGCCTACACTTGTGTTAATTTTGTACCGAACAGTACTAAAACCTGCACACAGTCAAAAGTTGAAAAGACTTTCTGATCTCTGGTAACAATATTCACCTATTATCTATTTTCCTCTGTGAATTAAGCCTTTTCTAGTCAACTGCATATCCTTTTGACAATCCTGCTAAGATTTCCTGAAATGCAGTTCTCTTCCCCCAACCAGTTTTGCCATCAACTTCACATGTGATATTTTTCATGCCTAGGAATTATGTCTGTGTAAGGAAAATTGTCTGTGTGTGAAATGGCCCTCAGTGGTTAGGCCGTCTATAAACTATGTCCTAATTAAGAACTCAAGGGAGAATTTTTATCTAAATTGAAATCCTTAGAGCCTAGATGAGCCAGCTTTAAACGAACCTTGCCTTCAAGTTTTGTGAGCTGAGACAAAATTTCACGCTTGAAGAATAGTTTAACTAGTGTGTAGATTCCTTGTAACTATATGCCCTGACATAAAGGTTTACACTATGTAGGGTTACCAGGGACCCCGGGAGCCAAATCAAAGGGGCAGGGGACACTGCGGCAGGTACTTGCCTCATCATTTTGATGTCATTTTCCATACTAGAGGAGCTGCAGATCTCGCTAAAGATAGATTTAATAGAAAATGTCTCCAAATGGGTGATTTTCAGTGAATCTGCGTTCACTGAGATGATCCGCAGCTCCCCTGTCATGCAGGTCAAATGAATGAGATCGAAGGCAGTAGATGGGGGCAGGGATTCCCCCACCTTGGGAAGGGGTGGTGGATTTTGTTGTGAGGATAATAATGACATACTTTGTAAACCGCTGAGTGGGCATTAAGTTGTCCTGAAGGACGGTATATAAATCAAATGTTGTTGTAGTGGTGATGGTGGTGGTGGAGGTTATTAGCAAGAAAAGAGGGAGAAGCATTAGATAGATATAGATTTTCTGTGTTTCTTTTTTATATGCCTGAAACTATGTTCTGTTCTCATGAATACAGTTGTTTATCAATATATCATGTGTCTTTAAGTTGGCCTAACCTTTGCCATCTAAAATTCCTTGCACTTTGTTCACATTTGACAGAATGTTTGAAGCAAGGCAGATGTGACATAGAAGGTCTGTAAGTCGGTCCTTCCATGGTGTTTTTGGTCTATTTAATCCTAATGAGCAGCTATTGAAGATCTGGAGAGCAGTATTGGGGGGAGGGAATATTTGATCCTCTCATCCCATGCCACTTCTCCCATCTAAATCATAAACAGTAAAAAAAAATCAGAAATTATTCATTTAGTAGTATTTATTTTAGGGAGCAAAAGCAGCTTACATCATTCTTTGAGTTGCCAACGCCAGCCTGAGAAATTCCTGAAGATTTGAAGGCAGAGCCTGTGGAGGGGACAATTTGTGGTGTGATTTCACCTAGAATCTATGACATTACCTAGATCCTGCCCTCTGAAACTGCCATTTTCTTCAAGGGACCTGATCTCTGTAATCTGGAGGTTAATTGTAATTCCAGAAGACTCTCAGACCCCACCTGAAGGTTGGCAACCCTACTGTCTCCTCTATCACCTTCATGGGAGAGAAAAAGACAGGTATCGATGCTTTATTCCTCTGCCCTATGGTTCGTTATAGGTTCAGGTGGAGACGGATCCCTGCAGGAAATCCTCCTGATCATGGACCTCTTTTGAATCTAGGACATGACAGAGGAAAGATAGTATCAGAAAAAGATGCGCAGATCTGTGTCATCTAATATCTTGAACGTGCTAGATGTCCTGAACTCTCACCTGGCATGGTGTGATGAAAGTTGGTATGGTGATAACATCTATCCAGAGTGAGCTTCATCATGAAAAATGTTGCCCGCATCTCAGTTATGAAGGTGAAAAGCCATCCCACAGCACTTCTGAACCATAGCGCCTACAATCATAGTATGCCTCATCATGGACTAATTCATAATGCATGTCATCATTTGATAATTCTCAACCAAACAAACACATGAATGGTTTGACTGAAGTTTTGAGTTTTCATCAGGCGATATGTATGATTTTTTCCCCTCCCTATAGGGAGAGATCTGTGATAGTTTACTTATGCTGGTCATTAGTTAATGGTACAAATAGCAAAAGATGAATGTCCAGGTCTGAATTCGCTCATCATGAGTTAACACTGATTCCTTTGATTTGTCAGTACAGATGCAAGAAAGATGGCAATTACAGTGTAGATTAAGCTGGTCAGTTTCACATTCTAAGTGCACCAGATCAACACTGTTACATGCAGTACAGACAATATAGACAGTTGCCTTCCATAGTAGGTACTTACCAGATTTTGCAAGCATAGGGAGGTTTCTGCTTTAAATACAGAATGTAGGCCAATACTGTAATATGAAATGACCTTTTTCTTGAGGGATTACACTGTCCTTACATATGGCATGTCTTTACTCAAGCCTGAACAATTTAACCATCCTTACAGTTATGGATCATGTATAAAATCAATTACTTGGCCCTTCTCATTTCCCCTCTGTTTAAAAATGCTTCCATTATGGTAAATGGAACTAATTCATCTAAATGTTTTCTAACATGAATATATATGAATATAGTAAATACATTTATCTATGTTGTCTTTCCTATACAGAAAATAGGCCTTGTTGCTTCTGAAGGTTATATTCATTGATTTAAATATATGCACATTTAAAATCGCTACTTGACTACCATTTGTGAACCAAAGAAAAGACTACTGGTAAACAGGGTTTTTTTTCCATGGCTTGTTCCAGTCTGGAAACACATACACACAATGCAAATGAGAAACGGCTCCTTTCTAGATGCATTTGCAATGAGTTCAAAGATCTATTTTATGTTTTTCTTTAATTCCACCTATGTATATTTTTATAGGCTCTGTTGTAATTCTGGTCAGTAAACATAATGGTTGTAGTTAGCTAATTCCAGGTAAGTGTATGTTTGGGTCACCCCCACTAAACTTCTTATACATTGTTTTGAGCAAATAAATTGGACTGAACGAATTTCGCCCCATTTAATTATGGACAATGGGGCCATTTCCACTGCCTTTTGCTTTTGGATGTTGCCAGAATCATTGGTCTAGTTCATTGCAGTTGCTGGTGTGTTTTTGTCATTTTTATAACATTGACAGATTATATGGAATTTATCTGCGACTGATACAAAATTAAAAACTGATTTTTTAAAATGTTTATGACAAAAAATGATGTTATGAAAAAGAAACTGGTACAAAAACAGGAGGGTCATAGACTCATTTCTCACAAGGATGAAGCAAAATAAAAATAGAAATATTTGACATAAACCAGGCAGCTTTTAAAATTTGGTCTCATCCATATATATAATATTAGGTGATAAAGCACAGAGAACATTTGTTTCGGTTTCACATCCAGTGTTTCCAAATTAACTCCATTCCATTGTTGGTTTATTCTGGGTGGGCTGTTGCCAGTTTGGATCTAATCCATTTGTTTTTTTTTTTTCATTATTATGAGTTTTGGCACGTTGCTTGCACAAGGTGAGTATTGCCTGCACATGCACACATGCATGTTGTTCTTTTCAAGGGGGTTGGGGAAACAAGGCTTCGGGGCAGCTGTTTTTGCACTTAACAGCACCAAAATCACACAGAACCAGTCTTCCTTCTAAACCATCAACGCACCATGTAACATGAGTCTTTGCAGGGTTCAGAAGCTGGAGGAGATCCCTTCCTCCTCAAACCCTTATATGCATGTCTGCATGAATGTTATTTACTTGCAAGCCTTCCTGCACATAAAAGTGCACAGAAATGGATTGGTGAGGTGCTGTGTCATCGGCTGCTCCTTCCCTGGCACAAAGCAAGCCTTTTGTGAATTGATTATCTACAAGTCACTCAATGCCAATGCCATTGTCTAGGAAGTGCCAGACAGTAATGCACACATGTGCAACACGCACATCCCCCTTCCTGCCAATGGAGTTACGCTATGCTAGGGCTGGGTGCCTCCCCTTAGGATCCAATTGACTAGTTGCCTGCCCTTAGGATCCAATTGACTAGTTGCCGTTAAGAAAACGCCAATACAAAATGGGGAAAATCCTCAGACATGAAACCAACAACAAAAGGTGAAGCCTTACCGAGGAAAAAGAAATTACTCCAAATTTTATGCGTGTAAATCAAAATGCTATCTTTAAATTGCAAAAGTGCTCAATGTCAGAACATTTTATAACATCATACTATAAAGACATTCAGTATAAATACAAAAACTACTGAGTAGTAGAGGAAATAAACACCACTGGATGCAATAGATAGTTCTCAATAATGCGAGAAATATAAATTCATCTGCTGTTTTTTTCTTTTACAGATGCAAAGAAGATTTTCCATTGTCAGGTATACTGGCCCAGTGCCTGCCACAGCACGGTAAGAACCAAACCAAAACACACACACTTTTAGATGAGGGGGGACTTGTGTTACAGCTTCATCTCCTGAATTTGTTTCGCTGTTCTGGAAGCCACTTTAACTAACCGAACCAGCTATTTCCAGGTGTATTTCCAGCTCGTTCTTCCTTTTGCACACCCTTATGACAGAGCAAGGCTGCATCTACAACATGTAGTTAAATGAAGTGCCAAAGGGCTACTTGTTTTTGAGGAACAATATTTTTGAACGATCTGCCATATTTTTTTAAAACCCTGCTTATATTTTTAAAGTAATCTAGTGTGACCCTCTCCTGCAGTGATATTTTACTGATTTAAAGCATTTCTATCCTGCCTCTCTCCCATGGAACTTGAGACAGGTAATGACAGAAAAGACAACATATTTAAAACATATGGACCCCTCAAAACAAACTACTAAACAGCTACACAGCAAGTTATGCTTCAGAAGACTATACCAGATTACCAAGATAGATTTTAAAAGCCCTCTATTTTTACACTTGTAGGGGTGTTAGTTTACTAGTTTGTTTGTTCAGCAGAACATTAAAAAAGGAACTCTCTACCTGCAGTCCATTCAACAACCCAGGATTCCTCTATCTGATTACGCTGCATTTTTCAGTTACCCTCTGAGTATCAGAGTGTGTAGGGGTGTGTGCAGCCCCGGCGCCAGGGTTTCTGGTGCTGGAGGCCAGCCTCATGCACGTGCTCTGCATGTGTGTGGCCCCGGACTGTGTGATGACATCATCATGTGATGATGTCATCATGCAGTGCCACCAGTGGGTGGCTGGGGCAGAGCGAGGAGGCCGCCCATGCACCACACGCCGCCCCGGCTGCCTGTCGTTCCTGGCCCGTGTCTACAGTGTGCAGCTGCATCGCACTTCCAGAAGTTATTTGCAAAGCGTAACTTTAACATTAAACATTTAATGTCCTTGGTTTTTAAAAATCAGCTGTTAGTATGGTCAGTTCCTTTTAAACAAGACATCACAGTAGCACAACAAAAGTGTCCTTAAAAAAAAATTAGGCATAACTGTTGCCAGGAATCTGCAGAGGCTTCCAGGATTCCTGGTTGTGGGTGGGAAAATCTCTTCCTAGGAAGCAGAAACCGAGAAAGGGAGAGGGGTTGAGCAGGCGGTCTCTGGAGAAGTGTTTCCAAGCGTTCTTGTGCATGCGAGAAAAAAGCACTAAAAATGCCTTACATGACGGAATAAACGGGAAATCTGCATTCTTGGAGAAAGCGCAATGATGATGGAGGATGACAGGTTTTTCATGGGTAGATTACAGGGAGATTAGGGAGCAGAAACCGAGAAAGGGAGAGGGGTTGAGCAGGCAGTCTCTGGAGAAGTGTTTCCAAGCATTCTTGTGCATGCGAGAAAAAAGCACTAAAAATGCCTTACATGACGGAATAAACAGGAAATCTGCATTCTTGGAGAAAGCACAATGATGATGGAGGATGACATGGGTACAGCTGTGAATATAGCGGAAATATAGCGGAAAACTGTGGCGCTAAAATAAGGATGTGTGAAAATGGCCACTGTTTCCCCCACAACCAGGCTTATTTCCACTCTCAGTAAGCACAAGAAAGAGTGTTGTGTACCTAATGGTCTGTCAATGTGAACTGCTAGTATTTAAGACTTCTACTTCATTTTACCGAAAATTCCCCCAAATATACTGTAGAATTTGTTTTATGTCGTGTTAATTCGATAACGCTGAATGTTGTGTACCTAACATTCTGTTACATCTGATACTTTTGTACTTAAGTGTCAGGGAATGGCTGCCCTACCACAACACTTACCTACTTCAGAGGGACCTGCTGGAGGGGCAGACCTGCCCAGGTACCACTGAGGCAGGTAGCTCAACCAACAGGCAGCTGTGGCGAAAGGAGCAAGGGTGAGGCCACTTTGCCATGGGCTGGCGTTGGCCCTGTAGTCACTAATCCGCTCCAAGTTTCACACCCTCTTAATTTAATAGGAAAAGAATTTTTCTGGTCCCTTTTCTTTAAACTCCCTTTCTCAACTGTGTTTCCCCCCCTTTATCTTTGAAGTGTTGTATTTGAACCAAATTCCCTTCTTGTCACAAGGTGATCCAAAGAAGAAGAGTTGCAGAGAGAAAGTGTGTGTGTGGAGGGGGGGAGACTAAGGATAGGGTTGTCAGGTCCTCCCAGAATCCCACAGGAGATGGGTGTGAGGGAAGGGTTGCTCCGTCCCCCAAGGGCCAAAGTGGGGGTGCATATGGCTGGGGGGCAGGGAGCAGCAAGGTACTCGCATCCCATGTTCCCCCCTCATGCCAGAAAATGATGTCATTCTCTAGCACAATGGGGTAGCACAAGAGTGTGTGTTTCTTTCTCCATGTCTCTCCCCTGCCAGCCAGGCTAGTGTGGCCAGAGGGTGACAGGTGGGCGCAGGGGACCCCCCACCCCAAGCAGGGATTAGCAAGCCTAGGTGGGGGGTACTTACCTATATAGTATGCTCTGGGATGAGTGTTAAATAATCTGCCATGGTGTGATGCTATCACTTCTGGATCACTCTGGAAGTGACGTCATAGACCAGGGCGGCAGGTTTGTGCACCCATTTCCCCTGGCTAGCTTCCTTCTGCCAATCAGTTGGCGATCAGCAGACAGAGACATCAATCAACAGGAGATTGCCTGCTGCTTCTGGCAAGCCTAGCTAATGACTTACCTATCCCTTATAAATGCTATTGCATCTACAATTAATTATCTAATCCATAGCATCCTAAATCCTGAGATGCCTGGTAAGCCCACACTAACTGGCAATACTACTGGCAGTACTGCTATGCACCACTAGAAATCATACAACCTCATCCATGAATTTGTGCAGTGGGATCACATGGCTTGAAAGAGGTGGATTCACCACACATACAAATTAAAAACAACAGAGAAATTATCTATGTGCTAAAGATAAATGTAGCTGGGCTGTTTGTGCCAGATATTTACCACCTGTTTCTAATTTACATGTACAGCACATACCCTAAGCAGGCATGCACTGATGTCTTAGAAGAAGCCCTTGAGATGTGGACTTAAACTTTGGCCCTGGAACCAACTCAGTGTTCAGAGAATAAGCCCCCAAACCTAAGACTAATGTCATCCTGAAAACATGGTGTGGAAACACTGTATTAGCTTCGTTAACTGTAGATCTGACCTCAGAATCATGCAGTGCAATTCTATGCATATCTACTCAGAAGTAAGACCCACTGTGTTCAATGGGGCATATTTCCAGGTAAGTGAGCACAGGATTGCAGTCATAATCCTGGCTAAGCTTTTAAAAAAACAACCACTTGTCCATTTCAGAGAACAAAAGTGCCACACACATACAAATCATAAAAAGAAGATCAACTACGAAGCAGTTTTCTTCCCTCTGCAAATAATAACAACAAACAACAGACTTGGTTCCAGCTTTTAAACATGTTACACATTGTTCAAACTCCTTTGGGTTTTATGAAAATACATTCCTCCAGTCAAAGGAGGGATCTGTTCACTGCAAAACTTGCAGTTGCTTGCTTTCCATATTAACATTCAGTATTTTTGCTTCCTACAGGTCTCAGTTTTTTAAAACCACCTAGCTAAACAATGTCAGACAAGTACACATTTGACCAGAATGTCTTGTTTATGTGACCTAAGCTGTGTCTTTTGCCAGGGGCAAGTCTCAGCGACTGCAATACAGTCTGAACTCCAAAGGATCTGAGAGAACTACAACTATCCCGAGAATGCCAGCAAGAAACTTGTCTATCTAGTACTTCATGTTATTTCATCTCTCACACTGACTCCAACAACCACCCACTTGCTGTAGATTCCACAGTATTTATTTTGAAGTTTTCGAGGTGTGAGAACTTTATGCCATTATGTGAACACGACGTATTGACATCATTCCTACTTCTGCTTTTCATCATAGACAGTTTACAATCAGTTATTGGTTCTTGTGATGGAGCACTTCCCAGTAGATGATGCCCATTATGTTTATATAGTATTAGAAATGACCAGGGCTTTTTTTCAGCTGGAGCGCGGTGGAACAGAGTTCCGGAACCTCTTGAAAATGGTCACATGGTTGGTGGCCCCGCCCCCTGATCTCCAGACAGAGGAGCATTTAGATTGCTCTCCCCGCCACTCAGCGGTGCAGAGGGCAATCTAAACTCCCCTCTATCTGGAGATCGGGCGGGGCCACCAGCCATGTGACCATTTTTTCCAAGGGCAACCCACTGAGTTCCACCACCTCTTTTCCCAGAAAAAAAGCCCTGGAGATGACCATAAGCCCACCTCTGAAGAATTTCATCTGAACATCCAGTCCTGCAAATAGCAATAACTGTGTTTAGGATTATGCTCTCGGTACTGAGGTAACTGAAAAGACCTCGGGAGGAAAAGCAAACACAATTTTATTCACCCATTTAGCCAGCTGTTTTGTTACACTGTTTGGGGTCACGTGTATATTTATATGCCCTTTAAATTGCCATGCCATCAAGTTTTTAATAGGTGAGTAGCAAAAATGCCAAAGACCTCCAGAGCAAACCCAGCACAAAAGAGGGGTACAATAAATGAAAAGTGCTTTCCACGTCAACCAAGCGCAGTAGCTGCTCATTTAATAACAGCTTGTATAATAACATTTCTCTCTTTTGATTTTTGATGTTCAAGAACATACCAGACTATTTTTTCTGGTCAGTTGGCAACCCTGGCTCATGGTTACGGTCTCTCCTCAAAGTAATACAAGGTTTCCATTTTGTCTTAAAGTTTCAAACCGTATTCTTGTTTCTTTCCATTTGATGAAGTTAGCAACTTTTCCTTTTACACTTTTAACCAATTGCTACATGTATGACATTCAGTTCCTTCCTCAACTGTGACATAAAAGTATCACAGTCACAAGTAAATATAAAGCCATGTTATACTATCACTTCTTAACCATGTTCTGAATAGTCCCTAACTGAATTTTAATATTTTCTAAATAAGTCTTTCTATTTTTCAAAGCATTTCCAGTTTAATGTGATCAATATTTTAATAATGATGCTATTTTAATAATGCCAAATTTTACTACTTTAATTATTCTCATTGATTGACTTCTTGTTATTTTTGAGTATCTGATTTTATTTGTACATATTTTAGTTATATATTTATGTTAATAGATTTTCTAAAGGAAAGGCATATGAATAGATAAAGAAAGAGAGAGGAGAAGCAAAACGTAGGTTTTAATCTCTGTACATGCTTGCTCAACTTTAGTTTGGCGATATGCACTGAAAGCATACAAAAATGGATTTTTTAAAAAAGAATTAAAGTAATCTCTTACTCAAGCTATCAGCCTCAGATCTATCTTTTCCATCATATTCAATTTTTCATGTAATGAAACACAGCAACCTTCTTGGTTTCAAATTCTTTCTGCCATCACATTCTCTCTGTCCCCCTTCCCCCATCTCAGAATATCAGTCTGTAAATGACATATTGATAGAAAATATACACAGCCCAAGTCAACCTTCTGAAAAGGATATTTTTTCTCATTACCCTAATGAAAGAGCAGATGGCTGAAATTAAGGCAATCATCCCTAGCTGTTCTCACAGTGCAGAAGGTTGGAAGGAGGCAGGCAGCACTAACACTCCAAAATATTCACAAAGGAGTGAACCACCCTAGCGAGCAGAATACACAATGTGTCAGATCACACACACACACACCCCTTTAACAATGCTAAACTGTCTTGCTTCTGTATTTCTCAACAAAAGAACCTTTAACAAATGGAACTCTTTTGACTTGGCCATCCTTTAGCTACAGGTTATAAGATCTCATCAATAGAGACATGGATCCTTTACAATGGTCCAGTGCTTTGGGGGATCTTAAAATGCATTCAAGTCAATAATTCTCATGCAGCACATCTTCAAAAATAAGCTTGAGAAACACAGAAGAGAAATCCATTCATTAAGAACTTGGCTGTTTCTACACGGCTTACTTTTGGCCGGAACACAGCATGTTCTCGTGCAAAATTGCACGATAACAGCGTGTTCTTGCGTGAAATTGCACGATAACAGCGTTTTCCTGGCGCGATTTTGCGCATGAAGACACTGTGTTCCAGCAAAAGGTAAGCCGTGTGGAAACGGCCCTTATTTCCTTCCAAAGATGGAGACCTTAATTCAGGCCACCCTGGGCATTTTCAAGGGCCATATAGGAATTCTGTAGCCAACGGTGTTCACTGCAACCCAGCTTGGGCTTTAACACACATTGCATCTTCCTTCAGGACCCAGGGAAGTATACTTCGGTGATGACGGCAGCAAGAGATTGCTAACAGAATTTTGAGTACTTCCTCATGCCACAATCTTCAGTTGTCTTCAAGGGTTACCATTCAGCTACTTTAGTCTAAAGATGTCCAGGAGCAGGCCCACGTTCATTGCCAGAGCCACCCCTGAATTCACCCAGAAGTCACAGGGTGCTCATTTGGGAACCTCCAGTGCCAGAAACAGGGAAGCCCACCAGGACAGTAGCAACACGGAGAAATACTGCAACAGCAACAACACACACTACACCCTTTAAGACCCCAACTGAACCACAACCATCAGCTGCCAAGCCAGCTAGGACAATGGCAGCAGCCATAAGGAGAAATGCTGCTACAGCTGTAAGGCAGTATGGGCCTTTTAAAGCCACACTTCATTAACTGCCAACAGCTGCTGGCAGTTTAGCCTGGCCAAGGCCATGGGAGGGAGAAGAGGCAGCAGGTACAGCCCAAGATTCCCGAAGCCTCACAAGACTGCTAGTTTTCGTGAGACTTGCAGGGGATCGAGCATATGCAGCCTGCCTCATAAGGGGCCTAGAAGCAGGCCAGTGAGGAGGTGGCTGGGTTCTCTCTTCAGGCTGTGCAGAACCACAAGTGAGCAGAACCACAAGTGACAAAAGGCACAGATTGGACACTTGTCAGCTTCCCTCAAGTTTTGATGGGAAATGTAGGCATCCTGGTCTCGCAGCTTGGCTCTCTGACTGCTGTCCAATGGACTTTTCAACTGTCACTTGTCCAACATTCCGCCAAGCTGCCTACATTTGAGGGAAGCTGACAAGTGTCCAATCTGTGCCTTTTGTCACTTGTGGTTCTGCTCTCAGTGAGAACAGGAATGGGAATCAGGAGCTGCAACTCCTCCCCCTCTAGCTGTGATGTTCTGCAAGCCCAAGCAGAACAGAAAAGGGTATGATGGAGAAGGGAGTTGGGGAGGGCGGGAGCATGGATGCCCCTGAACCCTATAAAAGGTAATGCAAGTTAAGTTGCTAATATAGTATACAGTGTAGGGCCGTCAAGCCCCTGTCAGATGATGGTATTCAAGTTACTCTGATTTCATCTCCCAACCCCTTGCTGCAAGAAATCCAAGGTCTCTTGAGTCAAAGAGTCTTTATTGAAAGATTATATTCAAAGTACAGGTGTCCATAGATAATCCAAAGGCAAGAAAGCTTCTGGCTGAACACAAAGCTCTGTTGAGAATGACGTGTTAGTTACATGTTGAAATATATCAAACCCTCCTTTCTGTTCCCTCCCTATGTCTAGCTAAAGTAGAGGTTTGGGAATGCGAAAGTATTTCCTCCAAGGTCTGTGGCTAGCTGCGTTAGATAAGGCCGTCCTGGGAACACAGATGTTTCTGTAGCTCTCTGTGAACCTGCAGACATACAACACTGGAGAATACAGCAGTTAAAGACACTCAAAAAACAATATGGTAGTACTGTGGATAGCAGGCCTGACAGCCCCCATCAGGGTGGGAAATTCTCTACCCCACGTTCCTTGCTAGTGTCCAATCCACAACGGTGTCAGTTCCTGGGGAAATCCAGAAGCAATGGCAGTAGCTATAGGAATCCAAGAGTTGTCATGTCTGAGCCCCATCCATGCCAATGCTAATACTGAACCAATGTTTCATACTGTAACTTGATGTCCTATTTCCAATGCCATAATTGTTTCTTTCACAGGCTGCTTGCAGGTGCTTATCTAACACAGACTGCAGAAACTTTCAGTGTTCATGACCTTGTAGACTACTCACTCCCATGCATTGCCATGCCTCAACTTTGATCTCTTGCTTTCTCAGTGTCTCAACTTGATAGTACAGCTATACGAGATGTTCTCAGGGCAAATTCGTGCCACAAATCCTGTTTACTGTTGGGAGGGGGGCAGGAGCAATTGTATGTGTTAAGAGGAAGGTTTTTCCCAAGAATTACTATTCTTGTCAATCTTGCTTTTACTGCTTAGATGCCTACCTTGCTTCTGAGTAATCCTATGGACATATATATGGAAATGATTTGATTTCTGAATAAAACCATTTACCCAAGAGCCTGGACTTCTTGTTGCAATGGTACAGGGATCTGTCTGCCATATCCTGTCATCCATAGCCTGACAAGAGTGACCTCCATTGCTTCTGGGTTTTCCTGGAGACTGACATCATCACTCAGGTAACACCACCCACCGCATTAGTTGCTTATGACCGTACCACTGAGCTGGAATCTCTAATGCAACAAAAGAGACAAAGCAATAGAGTGACCTTGAAAACTTGCCTTTATGTGATTCTGCACATGTTGGATAATGCACTTTCAATGCACTTTATCAATCGTTTGAGGTGGATTTTTTGTTCCGCCCACAAAAAAAGTCCATTCCAAATTATTTGTAAAGAGGATTGGAAGTGCATTATCCAATGTCTGCGGAATCATTAGATGTCTGCTTCCTTGTTCCCAAGGAAAACATGAAGGGCAGAACTACACCTTACATGCACGCAGGGCTGCTGCTGTGCATTCCCTTGCCCTTAAAGTGACATGACAACACAGAACAAATGATCTTGCCCCCTTTAGGGAAGAAAGAGAGACCTTTGTTCATGGAACATGGTTCAACCTTAATATTTCTTTATACCATTATCTATTTCTCTTCTAATCACTTGTATTTTATAATGTTGAAAGGTAAACTGCTGAGCCTTCAAGTTAAGGCAAGATAAAATCTAAATATATAAATATTAATATGCCATAGATTATTGCCAAGATTCAACTGGCATCAAACAGGGTTCATAGCAGGAATGAAGAGTGCTGTAGACAGTCATTTAGATTAATGGAGGCAGGCTGTCATGACCAAGCCCCTTTGATAGTGGTTTTGAATCTTGAACCTTTTAAATATGCCAGAAATAAAATGTACATACAGAGCTCTCCAAAGATGGTGGTTGTGTTGCCAGATATTGAATCAGGACTGGAAGTTTATAGCTTCTGGGGGAGGAATCTAACCACCTCCCAGCTGTCCAAGACTGTTCTCACCCCTAGAGCAGATAGCTGCATTCAAACTGCGTTCTGGGGAACTTTGGTGTTCCTCTGAAGTTTATTGGAGAGTCCTCAGGGAGAAATTTAATAATGACAGAAACATTTCCATGAGAGAAGGTTTCTCTACCACAGCCAATCTTCTTTGATAATGAGTAGTTGTAATGTTGACTGTGTTACAGGGTTATCAGCGCTAGCCTGGGAAATTCCTGGAGAACTGGGGACAGTGCCTGCAAAGGGGAAAATCTGTGAATGGATTTCACACAGAATCTATGATGTACCATAGAGTATGCCCTCTGAAGCTGCCATTTTTTCCAGGGGAATTGATCTCTGCAGTTTGGAGATCATTTATAATCCTGGGTCAACTCCAGGCCCCACCTGGAGGCTGGCAATCCTAGTTCTAGAGTGCATATGCTTTGTTTACACAGGGTATCTGTAAGACCCAATATACCTGCCCCAAGCCCCACACATACTCCTACACATGCCTCAAACTCTCCCACAATCCATGGTGTTTGAGGTAGATGATGAATAGTTCCTGAGTTTGAATACTACTGCTATCTTTGACCTCAGTTGGTATTGTTCTGTCAAGTTTATGAGGATTATCTTCCTTCTAGATCAACTTGATGTTTGTTTTCTTCCCTTGCTTCGATAGGATAATTGATCCCTTCAGAGAATCTATCTACTCAGTAGAACGTTCCTCGAAACGTGATTCATAGTTAATTGCTGGTTGTTGCCAGCTAGTCTCAAGGCCCAACCACAATGACTACAATACAGCTAGGAGAAAAGTAGGTAAGATGTTTAAATAATAAATAGACTAGTCTCAAAACACCCCATTGGAAGAAGGCCCATGGAAATGGGTGGGTTATACTTCAAGAGAGAAGCTGATGTTAAGGAGAAAGCTTATAGAAGTTTTTGAAATGGTCATAAACAGGATTGTACTTGGACATGAGTTCTTTCTCTTGATTTGTACTGGAGAGAGCTGCATATTTTATAAACCTGTAATCAAGTCAGCTCAGAGAGGGTCAGCACTATAATATACATTTACAATTGATACCATAATACAATAACTACTTAATTAGGCAGGTGTCATTAGAGCTTCCACCAGCTAAGGGCTGAAACGGGTGAGTCATCACATTGTCCAATATTGTCTCAGGGATAATTTAATAAGCACAAATGGTGGCGGCCCGTTTCTAGGAATCAACTTTATTTGCCAAAGTACATGTAGAAGCTGACAGAGAAACCTTTCTCTGAGTCAGTTGTCATGCACCTCCATGCTGACCAACAAACAGAATGCCAAGCCAAATAGACCAGGCTAGCTCACAGGTGACTGTGGAATTCCTTAAACTGTCCTGGGCCAATAGAGTTCAAATGGAACTGGGAATGGCTCCAATCCCTGCAGCTACCTGATAGATCAAATATCAGTTACACCTCTAGTAAAGTTTCCAGATGATACCTTAGCTTGCTTCCCTGCCGCTCCCCCCCATCCTCCCTTTAGGCAATTTTGGCACCTGAAAAGGCATGGGGTGGGGGGAGAAGAGCTCCTGGGGTCCCTGTCTGTACACTCCAGATCGGACCTCACAGCAATTTTAAAGGGACTGCAAATGCTTCTAAAATGATGGTGGACAGTGGACAAGCGATGGTGCCGTTGAACATGGAGTGATTCCACACACATTGGATAATGCACTTCCAATCCTCTTTATAGATCATTTGGAATGGATTTTTTCATGTGTGGAACAAAAAATCCACCTCAAATGATTGATAAAGTGCATTGAAAGTGCATTATCCAACGTGTGCAGAATCAGCCATGGTACGTTTGCCTATCAAACATGTTCACTGCAAAGTTCGTGGCGTGCATACAAAAAACCAACTCTGCCCTTTGTGAAGGGAAAACAAACCATGCACAAGTGCTTAAGCAGCTTATTATATCTAGCAAACAATGTGGTTTAAGTAGCTGAGGGGTTATTAGGCAAGCTATTAGAGCTTTGGTATGACTCCAAATTCCTAAAAGAAAAAACTTTGTTGAAACTTATTGTCAAAAGACACCCCTCTTGATTTCACAAGAGGGACTAATGTCAGATTGGGTGACAAAAGAATTGAATTTTCTCAAAAATTAAATGATAGTGTGAAAAAAATGGCTAAAGATAAATAGTAAAGCCATTATGTAAGATGTTATCCAAATCACGGGACTGATGCCAAAAATAAGAGATCAGTGTCAAGTGTCCCTCCCCTCCTCTCTCTGGAATGCCGAATACAGGAATCACGTGATATAACATCACTTCACGCGTTTCCACACCTAAGCTCCACAGCATTGGTTACTATTGGGTGGAAGGGCTGGGAAAACATGATGTGGTGATGTGGCACTAAACATTTCCATTGCCATCATTGTGGAGAAGAGGAGGGGAAATTCTAAAGCAGGCTGCTGTTCTGAGCAGCAGATAGCAGTCAAATGTTTTCCGTAATGCTTAGTTTCTTCCTTAAGCAAAAGTAGTCAGTATACCATCACTGTTTTAAAAAACAAAAACAAAGAGAGTACCCAACATCATCCCTTTTCAAAAAGCATAATTCAAAAGGTTACTGCATAAATATTATTTTAGCCATCGCTCTTTGGTGCGTAGAGGAGAAAGCTGGTAGGCAAAGACAGTGATAAATGAGCCTCCGGGTGTTACTGCTCTTTTGTAGAAAATCCTTTAACAAGCAGTTATGAAGACTGAGGTCATTTTTCAAGTTATTAAAGTTTACAAGTAAGCTGATTCACACCCAGTTTTAAAGAGATGCTGTTAAAATTGATAATCCTTAACTGCTCCCATTGACTCTTACTATGCCCATTTTGTAAATTCTTTACATATAGAAGGAAGAGCTGAAAAGGAAAGCCATGGTTGAGAACAACGGGTCAGTTCAGATGTAACATCAAATCATGGTTTGGCCTTGGGCATATTGTATCCTCATGCGGTTCCATCCTTCCTCCCCCTTGCATGCTCTACTTCTCTCCATGTTTCCTGGGTTGAAGCACATCATAGTTTGCTAGACCCTTTGACCTGGCTGGTGCAAACAAAAGCATGGTATGGTTCTATAGCTGACTCAGCTATGTGTGTTCTGGTTTTTGGTTAGAAATGCCATGAAGCACCAAGCCCATTTTTGTACATGACTCAAATGTTGTCTCTGGCATGAACTCATGGAAGTCTTTTGCATATTGGTATCTCTCAACCTCTTCCAAAAGATACATCTGTATGAAATCATAGATGTAATCATAGATTCATAAGCTTGGACAGTCACAAAGCCATGTGTCCATATGCTTCTCTCCATACTGACACAGTATCCCTTCCATCAGAGATACTGGGATGCTACTGGGGAACATTGAATGCCCTATATAGTGATCTGAGGCCAGGCACATACATTGTTACACAATGATCAATTCAGACAGGAGTCCAGCGCAACTTAAAGATCAACAATGTTTTTTCCAGCATAGGCTTTCATAAGTCAAACCGCACTCCATCAGATATACATAGTGTGCTAAATCTTTTGACAAAGATTTCCATAACCAAAATCATAGAAGATGAGGAGGGAGAGTTATAACAGACAGACATGTCTTAAATCCTGTTGTGAATCATTAGAAGTCAGTCCCTGTGTAATGCAGTTGTTACCCATAATGAATTATGAGAGAGGTCAAAGGTTTTGGTCTTTCATGGTGAACAGACAGCTGCAGATGGGCAGAATGGGATAGGCAACATCAAATAAAGTAGGATAGACAGCAGCTAATAAAGTGGCATAGACGACTAAAAAAGGAAGATGTAGTATGAAGCATAAGAAAAAAATTAACATTTGTAAATGGTTACAGTATAATATGATATGATAATATGATAAAAACATGATAAGAAGAACTAATTAACATCTTTAAATAGTGAGTCCTGTTGAGCTATTAGCAATTATAGTGAGTATGAAAATCCAAGTCTCTATTTAAGCCAGGGGAGAGACAGTATTTAATCTCTTGAGAAATATGAGTTCAGCACTTTTGCCTTGGATTCTTCCTTTGAAGTTTTTTTTTTGTAGGAGAACAGTTTATCTTAATCTGCAACAGTATGTCCAGGAAGATTAAAACATTTCTTCACTGGTTTCTAAATGCTGTGTTTTTTTATGGACTGCTAGTCATAGTGGACTCTACCGAGCTAGACATATCAACGGTTTGACTCAGTTTAATGCAACTTTATTGTCCACATAAGTTAATTTGTCCCATTCTTCGTTGAGATTTTAAGGGCAACTAAATTTTTCTGCACCAGAAACCATGAAGAAGATAGTTTGAAAGGATCTTAAGGTTTGGTGCCATAACTGAAGAAGCATATAAAACTGCCATTGAACTTAGAGCAAAACTATAATAACAGTTTCCCAGTTCCATGGGTTCATCCTTATGTTAATATAAGAGATAAGGTATTTGCAACGGAGAATTCACAGGTAGGAGGGAAACAATGCTTTCCTAACCCGCATACTCCTCCATTCAGCTGTTTTTAACTATTTTTTTCCCTCCAACTGGATTCTGAAACTGAAAGTAAGCCCGCATCACAGAAAAGCAACCTGGATGAGGAAACATTTGCTGGAAAAAAATGAGAGGGACAACAGGGGTGAAGTTTCTTGTCTCCTTCTGGTTGTGTTGTCCCCGCAAATGTCCCCATCCTGCCACTAATTCCCTTTATTTTGGCAAACAGAGGACTAGAATACATTTTCAGCAAAATCATGTAGCTTTTCCTTGCACTTTATAAAGATGCAAAGGATAGGACTGACCACCCCCCACCCTGAAAGATAACCTTCATTAATGTATCTAGCATTCAGACCAATGAGGCCCTTTGGTGGAAAATATGCCATTAAAAGGATGAACATTCATCTGTCGCGCCTGGAATTGTAAGAGAGGTATGCTATTAAGTAGTGGTTTGCATGTAAACCTACAATTAGACCTCCTGTTACAAGGCTGCCAGTCAGCTCTGGACAGACAGCTGTTGGGGAGGGCCTGTAGCTCAGCAGCAGAGCATCTGCTTTATGTACTGAAGGCCTCAGCATTCGCCCCAACATCTCCAGGTATGCATGCTGAAAATCCCAGGTTTGATCCTTGGCATCTCCTATTAAAGGAATTGGATAGCAGGTGATGAGAAAGACCCTGGAGAGCTGCTGACAGTCAGAGGAGACAATATAGATATTGCTAGACCAGAGTTCTCTGACTCCGTATAAAGTGCCTTCATGTGTTAATGGGATATCGACGTACCTGTTCACCCCATTCCCAAGTAAGTGGTATTTCATAGACCACTGTCATATATCAGGCAGGAATTTCAACACCTGATGTTATTTTACAACTTTTGTTCAGTTTCAAGAGTGTGAGGCTTTCACCCAGACGCCTCAGCCCACAAACTCAATGCAAACAAGCTGGTTTATATGAGTCACATAAAAACTTCAGATGCACAATAATCTTTATATAATTTGCTCCTTAGTCATTGTCTAGTCACATAATGTAAATCAGGAACATACATGTTCGGAGGGAAAAAAAGAAAATAAAGGGCTTCTTAGGAATAATTGCTGTCGTAAAAGCTGTCAATAAACAGGTAAACCCAATAAACAGTTTAGCAACCAGAATCATTACTACATGTGTTTTTAAATATCCGCTATAAACAGACGAACCTCAAAGGAAAGCTGTAATTGTGAAAGGTGTAGCAAAACAACAGTTAATGGAGCTGTGATGATTTATGTCTCACAAAAATAAGACCCTGAGCATCTAATTTTTAAAATTAATATTTGGAGAGAGGGGAATCAGTTTCAGTATATAAAGCAAACAAATAAGTAAATAAGAGCATGACCTGGCTTTTCCCACTGGTACAAAGGGAGAAGGGGAGAATTCCCTTTGACTAAGCTGTGTGAGAGGATCATGGGACCTGAATGAGAAAAAGATATGCACAAAGGACGCTGTAGTAAGGAGGGGTAGTAGTAGTAGTAGTAGTAGTAGTAGTAGTAGTAGTAGTCGTCGTCGTCGTCGTCGTCGTCGTCGTCTTTCTCACTGAGATCAAAGTAGATTATACAGTACAAGTGAAATACAATATAATCAACAGCTAAGAATTTACTGAGCAAAGTATAAGAATGAACAACAGTTAGGAATTCAGGGAAACAGATACAATAGGGTATGGTTGCAGAAGAAAACAAGCATAAAGCTAAAGCACAGAGATGAACTCTTTCTAAACTAAGCATAACTAATTTACATGACATGTTTAGCAACATGGAAACTCATTAAGTAAAGAAGCTGGCTGATTCCAACTCACAAACTCTAATTGTTCCATGAAAATAGTTTCAGGTGGGTAGCCACGTTGGTCTGCAGTTGAATAGCAAGATCTTGGTCCAATAACACCTTAAAAACCAACCAGATTTAAAGACATGAGCTTTTGAGAGTCAAAGCTCCCTTTGTCAGATACAAGGAGCATACTACTCTGCTCTATCAAGCTAATTACAACAACATGTATTATAGCTAGTATTCTGACACCCTAATTTACAATACCCTTCCCACCTTCTGCCTGGATTATAAAGGACTAAGAAGAAACCAGGCACCAAAATCAGGCTAAAATAAGTGATTTGTTGTGTGATTATCTTTCAGATAATTTTTATGAATAAATGGTTCCTATCCTATTTAAGCACAAAGGTGTCATAGATTATATGTGCTGTCCCCACAACACAACTGTGTTGGTGTCATTTTCCCCAAGCTTTTTGCCCAGCTTCCCTTTCTGAACTTTTTCTGTGTTCCATCTGTTCCTTCCCACTCAAGAAGCAATGGTCTGTTCCACAACAGAGCACGCAGGTACCCTTACATGCCATTGTGTGCATGTAAGCAGTCCTGTGTGAAAAAATGGTGCATTGTGATGATAATAATACAACTAGGGTTGCCAACTCCAGCATTAGAAATTCCTAGAAATTTGGGGACCATGTTGGGGAGAGTGGAGTTCACAGAGATGATTTCTATTATCTGGACATCAGTCATATAAAATGACTGGAGGCCCCACCCAGAGATTGACAACTCTAAATAGAACATTGGCAATAGAAAGGGGAATCGAATATGATGTTGCTTACCTATCTGAAAACCATGCACAGGGGAAATCCATTAGAACAAAGGAATAGTTCTTGCTAAATAAGATTGGGGTGGTGAGGCAAAAGGGGAATGAGTCACCCATATAATTCCAAAGTATATCAAGAAGGATCCACCGTGTGAGGGCATGCCTTGGTTGGCAAGGACAGGTAGGGTCCATGAGCCTTAGGATCCTGTTCTTCTCTACAGCCTACTCACTCTCAGGCTCTCCAGGTTTCAACCTGTTGCCCAAGTTCTCTAGAAGTTAAATCTCTAGTGGAGTGCTGAGGGGGCCATACAATATGGCCCTATGGTTGCACAAACATAAAAAAAGATCAGTGCCCTACTTCCCTCCTCCATTACATATCCAGATTTGTAAATGTTGCCAAATGTTTTTGAGTCACAACTATTCTACAAGTACAGCCAGATCCATTTTGAGATTTAACAATTCTATGAAACTTTACTAGGTTTAGACAGCTTACTAACACTTATTGCAGGTATTATGAATACAGTGTATAGCAGGTGGAGAAAAGCAATGTGTAATCGCGTATGTAGGAGTTAGAAGTGCACAGGCAATGATCGGTGCAAGAATATGGGTTTTGCATATACATAAAAATGTCCTTATTTTCATCAGTGGATTGTTGACAGTATGTAGCCCCATCAAGAGAGATGAAAACTTTAGGGCTTAGATGAATGAGACCCATCCAAGGGGACACAGCAGAGGGACAAAGAGGAAGAGCAAACACATAAAAAAGCTTCAGTTATTACTGAATTCCACATACACACATTTTAAAACTCCAGACTTCTTTACCACCTCCCTTGTGCGTATAGGACCAAAGGTCCCTTCACATGTTGAGATGCCATCTCATAAGGCAGTTTCATGAATTGTGGAAACTCACTGAGCTTCCTCCTGTAGCTGGATGACTTGGCTACCTCATCTGCATATAAGTTGGCAAAAACTCCACCAAGCTAGAAGCTAGAGAGCCAGTTTGGGTGTTGCCTGGGGGAGGCAAGTCTCTTCTCCATATTTCTAGTCTCCCTGCGTAGACTACTACTAGCAAGGAGGAGGATGTAGCTCTTTAAAGGAATGAATAGTACTAATATCCTCTGTGTAGGTAAGCTGTTGTCCCTATTGTGAGCGTATGTACCAACTATCCGGTGACAAACTTATTTTTATGTATTTGCTTATGCAAATATTTCTATCTCTCCTTTCCCCAAGGCAGCATATAACACAAATGGGGGTCTGCAACATACTTGCACTGGAAAGAGTAAAGAACTAGGCAGCAATGCACAGTGAGGAACAGGTCCACACATTACAGGATAGCAGGTTGGGTTGAGGCCCCCATGTTTTGTAACAGATGGACATTGCAGGTTCTCTTGAATTCCCCTGCACATGGTACTTGATTCAGATCTTAACTATGATGGGCATAGAGAAGGGGCTTCAGCCTTCTTCACGCACCTTTTCCCCAACCTGAAATGGTCTGGTGTGTGCTATTTGGCCCACTGGGGAAATCCAATTCCAGCAAACACATGGGTTTCCCCAACAGGTCAAATAGCACCCTGTGGGGCTGCTTTATGTTGGGAAAAGAGTGGGGGAAGACCGATGTCCCCTCTCCAGGCATGCCGCGGTCCCAGTTTGAATTAGGCATCACATCCACGGGAACCACAACTCATGTCTGCCTGTTACACAGCGTGGGGCCCACAGACATGATCTATGTACTTTCCAATGTTGTGGGTATGGCCCTCGCAACAGTTCTGACAGGAAAAATCTGTGCCTAATGTGGCCACTCACATCTCAGTTTCCCCAATCACTATGACAAGGATACTCGTTCTTGTTGACCATCTCCATAGTGAACAGCAATAACAGCACTTGAGGCAAATGCTGTGATGATTAATTAGCTATTGTTTGAACAAGGCCTTCAACCCTGAAAGGACACTAGTAGGACCATTCAAGTATTATTAAGCAAAGTCAGCTGTCACTAATAGGCAGATTAGCCTCGTCACCGTGGCTTGTTGACACTAGCGGAGTGACAAATAATGGGCTCCATGAAGTCTGGCCCTGGCAATCCACAAGAGAAATTAATGTGCAATAAGAGAGATAAAATAATATGGGATTATTGTTATTCAATATTGAATCTTTTTTATTGGCCCTCTGAACCTTTACCAATAACCTCCTAACAATTTCCTTTTTGAGGAAACATTCAGTCCTAGAGCAAATAACTCACATATTTCCCGAACTTTCCATAATCTAATCACTACAAATTGGGTAGCAATCATCAAGATGTGTTTCCCCAAAGTAGCCCCATTCACTTCAGTATGATAATTGTGTGGTTAGCAGCTGGAGGATTGCATCAACTGCTGGAGTTCAATCCATTCTGCTTCTGAAAGAGGGAAGTGGGGGTCCCCTTTGGCTGCTATGCTGGGAAGGCTATGCTGGGAATTATGGGACCAGCATGGGGAAAAGCCAGAGCCTATAGTAAGGAAAGGAAATGGGTGAAATTAAGTGAAAAGGTTGGCTGAACCTAACTCATTGTCCCTTTCATTCTGCGAGAGATTCAGTGGTTCCATAGATTTCTGTTTCTTTAACAAGTTGGAAATTGATAGAAGTGTGAGGTTTAAGCTGCTTGTTTTCTAATCAGCATGAAGAACAGTCTGAAATGTTGGTTGTTGTGGATTTTCCGGGCTGTATAGCCGTGGTTTTGGCATTGTAGTTCCTGACGTTTCGCCAGCAGCTGTGGCTGGCATCTTCAGAAGTGTAGCACCAAAAGACAGAGATCTCTCAGTGTCACAGTCTCTGAGAGATCTCTGTCTTTTGGTGCTACACCTCTGAAGATGCCAGCCACAGCTGCTGGCGAAACGTCAGGAACTACAATGCCAAGACCACGGCTATACAGCCCGGAAAACCCACAACAACCATTGTTCTCCGGCCGTGAAAGCCTTTGACAATAAGTCTGAAATGTTCATTCTGGTAGACTAAAGGCAGCAGCTTCCCTTGGGGACTGATTATTGCAATATCATTAACCCGCAAGATTATGTGAAATCTTCTCAAAATCAGAGGAATCTCTTTTACTACAGCTCTCCTTATTGCTGGGACAAAGTAAGTTACTCTTTGGAAACAATCTCCACACACAAGAGAGACAAGTTTTAGCACTGAGAGGAGTGGAGGAGAGCATGCTCCATCAACTAAAATCCCATATCCTCAAAGACAATATATGAACAGAGAAAGTAATCTTGCTCAAATTCTACACTCCCCTCCCCTTTAAATAATGATGAGCACTTATGTAAAATAGCAGAGAAGTGTGCTGAACAGTGGGCTCAGAGGTCTTTTACCATCACAAACAAAACCGCCTACATAGGATTGGTTAAGCCAAGAAACAGCTGTTTAATTAAACTGATTGCGGTTAGTGCCATTATCTGAATGTGGGTCAGTCCGCTAATAGGTTGGCTAGGGTACATCGAACCAGTATCTGAAACCATGGCTTGAAGGTGGTTTATTGACAACAGATACTCTTAATGATGCTTTTATGAGATGTACAAATGTGAACATCCTACTTTAACCTCGTCTTGTTCTCCAGTGCTGCCCTTGCTGCGATGCAGCCTGGGATACCAGCTGGGTATCTGTAAGGCAAGAAGGGGAAAGAACAAAGGCCATGAAACCACCATTTTGGTGTACACCAGTTTGGTATAGTGGTTCAGAGTGCCGGGACTCTAATCTGAAGAACTGGGTTTGATTCCCCACTCCTCCACTTGAAGCCAGCTGGGTGACCTTGGGTCAGTCACAGCTGTCTTTGAGCTCTCTCAGCCCCACCCACCTCCCAGGGTGCTTGTTGTTGTGGGGATAATAATGGCATACTTTGTAAACTGTTCTGAGTGGGTGTTAAGTTGCCCTGAAGGGCGGTATATAAATCGAATGTTGTTGTTGTTCTTGTTGTTCTTCTTGTTGTTGTTGTTCTTGTTAGGTAGCCATGTTGGTCAGCAGTAGAACAGCAGGATTTGAGTCCAGTGGTACCTTAGAAACTAACATGATTTTCAGAGAGAAGACAGAAACTTTGACTCTTGAAAGCTTACCCAGAAAATCTTGTTGGATTCTAAAATACCACTGGACTCAGATCTCGTTGTCTAACCAAGCCACTGTTGACTAGCATGCATCAGAGTTATACAGCCACGTAATTCAAAACTTAATAGCAATGTTGTTGCTGTTTCCCCAGCAACATCCAATTGCAGTAGAATTGTGGTTACACAACCTGAAAGGACAAGGGAATTGATACAACCTCTAGTGAAAAAGGAACACCAAAACGCTGGGGACTTGCACGGAAAAAACCTGTGTATGATAGGGATAGCAAGGTGAAATTGAGTTAAAAAGTTGGCTGAATGCAACTCAATGTCTTTTCCCCATTAATCTAGCATTCTGAGCGCACCATTGCCCCAACACTCAGAAAGTAGTGTAATTTACAATTTTATTTCAATCTTTGTAAACAAGGCCCTGCGGGTTAGATCATTGAATACCTTTAGGCGTATTGGCCACATACAAAGAACAACAGGATATTACTGGACTCAAAGCTCTTTCATCTTCCTGTGGCACTTGCCTCAAGAATATTCTCTGGGAGTCATTGCAATCATGTTTCACGTACCATTTCTCCTCCACCTTTGTCAAATTCCTAGCTTGCCGGCTAGTATAACCATTAAGAATAGACAGCTACTTTTGCTACAGAGGCTGCTATGCCTCACAATTGCATGGCAGAAAGTTGCAGAGCTCAGCAACTCCAGGGATGCAACTGATGAGATGAAAGGAGCTTCCTGCAAGAAAGGAGTTTGCAACCCTGTCTGCAATCCACACTTGCCTCGGTGGAGCACACTTGACTTAACTCTGAAACTTCAGTAATATGGTTCTGATTTCCCTTTATGCACTTCCACACCCTGAATATATTCATGTATATGTATTACATGGATCTATGTATTAATTAGATCTTCTTTATGAAATGCAGTTTAGCTGTGCTCTCAAGGCCATATCTCACATTAACATAAACAAAGATGGATGGGCAAAAGCAACACGGTTGCTCCCAACACCCTCCGCAGAACTAGGATGGGAAAGAAACATTTGCACTCTGTAGGTGCGGAAGGGTAGCTGGTTCACAGAAGTGAAACATACCTGCAATAGTTTCCTATCATATGTAAGATGGTTGTCACAGGTTACCCTTGACTGAAGAATGGTACACTCCTTCTATATGGGATGGTTGTCC
Source organism: Eublepharis macularius (assembly GCF_028583425.1). NCBI lineage: Eukaryota > Metazoa > Chordata > Lepidosauria > Squamata > Eublepharidae > Eublepharis > Eublepharis macularius. The sequence continues at coordinate 36,279,470 of NC_072796.1, read as the reverse complement.
TCTTCCACCGAGCACACAGCTTCGGGAGGGATGCATATGGAGCAGTGAGGGAGGAAGGGGGCACCCACCTAGCCAGCCAGACCAGCCGAATCAACCCTGGCGATCAATGGGGTGACAGGTGTTGCAGGCATATCGCCCTCACATCCTAAGATAGTTGTCTTGTCATCATTTATATGGACTCTGGTTGAAGGAACTCTTCCCATATTATGAGTCAGATAATGCTTCACATTTATAGCATTTTGGAGTGTTCAATGAATCTCCAGTCAATATACAACCCTGTAAAGTAGATTGCTGCTTTATCACCATTTTGCAAATGGGGAACGCAGAATTGGCCTTGTTGGCTTCCCTATTGCTGCCGTGACAGAAAATGCAGAGCAGTGGCAACTTATGGCAGTTTCCCCCACATTGTCCCTTCCCCAGTCTTCTGGCAGCTGCCATTCCCTTCCTTGTGCTACCTTTCCCGTCAGGGTGCTCAAAAACTGGCAACAATATTGGTATAATGATATAACAATAGATGTATCAAGTTCTCTGAATCCCTAAATTTCACTTTTTAAAAATAAGTCCCTAACCTCTTTGTTTGTGGAGATATATCTAATTCTCAGCCTGACCCCCATCTGTGGATACGTAAATACAGAGATTGGAGCCATCAACAGACAAGACAGCTCTTTCTACAGGGAGAAGAAGGGAGCTCTGACTCTCCAAAGCTCATACTCTGAATATCTTGTTGGTCTCTAAAGTGCCACTGGACTCAAATCTTGTTGTTCTACTGCAGCTACCCACCTAAGTAAAACTACTCTCGGCAACAACTCCAACCTGTTTCTCCATTGCTAGAGCTGGGTATGCTCTAACATAGATAGCCCAGGTGAGCCTGATCTCATCAGATCTCAGAAGCTAAGCATGGTTGACCTTGGTTAGTAATTGGATTGGAGACCTCCAGTGAAGGCCAGGGTTGTAGAGGCAGGCAAGAACAAACCACCTCTGTTAGTCTCTTGCCATGAAAATCCCACCAGGAGTTGCCATAATTCACTCTGACTTGAGGGCACTCTCCATCACCAGAGCTGGGTTGTGGAGCACTTTTAAATTCATTACATGATCAGTTATTGAACCCCAGTAATTGAACCCCACCCAAACTTGGAAATCATCCCTTTCCAACACATCAGTCGTCCTACCCAATATCACACCCATCTTGTCTGGATTCAGTTTGTTTACCCTCACCCACTTGGCTATAACATTCCAATTAAGGTGGAGAGTGCATATCTTGAGGGCTTAGTTAATGATAGGTATGGCTGAGTATCATGAGTTTCATCCATGACACACAACAACAAGGCTATGAAGGATCTCAATCAGTAACTTCATTGATGTTAAAAAGCATTGGTGAGAGGACAGAGTCCTGCAGGATACCATAATTAAAAGTCCCATGCTGATAAATCAGTCTTTCCAATGGACATTTTGGTTAAGTTCAGAAATCATGAGAAATGATGGTTTAATTGAATTTTGTTACTGTGATTGTTTGAATGACTCCACTAAATATCGTTACTTAAGGTCTGTTAAGTCAGGTTCTGAAACTTTGGTTAGAAGTTAGTCTATTAACCAAGTTTAGTGTTAACTATGGTTTGGTGTGATGTATAAGCACAGACATTGTGGCCTAATCCTAGCTTATTCTCTAGCACTAACCTAACCTTCCCACCTACAGAGTAAAGCCAATGAAATCAACTTTTGCCAAGGCACACCAAAATTTCAATGATTGTCTGTAAGCTGATTTCCTGGTTTCACAAACTAACCATAGTTAAAATAAACCAAGGTTTCACATTATGTTTGATCTGAACCTTTGTGTCTAACCTGACAAAAGGCTCCGAAGAATGGATCCTGAAATGTCCTTCAATTTTTTCATACAGATCAATAAAACTAAATATCACATGGTACTAAAATCAACCAATAGATCTAAAAGAATTAACATAGCAGTATTACTTCTATCCCTTTGGAAACAATAACAAAATAGTACCGAAACCCATTCCTGAAGTCAGATTCATATCGGTTCATGCAAGTATGCCCAAAATAGCTGAACAATACAAAATATGAATTATGCTTCGATGAAAGCCTGTGACTGTTGTTCAGATCTCAACTCAGCCATAAAATCAATATATGGTTTTAGGAAAACCATTGCATTCCCCTTTCCCTCAATCTGTAATACGGAGATAACATTCCTGGACTACATTCCAGGGTTCTAGTAAGGATTACTGAAACAACTATGTGGCACACTTAAGGGGGAAAGCGTCACATAAATTATCATTCGCTAAAAAGGAATGAACTGTATGCTAGTTCATTTTGTCCTGTTTTTATTTACAGCTTTCTCCAAATAGCATTTCCAAAGCAGCTAGAGAACATTGTTCTAGTATATATACTAAATATTATTTATATTCAAATAATTACCAAATTTCAACCAATCCAGGCATATATTTACAGATGAAAATATTCTCTTATACAATGTGATCTTCTATTATCTATCATGGAAAAGCTTTCCAAAGAATGTAAATTAGATGTTATCATTAAATAGAATCATTTGCCTACTTAGTTTTTTTAAAGAGGGCAAATACTTACATAACTTCCTGAATTAAACTCTGTAACAATCCTTATTCCAATGAAGCTGCTGAGTCAGAAAAGCATATCTACAGTGTGAATGAACAAGGAGCCTGGTGTACTGGAAGTATGACCCTTTCTTCATATCCTATCAGACTACTGGCATTAGCCCAGATTTATGATGCTCTTATCCAATACATTATAGCACCATGCCCCGACATTGCACAACCATAATATCAGGCAGTGCTTAGGGAAATTTATGATGTGTCACAGACAGAAAATCTGGTTTACCAAAAGTGGAAAACCAACTTTAGGATGAATATTTGGCATTATCTTGGTTTCTTCCCACAAACGTTTGAGCACTAAGTATGTACAGAATGTAAACAACTAATATTTGTATTGTTAAGAATATGAAATTTCTCCTCTTAAGAACAGCTACTCTTAGGTCAGCGATGGAGTGGCCTGGCAGATTAAAATGTTCTCCCAAAGGTTTTTGAAAGTTGTGATTTTTATATCAGATTTATGTCCTTTTATTCTTTTGCGAAGGAACTGACTTCTTTGTCCATTGGCATATGGAAATAAATCTGAATCACTTGTCCATCTTCCAATGTAATATACGCCATCAAATGTCAGTCCCTTCACAAAGAAACTCCAAAGGAAAATTACAATGTGAGATTGCTGAAATTGAGTTTATTTGCCAATTTGAATTTGGACATAGGATTTTTCTCTCATTATGGATACTAATTTTAAACACTTCACACCCATGTTCTATCAAGCTAATTACAACATGTATTAAACCACTGGTGCTTGTTTATTTATTGCTTTGTTTATATCTTACCTTTGTCCCCAGTGGGAACCCAACGTGGCTTACATCCTTCACCTCTCCTCCATTTTATCCTCACAACACTATGAGTCATTTTAGGCTGAGAGAGTGTGACTGGCCCAAGGCCACCTGGCAAGTTTCCGTGGCAGAGTGGGTATTCAAACCTGGCCCTCCCAGATCCTTGTCCAACACTCTAGCCACTACACCACGCTGGCTGTCTTTAAAAACCTACCAGAATCAATTTTAAAGTTTTTCTATTGAATTCTGTTAATAAAAGTTGCTTCCACATGGACCTATTGCTTCATATCCTCCCTCAACTGCAGTGGGTTTAAGTCTGGGCTTGTAATGCAGTCACCCAATTTCAGAATTTTCTCCATCTCCACTCTGCAGTTTCCCAAACTTGCTTTGGTATGATCTTTCTTGAAATATTGCACCTGAAGTGGGTTTTAGGGTAGTGGGTGGCAAGCTGGGGATTTCTGTATCTCCCTGCCTGTATCCAGAGCCACATCTAGTGTATTGCTCTTTGTATCTACCCCCCACCCACCCATCACCTATGGGCTTTCTGTTTTTTTTCCCAATTTGTAGTAGATATATCATCGTGGTGTCCTAACACTGTAGTGATATTTCTATGACCAGGGCTTTTTTTCTGGGAAAAGAGGTGGTGGAACTCAGGACCGCACAATGACATTACTTTGGGTCAGCTGGAACAAGGGGGGAATTTTTTAAAGTTTAAATGACCCTCTGCGAAAATGGTCACATGGCCGGGGGCCCCGCCCCCTGATCTCCAGACAGAGAGGAGTTTTAGATTGCCCTCCTCGCCACATGGAGTGGAGGGCAATCTAAAACTCCTCTCTGTCTGGAGATCAGGGGGCGGGGCCACCGGCCATGTGACCATTTTCAAGAGGTGCCAGAACTCCATTCCACCGTGTTCCAGCTGAAAAAAAAACACTGCCTATTACTATTTTTTAAAAAAACAGCAAAAAGCCTGCCTGAGACAAAGGCAAAAATATGAAGGGGGAAACCCCACACAAAAAGTCTGTCTGCACAGCAAATGCCTGTTCATTTGCAGCAGCAATGAGAGCAAAATGAGGAATTACTCCATGTGGAAGTAACCATAGTTAGGAAAATCCACATCTGGAGTAGCATCTGGAGTAGCAGAGACCATGCAAGAACCTAGAATTGTTGAATCAGAACAATGAAATGCGGTAGCATTCCTATTTTCTGAACAAGATTAGCAGCAAACCCCAAAAATCATTACCAATACAAGTTCACACACGCAAAGTAGATGTGTCCATTTAAATATACTGCTGAAAGATAGATGTTTGAGAACCAGGGATGAATGGTGGTTGGCTGCCTTAACTGTGCAATGGTGGGCTGTAACTGTTGGTCTATTTTTAATTTTAATTTTAACTTTTTTGTTAAAAAAAGTTGGATGTGGAAACCAGAGGCTAAGGTTGCCAGCCTCCAGATGGTGGCTGGAGATCTCCTGGAATTATAACTGATCTCCAGGTGACAAAGATCAGTTCCCCTGGAGAAAATGGCTGCTTAGTAAGATGGATACCATGGCATCATACCTAGATGAGGTCCCTCCCCTCTCTAAACCCTGCCTTCATGAGGCTCCACCCACCCCACCCACCCCAAATCTCCAGGAATTTCCCAGTCTGGAGCTGGCAACCAGAGGCTTATGTTTCATTTAGAACAGAGCTGCTGGTGAGTTAAGAAACTGCAAGTCCTGCAGGATGATGAGTAAAAAATGAGGCTTTTCGTTTATTTGAGGGAAAATTAATTGGGGGAAATATTGGAGATGCAATTTTAGTGGCTTCTGAGATCAACCAAAAGGTCTATTTAAAAGTAAATCTTATTTTGTTCGATGGGGGTTACTCCCAGGGAAAGCATTCTTAGGACTGCTGCTTAAATTAAGCTGGTTGTGGGGGATGAATTGAAGGGAAAACAAATTTTGGAGCATCAAGGTAAGAAATTAATATTGGGGACTTAGCAGAAAGATAGTTGATTGATGCAGATTTAAGTGGGCAATTGATGGGAGGGGTTAACTGAAGGGGAAACTGCATTTGTTTTAATGCTTGGGGAAGAGACCCCACTTCAGCCTAGTGGTGTTTAGTCTTGAGTAGACATGGGCACGAATGGGGGAAAAAAACCAAACACCCTGTTGGTCGTTCGTTGCCATCCATGAACAACAAACATGGACGAACATGAACTGTTCCCAGACATGTTCGTTGTTCATTGTTCGTGGGGGCCAGAACCACCCCAAACCCCCCCAGTTAGCCCCCCCCTCCCCTCAAACCCACTTACCTGGCCCTTTAAAGATCCCTTCAAACTATCAGCTGGCAGGCGGCAGGGGGAATTCCCCCCTGCCACCTGCCAGCTGATAGTTTAAAGGGCCCTGTCCTGGCAAAAACAGCAATATCTGCTGGCAGCTAGTTTGAGGGCTTACAAACTGACCTTCCCAATGTCCAATACCCACAAAATTTGCAGGGCCATAGTCCTCACTGTCCTCTGAAGACCCCCCCAAGTTTCAGAGTGATTGCACCCCGGGAAAGGCATGATCCATGGGTCTCCCCGTTGGCTGTCATTTTCTCTTCACAGTGGCAAAAACGGGACTCTCTGCTGGAAGTACTTTGAAGGGTTAAAGCCAGAAGGAAAGCCAGAAAGAGTTCAGACAGAGTTCAATCCCTCCCTGCTTCCGGTTGCCAAGGAGATTGATTGCAGGTGCCAGACTGTCTGGCGTGAACGCTGCTGAGAGGCTTGCAACAACCACCTGTTCATTTAGGATGGGGCCTCACAAACAGCTTGTTCACGAACAGCAGATTGGGCTGTTTGTGGTTTTTTTCTGTTCGTAATGCTGTTCATACCCATGTCTAGTCTTGAGCAGGTCACTTGCTTCTCACTCTAATTTGTCTTCTGAAAGGAGCAGCAGCAAACATGGGGTCATTGAGAGATTTGGTGCTTGGGGCTCAGGCTGTACCTCTGCCTTTGTTTATGGCCTTAGACAAAGCACTCCATGGAGACTAGCACCCCCTTTCCAATAACAGCCAGCCAAATGTGCCTAGGATGCTTGCAATCCAGTTATGACATTAGTCACTGTTGTTGCTTGCCCCAGCATCTGGAATGCAGAGGTTCTTTGCTCTTAATATGGAGGTTCTGGGAGGGCTCAGGAAGAAGCAGCTTTGACTTGTTAGCCCCAAGAGAAGGTGTGGTGGGAACAGTTTGGCAGGTTAGGTGGGAATTATACCCTCACTTTTTGGAGCTACCACCCACTCCTGATTACTGGGATTATAAATATTAATCCCAGTACACCCAAAAAACAAAATAAATGTTAAATTTCATTGCGGTTTTTTTTTTCGAGGATTGCGCAATGCAGCTCATTTCATTACTAAAACATATTGGCTTGGATCCAAGGATTCTCTTTCACTATGTGTGGAACCTTCCTCTGACAAAGCAAGCCTTTCTCCACTGAGACAAGGCTCCTTGGGCTAAAAGCAAGGCTCCTTGCTTAGTAGAATGGAGTCACTGAATTTTTAATGTAGAATGAGTTGGATAAGCCAAACAAAAACCATCCATTTTAAATGAGACAATAGTCTAACTCGCTTAAGGACTAAAGCCAAGCACTAGGTCCATCGTTTATCTCTCCAAAGGCACCTCCAGACAAAAGGCTTTTGCACAAACTCCTGATCATTGTCAGGAAGAAACCCTGTTGAGGGTTTGGGTGATATTGATCCATTCTGTTAGTGGAGGCACTTTCCTCCAGTAGAAGGAACCTTCCCCTACCCCATCACAAGAATCTTGTGTTAGGAACGGCTTCTTCTGGACAGTCACATCTCTACCACCAGAACAGGCCCTTGGGATCCAACTCCAAATCTCTTGCAGGACATTATTTTACAGAACTAGGTCACAAAGCCAGCCAGAGGGGTGGTGATCTTGGACTTGGTTCTGCATGGGGTAAGCCCCATTTAATAACATGGGATTTACTTCTAAGGATATCTGCTTAGGATTGCTCCCCAAACCCTTTGATCTACTCCGTACCTTCAGCCTGATCAGAGAATGGAACGGGCCACTCTGGAAATTATTTCTAGGGTAATTTCAGTTGCCCAGGTTGCCCCAGCTTCCCTGTTTCTTTCCCCCGCCCCTCTTTAAGGAGGTAGCAGCAGAAGAGGGAATGAGATGGAATAGGAAGATAGAAATGGAGCCCATTGGATTTCAGCATCTGAGGACCAGAATCACTTTCTAAAGTTAGTGCAGGTGCAAGAAGATCACTCCTTTGGTTCACCATCATCCTCGTCCTAGATGATAAAACTGACCTTTCATATCTCCCCAATTTCCCCATTAAGCATCCTTAGGTTGTTGTAAATTTGTTTTTTTGTTTCAGATTAGTATAAATATTTTGAAGCATTTTTGCAGTTTAGTGCTTCTTAAAAGAAACTGGTATCTCACTTAATTCAGTGGGGCTTATTCCCAGGACAATTGTGCCTCACTTACTTTAACTGATAGTGCGCGTCAGTGTTCTGGCTGGGTGCCTCGGCTGGGGAACCTTCCTGATTCTGCTTGCCCCTGTTGTTTGTTGGTATGTTTTTGGCACCAAATCACATTGCAATGTGCACTGTCTAAATCATAAGTTAATTAAAATCTATTCTTTAATTATCCTGTCCCCTTTCCATTAATGTTACCTACCTAATGAACAATTATCATTATGTTCTCAGAAACAGCCAAGTGATTTGTTTTGTTATGATAGTAGTTTTGGATCAGGATGGTTTGGTGTAGCGGTTAAGAGCGCGGGATTCTAATCTGGAGAGCCAGGTTTGATTTCCCACTCCGCCGCTTGAAGCCAGCTGGGTGACCCTGGGTCAGTCTCAGCTTCTCGGAGCTCTCTCAGCCCCACCCACCTCACAGGGTGTTTTCTGGTGGGGATAATAGTAACATACTTTGTAAACCACTCTGAGTGGCCATTAAGTTGTCCTGAAGGGTGGTGTATAAATTGTTGTTGTTGTTTGTTGTTGTTTTTGTTATTAGCCCTGGCTGAACCAGCCCTGGGACTAAAGGCCCTTTACAATTCATAGGACTAAAACACTGCTAATCAGAACAGCTCATCTCTTTACAAATCATCTACCGTATACCCTCTTCTTTGGCTTCTCAAAGTGGTTGTAACAGTCTTAGATCCCTGTCAATGACCCTGATGGGTAAATAAAATTTCAGGTATAAAAACTATGATGGGTCTTGGTGAGTTTCTGATAAAAAGTAAGAGAGATTGGACTGACTGACAGAAGATCACTATAGACTGCCTTCTTCCTCATGTCTTACATCTTTTCCTGGGAAATGGGGGGAAGGGGGTATGACTCAGGTTGGAGTTCCTTCACTTGCCTTAAGGGGAAAAAAGGTGTCACCATTCTACTGTTTCTCAATTTTAGAGACCAAGATAGCAACATTTCCAGCCCCCTCCCAACAGTTGGGCCCGACACATTTTGAAAACTGAACCAGATGGGCTTCACTCTTGGGTGATATATAACAACTCGTTCTGTTGAGTCCAATAAAGAGAATTAAATTAGATTTGAATTAGTGGCAGATACAACATACGGGGACTTGCATTTTAAACAAGCAGCCTCTGTGAGAAAGAGCAGGGACATTTCTACCAGGGCCCCAACCCTAAATTAGTCTCTTACTATTTCTTGTTTCTAACACTAACAAGTAAAGTAATAATAAAATGTGCAAGTAAAATGAAATGTAGCGTGAGCCTAGCTTCACCATTTGCTTTCTAGATATATAGGTATCAACAGAGCCCCATCTGCGGATACTTAAATCTGCAGGTGGAGGCCACATTGAGGGAAATGAGATTTTTCCCTGAAGGGGAAGAGACCCCCTAGGTTTGCAGAAAAATCCTAAACCTTCACAAAGGGGGGTGGCCTGGGGGAGGAACAAACAGGAGTTGCTGAGGCAACTATGCTGGAAGTAGGCAGGTGCACAAGGAAGTCTAGTAGCCTTCACTGCACCTCTAATCTTCCCTCGCTGTCACTGACGGAGGCAGCAAAGTTGGAGGCAGCAGGGTGTATGAGGAAGAGCTGGAGCCTCCTCACCTGCCCATCTATCTCTATCTCTGCAACTGCAGCCAGGGCGAGGGAAGCCTCTGCTACCCTCCCCAATTTTCTCCCTCTGCCACTGACAGCCAAGGCTGAGCCAGCGGAGTTGGAGACTGAACTGTTCACAAACCTGCAGAACCAGTTTTCAGAGTTTGTGCCGGGGAAGAGAACAACGTATTTGCACTGAACATGGCGATGGTGCATCAAACTGGCTCTAAAAAACAGTTTTCTGCCTTTATCCAGAATAATTAGAAAAAGAAAAGAAGCCCATGGAACAATCTAGAGACGAGCATAACAAATTTTACTAATCTTATTAATATTCTTTTAAATTTCCTATCAAGGCTTCATGCGAACACCTTCCAATCTTGCCTCAAATTTCACTTAAGGCAACCCATGGTGGCAGCTGTAGAGAACATGAAAAGACAGGTTCTCTAAAATTTCCCTTGACAGGTCTTATCACAGCCAGCCATAAACGGCTTTCGGAGCCAACTTGGGCATGCTTCATCTGTCTGTCAGCAAACCTGGAATCCCCAGCATTTACTAGCTCAGTCTAGTTAACTGGTTTTGACACCTGTTGGGGGAAACCAACACAGCAATCATTATGATAGATTGGCAAGGGTACACCTTTTTCCTGGATCAAGCTGTGATCTTCTCAGGAGGTTTGTGGAAAGCCGATGCAAAACATCTTCATGCTGATGACCTTAAGTGTGAATCAGATTGCAAAGCAAGAAAGAAGGAACCTCTCAACAAGGAAAGAGAAAAGGAAGAAGGCAACAGTGATTCTTGGGAAGGAATGCAATAATAATGAACCACATACAAGTGAGTCAAGCAGAACTTCCCACAATTTCCAAACCTTCTGATCCAGTCGCTCTTTCATACATGGAGGAAGGTTATATTATTATCTCTGTGCTTCCAGGAAACATCCATTACATCTGGATGGAGCAATACAGAATAGATCTTGAGCAAGACTAAACTAATCAAATGAAGGAAATATTGAAAGGAAGTTTAGAGATAAGTACGTGCATCACTCAATTAAATAAATCTTAGTCAATGAATCATATGTGAAGTAATTAACTGAGTATATCTTCATATGTCTGACTATAAGTAAAAGCATACTACTCTTGTCTTTAAATGATGTGTATATGCATCACAGCAAGTGCCTTCTTGGAAGAAGCATGCACTCCTGTGTTTGATAAAAGAAAGGAGAATTTCCCACTTTTAAAAAAAATACTTGTGTTAAAAATAATTAACTTTAAAAAAAAGAATCAGATATTAAATGAATCCCAAGTTTTTTAATCACTCTAACCAATAGTCGACTACACGCTGCAGCCCTAGAAACAAGATCTTTGCAGAGGGACATTCCCAAACTGAAAAATCATGAGTTTGCAAATTTTAAAGAAACCAGGGAGATTATAAGTAGAGTTCAGAGACCAATATTTCTGAACATTGAATTAAATGTTTCTGTAAGTTTGACAGTGTTTGGGGTAAGTTTCTACTACAATGAAGAAGTGATCTTATGTATAGATTACATGCATAACTAATTGAAGAAATTGTAATTTATTTTTAGAGGGTTATTTACTGAGGTGGAACTAAATACTTGGCCCCTGATGAAGTGCTTGTTGTGAAACAAGTCTGATGATATAGCCAGCCACTGGGCAGGGAGGATCTCTGGGTCCTTCACCCATCTTAACGGCTCCACCTAAAAGTAAAGAAAGAGAAAGAAAAATTTATTCTCTTGAATGGGTGGATTACTTACCTGTTGAACTGGCTTCCATTTAGACGCCTGTGTTCAGCTTTACTATCTGGAAGAAAGAAAAAACGGACATTTAAACACAAATACTACAGGACTGGAACATTTAAAGGGACTGTTACATATCCTAATACGTGGCCAACACCTACATGTATTTATATTCTTGTACTATTTATTGTCTTCCATCTATGAAATTAGGTTTTTAGGTATTTTTAAGTATTTATTAAGAATACAGTTCACTTTTGCACTTTGAAATGTATTTATAAATAATTATACTTGGATTGCATGACTGATTTAGCGTTTGCTTCCAGTAGTGGTTGTACCACCGAGGTTTTTGGTTTGTGTACTGGGAGTGCCTCTTGTATTTTTGCTTAGAATTTCTCCATAACTGCCCACTTGATTGCGCGGCAGTGCTATCCCTACAAGTAATGAAAGTCATGTGGGCCTTACTCCCAGGTAAATATACTGAGGATTTTACTCCCAGGTAAATATTCTTTGGACTGTAGCTTGAGATACATTGATTTGTTTGGCCTATTTTTCCCTGCCCTTCCTCCAAGGAATTCAGAGTAGTGTAAATCATTCTCCCCTCCTGTTTTACTCTCACAAACCCTCTTTGAGGTAGGATAGGCTGAAAGTGAGTGACTGGCCCAAGACCAGCCAGCAATTGTCATAGAAGAGTGGGGACTAGAACATGGGTGTCCCAGGTTCTAATCTGACACTGTCCATTACACCACACTGGTTTCTCATGCATTCCATGGCCATATCTCCCGCATCCACATGCTCACTGAATCCAATATCAGCATATTCACACAATGCCTTTCCCAACCCATGCTCTACTGCTACTCTCCTCGCCAATTTATATCTCAGATGTTCTCCTGTCCGGAAACATAAGACTTAGCCAAGGGTGAAGAAGCTGGATATAGCAGGTACCTCTCCCTTCAGGTTGGGTGACTGGGGAACCTGCCCCATATATACCAAGCACCATTCTGTTCAGCTTTCACTAGCATTGCCAAGTGCAAGAGAATACTCTGGGTAGCAGGACTCCCTTTCCTTTCACTGGAAGCAAATCCCAAAATCTTCACTGGAAGTATAAAAACCAAAAGAAAGGATGAAACCCATCCTAGCATTTATTCTCAAGCCCAGCTATAATTCGCTCAAAGAAAATTACCATACTTTTTATTTATGTCTATCAAAGACTTATGATCTGGATTGGACCAGTAAAACTGGGAGATACTAATGCCTTGGACCCCAATCACTGCTCTAGCAGTGGTTCAGACACTATAGACTGGTTACAACAAGAGGCCTGTTCTCACCAAAGGTGTCCCAATTTGGAAGGAAGAGGGGTTGCAGAAAGTGAGCCGAGGAGGAGGAGAAACTCTGAAGACAGCAAGGGTCAGGAAAGCAATAAGGCAAGTGGAGTCAGGGTGCAAAATCCCTAGACACTGTAGGTTGAGTGGAGGAAGTTGCGCATAAAGACACAAGGCAGGAATAGTTAAGCTCAGATTTATTAAAAGACTGCTCTGCAGGAAATTATTAAACATTTAATTAACCTCTAATCCACCCCAGTCAGTGCAGGTTAATCCTAATGAGATTAAGGCAATCTGCCTCTGGGCACCCCCAATCCTGTCTCCAAATTTGGTGCACCCAACACTGCTACAATCTGCCTTTCTTCTCTAGCACAAATCCAGTGCTGAGAGGCATTGAGCCTCACTTCCTCCCCCCAATTCTGTACAGCTGCTAGAGTTCAAGGATGATGCCCCCTCCCCAAGCCCCTCTGGCCATAGCGGCTGATACGAAACTAGCTTAGGTGAACTCCCTTCACCATTAGATGCCTCAGGATGCTTGCCAGATTTCCAGAAGTAGATTAACCACACTATTCTTGCCAGCCTAGTTAGGACCTCACCAATCTTATGGCTAGGCCTAAACTACCTCATGTAGGACAGTACGGAGTAAATGAAAAAGGAGTTACAACCTGATGGAACTGCAAAACATTCCTGTTTGTCATCAAAAGTGACCAACTAATCCCGCACTGCCCATATTTGAGGTAGGGAGGAGTGGAAATGCCAGACAACAGCCTGGCCAAGATTGAAGGAGCCATTTTAAATAATGGTGCCACCCCTTCCTGCCCATTGGCCAAAGGCAGCCCATGCAACAGCATCCCGATAGCTTCTATTGGATAAGTGGTTTAGAGTCCAAAGAGAGGCAAGGCAGGTAGGTTAGAAAAGGAAGGGTTGAGGAAACACTGACTGAGCAGGCCAAGGGAAACAAGGGTGCCTGGAAAGGGGTGGCTAGGCCTTATAAAGGGCAGCCATCTGGAAGAATTAGGGGAGAAGCACAAAGCCAGAGGTAAGAGGTGGAGAGAAAAAATAAAACTTAGAGAAAGTTAATAGACAAATAGTGTCACATGGCCAAGCACCTGCAGAAGTGAAGAACTAACACTAATATGAAATAATCATCCAAATTGCTGGCTTCCAGCTTCAAGAAGAAAAAACCTCCTAAAAACTCAAAAGCAGAAGAATCCCATCATACTTTTCTGCTAGCTGTCTTACTATTTTCACATGCTCTTCTTTTTAGCAGTTTGCTGCAGCTGTTAAATCCATTAAAATCTGAAAGACACTGAAAAATCCTTAAAGCCAATATAAGCTCTTAGATCTGGAGAAAATGCAAACAGGAAGCAGCTGGGTGATGCCATGTGATCGACTTGGCTGAGATGATCTAGACTGAAATTGGTTGTACTCAACTAGGGCCAGTGCACTATAGGTATAGGCTGGTGAGAACAGCTTGTGAGAGCAGGGGTGTAAAACCTGGCTGCAATCCTAAAAGTACTTTCCTGGGAGTAATTGAACAGCATGGGGCTTACTTCTGAGTAGACCATTTTAGGATTACACCCGTTGCCTACCCAAGAAGGGTCTTCTGTTTGGCCTGGAACATGTATGTGATTGCACAAATAAAAGGCATCTGGACTGATAGTGGTCTAGTCTGCGACTCTGGTATTCACCATTTAGTGCTTTCTGCACACAACTCTTTCCAAAATTTGAAAACTCCTAGAGGCAATTCCTAGAGGCCTAATTTATTAAACCATATGTCATATATATGGCTCTAACCTGGATGGCCCAGTTTAGCCTGATCTTGTCAGATATTGAAAGCTAAGCAAAGTCAGCCTTGGTTTGTTCTTGGATGGGAGATCACCAAGGAAGTCCAGGGTCACTATATAGAGGCAGGCAATGGCAAACCACCTTTGTTTGTCTCCTGCCTTGAAAACTACATTAGGTCACCATAAATTAGCTGTGAATTGATGGCCCTTTAGGCATGACAGTTGGTCCGCTAGCTTTGATGGTCACAATAGCTGACATCTGAAGTATGACCAAGAAGGATCCTCCAGTAAAATCATGGAACTGACTTGGAGAGGAGGAAGTAGAAGAAAGCAATATGTCGAAGCCATCCTGCCTCCCCACAACCTATGAATTGTCTTTAAGGAGAAGGCACAGGGTGAGGTGTTGCACCCTGATCCCCTCCTGCACCACCGCCCTGCTTGTCAAATATGACAGACATATAACTAATGAATACATACAGGACAGTTTATAGTCAACTAATTGTGGTGTTACTGTCACCTTCATAGAATCTTAGTAAGACTTTCGTTTAAACAAACAAACCAGCACTGCTGACTGTTGTATACAGAAGATTGCCCAAGGTGTGCCAGGGTTACCAAATCACTGGCAGACAGCAAATTGGCTGAAAACTCTGAATAATGTTTTACTTTCTGATCCTGGGCTAAGCCCTCTGTTTTTCCCCCTCTCTGTTTAGCATGACGTAAGGCACATGGCAGCTCTTAAGTCTGCGCACAACCCAGCACTGCCCAGAGGCTCTGTACAGGTGTGGTTAATAGTTATTTAATGATTCTTCAGTATTGCATGTATCTGTCTGTACATAAAGGCCGTCTGATCATAATCTCTCCCTTTTTCTGTACACTCTGTGCAGTCAGTCATCTTAGCAACCACCTTTCTATTCTTGTCCCATGTTCCCATTCCCAAATGCTTGACTGCAGGAACTCTTTGGAAGTGTACCATTGCGCACAAGTTTCAAATCATGTGTTTTGTCCAGTTGACTGAGGCTCAAAACAGTAATGTCTAAAGGAAGAGAAAAAAACCCAGAATCTTTTGTTTCCTTCTCTCAAGCTCCAGGAATGAGCCAAACAACTTAAATCTCAGACTCCTAATTCTGTGTATTTCTTTGCTTCAGCAGTGACTCATCCAAATCAGATCTCCACCCATCCAGATGTTTACACAATGAATACAAACACTTTTTAAGTTACTAAGAATACAGTTATCAGTAAACACAACAGGAGCTGTTGCTGGAGCACCTGAGCAATCTCTAATGCCAATTACCCATTATTAACCAAAAAAGGAGCTAGGATTTCATATGAACTGACAATACCTGGCCATTAAAAACAAACCCAAAAAAGGACGGAGTGGGAGTTTCTGTAATCACTCATTCAACCTGATATGACACGGCCTCCTCTAGCAATCTAAAAGTTAGATAAAGTTTATCTACCTGCCCCATTGAAATAAGTGCACACACCCTGGATACAAATCTGATTTGACTAAAAACTAAGTGTTGATTTTATAATTGCTACTAAATGCCCCATGTAACGTGTTGATAAGCGGCATGCCAAAATGGCAATGTGAACACAGTGCTAGAGAAGCACATGGAACTGCACACTGTAGACTCACCCTTGGCTTGTGGCATGAACTCAAAGGCACAATGCATTAAGATTTCAAAGGATAGCCAAAAGAGCGGTTTAATGAATGGCTGTGTATATCTCAACTGCTGCTCTTGGATGCCTCAGAACACTTGCAGGTTTCATTTAGTCATGGCACAATAAAGTAAAACGGTGAGTGGTGCAATGCCTTGCCCCCTAAAAGCACAGAAATATATATATCACACCACACATGCACGCCTAGGTACACCCTTCATCAACGGCGCAGAATAAACCCACAGAAAAGCAACTTCCCGGCCACCATCTAAAATCCATCTAGTCGCCCTGGGCTGATGGCCCATGCAGTTTGGTAATGGAAAGCAAGATGTGAATGTGCTCAGAATAAGCACAACGTTGTGTGGATGCTCCCCAAAACAGCAGGAGCACCCCAGCGCTTATGTGGGGAGAATCCCCATGTGGAGGCAGCCCTGGATAATTATCATGGCTGGAGAAAACACTAGCGCTTCTGCTTGCAGACTGGGGTGGAAAACGAGTTGATGATCAACCCTACCGATACTTTCAGGCCTCTCACCTGCATCTTTCTGAGCTCATTAGCTACAGCTACAAAGTACACGATAGAATACTTTGCTTATGCTGTAAGGATGCTCCAGAATACCTGCTCTAATTCCCTAATGGGCCAAGCTCTTGAGGATAAGGTCACTCACAAAAAGCATCTTGGTTGAAAGTGTATAGATGGTTCCACTGCTCCAATGATTCTGTATGTAGCTCAGAATGAAACACGTTTCAAATGTTCTTGGAGATTCCTTCTACTTTAATAACCTGTATGTAGAACGGCAGGCAATGGGAAGAGAATTCAATGTCTATTCATACAGTAGATTTAAAACTGTAATTGGAAAACAACCAAGAGATATGCCATTATGTGACTGCTTCCCAAGAACAGCAGACTCAGAAATGAAACTGGGCCTGGAGCAAGCCAAGGTGAGTGGCCCCTGGGGTGCTCCAAGCTGCACTGCAAGGGTCAGGCAGCTCAGTGGTGCAAACAATGGACATTTTAACCTTTGCTCCCTCCTGAAAACTGGTGGAAGTATGGGAAGAGACAGTTGGTGAACTGACACCAGTACCACTGTTGATGAAAGGTCTGTGCTAAGCAGTCCTTGAGGCTCTGGCAGAGCTATTAAAGCTCGGTTATGCTTGTTCCTGGCCACCAGTGGTCCTCTAGGGCAGTGTGCCCCCCCCCAATTTCCCTGTAAATTGAATGGCCCTTGCTGTATTTCTAAATATTTCAAGAGCCAAGGATGGCATCATGAGTACAGATACAGTCAATGGGTGCTTGTTCACCTGCCACAAATTGTCAATGAATTTGAATAAGAGAGCTCCGGTTTTTTAAAGTTCATGTAGCCTAGAGTAAAAATCAACTATGGCATCACAAGATGGCAAACTTTGCCCTACTTGGTTTTACAAAACTTCTGATAGTTATTTAAAGATGCCCATATGAGTCTTGGGGTGGGGGAATTAGATTTCTGTTGCAAATTCTTTGAGGTTTTGATTTTTTAAAATATAACCTGGCAGCTAAACACACAGATATCCTCCACCTTCTACAGTAGTTTCCAAATCTCCAGAGGGAGAAGGAAATTAAGATAAGATTATATAATATCACCTAGACATCTTGTTATTCTACACTTGGGAGGCAAGGGGGAACCCAGAATAACAACACACATATTTTTATGCGCTTACAAAACCAGAAAGGACAGGTAGATAATTGTGGCTGATTTCATTGTTTCCTTCCATATTTGCATAAAACAAAACCTTGCGCAACTATGGAATTCTAGCATGAAATAGACATTCAAGACCTGAATTTTCAAAGATACATTGCATTTTGTTGTTGCCACAGTCATAAGCAATACTTAATTTAGCAAAATATGTGCATCTTCCAATGCAGTTTCACAACTACATGTACAAATATGTCACAATTCAATGTTTTCATAGAAAGATCACTGTGTTAAGGACAACGTGTTCTTCCATACTTTTGTCTAAGACAGTCTGTATTTAAAGTGTTTATTAAAAATTAGTCATTTTTACAAACATCTACCCTTTCAGACCATTACATAACAAAGGGACAAAGTATGTCATATGTTTTGGTAGCATTTGGCCACATGTTTTAAAAACTTAATTATACGATTAGAATGTAAATATAGGTTTTTAGTTTACATTCAGCTTTGTGTACCTGCTAGTCACATATGAAAGTATAATTGCTCAGAAGTCTTAATTATGTAAGGAACAAGTGCCTATGACGCTATCTCAAGGGGTAAAAATTCTGTTTTATTGATGCCTCCTCTCTCTTCCACTGTGCCCCATTTTCTATACTATATTTCACTTAGTTATAAATTGGGGTCATTTGAATGTCTAGCACACTATGGTGAATATGCCAGTCTTAATAGTCTGAGTGGGTCATTTTGAGCCAATTCACACATTCACATCTATAACTTACTCACCCAGCACTTGATGGCTAATGGATTGATGTATTAACAAGATCTATGGATACGTATCTGAGGATACGTGAAATACACTATGAAAGTTTTGTGTCTGAAGCTTCATCTGACATGTCTGGTTTGCATACACTGCTGTTAGCAAGTGATGCTAATGTGCTGTAGGCAGCAGGGAGACCAAGGTTCGTATCTCAACACTGCCAACGACACTCTCTCTCTCTCTCAGCCTAACCTTCCTTACAGGGGTGTCGTGAGGACAAAATGGAAGGATGCCCCCTGAGTTCCTTGGAGGAAAGGTAGAAATCCCAAGGTACACCCATTCATCCATGGGTTCCAAGATGAAACAGAACTTTGATGAACTAGTTACCAACTCTCATACTGTGCAATATATGAAATCCACAGGATGTTTTTTACACGACTGTGAACTTTCCTCGAGCAAAGCCTTTGCAGTATCAGTGACTATCATGAAAACATCAATGGCATGGCAAGATCACTCTAGGAACCTTTCACACAAGTCTTGAAAGCATTTTACCAACTGCACTTGGAGGAGATATAGAGGAAACATGGAGAGCTTGACCATGGCAACCTTACTTGGGAAAGTTAACAGAGAAACAACTTAACTCCTTGATGCCAATTGTGTGTAACGGCTTCAGAAACCAGATTTTGGTGCAAACAAAGCATCATTTGGCTTCAGATTTATCAGTAGCACAGGCCGTATTTTCATGGAACTAAAGCTCCATGGAAATCAGCTGGTAAAATGTTTCATGTCAGATATTTATATCCAAGATTTTGCCCTTCTTCTCTTTTAACTGGTCCTCCTTTTATAACTTTCATCCCCCCCTCCCCCCCCCCAACACAATGCTAAATTGTTCTGAAAAACCCGGATCAATTTTCATTTCAGAACAAAGAAGTGAAAAAACATTCATTCCGGTGCGCTTTAGTAAATGTTGTTTTTTAAAAAGAAAAGAAAAAACAATTATACTATAAAACAGGACATCAAAGAGCTTTTGATGTAAAGTTTATTTAACAGACTCGGCTTTTTCCCTCTGATGATTGTGTTAATCCTCATAGATCCAAAGGCAATACAATGTCTATTTAAACTACAGCAGGAAGACGCATGGGGTGATCAGCTACACAGCTTACATGAAAGCGCCATGTGCTCCTCACAATGAGTTATGATACCATATGGGGGGGGAAATTCCTCCTCTTTTAAATATTATCTGCTTCTGCAACAATATAGCCAAGGCTTATTCCAAGCAAACACAGAACTAGGGAATGAATAGGGCAGAATTCCCAGCAACCACAGTTGCCTTTTATTTCTGAACAAGTTTCTCAGCCATAAAGATGCAAAGATATATTTGCAAATGTATATGCATAGTGGGTCTATAAGGCAGTCAGGGTGCAGGGCTTTAGTATCTAATTTGCATAATTTATGCCAATTGCAGAATTCCGCTTCTCTCGACACACAATACCAAAGCATTTGAACCAGAAAATACAATCAGATGTTTACTATAAATATTGGTGACAAGACATTTCATGTCTTGATTTTTAGTTAGAAACTTATATCCTACCTGCCCAGAAATTTCAAAGCAGCTTGCATAATAACAAAGTTTAAAAGTTTAAAATGCAGTATCAGTAAAAACTAAGTGTACGAACTCTGAATCATAAAAGAGAGCCTCAATATCCTTATAAAGGCAACAGTTCAACAGGCACATATGAACGCAGACGGGGCGGGCACTCAGCTGTGCATTTGGATCTACATTTGGAGGTGAATTAGGATGCCCATTCAAGGGTGAATTTCATTGGCTGAGCCAGATCCAATTTACTATCTGGTTCCAGATGTGTGTGGGGAAACCTACTTCCATGCTTGGATTAGGAAAACATTGTCAAATATCCGCGTCAAATAGTAAAATCAAATGTAATTTGATTACCAATCTGAAACATTTAGGTACTGTTTAGAGTCTATCCAATAAATTTTACTTACCAAAATTCACAAACAAGAATTTTGAAGATAATTTTGAGAGCATTTCCCCCCAACTCTAGCTGTAATCAAAGTATGTTGAATCAATTTATAAAATGCAATACAATTTTTTTCCTGTGTAGATTACTTTACAGTTATCAACTTTTCATCCTGAAATAACCATAAGCAGCTTTCGTGCCGTGGAAACAGTATATTTGGGTAATATTTTAGATATATGTCATGCTATTGTTTATTTGAATGTCATTGTTGGTCACTTGCTAAATCAATAAATCTGTTTAATTTGTATCTTACTTTCTCAATTCACTCAGAATGGAACATGTGGATTCATCATAGTTCCCTTTATTTATTTATTTACTGCATTTGTAGCCTGCCTTTCTTGCCGAGACACAACGTGGATTACAGAACTAAAAAATGTACTCCTACAGCAGAAGACATATAATGAACAAAGCGAAAGGACTAGATTACAAAATTAGCAAGGTATACTAAAAACAACATAGTTAAGTGGAATTATGAAGGTAGAAGACAATGTACTAATAGTAGAATAATACTTAGAATCAACATTGCAACCAAACAAATCAGTAGTGATTTTTTTAAAGCTGATGATGATGCCCCGAAAGCAAATTATTGTAGATGTTATAAAATAGGAGAAATTATGATTTATACCTCTGAATCCTTGTTCTTTGTATTGGGCTATGTGAAGAACTTCATCTTTAAGGAAGATGCTGAATGTAACTGTGAACATAAACGGTAAAAACAGAAATTACAGGAAGATGGAAGATATCGAGTATCCCAAGAAACACTCCTATGGAAGTTGGAGAGCCAGCACTATACAGTAGTCAGACCAGGAGACCCCATGAACCTCGCCGGGTGACCCCAGGGCCAGTCACTCTCTTTCATCCTAACCAGGGCTTTTTTTTCTGGGAAAAGAGGTGGTGGAACTCAGTGGCTTGCCCTCAGAGAAAATGGTCACATGGCTGGTGGCCCCGCCCCCTGCTCTCCAGACAGAGGGGAGTTTAGATTGCCCTCTGCGCCGCTCCAGCAGTGCGGAGGGCAATCTCAACTCCCCTCTGTCTGGAGAGCAGGGGGCGGGGCCACCAGCCATGTGACCATTTTCAAGAGGTTCCAGAACTCCATTCCACCGTGTTCCTGCTGAAAAAAAGCCCTGATCCTAACCTACTTCATAGGTTTGTTGTGGGGATAAAATGGAGGTGGGGAGAAAGATGGACATTGTCCCAAGCTCCTTGGAAGAAGGCTGGGATTTAAAAAACGTACTAAATAAATTATGGACTGGGTTAGACTTTACAAAATGAACAGAATTTTAAACGGACCAAAACTTAATAAAAAGGGAAACCATTTATCCATTTCTAATCCCTCTGAAGCCAGCAGAACCTCACTCCTTGTGGCGCTGTCAGCTCCTGTTTGGTTCTTTGCATGTTTAGTTTCATATCATTTGCATTCTGATTACTGGCAAGATAAACAGTGTGTATTATTAATAATCATTTTTAAAAGGTAAAAACTGAACGGATGAAGGATAAGGGGAACAGCGAAGTGGATTTTGAAGGCCGTCCCAGCTCAGGGGCTGGGGTTAGAGAGACATCAAGAGGGGGGTGGTGTCTGCTTGTTTACCTATTGATTTTAAGATCCTTTGTACAAAGCTAAAAAACAGAACAAAAAATGAGTCGGCCCTAATCACAAATGGTGGAAAGGTAATAAAATAAACATCAAGAAGTAGGCAACCCAGCTTCTCCTTTCTCCACTGCTACTTACAACAAAAGCAGGAAGGAGGAGGAATTCACCATGGCCACTGGGTTCAAATACAGGAGTCCAGGCACAGGAAGCCATTCCCAGAACCTTAGCATAAACACGGGCACTTCTAAAGGCAGCTGTTGATGGAAAAATGCCCAGATCACAGTCAGGGAAGTTAAACAAACAAACAAAAAGGTTGCAAGGAACTAAAGGGGCAAACTACACATTACATTGCAACAGCCGTATAAACTGATTGCTCGTTCTCCCTTACAAAATACATGCAGGAGAGAGATTTCACAGGAGAAAGAGGCGGACTTTTGACCCTCTAAAATTGCCCCTGCCCAGCTGTCTCTCTTCTGGACCCATATTGATGGCACAAGCAGAGAAACTGGAACCTCAGAGGAGTGAAAGCAGCTGAGTGGGGCAACATTGAGGGAGAACCAAGCCGGCAATGGAATAATTGATAATGATAGTAACAACAACAACATTGGATTTATAGACCACCGTTCAGGATGACTTAACACCCACTCAAAGCAGTTTACAAAGTGTGTTATTATTATCCTCACGACAATCACTCTGTGAGCTGGGTGGGGCTGAAAGAGCTGTGACTGACCCAAGGTCACCAAGCTGGCTTTAAATGGAGGAGTAGAGAATCCAACCTGGTTCTCCAGATTAGAGTCCACCACTCTAACCACTACACAAACTGGCTCTCTCAAGCACAATCTTCCTCTTCCCCTCCCCTCACCCACAGGCAGTTTGCAAAGGAGGTGGGGGTTTCTGGGCTTCACTAAATGCTCTATTAATGTAACATGTAGAGATGGGCACGAACAGCAATAGGAACTTTAAAAAGCCAGGAACATCCCAATCAGCTGTTCATGAACAAGCTGTTCATGAGGCCCCACTCTAAAGGAACAGGTGCATGCCTCCTTTGTTGCTGTTTCTCAAGCCAGACAGTCTGGCACCTGCAATCAATTCCCTTGGCAACCGGAGGTAGGGACTGTCTGAACTCTGTCTGAGCTCCTGCTGTTGCCCTGGAAACCCCAATCTAAACCCAATTTAGCTTGATAGGCAGGTCTTCCTTTCAAGTCTGGAGTTCCAAATTTGTTACAAGGGAGCAAAGACCAGGGGGGAGGGGGGCTCCCAGCTCTGACTTTGCAGACAGTGGAGAGAGAGTTGCTGTTGGCATTTTGATAGAGTGCATTGGAGCCTGAATTTTCTTTGTGTGTGGTGGGATAGGGATCTACTCCTTCAAGTTCCAGGGCTGCTGCCAGGCTCTGGTCCAAGCTTTTATTTATTATTGGTACCTTTCCTGCTGCCTGCTCAGGTAGGGTTTCTGGGAGTGGTGTGGTAGGGATCTTGATGGCTGGAGGAGAGCCTGCTGGCCCCCACGAACAACATACATGTTCGTGAACAGGTCATGTTCATCAATGTTCATTGTTCGTGGATGGCAACGAACAATGAACACCATGTTCCTTTTTTTTCTGTTTGTGCCCATGTCTAGTAACATGTAATTTGCCCCATTAATGAGCAGGAATGGATCGAGCATTTTTGCACACGTTGGAACTCCTTGTGGTCCTTCTCAGTTAAAATGCCACCTATGGTGACTGCTCCCAGGTACATGCATACAAGACTCATGCAGGACAACCTTGAAGTTATCACCAGTAAGTAAAAAAAGATTTGGTGGTGGTTCTTTAAGGAACAATATCTCTTCTCAAGTCAGTTGCCTTTCCCCACAAGCAAAGTCTTCAATACAGTTTAGCATCACATGTGGCCTTTATTTATTTATTTACATTTATACCCCACCTTTCTTCCCAGTCAGAGCCACCAAGGCCACTAACAGTTTAATCAAAATACATCTTACAGCCAGTTAAAAACACACACGTATCAATCACAAAACAGCAAATTAAAACGTGAGGCAGGAGGAGGGATCACTGAGGAAATGCCAAGAACAAAAAGTCCTCCTCACCTGCTGGTAAAAGACAGCCACACATTCACAGAGAGGGACAGGCAAATATAATAACAACTATAACAACATTTGATTTATATACCACCCTTCAGGACAACTTAATGTCTGCTCAGAACAGTTTACAGAGTGTGTTATTATTATCCACATGACATTCACCCTGTGAGGTGGGTGGGGCTGAGAGAGCTCTGAAAGAGCTGTGATTGACCCAAGGTCACCCAGCTGGCTTCAAGTGGAGGAGTAGGGAATCAAACCCAGTTCTCCAGATTAGAGTCCCTCCACTCTTAACCACTACACCAAACTGGCTCTCAAATATCCCTGGGGTAAGAATCCCATTATTTTGTTTCAGTACAAAATCTCATAATTGAGAAGGACCACAGGCATCAGAGCCTTTCCTGCTCACCCAATGCCTTGTGATTCCACCATGAGTGCATGTAAATTGGTTATTGAAAGCCCAACAGGTTACCTTTAGAAGATCCTGATGAATGTTAAAACTATGAAGATATCCATTTTTCTCCACACTGTCTTTTCCAGTGCAGATTTCAAACCTTCCAGTATGTCATACCATCAAACAGAAATAAAACCAGTATCCAGCTGGGATTTTGAGCAAGTATCAATGTCATCCTAAACAGAGTTACACCTTTCTAAGCCCACTGACTTCAATGGTGGTGCGGGTTATGTGTCATCAAGCCACTTACAACTCATGGAGGCCCTCCAGAGCATCCTATCGACAGCCTTGCTCACATCTTGCATCTGAAGAGCCACATTTCTTCCAGAGCTCTCTCAGCCCCACCCATCTCACAGGGTGATTGTTGTGAGGATAATAATAATAACACATTTTGTAAACCGCTGAGTGTTTGTTACATTGTCCTGCAGGGCAGTATATAAATCGGATGTTGTTATTATAGTTGTTGTTATTTTGGTTCTACTTAATGTACTGGTCTTTGTCACCTGCTTTTTTAATTTGTCTAAATGCAGAAGTTACTTTTCTCAAGTTACTGCTGCACTGCAGTGTAGTCCTAAGACTACTGAATCAGAGGGCAAGGCCCATTGAGCCAAACACAATTGACTCCCTATCAAGTGTGCTGAGATACCTTTTAAAACTGCAGGTACACTGCTACACATGGGATGTGTGTGTCAGTCCTTGCATTGAAACCAACTTGGCCTTTTTTGTCAGTACTACTGGTCATTTGTGTTCTTCTGTATTTCCCTCAATAGCATTTTTTTTAAAAGAGTTTTATCTGTCCCTCTCCAATAAGACAACTGTGTTGCAATACGAGTCTTTCTTTAGTTCTGTTTGATTCTACAAATTTTGCAAAAGCATCAGATGTCCGAACACATGCTTTTTTCATTAGTCACTCCATCCGATGACGAGTCTTACCTTGCCATGCAAACAATCCAACTTGTCAGAGGGAAGCAACAATCATTATATGGAGTGCTTTTGAAGACATCAAGAGGCATTATGGAGTACTCAGATTGGGTCCAGGGCCCCATGCTGTGTCCAGATGTTTAAATCACATGAGAATTGTGGGTTTTCAGTTCTCACAGTCACGGTCCCCAAATCAGATCACAACTGAGGCATGCATGGCAAAGAAGCCCCCCCCCCCCACACACACACACACACAGTTTCTTGACCTGCAATGGTCCCAGAAGTGTGTTATTTATTGGGGAAACCCATGTGTACATTTGCGGATTTCCCCAACCGGCCAAATGGTACCCTTCCCAGGACCATTTTAAGTCAGGAAAATGGTGAGGGGAAGAGGCTAAAGTTTCTTGTCTACACACACTGCAGTTGTGATCTGAACTGGGAACTGCATGTGTGAAATGGAGGAGAACACACAATTCAGTGACTGTTGCACAGGACACAGGGTTGGGACCCGGGTGCAACCTGTGCCTTCCATAGAGTGTGAATTGGGCTGCAGCTTAGTCCAAAATTCCAATACTCCATCACCAGCTTTAAGACTCTTTACATGTACTTATCATGCTAAAACTGCCATCTCAATGCACTGATGACAAGAAAAACCTTCTAGCCACACTGTTGGGCTGTCTGGTAAGTTTACATACCACACAAACAATAAAGTTTCCAAGGGTAATCAGGGTGTAAAAGCCTTTCCAACAAAGCTAACAATACAATATCACACTTATACTGTAGGTTTTTTAGTCCTTAGAGCATTTTACCTGCATTATCCCCCAAAACATTCTAGAAAGATCAATCAATATTATCACCCTCATATTGCAGATGGGAAACGAAGGCAATAACCAAAGGCCATTTATCTAGCTTATGGGTAAAGCTGGAGTTCACGCTAAACCGAAATTATCCAGGTTAACAAGACAGTATCCTATCGGAAGGACTGTTCAGTTTTTATAGCTCCCCGCCTTTACCTTTAAATACTTATCATCCCTCCACTTAGCAATATGCTCATATTTTCAAACACTGAAAATCACCTCACCCACTGCAATTGGATGGGAAATAAACTTAAACAAATATGTATTACAGGGCCTCTCCCTACTAGAAAAAAAATCAAATCCCAAGATTCCAAAAAGAATATAAAAGATATACCATTCTAACATTTATTTAAACAAACACCATCAGCATCAGCTTGGTGAGAGCCAGTTTGGTATAGAGGTTAAGAGTGGTAGGACTCTAACTTGGAGAGCCAGATTTGATTCCCCACTCCTCCACTTGAAGCCAGCTGGGTGACCTTGGGTCTGTCACAGCTTCTCGGAGCTCTCTCAGCCCCACCCACCTCACAGGGTGATTGTTGTTGTGGGGATAATGTAACATGCTTTGTAAACTGAGTGAGCATTAAGTTGTCCTGAAGGGTGGTATATAAACCGAATTTTGTAGTTGTTGTTGTTGTTCACACATTTATTTAGAAGACCAACATAAGCATCATTCCCACAATTTTCAGACAGGATCTTTACAGAATGACACGTATAACACAGTGGATACAGGTAACTTGAAGAAATCAGTTTCAGGTTGGTAGTCATGTTGGTCTGTAATAGAAGAGCAAGATTTGAGAATAGTAGAAGACCAAGATTTGGATCCAGTAGCACCTTAAAGACTAACTCATTTTCCAGAGTATGAGCTTTCGAGTCAAAACTCCTTTTGCCAGATATCCATTGGACCCAAATTTTGGAGAAGTGAAGAACTCTTTCATGATAGTGAATCTTAGAGAAAAACAAAGATAGATGAAAGAACTGTGACTTTTCAATAGAAATGCATTTTTTAAAAAAAATCTGAAACTTTTAAAGCAAATGAGCTAAACAAGTCTCGAGATACCCTTTACAATTCAGTTTTTGAGCCTGTGGACACCTTTGGAATTTTGAGAGCAGGGGGAGAGCACCACACCCAAATCACTCCCACAGGAGGTGGAGCCAAACACAATACCTACCTCCTCACTTTGCAAAAGCACTCTATGGCACTTGTGCAGAACACAGAAAAGTCCTGGTGCTTACCACCAGTCCTCCCGATAATCTGGTGTCTGCAGTTGCTATTGCATCTGTGGAAAACCTTTTCACGTGAATGAGGGCAGCCAAAACAAGCCCTGCCTTGCAATGGCCCTGCCTACTCTCTGGAAAGCTCAGGAGGGACCACGGGAAGTTGGGGCAGGGGCCACATTTGGGAACTCTAAGCAGGATTCCACCATGTGCATTGCTTACCCAAGGAGGTGTACTTTATTAATTTTGTGTGTAGTTTTATTTACATCAAGACCCAGTTTATAAATGAACTGCTATCAAGGGCAGCTGCTATGATCTATGCGCAGCCTAAAATTCCCATCTTGAGTACATGCTCTGGAGCTCGCTTGGGAATGAAGCCCATGAATTCAGTCAGATGTACTTTTGAGTAAGCATGAGTAAGAGCCAAGCTACAAGTGACGCCTGACACAGGTTGGACACTTGTCAGCTTCCCTCAAGTTTTGATGGGAAATGTAGGCATCCTGGTCTTGCAGCTGTAATGGAGAGCCAAGCTGTAAAACCAGGACGCTTACATTGCCCATCAAAACTTGAGGTAAGCTGACAAGTGTCCAACCTGTGTCAGGTGTCACTTGTAGCTTGGCTCTAAGATGTAGGTGTAGTTGCCAGGAAAGAAGCCATTCTGAAACCAGGGGGATATACCACCAAATTGGAATCCAGCCTTGAACACACTCAGTCTGATCCAGACAACATTAAGTACTCGGAAATCCCGTTGGGTTTGATGGAAAGATTAAACAGATGCTTAAATTGTTCCACTGAAAATGATGGAACTTAAAAGTTGTTTACTTTGACTGGAAGAGGTTCATGATATGGTGTCCACTCAACTGAAGTCAACTAACGGCACCAAAATTAAGCACTTTTCCATTTCAAATCAATCGATCTGAATATGAGATCATTATATGCAGGGTCATCTGCAAAGTATGTAAGATCAGAGTTGGGGGAGGAGGGGGCTCCCACCTTTTTAAAAAAATTGTGAGAACACAAAATAAATGGGAAAAATTTGAAAGTGGTTCATTAATTAAAAATGCCGCTCTTTCACCTTAGCACAAAATAGTAAATCCACTATTTTGTGGCCAAGCAGCACTTGTGGCAGCCTGACAATGACTTGGCTTGGTTTTTAGAAAGAGAAATTAAACTGGTGTGCAAATGGAAAGTTATTCATTCTGGAGCATTCGGACCTCCATGAAACCACCTGACACCTTTGTTCAGCACTTGACCCCCTGGATAGTTTCAGGCGAGTAGCCGTGTTGGTCTGCCGCAGAACAACAAGATCTAAGTCTAGTGGTGCCTTAGAGACTAAGAAGGTTTTCAGGAGATAAGCTTTAGAGAGCTCCCCCCCCCCAAAAAAGTTCTCTTGGTTACAAATTTAAGTAATACTGACCTGCAGCCTTTATCAATAACATGGATAGATTTTATGTTTATGCCAACTTTCCTCCAATGTACATGGTTCCATCCATCACGTTTTCCCTTCACAACAATCCTATCAGGTCAGTTACACTGAAAGTCAGAAAATAGTCAAAGATCACTCTGTGCGCTGAGTGATTTTCCAAAGGTATCCCTGTTGTCCTAAACTGACATACACCCTTCTAAAACCTTTGACTTCCATGGACTTGGAAAGGTGTGGCTCAGCTTTGGATTGCACACTGAATCCTCTACAACGCACTGTTATAACTTGTAGCAAGAGCCCACCCCTTTTGAAATTCTTGGAGTACACAAGTCCAGTTACAAAGGATCTTGCAGAATCAGCGTTACAGTATTTACTCCCATGCAAGACTAGCTCTCCCCCACCCCAGGTATGCCATAAAAAAGGGAGTCATCTTACATTCACCTACAAGTTACAGTTATGTCCAGTGAAAAACAACGTGTTTGGGGTGTGTAACATTTTACATCCAGGGTCACCCTTCTTTCCAGTTAAGTATCCGAACATCATTTTCATGAATGACCGGCCAGAGTTCAAAATGACGCGCTGTGTAGCTCTGAGCACCGTTTGTTCCTAGTCGGTTGCCGCAAGCGCGATCGCCCAGCAGGTTGGACTCTGCCACCTACCAGGCGCTTGGCGCTTTCCACCTGAGCAGAAGAACCTGTTGGGCAAAGGCCAAGGGAGGCCCGTCTGCCGCTGGCTGCGCAGGAGAAACCCCCGGGGAGGCGGGGCCGGGCCGGGCCGCAGGGCAGGGCAGGGCAGGGCGCGCTGCAGGCCCAGCTCGCCGGCCCGCTGCGCTTTGGGCCGCGGAGATGCCCACCTTCGTCTGGCTACCTTGCTGCCCCACCCAGCAGCCTGGCGCGGATGCCTCCGAGGGGAGCTCCGCCTCCTCCCCAGCCGGCGGAGCGGAGTTATAATGGGCTGGCCCGAGAGCACCAGAGGGAGAGATAATGGCACGCCGAGCAACGCCGAGCACCGCTCCAGCGCTGCAGCCGCCGCCGCCGCCGCGAGTCTGAGGGCCAGCGGGCACCTGGCGGGGCTCTCCGGGCAGCCGCCTGGCAGTCAACCCGGCCAGCTTCGCGGGGCTTCCCGGAAAGGGAGCGGAAAGCGCGGCCAAGTTTGGCAGCCACCTGTTACCTTCGCGAGCGCGCCTGGACCCGAGCGCAGGCAGAGGCGCGCAGCTTCGCCTGAAGGGCCGGAGCCGCGCAAAGGGAGCCCGGCTCGGCAGCGGGAAGAAGAGCCCGACGCCCGAGGAGCCTCCGGCGGGAAGGCGCGACGCCGACGACTGCGGCGGGGCCCTTCTGCTCGCTAAAGACATCGGAGGGGCCGAAAGAAGACAGCAGCCCCCGCAGCCCCGAGGCAGAAAACTTCCCCCGGCGCTGGAAGCGCGGCTTTCCCAGGGAAGCAACCGCGGCTCCGCTCCATCCCGGGACTTCTGCGCGGGCCCCAGCGCGTCCTCCGCGGCCATGCCCCGCGCCGCCGCCGCCTAGCAGCCTCCCGAGAGCGCGGCACCCCTGGCGGGGCGCCCCCGAGCTCGGGCCGGCGCCACCATGAAGCTGGAGATCTTCGCGCCGCACTACGAGGACAAGCTGAGCGGCGGCAGCGACCAGGAGGGCAGCGGCGCGGCCTCCCCGCTGGCGGCCGAGAGCGAGCTGGGCTCGGACGGCGACTGCGCCGCCTTCAGCCCGGCCGGCGGGCCCTCCTCCGGGCAGGCCTCGGCGCCCTCGCCGCGGCCGGGCGGCTGCAAGGCGGCGGGCGCGGGCAAGCCCTACACGCGGCGCCCCAAGCCGCCCTACTCGTACATCGCGCTGATCGCCATGGCCATCCGCGACTCGGCCGGCGGGCGCCTGACGCTGGCCGAGATCAACGAGTACCTGATGGGCCGCTTCCCCTTCTTCCGCGGCGCCTACACGGGCTGGCGCAACTCCGTGCGCCACAACCTCTCGCTCAACGACTGCTTCGTCAAGGTGCTGCGCGACCCGGCGCGGCCCTGGGGCAAGGACAACTACTGGATGCTCAACCCCAGCTCCGAGTACACCTTCGCCGACGGCGTCTTTCGCCGGCGCAGGAAGCGCCTCAGCCGGCCGGGCCCCGCCGCCCCCCGGGCGCCCTCGCCCCCCGCGCCGCCCTCGCCCTGCCCTGGCGCCGACCACAAGCCCCCCGCCGCCGCCGCCGCGCCCGCGCCCGGCTCGACGGCGGCCGCCTCCTGCGCGCCCGCCCGGGCCAGCTCCAAGTTCAGCAGCTCCTTCGCCATCGACAGCATCTTGAGCCGGCCTTTCCAGCCCTCCCAGCGGCAGCGGCCCGCCACCCCGGCGGCGGAGAGGGCGGCGCTATGGCCCGCCCCGTCGGGCTACGCGCGCCTTCTCCCCCAGCCCGCCCTCTCCTACTCGCTCGGGCCCCCCTTCCAGCCGGCCGCGGCCTCCCCTCTGTACCCCTTCGGGCTGCCCGATGCCCTCGTGCTGGAAGGAGCCTGCAGAGAGCGGGAGCCGCTGCCCGCCGCTGAGCCCCACCCGCTCTTTCCCCCGAGGACTGCGGCGCTGCCCCTCTCCGCCTCGCCCGCCGAAGCCTTGCAAGGGCTGTCGGTCAGCCTCGCTCAGTTCTACTGCCCCTTGCGGCTGCCCGCCTCATTGCAGCCAGGTGCCTCCTACCGGCCTCATCCAGCGGAGACCCCGCCGGTGTAACGCTCGAGCCAGCCAAGCGCCGCCCTCGACAATGTCGGGACTGGACAGCACAGAAGGGCCCCCTCGCGCTTCTCGGCGTTCAGAGACTCCAAGCGAAAGTATCGAGACTGTGCCTTACTGACGGATTTGCCTTGAGACCAAAAAAGCGTTGGGATTCTGTAACCTGGACCTGCGAACGGACCCCAGCGCTGCGTACTGATTGGCTGAAGGGGCGCCATTCCGTCCCAATGGTTAACTGTTCGAGTGCTATAGAGGCCGGCCGCAAAAGCAGTTTGGCCACTCACAGCAATGCGTGGCGCGCACAAATCGCTGGTTGTCTTTCTTTAAAAAAAAAAAAAAGGTGCAAGGGCTTTTGAGGACCATTTCGTGGCTGGGCGGTGGAAGGATGAAATCCTCACTCCCTCGTCATACGAATGAGGCTGCAATTCTTGAACCACTTATTTTTAAGAGCTCTGTGTGATTTCTTACTCCTCAGATTTAAGTATGATTGCCAACTTTTTTAAAGACTGGGGCTCCTGTGTCTTTTAGCGGCCTTGGTGCTCGGGTCTGACTGATGGCAACGGCACAAAAGCAAAAGCTAATTTTTAAAAAGAGAGATGGCCATTTTTATCTTGAGAATATAGACTTAGCAGTAAACCCAGCTAATTTCAAGGAAGTGGTTTAAGGTTCAGGCTGCACTCCTATGCATAATTACTAGGGATACCCCCGTTTGGTTGCAGTGGGTCTTACTCTCGAGTAATGCATTGACTCAGGTGATTGGACTGCAATCCGCAAATCTGTTCCTCCAGCATCGTCCCACGGTTTGGAGGACGGTTTGGGGCAGAGAACCATGTGAGTGTGGGCTGAGCAAAGCCTTATAAGCCCGTCTTTAGGAGCCAAGCCAACCAGTTTCTTTCACCCCGGTTCCAAACACCTAAATGCAAAAGGAAGCGTGAATGATTTCAGTGGCCCTGACATCTAAGCAGCCTTCAGAGGCGGCAGGTTTCCGGTAACTAGACGCTCTCGTGCTCGAATGATGAGCATCCTGGTAATATCTATCCAGTTTGCAGCGACCTAATCCAGACAGGTGTAATTAAGATGGAGGCGTCGACTGATTTAAACCAGGCTCCAGTAGCGAAGGTCGCGACCTCAGCACCTGACTGAAGGAGCCGGGGCTTCATTCTTGGCCCCGATTCTTGAAGTTCTGGGCCCTTCTAGCGCCACAGGAAAGGGCTATTAAATGCTCGCGTCGACGTGAGCCAGGATCGAGCAGGCTTTGTCATTTTGCATCTCTGTACCCTGCACTAAACTGCCTGAGCCTTTCTTCGGGGGAGGGGCAGGGGGGGTCTTATTAAATTATTTATAGCTTTGTTGAAAGAAGACAGGGTGCTGTTTTTATTGATGTTTTTCATGTTTCTATTTCAATGATAGAGCAAATGTGGTCTTTGTGTGCGTGTGCGTGTGCGCGCGTGTCAGCTGGAACTTGTCGATTTCTCCCCACCCTTAGAGGAGCAGCTCGGGGGCCCTATCCTGAAAACACTTGATCTTTTCCTTCCCTCCAGGGTACTTTCAGGAGAGGGAACCAAGCCCGTCAAAATCACTGCCACGGGAAAGGAAGAATGCTTTCGAAAATGTGCCTGTCGTGATGTGAGAGTGTGTGTTTTATGAAATCCTCGATCATGGTTATTTTCAAATAAAAGTTGCAATAAAAAATGGTGGCGTGTGCTGATTGTCCGAGTATATCCCAAGAGGAGGGGTGCCTTCGAAGGATGTAAATGTTGCCTAGGAGATATGATGGGTCAGGCACTAAGGGGAATTTTGATGGCGACCCTAGATTGTGGGAGGAGGGGGCGCCAATGTGAGGTCGGGAATCGGAGGACGACGTCGCTGGTAGGTTTTAGAAGCCCTCTTGAAAGTGACTACAGGATAAGGTTGCCAATTTGGGGCGCGGGGGGAGTCCTGTCCCTTTAGTGAATGGAAATGTGTAGCTGAAGCTCTGCATGGCACGAAGGTAAATAACACCGCCTGATAATTGCTGCCAATCAAACTGATATTCAAGGGACCGATTAAATGGGCAAGCCTGCTAGAGCTACACATTGGAAACTGCTGATGAGGGACTGGAGTCTATAACCGTCAAAATATTTCTAAAGCCCAGTTCTTTTGCACGTTTACCAAGAACTAGGATGTTTACTGCATCCACTAATTTCCTCCCCAGTAGGCGTGCATGGAATCGCAACCCATCAAGGCATGTTTAGTCGAAAGTAAGTCCCACCATGTTGAACGGGGCCTAGGCAGGTCATTGTGGGTCGCAGCCTTCCCTGTCTGTGCTTCGAGCGCACTTTCAGCCTAGCGCAAGGACCGATGGGCCTCCTGCTTCTAACAGGCCAACATTTCCTTTATTGTCCTCCTTTAGGTCAACCTCACTGCATCTCTCTTCGCTCTTTCTGTGTCTGCTTTTGGCGTGCGGGATACTTTCCCCTCCCCTCACACGCACACCTGGGGATCGTGAACACGCGAGCAGGAGTCGGTGGCTTCTTGTATTTTGTAATGGAGCCCCCGCCCCCCCCCCGAAAAGGCAGAAATTCAAGAAGCGAATGTATCTAAGGGTGGAAAGCAGCACCTGCTGTACGGCTTCTGGCAAAGGGGCACGGGAGCCTCAGCAGGAAAAATCAGGGCGGGGGGGTGGCAAGCTTATTGGGTCTGCGCGTCACGCGCCTTCATCTCTGTTTACTGCCACTGCACAATATTAGACGCACCGACTTGGCAGCCAACTCTGCTGGGCGTCGCGGGATGTGTTTTGATCCCGCTCCCAACTCCCACATATCTCAGCTTTAGGGCTGCGCTCCTCCAACCACTGGCTTGGAATTGTGTAGAAATCCTGGAGCGCCAAAAGACTGCCGGGTCAGGATTCGGCTCGGGAGCAGGCCGGATTCATTTCGTAGCTCAGCCCTCCGCTCGCTGGGGGTGGGCAGCCCCCGCAGCAACCTCTAAATGCCATAATGTTTCGGCCAGCAGAACCATCCGCCTTCTGCGCCGGCCTGGAGAGACTCTCTTGCGCAAGGGCCCGCCTTGAGAAACCGGCTCCTTTCGCGTCGCCTCCCAGATTCTTCCGAAAGGTTGCCGAGGGACAGTTGGCTTCCAGGCTCGAGCAAAAATGCGCGTCTTTCCAGGAATGCAGTTCGAGCGGCAGGGCGGGGCCCCGGGAGGACGCCAGGAATGTTTTCCTGGTGCGGAGTAAACTGAGACACGCTCGGCGCCGAGCGACAGCTCGCCCCAGCCGCTGACTGCTGGGCTGGATTTAAGCCGTCCTTGGGCAGGTCTCAAAGAAGGAGTTACAGCCACGCTTCTTACGCCGGAGTAATCTTGTTAAAGTAAATGATGTTACCCAGGGAGTGGCTTCAGAACCGCAGGTGAACTTGGTTTCTCGGTTGCAATAGTGAGGCGCCTTCCTTGGGAGTCAACCTCTTTGAAGTCAATAGAACTGACTTCCGCTAAACAGGCTTGAAATGACCGGGCTGCTATTTTTTTAAAACGTACACTTCTTTTTATTGACTCCGATGGATTATGGATTTTGTTCTTAGTGTCTGGAGATGAATGACTGGGTTAGACTCAATACATTCAATACATCACGTCTCCTTTTCAATGTGTGGGATTTTATTATTATTATTATTATTATTATTATTATTATTCGAAACACAATCAACAAGCAGAGATCATGTGTTATTATTGATTGGCCTTGCTAAGCTGATACAAATTCCCACCGGAAATCTTTATTATTACGCTTGATGCCTATCAAAGTAGCTTGATGATG
Organism: Eublepharis macularius; assembly: GCF_028583425.1. Classification (NCBI taxonomy): domain Eukaryota; kingdom Metazoa; phylum Chordata; class Lepidosauria; order Squamata; family Eublepharidae; genus Eublepharis; species Eublepharis macularius. Next base: position 36,243,973 of record NC_072796.1, on the reverse strand, counting down.
ATGATGATGATGATGCAGCCTTTTGATTCACGGTTCCCAGGGCCGTTTACTCAGGTGTAGCTTAAGCTTTGCCTCGTTTTTGTACAGCTGAGTTTCTGAAAACCACACAGAGACCGTCTGTACTGAAACGAGGTCAACTTTATTCCAAAGACAAGCAAAGTAACATTTTTGCCCTGTTTAAAGGTTGTCCGGGGCTTATTCTGACAGGATTCCGGGGGCCTTTGCTAGAAAGTAGAACATGTGACTGAGTCGCCCCTGGGAGCCCAAGCACGAGATGCAATAGGTGGTGGTTTGCCCTCCCCTTCCTCCATGTGACGCCCCAGTCTTCCTTGGCGGTCCTCCATCCAGGTGTGCCCTGTGGCTGAGGTTCCTTAGCTTCCGAACCCTGAAGGGCTCGCCTCAGAATGGGCTCTCGGGCTTTGTGTAGATAAGCCCAGAAACCAGGGTCGCGGTTGCCTAGTGGTTAGAGTGCCGAACCATCCGCCTTCTGCCCATCCTGCCCTTGAATCTTATTGGATTGTCACTCTCTCTAAGCCTACCCAATGGAGGAGAGGAGAACGACCGTGCCTTGGGTTTCTATAAAACAAGAAGAAAATCCACACATGCCACATTATAACAACGGACTACCCCTGATAGTTTCCGCCTATTGCGCTGAAGCTACCAAAAGATAAATGTTCCTTGGCTTTTTAACCAAAGGAATAATCCCCAGATTTGGTTCCTGAAACCAACGTTTCCTTAATATTACCATATCGCGTTACATGAGGTCGGATCCTGTCAGCTTTTCCACTAGCAAAGAAGGAAGGATTGGGCCCCTTTGAACCGCCCCCCCCCAAGACTGAACAAAAGTCACATGGCACGGGGCCTTCAGTGAGTAAGGCTGAGAGGGAAAGCTGGGAGGATCCAACTCTATTTTAATGTTCTTTGTCCCGCCCCTTCCATCCTCCAAGGCAATCAGGACGGTTTACCTGGTTCTCTCCCTCATTTTACCTTCCCATACCTCTCCGAGGCAGGTTGACTGACTGGCCCAAGGCCATCCAGGTCTCCCGAGTCCTAGCCCACAATATCACTTTTGCCCCCTGGATCGGGGCGTCAAAGGCACAAAAGAAAAATGAATTGCATACGATTCCTCATCGCGAATAACAGAAACCACCGCCCAGCTGGGCCCAGCGCTTCTGCTGCTGTGCGGAGAAGCCTAAAGTGTGTAAACTGCAGCCAAGCGGGTATTCTTGGAGGCTGGGAAACCCGATCCAGTCCAGCCAGCGCTTTCCCTGGCCCGGGTTATATTAGGCCACTGTTTGCTGGGAGCCCCTCGGCCATGCGAAGGAGAAGTGGCCAAATCTGTATCAGATCTCTTTATCCCATACGCGCAAAGAAGGACGAGTTAAGGGCGGCCCATTCGACAAGCAGCGGCCTTCCCAAGCGCGTCTCGCCTTCCACCCCAGACGGCTGTTGAAACAAGGGAGTCCGAGCAAGCGACAGCCCGGCCACGAATTTCTGGCTTCGCCCCCCCACCCTCGCCAAAGAGCTCGGAGTCTATTCAAAGCGCTGGCTTGAACTTTTTTAAAGTTATGTCATTTATAGTCCGCCTTTCTCACTAAGACTCAAGGCGGATTACACAGTGTGAGATTAGTACAGTCAGTTTCAAGGACATTTCCATAAACAATGCCATAGAGTAAATAAACACAATTTTACAAAAACATAGCATTAAGGCACATAGTGGTGAAGTCCATGGTCCTTAACTCATTAGCGAAGCTTCTGAGAGCCTTTCCCTACAATACAAAAGCCTTTAAAAATAATTAGGTTTTGCTTCGTTTGCGGAAAGCCGGGAGAGTGGGGGCTCTCCTGACCTCCTCAAGCAGGCCGTTCCACAGGGTACGGGCCACCACAGAGAAAGCCCCTGTAGGGGCTGCTGTTGATTTTGCCCATGTGCAGGCTGGCATCTGCAGGAGACCCTGTTCAGACGAGAATTTAGGTCCCTTTGGCTGGCAAAACAGCCTCTCAATTCGGAGGTGAGACCGGGGACTCTCTTCCCAGACCGGGACACCCTCGTCCAGGCAGGCGTGCTGTGCATTTGGCAGCTGGGTGGCAGATAGAAATTCAACCTGCAATGCTTTTCCTCTCTTCGAGACGAAGGGAGCCTTGACTCTCGAAAGCTGATCCCTGGGAATCTAGTTGGCCTCGAAGGTGCTACTGGACCCGAACCTTGCTCTCCTACTACAGACCGACACGGCTACCCACCTGCAACTGGCTTCGCTGATGAAGCTCTGCTCTGCCAATATTAAAAGCACAGCTACACTGCTAGAAAGAAGGTGGCAACCCCCCTCCCCCTTATGTTCTTTGTTCAACATAAGCACCTACATCTTTCCGCCGAGTCGATAATACGTTCGAATGTATTTAAATATAAATAGGGCTTAATTTGGGTTTTCTTTTAAAGTGTGCCACACTGTTTGCGGGCAAATAATTCGAAGAGTTTGGTTTGGGACAGTCGTTATCCGCATCTCCCACCCCCCTGCAAAAATGCCCCCCTTTTAAGAATCTGTAACTCCCCATCCGGTGTAATCAATACCCTACTTGGGAATTCGGAACCAGCACCACCTTTTATGGAGCAATCGGGAACGCGCTTGGTCCTATTGAGTCACAGGCCCTCTGGACATCGTGGGGTCCTACTTTCGAGTAAATATTCTCAGGCTCGCGAGGCGTATGAACCAGAGCCGTTCAGTTTGAGCTGATTCGCTCTCCCAAGCCCTCGTATATGGTTAAGAAGTAGACGCCGTGGAAGCGAACAAAACGCAGTGCCAGGCGTGTAAACAGATCTCAGTCTAAACAGTACAGCTTACTTGGGAATGTTTGCAACACCAAAAATTAAGCAGAGCGATTATCTCTCTCTCCCCTTCCCCTCCTTTTAAATTGCTGTCTTGGTTCATTTGACACCCCCAGTGGATCAAAACATGCAGCCCGGTCCGGATCCAAGTCCCAGTGACTTCACTGGGACTGACTCCGGAAGAAGCCAGCGCAGGACTGCAATCTACCAGAGCAAAGTTTCTCCAGCTGGGGCTGGGGCGACGCGTGAGAGAAAGAGACCTCTTTTCTTGCCAGCCGTAAATCAAACCTGTCCGCTGGCAGAGACGGATGGGGCGCCCAGCACCTGCCCAAACACACACCCGGCAGTGGGTACGCGGAGCCTGGTGCTCGGCGGGCGTCTGTGTGCGGCGAGCCCTGCCCAGAAAGGAGGGGGGCGTCTGGGCCTCTTGTCTGGCGGACGAGTTCATCAATCAGGGCGAGAGGAGAGCGACGGGTGTCTCCCTCCCGGCCAGGGCTGGCCCAAAGAGCCTGCTTCTTCTGGCCCCGAAGGGACAAGGCCTAAGACTATGGCCGCCCAGTCCGGAGGTCTGTGGGCAGCCTTGGGGTGGTGGGGCAGCAGAATCAGGTGGCACACAGCTGGCTGGCTTGGTCTGCGAGATCTCATCTCTTGGCATCTCTTTTAGCTGGAGATCCCGGTGACTGAGGCGTCCCAGACACTGAGCCTGCTCCTCCACCGGGCTCTGCCTTGTTCCCCCAAAGAGAGTGAATATAGCAAAGGCAGGTGGGTAACCCGATTGGTCTGCAGTAGAAGTGAAGGGAATACTGTTGGTCTGCAGTAGAAAGGAATCTAAGTGGTCTCTGAGGGCCAAGCTACAAGTGACAAATGACACTTGAACGGCAAGTGTATTTCTCCCTGTTCACTTGCCCTCCACCCAATCCACTTGCCATTCAAGTGTCATTCGTCACTTGTAGCTTGGCCCAGAGATGCTACTGGACCCGAATCTTGCTCTTCTGTTAACTTACCGAGCTGCCTTTTACAGAGTCAGACCATTGGCCACTGCAACACAAGGACCTCCCCCTACCCCACCCAGCCATCTAGTGTCATTAACTGGAACTGTCAGGGAATGACCCCAGGACCTTTTGCACCCATAAACATGTTCTCTGCCTCTAAGCATTGGTCAATGCTCCTGGCCATTAGCTGCTCTCAGGCAGAAGTCTCTTCCTTGTCTCCTCAATGAACTAGCGTTGGCAGCCCTCGAGTAGCATCTGCGCCCAGGGGCACCCTAAGCAAGGCACATGGAGCTAAGCTACAAGTGACACCTGACACATGTTGGCCACTTGTCAGCTTCCCTCAAGTTTTGGTGGGAAATGTAGGCACATCCTGGTCTTGCAGCTGTAATGGAGAGCCAAGCTGTAAAACCAGGATGCCTACACTTCCCATCAAAACTTGAGAGAAGCTGACAAGGGTCCAACCTGTGCCAGGCATAGCTTGGCTCTCAGAGTTCCATGTGCCTTTTAACAATAGTCACATTCGCAGGGAGCAGTCTTTCCTCCCTCTCTCATCTCCATGGGAGGAAACGCCTCTCCTGTAACATTTCTTGACTGACTGCTATGAAAAGCATAGGGGGCAGAGCCAGTAAAAAGGTGGTAACTTCCCCCTCCCCTCCTGTGCTTTTTGTGTTGCTGGTTGTCTGTTTCAACAGCGGTATGACAGGTAGAAATTCAACAGGTCTTGCATGTTCAATGTATGCCTGCCTTTCAACCTTATAAACATAAATCTGGACCCCTGAGTGGTGGTGCAGAGAGAAACAGCTTGGCAGGGCGTTTTATAAGAGAAATCAGCCAGCAGGGACAGGGTTAAGTGAGATGTTCCCCCTGCTTTCATATCTTTGCTATAATTTCTCCCTTCCTGGAGCTGCTTTTCTTTTTGATGGCAATGGAGCATGGTTATATGCAATTGCCCCTAAGGCATTTGAGCCCTACCACAGGAAAAAATGGCAATCCTGATTTGAGATATAATATTCCTACCTTCAAGCAAGTCCCAGCTCTTCTGTTACATAACTCCTGGCCAGTCAACCAATGTTTAAATTATACTCTGTTTACAGCATGTGCATAGGCAAATCTTGCAACTAGATGAATGTAAATAGAATGGCATCTTATAAAGACTTCCTCCATCAAGGCTCACAAGAGCCCCAGAGGTGTCTAAGCATCTATGGAGAACAGAGCAAAAGTAGAAATGGGGAGAGGGAACAGTACAAGTTGCAAATATGCCCTTGCTTACCACTGCAATAAACTGTTTCGTTCACTAGCAGTCAATCCCAAACACAGTTACTCCAGGTTAACCCCACTAATATCAGTGGATGTAGATTGGAGTAACACTGCGTGGGATTGCACCATAAGTGTGTAAGAAAGATACAATATAATTAGGGATGGTGTGAACTTTGCATCAGATGTGTTTGACATCTGCACATAGCACGTAAGTTGCTGTTGACAAGGACTACTGACAAACACAAAATGTTTGGATTTTTAAAAAACAATTTAGCATTTATTTATGATTGATTTATATGATTTGTGATGGATTCAACTGTCTCTAAACAATTACCTGCTGAGTGGATATTTTCAGGAAGGTTACAGTCTTTGTCTGCAGAAGAGCAGCAGGATTTGAGTCCAGTGGCACCTTAGAGACCAATAAGATTTTCAAAGTATAAGCTTTTGAGAGTCAAAGCTCCCTTCTTCAGGTACAAGGAGGATTAGAGATCCCGGAACCTTTATATTCCAGACAAGAGGTGGGTGGGCTGAGACAAAGAAGGGAGTCAGGAAGTATAGGTCTAATGTTACAATGCAGCTTAATTAGAGCAGAAATTAGCATCTGTAGTGAAACAGGAATCCTGTGTCTGTTTTCATCCCTGGGGCATTCCATTGTTCGGAACTTGTGAATGAATTCAAGTTCAGTAGCGTCATGCTGTAATCAGTTCCTGAGGCATCTTTGTTTGAGAACAGGCACTTTTAGGTCCTCAATGGAATGTCATGGAAGATTAAAATGTTCTCCTGCAGGTTTTTGAGTGTTATGATTTTTATTGTCAGATTAATATCTGTTTATTCTTTTGCATAGAGTCTAATCTGTCTGTTCAATGTAGAGAATGGAAGTGTATTTCTGACACTTGATAGCATATATAATTGGAAGATGAACAAGTATTATTATTATTATTATTATTATTATTATTATTATTATTAATGTCATTTATAGCCCACTTTTCTCAATGAGACTCAAGGCAGATTACATAGTATGAAATTAGTACAATCAGTATCAAGAATATTTCAATACAGTATCAAGGACATTTCCATAAACAATAGATACAAGTTTAAAAGACATAGTATTAGCAAGAATCCAATACAGAGTAGAAAAAATACTGAAGAAGAACATAATCAATTCTAGGACTAACATTAGACAACATGGAGTACAGGTGGTACATAGGAGTATATATTTAAAGCAGCAGGTAGTATGTAAGGCAATATAGTGATGAAGTCTATGGTCCCTAACACATTAACGAAGCATCTGAGACCCCATCCCTACAATACAGCCCTCCCATTTGAGTAAAAAGACTTTTTGAATAGTTGGTTTTTGCATCGTTTATGAAAAGCCAGGAGAGTGGGGCCTCTTCTGACTTCCTCAGGCCGGTCATTCCACAGGAAAGGGGCCATCACAGAGAAAGCTCATGTACGGGCTGCAGCTGACTTCACCTGTGTGCAGCCTGGCACCTGCAGGAGACCCTGTTCAGATGAGCAAAGCAGCCATGGAGGAACATAGGGAGGGAGGCGGTCCCGTAGGTATGCCAGACCAAAGCCATGAAGAACTTTGTATGTAATAACTAATACTTTGAACTGAGCACAGTAACTGATGGGTAGCCAATGGAGCGACTGTAGGATGGGAATGATGTTCATGCTCCTGCTCGCTCCTGATAACAGTCAAGCTGCAGTATATTGCACTAATTGGAGCCTCCTAGTTATCTTAGATGGGAGACCTGTGTATAGAGCATTACAATAGTCAAGCCTTGATGTTACCATAGCATAGATCCAAGTGGCCAGGTTGGCCGTGTCAAGATAAGAAGCCAACTTCCAGGCTAGAGTGAGGTTGTAGAAAGCATTTGTTGCCATTGCCTTAACTTGTTTTTCTAGTTATAACACTGGATCCAGTATAACCCCTAGGCTCTTAACTGAGTCTGCAAGGGTCAGACGAACTCCATTGAAAATGGGGAGTATGATGTCCTTCAAGATCTCTGGCTTCCGAACAAGCATCACTTCAGTCTTTTCTGGGTTCAATTTCAATTTGTTGTTTTTCAATCATTTCACCACGGCTGTCAGGCAGTGATCTAAGATCTAAGTAAATGAACCTGAGATGGTATAATGGGTGTTGTTAGGTTCAGTGACTGTTGTTGGAGTGAATGTGGGGACAGAGTTTGCATTTGGTTTATTTCAGGTCTTGGTTCCAGAGCCCATGTCCACGTTAGGGAAGTTGTTTAAGATTAAGGGGCTGTCTGTGGGCAAGAAAAAGTTTGCCTCTCAAAAGGTTTCCTTGTCCAGCATAGCTTGCAAGTCAATAATGATGCATTCAACTGGTTTGAGCTGAAAGCTGTATGTGACCACCAGTGGCATTCTATTGTTGTTTTGTTTGGGCCTATCATATAGCAGGTTATCCCTTGTTATCATTCCGGCTTTGTTGATCTGCTTCCTTACTACATCAGGTGGGCACTGTAATTCCAAAAATGTCTGTTGTGGTTCCTGCAGGTGAGAATCTCTTTCAGAGGGATTGGAACAGTTGCGGTTATAATGTAAAGCTTGGCTATAGATGATAGATGGTTTGGGTTTTTCAGATGGTGACTAGAAGCAATGCATGTAGATATGTTTGCTCATTGCTGGTTTCCAGTACAAGGTGGTTCTTAACCTTCTGTCATGTATTTGTACAGGGATGTCTAGAAAATGTACTTCTTGTATGGATTGATTCATGGTCAGGTTGATGGTGGGGTGGAAATTCCTGAAGTCCTGATGGAATTCCTCCAGTGCATCTTTCCCATGTGTCCACATGATAAAAATGTCATCTATAAATCTCAGCTACAGGAACGGTGTTAGTGAGTGGGAGCTGAGAAAGTTCCAAGTCAGCCGTGAAAATAGTGGCATATCATAACGCCATGCAAGTGCCCATGGCTGTGCCATTAATCTGAAGGAATAAATTTTCATCAAATCTGAAGTCCTTGTGAGTGAGGACAAACTATTCTCCTATTGCATAGAGTAAAAATAGCCATAATTTCTAAACCATAGTGTGCTTTCAATATTTCTATTTGTCTCATTTATTCTCCTCCTTTCTCTCCAATGGGAACCCAAAGCTGCTTAGATTATTCTCTTTGCCTCTATTTATCTGCAAATCAGCACTCTACTGGTTCAAATCCCACTCCTGCCATGAGCTCAGTAGGTGGCCTTGGGTAAGCCACTCCTCTCAGCCCCAGCTCCCCAGCTGTATCGTGAGGATAATAATAACACTAACCTGTTTACCGCTCTGGGTGAGGCACTAATCTGTCTAGAAGAGCGGTATATAAGTGTTGTTGTTGTTGTTGTTGTTGTTGTTGTTGTTGTTGTTGTTGTTGTTGTTGTTGTTGTTGTTGTTGTTGTAACAACCCTGTACGGTAGATTAGGTGTAACTTGCCCAAGGTCACCCAGGAAGTCTGTTTTTTCCCAGATCAAAACAATACCAAGTTTTAAAACATACGCCCTCTCCATTTTTCTTTTGTTTTGATCTGCTGAGATGTGATCTCTCCTGATATGAGGAGTTCTTTTTTCAATCAAAATCCTATGGATCTTTGCCAAGATGTACATAGAATTTTTCCCCATTAAAATCAATGGAGGGAAATTATCACGGAGGGAGGAAAGCCTGTTCACGTAAAAACAAGTTTACATCATTTGTTAATTTTGCATAGTCAAATGCTAAACATATGTATTTGTATTTATTGTGTTGTCATCCCACCCCCTGCTTCAAGAAAATCTATTCCATACTTCAAAGTGACGTTTCTGTTTTGACGTTCTTGGCCATGCCTGAGTATCTGTGCACCGTCAATGTGAGGCCCCCGCTTTCTTCTAAATCCTAACCACCCAGGAGGTAATGAGGCTGGGTGGTGAAATATATATTCAAACCTGGGTCTGTTCTCTTGCAGAACAGTGAGGCTACTGAATGTCACAGGCCCACCTTTCAACTAAAAAAAAAATGGCAGTTTCAGTTTTCCTTCTCCCTTGCGCAAATTGAACCCTTGCCTCTTTATTTACACAACATTTTCTTCCCATTCAATTGACACCATTTCTACATCACTTCTGCATTGTTTTGGGGTTTAAGAGATATATGATGTACAAATAGCATTAAAAAGATGTAAAATTCCATCAGATTGCATTTAAAAACCCAGATGAATCAGTAACGTCAGCACTGAAAATAAGCAAAATGGAAAGGCAACATACAAAGCCAGAAAGAAACAAGAAAAAGCACATTTGTACATCCAAATAGTTTCAAGAAAACAGAACACTGAAGGCTTACGATATCCATAATAATTCTGAAACTGTGTTTTAGAGCACACTGTTGTACCACGAGAAAAATGTAGTGCACTGCCAGAAAGTAATTAATTAACTGTATAATCCCATTGAAATCAATGGTGTTTGAAGGGACTAACTGTTTATGACTGCTCTGTAAGCCTTCAAGTGAACCCATATGGAGGGTCCTACTGTATCTCTGTCTGATTCCTTTCAACTAGAGTCTCCAGACGACAAGTAATTCTAGTGTCTGTGTTTCCAATATGATTGATTGGAGCATTCAACCACTCTCCATTAAGATGAAGTGGGAATTACCTGGCCTGAGAAGAGGCTGTCCCTTGTCACTGTGCATGACTTGTTTTCTTCCACTCCAGAAGCTTACTCGGAAAGTAACTCATGGAGCACTGGCCAGTGAATTTCCCCAAAAGTGGGGGCTTATTGTTTTGGGGGAGGGGAGTGAACAGTGAAATGTTTCAAATTGTAATTGGAGGGGAGGAGTGGGCTTCTTGTATCAGAAGTTTAGGAAACATTTCTATGCAGGTAAACAAAGCAAGAGTCTGGTGGCACTTTAAAGACTAACAATTTATACCAGCAAAACCATCTATGAATCAAAACTCTCTTCTTCAGATGGTACACCTGTTGAGATAAACTTGGATTCACAAAACCTTATGCTGGAATGTGTGTTTGTTTGTGTCATTTATAGTCCGCCTTTCTCACTGAGACTCAAGGCGGATTACAAAGTATGAGATTAGTACAATCAGTATCAAGTACATTTCAATACAGAATCAAGGACATTTCCATAAACAATGCCATAGGATAAATAGATACAAGTTTAAAAGGCATAGTATTAGCAAGAATCCAATACAGAGTAGAAAAATTACTGATGCAGAACATAATCAATTCTAAGACTAACATTAGACAACATGGAGCACTGGTGGTACATAGTACATATTTAAAGCAGCAGGTAATATGTAAGGCAATATAGTGATGAAGTCTATGGTCCCTAACACATTAGCGAAGCATTTGAGACCCCATCCCTACAATACATCCCTTCCATTTGAGTAAAAAGCCTTTTTGAATAGTTCCATTTTGCATCATTTACAAAAAGCCAGGAGAGTGGGGGCTCTTCTGACTTCCTCAGGCCGGTCATTCCACAGGAAAGGGGCCACCACAGAGAAAGCCTGTGTAGGGGCTACTGATGACTTCACCTGTTTGTTGCCTGGCACCTGCAGGAGACCCTGTTCAGATGAGCAAAGCAGCCATGGAGGAACATAGGGAGGGAGGTGGTCCCATAGGTATGCCAGACCAAAGCCGTGAAGAACTTTGTATGTAATAACTAATACCCTGAACTGAGCACAGTAACTGATGGCAGCTAATGGAGCGACTGTAGGATGGAAGTGATGTTCAAGCTTCTGCTTGCTCCTGATAACAGTCAAGCTGCACATTTTGCCCTAATTGGAGCCTCCTAGTTAACTTAGATGGGAGACCTGTGTATATAGCATTACAATAATCAAGCCTTGATGTTACCATAGCATGGATCCAAGTGGCCAGGACAGCTGAGTCAAGATAAGAAGCCATCTTCCAGGCTAGAGTGAGGTTGTGGTAAGTATTTTTTGCCGCTGCCTTAACTTGTTTTTCTAGTAATAACACTGGATCCAGTATAAACCCTAGGCTCTTAACTGAGTCTGCAAGGGTCAGACAAACTCCATCAGAAGTGGGGAGTACAATGTTCTTCAAGATCTCTGCTTTCTTAACAAGCATCACTTCAGTGTTGTCTGGGTTCAATTTCAATTTGTTTGTTTTTTTTCAATTATTTCACCACGGCTATCAGGCAGCAATCTAAGATTTCTACTGCATCCTGTGGGGACCTGGATAGCAAGATACAGAGTTGGGTGTCATCTGCATATTGATGACATCCAACTCCATAGCTGTGAAAGAGTTCTCCTAAAGGTTTTATGTAGAGGTTGAATAACATGAGAGATAAGATTGCAACCTGCGGAACCCTGCAAGATAGTTCCCATTCTGGAGATAGTTGATCTCCAATGACCACCACCCTTTGAGTCCGCTTCAAGAGAAATCATTTAAACCAGTCAAGGGCACATTCTTTGATGCCCACTTCTTCTAAATGCCTCAACAGGATGGCATGGTCTACTGTATCAATGGATGCAGATAGAGCCAATAGAAGCAATAAGGCATGGCCTTTGTCTATATTCAGATGCTACTAGTGTCCCATGCCCTGGTCTGAAACCTGACTGGAAAGGGTCCAGAGCTAGAGTCATCCAAGAAGGAGGGTGGGGGTGGGAGCAGCCCTATTGTCAACAGTTGGTCAGCTACTGCTCTCTCAATCACTTTGCCCAGAAAGGGCAAATTAGAGACTGGGCGATAATTGGCCACATCATTTTTGTCTAGGGATGGTTTTTTAAGTAGTGGATGGATAACCGCCTGTTTGAGCTGCCGGGGAAAGCTGCCCTGAGTTAGTGATTGGTTCACAGTAGACCTCAGTGGTTCGCTTATGTGGTCCTTACTTGATATTAACAGCCAGGATGGGCAAGGATCGAGTGCACAAGTAGTGGTTTTCATAGACCTCAAGATCCTGTTAAGATTTGTCATTGTGATTGGTTCAAAGCAATCCAAATGTAAGCTGGATGGGGCATTTATCATTTCTTCTATCTAGCTTGCATTGCAGCTAGCATCTAGATCAGAGCTTATTCATGCTATTTTATCAGCAAAAAACTTAGCAAAGGCCTCACAACTGTCTGTTCTTGGGACTGTAAAGGTTTAGATTTAGGGCTTAGGAGACATCTGGATATCTTAAACAATTGGGATAGTCATGAACTAACCGACACAATAGTTGCTGAAAAATAACGTTTCTTTGCCACTTTCATTTCTGCTTCATGGGTCCTCCAGTAGGTTCTGTAGCACGTTCTATCTGCTTCCACATGAGTTTTTTGCCAGTGCCTTTCTAGGCATCTTCCAACCCTCTTTAAGTCAGCCAGCTCTGTGGTAAACCATGGGGCCAGCGTCCATCCCAAGGGCCGGAGCGGTCTATAAGGAGCAATGGTGTCAATAGCTTCAAGGAGCATTGCATTCCACAATCCTACAGCAGGTACCATGTCTGGGATTCTAAAATCCCCCAAGGCATTTTGGAATCTAGATGGATCCATGAGCCTTTGCGGGTGAATCATTTTAACTGGACCCCCAATTTTATGGGGAGTTGGGGCTATATTAACTTTTGCCTTCAGCAGGTGATGGTCTGACCATGGTTCAGGTCGAACCTCCAATGCTGAAACAAGGTTTCCTCTTAAAGGCGCAGTGCAAAATAGTAAGTCTAAGATGTGGCCTCTTTCATGAGTAGGGCCTATCACAATTTGCGAGAGGCCCAGGGTTGCCAAGGAAGCTATAAATTCCTGAGCTGGGCCTGATTTTGAACACTCAGCATGGATGTTGAAGTCTCCCAGAACAATAAGTTCTGGGAGCCAGTTTGGTGTAGTGGTTAAGAGCACAGGACTCTAATCTGGAGAATCGGGTTTGATTCCCCACTCCTCCACTTGAAGCCAGCTGAGTGACCTTTGGTCAATCACAGCTTCTAGGAGCTCTCTCAGCCCCACCCACCTCACAGGGTGATTATTGTTGTGGGGATAATAATGGCATACTTTGTAAACCACTCTGAGTGGGTGTTAAGTCATCTTGAAGGGCGGTATATAAATCAAATATTATTATTATTATTAAGTCTAGGTGTCTCCAACACCACATCTGCTAGCAACTCTGCCAACTCAGAAAGGGTGCTTATGGGGGAGCTAGGAGGTCTATACATAAGAAGGGTATCCAATCTATGTTTAATTCCCAGAGACAGGTACAAGCAGTCAATACCAGCTATAGCTTATACTGGAAATCTATGGAAGTTGAAGGACTCATGGAGAATAATAGCAACCCCTCCTCCTCGACTACTATAGAGAGGTTGGTGTAGGACCATGTAGCCAGGGGGAGTTAATTGGGACAGACACACCTTGTCATTTTCCTGCAGCCATGTCTCTGTTAGGCAAGCCATGTCGATTTTCTCTTCCTGCAATATCCCAGCAATACATACAACCTAGTTCTTAACAGATCTTGTATTGCATAGGATTAGTGTAGTGGGAGGCGGGGGAGTGGCCCCATTGTCATCAGGTGGAATACTAGAGAGGTTGGATAAGCAGCAAGCATTACTGCTCGATGCTGGGCGCCTTTCATAAGCCATGCTCCCATATCTACCAGCTCCCAACTACACTTGAATAGTAAATTTGCCCAGTGCCCCAGTGAAATAGCCCTCCTCCTAGCATGCAGTACCTGTGTGAAGAGATAAGAAAGTGGGGTGGAGCTGGGGCCTGTAGCCAAATGGCTTTCAACATGCCGTTGAGTCACAGGTCAACTCATGGTGACCCCCATCCACAGGGTATTCCAGGCAAGAGATAAGCAGAGGTGGTTTGCCATCAGGCCTCAAATTTTCAGCAACCATGTTTTTTTCTCACCATGTCATGTGGCTCACGGTTACATCCTTGAGAAAGATAACTGAATAAATGGCTATGTGCCCAGAACTAAATCTTAGAATGAATGGAACAAACAATGCACAAGTCTGAAACGATTATTTCTATGGGAAATTCATTCTAAGCTCAGAGGTACTTACCTCATGCCTTTAGAAAAGATTTAGATATAGTCATGTGAGTTTCATACATAAGGTAGCCATGCTCAAAACACCCCTCAGTCCCTCCGATTTCTGAAACTGCCTTGATGAGAATCTTTAAAACTATATTCCATCTTTTAAATTTAAGATGGAATAAGAAATGACATATACGATTTTCAATTTCTAATTTAATTGACATATGCACCCAGAATGAATAAATTTTGGTTCTGGAGAGCCAGCATAATGTAGCGGTTAGAGTGTTGGAGTAGAATCTAGGAGAACCAGGTTGGAATCCCTGTTCAGCCACGGAAGCTCACTGTGTGGTCTTGGGCCAGTCACATATTCTTAGCCTAATCTACCTCGCAGGGTTCTTGTGAGGATAAATGGAGGATAGGAGAATTATGTAAGCCATTTTGAGTCCCTATTAGGGAGAAAGGTGGAGTATAAATGAAGTAAATAAATAAAAATAAAATTCCTCTCCAGTTACGGCTAGTCTGTAAGAGACTGGCTATTGGAGAGAAGGGTCATCCCAATGCAGTCTTAATGCACTGCTCTAGAACAGACAAAAAGACTTGCAATTTACACGTGTGTTTTTAAAAGAATGCTTCCCTTAACTGGGAGGAAGACTCCACAATGTATTTAATACATTTGAGGAATATAAGTGCAAACCTTTTGTTTACAGTAGCAACAGTTTAGTAGAGGAGATCCATACACACAGCAACTGGAGTATGACCCACTGTGGTGGATGAGAGTCCCAGGCTATTAATTGCGAAAAAAATGCACCCTAAATATTTTGTATGTTCCACTTTGCTACGGAGCTTGCTATGCGGCACGGCTAAAGGGGAGCGGAGAAAAATCTGATCATGGATTAACAAAATGCAAAAACGTTCCCTTAGTAAAGAAGTATGTAAGGCACGTATTTAAATCTATCAGCAGAATTATTACCGAGCGAATATGCTAACAATCACACTGCTGACCTTTTCCTGACAAAAGCTGACTCTTCTATACACAACCTTCATACGTTGCACAACTCAAAGGAAGGAAGTAGCTAGCCTGTTCTATGGATGGTATGTGTTTTGTGTTTCCAGCATGCAGTTGCTCACGGTGTACAACATTTTTCTCAGAATGTAGCTATTACTCATGAAGTTGAAAAGAAATGGGCCATTACAGACAATCTAGGATTTTCTTTATTAGTTCTATGACACGGACATTTAAAATGGAGCAACAAGCCATGAGTTCTAAACATTTGGAGACGTGGGGCAGCTGGAATTATTATGGGCAGCTGACGAAGAGAACTGTGATTCTCGAAAGCTTATGTTATAGTAAAGTTGGTTAGTCTTAAAGGTGCTACTGGACTTTTTTCTTGATTGGGGTTTCCGTGTGTAATGCAGATGGCTTAGAATCTCTGGGAAGCCTGAGCCTATCTTGGGTCATTGTCCTGAATATGATTCATTCTAAGCATCTATGCCTCATCTTTCTTCCTTGGAATTCAAGGCAGCGTTCTTCACCGATTCCCAGGTGGTCTCCCAGTCAGGCACTGACCAGACCCAGATCTGCTTAGCTTCAGCAAGATTGCTGTGTCATGTGTGTTAAAAGCATGCTGTAACTTAATTCAGTGAGAGAATTTGATTCAAAAGTGTGTCCCACACTTCTCTGATTTGCACATTCAAGATGATTAGCAAAAAATTTAAATTAAAAGAAGATACAAATTCAAGGCAACGTGTGATCCTAAACAGAGTTATATCCTTCTAAACCTGTTGACTTCTGTGTATTTAATAGAAGGATTAATTCCATTTAGAATTGCTCTGAAAAAGCCTTAGTTTCACATATCCCTTGCCCTGTAATCTGAATAGAGTCTTTCAGTTTAATTTTGTAGTGCCCTGACATCATTTGGTCTTTTGATCTACACAGTGACAAACACAAACAAAGCTGTTTTTCACAGGTGTACAGAAAATCAATGCAATACTGCAGCCTGCAGGTAACATTTAAGATAACAAGAGTGTATCCCGAATCAGAAAATAATTGCAACTTTCAGAACTTGGGAAGAAAGAGGAATGGAAAGACATAAGCACATTTACACACACACACACACACACACACTCTCTCTCTCTCTCTGCAGACCAAGTCAAAATAATGGTTTGGGATGAGTTGTAGGCAAAAGGGCAGTATTAATATATACAGTAGTCATATTTCCTAATGTTTTGATGTTTATTTCTTTAAAATTTACAATTAAAAAAATACAATATAAATGATCCTGTCATTCAATTATGCTAACACCAGAGCTTTTTTCTGCTACAAGGAGCACACCACTTCTATAAGAAGTTCTTCTGCCTGTGGAAGAGTTTCTCTTGGAAGTCTCCTTATGCCAGAGGAAAGCTCTGTCCTTAGCAGAATGAAATCCTGTGATATATCCCCTAAGGAGAGGCCATGCAACAGTGACAGAGAGAGATGTGAAAGGTTCCAGGATCAATCCCCAGCTAAAAGGATTGGGTAGAAGATGATGTGAAAGGCCTCTGCCAGAGACAACATGGAGAACTGCTGCCAATCTGAGTAGACAAGACTGACCCTGTAGACCAAGGTCTTGACTTGGTATAAGGCAGCTTCAGGTGTTCAATTTACTTGAAAGGTATTTTTCATCATTACATCTTGCGGTGCGCACAGACATAGACAATTCAGTTCACCGCATAGTGACACTTTCTAGATTGTACTTCATTTATTCCCGCATATTAAAAATGTTAGAAATAGCAATGTCTGGTGTACTGCAGCAGCAAGAAGGAAGAAGAGCCTACCATGCAGGGGCCAGCAAGGATCACTTAGTTAGGACAGTGAGAGCAGCACCTCTCTTGTTTCCTGGGGGTCATTTCCTTGTCTTGTCTCCTATTGGGCTAAACAGGGCAATGCACTGCTTCTTCTCTCTCCTGCCACACTTCTTCTCTCTCTCTGCAAGATGTAGTCAGATAGCTAGGATCTCTCTCCCTCTTTCTCTCAAGTATGTAACTTCCTCAAATAAAGCTTTTGCCTCTCTAACCAGCTCGGCGTTTAATACCGCAGCGTTGTTTTACACTCGCTCTAACAGGGTAATGGGCCACAGAGGCAATTAACGCAAGCTGAAGTTAAGAGAGAGCAATAAAACTTCTGCCGTAGCCGCAGGCTAAAGTACAGAGGGCAGACAATAGAGGAAAGATGTCTGACTCCTATAGTGCACAGCAGGGGTTCCAAGTCGATCGGTTAGACGACGGGAGGAACTACGATCTTTGGGCAGAAAGAATGAAAGCGCACCTCATACAATTGGACGTCTGGTCTGTGGTAACAGATGAAAAACCGATGGGGAATCAACAAAATGAAGCCAGGTGGACAAAACAAGACAAAAAGGCAAGATCTATTATTATTAATGCTTTAAGTGATAAACAATTGATAAGAGTTATTCATGAGCCCACTTCTAGACAAATGTGGACGTCTCTTCTAGAAATAAACCGTCAAGAATCAATTAAAACTAAAATTTTCTATTGAGGCAATTGTATTGGATTCAGATGCAGCCCCAGCAACAACTAAAAGATCATATTGCAAATTTCATGGAATTAACACAGAAATTAAAATCCCTTGGAAAGGAGATCCAGGATGAGGATTTAGCTATAATTATGTTAAGCAGCCTTCCTCAATCTTATGCAAGCATTGTGCATGTTTTGGAAATGAGAGAAAGTCTAAGCTTAAACTATGTACTTACAAGACTGCAAGAGGAAAATTTTAGCAAACAGGCTTATAAACACGAGCCAAAAGAGTTAGCTTTAGGAGTCAGTTCAAGAAATGATTTCTTCTGCAGCATAAGGACATTTAAAAGAAGACTGTTGGTTTCATGATTCCCAGAGAGTGAGCAAACCGCCACGAGGGACGGAAACAAAAGGCTTTAGGAATGCTAATGCAGCCATTAAGTCACCTAATGCTGATGGCCAAAGGAAAAACAGATCTGATAAGAATTGTTTAAATGTTGGTAAAAATGATCAAAGCATATGCAAATGGACAATTGACAGTGCATGTACTAACCATCTATGCAATCAAGAAAGTTTCTTTAATGAGATGAATAAAAGTCATGAGAAACTGTATACTGCAAATGGAGAAGCTTTAACAGCTCGGGGACAAGGGACCGTATCTGCAAGTTGTGCGCTACCCAGTGGCCAAACTAGAGAAGTGCAGATTGCTAATTGTCTCTACGTACCTGAAGTTAAGACTAACTTATTATCTGTATCAGTCATGGCGAAAAAGGGCATTGAAACTGTATTCAAAGGAGAGAAATGTTTTATTAGCAATGAAGGTGAATTAATTGCACAAGGCACATTAGAGGATGGCCTGTATATGCTGGATTGCTCTGAAGGCACAGTGAATTTAATTGAAAAGTGCACTCACAAGAATTGTACTAGTCTTATCCATAGAAGGCTTGGACATGCTAATATGGATTATATACATATATCAGCTTGAAAGGCAGAATCTGACTAATGATTTGCAAATGAGAAAATGTCCTGATGCAGAGAAATGTCTTTGCTGTATTCAAGCCAAAGGCACAAGTCCTTCTTTCACCAAGCAGAGTGAGAAGCAGATGACAAGACCACTGGAGCTGATTCACAGTGATGTCTGTGGACCCATGGGAACAGTAACACCCAGTGGAAGTAAGGACTTTCTGACTTTTACTGATGATTTTTCAAGATTTACTGTGATTTACCTGCTCAAGGAAAAGAGCCAAGTACTGGAGAAATTCAAGGTGTACCTAGCAATGGTGCAGAACAGATTCCAGAGAAAACCAATGGCTATCCGCACAGAAAATGGAGGCGAGTACGTGGGGAAGGAGATGACAAGCTTCCTAGCAGATGAAGGAATAGAGCATCACCTGACCGTGCCCTACACCCCCGAACTCAACGGGATAGCGGAGAGGAAAAATCATTCTCTCACAGAAATGTGCAGGAGCATGCTGCAAGAAACACAGCTACCTCAAAAATATTGGGGGGAAGCTATCAACACTGCCACCTATCTGCAGAACATGCTACCTACAAAGGGTGCAAGCAGCACACCATTTGAACTGTGGTACAACCACAAGCCCAATGTAAGGCATCTGAGAGTGTTTGGATCAAAGGCCTACACTTATGTTCCAAAGGAAAAGAGGTCTAAGATGGATCTCAGAACAGAAGAAGGCATATTTCTTGGATATGCACTGGGATGCAAGGGATATCGAATCCTCAACCCAGAGACAGACACAGTGAAGATCCGCCATGTGGTGTACATTGATGAAAAAGAGAAGGCAAGCAAGCCTGACACCAGAGAGTCTACACCAAAGGAAGCTGATGCAGCACAGCAGCCAGAGATTGTGCAACTCTGGGACCTGACTGAGATGCAAGAGACACCTGCAGAGCCCACAGAAAGAGAAGGGGAAGCAGAGCCAAGTGTCAGACGCTCAGACAGAATAAATAAAGGAGTTCCACCACTGAAATTCTCTTACCTGGCAAAAACAGAAGCTGTACCAGAACCTTCTAGCTGGGAAGACATAGAAGGAATGCCAGCAAGAGAAGCAGAGAAATGGAGAAAAGCTGCAAAAGAAGAAATTGACTCTCTGATCCAGAACAAGACATGGATTCTCACAGAACTACCACCTGGAAAAAGGACAGTAGGATGCAAATCGATTTTCAAAACCAAACTCGATGCAGATGGAGAAGTACAAAAGTACAAAGCAAGACTAGTTGCAAAGGGATATTCCCAGAAGTATGGAGAAGACTATGATGAAACCTTTGCGCCAGTAGTGAAACACACTTCAGTAAGAATACTACTGAGCATAGCAGCCGCAAGGAAGATGCATGTGGAGCATCTGGATGTGAAAACTGCTTTTCTTCATGGAGAGCTGGAAGAAGACGTGTATATGACACAGCCTCCTGGATTTGAACAGTCCAAAGACAGAGGACTTGTATGCAAACTGCAGAAGAGCATTTATGGACTGAAACAGGCTGCAAGGGCCTGGAACCAGAAACTGAACCAAATGCTCATCAAAGAAGGATTCAAGCAAGGCGGGGCAGAACGCTGCCTGTACTCAAGAAAGAAAGACAACAAATGGACTTTTATTCTGATTTATGTAGATGATATTCTCCTTTGTTATGAGGATCAACAAGATTGTGATGAAATAATTCAGCACCTGAACCAAGAGGTTGAAGTAAAGCGTCTTGGAAATGTAGCTTTTACCTTGGAGTTCAAATAGAGTGAGAGGAAGATGGAAGCTATCTTCTCAATCAAAAGCAAAAGATCATGGATTTCCTAGACTATATGGATATGAAAGATGGAAAACCAACATGTACTCTAATGGAAACAGATTTCCTGAAACAAAATGGAAACAATGAACCTCTGAGAAACATCAAAGTATACAGAGAAGCAATTGGAAAACTGCTCTACATAAGTACAGTAACCAGACCTGACATAGCAGCAGCAGTTGGAATACTGTGCAGGAAAAATGCATCACCAAGTGTGAATGACTGGCAAAGTCAAAAGACTGGCAAGATACCTGAGAGGTACTGCACAACTGAAGCTCAAGCTACAAGCAAGCGACAATCCCAGACTAGTGGGATTCATGGATGCTGACTGGGCAGAAGACATCACAGACAGAAAGTCTACCAGTGGACGAGTATACTTTTATGGTGGAGGAGCAATCAGTTGGACAAGCAGAAAGCAAGACCTTGTAGCGGCATCAACTACAGAAGCTGAATACATATCAGCAGCAGAAGCATGCCAAGAACTCAAGTGGATTCTACAACTATTAGAAGACTTTGGGATAAATGAACCCAAACCTATACAACTTTTTGAAGATAATCAATCTTGCATAAAACTTGCAAATACAGAAAGATTTGGATCAAGAACCAAGAAAATTGACATAAAGAATCACATTGTGGGGAAAATATGTAAGAAGAAGGGCTTGTTGAGCTACAGTACTGCCCTACAGAAGAAATGATAGCAGATGTCCTCACCAAACCACTTGCCAAAGAGAAATTTCAAAGTCTACGTGAAAGACTGAACTTTGTGGACTTTGTACACTAAACATTGAGAAGGGGTGTTGGAAATAGCAATGTCTGGTGTACTGCAGCAGCAAGAAGGAAGAAGAGCCTACCATGCAGGGGGCAGCAAGGATCACTTAGTTAGGACAGTGAGAGCAGCATCTCTCTTGTTTCCTGGGGGTCATTTCCTTGTCTTGTTGGGCTAAACAGGGCAATATCCTGCTTCTTCTCTCTCCTGCCACACTTCTTCTCTCTCTCTGCAAGATGTAGTCAGATAGCTAGGATCTCTCTCCCTCTTTCTCTCAAGTATGTAACTTCCTCAAATAAAGCTTTTGCCTCTCTAACCAGCTCGGCGTTTAATTCTGCAGCGTTGTTTTACACTCGCTCTAACAAAAAAAATATCAGGAGGAAGATATAGAAAAGAGCAAGAGTCCAGTAGCACCTATAAGACTAACAAAACTCGTGGCAGGCGGTATGAGCTTTCGTGAGTCACAGCTCACTTCTTCAGATAGACTAACACGGTTGCCCATCTTGATCTGTCTCCGGGAGGAAGTCGTGTTAGAATCTTTCTCCTTGAGGCTGACCTTTCTCTGAGCAAGGGGAGGGATCACACGACAGAGCAGTCTATCATGCAAACTGGCACCAGCGAGAGCCATCCAAAAATGGATCTGCCACACTATGGGCTGTTTTGTCAAGAGTGCAGGGCTTCATCCAGTCAGTCAGGATGCCCAGCTGGGTTGCACTTAGATGAACAGCATCCCCACCTTTTCTTTGCTTATGCATGCAGATGTTTTTAAGAGAATGAGCAAGACTGAGAAAAAGAAGATGAAGAAAGGCAGTCCTTGTCCAGAAGGGGATGCAGCAGTTCATGCGTCAGCTCACAAGGCCCGCCTCAGAGTCCCAGCTCCATCTCTTCCCCCACAACAGTTTCAAATGTGCAAATAATATTCTGAGCTCCACACATTTTGTTAACAAACCTACTGCCTGGTGGGACAAAGGGTGAGGACCAGAAATAGCAACAAGATTGCATCTATGTTTAGTGTGTCCAGGAGGTTCACAGGAGGCTCTGGAAAACAGTATTTTTAGCCAGGATTAGAGGGAGGCACAATTTTAGGAAATCCAAACAACCTTCTAGCCCATTGACCTCTACATAACCTATTCCATAACAATGTAACTTAACAATGCTTGGGGAGGGGGTTTGCGGAAACAAAAGGGCAGATGGGAATTAGCTCTCTTCACTGTCACTTTTCAGTTGATGTGACTGCAAAGTGTTGGTTTGATCCAGGAAGGAGCTCAGCACGCTGGATTACCAACAGCTCAACACAGCCGAACTGAAACCCCCTCCTGCCAGCAGAGAGAGAATGCACCCTGCCCCCCCCATCTTGCCAGATCTTCAGCGGGATGGGAATTCAGCTCTGCTTCCCTTCATAGCTTGCTGTGCTGGGGAAAGCAGGCTAAGAGGTCACCGAGGTTAGAACTGGAGGTTTACAGTGCAGAGTGTAGCATCGATTTAAGAAGTGTAACTTTTCATTCCCCATGCATGAAAGGTTCAATAAATCCATGGAAAGTGATCAACATTCTTGTCAAAGAATAACTCAACACACTAGTTCAATGGCTGAATTATTTTGAGGTATATAGCATTGCTAGTTAATTGGAAGTATCAAGGGTATCCATTTGTGGTGTAGTGGTTAAGAGTGGCAGGACTCTAATCTGGAGAACTGGGTTTGATTCCCTCTGCTTGAAGCAAACTGGGTGACCTTGGGTCAGTCACAGCTTCTTGGAGCTCTCTTAGCCCCACCCGCCTCACAGGGTGATTGTCCTGAGGATAATAATAACACAATTTGTAAACCACTCTGAGTGTGGCATTGAATTGTCTTAGAAAACTAAAAGCATTATATAACTTCTATAATGATAGCTGAGTGCAAATACTGCAGTGAAGTTACGCTGTGCTGATTAAAGAGGCAAAAAGTTTATTTGAGGAAAAATATACTTGAGAGTAAAGAGGATAGAGAGATTCTTTGCTATCTGACTACGTCTTGCAGAGAGAGATAAGAAGTGTGGCAGGAGAGAGAAGAAGCAGGATATTGCCCTGTTTAGCCCAATAGGAGACAAGACAAGGAAATGACCCCCCAGGAATCAAGAGAGATGCTACTCTCACTGTCCTAACTAAGTGATCCTTGCTGCCCCCTGCATAGAAGACTCTTCTTCCTTCTTGCTGCTGCAGTACACCAGACATTGCTATTTCCAACACCCCTTCTCAATGTCTAGTGTACAAAGTCCACAAAGTTCAGTCTTTCACGTAGACTTTGAAATTTCTCTTTGGCAAGTGGCTGAGTGAGGAGGACGTCTGCTATCATTTCTTCTGTAGGGCAGTACTGTAGCTCAACAAGCCCTTCTTCTTGCATATTTCTCATAATGTGACTCTTTATGTCAATGTGCTTGGTTCTTGATCCAATTCTTTCTGTATTTGCAAGTTTTATGCAAGATTGATTATCTTCAAAGAGTTGTATAGGTTTGGGTTCATCTATTCCAAAGTCTTCTAACAGTTGTAGAATCCACTTGAGTTCTTGGCATGCTTCCACTGCTGATATGTATTCAGCTTCTGTAGTTGATGCCGCTACAAGGTCTTGCTTTCTGCTTGTCCAACTGATTGCTCTTCCACCATAAAAGGATACTCGTCCACTGGTAGACTTTCTGTCTGTGATGTCTTCTGCCCAGTCACCATCCATGAATCCCACTAGTCTGGGATTGTCGCTTGCTGGTAGCTTGAGCTTCAGTTGTGCAGTACCTCTCAGGTATCTTGCCAGTCTTTGACTGCTTGCCAGTCATTCACACTTGGTGATGCACTTTTCCTGCACAGTATTCCAACTGCTGCTGCTATGTCAGGTCTGGTTACTGTACTTATGTAGAGCAGTTTTCCAATTGCTTCTCTGTATACTTTGATGTTTCTCAGAGGTTCATTGTTTCCATCTTGTTTCAGGAAATCTGTTTCCATTGGAGTACATGTTGGTTTTCCATCTTTCATATCCATATAGTCTAGGAAGTCCATGATCTTTTGCTTTTGATTAAGAAGATAGCTTCCATCTTCTTCTCACTCTATCTGAACGCCGAGGTAAAAACTGACATTTCCAAGACGTTTTACCTCAACCTCTTGGTTCAGATGCTGAATTATTTCATCACAATCTGGTTGATTTTCATAACAAAGGAGAAGATCATCTACATAAATTAGAATAAAAGTCCATTTGTTGTCTTTCTTTCTTGAGTACAGGCAGCGTTCTGCCCCGCCTTGCTTGAATCCTTCTTTGATGAGCATTTGGTTCAGTTTCTGGTTCCAGGCCCTTGCAGCCTGTTTCAGTCCATAAATGCTCTTCTGCAGTTTGCATACAAGTCCTCTGTCTTTGGACTGTTCAAATCCAGGAGGCTGTGTCATATACACATCTTCTTTCAGCTCTCCATGTAGAAAACCAGTTTTCACATCCAGATGCTCCACATGCATCTTCCTTGTGGCTGCTATGCTCAGTAGTGTTCTTACTGAAGTGTGTTTCACTACTGGCGCAAAGGTTTCATCATAGTCTTCTCCATACTTCTGGGAATATCCCTTTGCAACTAGTCTTGCTTTGTACTTCTGTACTTCTCCATCTGCATCAAGTTTGGTTTTGAAGATCCATTTGCATCCTACTGTCCTCTTTCCAGGTGGTAGTTCTGTGAGAATCCATGTCTTGTTCTGGATCAGAGAGTCAATTTCTTCTTTTGCAGCTTTTCTCCATTTCTCTGCTTCTCTTGCTGGCATTCCTTCTATGTCTTCCCAGCTAGAAGGTTCTGGCACAGGTTCTGTTTTTGCCAGGTCAGAGAATTTCATTGGTGGAACTCCTTTGTTTGTTCTGGCTGAGCATCTGACACTTGGCTCTGCCTCCCCTTCTCTTTCTGTGGGCTCTGCAGGTGTCTCATGTGTCTCAGTCAGGTCCCAGAGTTGCACAATCTCTGGCTGCTGTGCTGCATCAGCTTCCTTTGGTGTAGATTCTCTGGTGTCAGGCTTGCTTGCCTTCTCTTTTTCATCAATGTATACCACATTATGGATCTTCACTGTGTCTGTCTCTGGGTTGAGGATTCAGTATCCCTTGCATCCCAGTGCATATCCAACAAATATGCCTTCTTCTGTTCTGAGATCCATCTTAGACCCCTTTTCCTTTGGAACATAAGTGTAGGCCTTTGATCCAAACACTCTCAGATGCCTTACATTGGGCTTGTGGTTGTACCACAGTTCAAATGGTGTGCTGCTTGCACCCTTTGTAGGCAGCATGTTCTGCAGATAGGTGGCAGTGTTGATAGCTTCTCCCCAATATTTTTGAGGTAGCTCTGCTTCTTGGAGCATACTTCTGCACATTTCTGTGAGAGAACGATTTTTCCTCTCCGCTATCCCGTTGAGTTCGGGGGTGTAGGGCACGGTCAGGTGATGCTCTATTCCTTCATCTGCTAGGAAGCTTGTCATCTCCTTCCCCACGTACTCGCCTCCATTGTCTGTGCGGATAGCCATTGGTTTTCTCTGGAATCTGTTCTGCACCATTGCTAGGTACAGCTTGAATTTCTCCAGTACTTGGCTCTTTTCTCTGAGCAGGTATGTTACAATAAATCTTGAAAAATCATCAGTAAAAGTCAGGATGTACTTACTTCCACTGGGTGTTACTGTTCCCATTGGTCCACAGACATCACTGTGAATCACCTCCAGTGGTCTTGTAGTTTGTTTCTCACTCTGCTTGGTCAAAGAAGGTCTTGTGCCTTTGGCTTGAATACAGTACAAATATAGAGCAACACGGTAATATATAGCATCAATAGAACAACTGCCCGTGTGACAAAAATGTCTCCCTCTTTGTTTTGTTTTATTCTACACAATTATACAATTTAATAAAGAACTACACCCATTTTAACAGTCCTGGAAAAATTATTATTACAGGTGTCGTATATGTTCAGAATCAATATAAAGTGTCCAGTGCTTTAAGTGCTCTGTCGATATTGCAATAGATATTAAAGTGCAAATGCTTCCTAGCACCATACAAACACTAGTCTTTTTGTCCAGGAACAAGCTCGCCGAATATTCCAACTGTAATCAGGTGTAGTCTTAAAGTTGTTCCAACAAACTGTGTGAATCACAGATTACAAGTAAACCTTTGTAGTATTCTTTTGGTGTACATTGGTAATACTGTGACATCAATACTCTAACAGATGGTCCAGATCCAAAATAAATACGTTTCCAAAAATTCTTTCTCAAAGAACACAGTCATCAGGAATTCATACAGCTCCCCTTCACACCAATTTTCCAATTACTAGGACATTTTCTCATTTGCAAATCATTAGTCAGATTCTGCCTTTCAAGCTGATATATATAATCTATATTAGCATGTCCAAGCCTTCTATGAATAAGATGTGAACAGTTCTTGTGACTGCACCCTTTAATTAGATTCACTGCCCCTTCAGAGCAATCCAGCATATACAGTCCATCCTTTAATGTGCCTTGTGCAATTAATTCACCTTCATTGCTAATAAAACATTTCTCTCCTTTGAACACAGTTTTTATCCCCTTCTGAGCCATGGCAGATACTGAGAGGAGGTTGCTTTTTAGTTCAGGTATATAAAGACAGTCAACAATCTGCACTTCTCTAACTTGGCCACTGGGTAGTGCACAATATGCCTCGTCCCCGAGCGGTCAGAGTTTCTCCATTAGCAGTAAACAGTGTTTCGCGATGTGTTTTCATTTCATCAAATAACTCTTCATCTTTAGCTGAATGATGATTGCATCCAGAATCGATTGTCCATTGGAATACACTTTCATCTTTTGCAACAACATTTAAACAGTTCTTATTTGATCTGCCGGCATTAGGTCAGCTATTAGCATTTGATGAGCCATTGATTCTATCTGCATTCCTAAAGCCTTTTGTCTCCATCCAGCATGGCTGGGAGGTACTCGCTCTTTGTGATTCAAGAAAACAGTAGTTTCTTTTTAGATGCCCCTTCTTCCCACAGAAACTGCAGGAGAAATCATTTCTTGAACTAACTTTCAAGGCATGTTCATTGGACTGATCTTTAGGAAATTGTCTGTTAAGACTTTCTTCTTGCTATCTTGCAAGTACATAATTTAGGCTTAGACTTTCCTGCATTTCCAAAACATGCACAATACTTGCATAGGATTGAGGAAGGCTGCTTAACAAAATTATTGCCAAATCCTCATCCTGGATCTCCTTTCCAAGGGATCTTAATTTCTCTGATAATTCCATGAAATTTGAAATATGATCTCTCAGTTGTTGATGAGGCTGCATTTGAATCCAATTGTTTACAATTGTTTAACTAGCAAAATTTTAGTTTTAATTGATTCTTGTCGGTTAATTTTCACAAGAGACTGCCACATTTCACCCACGGTCGGCTCATGAATAACTCTTAACAACTGTTTATCATTTAAAGCATTAATGATAATGGATCTTGCCTTGCCGTCGTTTTTCACCCATTTGGCTTCCTTTTGTGTGTCTCCTGTCGGCTCGGCCTCTTTCACTGCATTCCAGACTTCAAGTTCAATGAGTCAAGCCTTCATTCTTTCTGACCAGATTTTGTAGTTTTTGTCACTTAATCGGTCGATTTGGAACCCCTGCTGTGCTCCCCAGGAGTTCGCCATCTTTCCTCTATTGTCTGCCATCTATGCTTTAGCCTGCGGCTATCTAATCTCTGGCAGAAGTTAATTGCTCTCTCTAATTTCAGCATGCGTTAGTTCTGGTGCCCATAAACCCTGATAGCTAAGTGCAAATAATGCAGTGAAATTACACTGTGCTGATTAAAGAGGCAAAAAGTTTATTTGAGGAAATACATACTTGAGAGTAAAGAGGATAGAGAGATTCCTTGCTATCTGACTACATCTTGCAGAGAGAGAGAAGTGTGGCAGGAGAGAGAAGAAGCAGGATATTGCCCTATTTAGCCAAATAGGAGACAAGACAAGGAAATGACTCCCAGGAATCAAGAGAGGTGCTGCTCTCACTGTCCTAAGTGATCCTTCCTGCCCCCTGCATAGAAGGCTCTTCTTCCTTCTTGCTGCTGCAGTACATCAGACAGTGCTATTTCCAACATATAATAGTATTATATTTTGTGCCTTCTGCCCCCATATATCTTAAGTAATTCCATTACTCTATTTACACTGTCATAAACATAGACATTAAAAACATAGATCCAGAGGAGTTAGCTGTGTTAGTCTGTAGTAGCAAAATAAAAAAGAGTCCAGTAGTACCTTTAAGACTAACCAACTTTACTGTAGCATAAGCTTTCAAGAACCACAGTTCTCTTCATCAGATGCATCTGACGAAGAGAACTGTGATTCTCGAAAGCTTATGCTACAGTAAAGTTGGTTAGTCTTAAAGGTGCTGCTGGACTCATTTCTACATTAAAAACAGTAGTTCAATATTTATACCTTGAGTTTCCTTTGTGGCAGTGGATACCCCTTGGGGATGGTGGGGCAGAGGCCAGGGTAGCCAGAGCCAGAACCAACACTAGGTTGAGTCAACTAATTCTAGCTTTGGCCCCATCGTCCATACATTTAGAAACATTTCTCCAGTTGTACAGAAGGGGGATGCCAGTCCCTGTACAGCTGCTTCATTCCACAGCAGCACATTTTCATTGTGAGAGATATAATTGTGTGAATGCTCTTCTCCAGGCCTTCCTGCTAACAGAAAATATCTATCTCCAAGAGCAAGCAAGCAAGCAGCTTCTTATGGATCCATTGGCCAATCTGGGACCCAGAGAGAGCCATGAGGCTGTCCCTGTTCAATGATCTAGTGTCCTGGTGCAGATGGCCTTAAGGGGAAGGGAGATATCTTTCTTTGCCAGAAGGGATTTCCTTGCAGCTCTGAGCTGCAGAGAATGACTTAGCTGACTGTCCCCCTCGCCTGCCATCGATGTCCGCTGAGGACAGTTCGGAGCAAGGCAGGCAGGAGAACATTGGTGGGCCATCGCCCCATTTGCCTTGATGAACCAGCCTCCACTGTGTTTCATCTTAAGACAGCTTATATTTCCGAGTTAAAGCCATGCATAACACTATAAAATCCCCTTAATGCCCACCCAAAACACCTGCAGTTCAAACTCACATAAAACCACCAGTAATTAAAATGACCTTACAGCACTTCCTAAATCCCTCCTCCTTTCCTCATTGAGCAAATTCCACAAGGTGGGAACCGCTATTGAAAGGACCTGGTTGCAGCAGATACAAAGACAACAACTTTCAGCAATTGCACAAGGAGGACTGTAATTGGTGCATCAGAACATATGGAAAGAGACCGATCTTTGAATTAAAATGTGTATTGCCTTCCTTTTCTCTCATGCTGGAGATTTAAAGCAGTTTAGTCTCCTGGAGAAAACAGCCCTTTCAGAGAGCAGACACTATGGTATGCCATAGGGTCTCGGAGAAATGGAAGTCCCATTCCCCCCTGAGCTCCCTTCCTTCCCTAAATCCCACCCCAACATTTCTTGGAATTTCCCGAGTCGACAACACTGGCTGGCTGTACCAGCTTGGCTCACATAGGCTCACATAGGGAGAGAGCCCTTCAGCTGTTGGCCAAGGTTTCTTGTATCTCCAGCCAAACCCAGGTTTCCATTTCCTGGAAAAAAGGGAGAGGAAGATTCTTGGGCCAGATATGCTGCTGTAACCACATTTTATTTACCTTTTCCCTACTTCTACGAATCCTACACATTGAGCAAACTTGTAAACATTCAGAGTATCCCAAGATAATCTCTAACCAACGTGGAAGCAACTATTTTTCATTTAACAGCAACTTCAGTTCTTGCTACTACTATTAAATTATTATAATAAAAGTTCATTTGTATGCCACTTTTCTGGACAGATCAATGCCTGCCCAAAGTGGTGAACAAAGTCAGTGTTCTTATCCCCACAATACAATTGGGGAGCTGGGGCTGAGAGGAGTGACTTACCTAAGGCCGCCTGCTGCGCTCATGGCAGTAGTGAGATTCAAACCAGCAAAGTACTTTATCGCAGCTCAATTATATGTCTAGATTTTCTTTGCACTCCAGATCATCAGTGCATCCCCAAAAATGCCTCCCTAGAAAAGTTATTTACAGTGCAATCCTAAGCAGAATTACCACCTTTTGAGTCTATTGAGGTCCATCAGTTTAGAAGCATGCAATTAGTCATTCTTGCTACATCGGTTCAACCAGGGCTTTTTTTCTGGGAGAAGAGATGGTGGAGCTCAGGACCACACAATGACGTCACTTTGGGTCAGCTGGAACAAGGGGGGAGTTTTTTAAAGTTTAAATTGCCCTTGGCGAAAATGGTCACATGGCCAGTGGCCCCACCCCCTGATCTCCAGACAGAGGGGAGTTTAGATTGCCATCTGCACCACTCGGCGTGGAGGGCAATCTAAACTCCCCTCTGTCTGGAGATCAGGGGGCGGGGCCACTGGCCATGTGACCATTTTTAAGAGGTGCCGGAACTCCGTTCCACCACATTTCCGCTGAAAAAAAGCCCTGGGTTCAACACATTTATTTATACAAAACGCAGACAGATCAATCCTATGTATATTTCCTCTGGATTAAGTCCTGAATTTTTATTGCAAATTGAAACCCTGTGCCCGTAAATTATTACTCCAGTCACAATTTGTGAAAGATTATTTCAAGCTTGTGTGTGCCTTTGCTTATGCATGGCCTTCATTGATCAGAAAGGCAGCATGCTCAGGAACGGGTTACTTTAACTCCTAATTTTTCTTGACGAAGCTGTCATGATTGCTGAAATGTATTTGATATTTTTGTAAATGCAGTTGTAAAAGATACTAATGGGGTTGCTGTCTTTTCCATGAAAGGGTATGTAATGGACAACAGGGTGGGAAAGGAAAGGAAGTGCCACGTGTGGCCTCTTAAAGGAAAGGAAGTGCCATGTGTTGCCTCTTAAAGACTAACAACATTTGTTTCAGTCGGAGCACACTGCCTCAGATGCATCCCTGGTTAAATATCCAGTCGAGGCTGAGGGATGTTACAGAGAGAGGCTTGTATAAAACAAGATCTGGCCAAAAGAGAAGTGTTGCATGGTTGCCTAGGCAACACACTGCCTTGCACTCACACGATCTATCTAGAGAATGAAAGTACCTTTCTTCCAAGGAGTTCAGGGTGGGCTACATGGCAAATCTTTCCCACTGTATGCGTATGTTATGTGCCATCAAGTTGTTTCCAGCTTATGGCAACCCTATGAATGAAAGACCTTCAAAACATCCTATCATTAACAGCCTTGCTCACATCCTGCAAACCGGAGGCCACGGCTTCTGTCATTATACCAAACCATCTCATTTTGGGATCTTCCTCGTTCCCTGTTGCCTTCCACTTTTCCTAGCATTATTGTTTTTTCCCCAATGAGTCTTGTCTTCTCATGATATGACCAAAGTACAATAGCTGCAGTTTCATCATTTTAGTTTCTAAAGAGAATTGAGGGTTAATTTGATCTAGAGCTCACTTATTTGTCTTTTAGGCCATCCATAGTATCCATAAAACTCTCCTCCTGCCTGTCAGCATTTTTCGCAGTCCAACTTCCACACACATACATAATCAAACATAGTGTGGATTATCTTGATCTTGGTCCCCAGCAACACATCCTTACCCTTAAGGATCTTATCTAGTTCTTTCATGGCTGCCCTTCCATGTCACACAGCAGAACCACAAGTGACAAAAGGCACAGATTGGACACTTGTCAGCTTCCCTCAAGTTTTGATGGGAAATGTAGGCATCCTGGTCTCGCAGCTTCGCTCTCTGACTGCTGTCCAGTGGACTTTTCAACTGTCACTTGTCCAACATTCCGCCAAGATGCCTACATTTCCCATCAAAACTTGAGGGAAGCAGACAAGTGTCCAATCTGTGCCTTTTGTCACTTGTGGTTCTGCTCTCAGTCTCCTTATGGTTTCTTGGTTGCACAAAAACTCTGTAGGTAGGTGAGGTTGAAGAGAATTACTGGCTTAAGATGGACCAGTGAGATTCATGGGAAAGTAAGGATCTGAACCTGTATCACCTGGATCCCAGTCTGACATTCCAGCCACTTACACTGCCCAGTAGCAGTGTAAGAATATATATGGGCAAAAAAGTGCACCAATTTAGAACTCTTGATAAATAATTTTAAACCACTTACAGATACCGCTTGTCATTAGTAACTCCACTGCAAATGAAGACATTATGATAGTTCACGCATCTACTCTCAAAATATATGCAATGTTGGAGTTCTAAACTGGAACACAAGATGTATAGTTTAGTCCTAAAGAGCAAGGGAGGGGTATGAATAAGGCATGCTGCGCTGGGGGATAGCATTGACTCTTCTCTGCTAGCCTGTGGGCAGTGCCCACTGGGCTCAGTTGGAATTCTGACACACTATGTGTGTGGGGGGAGGGCGGGGGGGTGCAATCACAAAATGGCTGCTACAGCTTACCTCCAGTCACACAGTGAAGATCTTTGCGCTATGAAAGCAACTTCTGCCTAAGTAATGTTTTTTTTAAAAATCTACACAGCCAATCAAATCTCCAATGGCCAATCAGAAGCCATGCTTGGTGAACGCCTCACCTGGCTCCACCTACTTTCTAAAAAAACTTGGTGGGCACCAGGAAAGGTGTCAGTTAGTGCAACGGTGCCAGCACCACACTGGGGAACCTGGGCTCCCAAGACTGCTTTAAGTCGTAACTGGGAGAAGAAACACAGCCAGAATACCTGCCTGTTCCCCCCCACACACACACACACATACACACCAAGTAGTTTTTAAAGAAGCCAGTGGGCATTTTTTATTAGGAGAAACAGTACAAGATGGTTCTGATCTATACCAAGACCCCTTCATGACAGATATTTAGAGCCAAATAACATGCCTGGAGTTCCAATTACAGAACTCCAGTTTGATTCTTAGTCACAAGATTTCCAGTTCAATGTGTCTGCAAAAGCACCTCCGACAGTCCCAGCATCATCTGCCTGGGACCACAAGAAGAATAACTTGGCATGTGGAAAAGATGGCCCAAGAACTTGAGAACAAGGATTCCTGCGAAGCCAGCTTTCTTAGATTACTTCTAATAGAGATTTGGGAAGGGAAGGGGGGGGTGCTGCTTTGCCTCAAGGTATGACTGCTAATAAATGTTCTGGCAAGTGTTAAGTGCTCTGCCATATGATGTCAGGTTTCATTTTGCACATGGGATATTTACAGCCTTGTAAAGCTGCAGACAAGGAAATTGTTGCTGAAATACAGTTTCAGACGTTTAAACGTAAGCATGCTGCTGAGATATTACATACATGCTTAAGCCCTGCTGACTGACTCATGTGTGGAGGTATCAAAATTGTTAGGTCACTTCTCAATGAGTTAGAATCCTGAAATCCAGTGAATGCAAAGGCCCAGTAACTCATATGAGCTAGAAATGGGACATTAGTAACCTCTCCCAGAAAATAAGGGACTCAGAGCCATGTTGTGTAATGGTTAGAGTTTCATAATAGGATTTGGAAGACTTAGGTTTGAAGAAGCCTGTTGAGTGACCTTGGGCCAGCCACTCTGTCTCTCAGTCTAATCTACTTCGCAGGGTTGTTGTTGTGAGTATAAAACAGAGGAGGGGGACAACTGTGTAAATCATTTTGGGTCCCCCATGGAAAGAAAAATGGGGCACAATAAATAAATGAGGGCCCCAGTGCAGTTACGCTACTCCTACATCAGCTAGGAAACTTAAATTGATTACTGGCATAAGCCAAGATAATCTTTTTTGCTTGCCTCCAGCTTGTTGTGGGTCACAACCTGGCCTAAGGTGAGATGCACTGGTTATACCATTATTTTCTTTTTGTTCGTTTGTTTGCATATGTTTTTTTAAGAGAACAAGAGAACCAGAGGCATCAAGAAGAAGAAAGTCAGACGTATTCATGTTTTTTCCTTGTTGGTTTTCAATTTCTTGTAATACATTGATGTTTTGCATATAAAGACTTTTTATATTTTATTTCTTGTTAATGTGGGGTTTAAAATATTTATTATTGTGGTTTAAATGTAGGCCTCTGAGGTAAGAAGAAGAGGGGTGAATGGAGTCTGCTGTGATTGGACGGTAGCTGTCCCTAGGGAGTGGAGTGAACAGTTTCTCTACTACCATTCCCTGTGGTATCTGCTTCCCTGAATGTCCTGTTGTTCGTTATTGTACTTCACTCAGTGAATATCCTAGCTGTTGATTATATTGTGTTTTCACTCGCACCGTTGTAATCTGCCTTGGATCTCAGTGAGAAAAGTGGAATATAATTTTAAAAAAAAAAAACTATCTCATTCTAGCTGTAACTAAACCGAACTTGTTACATGCACCAGTTATTAGAGCTGGATGCTGATGTACTTTCCCAACCACATTAAAAAAAAACCACGTCATCGGTGCCATGGGGCCCAAATAAGCACTGCAATGGAGTTGCAGATCAGAATCTTGGTGTGAATCTGCACCCACATAGATTGCCACGGCAGAAACCTGCTTCTGTGTGTAGATCTGGTGGCAGGAACGTGCACACCTGTGATCACACAAAGTTTTTAAAGCTTTTCTTATGCATGCTGTAGCCCCAAGTGGTCACTTTGATGCTTCTGTCGCTGAGCCAGCCTGCCATGTATCCTAATGTTCTCTTTGTCAGATGCATCTGATGAAGAGAGCTGTGGTTCTTGAAAGCTTATGCAACAAATAAGTTGGTTAAAGGTGCTACTGGACTCTTAGCTCATTCACTTGATGACATTGTTTCTAATGAGGGTATGTGGCAGGCCTGGCCCACTATACAATATAACCTGTGCTGAGTTCTACTTTCACCCCATACAATTAAAGAATCCTTGTGAAAGAAAGTTGCATTCATCAGTGGAAGACTCAATAGGCATTAACTGTTGCTACCAATTGGTCAGAACCCCAAAGCTTCTCCCACTCACTCAGGAGTGACATGTCCACATAGGCCTTTCCTCATCAATGCTGAAACGAACACTCTCAAAATACTGTTGATGATTGCTTGCCATTACAATTCTCTTCTGTATCCTTGGCTTAATTATCACCCACCCTAAAGAAAATCACAGCAATGCAGTTTTATAGGCTGTGTTATCATGCTGTCAAGATACTCAGTGGGGTCTTTTGAGTGGCCTATGAGAGCATACGATCCGAAGGCACACAACTGAGTTGTTTCCCACATCAATGAAACTAAATATAAATGACGTGGTTTCAACTGGAGAGGGGGATATTTGAACTTGCACAAGGGGAGAGGAATATTGGCATGAGCTGGGCTGACAAGCCCAGTGACAAATCATGCATTTATGTGATGAAATTATTTGCAATGAGAACTGTGGTTCTCAAACGCTTATGCTACAAATAAGATGGTTAGTCTTAAAGGTGCTACTGGACTCTTTACTATTTTGCAACTACAAACGAACACAGCTAACTCCTCTGGATCTATGATCATGTGAATGTGTCATCTGTCACAGTGCTGGTCTAACAGAATTAGATTTTATAGTGCTCCTTTAAATATTAAGCCTTTAAAATATGAAAATGTTCTCAGTTTTTAGGATCCTTTCAGGCTGAGAAATGGTTTGTGTTGTTTTTATGTTCTGGTTTTTATTGGTTGAAACTTTTCGTGGCATGAAGATAAAAAGCATCATCCAGCATTTCATAGAATCATACGGTTGGAAGGTGTCTCCCGGGTCATCTAGTCCAACCCCCTTGCTGCAAATAAATTGCTATTGAAGGGACAGCTAGAGGGATCAGCTCAAAAGTTCTGCAGACAGGTCCACTGGGTCATAAGATGCTAAGCAGGTCTTAATGCCACGAAAAACTTTAACTGCCCCTTTCAACACATTAAGCCATCGTGAAAGGGACCCAAGATTTTTCTCTACACTTGTTGGGCAATCTTATCTGTCCTATGCATTTAAGCTTGATCCACACATGCACGCCCCTTGCTAGATTTCTCTGCACTGTTGTAAACTGGCTTCATGGGAAACCACCGCATTTTTAGGCCATGCAAAGCAGTACCGAAAGTTCAGCCTGGCCCATTCACACATGCAAGTCCTTGCTGGATGTAACAACTGGTGAACAAGCTTGTCGGCTGGAAGCAACACCGAGTGTCCTTAGAGAACCAGGACTGGCTCCTCCTGGAACTTTCAGTGGCAAACCCAGGTTTGCTCCTACATCAGAAGCAAAATCCTTGGAGTCTCACTAGCTTTGGCAAGAGTGAATCAGAGAGGAGGGGCCATCGCAGTTCCTTCCAGCGCATTTAAAAGCTGCTGTGTGCAGGTGGGATTTAGCTGCCAGTCGAGTAACAATTCCTGTCCTCCCCTCCCCCCATAACTTCCCCTTTCTCTTCCCTGTTTTATTCGCTTTCCTTCTCCGACGTGGGTGTTCACTTTGGGGGGAGGGGGGACCTTCGCGGTCAGCACTGCCGCGGACTTCCTTTTCGGGTTATCTGCCCAGAGATCTTAATTCACAATAGATTCCACCAGAAAACAAGGATGCAGTATGATCCAAGATCAATACTGATTTCAATATATCTAACCCTTCCAACTCCTTTAAAACACGGTCATTAATGGTCACAGTTAAGTAAGGCAACTCCCAATCGCTCTGCGTTGTTTGAGCAGCTCTATTCTCTGCCATGTTTTCTCAGAAGAAAAGCCAGTCGTGTTCAATTGGGCAAACGTCCTACCTGGATTTATAGCCCAACCTAAACATGGCGACTTGGGGGTGTCAGTTTAAAAGGAAAGTTACCTTTTTTAAGAAATGCATTTAGCAGTATGCAAAGAATTGAGCCTGCGCGTGGTGGGTCGCTTGTCATCGAAAAACAGTAGAATAAAGGTGCCCTCTTAAGCGGGTCTACTCAGATTCCTGCTAAAGTCTATTCGGCGCCAGCAAAAGACTGCGCTGTGAAGCGTTTTGGCCCGACCCTAGTTCAGAAATGTGGGCTTTTTTAAACTATCGGCTTCACAGACGGTGTACACGTAGAACTCGGCTCATTCCCGCACATATCGTGGGAACCCCCTGCCACATTCTCCCAGGAGCATCCCTTCTGCCCTGGAGTGTCTGTCGCCGATAAGAAGAAGGGAATGAAAAAGAAAAGGTGGGACGGCGAAGGGCCGATTAAAAAGGCCTCCCACCCCACCCCACCCCCAGTCATCAGGGAAACCCGCTTTGGCTCGACCAGCGCCTCCTGCCAACGCGCGTTCATGCCTGCTGCAGGGCAAGGGGGTCCCTGCAAGCCCTCTCAGGTGAAGCCAGAAAGGCTCTTTTTCGGGCCAGCTGGCGGAGCTGCTGGCAGCTTGGGCAGTTCCGTTGCTTTAACAGAGGCTTCATGCCTGGAAATGGGTAGGTGACGCTTTTCAAGGCACGAGGCATCCCTCTAGGAAAGGGGCATTCTGTCCCCTCCAGGCGGTTGCCGCCCTCACCTGCTTTTGGATCTCCGTTTTTCATTTAAAATCCGCCCCCCCCCCCAACTACGTTGCTGTTTGTAAAGTTTAGACGGGAACGCCTGGAGAGTATTCCTGGCACCAGGCGAATTACACGTGTGGATGGGCGCTCGTGTTTTCAAGCGGAGTTGGGGCGATGGTTGTTGTGGGTTTTCCGTGCTGTATCGCCGTGGTCTTGGCATTGTAGTTCCTGACGTTTCGCCAGCAGCTGTGGCTGGCATCTTCAGAGGTGTAGCACCAAAAGACAGAGATCTCTCAGTGTCACAATATGGAGAAGAAGTTGGCAGGTCATTTATATCTACTCAGGAAGGTGGGGTCTTCGCTGCACCACGGAAGGCGTTTATAGAGGCGGGGGGGGGGGGCTGTTGCTCAACTGCTACCTGTACTAGGGATGGAGGAAAGAGTTTTGCCTAAAGCAAACGGAGCTGGATGTCGAGAGCCAGCGTGTTGTAAGGATTTCGTCAGCTGGCTGCTCACCACCAGCTTTGAGGAGGAGGAAATCGGTTTGGGTTCTCAGAGGCACGCCGGGTGCCTCTGATCTGCCTGGAAGGCCAGAGCCCCAGGAGGGGAAACGTGGAAACGTGCTGTCTCCACGCCCCCTCTTCCCCAAAGAGATCTCCCTGCCGGTGGCACCCCAGGCCGAGAGATCCCACCGCCTGCTCTTCCTGCTCTGGTTGGTTCCCTGCCTCCCCTCGAGGCCCTGCCCAGAGGCGAGCCCTTGAAATGAGCCAGTCCAGAGCTCTGTGTTGCAATTTGTGGCTTTGCTCTTTGGAAAAAGAAGCGACAAGATTTGGAAACGTCCTTCCCCTTCCCAAATTTAGGACAGGTTTTCACTCTGGGAACTTTTCCCTTAGCCGCCTTCGAAAGCCGCCAAAATCAAAAGCAAACCGCATCAAAGCCGCACCGCCTGTCAAACCAACCCCCCGGGGCCAGGGAAAGCAAAGGCTCGCGCCAACTTCTCCCTCTTTCACACATACAGCAGGAGAGCGTGTCTCCACGAGGCAATGGGTTCAGCACAGAACAGAGAATGTGCTGAGGCCCTGCGCTGCGGGCAGAACCAGGCCTCTGGTTCCAGCCAGTCGCGCGCCGCTGCGCCCGAGCTCAGGTTCTTCAGCGGAGAGGTTCTCTGAGCCTTACACTTGACTCCCCTGTGCACTTGTTTCCCCCTAACTGGCCTAGGAAAGGAGTGGTGTATGGGGCTGATAAGCACTAACTGGCAAGTGTTCAGTTTGAAAAACCAGGTGCACGTTTTAACTGGTAAACATCCCACTCCCCAATGTAGTAACAGGACACCGTTATTACATAAGAGAGATAAAACCGCTCCAGTTTCTCGCCGGCTTTGTTTTCCAATTCTGCAATCGTGGTCTTGCTCCAGTGTTTATTGAAGGCCTTTGCCGTTTGAACTGATTTTTATGTTTTGTAAACCACCCCGTAACAAAAAAAGGCTGCCAAGAAAACGTCGTGATGCGACGTGCCCCCGTGGGTCAGTAACGACTGGCGCTTGCATCTTTACCTTTAAGCTGCCTCGAGCGTCAGCGAGAAAGACAGGCCATAAATAAATGAGTTCAACCAGACCTGCTTCGGACTGTAAGCTTGGCGCTTCGGATGGTTCCGGTTTCCTTTTTCTTTATTCATTTTTCTTTAATTTTTATACCGCTTCTCAAAGATCTCACTGGGCTTTTGAAGGAGATGCTCTTTTCAGAAATAAGAGAAAGGGATCGGATGGGAACAAAAGCCAAAAGAGACTCCCAAAACTTGTCCTTATAATGACGACGTTGTTATTGATGTTATTGGGTCTGCCTAATAATTCACACTGCGCGCCTAGAGGTGGGCAGTCAAGTCGCAAGTGACTTCTGGCGACCCGGGCAAGGGGTGTTCAAGACGAGTGAGGGGCTGGGGGGCGGGGCGAGGTGCCATTAGTAACTCCTACTAAAAAGACTGCAAAGTTGTATTCATTTTAAGCTACACTCATTTTCAGACGCACTCCAGATATAGACATTTCTGATTTGCAAATTTTGAAATAATCACGAACACTTTTTTAAAACTTTGTATTTTATACAACCGTAGT
Organism: Eublepharis macularius; assembly: GCF_028583425.1. Taxonomy (NCBI): domain Eukaryota; kingdom Metazoa; phylum Chordata; class Lepidosauria; order Squamata; family Eublepharidae; genus Eublepharis; species Eublepharis macularius. The sequence goes on along the minus strand of NC_072796.1, from coordinate 36,204,431 downwards.
AGAGGGTGAGGTTTGGAAACCGATGCCTCGTGTTTGCCTGGACTTGTGAACACACGGCCTGCCCAAGACATCTTACACAGGTACGCTCAAGCGATTACTTTCTGTGTGATCCTATATTCAAGTGTATTCGGTCTCCATAGCAGTGAATGTGTATTCACAACGGGAACACAAGAGTAAGATCGATCACTGGGGCGTCCCCCTGTCTTTCAAAGGCGACGTATGCTTCTAGGCTTGGTGACTGGCCGAGCAGACCACCAGGTTTCCTTCGGAGAGCAGCTGCAGCCAGTCGCGCAGAGCCTCACACACACACATACACACCACCAGCTCAGGGCATCCTCGGTTTCTTCAAGCGGTACTCATCGCCCAAAGCTTTCACCGTATCTGTGCCCACCCAGGGCGGTCAAAGGAACAGAATCGTGATGCCAACGCGCTGGCTCCTCACCGCAGCCAGGTCCCATCCATGCCGCCACGGAACAAAGTCTGGAGGCAGCCCAACCTACCGGCTCATTGCCGAGTTTCACCCCTGATTCCAAGGCACCCCTGCAGAAGAAGCGCGTGTGCTGGCCTGGGCACGTGTGAAAGATGGTCACGTCTGTACTGGCGCTCTCTAATCTAGCGCGACTAAGGGAAGGGCCCAAGTGCCAGGCTAGAAACCCTGGCACCTGGCCTGCCTCAGACCTTTAGAGAAGCTGCCGTGGGGGGCTGGCTGGGCGCCTAAAGGACTAGCGGGTTAACCCCGGGGCAAAGCAGACCTGGCCCCCTTTATCTCCCGGGGGCCTCAGCGAGGAACGCGGCAGTGCATGCCCCGCACGTGGGGCTTCCTCGGGACGTTCCTCGGGTTGGCCACTGGCGGGAAACTGGACGCCTGGCCAGCCTGGACTGACCTCGGCCGGATCCAGCGGGGCGCTTTTGCCTCAACCCCAGCAGAGGCGTTTTTTGACGCCCTCCCGCTTAGCCGCCTCCTCGGGGGCATAAACCGGGTCTGCAGCCCAGAGAAGGGAAGGGGCCGCCCGGGACAAGAGCGCGGCGGCCGCGGCTCGACCTGGGGCTTCCACGAGAGCTCGGCGCCCCCTAGCGGAAAGGACGACGGAGAGGAGCCAGCAGCGACCCGCCGGCACCCCCTGCCGGCTAGGCTGAAAAGGCACCGAAGCGAGATCGGCGCCCCGCACCCAACAGCGAGGCAGCGCGTTCGCCCTTCAGCGCCCACCTGCATTCCAAGGGGGCCGGCTGCTTGTGGGACCCAGCCCCGTCGATATCACAGATGAGCGAAGGAGCAAACATCCTGCCCCATCGCCTACGGTTTGGGCCGCTTTGGAGCAAATTGCTCTTTTCTAGGAGGTATGCAGTGACCTGGACGACATGGGCTAGCCCGGTCCCATCAGATCCGGGAAGCTAAGCAGAGTCGGCCTTGCTTAGTGTTTGGATGGGAGGCCACCAAGAAGTCCAGTGCCTCTAGGCAGAGGCGGGCAATGACAGGCCACCTCTGCTCGCCCTTGCCTTGAAAGCTCTATGGGGGAGCTAAGCTGGAGGTCGGCTGTAACTTGAGGGCATTTCTTGAATTAGCTAAGACAGCTAGGCATAGAAGAAGTTTCCCCTGCAGACTTAGGGGCTATAGCATTGTTATGGGCATTGTTCAATTGCAACCATCTTCTAGGTAGTTTACAGAGCAATCCTTTACTCAGAAGTAAATCCTACTCTGTTCATTGGGGCTTAGTCCTAGATAAGTATGCACAGGTTAACCATTGAGAGGAACATTTTATGGCATGAAATTTATGCTTTCCCTTTCCAAGGCACATCCAGTTTTTAGTTTTCTGCTACAGACAGGATGTCTATGACCATGTGCACAGCAAGTGTCAGCTGTGGGCTCCTGTGAAAATACACTAACAGCGGCATCACTTGAGCTAATGATTCAGTTTGAACATCTCGGAAATACAGAGAGGTGCACACGTATTGAGTGTCCTATGTGAAGAAGCTGAAAACGTTGCAGTAATGAGAAATCAGAATAGTCCATTATTTCCTCATAAATTAGTGTGTCTGGATGGGAAAAAATATGCCTACTATATCCTCCACAGTATGCAGAACAGATAGTTTTATTACGTGCAAATTGTCACGTAATGCCCAGCTCCTTGGGATGTACATTGCTCATATGCATAGCCGGATTAACGCACAGACTAAGTAAGGTACAGTTCAGATTATGAAAGGCCACTAAATTTTTAAAACCACTAAACCTCATTGTTAGAGTAACACACACTTTGAGGGAAATGCTGTGGGGCATCTTAAACTAGGGCCTCAGCAAGACTTAAGGGTCTGCTCATGCGAACCACACTGGTAGAAGATTTGACATGAACCTTGACCAACGGAACTATCACAGAGACCGAGGCAGCCGTGCCACAAGATGGAAAATGCGGGCAGCATTGATGGAAATCAAAATCAAAGGTCCAAGATCACCCAGCGAGCTTTCATGGCTGAATGGGGTTTTCATTTCTGGTCATAGCTTAGCACTCCATCTTTGATTTGAGTACTTCTGAGCTGGCCCAAGGAGATCTATGGGCAAAAGAAACAACCACACACATCTGGTTCTGGTTCTATACCTTTGGAAATATGTGTACTAACAATATATAGTACATGTATATGTGTACGTTTACTATGTGTGTATACAAAGGTATGGTACTTATATGTTCAACCATATTGTTGGCATTTTTAATCATACTGTTGCACTTTCATTTGTTGAATTGAATATCTGTGTTTTATTCATTTGTATGATGTTTGTAGTTATATTTAATTCACTTTTTTTTGTTCCAACCACTTTAGTTACCATTCTTCAGGGTTGTGATTTTTCTCCCTCCCCCCCCCCAACTTTTTTTTTGTTGATGTTGTCCTTACCTGTTTCCCAGGTCCTATTCTGACATTCTAACCATGCTGCTTTTTTGTGTTTTTAAATAACTAAAAAAAAATTTAAAGTGTGCAAGCTTTTGAGTTCACTAGAACTCTTTGTCAGGTTGGAAATTAAAAAAACAAAAAGGGGAGGAGGAAAAGATGTTTCAGACCAAGTATGTGTGTTGACTCAGAAACAGTTTCATTGAGTGCATGTTTAAATGCATTTAGGGTGATGCTGCCTTAGTGTAACTCAAGGTGATCAGATACAAAGGAAGACAGATGCTCTTCTCCCTCACGACAGCAACTGCTAAAATCCTCTCCTCTATTAAACAAAGAATTGGAACCGCTTTTGCAAACAGTCTCTGTTTTAATGTAAACCAACCAGGTTTAGATCAGGGGGGCAGTAGACATTTGATAGATATTTTCCCGCTAAGGGTGTCAAAAGGCCTCCAGGACAATGGTCTATCCCTTTAATGGGGGTTCAATGTCTGAAATGGCCATTTGATGGCATCGGGATAAATAACATCACTTGATAATATAATACCCCATTAAGGGGACAGGACTTTTTTCCCTCCAGGCAATTGGTAACCCTATTTCGTCCCTATACGTGCTGGAAAGGGAGAACATTGCTAGTCTTTTCAATGGCATTAAGAGCCATAACTCAGAGAAGCCGACATACTTTGATCTCAGCCATTTGATTCTCATTTATGTCTGCAGAACTAACTTGTCTCATTTTAGGGTTCTGGGACTTAACAGGCATGCTTGGGGAGCAAAGGCCATTGAAATGAGTGAGCCTTGCTTCCAAATAGGGATCTAAAATACTCTCTATTGTTTCAGCCACACCCTGTACACCTGGTTGTCAAGGGAAATGGGGAAAGAGTTCACCACAAAAGTTATTATCTCAGGACTTGGCAAGTCCTTATTTTTTTCCAAACTATTTTCATAAATCATTTAATAATCCAACACTCGGTAACTCAGCCCTACCTTTGAGGAGAGGTTGTTATGTTTTATGGGCCATGACTTTTAAAAGACAAAATTAATGAAAACCTCTCACGAACAAGGAGAAAGGGAGAGAGTTCCAAGCCTGCTCCTGATTATGAACACATTTCCAAGTCTGGCTTGTGAACAGCTGGGAGGAGTGCAAAGCTTTCCATATACTGAGCCAATCACTCTCTTTTAATCTGAACCAATCAATCTGCAGTAATAACCACCACCTGGTTTCGACTAGGTCTGCAATGACAAAATAAAGCAGCCTTAGGTACCTCCGTAGCAATGACTTTGGATGAACTGATTCCTGAACTCCTCCAGTCCTATTTGTGCCGAACTTTCTGCACCCAAGGAAGATTCTGTTCAATGAAATAAGGATATTCTTACATGCTCCTTTTTAGAGAAGATGGGAGGCAAGCCATCGTTTTAAAGAGAGTTGATACTGGATTCACTGGAGGTGCCTCTTCTCATGTTGCACATACACATTTCTTTTGTTCCTCCCTTATTTGTGCTCAGGGTCACAGGAGAGGAGCCTTAACTCAATGGAAGAGTGTGAGCTTTGCCCGTAGGAGGCCTCCAAGTTCGATCCCTGCCTGGGACCTACAGTCAAAAGGTTCTCCGGTAACAAGGCTAGAAGATCCTCTACTTTGAAGAGTCCCTGACAGTCAATGTAGACATATGGACTAGGTGGACTTGAACCACGCAGGTCTCATGCAGGTCTTACAACTTCTTGAAAACAAAAGGCTACAACAGATAGCAACAATCCATGTTGCAAAGTTCTTCAGCTCTCTGAGAAAATGGTCTCTGTTTTCAGCTATGGTCATTCTTGCAAGATAATTTTATAGTTATTATCCCCTCTCTCCAGAAAACTTTGGGAACTAATTCTGGAAAGGAGAAGCTGAGATCTCTAAAACAGAATTGTGAGTCCTTGAAATTTCCAAGATTCTTTTGGTAAACAGTTCAAGTAGTTTAAAACCAACGTGTGCTATGAGTAAACGTGGTCTCTGGACAGAAGTGCTTCAAGAAGAAGGTGGAAGGTCCTACTCTGGTTATGTTAACACAAGCAGTTTGAGAGTAGTAATATATGTACAGGCCTGTGATATGGTTTTAAATATGTCCAAGAAAAGATCCTTAACCCTTGCCAAACAACTGATACACAAAAATGCCACCCCAAGTGAATGTAGTGATTTTGACGGGTGAGGACTTAAGCCTAGCTGAAATACACCCCCTCAGGCATGGTAGCCCTCTACTGTATTCCTACATGTGACTACATGATTACTCAGGGGTAAGATCAGTGTGCTCTGCACATGTTGAAATGTGATTTTCATTTAGAATAACAACTCCCAGAGCTAAATCCCAGTTTGCCTGGTACAAATAAAGGCTCGTTTTACTTATCCACAGCTCAAGAACGACAGATTTAGGAAGCTGGTCCAGAATGTTTGTTCACTTGCTTGTTTTGTTTATAAGAAGCAATTCTGTATTGAATCAGGCCAGTATTGTCAAGCCCAATTGGCTGGAAAATCTTGAAATCGCTCAGTATCCATATATCAACACTAGTTAGAGCAGTTTTATACCAGTTTAATAGTCATGGTGTCTTCCAAATTATGGTTTAGTGAGGATGCTGACAGTTCTCCATCAGATATTCCTTCAAGGACTAGAATTCCCAGGTTCCTCAGGAAGATAGACTGATATTAAACCGGTTGGCTGATATGCTTCATATCTTTCCAACCTTTCTATCTAAGAGTCTTTCATTAGAGTTCTTGCTGTGCATTACATCTCCTGGGGTCATATAGGCCAAGCATAAGGCCTTATTGCTTAGCTCTACTGAGAATTTGAAGGTAAAGCTATTTAGTATAATGTAATGATTACTTGAGTCTTGCCAATAAGACATTCAAAAACTGATCTTGCCCTGTCTTTTTCTCAAACCGAGCATGGAATATGATTGCATCAATGATTTGTTCATAATTTAAAATAAGCAGTAGTTTATAAGTATTTATGAATAATAATAACATAATAACATTCAATTTATATACCGCCCTTCAGGATGACTTAACATCCACTCAGAGCAGTTTACAAACTATGCCATTATTATCCCCACAACAACAAACACCCTGTGAGGTGGGTGGGGCTGAGAGAGCTCTGAGAGAGCTGTGACTGACCCAAGGTCACCCAGCTGGCTTCAAGTGGAGGAGTGGGGGATCAAACCCTGCTTTCCAGATTAGAATCCCGCACTCTTAACCTCTACACCAAACTGGCTCTCAGAGTGGAGCCTGACTGGGCATCTTCTTTTGGTGAATGCTCACAATTCATTGACTTGGGTGGGTAATGTATGCTTCCAGATCATTGTGGGAAAGTCAAGCATGAGCCACATTTCCATGTATGTGCAGCTTCAGGGCCTTCCTGCAATGGCATGAATCAGCCACTGGTGTCATCATCATCTTGGAGCACGCTCAAAACTCATTGGATCAAACTACAGTTCCCAGAGGAGAATGTAATAATGCCTCAAGTATCCCAATCCCGTTTAGAACACTTGGCGAACAAGAGCACACTCAGATTGGGGAGTGAAACATGCAAAATGGGCAGAGCTGTAATAAGCCAGGCCGTTTCCCGTAACAGGCTCAGAACAACCAAGGACAGAGTGTCTTTGATGGTCATTTCCCCCAGATGTATCAGATAGAATGAATGGGGGAAACCAAGGTCACAGATGTGGGAAAGCAGTGCAAGAACACACATGTGCGAAACATTTGCCTCACAATTCAGAACAACTTTTGAGTATTCAAAGCTGCTCCTCAACATTGCAGATCACACTGATCAGCAGAGGAATATTTTCCAGTGACTGGGGAATGGGAAGTGGGAGAGATTAGTTTGGCTTAAATCAAAGAGAGCCTTCCCATCTCTCTTGAGTTGTGGCTTTGGATGTAAATCAGCTTATGTAGATGGTGGATCAAGAGGAGGCCTGTATAAATAGAAACACGCCACCATTCCAAAGAGATCCCTGGATTTTAAAGCATGGTGATAAAAATGGAGAACTTAGTTGTGGACAGTCACTGCCTACCCTGTAGAAGCAGATGCCGTTGCTAAGAGGCAACCAAGGTCGTGTAAGATGTCATGCATCACGCAGTGCAAGAGTAGAGTGCCCTCTGGTGGCCTGCCTAGGCATGAACAGATGGTGTCCGTGGGCCAGTGGAAGGAGGTGATTTGTAGCCCTCTCTGATTAATCCCTACAAAGAACATTCATATATCACTTCGCATTGCAAAAGGAGCTTTGACTCTCGAAAGCCCATACTCCGGAAATCTAGTTGGTCTTTTAAGGTGCTACTGGACCGGAACCTTGCTCATCGACTCAAAGTTTCCTAATAATTCATGTGCCCATCTGTGGTTCATCCATAAATCGGGTAAACATTTCGAGCAACTTGATCTGTCTATATACCCATCTTCCCAAAATCTTTAATAGCCATTCCATATCTGAAAGATAATTTTATTCAAAATTTGACCATCAAGCCCTAGCCTGTCAATTTTACCTTCAGGCAGACTTGCTTCATATAAGAGACCATGCTCTAAGCTATCATCGGCTCCAGATAGAACTGGTTTAGGATGCTATGTTTGGGAACTTACATTGAATCAAACGTTCACAAAACCACTTCAGTCGCCCATGTATAAGGAAAGATAAAATTGTTAATTACTGACTTGAAGGGTCATTATTGTCCACTCTCACAGAAAATCTTGCTAAATCGGGTTGATAGTAGTTAGCAGAAAACTAGGAGGTTGTCCTTATTTCGAATGAATGAAACTCGGTTTGATTTTAAGATGGGCAAAGGGGTGTGAATAGAATTAGGATGGCGATGGCGGCAGTTCTGGTTAAGAAATGTGCTGCTGTTCGGAGCTATCCCAATCCAAGCACTCGGCTAATTTCACTGGAATTCCTCTCCCCGGCTGATTCTTGCAGCCTCAAGCTATCTCGGCCACGGTGCTACCCCCCTCTGCCCGACAGCTCTGTTCCGCGCTGTCCTTCGCCCTCGCCCTTCCACGGCCCTTTTCAAGTCTGCAATGTGCTTAGTTCTATATGAACTTCCCGGAGCATCAAAATAGACCCCCTGCCGCGGTCAGGATATAAAGCTGCCCTTTTGAAGGAAACATAACCCTTCCCAAAATATAAAAAAACTGCTCTGACGTTGCCCGGGCTGCGGGGGAGTCTTTTGTCCGGGCATCCTTTGCCTGTGTAAATAAAACGTGACACAATAACCAGACAGAAACCCAATTCAAAGTGCGTGGCTGGAAATCGGTTGGGGGACTGGGGCGGGGTCACGCTAAATCTTCGGGATCGGCCCGTTAGCTTTAAGGGCATTTGATTTAAATCGGTGTTGAGTACACGCACTGAAACAAATGAAAAGGTAAATAGCAAACCTGAACATACTTCTCTGGAAATAAATCCCATTGAACTAAATGGGACATAAATCCGAATTAGTCTGCTGCTGGTTGGACTGAACTTTGGTCGGATCGTTCCCACAACCGGCAAGATCCCTCCTTTCATTCCAGTGGGCCTGAAGTAGGAAAACTTCTCAGTCATGCCCAATGACTTTACACACACACAAACACATGCAGAGGTTCTCCAGTGTGTCTCTGTGTGTGCCATCAGGTCGCTTATGGGGACCCAGCCAGGGGCTTTCACAGGCAAGTGAGAAGCAGAGGTGGTTTGCCAATGCCTTCCTCGGTAGAGACTTCCTTTGGGATCCCGCATCCAAGAACCGACTCTGCTAAGCTCCGAGATCTGGCGAGATGTGGCTATACAGCGGGGTTCCAGAACCAATCGCGGGAAGCGATTCCTCGCCTCCTTTCCTTGTTCATCCAAGCGGGGCCATCCCAACAACAAGCCCAATATACCTTGGAGGCTGCACTGCAACTCCTACCCTCCTTGGAAGTAAATCCCACTGAATCCTATTTACTTCCGAGTAAAGATGCGAGAGATTGAGTGGGATTTAACTGGGCGCTTTGGAGGGCTCTTGGAAATGCGATTGGTTTGGAGGGATCCCCATTGAATCCCCCGGGATTTCGCTCCCCGGAGGACTGGGTCCCGCCTGTGTCCCCACCGCGCATTTGACCGAAGGCGAGTTACTGCAAAGCAGTTTTGGACCCGGGAGGCGGAGGCGCGCCAAAGCCAGAGCTCCAGCCAAAGCGCAGGGCACCCATTCCCGCGGACTTCCATGCCCGGCGCGGCCAAACCCGCTCGCCAGCCTGCCCAGCAAAGAGGTGTGGCGGGCCCTTCCCGGGGCCGCTTCCCTCACGGGCTCCCGAACCAAACCGGAGGGTCGCGGCGAGGCCCAAAGCTCCCCGCTCGCTCGCTTTCCTTCCTCCCCTGTCAAGCCAAAGGCAAAGCCGGGGGGTGCTTTGGGCGCCTCCGAAGGAGCTTCGGGCCCCCAAGACAGGCCTCCGGCCTCGGGGCTCTGCTCTTCTCGAGGCCCAAGTCCGGTTCCGGTGCTCCGGGAGTCGCAGCTGGGGAGCCCCGGGGCTCAGAGCCCGGGCTGGGTTGGGGCTGAGCTGCCTACAGGGCTGGGGAGGCGACATCGCTCCCGAGCCAAATCTCTCCCGGGCCCCCGCCGCAAGAGGAAGAAGGGCGGCCTGGTTGGTTGGAGGGGGAGGGCCGCCTTCCGATCCCTTGCGGCGGGGCAGGGGCCGGCCGTTCTTCCTCCCTGCAGTTTGTGGCAATCGCGGGTGCGCAGGAGGAGGAATGGGCCAGGGGTGCCGCCCCGAGCTCCCTGGAAGGGAGGCGGCCTACAGGCAGAAGGAGGAACAGCAGCCAGACCTCGCTGGATCCTAGCAAAGCCTCCCCACTCGGAAGGCTCCAGATTTCAGGCGGTTAAAAAAAAAAACTGGATTGCTTAAATACAAGTTTTTTTAGCCTTCCGTTTCTTCCAAGGGGCGCCCCCTTCTTTCTCTCCTGACGTGCGTGGCCTTTCTCCTTCTTACGGGGTAGCTGATGAAAGCGGGGGTTGTCTTCGTAAGGAAAGTTCTTCCTTCGGTGTCTGGTTCGCGACACGACTCGTTTTCTCACGTGCAAGTCTCTTGCCTGCTTGAACGGGCCTTCCCCTATTGCTTTTGGAGCGCACATCCAGTGGAGTTTCGTTCAACGTCATCAGGAATGCCGGCGATGCAAGTGCACGTGTGAACGAGACCCGCAGGTCACGCTTTCTCTTGCGCTTCGCGTAGGAAAGTGTCGACGCGATCCCCCTGCTCTCCCGCCCGAAGGCCGCCTCTTTCGCGGCCTGGCAGCTGGGCCTCTCATCCCCCCGCCGCGGGTTCGCCCAGCATGAACGTCGGGGTGATGGGAACACCGGCAAGGAACGCCGGTCTGAAACTTTGCCGCGGGCGGAGTGAAAGCCGAGAAGCGCCTTCGCAGCACGCCGCAGGGGAGGCGTCCTGGGCAAGAGAGCGAAGGCGGAGCGGCTGCGGGGCCCGAACGCGCCGAGGCAGACCAAATCCACACCGCCGGGCTCCGGGAGCCCGGAAGCCGGGCCGGCCTTTCCGTAGTCCGCGGGGCCTGGGCTCGGTGGCAGAGCATCTGCCCGCACACAGAAGGTGCCCGCTTCATTCCCTGGCGCCCCCAGCTGAAGAGCGCAGGGGACGTGGCAGACCCGCGGCTGCCAGCCAGAGTAGGAGAGACTGACTTGGACAGACCAAGGCTCGGGCTTGGCAGCTGCAGGGGCATTCCGCATCCTAAACCGGGTCAGAATCTCCACGCCCACCGTTAAGCGTCGAGTTCACATTCCTTAGCCGCTCAAGGCCGCCTCTGTCCGGAGGAGTTACCGCTGCTTGATCCTGAACTCACCACACCGGTTAGACCCCCAACTTCGCCCGATTTTCCTGTAACCCCACGACAATCCCGCGGGTTGACTAATAGCTGACCAGCCTGAATACAAAGGGGGCCGGGGGGGGCGTGAACCAATCCACCAACTAGGGACTGGCTCGCAAATGCAGTTTTATGCAGGGACTGGAAGCATCAGGGCTTCAGTTTACGTGTGAACCGGTAATGGCAGATTGAGCAGCCCAGGAAAAACTCACAAATGGACCTGAATCAGAACGTGCCAGCCAGCGAAGGACACTGGCTCGATGAAGAGAGACGGAAAGACTTAGTGGCAGAATCCACACATTTTCTACCTGAGGCAGGTCAGGAAGAGAATGTCTGACTGGCCCAAGGATATGCAGCGAGCTTCCATGGCAGAGCCGGGATCAAACGTAGAACTCTCCCAGGTCCTAGTCCGTCACTCTAGCCCCTACACCACGCTGCCTCTTGCATGGCCCGTTTTGCCCAAACCCTTAACATCAGCCCGGGCGCCTTCAAACTCAGGTATTGACCGCAAAAGAGGCCGCCCGAGATCCCCTCCCCACCCTTCCAAGTTCTCAGAGATACTCTCCACCTGCTGCCACAAGCGAGGCAAAGCCACAAGCGAGGTCTGACCGAAGCCTTTGAGCGGATGTTGCTCGAGCCTCGCCCACTAGTCTCCGGGGTCTAAGAAGGCAGCGCAAGGCTGGACCAAGGGTCGGGCTCCCATTTAAGGTTGACACCCTAGACGCCTCTCTTTGGGAGCTGCTGCTTAGAAAGTGTGAGATCAGGCCCAACAGCCAGCCTTGAAAACCAATTCGACTTCCACGCTATGAGGCGTCCAGAGTCAAAGCGCCCTTCCTTCCAAATCCCAGCGAAAGCAGCGCGCAAACTGGGACCTTCGGCCAATCGCTTTTGTGGATTTCAACTGGAATTAAATCCAGTTGAGATTAATTTTGCAGTCTGCGATCCTATACATTAGTTAGATATCATCGAACCTGGGGCGACATTACTTCCCAGTAAAAACGGGCAGGATCGGTGCCGGGCTGCAGGTCGGCCGAATGACCCCTGGGTGTGTTATAAAGTTCCCCGGAGCCCAAGGTAGGCGAGGCTGAGATCCTTTGAGCCCAGAGGTAGGTTGATCTCCCTGCCGCAGGCTCGCTACGAAGATTTTCATAGTCAGGTGCTGACCTTGTGGCGGGGGTGGAAAGGGCCGTCAGCCAGCAGCCGGTTTATGGTAAGCCCCGCTGGGGTTTTCTAGACAAGAGACTAACAGAGGTGGTTTGCCATTGCCTGCGACTCTGGTTACTCACCAGGGCCGACCCAGCTTCACTTCCGAAATCTGACAAGATCGGGCTTGCCGCAAGATATTGAGGCACGAGGTGTGATAACTTGGTCCCTCCACGTCCTCGGGGACTTTCTGTCACACAGAAACCAACATCTCGGGGCCTAGGTGGGTGTGGGCCCCTTTTGAAAAACTCCGAAGAAGAGCAAGTTTGCCCTTAAGGCCTCCCCTCCGCAGGGCGGATGGCTCTCCTTTTCGAAAATTGCCCATCCACAAGTAGCATTTCTCGGCTCAGAGATCCGCTCAAGCCACAGCCTTCCGCGGCCTTAACTGCTTTTAAGATCCGCCTGCCCGGCAGAGTCCTCATGCTGAGCGATCGATCACTCGCCTGCAGGTCAGACTCGGGGCAGCCGGCTGGGCTGAGAGTCAGACGCCTACAGGGTCACGATTTACACCAAGGGATTTACTCCCTTCGCCTGCTATACTCGAGTAAAACCAGGCCGAAAGCAGTCGCTTGGGAATTGACAGGCTGCCTCCGGCTGCCTCTCCAGGCATGCTAAAGACAGAGGCCCCGGGTTCCAAAGAGGCTGCTCGCTCCTAGCGAAATCAGCGGGATCTACTAGGCCGAGTGGAAGGGCAGGTGGCCTGCTGTAGTCCGACCTCGTCAGATTTCGGAGGCTAAGCAGGGGCAGGACTCGCATTGGCAACCACCGAGGAAGACTCTGCGGGGGAAGGCGCTGGCCTCGAACCACCTCTGCTTCTCGCTTGCCTTGGACGGCTCTGGCTGGAGCCGCCAGAAGTCAGTTGTGACTTGATGGCACATCCACACACGTTGGCATCAGGCCCAATGGGATCCAATCCTAATTAGGATAGGATCCAAAGGAGCGCAAAGCCTTGCAACCCGCCCCCCCCCCGCCCCGCGTTCAGGACCAACCGGAGACCATCAGGCGCTTTCTAAGCGAGACCCAGGGATGAAACCTGCTGGCCGAGCGCATTGTGCCTTGCTCAGGAAGGGACTGGCTATAAAAAGCTCCCTGCTTGGGACATAAGTCTGTGCAAAGCGGAAGAGCTGTTCAAATAAACAGGCGGAGGTGGACGCGCAAGGTCCGAAGAAGAGGCTGAAGGGAGCAGAGAGGCTGCAGACAGGCGGCGGCAACACTGGGCATGAAGGCTTCCTTTTAAAAACTCCCTCCAGTTCCGTCACTTTTCTTGGGACCGACGGTCAGTCCTCTCTGTGGGGCTGGATCCGCTCCCCCACCCTCAAGTTTAGACGGTAAGCCCGCCGAAGCAGGGACCTCTCTTCTGCTTAAGGGAAGCCCCCGCACTCTGTTGTAAACAACAACAAGCCAGCTCCAGCGAGAACACACTGCTCATTTGCTTGCAACCTGGCGCGCACCCTCCGGGGTTTATATAAGGTCCAGCTATTTCCGGAACGCCCCGCGGATGGGTCGGTTGCGACTCGAGGGCGCGTTCTTCTTCTTCCTCCTCCCCATTTTCATGACGAAGAGTTCTATGACACAGGAGAGCTTGCATCCTCTTGTACCAAAGTAAGTCCAATGGAGCAACCACGCCATTTCTTTCCCCCTCTCTTTCTGCTTCTTTTTCTTCTCCCATAAATATTAACCCGTTTGAACACACGCCGGCTTCATAAGGACCTGAAGCTGACAGTAGAGGGGGAAATCCTCAAGGCCTGGAGGCATTTCGTTTCTTCGACCGGAAGAATTCGTTTAGCTTGCAGTCTCAGGTTTAACTGGGGGGGGGGGACCTGCTGTGTGTGCGTGTGCGTGTGCGTGTGCGTGTGTGTGTGAGAGAGAGAGATTGCAGTATATTCAGACTGTTGTTTCATTTTTTTCACCACCGGTTCCGTCTCCTTTATTTTATTTACCTAGTCCCAGATGCCAAAAGGAAAGCGCATTCTAGGCAAGAAACTGAAACCTGCAATAATGAAGCGATTTCCTAGGCTGAGCGCGGCGGTTTATATAGAGCAGCAACATCTGAGTAACCAAATCAGCCCCAAGTTTCATTTCCGCCTGTTTTGGTCAAACAAACCATTTTGGCTTTCCATCGGCGGGATCCGCCTCGAACGTGATACACCCAGCCCAAACAAACAGCACCGGAGCTGCGGGCTAATCAGGAGCCCTTGAAAGCGACCCGGTCCCGGGGAAGCGCCTAGCCGCCCAATTAAGTCCGCCCAAGGATTCCCTTGCGTGCGCCTTTGGGGGGCAGCCCGGGAGGGAGTGAAATGTACACAGGTAGGGAGCGGCCTCTGCGAGCAGCCCAAGCTCCCGCTTTACCTCCCACGCCTCGTGCTGGGTCGCCTCTCTGCAAAGAGCGATAGAGACGGTTGGACCAGTTATTATCTCTTGGAGGAGGCTGGAGGGAGCGGCCGGCGCTGGTTATTTTAGCCATCAATTGGGATCGTTTCCCAGTAGAGTTTTAAAAAAAGAAAACCCTTCTACATCGATCATGCAACACTGAAAAATAAGCCCCATGGGATTTATTTCCACATCAAATTTAGGATTGCAGCCTTAAATGCGTGCCGCTGAAGTCAACAGCAGATGGACTTCTAGTGACTCTAGTGACCGAATTCTTACAAGTATTTTCGCAAGAGCTGGTCCCTTTGAGTTCATGAGGGCTTCCTCCCTTGCCAGGACACTTAGAACTTGATCTTCTGTCAAGCTGATTGGGATGGAAGCGAAGGCAAACGTTCCCCCAAAGGTCTGCTACGACTTTAATTCGGATTAAACTAATTGGAAATAACTACCGATTGGTGCTTTCAATTTACACACCACCAAATATTAAGGGGAGGGGGGCTTTGTTTTTTCACTGGTAAGATGGTGAGAATAACAGGATGAGTTCAAACTAAGTAGGAATTGTACTTTAAATACACGTGAACATTATACATCAGAAGATTCGTGTATTCCGTGGAACTTAATCCCACTGAAAGCGACGGGATCTGATAGAAAGTAAATGTTTGGGGGATGGGGGTGCTGGTCAAATTACTTTAATGCCTGCGAAACTCATCGCTACATACACACAATCATATTTTTACATACACGCCTCCTTTATTATTCATTTTATGTATTAAAATTCCTCTGTACTTCCTTCCTACACTTCACAGCCAACCCAAGATGATTATATAGACACCTTTGTTTATTGTATTTATACAATATGAATTATATAGTGCATGCCAATATTATTTAGTTGCCACTGAGGATGAAAATCTCTCCGATATGGGAAATGCAAATGACAGTTCTATTTGGAAACAACGACAACATTCGATTTATATACCTTCAGGACAACTTAACACGCACTCAGAGTGGTTTACCAAGTATGCTATAATTACCCCCGCAACAAGACGCCCGGTGAGGTGGGTGGGGCTGAGAGAGCTCCAGAGAACTGTGACCAGCCCAAGGTCACCCAGCTGGCTTCAAGCGGGGGAGTGGGGAATCAAACCCGGCTCTCCAGATTAGAGTCCCGGGCTCTTAACCATTACACCAAACTGGCGTTCAGAGGATATCTATCCCACCCAGGTCACAAAGGCAGAATTTACCAGACTCAAAATACTCCCATAAGACAATCCTTGTTCCAGAGATCACAGACCGTGAAAAGGGTCCTGTTCGATTCCCCTCCCGCTCCCAAAAACGCAGCTAGAAATTAATTTGCGTTGCCCCTACCCGGACCCCATTAGAGTGGGGGAAGAAATGGTCTGCGAACGTGGTCAGCAGTTTGGAGGCACTTCAGGGCAAACGCTGGACTCATCCGGGGCGTTCAGTTGCCCTTTGCCAGGGAAACGACCCGTGGAAGCAAAAGGTCACCCGAGCAAGAGGGCAGGAACTCGGTTGTCATTCAGGGAGGCGGCGCTGGGCAGGCGAAATGCCGCGGAAACGAAAAGGGCCCGACATTCGGTGGGCTGCACAATTCTCCGAAGGGATCAGCAACACCATGGCCCAGTGGGCTGTGGAAAGGAAGGACCCCCCCCCCCAAGAGCCGCAAGGCAAACACGCCTGGTGACAGGGCAGTGATTCTCCCCCCCCCCAGCCCCTCTCCCCGCTTTCTTTGGCTTCAGTCGTGTCATAAACATCGCGGGGCTTAGCCGTGTTTTCTTAGCTGATTCTCAGGTACAATCAGGCCATTTTCGAGCCCTCTTCCCAGGGACGGAGAGGCGGGGATCTGGAGGAAGCTGTCGACGCCTGTTCAGTTAATTTAGCTTTGCTTTGTCTAATTACTGGCGGAGCTTAGGGAAAAGGAGCCCGGCTCAGGGCGGTAAACTGACACTGGGGCGCCGTGGGTGGTATCGGCCAGGCAGAGGCTTGATGGAAAAAGCCTGCTTCCACTCAGCCCCGGGTCACTGTCTGGGACCAGCAGCCCGCCCCTCCGCCTCCCCCCCGGCGCCTCTGCCGAGCTCCGCCGAGCTCCCGGCCCGGTTCCCGCAGAGGTGGCAAAGCCCAGCCTGAGCACTGCTATTCCGGGGCGGCCTGATCCAAGGCTTCCGAGCAAAGCTTGGAGAACTAGCAAGGGGAGGCCCGGCCAGCTCTCTCCTCCTTGCTGTCTAGTTATCCATAGGCAGGGCAGGGGAAGGCCTGGCTCCCGTGAACTCCTGCGGGCAGACACCGGTGGGAGCCACGCCTGACCCCCCCTCCCCAGGCTCCGGGGGTTCTTCCATGCCCCCCCCCAAGCGGAGAGGAGATTGTTGGGTCCAGAGGCAGGAAACATCAGGGCATCGGAAGGACTTGGGGCCAGCGGCCCCCAGGCTCAGTGTCCCCGTCTGTACAATGGGGACAAACCGCGAGGGTGACCCGAGGTTAGGGAGTTGTTCGGAGGACGTGAACTCGTAAGGCACGCGATTCAAGTCACAGATACGCTTACAATGAATGAACAAAAAGACTCGGTAAACTGTCATGCTTGACGCTTTCTGATTGATTTCAGCGAGGCAGCTGAGCAAAGGCTTCGGGCGTTCCCCCTGCAACTAGGGGGCCTCTCTTTGGTTGGATTCTGCACCCGACCACCTAAATCCCGAGACTTCGGCGACCCTGAGGTTGAAACACGTCGGAATCCCTGGTCGCATGCAATGGGAAGTCGTGTGACTTGCCTGGTTGGACTGCTGCGAGGCCAAATACAGACGATTGCAATTTGATGCTCCAATCCCAAGCAAACTTTCCAGGACGCAATGGGGCTCCCTTCCAAGTGGATGTATCAGAGCGCTGCGGGTCATGGTTCGTGGGAGCGGAGGTCGCGATTATTGTGGTCAGAGTTACTCTTTACCTGGCCTTGGCCCAGGGACATGGCTGGGCGACGTCATATTCCGGGGTGGATTCGTGTTGGGCAACTCTCCCTTTCCTTCTTGGTCTCAGTTCTCCCGCTAATAAAATGGGAATAAAATCAAACGGGTTGCTGCCTTCTCTCTCACCCACCCACCCACACTCCTTCCCTTCCCCCCACCTCTAGTTGGTTAGACTGCATTTGAACTTGTGATCGAATATAGAAAACGTCACAGCCACACAGTTCACTTAGGAGCACATCCTCTATCTTCCCTTCTCCGCAGACAAGAGTTCGATCGCCTGTTGCCTCTCAGTGCCAAGTCCACCGGACAAAGAACAGTCACCTCTAGTAGAGGTCCAATAAGCAAATCTGAACCGTGGACACACTGAGAGACTCAGTTCTCCATCTGTGAAATGGGAGTAATGGTGCTTAGTCTCCCCGGCTTGTTTAAGAGAGCAGCCCAGGTCGAAGGGATTTAAGAAATATGTAAAACTGGGCTTTGAACGGGCTCCTTCTCTATGGGATTCTAGAAGGGCGCGTAGATATAACCGCAGTACAAATTCCCCCTCAGACTAACCCTCTGCGACTTTTTGGCATCCACTGGAAGTAAGTATAGTAATTTGACTTAGAATCGCTCTCCATTCAGTGAGGATGTTCACTGTCCTCCACCGAGGCCATTCATTTTACTCCTGCAGATGCCTCCGCCAATGCATTCCAATCCGGAACCATTAACTCTAGGTCGAGAGCTGCGGTGCGGGACCACGCGGTTTAGGATCGCGGCGCTTGTCTTCTTCACAGACGTGTAACTTACACAGGCACTCCCTGATCAGCCTGTAAACCTACAATCCTGGCGTGTGTTGAGCCAAGGGCAATTTTTTTTGGTGGGCAAGAATATGCGATTTTTAAACGGACCTTCTGGCTTCACTTAAAAACGGGGCTGGTTTGGCGATTTTTATTATATCTCGGCGCACCTGGGGGCTCGGGAACAACTACGGCTGTTTTTGAGATCTTTTTTTATTGCCCAGACAGGTACCTCCCATCTTCCTGAACCCCGGGAGCCTAATTATTCTTCCTGCGCGGATTTTAAAAAAAAAACCCGAGGGCTTCCTCCAGCTAGCCAAAATCGGCCACCGTCCCCACGCTAAGAGCCCGGCAAAAGAGGAGGGCAAGGGAGGGTTGTCCAGGATACCTTCGGAGCCTGGCGCTGGCCGTGCGGCTGGGAAGCTCCGCGAGTAACTGTCTACGGGGCCTGGATGGATGGCAGAATGGCGTGTACTGAGAACGGCAGCCAGGCGGCCGTGGAACCTCGGCGGGCAGCCCTGCGGACTGGAGGCGGGAGGGGACGCGGGCCAGCTGGAGGGAGCTGCGCCTAGCCGGCTCCCTCCCCCTCCCTCTCTCGGACGGCCGCAATTGGGGAAGGAGGCTTCGGGGAAGGGGAGGGGGAGTTCCTCCGGCAGGCGCCCGCTTTAAGGCCCTGATCGGCGCCCGCGGGTTCTGTTTGGCCGCGCAGCCTTTACGCAAAAGCGGCGAGGCTTCCCCCCCCCCTTCCCCCGTGGGTTTCCTCTTCTTTAAAGGCCACCAGGTGGGGGGCAGAGAGAGCGGAGGCGGAGAGCGAGAGCAGGCTCGGGAAGGGGAGGGGGCGCTGGGCTGGCGTGAAGGGGGAGGCTTGCGCAAGAAGGAGGGAGGGATGCTCGGGGCGCCGCGTCCAGATCGCTGAGGAGGTGGCCCAGGAGGAGCAGCCTCCATGAGCTCCGAGATCGGGGCCCCGGTGCCTCGCAGCCCGGCCTTGATGAGCCAGCCGCCGCCGCCGCCCGCGCCGCCAGCCCTGGAGACGTCCAGCAGCAGCAGCAACAGCAGCGCCGCCTCCTCGTCCGCGCCGTCCAAAGGCAAGAAGGCCAGCTCGGGGCTGCGGCGGCCGGAGAAGCCGCCCTACTCCTACATCGCGCTGATCGTGATGGCCATCCAGAGCTCGCCGTCCAAGCGGCTGACGCTGAGCGAGATCTACCAGTT
Organism: Eublepharis macularius; assembly: GCF_028583425.1. Lineage (NCBI taxonomy): Eukaryota > Metazoa > Chordata > Lepidosauria > Squamata > Eublepharidae > Eublepharis > Eublepharis macularius. The sequence goes on along the minus strand of NC_072796.1, from coordinate 36,185,193 downwards.
CCTGCAGGCGCGCTTCCCCTTCTTCCGCGGCGCCTACCAGGGCTGGAAGAACTCGGTGCGCCACAACCTCTCGCTCAACGAGTGCTTCATCAAGCTGCCCAAGGGCCTGGGCCGGCCGGGCAAGGGCCACTACTGGACCATCGACCCGGCCAGCGAGTTCATGTTCGAGGAGGGCTCCTTCCGACGGCGCCCGCGCGGCTTCCGAAGGAAATGCCAGGCGCTCAAGCCCACCATGTACCGCATGATGAACGGCCTGGGCTTCCTGCCGCAGGGCTTCGACTTCCAGGCGCCCCCCGCCGCCCCCCTGGGCTGCCACCCCAACGGCTACAGCCCCCTGGACGTCATGCAGGCTGGCGCCTACGAAGCCCACCACGTCCCGCACATGTCGCCCAGCCCGGGCTCCACCTACATGGCCAGCTGCCCCGTCCCCGCCAACGGCGCCGACTACGGGCCCGACAGCAGCAGCAGTCCCGTGCCCTCCTCGCCAGCCATGGCCAGCGCCATCGAGTGCCACTCGCCCTACGGCAGCCCCGCGGGACACTGGGCCTCCTCGGGGGCCTCGCCCTATCTCAAGCAGCAGAGCCTGCCGCCGCCGCCGCCCACCCCCGCCGCCCCCTCCGGCCTCCACTCCGGAGTGGCCTCCTATTCGCTGGAGCAAAGCTATCTGCACCAGAACGGCAGGGAAGACCTTTCAGGTACCGAGGCCGCCCTTCCCACCCCCCACCTAACACTCCTTCAGTCCGCTTGAACTGCGAGTAAGCCCAATGGATTTCTTCCCTACTCGACGGGGGGGGGGGGTCGCCGCCTGCCTGGGCTGGGGGGGGGCGATTTTATTCACTGCCCCATCCAAATCCATTGGCCTTACAAGTGAAAATGGCAGTCGACGGGTTTCTCTGTAACCTCATGCAGCGTTATTCCCTCGCCTGTCACTGACTTTCCTATCTTGGCCTGAAACCCTAACCTAAGAAGCGGGTGCTAAGCAGGCATGTTCGGAAGAAAGTGCCTTGTAAGTCAATGGCGCTGGGGGCGGGTTGCAAATTGATGCATTTGTCCTGCACCGGCCCAGAAGACGTTAAACACCCCTCCCCCCCCAATGCCGCAGCTGGTGAGGGCCTGTTCCTCCAGTCCTGGCCTGACCTACGGGTCTGAGACTGGTGGGAATGCTTCCTGGAGAGCGGATGGTGCCACCGGGCTCCACAGGCAGCAAAGCTGGATCAGGCCCATTTTCTTGAAAGCCGATTGTTTGTTGAAAGGTGTTGGGTCATGCTAAACATGTTTAACTGAGTGCACGTTCCGGAAGTCGGTTCTTTTCTTGTCCGGTCTCCCTCCAACACATTGACCGGGAATGAATCTAACCGACGTCCAGGTAGACGCCGCCTAGCTAGGTCTCCCGTCCTCCTCTTGTCCAAGAAAGGCCTCGATTCGCGCAGAGCCCTGGGAGAGCCGGACTTCGGGCTGAACGGGCCGGATCCTTGCAGGAGAGGGAGGGGGCAGAGCCGCCGCTTTGGTTCCTGCCAGTGAAAACTTTGGCGAGCCAAGCGACGTTCTATGGGAAAGGGTCTGGCTGCGATCCTAAGCACACTTACTTGGAAGTAAAGGCCAAGGAAACCAAGAGAAGGGGGTGGCAGAGGGGTCCGTCGCGGCCGCGGCCGGGCGGGTGTCCTTCCCTTAGGCAGGCCTCCCGTCGCTATCGATCCCCTCTCAGGTGGCCGTTGGATGGTTTAGAGGAGGAAACGGGAGGAGAGGCCGAATCCCCGGGCAGGAGGCTCGGGTGGGGGGAGGACTCGCCACTGGCTTCTTGCTCAGCTGTCAGATAAGCTGCCCCGATGCGCGGCCCTCTTGGTGTTTTCTCTGAAAACAGCCGCTTCGGCGTGAGAAAACAAAAGCTGCTTCTAGGGGGGAAAATGGGCCCATTGTTCAGAGAACAGCCCCGGGGCAGTTGGAGAGGAGAGGTGGGGATTTTTTTAAAAAAGAAGAAGAATATAGCCCCGGGCCGTCCTTGTGACAGTCTTAATAAAACCAGGTCGGTGTCAAGGCGAATGCGGGGTCAGCGCGAATTAGCAGGCAGGCCTGCGTCGGCTTCTAAGTGCAATCCTAAACTGAGTCCTTGGGCTCGGGAAATCAAGGCTTAGAAAGGCGCAATTCTTCTTCGGAAGGCAGCCCTGTCCTGCTTGTTTCCCCCCCCCCCGGCCCTTAAGGGGACTGCTAATATGCCTGCCGGAAGATCTCTCAGGAGAGGACTGAAGAAGCCGTTCTTCTTATTAAGGCGGATTCCAGATCCAAATCCACACACACACACCCCAGCCCCCGCTAAACTGCTAAAATATGGCTACAGGTTTTCTCAGGTCTTCTTAAGCATCCATAAATAGAGGCCACAAGTCTTTGGGTTTGGAGTAAACCTCATTGAGTTCGGTAGTAGTAGTACTTGCTTCCAAGTAAACGTGCCTGGTATTACCCGGTATGGCTGCAGTCCTAAATATACTTACTTGGTTGGAAGTATTTTCCCTTGAGCACAACGGAGCTTACTTCCGAGTAAACAGGGGCCAGGATCCCGTTGCTGAGTGGGACGGTGTCCTTTTAAAACGGGCTAAGCTTTTCTCAGTGAGAATGGCGGGAGGGAAACATCCAGCTCGGGCGGGGGGCGCACCTCGGAAAGTAAAAGAGGAAGGCTGAAGTTTACACCCCACTGATATATCGACAGGAAAGTTAAATTCGGGCTCAAGCCTCTTCCGCTGAAGCCACATTGACTGGGTCGCGTTTTTTAAAAAAATGTGGCTTAGTTTGTTTAGTTTGTTAGTTTCCTTTTCCAACTTTTCTCAGTCGTGAAGGTTTTTTTGTGGGGAGGGGTAACAAAATCACAAAACGGGTTTGTAAAAATTAGCCCCCCACCCACCCACCCACCCACACACGGGAGGTTTGAGGTAGTTTCATTGGGGTTGAAACAGTATCTGTATATCTTCAAGGGATGGGGGAGGGATCCCTTCGGATTTTCTCTTGCTTTGCAAAAGAAACTAACTAAAGTGACACTATTGCTATAACGGGAAGGAAGACACGCACACACACACACACCTCATATTGCTTTTTAAAAAGGGCCTGGGTGGAAGAGACCGAAGGGAGAAAATAAGGCACCCAAATGGGTAAAAGATGTTGGGCTCTTCGGAGGGAAATTTTCCAAATAGCCCTTTTAAACGCGGGTCTCGAAGGTTAACTAAACAAAGACAGTCTGGCCTGGACCACACCGAAGGGGATTGGAGCTTGACTTAACCCAGATGAGAGCGAGGTCTTGTTCAATTTTATGGGAATTTCAACAAGTAACAAATACAGACGACCTTGTCCGCTGCCTCGGTTTTCTTGTCGGCGACCTGCTGTCAATCATCCGCTGAGCCCTTCTCCCCTCCCCCCCTTTAAACTTGAGATTCGAAAACCAGAGTCCTTCCCTCGTGGAAAAGATTTCAGAATCCAGAAGCTCCTTCGGAGATTTTTTTTTTTTAAGGAGGAGACGGTGAAGTGAAACTGCCCTTCCATCTAGGCCCCTCCAACAGCAAAACTGTGAGACAGGCAGATAAGGGAGGTCTCAGATCTTTTCCTGTGCTCCTAACCTCCTTGATTCGAATCTAAACGCAACCCAGCTCCATTCGATTCCGCTGAACTTTCAAGTATGGGAAGGCAGTTTTTCCTTGGTTGCAAATAGGGGCTTTTACTTCGGAGTAAGGGATTAAAAGCTTCAGAAGCAAAAGTTCCCCCCTTTACCTCAGGTCCAGAGTCTTCTTATGAATCCGGTTCTGAAATTCCAGGCTGGGATTTGGAATGATAAAACAACCCATTCCTTAGAGTTTTAAAGGAGCGGAAGAGTTCGTTCCATTATCGAGCATTTACAGAGAAAATGCATTTCTCTTCTGCTTCGGGTTTTTTTTTTTCACTTGCCTTCTGGAAGGTTTGATAAACAAACTGAGGCTTGCAAATAGGGATTTCTCTCTCCATATTTCTATACACACACGTCTACATGTCTGTACAGATGAACAGGCTACTTTGCAGACGGGAAAGTTTACTTCGGTGGTTTCAAGGGAGAGCCCATGTTTTAAGCAATCATCTCTCTATAACCTCACCAATACTTTAGGCCGCTGAAGGAGCGATCCTAAACCTACTTGACAGCAAGTCCCATTTTATTCAATGGCCCTTACTCCTCGGAAAGTGTTCTTAGAATTGCGGGACTGCCTTTAGCTGCGTGCCCAGCACTGATATTCTGGTAGATCCATGATCTGAAATTCGTGACTAAACTGACTCCAGGGCAGGTCTCTTAAAACCAAGGGGATTATTTTAACACAAACAGTTTGCCAGCTGCTGCCAAAGCGATGACAGTCGATGGACGGTTTCCTAAACTTCATCCAGATAGATACCAACCTGAGCGTCGGGACAAAAACCAGGAATAATTTTGTCCGGGCAATCCCTTCTGACTCCTGCGGGAGAAGGCCAGAGATAGGCCTGTTGTCGAAGCTATTCATATTTAAATGCACCTATGGCAAACTGAGAAGGAAGGAAAGCACCTTCCTATGCTGCATATGCTTCCTCGGAAGTAAATTCTGGAGTCAGTGCTGCTTACTGCCAAGTGATTTCTAGATTGCGACCTTAAAAGCCCCTGTGATCTGGAGGGGCCAATGACAACCCGGGGGCGATACCAGTTGTCTGTCATAGACCAGGTCCCCTGGTTTGCCGCGGGCGTTATTTCCCAGTACTCTTAATATGGATCGCGGCTTTCTGTTGTGGAGCTCAGCGGCCTTTAAGACGAGGAGACGGGTTCAGGATCGGGACCCTAGAGGAGCGCACTTACTCGCCAGAGTGGCAGACCAGAGTTGCTGCGCAACCCCCGGCAGAATATCTCCACTCTAAACCAAGCTGGGAGACCTCAAGCCAGTCACACAAGCCTAGCCAGTGGTACCTCAAAAGGTTGTTGTGAGGATAAAGTGGAGAACGGGAGAATGTTGGGTCCACTTCGGGTCCACCTTGGGGAGAAATGAAGGCAATAAAAACTTCACTCCGCTGTGAGCCCCGCACCAGACGCCCGACAGCGGAAAGAGGTGCCATTTCGCCTCCAGTTGATTTTTATCTGTCCGTAAAGCGCATCAAATCTTGCACGGTTTAGCAGCGCGAAAGCCGAGCTCTTTGCAGCCTCCTTCTGTTCCCCCAGCCCAGCGCCGAAAGGCAGAGCAAGATTGGAAACAGAGGCGTCTTTTCCTGCATGCTTAGAAGGGAAAGCGGCGGAGGGAGGGAGCCGGACATTTTTCGCACACTATTAAACCGAGCCGAGCTGATTGAATCAGGGCGGCAATAAAGCGCGCCGGTTTCATTAGGAGCATACCAGGCGGGTTATTAGAAAGACGGAGGAAATCCAGCGAAATAATCGCTTTTTACCAAAGGGAGCGCGCCGGGGTGAGCAAAGGGGCAGGTGGGGGAGGGAGCTCTAACCATTACTCCACACTACCCGCTGGGTCGAAAGGCCTGTTGTCGAAGCTGTTCATACCCTTGCCGAAACAAAAATGGGCATCCCCTCCCCTCATCCAAAGCTTCTTCAAACGCACTGATAAATATGGGAATGGGGGAGGGGGGTGCGTCTTGAGCGCCTTCCCCGGGCCCTTCCGTTCCTTTATTCGGACTGGGGAAATGAGAAGTCCTGCGTCTCAGGTCACCGGGAAGTCGGCTCTGGCGCAGGAAGCCCTGGCCCGCACCCGGGATCCAGCAGGGCCGGGCGGAAGGCAGTCGCGGGCTCTTCCTTTCCGCTTCCGAGACGCCAGGACTGAGCCCAGGCCGTGCAAACGAGCCCCTTCGGCCTCGGCCCTGCTTTAGTTGGGCGAGGGCGACGGGAGTTTGGATTCCCCGAAGCCCCGCACGGCCTGGCCCGCTAGCCCCTTCCCTTCCGGGTCAGCTCGCAGGCCGGACCCTCCTCTCCCTTACGTCAATGGGAACGCATCGCAGTCCGCAGGGACTGCCCAATCCCGTGCGCGAAGGTTTGGAAGTCGAGTCTGCTTTAGCTGAAGGGGGTTTACTCCAAAGGGGACGTTCAGCCTTAAATCGGCGCCTGTTCTCTGGTCCGTTGTCATGTCCAGGCGGCGGCTGGAGGATCGCCCTCTGCCGACCCGACCCAGGCTGCGAGGGCCCAAGAGCCTGCTCCCTAGAGGGCAACGGAGGGAGAGGCTATCAACGCCAAAGCACTTTTTAGGCAGGAAGAAAATGCAAGGCGTCTTTCAAAGAGTTTAGTATGTATACAGGTGTACAATATTTCAGTGTAGGGTTAGGTAGGGACTTTTGCATCTGCTTGCAGCAAGGAGCCAAAGTGCCCAGGCCGGAGCGCCAATGTCCCAGCCACCAAGGAGCCAGCAAGGCGTTTCCTGCTGATTCCTGGCAAAGCCATCTGCACGATCGGAAGTAATCTGGGGGGTGCCAGAAATTGTCCCGATGCAGGGACTTACTGAAATGCAGGCCCTTCAAATTCCTTCCAGGGTTTTGTGTAATCTTGGGGCTGTGATCCTGATGGGGGGGGGGAAGCTCCTTTAATATCAATGGAATGTCCAACCACGGCCCTTTTGAGCCTCTGTATCATGTGAACACGAGCAACAATCTGAGCTTGTCTTATAACGCGCCCCAGCTTGTCTTGAACAGGTAAATGATCCATTATTTGTTTGGGGAAATCATCCCGAGTCGAAGAGAGGTCCCACTGAGTGCCTACTTTTACGGTAAGGCCAGTAAGCCTGAAAAATGTTCCGAAAGCGAGATGGCCATTTGATTGAAAAGCTGCGCCACCAACCCGCCCCCCCCCCCGTTTTCATCCTTCCGTAGGCTTCATTGTGCTTATTTAATTCTCATTGCTTTTAATTATTGTTCGCCTTCGCGTAATAAACCGCCTTAGGAACCCCTGTAGAAAGGCGGTCTGTACCCTGTGAAAGTCAAATAACCCGGTAATAAAAACGCAGAACCCTTAAGCGGAAGTGTTCCAACTGATTCCTTCCCTTTCCGTCCCGCCTGGAAGTCTTTCCGCTAAAGCATTTCTCTTTGTGGCTAGGAAGGAACCTCTTCCTAAGGCGACTTGGGCTGCACGTCTGCCTTGGCCGGAAGTTCTACAAAAGCCAATGGGCTTCGCTTCAAAGCGTTTGTTCCATCCGTTTCCAGCTCAAAGGCTCTCCTTGGGCAGAGCAGCGCTTGGGCCCTTCCTGCATCGAGGGAGCTCCGGGGGATGTGCTTGGAGGAAACGGGCATCCTGAAGGCGGGAGCTCCAGCTGGGGGGCGCTTGGGAGGGTTGGGAAGGTTCCCGCACTGAAGGGGCTGCAATCAATGGGGTTCAAACCGAAGTTAAATCCCAAACACTCGCGCTTCGAGCGTCATCCTTCTGCGGTAGCCCCTCCCAGGAATATTTCCTTACATGTATAGCTTTTCTCTGAAGAAGAGGAGGTGGCCCTACCAAAGTGAAGGCCGTTGATTTCAACCAGAGTCGATGTTTGCCATCACTTTATAAGGGGCACATCCCATACGGACATGGCCGCAGTTCTTTCCCGACGGGTTTAATGGGACTTTAAAGGGCCCGGGGCCCTCTCTGAGTTTCTAGCCCTGTTCTTCGCGGCGGGGCGAGAAAACGCGGGGACAACTGCAGCTCCACAGTAAATCTGCTGGGGCGTTGGAGCGTCCTGGCCCAGGAGGGGATGATTGATAAACTCTTGCCAGAATTAAGATTACGATTGTCTCGTTAAAGAACTCGATATATCGGTTTAGTACACGCTCGAACCAAAGATAAGCAACGTTAGATCCCCTTGCTTTGCACAAGAAGGGTGTCAAGTGCGTAAACAGCGCAATCCTATGCAAGCGCACTCCAGTCTAAGCCCACTGAAATCAGCTACCAACAGTTTCTGGTGGCAACCCCCTTGGTCTGCTGTAGAAGAGAGAGGTTCGAGTCCGGTAGCACCTTAAAAGACCAAGAAGTCCCTGGAAACTTCGTAAGGGTCTTTAAGGTGCTTCCGGACTCGACCTTTGCTCAGCCTGGAATAGGATGTATTGAAATCAACTCAACAGGGTTTTTAATTAACAGGACTGCAGTTTTGGACACTATTTCGAGGCAAGGGGGACTTACTCCCGAAAATGGGATCGGACTGGAAGCCTGCTTACTTTTGAGTAGACTGGTCCAGTGCGGCCTGTTTCCTCAGAAGGGGAACTTCCTTCTGGGGGTGTTTAGCACTGCAGCCAGGCGTTCCCGAGCTTGGGCTGAAATTTTCGCCACGTGATTTACTGGGGAGATGCAATGCGCACTGGTCATGCTTATTATGTCATTGCTAATCCGCCTTTCTCACTGAAACTCAAGGCGGATTGCGCAGTTTGAGTCGGTACAGTCAGTTTCAAGGACATTTCAATACGTTCTGGCTTCAAATCCAACCAAAGTCGGGGCGGGGCACCCCCTTCTCTTGCCCCGGGTGACTCTCTCTCTCTCTCTCGCTCTCTTCCTTCGCAGTGGGGCTGCCTCGCTACCAGCACCACCCCTCTCCGGTGTGCGACAGGAAGGACTTCGTCCTCAACTTCAACGGCATCTCGTCCTTCCACCCGTCGGCCGGCGGCTCCTACTACCACCACCATCACCACCAAAGCGTCTGCCAAGACATCAAGCCCTGCGTGATGTGAGCGCGGCCCGCGGAGGAGCCGCCCCGGACTCTCCCGGACAAGATCCCGGCCCACCCGCCAGCCAGCAGTAAGTACGCCCCGCCGGTGGCTTCAGCAGAGCAACCCGCAGGAAGCGGCGTGGAGAGGACCCCCCCCCCCTCCCGCTTCGGTTCTGTGCGGCTCCGCGAACTGGCGGCCAGAGGGCGGCGGCGGCGGCGGCGGCTGCTGCTCCCCAGCGCTGAGCGATCGCAGCCGCTCGCCTCGGATCTCCCCTTCTCGAAGCTGCCTGCCTGCGCTTGACCCCGGCCTTATAGCCGAGGAAGAGCCTCGATGCCATGTGAAGGGGGACTCGGATGGGAGCGGGCCAACTTGCTAGGCACGCAGGACTGTGGGAAATCCCGCTCCGGGCTGGCCGAACAGGCCCCTGGGATTTGAAAAGAAAGGGGGGTTTTGGTGGCGGCGGCGGAGTTCCTAGAATTTGACAAAGCGCACGATCCAGAGAAAGTCGAGCACTTTAAGTCCCCTCCATTGGCATGGAAGAGATTGGATCACGGGGCTTTTCCCAAGCTGATCCTACACGCCTTTACTCGGAAAACCCACTGCGTTTACAAGGACTTCCTTTTCATGGGACGTCAAAATGCTTCACTTTGGATGGATCGCACCCCTGGCTCTTGTTTTAAAACCGCCTAACTTATTGCATATTGTCTAGTAACAGAATAACCTTTTTTTTAAAAAAATGAAAAAGTGCAGATAGAGAAAATGGGTTTGCTCCGGCACAATTTCCTCTGCCTTCTTCCCCACCCCCCTTTATAGCTGTTGTGGTTTCACTATTCAATGCCACTCTTTCCACAATGCCGTGGAGGAAATCAGCACCTATCAGTATTAACAAGCATTGTTTTAGATTGTGAAGTAGGGGTGTGTGTATGTGTAGCTCACAAGGAAATTGCCGGGTTTTGCTTGTTCCTTTTGTTTTGTTTTCCAGTATTGCAACAATACCATGTTTGGGATGAAGTTTGTTTTTCTTGTCTTAAAAAAAATTGTTTATAGCACAGCATTTTAAAATAATTATTTTTTAAATAAATCTTGTGTATACTCACACACTATTGCTTTTAAACCGGAGAGTATAATTTGCACTTATGTATAACGTTTGTTGGTTTGTCAGAATATTGTGATGTACAGAGTTGTTGGGGTGGGGTGGGCTTTTTTTCAATAAAAAGTATAGAACAAGAGCGCATGTTCTTTCTGTTCTTAACATTTCAGTCTAAAAGGTTAAAAGCCTTGTTAAGGGTGGGGTGGAATTAAGTATCCCGTTCCTAAACCAAAGGTGGACTAGCAGGACCGAAGACGGCTCTGCTAAGCTTCAAATATCAGGCGCTGCTCTGGCTTAAGTTGCTGGTGGATCACAGCTCTCAAATCTCGCCTCACCCCTTTTCTTAATTTCAATTTTGACTGTTTTTCAAGAGTAAAAAAAAAGAGAAAACGTGGACACACATGGATCACGACTCTGGTTTTAAAATTCAGTGTGAGAATCCTTTCCTATCGAAACAGGAATAACTCCTAATTCACAGTGCCCTTCTAAATCGGTCTGCTCTACTCGGGTCTATCCTGTGAGGCTTACTCCCAGGAAAGCCTTTTCCGAATGGCACAGTCACTTCCCTTCCTGTCCACCGTAGGGACATCCGCTGCCTATTTATATTAATTCGAATCAAGGAACCGGATTTCGGTTTTCTCCAGGCTTTTGGGTAGGTGCTTGCCACAGAACACACCAAGTGTTTGTCTGTTTTACTTAATATAGTTAATAAAGTCCAGCAGGCTGAAAAAAATGCACGATAGGCTGTAGTTGTGTCTACTATGGAATCTCCCATCACACTTGCTGTAGGCTGATAACACTCCTCCGCGGCTGGGGCGTTCCTGCTCCAGACCCTTTGTGGGCCCGGCGGCCTCCTCTTAACAGTTCCCGTTAGGAGCCAGGGACTCTCCCTTCCCGCAGCCCGCAGCCCGCAGCCCGCAGCCAAACCCAACCCAGTTCGAGAGAAAGAGCATCATCCAAACACACGGAAAGACACAGGTGGGATTGAGGGCCCTCCCTCTGTTTCCTCGGGCACCAGCCGGTTTTCAATCAAGTAGGGAGTTGGTTCCCGCAAGAGGTAGCGCTTGGATGGCTTCAGAAACAGAGTTAGATCGAGGCAAGGGCCAAGAGACAGATAGCAAGGCGAGGCGCCCATAGGGCTCTGAGGGCCAGGCACTGGGGGGACGTGCGGCGGAAGGTCTTCTTGGGAGGGTCTCCCCAGAGCCATCTGGTACCAGAATGCTCGGCCTGGCTTCTAATACCCCCCACCCCCCAACACACACACACAGCCCCTAATCGTGGAACCAACCCTCCTTAGAAGCCTGGCAGTAAACCCCACTGCTTTCAACGGGGATGATAATCTGGTCCCCGTGTTCCAACTCTCGGTCTATGAGAGCAAGATCCGGGTCCGGCAGCACCTTAAAGACCAACCCGATTCCCAAGGCACGGCCGAACCAGAGTCGGAGCTCCGGTCCAGCCAAGGAAACGTGCTCAGATTGACCTCTCAGTGCCCCGTGGAGACGCTGCTCTGGAAGAGATGCAGCTCCAGGGTGTCTTTCTCTACGTAGGACGGAGCTGAGCTGCTGTTTGCGGCAGGAACCCCCCCCCCCATTTACCCGCACCCCAAGCGTCTCCTGTTCGGGTCCAGCAAACCCGATCCCCATTTGGTTTCGGCTTATGGGACCAGCACGGCACTGGGTGATCCGCCAAAGCAAGCGGCACGTTTTGTCCTCGTCACCATGGGCAGCTAATTTCTTTGGCCTCCTCCTCCCATGCTGAGTCTGGAGAACGCGGGCTTGGAGGATCGGGCTCCTCGTCGTCTCCCTAAACCACCCTCACCGGCTTTCCGGAGCTTCCACCTTTTCTTAAGAATAATAAAATCGTAACAATCTACCCTAAAAAAGAAACCAGCAGCTTCCTATTTAAAATGGGGCACCCCATCGCTCTTGCATTTCCAAACAACAAAGCAGGGAATCTGTGCATAATTTTTAAAAAAATCTCCATTTTCATATTTATATTCATCCACGCCGCTTCTTGGACTTCTCGGGGGTCTGCTGTATATTATAAAGTCAGCTTCAGAGTAAGCTTCGACCACAGTGCTATGTTTACATTCTTTTCAAGGCAAGCCTGCATGGACGTAATTTATAACCTAAACACTCGAACGTAACTTGTTTATATAGAGAATGACAAGACCTCAAAGACCGAAAAACTGAAGTTGCCCAACCGAGAGCACCCGCGCGAGACGACACTGCCCCCTAGTGGTCACACGAACTTTTGGAAGGTCTTAAAATAAGCACAGCACCCCATTCCCAAACAGCCCTTTTGGCAAGTTAGGCCAATTCATCTCAATGTAACTGGTTTGCAAAAGAAGTAGCAGCAGCAGCTATGTTTTAGCTCTCGGGTGATAGAGAAGAGATACATTTTAGTGCAACAATTTCTTAAATGTGGTAAAGGGGAAGTTTTCAATTTGCAAGTAAATTCAAGTTTGTTCAGAGCTGTGCTTTGCGGCATTAAAAGACAAAAACAGAAAAATCCGGCCATCATAGGAGTGCATATCACCATGCCAATAGAAGGAAACTTCAAACAATATCGGCATCATGACGGACAACATATAACTTGACAGGCTTAGCAGCCCAAACCACATAGGAAGCCACAAAAGAAGGAAGGGGCACAAGATCCTCAACAGGGCACAAACTTTTTATATTCTGATTACCCACCCAGGCCAAAATCTTGTTCGAAACTGGAGCCAGCTGTTTCGACCTGGCTTAAGGTCAAGAAGGCAGGCTTTTGATTGATGCTGAGTAAATCATTAGGCACTACAGAATTCTTACATGACCAGAAGTTGGGCCAATAAATTACAATATATAGTTGCTGAAAAATCATCGTGTGCAGTTTATTATCAATAAAACAGGAGAAAGATATAGCTAACCAACTAGATAAGGCAGCTTGTTCCTTCTGCTTCCTTTTATCAAACACCAAGCCTCCCTGATATGTGGACTCTGCCTTATCTATTTAGTTCATTTTTTAAATCCAACCTTTCTCCACGGAGTTCAAAGAAACATGCATATCCTCATTTGTATCCTTACAACCATCCTAGGGAAATAAGTGAGGCCATGACAGTGTCCGGCCCAATATCACCCAGTGAGTTTCACGGCCAAGTAGGGATTCAAACTCAGCTCTTCAGCTGACATTATAAAAACTCAGATTTTCAGCTGACGTTATAAAAACTTTTAACATTTCAGCTTTAAAACCAATAAACAATAATATATAATTTAACAGCCAAAATACGGAGTACAAAAAGCAGCAGCATAGAAACAATTCCTATAATCCATCATCTAACCGTCCCCAAAAGAATATCAAAAAAGGGTTGGTTGGTAGCTATTTCCTGATAGGGATGATCCCCTCTATTCTATGGGGGGGGGCTACCTCTCTCCTTAGCAAGTCAAGCATCTAAAGTACATCACTTGTGTTAGTTTTTCTGTAACGTGATAGGATAATCCGGTAAGGTTAAAAAAGAGGGTAGCATAATTGAGACAAACTCACGGCAGAGACAAGATTCAAAGGAGGGACTTCCCAACCTTTTAAGACAGTCTTTCTGCCGCCTAACTAATCTTCTCTTCTTTGTGGATTTCTTTTATTTTCTAAAGACAGAATCCAAACGAATGTCACTGGCATCTATTTTCATGCAAATCCTGTTCATTTCAATAGTGCATACACAAGAGAATCAATAGGTAAGTTGTGTCACCCGATGTAGAAAATGTTGTACAGCCGTATTAGTCCTTGCTAAACCCATTAAGACAAATGAAATTGGAGTAATACCTTTTATAAGGTCCAACTGATTTGGTCTAATAAAACATGGTCCTAACGAAAGGTATTGTGGGAGGGGAGGGGAGGGGAGGGAAGGGAAGCTGGCATGGTGTAACCTGATCTCATTAGATCTTGGAAGCCAAGCAGGGTCAGTACTTGGATGGGAGACCACCGAAGAAGACTCTGCAGAGGAAGGCAAACCACCTCTGCTTCTCACTTGCCTTGGAAGCTCCTTTCTGGGGTCCCTATAAGTTGATTGTAACTTGACAGCACACACAATAAAAGGTATTACACAGATTTCGTTCCTGTTTTTGTGTCACCTGAGGACAAAACATCGCTCTTTTCCTGCTACCAAGACTTCTACAGCTCTAGGCTTGTGTACACACTGAGATCTACCCAGAAGTCAATGCTGCTTGTCCCTTCTCATTGTTTGACTTCATAGAGCAAGCAGGGCACTCTTTGCTATTGTCCTAAATTTGAGGAATGACATCCCCGAGGAGATTTACCACCTCCCAACTTTTCTAGCCTTCAGAAGGGCCTGTAAGATGAGGCTTGAGGGTAAAGTTTATCTTCTGAGTGCTGGCTTGAGTGATAAGATCCATATTAGATTCTGAACAAAGCTTGGATTGGGAGATTAAGGGATGTTGGGTGTGGTAGAGTTTGTGCAGAATTTAATCATGAAAGAATTTTAATTTGGTGGTGTTAGCTGCTATTTTTAAAAAAGAACAAATGGTTTAAATGTAAAACAGTTTGGAAATTATTGGGCTAATATGAACGTGACTTCCTGAAGCAAAAGAAGCTACAGCACATTATACCCCAATACATATATCTTTTATCCATTTTGTATGCAAAGTTATTGATTTGTTTGTTCCTTTTAACTGTTGGACAGCAGTCGGAAAATCATATGCACTTCTATGTCATATGTCTAAAATAAAAAAAACTTAGATTTGTTTTTATGACACAATTGCACATTTAAGGAGATTTATATTTCATTGGGTTAAATATTCTACATGAGTAAGAATGCAATCTCAAGCAGAGTTAAATCCTTCTAAACCTTTAATGGGCTTTAATGGACTTAGAAGGGTGTCAGTCTGTTTAGTCCATCCTAGATATAAGTCATTTGTGATCACAGAATGAGGAATGGTAGAATTCTATGACTTGTTATTCTAGCAAATAAGGGCATGTCAGCCTGGGGGGATAATTAAGCAAACTCTGTAGGAAGGCAGTGCCAAGTTATCAAGGGCAATGAAAATATTGCATCATCTACAGCCCCATAAACTCTCCAGTGTGCATATACAGCTCCTGCAAAAGCAGGCTTCCCATGGTTTCTTGGAAATGAGCTTCTCTGGAT